>NC_084841.1:53707848-55153681 GCF_033115175.1 Lepus europaeus
AAAGTTACCGTGTGCCAGAAGTTTGTCACGTGACAGCTGTCAACTGGCCACGAGTTATGTTCACTTAGGAAACCTTACATATTAAATTAAATGCTGGACATGTGGTTTTTGGCCTTAAATTCTTTTTTCTTTGTTGACTTCACACTGTTAGGATAAAAGGTGCTCAACTCTCCTGTGGCTGAGGGGTATTAGCCAGTGATGGGAGACAATAATTATTTCCTAAGAGTTCTATGAGACTTGTGAATGAACACAAGACTTGCCAAATCTTTAATAGGACTCCACACACACATACCTCAGGGTGAAAAGGGGATTAGAGGAACATGGAACTCAGAAATAAGTGGTTCTCTGATGCTTTTTGCCTTAGATCTGAACATAGTCCCAAGCCAAGACTTCCTAGGGAGCTCATTCTGCCTTGGGCAGCACTTAGAGCTGTGATTTGGGGCTGTGGTGGGAGAAGGAAGCATTGTAAACAGTTGGTATCTACACAAGGATCCTGATCCGTGTGGGAATGTGGACTTGGGTGTCCTCTGGATAGTTCCTGGCATCTAATTTGCAGGCACCCATTGCGTCCAGTGTGAGTGGAGTGGGTGCATAAAGAGAAATTATAAAGTTTTAGGCTGTTGCCAAGGTCCTTACCTAGCTGGAGATATGGTTGGAATGTGTCACTTCCAAAATGTGGGTGTTGAAACTCAGTGACCGGCCAGTGCCACGGCTCAATAGGCTAATCCTCCGCCTGCAGCGCCGGCACCCTGGGTTCTAGTCCCGGTCGGGGCGCCAGATTCTGTCCCGGTTGCCCCTCTTCCAGGCCAGTTCTCTGCTGTGGCCCGGAAGTGCAGTGGAGGATGGCCCAAGTGCTTGGGCCCTGCACCCGCATGGGAGACCAGGAGAAGCACCTGGCTGCTGCCTTCAGCTCAGCGCGATGCGCCGACCATTGGAGGGTAAACCAATGGCAAAAGGAAGACCTTTCCTCTCTGCCTCTCTCTCTCACTGTCCACTCTGCCTGTTAAAAAAAAAAAAAAAAAAGAAAGAAAGAAAGAAAGAAAGAAACTCAGTGACCAATATGGTGGGATTAAGAAGTAGTGGGGGCCTTTTAGATGTGATTGGGCCACCCGGACCCCACCCCCCATGTGAGTGGTGTTAAGGTTCTTATGAAAGGGGCTTCACATAGCATGTGGCTCTGTTGCCCTCCCACCTTCGCATGTGCACATCGCATTCCTCCCCTCTGGAGGACACAGCAGTGAGGTGCCATCTTGGAATTAGAGACCAGGTCCTCCGCAGCTGCTGGCCTCCATGACTGTAAGAAATAGACGTCCGTTCTTGAGAAATTGCCCAGTCGCAAGTGTTTTGTTACAGCAGCACAAAACTGAGACTCCTGCGAGCTGGAGGTTCAATAGTGCAATGCTCAGGGTGGACATAGGCGCCCTTGGACACTTGGCACTGGGCCAGGCCCTGCTCAGAGCACAGCATGGTGGGGATGGAGGGGAGGAAGGGGCAGGACACCAGGTTGGTGACAGAAGAGGTGGGTATCCCTCACCGTATGTCCTCAGGGTACTCACTAAGGGGCTGTGCGCTGCTTCCTTGAAAGCTTCCAGCAGCTCCAGGAGCCCAGTAGGCTGGGGCACTCGTATGGACTGTCTCCCAGAGCTGAGCTGAAGGCAGAGTTATCCTATCAGGGTGGAGCTGCAGACCAGAGATCCAAGCGAGCCCTTTCCAAAGCCCTTGCTGGGAGCCAAGTGGGAGGGTAGAAAGAGGAGAGAAAAACAGGAAACCCAGCTGCAGAGTCTGAAGAGACCTTTGGGAGAGATGTACCATCCCTGGGGCAGCAGGAGAAAGGGGGCAGTTCCCAGTCAGGTGGCACATCCCTTGGAGAGACAACAGAACTTTCCCTTAGTGAACCAAGGCATTTGAAGATCCATATGTTCCAAGAGTGGAATCAAACAGGTAGTTCAACCTGTAACTGAAAGCTTGATTTCAGTCTTGGAGGGAGTGGGTGGGGTGAGGGGTGGAAAGGGCATGAGTGCCTTGCCTGAAAAGTGAATCATGGGAAAAAAAAAAGAGCCTGAGTCACGTACCCTGCCTCCCTGCTACCGCACGTAGCTCGGCCAGGTGAGCGTGTTACTCCCTTCCTGCCTCTACTTCTCCTCCTACCAAGTTCATTCTTTTTCAGGCTGTATAGCCTTGGTTCATTCCACAGGGCCGTAGAACACAGCCCTAGACTGTTCCCTGCTCCTCCGGATGCTGTCTGACCCGTCTTGTGCATCATGGTCTTGCTGCTGTCTCCTTGCGTGGTCTACGGTTGTTACAACGCTGGGCTTTTCTGCTTGTGGAGGGCAAGAGTTTTCTGAGCCTTCCTGAATGAGTTTCTGGCACAATCTGGCCTCTTCTGCTTCTACCAACCACTTGTGGCTGCCCAAATGTGGGAGCTTTGCCCAGGTGGGAATTCTGTGGCTTGGGAAACTGGTTATTCTCAAGAAATATAGGAGGATGAGTTTGGAAAGGACTTGCTTATCATCTTTGGGGGTCGGATGAATTCCCTAGAATGGTTCATTGTTTTCATTTGCTCCCAGCCTATGGCTCCTTAAGGCCCAAGGTCAGAGCACTAAATTAACTTTGGCCCTAAAGAAGAGTAGGTAATGATTTGGCGTCCCTCCCTCCCTCCCTCCCTTCCTCCCTCCCTACCTCCCTTCCCTCCACCCACCCATCCACCTAGCCAGCCATTCACACAACCAATCATATCATCAATCATCCGTAGAAGCCACTTCATGAGTGCCATGTGCTGTGTAGCAGACATGTGATAGGACCTGTGAGAGATGGGTTCTGTCCATCTAACCTCTCCTCTTCCTGAGTTTCACCCCTCTGTGAGTAGCCAGAGACCCAAAAAGGATCTAAGAAGATCCAGAAAGATTAAGACAGAGCCTCAAGATTACACCTAAAGTGAGTTTATGATAAAATTTTCAGTGAGGGCTAGGAAGGCAGCATGGACTGGGAAGAGGTTTAGGAAACTGGGGAGACAGGGGGAGCAGCAAGCTTACTTGCAAAGGCACATGCTTAGCTCACCGTTGTGACTTTTGTTTAGTTGAAGTCCATTGACTTGAGTTAGAATGCACCCAACTCTGTGAGAGCGAGAGCCTCTCAAAATTTTACAAGTGGCCGCGGGCTTTTAAAAATGCCAAGACCCCCGGCTCTGAGTTTATTGGAAGGGTTGAGCCTTTCCCATACTATTTCTGTTTTCCCTTCCTCCTGAGATGGATGTGGCTATTTTTATTCTCACTGCTTGTGGCTTACAGTTCGCTGGTTCTGAAGAATGAGGAGTCTTTTCTTGGCATAGCCTATAGATCAACTTCTGGAACCTTCTCCATTGTGGGTCTCTGCTCAGAGAGCCGCGGCGCTGAGGAAGAGCGGAGTGGTCAGAGGAAGCTGCCGTGCTGCCTCTGCTGTGCCCTCCACCCGCGGCCCGGCCCCTCTGCGGGCTGCTTCCTTCTGGATGTTTCCAGATCTTTTCTGCTCCTGTGCCTGCAAGTGCCCAGGGCGCTTGGGCCACCGCGAATCCTTTCCTTTAGGGGAACAGTGCAGGCCAGAGGTGGCAGGTGCCCCACCACCCCAGGTACCCCGGGGCTGGTATGCTGGAGGATGGTGCCCGGGGAGGCAGAGTGGGTGCCGTATTGAAGCTCGTAGTGGGCAGGAAACAGAAATTGTGGGAGGGGAACTATGGCAGCTTGTGCAGTGTCCTGCTCTACTGCCTATGCTGTCAAATGCCACAGTGAACACAGTCCTGCTCCCATGCCCTCATCCCCTCTCCCAGGTCAAGCTTCCTGCAGACTATGCCTCTCTGTTGCTTTAGCTTTGTTTCCTTTATCCAAACACCTGTCACTCTCAGTTCAGGTGGAATTTGCCTGTGGTTGCAGTTCAGTCCAGCTGAGTTCTGGGTGCATAGTAGGTGCTCAGTAAATGTTAGTTGAATCTAAGGTGTAGCAGCTTGACAGAAGGAGCAATCTTTGCCAGGTGGAATTCTTGAATTCTGGAATTGGGTTTCACTGGGGGAAACTTTGCCTCCTAAATTGGGAGTGATAGGCTGATTCTGTTACCCACTGAGCTGCCCACAGGGTCATGTGTGTCAGGAAGTGTGGGGGCTGAGGAGGACAGCCAGCATGCTTAGTGTATCCACTAATGGCCATCGGGCCAGCATCATGTTGCGCTGGGTTAAGCCACTGCCTTTGACACCCTCATCCCATATGGGTGCTGGTTCGATTCCTGGCTATCCCACTTCTGACCCAGCTCCTTGCTAATGTGCTTGGGAAAGCAGCAGAGGATGGCCTAAGAGCTTGGGCTCCTGCACCCACATGGGAGACCCTGATGGAGTTCCAAGCTCCTGGTTTTGGTCTGGCCCATCCTGGGCTATTGCAGCCATCATTTGGGGGAGTGAACAAGTAGATGAAAGATCTCTATCTCTGTCTGTCTGTCTCTCTCTCTGTAACTCTGCCTTTCAAATCAATAAATATACCTTAAAACAAACAAAAAACTCCAAGGGTATCAGGAGCATCTTGGTCTGACTAGCTCAGGAGGCCCCAGAGATGGGGACGGGCTGGCTCAGAGGCAGCAGATCATGAAACACACAATTGGAGTGGATGGCCCAGTTGAAAATGCGATTCTGTGCTTGTTGTTTGAAAAGTATGAAGCATCTCAAGGTGTGACTGCAGATCATCAGACTAAAGCCAAAGTCCTCCAAGCACCGGCCACACAGCCCTGAGGACACACAGGGTGGGAGTCGTCGTCCCCATTTCCACCTCCTGCATTCCCCTCTTGCTCCCTCCTTGGCCGGTGTGCACAAAGCTCACCTGGCCCTGGTTCCAGCCCCGCTGTGTTTGCTGGGTATCAGTCCCTCACTCTTCTGCTGGCTGCTCACACATGTGGGACTCTCCATGCTAGGAAGGGTGAGATTCCATTGACCAAGGGCCCCCTGCCGGGCCAGAGGTGCTTCGTCCACTCGATCTCGTCCTTCCAGAAACCCTTGCTGCTGAGTCTCTTTACCCCCACGCTGCAGGTTAGGAGATGTGGGGTCAGAGACGCGCGCAGATTGTGTCTAAGGCCACAGCCAGAGCCAAGATCAGGGGGCTTGAAAAACCCATACTCTTTGCCTTCCCTTTATGGTCTTCGAGGGCACAGTTGACCTTGTTAATCTTTGTGCCATCTGCAGGGTGCTATACCTAGCAGTTTTTTTTTTTTTTTTTTAAGTGCCAGATGTGTTATAGGAAAAGCACGTAGAAGGGAATCTTGGAGGAGAATTAAGGGTCTCGGCCCCAGGTTAGCACTCTGTGCTAACCCAGCTGCGGTGCTGTTCTGTCCGTTTCTGAGCATCCTGAAACAAAGACTGCAAGCTAAGGGTTGCCTGGATTTGGAGTTCCGCCCCTGCTGGGGGTTCCCTGGCTCAAGCTTGATTGCACGGCTGTCTGCCTCTCACAGGCTCTGAGCTCACTGCAGCCACTGGCCTCCTCCTGGGTGGGTCCTCGGTCTAAACCTTATCTCGTCTCTTACCTTGGGGAGCAGGGCTGATAATGTAACAAACTGAGCAGCTGGCTGGTCTGCCCCAGACAGGTCCCTTCAGCCAGCTCTTTGCTTCTCTCCTCCACCCCACCCCCCATTCAGTGTTCCAGGAGCCCCCTCCCAAACCGAAGATGAACCAATTGCTGTTCTCTGCCTGGGAAAGAGCACAGGGCCACAAGAGGGAGGAGGTGGCTTTTTAATGACGCCAATGAGTGCCCTCCCCGCTCTTGCAATGGAGGTAATGTGGACTGGGCTATGTTCATTTCACTTATGCTTTTGTCTTGCACAAAGACATGCATTCTAAGTGCAGACACGTAGAAGGTGCAAAAGTGGTAACAAATTTTATTCAAAAGGTGAGAAAGCGGACACACATACACGTGTAAGCGTGGGTTGCCCTGTAATGGGGGAGCCTAACTCAAAATTAATATTTTGGGTCCTTGCCATTTATTTAGATCAGAATTCTAAATACCAGCTCAAATGAAGCAGACAACATGGTAAAGTTTGAAATTTATTTAGAGAGAGAGAGAGAAATGCACAGGAATGTGAAGGCTTTATTAAGGGAGAGTGGGTCAGAAAGATTAAATGGGAAGCTCCACACCGAAATCTCCAGGGCAGGCCACGTGCGGGAGTCTGCAGGCCAGAGGTGCACAGGGGAGCCACACAGGCAGAAGGGCCAGGAGTGGCAGCAAAAATGGGCGGGCTCAGCACCCTCCAGACCTCTAATTCACTTCCAAAAGGGGAGTGGTTATGTAGTCTGATTGACAGGTGGGTGGATACAGGTGAGCTCACGAAGGAGGCAGGGGGTGTGTGACCTCCAGCTCAGGAGTCTAATCTTACCTCTCTGATTGGGTCTCATATGAGCCCCACATGGAGAACTACCCATTGTGAGTGGGCAGTGGGAAGAGGGATGGGGTGGGGGAAACAGATGGGGCACCTGTGCAACACCTGCGGTCTTTGGCAAAAGAGAGAGAGAGCTCCTCCAGTTGTTGGCCTCCGTTAGGGCCAACACGTAGGTGTTGGTGCCACCTGGGAATTATAGGGCTCCTCCCCATGTTTCATGTGAAGCTTAGTACCCATATTTTCTTCTTTTTTTTTTTTCCTGAGAAACCTTTTATTTAAGGAATATACACTTCATACATTTCATAATTACAGCTTTAGGAACATAGTGATTCTCTCCACCATACCCGCCCTCCCACCCCTCTTCCTCCTCCCTCTCCTACTCCCACTCTTATTTTTTACTAAGATCTGTTTTCAAATATCCATCCTCCTTTACGTCCTGGATGAAGCCAATACATCCTGGGAAAGGAGGTGTTTTGATCCACAAGAAGGAAGGGAGAATTACATGGGGGCTTGCGACTTCCAGCTCAGCAGAGCTAAAGTAACTTGCTGCCTATTTCTACCACATCAGAGGGGCAGGGGGGTGAGCAGGTGTCTAGGTAAGGTCATTGCGTGTGGCTGATGCCTCATCCTGCGTTGAACCACAGCCCCTCCCCGGAGCCTGCCCGGGGATCTTAAGGGCAGGTTGGCCAACACGCTGGAGCTTGGGCGAAATACAGCTGCACTGCCCTCCTGCTTCCTAAAGGCAGACTTGCGTCCTGCACACAGACTGCACCACAGTCAGGGCATGAGGCTCAAAGGGCCTTTGCCTGGGGAGATCATTGCTGCCCCCAGGCCCACACCTTGGGCCCTTCATCAGCTCCCCCGCCATGCCCCGCCACCGCCACCCCTGCTCTCCTCCTTGGGTCTCAGTGTTGCCTTGCCCAGCACAGGTCCTGAGTCTCCGGGTTTGCCCAGGAATGTGAGTTCTCTGCTCACATCTCTCCGGCTCCCTGGGAGGGGACTCCCTCAGTGCCTTTGTGCAGCTTGGGCTCTCGCTCAGTTCCTTTCCTACTGGCTTCTGATGAAGAAGAAATTGAGAGAAGTAGTAGGGGACACCCTGCTGACCCTATTTGGGGACAAGGAGGTATGTTGGCAAATCTCATTTTGAAGCTGTCACTTTGCCATCCAGAGTATTTGGCCAGACGGGTTTTTACATATGTAATGTGGAAAACGGACCGGGTGTACCTGCTGGGCCAGGAGCGAGTGCTCCTTTGGAATCACGAGTGAAGTGGCGAGATGCGGAGCACACGGCTCTGAGTGGAGCTTCCATTTGGAAGCCCCTGTTCTCTTGGGTCCTCCTGCGTGAGCTGATTCAGGTTTCACGCTGTTCCTGTATTTAGTAGCAGCGGGGGGGGGGGGATGTTTATTGGGCTAATAGAACACAATCAAAGACTGAGGGTCTCCAAACCCCCCTCTCTATGCATATATGAATTTTTGTGTGTGTGCTTTGTCCGCGTGTTGTGGAAAGTGAGGTGTGAGCACTACACTAAAAATAAAGAGCATTTGTGAAGAGTGTTACCCTTCTTGGGCTGTTGTGTTCTTCCAAAGGCGCTGCCTTTCAGTTGTAATCCTGTCCTCTGTCCACCACGCACAGAGAACCAGGCCGCCCAGGCTGTTGTATCCTTGCGTTTAGCTTTCGATGTCTACTTTTGGCTGAGAGACAAAGGGGGCGATCAGATTTCAGGAGGAAGGAGGGAGGCAGAAGCCAGCTGAAATGGGAGATCGCGGCTCTCTTTCCACGTTGGACCGGGGAAAGAGAATTCTGTCTGCCGGACCCAGTGCTGCTCAGACAATGCCCCCAGACACAGGCGGAGCTGCAGGCCTTTAGAAAAAGCCATTTCTCTGGAACGTGTGCCTGGACCGGGAGGAGGAGGAAGAGCTGGTAACAGACTGCCCGAGTCTGCGGCCGCTGGGGACTGCTGATGAGAACTGTGCTTAGCTGAAAGCGCAAATCGCTCTCGTTTTTCAGTGACTGCGCTGGATTTTGAAATTAAACCCAGTGGGGCGAAGGTGCCTGCCCGAGCTGGGCGGGAGGCAGCGGGCTTGCGGGCTGCCAGCATCTGTTTTTCCAGCTCTGGGGCTCGTGCCTGCCTCGCTGCGGCTTCCCTGCCACACGCCTCGGGATGGGGCTCTCCCTGTAGCCCTACTGTGGGCAGGAAGAGAGCCGCTTTCACCTTGGCAGGGTGATGGCCAGGGCTCAGGTAATAGAGCCCAGCCCCCTCTTTCATGCTTTCCTACTCCTCAGACTCCACTCAGCAGTGAAACTGCTCGGAGATGAGACTGGCTTTCAGGAAGTCTGTGCGATTTCTAAAGAGATGAAAAAGTGATTAGGTCCTAAACCCCAGGCGCAGGGCTGTCTCCTTTTAAGCAAGGGCTGGGTTCTAAAGTCGGCACGGAGTGTGAAAACTGCATGCCATCAGAATGAGCCTTGACAACTGGGACTTTGCCTGCTGCTGTAAGCTTCCAGCTGCTTAGCCCTGGGGAGGCACGCGGCCGCACCACTGGTCGGGGGTGCCTGGCGTCCTCTCCTCTCTCACTCAGGGCAGGCGTGAGCAGTCTGATAGAACAGTGGCTTGGACTGGCAGGGTTTAAGTTCTTCGCTCATCTCCTCCAGCCAGCTGGGCACGCTGGAACTGGCTGAAGTGAAATCCCTGTTGGATGAAGCTGGATCACTGGGTGTCCCTAAAACTAGCCACTTGCCTTCCTTGCAAGGAGAAACAGAGAGTGAGGCAGCAAACCTGGGTCTTGGTAGCCCCGGCCTGACCCCAGGGGCCCTCTGGCTTCACTGTGACCCCAGGGTGCTTGGCTAGCAATAACAGTAGCCCTGAGAATGAACCAGCACTAACTAAAAGCACTTGGTATATATTAGCAGTAAGATGGACGTTTACTGTCCAGTTTGTAGATCAGGAAGGGAAGTCTTGGTGCTTGTTTTGTCCCTGTAGTACCTTAAGATGCAGATGCCTAGGGCTGCATTGTGGAGCTGGCTCCAAGTCCTGGATGCTCTGATTCTGATTGCTCTTTGCTAATGTGCCTGGGAAAGCAGCAGAAAGTGGTCTGAGTGAGCTTGGGCCCCTGCACCTGTGTGGGAGACTCAGAAGGGCTTCCAGGCTCCTGGTATTGACCTGACCCAGCCCTGGCTGATGCAGCCATTTGGAGAGTGAACCAGCAGATGGAAGATCGATTTCTCTCTCTGACTTTCCCTTTTGGTCATTCAGCCTTTCCAATTAATAGATCAAATCAATCAACCAACCTTAAAAAAAGATGTAGGTGACTGTCATGATGTGTCGGAGTGAGGGAAGAGCTATGCTATATTATTTGTTGTCTGGTTTCTCAAATACAGATACCTCCCTCTTAATATCAGTAATCTACCCCCTAAAAATCAGATGTCTGCCTGGAAATGCCAGCTGGAGTCTATTTCCTATTTTTTTTTTAAAGATATATTTATTTATTTGAAAGGCAGAGTTACAGAGAGGCAGAGACAGAAAGAGAGAGAGAGAGAGAGAAAGGTCTTCCATCTGCTGGCTCACTTTCAGATGGCCACAATGGCTGGAGCTGGGCTGATTCGAAGCCAGGAGCCAGGAGCTTCTTCCCGGTCTCCCAGGCAGGTGCAGGAGCCCAAGAGGTTGGGCCATCCTCTACTGGTTTCCCAGGCCATAGCAGAGAGCTGGATCAGAAATGGAGCAGCCAGTTTCAAACTGGTACCCATATAGGATCCTGGCACTGCAGGCGGTGGCTTTAACCTCTATGCCACAGCGTGGGCCCCCTCCTATTATTTCTTTAAACTTCATGTTTTGAGAGGGAGGGAGATAGGGAGCAAGAGATCTTTCATTCACTGGTTCACTCCCCAAATGTCCATATTGCGGGGCCAGATCTGGGAGCCAGGATCTCAGTTGAGGTCTTCTATGTGGGTGGCAGGGACCAGGCTACTTGAGACATCATCACTGCTTGCCAGGGTCTACATTCGCAGGAGGCTGGAGTTAGGAACAGAGCTGTGAATCAAACCCAGGCACTCTGATATGGGATGCAGATGCTTAACTTCTAGACTAAATACTTGTTCCCTCCTATTTTTTTTTTATTATTTTAAAAATATTTATTTGAAAGACAGAGTTAGAGAGGTGAGACACAGAGAGATATCTTCCATCTGCTGGTTTATTGCCTAAATGGCCCCAATGACTAGGGCTGGACCAGGCCAAAAAAACCAGAAGCCAGGAGTTTATTTCGGATCTCCCATATGGGTGCAAAGGCCCAGGGACTTGGGCCATCCTCTGCTGCTTTCCCAGGCATGTTAGCAGGGAGTTGGATGGGAAGTGGAACAGCTGGGACTCGAACCGACACCCACATGAGATGCTGGTGCTAAGACTGCAGCTTAATCTACTGTGTCACAGCACTGGCCCCTATTTTATTTTTAATTTTCAAGTCTATCTGAGTGTCAGAAAGACAGAGAGAGAGGGTTCCATCTCCTGGCTCACTCCTTAAATGCCCATAAAGGCCCCTGGCTGGGGAGGAAGCCTATACCAGGAATTCAATCCAGATCTCCCATGTGGGTGGCCAGAACCCAACTACTTGAGCTGTTACTGATATCTCCCAGTGTCTGCATTAGTGGGAAGCTGGAGGCAGGGAGGGAGCACTCCCATGTGGGACCAGGGACCTTAACTACTAGGCCAAATGCCTGTCCTGTGTCCTGTTATTTTGAGTGGGAAAAATTATGCTGGGATACATTTCAACCCTAAATCCCTAGGCAGTTTCCTAAAACATAACTGAAACATAGTCTATGCTTATGTGTACCCAGGAGAGTCTGACGTCAGGATGTAGAATGCTTAAACCTCCCTTCCCGATTGCAAACCTGAATGTAGGCATTTTGTTAAAAAAAGATTTATTTATTCATTTTAAAGAGTTACAGAGAGACAGAGGGAGAGAGAGAGAGAGAGGTCTTTCATCCACTGGTTCACTCCTCAGATGGCAGCAATGGCCTGAGCTGTGCCGATTGGGAGCTAGGAGCTTCTTCACGGTCTCCCAGGCAGGTGCAGGGGCCCAAGAGGTTGGGCCATCTTCTACTGGTTTCCCAGGCCATAGCACAGAGCTGGATCAGAAGTGGAGCAGCCTGGACTCGAACCAGCGTGCATATGGGATGCTGGCACTGCAGGCAGCAGCTTCACCTGCTACACCACAGCGCCAGCCCCTGAATGTAGCCATTGACAAGCAACTGTCCCCTGGTGCCGCAGACTCCTCTTAGCCAGTGTCCTGGCTTTTCTCTCGGGCTTGGCTTTGTTATCTTGGTTTTTCTTCTGTAATTCCTCAGTTTTGAAGGACTTGTATAATTCTATGTGAAAATCGGGCAAATAATTCAAGGCTGTGGAACTACATTCAGGGCAAGGCACACAGGAGAGAAGAGCTCATGCGGAACATGAAATCCTACCAGTGGAATTTAGAATGTAACTTGAGGCTTTCCCCACACATTTTACAATTTTTTAAAAGATTATTTATTTGAGAGGCAGAGTTGGAGAGGGAGAGAGAGAGAAAGAGAGAGAAAAAATGAAGAGGGAGAGGGAAAGAGAGAGGGAGAGAGAGATCTTCCATCCATGGGTTTTCTCCCTAAATGGCTGCAACAGCCAGGGCTGATCCATGCTGAAGCCAGCAGCCTGGAACGCCATCCAGGTCTCCAATGTGGGTGCAAGGGCCTACTACTTGAGCTGTCTTCTGCCTTCCCAAGCACATTAGAAGGGAGTTGCACTGAAAGCAGAGTAACCAGGACTCAAAGTAGAGCTTATATGGGATGCCAAAATGGTAGGTGGTGGTTTAACCCGGTGTGCCACAACGTCGGCTTCCTCACACATTATTTCATTAAAATAATATATTCATTGACTTTGGGGGATGTAAATGCAAAAATTTTTCTTTCTAAAATTCATACATCACCTAAAAAATATTTTGTCAAATCCATTCCTTCCCTCCTCCCTCTCTCCCTCCTTTCCTTCCTTCCTCCCAATAATTGAATCCATAAAATTTGGGTATGACCAGTGGTGGGGTCAGAGTACGACCCTGTGGGATACAGATTATTTTGAGTTGAAGATATCTGAGAGTCAGCAGACGCAGGAATAGCTTTCTCTCTGCCCAAGAGCAGAGTCTTCTGAGAGTTCTGTTGTCACGGACTCCCCATTTAAGGGCAGCTTCCTGCACCGGGGGAAAGGGTGACAGACGTTCACACTGGATTACTGAAATGCATACTGGATTCCTGTGTTTACGGAGGTTCCAGAGTCCCATGACTTGCCGTCTGCAAGCCGGGGTCCCTGAAGAGCTGGTGGTCTAGTTCCAGGCCAAGTCTTCAGGCTTGGGCACCAGGAGACTGGCGGTGTAAGTTGTAGTTCAAGTCTGAATGTCCAGGAACTGGGGGAACCCAAGGCCATGTCCCAGTCTGAGGGCAGGAGATGAATGTTCAGCTCGACCAGGCAGAGAGAGTGAATTCTCCATTCCTCCACCTGTTTAGTCTATGTAGACCCTCAGTAGTGTGTGGGGAGCCCACTCCCATTGGGAAAGGGTGATCTGCTGATCTACTTTACTTAGTCCACCAGCTCAAATGCTAATCTCCTCACCTTCCCAGACACACCCAGAAGTAATGTTCAGCTAACTATCTGGGCATCCCGTTACCCAGTCAAGTTGACACAAAAAATTAGCCATTACACCTACTTTCCATTCGTTTTGCCAGTATATTTCTCAGTCACTTCCCATCCTAACCCTTTTCTCTGTTAAGATGGTATAGACGCATCAACATTTACCTGCTTCTTTGAGCCACTTTGTAAGCACCTGGCTCTGTACATGAACACACTTTGTGTCCTCTTTTGCTAATCTGTCTTTTTCAGTTTAATTCATAGACTCCTAAATATTGAACCTAAGGCAATAGAGGAAAAGTTTTCCTCCCTGATCCCAAGACATGCTCCTTCAGACAAACATGAATTATGGATAATTCTGCAGCATGTATCTTATTTTCAGACTTTTAAAAAGGCCCATAAAATAGGGAAGAGGACCACTATTTCTTTTGCTGAAGTTTTCATGAGTGGTGATGCTGACATGATGCACTTTCAGTCCTTTAGGGACCAGAGACCTGCATCTGACAATGAAGCCATGGACTTGAATTAGGCTTATAGCCTGGTTGAGAAATCTGCCTGCACAGTTCTTGGCTCCTTGCTGTCCCTCCATCTCTCTTGTCTGTAGAGATACCCAAAATACTCATTAAGTTGATTAAGATAATACATCTTTTGTTATAATCCAAATATCCATAGCATCGACACTTAATACTGATTTTCTTCTTTCACATGGTAACAACTCATGAAGTTTAGCTGGCCATGAATGCATTTCCCAGCCTCCCTTGCAGACAGCTGTGGTCACATGACTGGTTCTCACTGAGGGAATGTGAGTGGAAGTGCTTGCTGTCACTTCTGGAGTGTGGCTATCTTTTGGAAGCAGGGGCAAAACTACCAAGAGCTCAATGTTGCACAGCTCACAATTAGTGAAACCAGGAAGATGTTCAGTACAGTCCCTGGCATGAAATGGGTGTTTGGCTAATTTGTATGTGCTGGGTAGATGAACAATTGAGTAAGTGGCTGGATTATATAGAGTGCTAGATGTTCTTGCTGAATGGTGGTCACTTTCATTATTCAGGGTGGATGATTTATGAATCTAAGACAGTTACTGCTGTCACCAGCCACCTCTCAATTACCTGCGTGAAAGCCCTATATTGACCATAGCAGCTCCCTGTCTGCTCATAGTGTGTTGGAGCTATAAAAAAAAGCATTGAAATCAAGGTATGCTATTTTATGGAATATGACAACCTGTTTTATAGCATAACCACTTTTTGTTGTTGTTGTTTTTTCAAAAATTTATTTATTCCCTAGATTTAAGTGTAGATTATAAAATAAAGGAACTTCTAGTGAGAGGTGAGTACAGTGCCTTGGGGATGATGTCCTTTCCCTACATGAGATGGAGTAGACAAGGCCCCAGGTGAGGCCTTCCAGAGCTCCTTTACTGAGAAGTGAGGGAATTCTCAGAAGTGAATTTCCTCACATCTGGCTAACTTGAACTTTGCTCTCAATAGACTCAGGCCTTGGGTGCATCAACTCTCCTGCACAATGGCTCTAGCCATCCAGGGAGGCCTCTGAGCAGCTCACCTACATCCTTAGCATTCTGCCCTTGGATTTTTATCTTTTACATTTGGAAAAAAAAAATCACAAGACATGGGGCCCAGCAGCACTGATTGTCTTGATAGTTTGTTGATTAAGTCCAGAAGATGCTGCATCTGCAAATACATCTTATTAGGTGTGATCAGGCAAGTAAATTGTCCCTGCCCTCCAGCATGCTACCATAATTAACTCTAATACCAACAACTAAAAGTTAATCACAGCAGGTGCAAAGCCAGACTCTCTTTGTCTGCATGCAAAACCCCTTCCCATCATGGCTTCAAGGTGTTAGCTCTGAGACTTGGAACCTGTTCTGTGAAAAAGGCCTTTCCTTTCAGCAAAGTGGTTCTACATATTATTATTTTAATTTAATTAGGTTTTAAAAAGGTTAACCGTGACATTTTAATAGCCTATGTGCACATTAATATTCTGAGAACACTGTTTAGCCCAGCCACTTGTGATTCAAAAAGATGTTTTTCCAGAAAAGGAATTGGCTTTTAGGACAATTACTGGAAAATGGCTTTCAGTTGATTAAGATGGGTATCTTGCTTTTAAAAACAAGTTATTGAAATAAAAAATATATATGTGATACTGAAAAAAATGTGAAAACTTTGGTTTGATGCAATTTATTTCTGGGAAAGGGGAGACTGGACAGTGTATTTATGGAGATTACCCCAAAGGCTGCTAATGTCCTTCAGCAATGAGCAAATTAGTGGACTGTGCTTGTGATGTGCTGTGTGCTGTCAACCTAATGTTTTATTTATTTGCCTGAGAGCTGCTGTCTTCATTAGGGAATTTAGAGAGCAAAGCAAGATGATATTTACTGGCCTGGCAAACTAATAAGCTCTGCTCGTGTTTCTTCTTTTGCTATCATGGCTAATCGTTGTTTTTTAAAAAATAGCTATTCAATATGCTAATGGGTCCTGTGGGAATAAGAGCCAGCCATCACTTCCTGCGGAGGGAGGCAGCGAGGAATAATTCAGTCTCACGTGGGCAAGCGGCTACTGTGTGCCAAGCCCTGTGCTGGGTTGGGCGTACCACTAACTTTCAACCTATGGTGTCTACTGTCATGGCCTCAGAGAAGCTAAGGGGACAGGTAACTAGGTCAGCCTGCTGTGGCTGGAGGTAGCTACAGAAAGTCAAGAGGTGCTGAGACTTAAAGGACTAGGAACCTTGTCAGAGGGAGGTCATGTGCAACAGGCTGGGCTCAGCTGAAGCCGGGAACCAGGAAATTCAATCCAGGTCTCTCTTGTGGGTGCCTAGGACCCAACTACTTGAGCTGTCATCTGCTCTCTCCCTGGGTGCATGTTAGCAAGAACTGCCAGGAGATCAGAGCTGGGACCAGAACCCAGGTACTCCAATATAGGATGGGGACATCCCCAGTGTGACTTAACCACTGCACCAAAAGCCTGTCCCCATAGGTCAGTTTGGAAGGGAGGAGAGAAAAGGAGGATGTTGGTGTTTATATTAGCTGTCTTTATGCCTGAGTGTTTTTATAATAGCAGTTCTGGCACCAGATAGCAGAAACCAATTCAAACTAGCTTAAACAAAAAAGAAATTTATTAAAAAGATACTGTGATATCTCATTGCTCGCCAAGGGAGAACAAGCAGGCCTCAGAAAGGTAATTTCTTTCTCTTTCTCTGTTTCATATTATTTCCTTAGGATAGATTCCCAGATATAAGCTCACTGGTTCAGAGAGTGTGAACAATTTCATGGCTTTTGATGTGTCTGGCCAAACAGGTTCTAAAAGCTTGTAGCCATATGTAAGGCCACCGGTGTTGCACATAAACTCCAGCTTTATTACATCCATATCAACTTTAATTTTTTGTTTCCAACTTGATGGGGAAAATGTCACATCATTGTTGTTTGCAACTGATTGATTATTAATGAAGTCAAATATTTAAAACTGTTAATTTATCAATTGTGCATTATACTTTGGAAAAATTTTGTCTTTATTTTATGAGAGGATCTAGTGTGCCTTCCAGGGATTTAGGATAACAGTGATTATACCAGGATAATTTTGGAGGAAATTATATTGATTTTGGTGGCTACAGAGGCTGATGGCTTAACAATAGGAGCACCTTCCTTCTTGTCTTCAAAAGTGGCTGAAAGGTCTAGGAGTTAAGAGAACCATGTCCAAATCTCAGCTCTGCCACTTGCAGGCTGTATTGGTATCTTTTCTGTTGTTTGTTAGAACGAAATACGTAAGGCTGTATAATGTGTAAGGAAGTGAGGTTTAGTTAGCTCCCAATTTTGGAAGTCCAAGAGCCTGGTTAGTTTATCTGCTTGGCTCTTGTGAGTGCCTTCTGACTGTGTGGCAGCATGGTAGATGGTATTGTGCTGGGAGTATGTACAAGAGGGATAGAGCGCATGACAAGACAGCAAGTAAGACAGAGCTGTAACAACAGGGTTGCTTGGTAACAGCCCTTTCTTGTGAGAACTAACCCACTCCATGACACCAGCATTAATCCCTTCTGAGGGTGCTGCCCTCCTGACGTTACCATCCATTAGACCTCATAATGTGCAGAACTCACTTTCATTTTTTTAAAGATTTATTTATTTATTTGAAAGTTAGTGTTAGAGGAGAGGCAGAGAGAGAGAAAGAGAGAGGGAGAGGTCCTCCATCTGCTGGTTCACTCCCCAAATGGCCAAAACAGCTGGAGCTGGGCTGATCTGAAGCCAGGAGCTAAGAGCTTATTTTGGGTCTTCCCATGCTGGTGCAGGGGCCCAAGGATTTGGGCCATCTTCTACTGCTTTCCCAGTCCATAGCAGAGAGCTGGATCGGAAGTGGAGCAGCTGAGACTTGAACCGGCACCCACATGGGCTGCCAGCACTGCAGGTGGCGGCTTTACCTGCTACGCCACAGTGCTGGTCCCAGAACTCACTTTAAAAAATTTTTTTTTAATTGTATTTGAAAGGTGTATGGTGGGAAGGCGGAGACAGGGGGAATATGAACATTCCCACCCACTGTCTTACCTTCAAATGCCCTCAGTGGTCAGGGCTGGGCAGGGTCATACCCTGGCCTGCAGCCCAGAACTCAGACTGTTTCCCATATGAGTGGCAGAGATTCCAGCCCTTGAGCCATTGCCTGCCACCTCCCAGGGTATGATTAGAAGGAGGCCGGCATCAGAAGTGAAGCTGAGACTGGAAACCAGGCATTCCAATATGGGGTGTGGGTGTCCCAAGCATCGTCTTTTTTTTTTTTAAGATTTATTTATTTACTTGAAAGAGTTACATAGAGAAAGAGAGAGACACAGAGAGGTCTTCCATCTGCTGGTTCACTTCCCAGCTGGCTGCAACTGTCGGAGCCAGGAGCTTCCTTTGGGTCTCCCACATGGGCGCAGGAGCCCAAGGATTGGGTCATTTTCTACTGCTTTCCCAGGCCATAGCAGAGAGCTGGATTGAAGTGGAGCAGCTGGGACTTGAACCGGCGCCCATATGGGATGCTGGCACTGCAGGCGGCAGCTTTACCTGCTACGCCACAGCGCCGGCCTCCCAAGCATCATCTTAACCATTGCACCAAATATCTGCCCTAGCCTCACCTGTTGAAGATTCTGCCATCTCAGTATGGCCACACTGAGAACCAAGCACATGAGCCTTTGGGGGACATATTCACCAAGCCCTAACCAAACCAGAATCAAGCCCTCACTGAACCAAAGCACAAGCCTTCGGGCTTGGTGTAAGTTTCTGTACTCCCCTGAGCTGTAGTATTAATAAAAGGCTGTATGCATTTCCTCATCTAGAAAACGGGAATCATCTGCCTGACGTGCCAGGTCAAGTACTTAAAAGTGCTGGATAAACTGAAAAGCCCTGTAAAAGTATAAAGATACTCCTACTGTGACATTGACTTGCCCAGGTGAGCAGTCTCCAAGAGGCCGCACAGGACTGGCATTTTGCTGTTGGCCTCTAAGCAGCAATATGCCTCGGCTAATTTAGCTTTTTCTTATACAAATGAGATTTGATTCACAGATGCAAATTCAGGAAAGACCACCGGCAGGTGATGGGCTTCATAAGTATGTGGAAGCACCTGGGTACATAATTGTCTTCCTTTCCTTCCCTTTTCTCCTTCCCTCCGTTCATTTAAGGCGCCAAGCACTGGGGCAGATAGCAGGAGCTGACCCAATCACCCTCATGCAGCTTGTGTGTTTGTAGTGCATACAGCCCCCGAGTGGCCCTAAGTTTGACGTGGGCTTTTAGTCAACTGAGCAGTGCTTTGCAGTTCAGAGAGCATGTTTCTAGCAATGCATGTGTGATCCTGCCAACTACATCTGAGTATAATCTGGAGACAGAGAGGTTAGGCGACTTGCCTCAGGCCCCACAGCAAAGTTGTGGGGCCAGGACCTGTGACCCCTGAGGTCTAGCTCCCCTCCTACCCAGCACCACTCTCAGCATTCCTTTTCATTCTCCTGTTTACTGCGGGTTAAACTCAGCTCGCTTTGGCGAGGGAATCGAAATGATGGAATTCCCCTCTAGAATCCTAACTCACCTGAAAAACTGGGTTGGCTTTTGTTGTGTGAAACTCAGCTCCAAACGTAATTAAGAAAAGCAAGCCCAGGAGCGAGAAATTAAAAAGCGAAGAGAAAAAGAGATACCTTTTGGCATGTCCCCAGTGACCCGAAAAGCCAGGAAGTGGGTTTAGTGTGGTCAGAGGGGCTGTTGAGGGGAGGGGCTGCAGCTCAGCCCTGCTCTCTGATGGAAAAATGTCCCTGCCAGTCAATGGAATTACTGGAGATGGTTCTGTGGGATAAACAGGAGATACGTGAGCCAGACAGCAAAGCTTGCAGAAAATTGAATAAAACCAGGCGGAGAGGAGATGGGCTAAAAAAAAAAATCATCTTGGGTAACCTGGGTGAGAGAAGTGTGTGTTCCCTAGCCTGTCTACACTGAGGCTTGGGGGGGCATGGGGTGCATGAGAGTGGGATATTAATTTTTATTCCAGGCCCTAGTCATACACAAAAATAAAAAGTCTTGGTGCTGACATATATAAAGCGAATTTTATTCAAGAGATGAGAAAGCAAATACACACCCACACCCACACATGTGTGTGTGAGCACGGGTTGCCCCCAGCACACAACATGGGTTCCCTTCTGGAGTGGGCAGTGGGCCCAAAGGAAGGAAGGGATGGGGGAGGGGAAGCAGAGCACTTGTGGTTTCCGGTGGAAGAGAGGGCACCCCCCAGTTGTCGGCCTCTTTGATGAAGTTGGAGGGGGTCCCTCTACAGGTGTAAAGCCACCTGGGAGTTTTACGATACTCCCATAAAATTCCTCGTGGGTCTTGCTAGACATGTTTTACACATGGGGCGGCGGGGGGGGGGGGTAGTGGCTTGCAGGTGCTTCTAACTAGCTGCCTTCCTAGGCGGAGGGGGAAGGGGTGCAGTCTCCATAACTGGTCGAAGGGTAAGGGCTTGTCTGAGATGTGGGCCTGGAGCAGCGTTTTCCGTCCTTCCTCGGAATCCTATGTGCGTCTGGGCTGTGCCATGCAGCGATTGACTCCCCCTCGTGATCCCCTCCACTGGACTGCGAACCCCTCCGGGCAGAGCTGCCACGATCACTTTTCACTCCTGCACCTGGTAGGGTGCCCCAGGCACATCCATGCTAAAAAGCAGGCATCATGGGACTGTGGAAAGAATGCCTGCTCAGTTTCTGTTTAATCATTTCAAGCCACGGAGATATTTGTAATGCAAAATTTTAAAAACGCTATAAACGTCTAGTATTCCCTGACTCCCATTAGTGAAGGAGCTTGGATTTGGGGAATTGTGCTGTCCCATGAATCCACAGGTGCGACCTCAAAGTGGGGCAATCATCGTCTAACCTAGGCCAAGGTGATGTGTTTGAAAACCCAAATGTCTGGAACGTTCCTTCCTCCTCTGCCTTAATTTTGAGGAAAAATGGTTTGACAGTTGGCTTACGAATTGGAGAGGGGCTGCACGGTCCTGCTTTCCAAGGGGTGGAAATAGCCAGCTCTCAGCTTCACATCTGACACCTGATGTAGAAGATAATAAAGGGTCTCTTCTCTCTCTTTGCCTCTTTACTATTCTCTTCTGCCTCCTTCAGTCTCCTCCCTACACTTAGGCTAGCGCTGGGATAACACGCTTGTAACCCAGATGGCAGCTACCTGAGTGTTCCCAATTTCTCCGCTTTTTGGGGAGCACCTTTCTGTTGGTAGTGCAGTAGAATGATTTGAATGTCCGGCTCCCTTGGGAGCCCCAGTGTTTCCCCAGTTATCCAAGAACTGTGGACAGCCCTGTGTTCTGTTGTTCCAAGTTGCTGCTTCTGGTGAGCTCCTTCTTAATCTCTTCTTGGTTTTCTTTCTGGACACACAGCCTTTTTCTATACCTCCGGTTCCTCACAAGCGACCACACACACATAGCCATGGTTTGTGGCCGACTTTACTGAAGGACCATGGGTACCAGTGCTGGTTCCATTGCTGCGTCACGGAAGCAAGGACCCTCACAACAGTCAGCAGAAACTGATTACGAGACATCTTGCTGTTGGAACATCTTCATTTTCATTGGTTCTCCTCGCCGCCATCTTGCTCCGTTTTCCATTCTCTCTCCTTAGTCACATCTCTGCTCCCTCTCCGCAGCTGCTTTACTCCTCCCTTGCAGAGCTGACTCCCAGGAGGAGGAAGGGGAGGAGCTGAGCCGAATCAGGCCCACTGATTCTTTCGAAGTTTACCAACCATGAGGTGCACTGGCGAAGATGATCTCCCAGGAGGAAGAATACGAACCTGGGTGGAGAGAGGCCGGGGAGGTGACTCATGTTGGAAGCTATTCTAAACCTGTTGAAATTTGTTAGTCTGTTCTCAGCTCGGCCTGGCTGATCTTCCTAGCTTGGTGTAGAACAGAGGTCAGAAAGAGTCTGGGATTTTCAGGGCCTCATTGCTCAGATAGTCTCCTAGGGTGGTGACTTTTTCTCTTTCACGCCTCCATCCTTCTTTCCATGTGAAATGTCACGTGGCAACCAGCAGGCACCTCCAACCTTTACTTTTGGCTTGTGTTTTCTATTTTTTTTTAGAAAAAGATTTATTGATTTATTTGCTAGGCAGAGCTGCAGACAGAGAGAGGGAGGGAGGGAGGGAGAGAGAGAGAGAGAGAGAGAGATCCTCCATCTCCTAAAGCCCAGTGTCCAAGTCTTTCAGCCTCAGTAAATCATGTTGAGGTGACTTTCCGGAGAGCTGTACTCCAGAGGATGCTGAGGTTGTCCAGCCTAGTTAGATGTGAATTCGTGTTTTGTGAAGCTCATTGTCCTATTCAGGAGTGGATTTCTAAGCTGATATTACTTCTGAGAGCTGAGTAATTGTTGACATACAGAGTTCAGTCAATGTTTACTGAAGGCACATAATGAGTCGAGTTATATGATAAAGTCTGTTTTGACACAATTAACGATTGTTCGAAGCGTATGTTGACGTCTGATGGTCAGAGAAGACCCCATGAGGAGGAGGTGAGCCATGAAGTGACGTAATCCTAGAAAGCAGAGAGGCGGGGCAGACGCTGAGTCACCTTCCAGCGTCTCCCACCTGCTTGCCTTCTGCAAGACTCTATGTGCCACAGAACAGCTGTGGACTTCGGCGCCCAGGGGCAGCAGGCCGAGGAGGGGAGAGAACCTTGCAGAAGTGCTGTAAGCTAGAGCTGTGTGGATTATACATAAATACTGAGCCCTTGCATAGAAGAGACTCAGGCGTCTGCAGATTTTGGTGTCTGAGGGGTGTCTTTGAAGCAGTCCCCCCATGCACACCGGGGATGACTGGCTACAGAAGTCCTTCCTCTGCTCGGGCCACAGGTGCATGCATGAAGGTTGTATGTAAACTAGATAGTGGTGAAAAAGACTTGGAGGTTGATGGAGATTACCCAATCGCTAGCATGGTGCCCAGTATGGGTTCTCAGTAAATTTTTATCAACTGTCAGACTGTTGGCCCTTGATACTTGTAGAATGAATTATCATCTTTCTCTGGAAACCATCAATACATATGCCTTGCCTGGTTTAAATACGAGGCTACTTCAAAAAGCTCGTGGAAAAATGGAGTTAAAAGATGTTTATTTGGGGGCAAGAAATTGAAATCCCTGCACATTTTTTCATAACACACTTTTCATGAACTTTTTGAAGATTCCACATATGCATAACATTTCAAATTTTTTCTACAGGAAAAATGTTTATTTAATTTTCTATGAATTTTTCAAAGTGCCCTCATATGTCTTGAGATATTATTCAGTATTATTTGGTAAATAAGAGCATTGTTGGAGAAAAATAATATTAGTTGTTACCATTTATTGTTTTCCAGGTACTAGTATCTGTGTTGAGTCTCTTCTGTAGATACTCATCTTACTAGACTTCTTTTACATTTTTGTAAAAATGAGGAAATTGAGGATATCCTGAAATAAAAATTCTTCAGTACATTCAAATGTATTCATGTTTTTGCTTATAATTAATGCTGCACGTGTCTTCTTTAAGCAATCTTTCCCTACTTTTTTTTCACCTAAATTTTCCTCTGGAATTTTTAATTTCTGTCTTGAAGTGTAAGACTTTTTTTTTTTTTTTTTTTTTTTTTGACAGGCAGAGTGGACAGTGAGAGAGAGACAGAGAGAAAGGTCTTCCTTTTGCTGTTGGTTCACCCTCCAATGGCCGCCGCGGTAGCGCGCTGCGGCCGGCGCACCGCGCTGTTCCGATGGCAGGAGCCAGGTGCTTATCCTGGTCTCCCATGGGGTGCAGGACCCAAGGACTTGGGCCATCCTCCACTGCACTCCCTAGCCACAGCAGAGAGCTGGCCTGGAAGAGGGGCAACCGGGACAGGATCGGTGCCCCAACCGGGACCAGAACCCGGTGTGCCGGCGCCGCAAGGCGGAGGATTAGCCTGTTGAGCCACGGCGCCGGCCTGAAGTGTAAGACTTTAATTCATCTGGAGTTGATTTTTACAGACGGGATCATTTAGGGGATTCCCTCTATCTTCTTCCACATGGACAGAGATTTCGTTTTCAGGTCTGTCTAATGAACAATCGCTCCTCTCCCCACTATGTCTTGCCAACTCTGACTTACACGTGAGTGATCATCTGTGTGCCCACATAGGGAGAATTACGCAGCAGCTTAGGAAGATACTTACATGCAGTGGTTTGGCTGGATCTGTGCCACGCTGATGGAGGGTGGGCTGGGAGCCAAGGGTTTCCAGGAACTGAATCCTGCCCATCTGAGGTTCCAGTGTGGAATGCTGACCAACCCAAGATCAGCAAGTGCAATGGTCTGCCCAAGCTCACTGGCTGGGCAGTTGGGAGAGCCTGATAGCCTCAAAACCAGTTCATCCAACTCCAGAACCACGCTTTTCCATCTGACAGTGCAGCCCAGGCAACCCATAACCTTTCTAGAACCTATCATTTTTTATTTAAAAGTGAAAGGCAAAATGATGAGAGAGAGAGAGAGAGAGAGGAGGAGAGGAGAGGAGAGGGAAGGAGAGGAGAGGAGAGAGGAGACATCTTCCATCCACTACTCTGCAAATGGCCACAAATGGCTAGAACAGGACCAGGCCAAAGCCAGGAGCCTGGAATGCCATCTGGGTCTCCCATGTGGGTGTCAGGGGCCCAAGCACTTGGAACATCAACCACTGCTTTCCCAGGTGTGTTAGCAGGAAGCTGGATTGGAAGCAGAGCAGCTGGGACTGGACTTGGTACTGTGACATGGGATGCCGCCATCACAGGTGGGAGCTTAGCTTTCTGTGCCACAATGCTGGCCCCCAGCCTATCATTCTTTTTTTTTTTTTGACAGGCAGAGTTAGACAGTGAGAGAGAGAGAGAGACAGAGACAGAGAGAAAGGTCTTCCTTTTTCCATTGGTTCACCCCCCAAATGGCCGCTAAGGCTGGCGTGGTGCACCGATCTGAAGCCAAGGGCCAGATGCTTCCTCCTGGTCTCCCATGCCGGTGCAGGGCCCAAGCACTTGGGCCATCCTCCACTGCCTTCCCGGGCCACAACAGAAAGCTGGACTGGAAGAGGAGCAACCGGGACTAGAACCCAGTGCCCCAACTGGGACTAGAACCCTGGGTGCCAGCGCTGCAGGCGGAGGATTAACCAAGTGAGCTGCGGCGCCGGCCAAACCCTATCATTCTTTTTTTTTTTTTTTTTGGACAGGCAGAGTTAGACAGTGAGAGAGAGAGAGACAGAGAGAGTTATAGACAGTGAGAGAGAGAGAGAGAGACAGAGAGAAAGGTCTTCCTTCTGTTGGTTCACTCCCCAAATGGCTGCTACAGCCGGCGCACTGTGCCGATCCAAAGCCAGGAGCCAGGTGCTTCCTCCTGGTCTCCCATGTGGGTGCAGGGCCCAAGGACCTGGGCCATCCTCAACTGCCTTCCCAGGCCACAGCAGAGAGCTGGCCTGGAAGAGGGGCAACCGGGACAGAATCCGGCGCCCCGACCGGGACTAGAACCCGGTGTGCCGGCACCACAGGCAGAGGATTAGCCTAGTGAACCACGGCGCCTGCCAAACTCTATCATTCTTAAGACATCTGTAATTCCTACTGGCCAACAGGTATCACAGAAAGAAGGTTCTAGATCTTGCTCTTTCCTGGGTCTCTGTGGTCCTCCATTAGGTTACCCCCTTCTCCCCTGGGTGTTCTACCTTGGCCTCTTCCAGGCTCCTTTCCGTTGCTGTGCACACTTCCGTCCTCGCTGGTTCACCGTGAACAAAGAGGCAGCCAAGCCCTCGGTCGCTTCCCCTCACAATGCTCACGGATCTTGTCATGGCTCTGACTTGCTCCTGTGCCTCTCACCACCGAGCGCACTGCGGGGTAGGGCCAGCCTACGTGAACACACATAGGCTCTCGGTCAACATTTGTTGAATGAAATCAATGACTGCAGGTGATGCATTCACAGGTCTCTAATCCATCTCTAATTACTGCCTCAGTCAACCCCTCCAAAGAGTGCTGCTCTGGGGTGAGGGGACCGGGAGCCCCCCTGGAGGGGCGGCTGCTGATTTAAGAAACCAGCATTGCTGGTGGGCACGCGGCGGCCATGTGTTTCCACCCTGGTAACTGAGTTCTTGCTTCTTTCTTGTTAACGCGCTTCTGCCTCTTGCTCAGAGCCAGCACAGAGACCCCCGCTCAGTTTCTGTGTCAGCTCCCAGGGGACAGGAGCCTTCTGATGAGCCCTGGTCCTTCTGACTGTGTCCCTGTCACCCTCACTCACGCTCCTGCTGCAGCTCTGCCTCCAGCCTGCAGCCCGCAGACTTCTCCCAGTGGCCTGGGCCCAGCCTCCCTGCCACACCCACCTCCTTGCTCCTCCCTCCTTCAGGGACCTTCCAGAGTTGGGTATCTCTGAGGCTGTGGACTTGGTCTGCCTGCCCCAGAGGCAAGCGCCTGTCATCACATGCCGCTGAGCCGAAGGACCCAGCCACCACGCAGCATGTCCTCAGAACCACAGAGCCCCAGATTCCTGTTCTCTGGGATGGACTGGGGGGCGAGGCATGGGGGCGGGGCATGGGCTGTAGAGAGAGGGCACAGGGAGGCAGGAGGGTAGCAGAGAGGAAAGTCCCAGGAAACTGGCTATGGCCATGGTCTTACTGAAGTCCTACACGCTGGCCTGATAGGGGATTCCATTCCAGTGAGAGTGGGTGGCCTAAGAGAGGAGAGGGTTGTGTGTCGAGGGGGGTGCATATCTTATAGGTGTTCTTATCCCTAACACCTACAATAGAACCTGACCTAAACAGGTCATTAGCAGGTGTTGGTGGAATGGCGTGAACACAGGCTGTGTCCCTAACACCTTGTGTGACATTGGGCTAATCAACTCAGTGCTAACCCTCAAATTCCCCATCTGTTACAACTGCGTCACAGTGATTCTCTTAGTGTTGTTTCAAGGATGAAATAATTCAGCGCCCTTGGGATGTGACATCAATAACCTCCAATATTTTTCTGCATATCCTCCTATCAGTAGGAGTTTTAAATGTGTTTCCAAATGTACATATATTTATTTTAAAATGACACACATGTCCCATCATGTGTTCTATCAAATATTTACACATTTTAAAAGGGGCGGCAAAAATAAATACAAGTTCTAATACACTATTTGTCCTGTAACCCAATGAATAACTTTGTGTCCCCCTGGGTTGTGTTTATCTTACTTTGGAGATCATGACTGTTAAACCTGACACACACAGAAGGGGAAAGAGATAAAAGCTGGGCTGTTTTTACATGAGCACTTCTGCTTCTAAATGCGTGCTATGTTTTCCAATGCCCCTGCAGCTCCCAGGCACCAGCTGGGTGTCCAACAATTCAATTGGATTCTGACATTATCTGCTGAGAGTTAGCATCAAATTCCACAAATTCAGGGCTCAGTCGCACAGGGCTGCTCCACTTCAGGTGCCAGCGGCAAGTCCCAGCATTGTCACAGGTGCTCTGACTGAAGGGGTTCCTACAGCACTCTCCTCAGGTTCAGGACTCTGCTAGAATGGCTCACAGAACGTGGGACAGCACTGTTCTTGCTATGCCAGCTTTATCATACAGGATACAATTTGGGAGCAGCCAAGCAGAAGAGATGCATAGAGCAAAGTTTGGAGCAGAGGTGTGGACTCCCCACGCCAATCCCGAGTCACCCTCTAGCACTTCCCTCGTTCACCAGCTCAGAAGCTCTCGGAACCACTTTGTTTGGAGGTCTTCATGGAGATTTCATTGTGGAGAGTGATTAGCTAAATCACTGACCATGGATGACTGAACTCCAACCTCTTCCCTTCCCCAGGGGTTGCAGGGCAGGCTGGAGGTTTCAACCTTCTGATCTCGTGGTTGGCTTCTCTGGCCACCAGTCCCTTTTTGAAGCTAAGAAAGGACTCACTGATCAGCATGGTTGAAAGGAGTTTGTTAGGAATATCCAAAGAGTCTCCTATCACCCTCCTGCCGCTGGCTCTGGGAACTCTGTGTTTTAGGAGCTCTGAGTCAGAAACTGGGGACAATAACCCAGTATATGTTTCTTATAATTTCATATGTGTCCATGGATTGCCACTCATACTAGCATTTTAGTGACAAAAAGTAATGCCCATTGACTCAGTGAGATTTGATAATAAAGTATATTGTCTTAATGGTGAAAATGCACACCCATCCTCCCACTTCGTAGAATTCAGCAAAGCTGCTTTCACATTAAATTTTAAAATGCTGATCATAAACATTTGTGTTTCTCCGAGTTGGCTCTCCACCAGGAAAGGTTGCTCACCACTGGTTTAATGTCATTAGTAACCACATGTGTTTCTTGGAAATGTAAATTCTTGGGCTTGTTAAAGCAAAACGCTCCCTATGGTCCTATAAACAGATGTTGTGGAGGCATTACCCACATCCATAGAGAAAACTTCCTCCTCCTTCTTGCTCCATCAAAGATGCTACACTGGCAGTAAACTCGGGTTCATTTGTTCCTTCATTGAGCAAAAATGCATTGAGAGCCAGGCACTGGGTTAGTCCCTGGGAATGAAGATTAAGCAAGAGTGATAGGGCCTTTGCCTGCATGGCCATTGCACACTAACTGGCATGAGAGATGACAGCAACAAACGATGAATGGAGCAATTACAGAGACTGAGTCCATGAAGCAAGCACTCTTCACTGAGCTAGGGAACTGTGGGGCGCGAGTGGGCATGGACCCTCGGGCACAGCATCTCTGAAGAAGTCACACTTCAGCCCTGTCTGCAGGCTAAGAAGCCTATGGAAAGGACCCATGCGGGCCATAGGACAGAGTGCAGGTAAGCACAAGATGGGAGGGCTTGGCAAGCTGGAGAACTGGAGGAGGGCTGGTGTGGTTGGGTGGTGGCAGGCAACTGGAGAGGAAGATAGAAACCAACCATCCACGCAGGAAGCTAAGAGACCATCCCTTTGCTTACCTAATGAACTCGTGCTAAGGAATTGGGATTTTTGAGCCTGATAAGAGATCATTGAAGGGTGGTAGAGGGACCCTGTGTCAGGAATATGAGAATTCTTCAAAATGTTCATGGAAAAATAGAATTAAAAGATAAGCTTATTTTGCTGCAAAAACAAATTTTGAAATCTGTGCATAATTCTTTCATAATACACATTTCTGTAGCTTTTTGAAGACCCCTTGCATACTGTGAATAATAAATAGGTGGCAATCCAGGAATTGGAGGTGGGGTGACTACGAGTAGGTATAATGGAAGTAAGTCACAATGCAAATATGCTACAGGAATAGAATGAACTCTTTTCTGGAATGATTTAGCTTATACATTCTTCTGGGTGGTGGAGACTTCATCTAGATTCTAGGCTGCCTAGTTTCTAGACAGTTCAAGATAAACACACCACTCTTGGGTTTTCTTGATCATTTTAGGATCTCCTCATTTTCCTCTCCTCTTTTCCCTGGGCTGGTCTGACTTCTAGCTGTGGCTTATTTCTACATCCTTGGTACTCTAGGGACCTGGGTTCAGTTCCATGGGCATCACCAGCCTCTGCACCAGCTGGCCTCTCTGAGATGAACACTTCTTGTTTAATTATTATTTCTTGTTCTTGCCAGCTCCTTGCAAATAAAAAATTCTTTGGCTATTGAGATTCTGCCATGAATTAATAAAAACCAATCTATATAGAAACCCAGTTGAATTCTGTCTTCTGACTCCACTGAGTTAAGTGCAAATACATAGCAGTCAGAGCACTGGCTGGTTGCTCCTGACTGTCTGGGCACAGGAGGGGAAGAAAGGTAAGGGATGGCTGGGAAGAATGAATGTGAGCTAATAACTGCAAATGGTCACCTCTGCCTCCCCCACCCCAGTATGGCTTTGAATATCTTCTCACGCCCTCTCCCAGTCAACCTCCCTGCTCCCTGCATCCCCATCTTATTTTATGGCAACAGGGAGTTAGGGCTGACAAGTAGTGAATGTATTCTTTTTGTGGCTATGTTCTTTTCATGGAAGTGTTTCCCGGAAGCTTCCATTGGATCAGGGAAGATCAGGATGTTATACCAGGAGTGTGAAGAGAAAAACTCCTTTGTTCTTCTCGGGAGTATCAAAATGAAATCTTGACTATCAAGACAATAATAATATCTTGAGAGAAAAAGCTGTTTTGAAAATGTATGAGTGGGGCCAAGGTGTGGCATAGCAGGTAAAGCCACCATCTGTGGCACTGGCATCCCATATGGGCTCTGGTTCATATCCTGACTGCTCTACTTCCTGTCTAGCTCTCTGCTAATGATCTGGGAAAGCAGAAGATGGCCCAAGTATTTGGGCCCCTTCTACCCACATGGGAGACCCAGATGAAGCTCCTAGCTCCTGGCTTCAGCTTGGCCCAGCCCTGGCCATTGTGTCCATCTAGGGAGTGAGCCAATGGATGGAAAATCTCTCATTCTCTCCATTTCTTCCTCTCTCTTTGTAACTCTGACTTTCAAATAAATAAATAAATATAAAAAAGAGAGAGAGAAGAAAATGTATGCTCTGAGGTCGTAGACTAAACACTAGGCAAAGAAGGTGGGTCAGAACAAGCGTGGTCTACCCACAGGGACTCCCCAGGATACTCGAGTAGCAGTGAAGAGGGCACAGGTGCCCAGGACCCTAGTGAGTCCCTGGTTTCTGGAAGAGAGTGAGGGAAGGAACCGAGAAAGAGGCCTGGTTCTCTGTCATGGGGAATAGCATTCCCTGTGTGTACTGGAGTACAGGGTGCAGGGAAAAGGGTGGAACCTGATGAAAGACAGAGCTGTGCTCAGGTCAGAGTTAGGTCTCAGTTAAAGCAGGGAGGCAGGGCCGGCATTTGATGAAAAGGTTGAAGGTGGGAAATTTGGTTTTCGTGGGGTACGAGCTCCAGGCAGGCTTGGGGGTCTGTGGGAGGAGTCTGGGCCAGCAGAGGAGATTCATAATCAGAGGGACTTACGTCGTGGATGGTGTACTAGTCAGTTGCTTGTGGGTGTAAGGAAGTCCCTGATGCAGGCCACCTTATACAGAACAGAGTCTTATTTTGGATCATGGTTCTGATGGTGTTTTTGCCGGCAGGATTCTGGGGTGGCACAGGACATCCATACAGGAGACAGGCAGTGTGCATGTCTAATTCCTTTACTCTGAGCCACCAGATTCAGTCATGGAGGCCCCACCCAGTGACCTAAACTAACCTAATTACTCTCCAAAGGCTGGCCTCTAAACACCCTAGTCCATCCTTGGTTAAAACCATTAATGCTGTTTTATTTTTTTAAAAGATTTATTTTTATTTATTTGAAAGCATTACAGAGAGAGGGAGAGACACAGAAACAGGTCTTCCATCTGCTGGTTCACTGTCCAGATGGCTTCAACAGCCTGGGCTGGGCCAGGCCAAAGCCAGGAGCCAGGAGCTTCTTCCAGGTCTCCCATGTGGGTAGCAGGGGCCAAAATCCTTTGGTCTGCTGCTTTTCCAGGCACACTAGCAAGGAGCTGGATTGGAAGAGGAGCAGCCAGGACTCAAACTGGCACTCATATGGGATGCTGATGTTGCATGTGGTGGCTTTCCTTCTACGCCACAGTTGATACTGTTGTTTCCGCCATCATAATGCCATTAATAAGGTTTTGGGCATTAGACTACTGCATGAGTGCAATAGTATTTAAACCATTATAGAGCAGGCTATAAAGCTATGACATCTACTGGTTTCTGTGGCCATGAAACTTCCACCTCCCACAGCTTGGGAAGGACTCAGGACTCCAGAAGAAGCTGGGTGGTCCCTAACAACAGCTTTCTGTAACTGGAGGAGGGTTTAGAGCTCGATTGTCCCACAGCTCCCGGGGACAATAAGGTGTTGGTTTCTTTTGAGAGACGTGAGGCAGAATCTATTCCATACCTTTCTCCAAGCGATGGGTTATTTGCTGGCAATCTCTGGAGTTTGTTGGCTTGTGACACATCAGCCTGACTTCCACCTGCCTGTACCGTGCACTCTTCCTTTGTCTTGGGCTTTATGAGGCCTCCTTGTGAGGACACTGCACATATTGTCATAGGGACCCATCCTGCTCAGTGTGCCCTCCTTCTAGCCTAGTTCATTGCCATGACCCTGTTAGCCAGGGAAGTCACATTCTCAGGATCTTGGGTTAGAGCATAGCACCAGAATCTGGGGGGAGAGGCATGACCTGTAGCACTCATCTCTTTGAAATCTATTTGTGAAGATGTCCGATAAATACTGCACCTGACATAAGACCTAAAGTCACTGCCTTCTCTCCAGCTCCATGGCTGCACTAAGCAGCCTGCCTTCAGCACTCACTCAAACAGCTGCCGTGGCCTGTGAGTTGGCTTCTTGCTTGTGTGCAGGCATGATGCTGTAACAGTTTTCCTTAGCTTGATGGGGTTTTTATCTCCAGTCACCACATGCTGGGAACTCAATCTTGTTGTGTCCAGGCCAACTCCATTGAAGTTGGTCATTTCTCAGTCTTCCTGGGTTTACGTTCCACCGTGTTCAGGTATCTCTCCCTTCCTACCCCAGTGTTCTGCCCTTTGGGAAGGCCTGGGGAGGCACCTGAGTTCATGGTCATTTGGGGCTGGCAGCCATGTTCTACAGTGGGGAAGCCCCGCCCCCACCCTCCATGGCATTCACTGGAGCAGCTTGGCTCAGGTCTGGAGACCACACTGCAATGCACAACTGTGTCTTATCATTGTGCTCACCATGGGAATAGCGAGGGGCCCTCTGTGGGGCTATCTCTGGGTTTGATAGTGACCTGGAGGCTCCAGCCAGCTGGTCAGTGCCAGCCTTTTTTATTCCGAATTTTCCAAAACATAGTTGAGGTCTCAAGTGTCTATTTTCTCAGACCGCATTGTTTATTGATTCACATTTCTTGGTCTGCTTAGGTAAACTGTGAGCCTGCTGGTCTACCTCTCCATGCCCCGTCCTCGCACAGTGTCTGCCACCCTATGGATGCACAGGAAAAGATCTATGGGATGCGTGACTCCACAGCTATGTCTGTGAGAGAACGTGGGTGCTGTGTCTTAGGAGTTGCAATGTAGTGGATCCATCACAGGCTCTGGGGCAGAGCAGACCCTCATCCAATGCCAGCCCTGCCACTTGCTAGCTGTGTCTCTCAGGACAAGTGGTGTCAGCCCTGCAAGTCTTGCTGGTCTCAGACATAGCTGGGAAATTACTTCAGGGGCTGGGATTGGGTGTGAAGTAGATAATGTATACAATGCACTTAGCATGCCTCCTGCTGCTTAAGTAAGTGCGCTGTGCAAGGCAGCTTTTATTATTCTGGTACTTTCTTTAGCTTCTGGGAAGCCCCGAGAGCTTGCAGATAAAATGATTACTGTGAGCTCTGAAGAGGGGACCAGTGCCGCTTGGCCTCCAAGCCACGGTGGGCTAATGGTTGAATTCATCAATCTGTGCTTTTGCAGGGTCTGGCGACCAGGTTCTGGGTGCAGCCATGGCTGATGCCTCCCCCCGGGCTCCTTGAGAGCGGTCTTGGTGGTGATGCTCCCGTGTCAGCATCGGGGAGGCCTGGATCAGGCAGTTGTTCATATGTTCAGGTAGGGGGAGGGAAAAATGACTGTGGTTGAAGAGTGAAAATAATTTTTTTCCTAGAAGGTACCAGAAGATGGAACTATACATGGATTCAAGTTCCAGAAACAGCAGAGACAGATTGGGCAATTCCAGACTGGTGGGGGGTGGGGGTAGGGAACTGTATTTTCCAGCCCAAGTTTCTGTTAGGATTTAGGGTGTAAGCTGCTCTATGGTCATGTGCTCTAATCACTGTTGTAAAATACCAGGATCTGCCACCTTCTCTCCTCTCCTCTCCTCTCCTCTCCTCTCCTCTCCTCTCCTCTCCTCTCCTCTCCTCTCCTCCCTTCCCCTCCCCTCCCCTCTCCTCTCCTCTCCTCTCCTCCCTTCCCCTCCCCTCCCCTCTCCTCCCCTCCTCTGTTCTCTGTTCTCTGCTCTCCTCTCCCCTCCCCTCCTCTGTTCTCTGCTCTCCTCTCCTCTCCTCTGCTCTCCTCTCCTCTGTTCTTTCCTTCACCAGCTGGATGCGGGAGAAGTCAGGGCAGGCTGGGGAAGTGCTGACATCACTGCTTTTTCTGTCTCAGGTAGAGCAGATGCCAAGTTGAAGGCCGGCTCCTGTTTTCCGCAATTCGTTCTCAGTTGCTTGGGGAACTTTCCCTATGTGCCGTCCTGTTCTGGGCGCTGCACAGTTATTTTTATGGAGGAAACTGAAAGGAGTCTCGCAAGTCTGAAAGTGGTTGGGGAGCTGGCAAGGAATACTGACCTCCTTGTTTCCAAAATGCACCGGGGGAAACTAAAATCCCACTCCGAGAGTACCTACACGCCAAAAATCAATCTCACGTTCTGAGCGGAGTTTAATGGAATAAGCAGTAAAACGAGAGGCTGAACTTCAGACTCCTGCAATAACTTGCTGCCTGGGTTTTCTTGTCCGTAAATCAGGGGCAAGAATAACAACCCCAGTTAAGTCTCTGTTCATTAGCAGAGCTCCTAATGGCAAGAATCGCTGGCATTGTTTTCAGCGTGATGTGCCAGGTGCTGTCCACAGCACCCCTTGCAGGTAGCTTTTCTTATTTCTATTTTGTAGGTGGGGGAAATTAAAGTGAAGGGAAGTTCAATCACTCGCTCCAGTTTGCACAGGCACAAAGTGCAGAGCTGAGACTCAGACACAGATGGTCTGACCTGGGTCAGCCTGGCCCTAATCACGTTTCATCTGGCCTTTGTAATAAGGACTTTCTAAAGCTGCTGGTGAGTAGTGTGAGGTCATCCATCTGTTAGGGAGGGCATGAAGTAGTGCAGGAAAAAGTGGGTTATCTTGTAAAAGGAAGCTTTGCTGTGCAAGGATGTAGATCTAATATGAGTCACTTAGGGAGTCTTTTCACCAACACCTCCTTTTCTTTCAGTCTTAAAGAGAATGTATAGGGGTGCACGCTGTGGCACAGTAGGTTAAAGCCTTGGCCTGAAGCGCCGGCATCCCATATGGGTGCCAGTTCTAGTCCCGGCAGCTCCTCTTTCTATCCAGCTCTCTGCTGTGGCCTGGAAAGCAGTGGAAAATGGCCCAAGCGCTGGGGCCCCTGTACCTGTGTGGGAGACCCAGAAGAAGCTCCTGGCTCCTGACTTCAGATTGGCTCAACTCCAGCCCTTGCAGCCATCTGGGGAGAGAACCAGTGCATGGAAGACCTCTCTCTCTCTCTCTCTCTCTCTCTCTCTCTCTCTCTCTCTCTCTGTAACTCTTTCAAATAAATAAAAAATAAATCTTTAAAAAATTAAAGAGGATGTATAACAGTGACATTTGCACTCTAAGCTAGTCAGCCTAACTTGGTGTCCTGTGCACTGAACCTATTCAAGTGCTTTACCCACATCGCCAAGCACTTCCATCTCCTGCCAGCCATGGGGACAGGTATGGATATGGACCCATTTCTCTGATTATATAACTAAGACAGAGAGGTTAAGTCACTGGCCCAGAGTCACAGAACCAAGATGGAGTGCAGATTTTAACTTAAGCGGTCTGGCTCCTTCGAGAGGTTAAATGACTTGCCGAGTGCCACATAGCTAAGATAGACGCAAGGTTGAGGTTTGAATTCATATCTGTTGCCCCAAAACTCATGATCCTTCAAGTTTATAGCCATGCCTTTTAGTACTGACCTCCGTTACAAAGACCTTCAAAGGTGCTGGGGCTTAGTTTGAGGTTGTCCTCCTGGGTTCTGGGTATCAGCTCCTCTGCTGCCATCTTCCCCAGAGTCACAGGTCCTGGTCTCTCTCAACAGTTCCCTGGCCCGCCGGAACAAGCAGTGATGGTCAGTGCTGGTTGTATCCAACTCAACCTCAGGCTGAGCCTGTCATTCAGTCCTTCTGTAGGATGACCCAAGACCCATCCCCACCCCCACCCCCACCCCCACCCCCAGTCTCACTGGGGGCAGCAGTTCTGTGTTCAGAAAAACCCATTATTGGAGCTATTATTATATAGCATCATTCGCAGCTAAGGCAGAGACACCAAGAGAAGTCCAGAGCTCCTTTGCACAGTAGGACCGAGGTTAGTATTTCCACAAGGAGAAGGTCAAGTTGATGCTAGTAGAAGGACATGTTTTCTTCATATGGAAATTAGACAAGGCCATATCTGGTGGAAAATTAGTCCTTTGTCAGTGGACACAAATCTCTCTGCCATACTTAGAACAGGGTTTGGCTCCCCAACTCATGTGAATGTTTAAACTTTGAGTTATAGGCTGATGGGTTAATGGTGGAGGCTTGATCCAATTATGGTGTTTCAGGAAAGTGATTGGATTGGGTTGTTAGAGTAGAGCCCCTTTATTCAAATCATGGTGGCCTTATAAGAAGAGACCACATAGATATAGATAAATGAGTATGCTCCCTAAGTCTCTCTGTCTGTCTGTCTGTTTTTCTTTCTCTCCCTGCTTCCTGGTTAGCTGTGTGATCCTCTCTATGCACATGTTCTGCATCTACTACCCTCATCCAATGCCAGACTAATGCAACCACTCAGTCCTGGACTGTGAACCTACAAAGCCATGAGCAGAATAGACCTTCTGCCATGATAAGTAGCCAATCTCAGTATTTTAGTTGTAGTAATGAAAAGCTGGCTAATATACTCTCTACATTTACATTGAGCTGTTTAAGAAAAATAACTTTAAATGTTATTACAGAACTTACTTTCTATTTCTGAAATTACTCATTGTTTCAGCTGAAACCTTGTCTTTCCCCGGGCTTGCTTCCCTGGAAGATACGCTTCAAATCTAGGGAATTATCTGGCATTCGATTGTTGGGCCTGTTTGACTCTGGGAGGCTGGGCACCAGCGGGAGCTCACTTGGCAGCTTGAGCTTGACGTCAACTCTATCATCTTGGTTCTTGTGGCTTCTGGGTGGTGATTCTTTGCTGCCTCCGTGCTGTGACTGACACGTGGGCGTCTTTGGTGGGACTCATTCTAGCCCACTGTGCCACATGCGCTGGCAGTCACTTTTCTCTGTCATTTTCCTCTTTTTTACTGTGGCTTCCTGGATTCAGTGCTCTCTCGCCCTCTCTCTTTCTCTCTCTCGCTCTCACTCTCTCAAGCTTTTAGAACCCACAGGACAATCTATCTCTATCCTTTATTTTCCCCTTTTTTGCCTTCCTGCCTCCATCTTCCCTTCTTTCTCTTATTTCCACTCCTCACTCCAAACTTGAACTATTTTCTAAAATGGAGAAAATCCCACAGCCTCCATGTTTCTCCCAGAAATCCTGACTATATGTACCAAGTACCCTTTCTCTACAGGCTTAGATTTTTTTTTTTTTTTGACAGGCAGAGTGGACAGAGAGAGAGAGACAGAGAGAAAGGTCTTCCTTTGCCGTTGGTTCACCCTCCAATGGCCGCCGCGGCCAGCGCGCTGTGGCCAGTGCATCGCACTGATCCGAAGCCAGGAGCCAGGTGCTTCTCCTGGTCTCCCATGGGGTGCAGGGCCCAAGCACTTGGGCCATCCTCCACTGCACTCCCTGGCCATAGCAGAGAGCTGGCCTGGAAGAGGGGCAACCGGGGCAGAATCCGGCGCCCCGACCGGGACTAGAACCCGGTGTGCTGGCGCAGCAAGGCGGAGGATTACAGGCTTAGACTTTTAAAGCAAAATCCAGAAATACTCGTAGGCCACTTCAGTTTTCCACTCTGCTGTGTTTCCTGTGAGCTATTTAAATGCAGGGATATGAGGGTCAAGGACAGAAACAAAAGGATTCACACAGAAGAAAGTCCTGGAGTGAACCTCAAGGCCGTATGGGGCAGCCTGCCTTTGTGTAGGCATGTGTCCTCAGAGGCCATGGGGGAGCATTCCTGCTGACAGCAGATGGGGCCGTGTTTCCCTCCTAGACTCCACTTTGGGGTCCTCAAAGTCTCAGGTACTAGAGTTTCCTGCTCATCAAAAGGGAGGGATGGGTGGGTGGGGATCTGGGGTGTTCTCACCTGGGCAGGTCAGTGTTTCCTGAGACAAAAATTGGCCCTGCATTCCAGGAGCTTCCAAGAGGGAGCTATGGCATTTGAAGATTGTGCATATTTGAAAAAAATTAATTAATTTGAAAGGGAGAGAAGAAGGGAGAGAGGGAAGGTGGGGGGGAGGGAGGGAGGGAGAGAGAGAGAGAGAGAGAGAGAGAGATCCCATCTACTGGTTCACTTCCCAAATGCCCACATGGCTGAGGCTAGGGCAAAGCTAGCAGCCAAGAACTCAGTTGAGGTCTCCCACAGGGGGGCAGGAAGCCAGTCACGTGAGTCATGGCGGCTGCCTCATAGAGTGTGCATTGGCAGGAAGTTGGTCCGCGGAGCCAGGGCCAGGCGTTGAGCCTGATGTGAGATGTGTGTCTCTTAAATGGTGCCTTAATTGCTAAGCCAAACGCCTGCCCCAGGAGTTGTGGCATTTTGAGGAGATGGTGAGATGGAACTTTCCAGTGGACATTTGCTGCCTAGGGTCTGGGAGTGGAAGCAGGGCAAAGTCATAACTCCTGCTCATCCTGTATGGCACAGAACTAAGATCAGCACAGCTCACTGTGTGTTGGGTCTCCCAGAGAGTCAGGAAAATCCTGGGGGATTAGGGGTTGGGAAGATGGTGGCAGCCTTGATGGGACCCCATCAAGATGGAATTGGAGGGATCCTGGTCACCACGGTGCCAGCAGGAATGGTGGGGTTAGTAGACCAGCTGTGGCCATGATTTCTCTTCCCATGAGACATCATTAAGGCTGGGGTCCCTACTGATTCACTCTTATGGGAGGGCAAATAACCCATAAGAACAGAAGAGAAGGGCCCTTCCACACTTGGGTTATTTATTTATTCAGTCAACATCTATCGAATAAAGCCTTTGTGGCAGCTAGGGAGTTTCTTTTTCTTAGTATACAAAGATTAATGAGCTAGTCCTTGCCCTTGAAGCTCAAAGTCCAGCGTGGGCGATGCAGTTGTATGCTGAAAATTGTAGTCCCTAGGGTGTGTGTGTGTGTGTGTGTTCTCTTCTCATGCCTCTGCCCTAGCCTTCTCTGGAATGTTGGAAGTGAGGTTCTGCCATGCCTAGATCACCTGTCCCTCGCCCCTCCATGGAGCGGAGTGATTTTGCTGTTTTCTGGGATGAGGAGCAACTGACACCCACTACTTCATTTTGGTGAGAATGATGTGTTAATTTAAGGTCCTCATGCCCACAAGGCCCGTCCTCTGATCTTCCCTTTTAAAGCAGCCTGCTATAGGCAGGTGTGCGTGAGTGCATTGTTTGTGCGATTCGCGATCTGTTCTTTCAGGGCTGCTTGAAGTTCTTCAGCTGCTCACTGTGGCCAGGAAGATAAGCCAGGCCAGTTGTGTGTGAGTGTGTATGAGAGTGTGAGTGTGTGTGCAAGTGTGTGTGAGTGTGCAAGTGTGTGTATGTGTGAGTGTGTGTAGGGTGGCACATTGGGAGGCTCATTTAGCTGTAGACGCGTTGCTTTCTCCTAGTCAGTTTCATCTGTTACGTCACGAAGCTGGCACTGTGGATTCCATCTCTTAGACTTATGTCTATTTTTCAGTTGATTCCAAAACCACAGGAGAGGGCTGTAATTTATTTTTCCCCCTAAATCCCATCACAGGGCCAGCACGATGCCAGAAATGGGACCGCAGACCTGTGAGGTCAAAGAGGGAGGGGTACAAATCAAGAGGGCCTTCCCTGAAGAGGTGACATTTGAGCTGGGATGTGGGTGGAAGGGCATAAGCCAGGCAGATAGTCCGAGGCTTCATGGCCAACCTTACTGGTTTTGTGCCTTTAGCTCAGCCTTAGCATAGGCCAGGGGCCCCCAGTGGGGCTTCAGACCTGCCTGTGGGATGGAGAGATAGTGAGCTTGGAGAAGGCTCTCTGAGAGAAGGAGAGGGAGAGAGGGAGAGAGGGAGAGAGAGAGAGGGAGAGGGAGAGGGAGAGGGTGAGGGGGAGGGGGAGGGGGAGGGGGAGGGGGAGGGAGAGGGAGAAAACACGGGGTGGGGGGGCTGCCCTCCTACACCCTCACTTCCTCCTCACGCTCCTCTCCACCTCAGCAGCACAAAGAGCCACCTGCACGGCGGTGCAAGACCAGAGGCACAGGACCGTGGCCAGTGACTCACCTGCACATGAGCATAGCCTGCAAATCACCGGGTAGAAGTTCAGGAGGCAGAGACCAGAGGGCAGAGTGGGAGGTCAGTTTGGAGCTCAGAGGGTTTAGGAGAAAATGCGTGCATCTAAAGTGAAAGGCGGCCGGCGCCACGGCTCACGAGGCTAATCCTCCGCCTTGCGGCGCCGGCACACCGGGTTCTAGTCCCGGTTGGGGCACCGGATTCTGTCCCGGTTGCCCCTCTTCCAGGCCAGCTCTCTGCTGTGGCCAGGGAGTGCAGTGGAGGATGGCCCAAGTGCTTGGGCCCTGCACCCCATGGGAGACCAGAGAAGCACCTGGCTCCTGGCTTCCGTCAGCGCGGTGCGCTGGTCATAGCGGCCATTGGAGGGTGAACCAATGGTAAAGGAAGACCTTTCTTTCTGTCTCTCTCTCTCACTGTCCACTCTGCCTGTCAAAAAAAAATAAATAAAGTGAAAAGCTTTTGAAAGAAGTTGTGGAAGAGGAAACCAAAGAGAGCGGTTCGGTTAGGTGACATGGAGCCAAGACTTTCCCGAACACAGAACGCCAGCTTGCTAGAGGATCTCTCCTGGGAATTTGCCATGGGTCAAAGCTGGAATGAATGCCAGCGAGACCCACTGCTCAGACAGAAAACCAGCTTCAGCTGAAGACAATGGACTGGAAAAACATTATTGAAAAAATGGATTTTCTATGGTTAATCATTCCACACTCGAGAGCTGGCATTTTTTTCCAGTGATGTAATCAGTGATTCCATCATCTTGAGGACATTTTTCACGTCAAGCAGACGTTGGCTGTAAAGCAGAGGGAGAGCAGAACTTCATAGCAAGAGAGAGTAGCATCCTTCTAGGACGGCGAGGGGTGAAATCGAATTGGACAAAGGCACCTTCTTACACCATCGGTTACCCTGAAGCATCAGCGAGCAGGAGGCGAATTCTGAACTGTTGTAGAAACCCTGTGATCCCATACTGCTTGGGATCCCCAAGTGAGTTGGCTGTGCTGGTCCCTTGCCAGTTCAGTTCAAGTTCACTTAAGATCTTTCCTTGTTCCCATTCCTTTCTGCTCTTCACTTTGTACCAGGTGTTAGAATTACTCAGAGGAGTGACCGGTATTGTTTGTCCTTACAGGGAAAGAGGACAGTAGCAGTACCATGGGGTCCTGCTGTGGAAGGCGGAAGAGTAGGATGGGAGGGGGACGGTCACGTCACCAACCCAGAGGGGAGGCCCCTGCAGGCTTTCCGAGAGGCCATGATGTCTGTGACGAGCTTTACGAGAGGAGTGAAGGCAGTGAATCGCCTGCTGGCTGGTGGTCTTTCTTGCAGCTGATGCCTGGAGTCTGAGCTTCTGTTTATTTTGTTCTGTCCCTGCGAGTCTCCTAGTTGGTAACTTCTGACTCCCTGCCGCCCTCTCCCGCTTGCTCACCATCAGTATGGACAGTGTCATGGCTCCTCTATCTACCTCCTCACCCCAGCAGTGATGCCTGGTGACCCTGGTATGCCCGGGTGACAGCGGACCATAGCTACCTGCTTTGATCCACAGCTTTGCTCCCTTTCAGCCTCTGGAGTAATAATTATGCTCTCCCAGAGTGGAGGGTCAAAGCCATGACCCCTGACGGGGATGCATTGTGAAGGTCATGAGAAGCAAGGGGTCAGCAAATGCCAAGCTGGAGATCTGGACCCAGGTTCTGCAGTAAGCAGCGTGGCATCCTCATCATGGAGGTCTGGCTCCTGGCTCAAGTGCTGCCCTTCTTTCCCATCTCTTGTATTTGTGCCTCCTCAAAATATTTCTTCCCCCGATTCTGAATCTAGCTGGCATTTCCCGATGGTGGCTTTTCCTGACCAAGCTGTGACGATGTATGTGCCAGGAGCCACTCAGCGTTCACTCTGCCCAGAAGGGGGCCTGAGGCACAGCAGGAGCATAGGTGTCTACCAACTGTCAGCTTCTGGAAAAGTTTCCATCCTGGCCATGCACTTGTCTTGGACATGTGAGGATAAGTCTTGGTTGATCTTGACTCCCAGGGACCAGCTTGGATTCCTGCAAGATTCTTTGCCCTGTAATCCCAGTCTTTTTTTTTTTTTAAGATTTATTTTATTTATTTGAAAGGCAAAGTTATAGAGAGAGAGAGAGGGAGGAAGACAGATGTGATGCTAGTCCTTTATTATTTTATTTGAAAGGCAGAGTTGATGGGGGAGGAAGAAAGAGAGAGAGAGAGAGATCGAGAGAGAGAGAGAGAGAGAGAGAGATCTCTAGAGATCTTCCACCCACTGGTTCACTCCCCAAACGGCAATAACAGCAGTGGCTAGACTACACCAAAGCCAAGAGCCAGGAGCTACTTCTGGGTCTCCCATAAGGTTGCAGAAACCTAAGCACTTAGGCCATTTTCTGCTGTTTTCCCAGGCACATTAGCAGAGAGCTGGATTGGAAGTGGAGCAGCTGGGACTCCGACCAGCACCCACATGGGATGCCAGTGCTGCAGGCAGCGGCTGTACCCACCCTGCCACAATGCTGGCCCCAGCAATCCGAGTCTTGATATCATCCTGTCTCACACATCACAGCTCACTGCCATTAGTATTTTGCCTTTTCAAGCCAGTATATTTAAAAGCAACACTGTCATGCCTTAGCTTGGGGATTGACTAGAGCTGTCTCAAAGGCTCGCAGCCTCCAGGCCATGACTCAGCCTCCAGTGCACAGGTGCTCAGGGCGCTTATGGGTCACACAACACCTTCTTTTGCTTCAGCAGAGTTCATGGTACTCCCGATGCTCTATTTGTGACAGTTTCAGATGATGTTTCTTTAAAAATGTTTTATGCTTCCTGTCACTGATTTTCATCTTTTAAAAAAATATATTAATTATTTGAAAGAGAAAGAGAGAGAGACTGCAAGTCAGACAGCAAGATCTCCCATCTTCTGGTTCACTCTCTCCAGATGCCTGCAGCAGCTGGGATTGGCTGAGGTCAAAGCCAAGAGCATAGAACTCGATCTGAGTCTCCCACATGGGAGTCAGGGACTCAAGTGCTTGAGTGATAACCTTCCAAGGTGTACATGAGAAAGAAACTGGAGTGAGGAGCTTGGACTCAAACCTCACATGGGATGTAGGCAACTTAACCACTATAATAAATGCTCACTGCAATATTCATCTTTTAAAATGGGAAAACTAGGAAGCCCCAGCTCAGGGGTCCAGCCCAGGAGGTAGCCTATGCGCAAACAAGCCAGGTCGGCTCTACAGAGGCCCTGGTCCTCCCTGTGATCTCCTGTCCTATTCCTGGAGAGCCTTCTAGGTCCCCTGGGGAAAGCCATAGTCCTCCCCACACCGAAGAACACTCACGTTTGCAGCTCTGCAGAACTAGCAGAGGATTGTCCAGAGGGCATTAAGTCCAGCCTGCAAGGTAGCTCTGTACAGCCACTGGACACTGCTGGGTCCTGATTGACCTCCCAGGGAGGTAGGCAGTGCGTCTCTAAATTTCTCATTTTGATTTTTTATCACCTAGACTATTATTTATCTTTACTATTATTTATTATTATATAATTTTCTGTTTACATTAACTCAAACGGTTATAACATGAATATTTAACCTTGTCCTACTCAATAGTGTCTGTGAAGTCATTTTTCTCAATTCATATTAAATTCAGAATAATATGATAAAATATTTGACTGTACATCAAATCCTCTTGCATACCTATAGGAGGACACACACCACAGCTTTGTAAAACACATCCTTGGGGAAGCTTTTTTTGTGACTAGCCTGCATTTTATGTCCTGGACTTTTCTAATTAACTGTTTCACCTCAAGGTAGGACTTCCAGAAGATTCTCTTTGATGCAGCTGTTCCTAATACTTCATCATTGTGGAAAACAAGATCACTTTTTAGAGGAACTTTAATTCTTTGTAAACCTCAGACTCCCTCATCTCAACAGATATTTGTGTGCTTACTATACGCATGGTGCATTGCAAAGTGATAAAGGCGGGGTGCTCCTGGTCCCATCGTTAATCAGCTTCCTTCTCCTGTGAAGTTATCAAGGGAGTTATAGAAGGGCACTTCACAAAGTTTGTTGTGGGAGAAGGGGATTGTAGTGCAGCTAGTTAAGCCACTGCTTGGGAGGCCAGCATCCCCTACTGGAGTGCTTGGTTTGAGTCCCAGCCATTCCATGCTCCTGACCCATCTTCCTGTTACTACTCGCAGGGGGCAGTAGATGATAGTCCAAGTATTTTGGCTCCTGGCCCCCATGTGGGAGACCCAGATGGAGTTCCTGACTCCTGACTGAAGGCTGACTTAGCCTTGGCTGTTGTGAGCATTCGAAGGAGGGACGCGCAGATGGAAGACCTCTTTCTTTGTCACTCTGTCTTTCAAATAAATGAATAAATCTTTAAAAATATTCATTGAGTGGCAAGCATTTGAGGTAGTTGTTAAGATGTTGCTTGGGGTGCCTTCATCCCATAGTGGTATCCCAGCTCCCCTAGCAATTCCAATTTCTTGCTAATGTGCATGTTGGGAGGCAGCAGGTCATGGCTCAAGTAGTTGGGTCCTTGTGCCTGCAGAGGAGACCTGGACTGAAGTCTTGCCTCCTGGCTTGAGCCTGGCCCAACCCCAGCTACTGCAGGCCTCTGAGGAGTGAAGCAATAGATGAAAGATCTCTGTCGGCCTCTATCTCCTTTTCCAATAAGTGAAGTGAATAAATAAAAAGGAAAATAAGTGTTCATTTAAAAAAGTTTATAAAAATGGAATTAAAAGAAACATTTATTTTGGTACAAATAACATTTGAAATCCATGTAAAGTTTTTTCATAGCATGAATTTTCTGTGAACTTTTTGAAGATCCCTCACATGTGTGGATTTCTTTTCTTTCTTTCTTTTTTTTAAGATTTATTTTATTTATTTGAAAGACAGAGTTACAGAGAGAGGTAGAGACAGAGAGGTCTTCTATCCACCTGTTCATTCCCCAGATGGCTGCAATGGCCAGAGCTGAGACCATCTGAAGTCAGGATCCAGGAGCTTCTTCCAGGTCTCCCACGTGGGTACAGGGGCCCAAGCACTTGGGCCATCTTCTGCTGCTGTCTCAGGCCATTAGCAGGGAGCTGTATCAGAAACAGAGGAGCCGGGATTCAAACCGGTACCCATATGGAATACTGGTGCTGCAGGCCAGGGCTTTAACCCATGTGCCATAGCACTGGCTTTCCAAAAAAATTTTTATACTAAAAAAACTTATTTTCTAATTCAACTTTCTGCAAATATTTTGAAGTACCTTCATGTTGGCAGAAGGTGACGGCAAAGGAGCAAAAGGTTCCACAAAGAGTGAGTGACAAGTGTTGGGCCAAAGATTCCCCTTGGGGTCCGTGGCTTAGGCCAGAGTCTAAGGGAACCTCTCCTTCTGAAACCCAAGCCTTCTGACCACCCCTCAGCCGAGGACAGAGAGTGAGCAAGAGACAGACAGAGAGCCGGACCTACTCGTGTCCATTTATATCTGCCACGTGCAGAGGAAGCATTCACATGTGGGCACTTTGAAGACACCTGGCCTCATCCTGTAGTAAACCCACATCTAGACACATCCCGTTATCTCCTGAGCAGAGCACGGAGTGATCCCTCTCTGGGAGCAGGAAGAAGGGACGATGGAGAAGCCTCAAGGAGAAAGTGTCCTGGAGGCAGATCCTCGAGGTATGATGATATTTCCAAATGGAGGAGTAGCTGTAATGTTCCTTTTGGAGACAGAAATATTGGTTTTCTGTCTTGCATTACCTCTTTGGCCGGCCTCTTTGCATTCTGCATCCAAATGTAAATGAAATTTGTAAATGATTACAATGGAAAAGTATTATGGTAGAGATCCCCAGGGCAATCTTCCCTATGGCCTGGTTCTCTCCAGAAAACGCCCCTGTGTGATGAGACCTTCTGTCTTTGGTCACCAGTCTTTCCCTGGACTGGGAAAAGAACAGAGCCGTAGCTGTGAGCCTGGTTGATGCACGGCGATCAGAATAATGTAGCTTGCATGTAAGTGTCAAGCCAGGATTCCCATATCATGGCAGGATTGTCTTCCTGCTGCACGTATGTTTTGTAAGTCTGTGTTAGAAGTCATTCGGCAAGATCAGGACCACACTCAGGAGGTCTCATGTGAGCAGAGGCCTCATGGCTCTCCCTTGGGAAAAGTCTAAGCTGAGAGCAACCACACTGTCTCTGCTCTTCCACCTGCTGGGAACCTGTAAAATGGCAAAAATGACGTCACCTGCCCTTTCTGCCAATAGTATGAGTGTGATTCTGCCTAGAGGAGTGAGAAATTAAGACCCTGAATCAACTTCATGGCTTCCCTTCCCTACCTGCTGGGTCTGGGAGAACAGCAGGTGGAATGAAAGCCACCTTGGACTTTGCCCACACAGGGAGTCCAGCTCTTAGAGTGGAAGAAAAGATCCCACTTTATTTCTTCCAAAGGAATGAGTAAATTAGTCCTTAGCAGATGAATGTGTGTCTGCTCTGCCACCAGCTCACCAGGTGTCTAAAGGGAATGGATGACCCTTTAGACAACAATAAGCGTCGCACTTCATCTACTCGTGAGAGACCCAAATGGAAGTTGTCTGCAACCTAGTGACAGCTAAAGGCCACTTGGGCCATCTGTCATCTGAGAGAGAACATCTAAGGGACATGTTCCACATTACTTTCACCATATCCTGTAGGCACTGTTTGTATATTAATTCAGGCTTCCAGGAGGCAGCACATAAATACTTTGAGTTCCCCAAAGAAAGACCGAGCAGCACTTAAGCTTGAGTATCGTGGTATTGAAAATCCCGAGGGTTGATTTAGCAAAGGGTCATTTTGCAAGTGTGTTGCATCTTTTCTGCGTCTATGTGAAAGTGTCACTTATTATACAATTCGTGTGACATTTCCTGAAATGCATTGCCAGGAAAAAGCATCTTGACCATATTAATTTATTAATTCTCCCAGTAAGCCTTTGGGGAATGTCTTTTTTGTGCCAGGTACTGGGCTAGATATTGGAATATGGACAAATATGTTCTCTTGTTTCATATAAGTACTGTGTAACTGTGTAACCCAGGCTGTATTTAATTTTGTTGTACCTGGCAGGAAAACCAAACTAAGTATTCAAATACATCTCTCTCTTCCTAGGTCCCTCTATCTGATACTCTTGTTTTTTCATTATTGACTCAAACTAAATTGTAATGAGGTAGTCTCCTTTTAAAATTTTCATACAGTTTCAAAAAGTTCATAAGCTCTCTGTTTGTCCTTGCCTTTTTTTTTTTTTTTTTAAAAAAAACTATTTATTTGAACAACAGAAATACAGGGCAGGGAAGGGGAGAGAGAGAGAGAGAGAGAGAATGAGGATGAGGATGAGAATGAGAGAATCTATCATCAGGTTCACTCTCTAAATGACTACAATGGCTGAGGTTGGACCAGGCTGAAGAAACAAGGAGCCAGAAGCTTCATCCGGGTCTCCCAAATGGGTGCAAGGGCCCAAGAACTTGGGCCATCTTCCACCGCTTTTCCCAGGCCATTAGAAGGCAGCCGGATGGAAAGAGGAGAAGCCAGGACACAAACCAGCGTCCACATGGGATACCGGCATTGCAGGTGGAGGCGTAAACTTCCAGGCCACAGCGCTGGCCCCAAGCTCTCTGTTGACATACTCCTCAGTTCTACTTCTTGCTTGACCGCTGTTAACTGTGTGTTATGTTGGAACCATTGATGACACATGTACACACACGCACACTCTCACGCACACGTGTATCTCATTCTAGACACTCTACACACAGGCAGACCAAGGGCGAGGTAACTGGAGTGGCCCACCCCATGTGCAGGCAATAAGGTGGTGTATTGGTAGGAAAGAATCATAAAAGAATGATAAAACCTCCTAAAAGCTGTTCTGCTTTTCCTTAGCACTGAGCACTAGCAATGCTAAACAATACTGGGGACAAAATACTCCTCTACATGGGGTGGCCTCTCTCACCCGCTCCCCTCCCACATGGCCATACCACTGAACACACGGTGTTTACACAAAGGCAGCCACATGGGGAAACAGGCAAACATATAAAAACGGTGAACAACATGCAACCTTTGTAAAACACAAACAATATAATGTGCTCTTCTTGCAGTATTTCTCTGTTGATATTGGATTTTTTCTATATTATTTCTTAATGTCTAGTTCTTTCTTAATGACTGTCAGATATTCTGTGTTGAAAGTACTATAAATCTTTTTTATCCAAGCTATTTTTTCAACTTGTTCTACTATTAGCATGAAAGATGAGTTTCACTAATCCATACTGATAATGCTTTTCTTTTATTAGGTAGGTTCACCTCATTTGCACTTTTTTTGGTAACATATAGTTATAAATATAATTTAATAGTAATTATCTCATTAATTTTAATTATAAGCTTAATTTTTTAAAAGCTTATATTCGGTTATTTGAAAGGCAGAGAGACAAAAAGAAAAAGAGTAGCTAGACAGACAGATCTTCCATCTACTGATTTACTCCCCAAATGCCTGCAATAGCCAGGGATAGGTGATGCTGAAGCCAAGAACTGAGAACTCCATCTGAGTCTCCCCACACGGGTGGCAGGAACCCAAGTACTTGAGCTGTCACCTGCTGCCTTCCCTGGTGCACATTGACAGAAAGCTGGGACTGGAAGTGGAACCGGGACTGGAACCCAGGCACCGCATACGGCATGTGGGTGTCCCAATGCCACCTTAATCACTGTGCCAGATGCCCACTCCTGTTGAACTTAATTTTGTCGTACTGTTTATCTGATTTATTTTTAGTCTTTTTTGTAAAGATTTATGTATTTGTTTGAAAGTAGAAGCTACAGAGAGAGAGAGGGAGGGAGAGACAGAGAGAGACCTTCCATCCACTGGCTCACTTCCCAGATGGCCGCAACAGCCAAAGCCAGGAGCCAGAAACTTCATCCAGGTCTTCCATGTGGGTGCAGGGGCCTGAGTACTTGGTCCATCTTTCACTGATTTTTTTCCCCAGGCCATTAGCAGGAAGCTGGATCGGAAGTGGAGCAGCCGGGACATGAACCGGTGCCTGTATGGGATGCTGGCACTGCAGGTGGTGGCTTTAGCTAGCATGCCACAGCATCAGTGCCTGTGTGTAGTCTTTCTATACTGTTTCCTTAGAATTTTTTCTTATACACTTTCTTTCCTTTGCCTTGTCTTCTAATAATAATAATATTCAAAACTTAGATATAGTTAAGTCTCATATTTTTGTGTTACCAATCTTGGACAATTTTTATATCACATCATAAGAGAGGAGAGAAATTTATATTTCACACTTCCCTCTGGCTCCTTCCCTTGTCTCACTTTTTATTATTTTTGATATTACCGAGATTTATACCTTACACAGACCAGAGATCCGGAAACATAATTACACACTCAGTGGTCACCAGGAGTACTTTCATCCATAACGTGGCTTTAAAAACTTTTTATTATCTTTGGGTCAGCTGGATTTTGTTGTCAAGCATCTTTCTTCAAAGGACTTATAAGTGCTATATTATCAGAATCACTGCATTATTCAAACTACTTTTCTGCTACCTTTACACAGAGCATCTATTTCCTAGGTCAGACACGTTCCTCCTGAGAATGCTGTGGCTAGCATCCCACCAGCTTCCAGGCCCGCGTGCTGCTGGGCAGAGGTTGAGAGCACCCGTTGTCTCCTCTTGGGAAATGTAGTTTTGATTCCTGAGAGCCTGTAGGGTTTTTTTTTCTTTACTCTTGAACTTCAGGAACCCCACTAAGACATGACTCCAGTTTGAGATTGGCTTCTTCCTTGAATAAAAATTCCGTGTTCCGCAGTTTTCAACAGTGGCTTCACGTCTTCATTGCACAAAAGTTTTCTTTTTCATTTCGTTAAATATTTGGTCTGTCCTCCACTTGAGGAAAATCAAATATCTACGTGAAGCATCTCCTCACTCTGACTGTGTTTCCAGTATTATCTGTTCTTCCCGCTGCCGCTAACAGGATTATCTTCTCTGTAATCTCGTTTATTTTTTGTTCTCGCCTTATTTCATCCATATGAATTTCAGAAGCTGTACTCCAAGGCCTGACTGTGTTTTAGTGTTGTCTAGTCTCCCTGCTGCTTCTAATGCGATTTTTTGTTCTTATGTGTTTATTGTTATCTTAAATTTCTCCCATGTCACTTCAGTTCGTATTTTATTTCCTTTCATTGTGTTAAACACAAATCATCGATTCTCTGGGTTGTTTTCTTGTGCCTGTTAAACCGTCTAAGTTGTCTTTCTCTGAAACTAGTGGTAAGCACCTGAACATGTCTTCTCTTTGTGAAATGATTCTTTTTCTGAGTTACTTTTGAAAAATTCCGCTTGTTGTTGGGTGGGTTTGGCCCTCACTTTTCAGGCTGTTTCTCTGGATTCCAGCAGGCATGCTTCGTGCTAAGGTGTGGAGGGGCCGGGTCTCTCTGAGAGAGGACAGTCCCTGGCGGCAGCCCCGGATGGCACCCGGAGGAATGTCTTTTTTTAAATCCTTTCGGATTTCTCTTTCTCTGCCTGAAAGGGGGAAAGGCACATCCCTCCTTGGTTCTCTGCTTTCCCCATTAGCGGAGAGCAGGTGCCCGGATAGGGGGTGGCTCCAACTCACAACTGACTGCTTCAATATTCTTTGTCAGAAAGATTCAAACAGAACAATAGGTTGCAGGACAGGTTCACTCCCAGGCTTAAACCCAACCCCCGAGGTGATGGCTTGGCCGTCTGGGTCAGGAGTGTGAGCGTGCACCCACGCCGTTACTCGCACGGCAGCGCGGTGGGGACACATGTGGGCCTCCTCACTTAGCCACGCGTGCTGCTGCAGAGTGCTGCTTTTACACTCCCGTTCAGAAGTTCCCAGCCAGCACATAGTTTCTGAGTGATGAGGAGGGAATATTTTTTTCCTTTTTTTTTTTTTTTTTTCATTATTCCCCCACCTCATGAGATACGAAAGTTGCCAGGAGCCCTGAAGACCTAGTAAGGGCCAGGGACCGGAGCCAGCAGTCACAAGCCCCGCTCAGCCGCATGTCTGTCCAGGCCCCAGATGCCAGAGCCGGGGCAGCCTGACTGTGATAATTTTATGATCAAGTACCTGAAAAGTTCTTGTAGGTACCTAGGTGCTCTAGAGACCTTTGCTCCCCGCCCCCACAGCGCGGCGCGAGAACCCCGAAGATGCCAGCATGGGTTTTGCGTTAGTGTTGCAGAAGCTAGGCTCACACAGCTGGCTTCACTCCGTACATAACATGTAGTTATATCTGCGATTGGGACAAAAACCAAGTCAACTGTATCCTAGGGGTTCAACAAACAGATTTAGGAAGGGCTGAGCTGCACTATCAACAGTTTAAACCTCAACGGGAGCGATTCTTAAAGCACAAATCACGGGTCTGGTAGCCCCACTGATGTTTATTATCTTCCACTCATGAAGACAAAGAGAAATTCCTCCAGGGGGTGGTTTGGAATGCCTTTGCTTGTGAGGGGAGACTTCCCTGTGCCATGTCCACGCGAGTGGAATTCAACATAGAGTTCCCCATACAGACCCCCAGCGTAGCCACCCACAGCTGCTGCAGGTGTGTTATTTGTATCGTCAGCAGGGGATGGGTGAGGCCCCGTTGGTTATAAGAACCTTTTAGAAAATTTCTAACACGCACTGATTATATTCCTGGCACTGTGCTAAGCATTCTGTAGGCGTTATCTCATTTAACTTTCACAAACAACACGATGAGGTAATGGAGTCAGACGCCTGGAATCAAATCCTGACTCTGATAACCCCAGCTCTTATCAAGAGTTCAACTTCTCTGTCTCTGTTTTCTCATGGATGGGATGGGGTAGTGACAGCACCCATCACATAGGACAGTCCTGAACATTAAATGAAGTCTTTGTTAAATGAAGCTCCTGGGGCCAACGCTTTGGAATAATGGGTAGGGCTGCTGCCACTTGCAGTGCCCACACCCGTACCATATGGGCACTGGTTTGAGTCCCTGCTGCTACGCTTCTGGTCCGGCTCCTTGCTGATGGCCTGGGAATGGCAACGGAAGATGACCCAAGTGCTTGGTCCCCTGCACCCATGTGGGAGACCTGGAAGAAGCTCCTGGTTCCTGGCTTCAGCTGGCCCGGTCCTGGCCATTGTGGCCAGCTGGAGAGTGAACCAGTGGATGTAAGATATTCGTTCTTTCTCTCTGTCTCTCCCCCTCTCTCTGTAACTCTGACTTTTAAATAAATAAATAAGTCTTAAAAAAAAGAAGCTCCTAGCAGGGTGCCCGGCTTCTAGTCAATATTTATAAAATGTCCAGTTATATTCACTTTCATACTCTTATTATAAATGAACAAATCGGGGCCCACAAAAGGAGTGTTTGTTTTGCCATGTGACCCAGCCACTAACGTGCAGCCAGGCCCAATGGGACTCTGGTTGATAGCAAAGAGTGAGCTTTTAAATTCAGTGCTGTCTGGTCTCTTCTGGACACAGAAGACTGCCTCCGTGGGGCTCAAAGCTCTCTGGGGACACCTTGTACCCTAACAGGACAAAATGCCTTGGCATTTTCTTATGTAACAGATGCATTCACGCAAAGCATACATGTGTTGAATTCTGTTTTTCCTTGGCTTCCGTTGTAGGAATAATTTCACGATTGTGCTTTTCTCTTTTGCTCAATATTTTCACTCAAAGACACATAAACACATATGTGTGCGGCTTTACTCTCTGGAACCCCTCTTATTCTCTCAATGTTTTTGTCCATTTACTACAAAATGAAGCCTTAGTGAGAATTAATCGTAGGAGGAGCTCAGGAACTGTTTGTTTTGGCTTTTTGAGTTTGTAGTTTTTATTCCTTTATTTTCATTTTGTTTGAAAGGCAGATACATGCACATGGGTGCATGTACCAACCCCCGCCCCCATACAGATCTTCCACCCACTGATTCACTGATTCACTCCCCAAATGTCTGTGACAGCTGGGACTGGGCCAGGCTGAAGCCAGGAGCCAGGAACTGTTTGGATCTCCCATGTGGGTAGCAGGGATCCGAGGCCACTGCCTGCTGCCTCCCTGGGTATGTGTCAGCAGGAAGCTGGAACCGGAAGCAGAGGAGCTGGGTGTTCTGAAGTTGGATGCGGGTGTCTCAGTGGTGGCTGAACTGTTCCACAGTCCAAATGCCTGCCACAGGAACCCTTTGTTGAGTGTCACCAGGAGTCTCACCACCTGCATCCCTTCACCAGGTAGTTACTGTGTTTCTGAAATGTGTTGTTTAGAACAAAAGATTGTTTTATGTAAGACGGAATAGGTATTTACATGAGACAGTTGTTTTTATTTGATTTTTTGAAGTGTGCAAATATACTTGGAGACAACAATATGAATTTTGTTATTTTTAAAAAGATTTATTTTATTTATTTGAAAGAGTTACAGAGAGAGGTAGAGGCAGAGAGAGAGGTCTTCCATCTGCTGGTTCACTCTCCAGATGCCCGCAACAGCCAGATGTGCGCTGATCTGAAGCCAGGAGCCAGGAGCTTCTTCCAGGTCTCCCACGTGGGTACAGGGGCCCAAGGACTTGAACCATCCCCTGCTGCTTTCCCAAGCCCTAGCAGAGAGCTGGATTGGAAGAGGAGCAGCCGGGACTCGAACCGGCACCCATATGGGATGCCGGCCCCTCAGGCCAGGGCTTTAACCCGCTGTGCCACAGCGCCGGCCCTGACTTTTATTATTTTAATATCTTTTTTAGAAGATAGTGCTCAAAGTAGATGGAAGTTCAGTTGATTCTCATTATTCATAGTAATCATGCCCTAGAAGGTCGCTGTGAACATGAGTTAGAGGACATCACTTATTCCCTGGGAGATACAAGCTGCGCTTCCCGTGAGCTTCTGGCCCCAGCATTTGTGTCCGTGGATCAATATACAACCTTGTTTCAGGTGTGTGTCTATTTAAAGATATTTAATATGTACGTGATTCATTAACAGCAAGCTCATGGCCAGCAGTACTAACTCATGAACAAATGTACTTAACACAAGCACTTCCCCCTTGCTGAATTCAGGAGAAACAGAAAGCACTCAGCACCACACCTAGGGACCAATCCAATGAAATGCAAAAAATGCAAGAAAAAAAAAGTGACACAAACATACCACAAAAAAAGCAGTTGCTTTCAACATGAGAGTGGAATCAAGAAGGCAGGGCACTGCCTTGCTCGGCCTCAGCCAGGAACATGTGCATCGGGCAGCTCAAATTTTTCCAATGCTCTGCACGTGTCTACAAAAGACTGGGAAAGCACCTGGGTATTGATTTTAAGGCGACAATTTCAGCAAGTAGGTGAATTTGCAAACTTAGTATTCCAAAATAATGAGGGTCAAGTATGTTTTGCTTTACAAATGCCTTCTATTTGTCCAGGTTGGTTGCTGGAGGACCTTCACGTTGGTACTCCAACATCGGTTCTCTGCCCTGCAACTCTTGGCCCCGCCCACTTGAATTTCAGACGTGAGGCCTGGGATGGTGTGCCTGGCCCAAGCAGTGGCTGGAAGAGCGCATTCAGGCGCGTCGCCTCTTTGTCTCTTGGTCCCCGGTGGCCAGACTGAAACAGGGGAGTGAGATGCACATGGAGGACAGCAGCAGAGTTGTCCCAGAGAGGCCACCCCAGAGCAGCCCACCAGCTGCCCCCAGATGCACGGGAACACCCTCCCTGATCCAGAGACCGTGAGAAACAATCCGTCATTTCTGATGGAAGCCGCCACGTTTGGAAAGTATTGTGCATCAAGAGCTAATTGTCCTGTATTGTGGAACATGGCTGATTTCAGCATGGGGACTTTAGTGTTCTACACCCTCTAAAAGTGCAGTGAGCGGTTACTGCAGCTGCAAATCTCTCTCTCTCCCCGTCATGTGGAAAGTAGAACAGGAGAGCAATCATCTCCACATAGCCCAGGGAGGGCAGAAGAAAAATGGTGTTCAGAGGGGCCGGGCCTCAGGCTGGGGTAGAACTGAGACTGTGGCCCTGACCTCCATGAGTAGCTGTCCACTCTTTAATTAACCTTGAGCTTGGTGAAAACACAGCCTGTTGTTGTTTTATTTTTTAAAAAATCATCCATTGGTAATGGAGGTTGTTTATTTTTCAGTAAAAGAAAACTAAGAGCAGCTGGGAAAAAGGAGAAAGGGGTAGAGGTGGAGAAGGGAGTGAATTATATCCAGAAAAATAATTTCTCATGTTGGAGCCTCAGAACACGAAGGGAAACTCACAAGGGGTACAATACATCAATAACTACAGTTCAGTCCATCAGAAAAACTGCTGCCCCAAGGCGTAATAAAAGTTACACTTAGGAAGACCATAAACCTTTTAAAAGTCACGTTTTGAATCAAAATAATTTTCTTATGAAATATTAATTCTGAAAATGAGCTGTGAAATATGAACACAAAATGGCCTAGGCTATTTTTTACTCCTGGCAATCCAGTTAAAATTTCCTGGAGAAAATGACAGCTCCTTGCATGTAGTGTGCAGAGCCCAGGAGTGAAGATATGAGTCTAAAGCTCCCTTAGCTTCCACTGGGTCCCGGGGCCCCCAGTTTCTGCGCAGGCCCCGGCGATCCGGGCTCTCAGAGGCTGCCACTTCAAGGGAGTGCACTCTTCTTTGCTTGTTCTGAACTGCTTTTCCTGAACAGCAACACTGAAAAATGAAAATGTAGGCAAGACACAAATCGGAGATAATTATTTAAAAATACAGGAAAAACGAACTCATTTATTGGAGGACACCTCTGAGTGGAACTCAAAATTCTGTAATTAGCTAAAAGTTAGCTTCCAGAAATGTATGCAAACACAGTGCTTTTCAGTGAATGCCAGCAGGCTCAGTTCTCTGACATAAATTTTGTCGCTGGGTGTTTTGCATGACAAATATTGTTATTACGACATTCTTGCAACAGTATGGGTCTCTGAAGTCACACTCCCTGAGTTTAAATCCCAACTTCACCATTTATACGATCTGTAACTTAAGATAGATATATATTTAAAGATTTATTTATTTATGTGAAGGGCAGAGTGACAGAGTGAGAGGGAGAGATGGAGAAAGAGAAAGGGACCTTCCACCTGTTGGTTCAGTCCACAAGTGGCTGCAGTTGCCAGGCCCAAGGCTGGCCAAAGCCAGGAGCCAGGAACTCCCTGCGGGTCTCCCACATGGGGGCAGGGACCCCAGCACCTGAACCATGTTCTGCTGACTTTCTGCACAAAAACAGGGAGCTAGATTGGAAGAAGAGCAGCTGGGATTTCAACCATTGCTCTGGTATGGATGCTGGCATTGCAAGTGGCCGCTTAACCTGTGCCACTCTGCGGGCCCCACTCTTGTGCCTTAAAGTTCTAATCTACAAGATGGCGATGATGTAATGACATTTACCTGCTTGACACGTGTGCTTTAAATGAGATGATGCATAAATGTGTTCATTGTATGTCAGCTACTAACAGACACTGACATAAACGGAGAAACCAAGGCCTTCATCTAACAGTTCCCAAATCCATTCTCTGACCCACCCCTGGCATTGGTTCCAGTTCCATTCACGTGGATGCCCTGTTCTGCTCCCTGTAGCCAATGAGTCCCGGGTATTGCCATGAGTCTTCCTGTGAGAAGTCAAATCATCACAAATCCTTCCAGATCTGTGTGACTGCCACTAACCCGCTTCTTCATATGGGAAACCAGACCGGTTAGCCCTAAGACCATTCAGAGAACCTTATTCTCAGGGTGCTGCTGTACCCCATAGTGCCACTCTCTTGTCCAGCCAACCCCTGGCTCTCCCCTGCTGCCTCAGCACCCCTGCTTATGTGCCCCGATCTAGAAATTCCCCCTTGTTGCTGGATCTGAGAAATCCTAGCCCTGGGATGGACCTAAGAGATACCAGTCTCTGAGGCCCCTTGAAGTACCTGTTGACACCTCGGTTGGATCTCTAAGTGCTGTACAGCCATGCAGCACGCAGCACAATTGCAGTCAGTGACAGGCCACATATGCAACAGTGGTCCCAGAAGAATATGGGAGCTAGAAAAGCCCCACTGCCCAGTATTGTCGCTGTGCCTCATCTATGTGTCGATACACACACATTCACCAGTGTGTTATACATGCCAACAGGGCCCAGGTCAGTAACATTATATGTCAGTCAGCTACTAATAAATAGACACTGGCAGAAATAATAGACACTGGTACAGGTCTGTAGCCTAGGAGCCACAGGCCAGCATACAGCCCAGGTGTGTGGAAGGCAAAACCATCCAGCTTTGTGTAAATTCACTCCATGATGCTAGTCCCGATGCATTTCTCAGAATGAATCGCCTTCATTAAGTGACACATACTTGAAAATAACTGAACTAGGCTTTTAGGCTTTTTCTTTTCTTTTCTTTTTTTTTTTTTTAACAAATTCATTCATTCAAATGTTCTCTAAGTTGAAATGATCTACTTGCTCATAGCTCCAAACCTCTGGGGATTTCTTGTTCCCCTCTGGGAAATGCTTTGTACCTGGTGGACTCTGGGGCCAGGGCACACCTGAGAAAATGGAACACACATCCTTGTTTTCCTCCGGAACCCTTGGCAACTTCCTGGGAGCCTCACTGAGCCAACGTCCTCATTGACTGTCAATGGATCAGTTCTCATGTTGCCGTATGCAACTCCTGTGCTCTCTTGAGCTCCTGTTACACCAACAGCATAAAACGGAGGGGGTCGCCAGGGGGAAGAAGTAATTTGGAGTCCTAGGATGAGGTCCCATTTAGAAAGGCCTGACTTCAGCTGACCCAGCCTCCAGCCATAACTCCACGTCGCTGGCCACCTTGCCCTTCATCAATCTTTCCCCTTCCAATTAGCCCCTTCCCTAAAGAACGGCGGCTCACCCACAGCTACACAGCGTCCAGGAACAAAGTTAATTAGCAGTTAGGTCTCTGAGTAGTTCCTCCTTTCCGCAGGAAAAAAATTCCTCTGGTTTCTAAAACACTGGGCTTAAAACAAAGCAAAAAAGTGCTGGGAAAGAGCAAAATGCTGGCCCTTTGTGGGATGGGGTCTGTGTTTCCCTGCTTGGGAGCAGCGAGAAGAACTGAGCAGGACTGGGGCAGGCTGGAGTGTTACTCAAATAACAGGATGACACTGGGTAGTGCTAGTAACAACAATAGCTACGAAGCGTGTGCATATACCACGCATTGTGGCAAGGCCTTTCCCCATTTTATCTCGTTTGCACCTCCACGACAACCCCGTTATTATTCATTAAAAGACCTGGATGCAGTGCTTACTATGTGCTCAATACATCAAAATGAGCAGAGCTGTGATAGGGCAATATTTCAAAATACGATGCCAGGGCGTTTAAAATCTTCTCCATCGTCCCTCGCAGCCATTCTCTGCCCTTACTTTGACCCTGGGAAAGGGGACAGTGTTGTTGGACGTGACATGAGAAGGTCAAGGTTAGAAAGGAGGAGGGGGCCGGCGCTGTGGCTCACTTGGTTAACCCTCCACCTGCGGCGCCGGCATCCCATATGGGCGCTGGGTTCTAGTCCTGGTTGCTCCTCTTCCAGTCCAGCTCTCTGCTGTGACCCGGGAGGGCAGTGGAGGATGGCCCAAGTGCTTGGGCCCCTGCACCCACATGGGAGATCAGGAAGAAGCACCTGGCTCCTGGCTTGGGATTGGCGCAGCGCCAGCCATAGCAGCCATTTGGGGAGTGAACCAACGGAGGGAAGACCTTTCTCTCTATCTCTCTCACTGTGTATAACTCTACCTGTCAAATAATAATAATAATAATAATAATAATAAAAGAAAGGAGGAGGAAGTGGAATTGCTATTCATTCTACCCTCTGGGGCTGTGGACAGAAGATCAGGATCAAATGGGAAGAGGGTGGGAGAAACCTGTGGGTCCTGACTCTGCTTCTGGCCAGGGTGCAGGGGAAGGTGGGTCCATGGTAGGGTGTGGAGCACCGTTAGGTTGAGGTACAAGTTGAAATTGTAGGAGATCTTGATGGGACAGCCTGTTTGGGACTCATGGTGAAAACAGCTTTGCGGAGTGAACCACAATCTGGGCAGCCAGGCTGTGAGCCCTGAATGCCACGGACTGGGGTCAGCAGCAGTGACCGAATGGTTGGTCCCTTGCCCTTCATGCCTTTGTCTCCCTAAGTAGCAGAGGCCCCGTTTGCGTAGTTATTGGCCCCTATGAAAGATGACACTTCTCGGGCACCACTGTAGCAGGAATGACCAGACAACTAAGTTAAGGGTAAAATGAAACAAAATTTGGGTAAAACTAAGCAAACTTTAAGCAGAATTTCTGGAAAGGCAACATAGTAGGGAGATATTTATGGGCCTTCTTTCTGTTATACTCAATAGTTTCTACTGGATGTAGCAAGTTGGATGTAATTGCTGGAGTTCTAGCTGCCTTCTTTTTTTAAGATTTATTTATTTATTTGAAAGAGTTACAGTGAGAGGGAGAGACAGAGACAGAGAGAAGAGAGAGAGAGAGAGAGAGAGAGAGAGATCAATTGATCGATCTTGTGTCTGCTGGTTCACTCCCCAAATAGCCACAATGGCTGCGGCTGGGCTCGCCAAAGGTGGAAGCCAGTAGCTTCTTTTGGGTCTCCTGTGTGTGTGGCAGGGGCCCAAGCACCAGGGCCATCTTCTGCTGCCTTTCCCAGCCACATTATCAGGGAGCTGGACTGGGAGTGGAGCAGTTGGGACAGGAACCAGCACCCATATGGATGCTGGTGTTACAGATAAGAAGCCTGGATCTGTGATGAGTTCAGGGAGCCACCGCATAAACCCTGATATATCTCCTTCTAGTTTTTTTTTTTTTTAAGTGAGAAAAATGAACCTCATGTTCCATTACTATTTCAGTTTTTTTCTTAGCTTAGCTGGGTGTTATTGCAGGAGATATTCAGAGGCCACTGAGTCAGGCTGGAGAGATAGTGGGACAGGTGAGAGGGAGGAGAAGGATTCCTAATGGTTGGGGTGCAGTGGAGCTGCACCTAACGGTTCTGAGGCTGGTTGCTCAGCCTGGGTTCTGAATGTGGGCACAGGCTCACCGGAAGCAGGTGGGCAGAGATGGTCCACCAGAGCAAGCACCACCGGCTAGCCACAGACCAGCCTGAACCAGGCAGAAGAGAGACTAGAGCAGTGAGTAGGAGGCACAGAGATGTGTCCCGCTGGGCATGAACTCCCCATGAAGTCCCCAAAGGCCAGCTGTCATCTCAGGGCTGGGAAAGTGTACAGTGTGAAATGCTGAAAAGTTGGTGTTAATCTGAAAGAGAGGGGATGAAACAAAGAAAGTGCTGTAAGTGTGGAATTGGGCCGATTCTTTTGGATTGGATTAAATTTGTTTTTTCTCTGTTGGTTGGCAGTGAAGGCTGTGAGGAGGGTCAGATCAGAGATAGGAAAGGCCATTAGACTGAGTCTAGTGCCTGAATTGGCTTCCCCATGCCATGTCCCCATTTCACAGATGAGGAACTGAGACTTGGAGAAGTTCAATAACTTTAAAGTCACACAGCTGGTGATCATGTTCATATGTAATGTCTCTGTTTCTAATACATTTTAGGGGCAGGAATTTGATCCGCTGCAGTCCCAGAGGAGGACTGGATAGTTGCTTGGGCCATGCTTTGCTTGCTTTGTGTGTTTAGTGTGGGTGGTGGAAGGAGCCAGAATCATTTTCCAGAGCCTCTTCCAATTCCAGACTCTTTTCTGCTAGATCATGAAGCATTTGGGAACTGAATGATCTTAATCCAAATCCAAAACACATCAGCATATGGGAAAAAAAAAAAAAGACAACACCGTCTTTGGCGACTGAGACTGTCAACGTGGAATATGTTTTTGAAATGAAAGTCAAAAGTCTATAGATTAGCTGTACACATAAAATGGCAAAACTGAGTCCAACAGACATAAGAGGCACGGATTTATCAGGGCATAGCTAAAAGGAGATGAGAACGGCAAAACCCAAACACTCGCTGGTCTTGGACTCTTGGACAAGTCCCTTTAGTTATATTTTTCATTTATTCCTTGAATACTTTTTTTGAGTACCTACAGGATGCCAGGCTTAGATTGAGCAGGAAAGGACATAGCTAGGTAGAGGCTGATGTCTCAATACCCTATTACCTTTTACCAGTTCTGCCACCTTTCCCACCTCAATTGTTCCCATTCTCCCAGAAAATTCGATTCAGTCTTAAAGGACATCTAAGACACAAACATAAACTACAAGACCACAGGTGTGAGAAACGCACAAATAGCACCATCCAAAGGACTGGGGGCTCTCACTTGTTAATTTCTGGGAGTCAGATCTGGCGGTTTCTGGTAAGATCAGATTTATGATTCATAACCCTACTTATATTTACAGGTGAAAATGTTAAATGAGCATGCCCTTTGACCTAGCAGTCCCAGTCCTAGGAACTGATCTTCACAGACATACCTGAAGGATGTTCACTGTTACAAAAGCCTGGAAGCCCACGACCGTGGAACTGATGCAATGCATTCCAGAGTGGAACCATGCAGCCAGGAACAAGACTGAAGGGCATCTAGGGATGTGAGTGGGTCTAGCACGGAACTATTCTAGCATGCCATGTGAAATGGCTATTTAATACTACTCCATAAGGTGGGAAAATTATAGAGTTTCTTTCCTTGTAATTATGTTCTTGTAATTATTGGAAAGCACGTGTTAGGTGAGAAAACCTGAATTCATGCGGTATGCCTTGGATTCGGGTCTAAAAGAGAACTTGGTTCCTTATCATGACATAGACCTCTACATTCAGCTGCAAGCTATCGTGCTCATGATACGGCTGGGGTAAGTATGCATAGAAGTCAGGATTCAGACAGCCTGCGGGCTGCCTGCCTTGCCCGGTCCTTTTTCTCCAGATGAGGCAGGAAGTGGTCTGAGGAAAACAGAAGGGAATTCAGAATGGGATGGGAGGGGACAGTGCAAAGCCATGCAATGGAAGCCCGGGCCTCTGTGGGGCAGGGAGGTGAGCTTGCCTCTTGCTCTGGTCTTCTCTCAGTGGGCGGCCTCGCAGTGGAGAGATGCTGCCCCATCACCCACACTAGGAGATAGCGAGCCGAAGGGCAGGGGGCGAGCAGGCTGGGGGCTTCACCCATGGGGTGTAGTTCTCCACATTCCCGCAGTCCTGTGCCTGGCATTTAGGATTCATTAACTGCTCGGTGGGCCAGACTTACGGTAGGCAAATGGCTGTCTGTCATGTTTCCATATGAGTCGGTTGGGAGTATAATGAGATGTTTGCAAAGGTGAGAGACAGATGGGCTGTTGAGGACATTCTTGTATGGTCATGAACAGGGGCCTTTGGTAATAGCACCTGGAATGCTGCTAATCTCTTCCCAGGAAGGAGCTCTAAATCCCACACTGTCCAGCGTCTAGTTCCATAAACTCTCTCTGAATCCCAACAGACTTTCCCACAATGCCTCCGTCCAGCTCCCTGGTCTCCTCCACCCTGAGGTCACTATGGGACATGCTTTCTTCCTTACCTGATCTCTGCACATCAGGGACTCTGCCCATTCTGCCAAGGTCTTCACAAAGAGGAACAGTTTTGGGAAACCTTAGAGGAAGCCATGCACTCAGCTGGGCCCGTTCCTGAATCTCCTTCCTTTCCAATTTTGCTTAGACAGTGACGTCCTTAAGTGTGAATGCTGGCACACAAGTCACCTATGGAAGTGATAAGCAACATCCAGGGAAGCTGACGTTGGAGCCCTGGGATCCGCACGCCAGAACTATAAGGCACACAGAGGCCCGACTCTTCCCTCTGTGTGTTTGGGTCCTGAGTTCCAGACTGCAAAGCTCCTTCCAGGTTACACAGCTGCTCCTCCACACGGTTGAAGTTGAAGCTGGTTCTTTGGACCCCACAGGTGCAGTGGGTCCCACATTGCTTTGACTTGGTGGTTGGGCCCCTGAGTGGGGGTGGGTGGGATGAGGCTGATTTCAAAGGAAGAGGGAGAGGCTCTGTTTTCATGGTGTCCTCTATTCTACAGTGACCTCAGAGCCCGCAGTGGGCAGGCCCAAGACCTTAGAAACTACAAACTCCTGCATTCCTTTACATCCCTGTCCAGGGGTGCTTGGAGGCCTCCCCACTCACATACCCTTGTGTCCCCCCATGGCAGAAGTCCCTCCTCTGGGCCACCAGCCCTTGCCACTTCTGAAGGGCATTGTCACCCCTGACCGGAAGTTGTGCACAGCTGGTGTGTCCATCCTCCTTTCCCAACCTTTCAAGTAGACGGCCATCCTTGAAAAGGGCAGTGAAGTCTGATGGAGCAGGAGTGCCAGGAGCTGCAGAGGGTCCACCTGGACACACAGGTTAGCACAGAAGTGTGGCTTCAGGACGGAAGGGTTCTGCCCACCCCACCCCAGGCACGTGGGGCGGTCCCTGAAGCAGAAGGTCAGAGGACAGCTTGAGTGGAAACAAGCCCATGCGTGCTTGCTTTTGCCATTGACTTGCTTCTTTGTTTGAGTTTGTGTCTCAGAGATGGGACCTCGGGGCTTTGAGCACAAGGCTGGTTCTGCTGAGCCACCCCGGGAAACACCGTATTAGAGAAGGTGGGCTATTTCTAGAACTATTTCCTGGGAGGTCTACAATTCCTGCATCTGCTGCTATCAACTATAGATCAAAAGACACAGAAGCAGAGCAGTGGGAGAGATTTAGGTGAGAGCTGAGAGAGAATGTCTTGGTGCTAGTGGTACTCACAGGCATCAAGAGATGCCTGGAGTGAATGGGAAGAATGCCCACATGAATGTCTGGAAACTGGACCCAGAGTCTCAAGAATGGCACAGAATGCGTGGGCATTTGGCTTAGAGATGAGTGCATGGTTAGGCTGCCCATGTCCCACGTCCTAGTACCTGGATTTGTTCCTGGGGCCAGCTCCTGACTCCAGCTCTCTGCTAGTGTGGACCTGGGGAGGCACTGCTGTTAGCTCAAGTAATTGGTTCCTGCCACCCACATGGGTGAGCTGGATTGATTCTCAGCTCCCAGTTTGTCCCTAGCCTGGCCCTGGCTGTCATGGGCATTTCGGGAATGAACCAAATTATGGGAGGTAGTATGTGCTCTCGCTCTTTCTTTCTCAAATAAATAATTAATTAAAAAAAAGAATGACACCAGAGCCGTCTGCATAGTTTGGGTGTGCTAGTGGTCTGTGATGAACAGTCGATTAGAGCTGTAGTCCAAGATGTGGAATAGTAGAAAACTGTAGTGGATAGCATGAAACTTGGAATGATATGCAGGTCAATGTTTCTTATTTTAGTCTCAAATATACTAATTCAAACCGATCGATATAATAATTTTAATGTGTATTAGAAAAAAGTACACCTAGCACGCCTAAGCTCTCATTTGATGGCTGTTAATGATGAAGGTAGAGCTAAGTAAAAGTGAATCAGTATGCAATTGGCTTAAGAGAAAGTATGACATGCAAATGACAAGGATGCTGGGAATGGCACTGTCACAGAGGTGGCAGCAGGTGCGGGGGGCTGGGGAGCCATCGGATTCAGGGCTGGAGCGCTTACCTGGCTCTCTGTGTACCCGGGCCTGTGTGAGAGCTTCAGCGTAGCTTAGCTCTCTAAGGTCTCCTTCTGTCCCCCCACCGCCAGTGTTAAATGGTGACAGGAGACATTTGGCCCGGCTGCTGTGGCTTTCAGGTCGGGAGAGGAGGCCCCTCTGCCCAACCCGGGCACTGAGGGATTCGTCTCCCGGCAGCAGGAGCAGCTCATTATCCAGGGTGCCCGCGGACCGTGCAGCCGCTGATGAAGACAGAACGGTGGGCCTGCGTGTTATTCACGCCAGCGTCAGCTCCGTGAGCATCTGCAAGTGAAACAAAGTGCTCTGCCCTTCACTGGAGCCCACGAGGACGATGCAAGCTAGCGTGGTGCGGCCTGGACGCGAGCCAGCATCGAGCTGCTTGTCAGAGTAAAGACGTTCATTAAAGACGATCTCATATGAAGGCCTGCAGGGAGCGAGGGGGGCAGAGAAAGCGGGGGTGGCTGTTGATCAGCGATAGCAAATTAAAACGTTGTCCCCCGGCTCAGGGATGCGCCCAGACCACTGCTTCTGGAGGAGATTCATGACCTGGGGGCCAGAGAGGGTCTGGGAAGGCCTGGGGTCACCCAGCCCCAGCAGCCACAGGCACAGCGGCTTTCTGGACTCAGAAGACGGGGCTCTTGGGACATTGCCGTGCCAACAGTAGAATTCTGAGCAGGAAGACTTGCTGCCGACAGCCAGGGAAACTTGGTGTCTCCAGTCCAGCGACAGGAACGTGATACAGTCTGGGATGTGGATGCTCGGAGAATCCCCGGTACGGAGCTGAGAAATATGTAAAGGGGCCAGGTAGGCCACTTAACCCACAGTGATCCATGAATACTTGGTAGCAGGAGGTGCTGATGGTCATGGCTACTGGGAGGGCACAATGTCCCAGTTAAAGGGGCGGCCACTGCTCAGCACCAGCCAGTTATTTTTGGTGAGAGGTCTAGGTTCCTGGACCTCCTGAGGTTTCAAGAGAAGCTAGATATGGCTATTTAAACACACACACACACACACACATAATCCAATTAAAAATTTGAAAATATTAAAGGAAAAAGGAAAGAAGAAGAAAGCACTAGGTTGACTAGACAAGCATGCTTGTGGACTGGGCTTGTCTTGTGGGTTCCTGGAGTAAGTAGTGGTTCCCCCAGAGATGTTTATGTCCTGGTTCCCAGGACCTGTGGACAGGTCATGTTCCACGGCAAAGGAGAATCAAGGGTATAGATGGAACAGAGTTGCTAATCAGCTGAACTTGAGCCTGAGAGAGTGCACCTTGGATTACACAGGGGGGGGTCCTATGCCATCACTGAGGTACGTTAAAGTGGCTGAGGGAGGCGGAGTCAGAGTGATCAGCTGGGTGAGGGATGCAGGATTTGCATATGGGAGGGGACGACGAGCCACGGAGTACAGAAGGCCTCTGGACGCTACAGAGGGCAAGGAAACAGATCCTTCCCCAGCACCTGTGCAAGGGAAAGCAGTTCTGCCGACACCCCAGCTTAGCCTGGGGAGACCTGCTTTGGACTTCCCAGCCACAGAGCTGAAAGATGACATGTTTGTGTCATTGGAGCCACTCATTTGTGGCCGTTTGTTAGAGCAGCAACAGAAAGATGATTTAATTTCTATGAGTTTTATTTTAAGACTTATTTATTTGAGAGGCAGAGTCACCCACATACAGACACACAGAGATCTTTCATCCACTAGTTCACTCCTCAAATGGCTGCAACCTCTGAGACTGGGCCAGACCAAGGTCAAGAGCCTGGAGCTCCATCTGGGTCTCTCATTGGGTGGCAGGGACTCCAGGACTCGGGCCATCTTCCACTGCTTTCCCAGGCACTGTAGCAGAGAACTGGATCAGAAGTAGAGCAGCCAGGACTTGAACTGGGACTCATGTGGGATGCCAGCATTGCAGGTGGTAGCTTGATACACGCTGCCACAATGCTGGCCCCTCTGTGAGTATTTGCAAACTCTATCTAGGGATCCAGAGAGGGAACCAGCACGATAGCAGAGAAGCACCAAAACTCTCCGTGCTTCATAACGGGGAGGGGCAAACGGGAAGAGTAAACACCAGGCCTGAGGACTCCTTTCACTCAAAATGCCAGTTAAGCAGCTGCACCTGAACTTTAACTCTGAGACACTGGCTCTGCTCTGGGGACAGTGGAGCAAGGGCCCCGAGGATCTTGAAGTCAATAGTAGCCTAATCACAGTGGCTGAGACCGTTGGTGCTCGCCACTGGCTGTGACTTTCTGTGTCTCTTAGCCTTCCTGGCAGTTCGGTTGGGGCCAAATGCCATAGGCTACTTCCAGGGCTGCTCCTCCAGTAATCCTACAGAATTCCCAGTTCCTTTTGCTTTCACTCCTTGGGGAGGCCCTGTGTTCTAGATCAATTAGCTCCAAGGTGGGGGCGGGGGCTGTTCCATTTGTGCCACAAGCAAGAAATACACTGTAGTCTTGATGGACCACTAAGGCTTTCAGATTGTCTGTGGCAATGTTGCTTACTCTTCAGGTAACAAGTCTAAAGAGTGGACAAGACAAGCTGGGGGAGCAGATGTGGTTCAAGGGAGTTGGGGGCCCAGGAGAGGGTTCAGGGTAGGACCTCTTTCTCCAGGTAGGACCTGCAAACTGCTAGTGAGAACTGGGCCTATGTAGGCAGCAAACAGAAAACACTGTAACTTTTTTTTTTTTGACAGACAGAGTGGACAGTGAGAGAGAGAGACAGAGAGAAAGGTCTTCCTTTACCATTGGTTCACCCTCCAATGGCCACTGCGGCCAGCGCGCTGCGGCCGGTGCACCGCGCTGATCCAAAGCCAGGAGCCAGGTGCTTATCCTGGTCTCCCATGGGGTGCAGGGCCCAAGCACTTGGGCCATCCTCCACTGCACTGCTGGGCCATAGCAGAGAGCTGGCCTGGAAGAGGAGCAACTGGGACAGAATCCGGCACCCCGACTGGGACTAGAACCCGGTGTGCCGGCGCTGCAGGTGGAGGATTAGCCTATTGAGCCACGGTGCCGGTCAACACTGTAACATTTTTAATGGGTGTGCATTTGTTTGACCATGTATTAGAAGAAATTTTATTCCAGTATATATGTTTACTTTGCAATTTCGTAGGTTTTTTTTTTGTTTGCTTGAGGGCCAATTAGAAGTAGATGTAAAGAACAATATTACATAAAAGTAAGCAAGAAATATATAGGTATGGAATGAAAACGTGGATGGGAGTGATGGAAGTAGGCCAGGGGAAAATAAAGGAGACTTAGGATATATCTCTGACAGCAATAGACAGCTACTGTGGCTTTGACTGTGAGTGAGTCACATATTTACCTCTAAAATTCTACGGCTTAAAGGGACTCACAATTACTAGCTCCTTGTTGCCTTCGTAAGCGTGTCTCACTTGCTTCAACTGGCGTTTAAGGTCTTCTGGATGTGTAGACTTGAGCAGGCATTCAACTTGCTGGTTTAAGCTCTAGCAGTCTCTGTACATGATTCTGTGGCTGAATCTAACCCACGTCGAAGGCACAGCTCACATCCCGCTTCTTCATGAAGCTTTGCCGTGCTGCTCCGGTGAGGGTTAAGTCGACTGGACGAAGGCGTTTCCAGAGCCCTGGCAAAGCACTACTGTGGGTGTGTCTGGGGGTTGGTTCCAGGGGAGATGGCCACGTGAGTCTCAGTGGAGTAGGAGGGGACGATGCACCTTCAGTGCTGGCTGGACACTGTACAGTCGGCTGAGGCCAGCACAGAATAAAGAGAGAGGAAAGGTGAATTGGTCGCTCTCTTTCCTGGAGCCAGGATACATTCTTCTGGCCTTGTGTTGGCTATCAGAGCTCCAGGCTGGCTGACCTCTGGCCTCTAGGACTTTCAGCAGTGGCTCCCTGGAGTCTCTGGACTTTGGCTTTGAGTTGAGAGTTGCATCATCATCTTTGCTGGTCCTGAGGCCCTCAGACTTGGCCTGAGCCATGCTACTAGCATGCCAGGGCCTCCGGCTTACAAATGGCCTTTTGTGGAACCTTTACAATTGCATGAGCCATAGCCCCTAAAAAATCTCTTCCCATCTCTATTTATGCACTATTGATTCTGTCTCTCTAGGAAACTCCGAATAATACAACCCTCAAATAAAAATTACCTTTATTTTTTTAAAGATTTATTTATTTATTTATTTGAAAGGCAGAGTTATGCAGAGGCAGAGAGAGAGAGAGAGAGGTAGAGAGAGAGGTCTTCCATCCACTGGTTCACTCCCCACGGCCGCAACAGCCAGAGTTGCACCAATCCAAAACCAGGACCCAGGAGCCTCTTCTGGGTCTCCCATGGCAGTGCAGGGGCCAAGGACTTAGGCCATCTTGTACTGCTCTCCCAGGCCATACCAGAGAGCTGGATTGGAAGTGAAGCAGCCAGGATTCAAACCAGTGTGCATATGGGATGCTGGCACTTCAGGCAGCGGCTTCACCTACTATGCCACAGCGCTGGCCCCTATCTTACCTTCTTTAAAAGTCTCACAACACCTATTGCTGGTACCACTCAACCATGCAGCCTTGAAGTAGAGATTTTTGTGTTAACATCTTGCCTTTCTGCTTAAATTGTAAGCTCCAGAGCAAGATTGTTTCTTATTCGTGCAATTTTTAAATCTTTCATTTACTCCAATCTTTCTTCCTGGTAATTTTCAGAAACACAACCAACATATTTATGTTCCTTTTTGTTGTCAAACAGCTGTTTCTCAGGCTTCAGAACTATGCAAGAACCAGCCAGGAATTTCTGTACACAGCAGAGCTGAGCAGATCCTATGACATGAGGGCAATTTATTGAGCTTTCTGTTTGAAGAATCTTCTAGGATTTCATGGAGATGGCCCTTTGGAAAGTCATGAGGCTTGATATTACCTGGTTTATCAAAATGGTCTTGTTGGTGGAATGTTTTCAGGTAGGGTGGCAAAATAATGGTAGCTGATGAGACAAATTAAATAGCCGAATTTGATTTTTACTTGTATTCAGACAGTGGTCAGGCAAGGACCTTTAATGTGGTCATCCAAGGACCAGGACTCCGTCCATCCTGTGGCTCAGTCATGGCCTTGCTGCCATGTGCATCCAACTGTCAGAAGGTAAAAGAGAAATGTGATGAAGGTACCCCCACTTCTAAAAAGCTCTGGGCAAGAAATGATGCTCTTGAGTCCACCTTGCAATCCATGGGTGAAAACTGGTCACATGGTCACAGGTGACCTATAGATGTCCCAGTGGAGACACAGGGCTCAGAGAGGTAATTCTTTAGTGCTTCTCATCACAGTTTTTTTTATTTTTTAAAAGATTGATTAATTCATTTGAAAGAATTATGGGGGGAGGGTAGGACAAAGAGAGAGAGAGAGAGAGAGAGAGAGAATCTTCCATTCTCTGGTTCTCCCCAATGGCCACAATATCCAGATCTGGGCCAGGCTGAAGCCAGGAACCTTGAACTCCATGTGGGTCTCCCACCCAGGAGGCAGAGGTCCACTTGGAGGATGGTACTTGGATCATCTCCCACTGCTTTCCCAAGCACATTGACAGGGCACTGGTTCCAAAGTGGAGCAGCTGGGACTTGACTTGGTGCTCGTATGGGATGCTGGCATCACAGCCACCTGCGCCACGATGCCAGCTGCCCATCCTCATCACAGTAATTAACTGTGGATTGGAGAGCATGCATTCGGGGTGGATGGCTAACCACCTGGGTCACCCAGCTGGGGCCAGCCCACCAGCTGTCTTCCACAATTAGCCATCTCTTCATTCCATTTATAAGGAAATGTGAAGAAGTTTGGGAAATAATTGGAAAAGCAGAGACAAATACAATGGAATAAGCTGACCCAAGGGAAAAAGTAAAATATAAACAAAGCCCTTTTGGGTCCTTAAATTACTTTCTTAGTTCTTTTAGGGATGAAGAAAGGCATGGTAGAGGCACTGGGGCCCAGGGATGCTGCGTTTTGGAGTGGGGGCAGCATGGATGGAGTGTGGCTCTTCTGACTCCAGCCAAGGGCTGAGGGAATTGGTCAGGCACTTCCACCCAGACGACGGGCCAGGTTATGCCGTGTTTCTGATTGCAATTATTGGAGAGGGGAAAGAAAGACCCATAGGTCTGGCTCTTAGATAGAACACCATTATTTTTTTCCTCCTGGTTTCACCTGTTCTGTTATTTGGACATTATAATATTTGGTATAGTAGGGAATGTTATCAATTAATAGACTAAAAGAGTGAGGCTGGAAGTGACTCAAAGATCTCCCATGAGTGTCTGAATCAGGACTGGATCCTACATCTCCTGACTGTGTATTCCAGGTCCATTCCATTGCCATGTGGCCTGTGTTCTGGGAAATGGTTGCCTTGAGGTGAAAACAAGAAGTAGGTCGATGCTGTCCTTCAGTCTTCCTGGTTCTCTTTTCCATGACACTTTGCTCTCTCAAAGACCAGTTCTCTAATTTCAATCAAAATCAGCTCTTCTTCTCCTGGTGGTGCTAACTTGTGTCTCTCCAAGGGAGGAGCACTGGTCTTTTCTTTTTTTAGGGCTAAACTTAATGATGGGTTGCTCCTTTTATGGACATGAGGTGGGAGGATATTGGTGAGCATGAGGGCCTGGTTCAGCACCCACGGAACACAGTTAAAGAACCACTTGCTCCATACAGCCGGTTGTGGCTTCAGCCAGCGTGTCGTAATCCTCACTTCTTGCCAGAGCATTAATCACACAAGTGAAGTTTTATAACTGGGGAGAATTTTAGAAATCAGCTAATCCAGCTATTTATGTGTAAGCAATACATAGAGGAGTTCTTGAAACAAAGTTCAGTTCCCCTAGTGAGCAGAGCAATGCAACCGAAACAAGAACGTGACGTTTTCCCCATTCGATTTGCAAAAACACAAATCTACCCAGTGTTAGTAAGGGGGTAGGAAAATGTGCTCTCATATGCTGTCGTAGGAGTGTGGGTGAGTTACAACATTCATGGGTACTTTGACATATTTCAAGGCAAAAATTTAAATCTCCTTTGACATAGCAATTTCCCATTCAAGAATCCCTATTCCTATGGAGGTACATACAGTTGTATGATTAATTATATTCATGAAATACTGGAGAAAACTTAAATGTGTTTAAATAGTAGAAGGGTTAAATCAATTATAGAACACCCATATTACTCTACCATAGAATTTTATGTTGCTATTAAAAAGATTGAGTTAGAAATGTAAAATGCTATAGCTGCTTTGGAAAACATTGGCAATTCCTTAGAAAGCTAACCAAGAGTCACCATATAACCCAAAAGAAAATACCCCAAAATGTTGAAAATACATATCATATGAAAACTTAGGGACAAGTGGCTATAACACCACTATTCATAATAGTAAAAAAGTAGAAACAACTCCCATATCCATCAACTGTGGGTAAATGGGCAAAAGTTGGTATATCCATACACTGGAATATTATTCAGCCCTAAAAGGCAATGAAGTACTGACGTATGCCACAGTGTGAATGAACCTTGAAAACATTGTGCTAAGGAAAATAAGTCAGATGCAGAAGGCCACATTTTGTACAATTTCAATTATGTGAAATAGCCAGAAGAGGCAAATCCATAAAGATAAAAGGTAGATAGGTGTTTTCCAGGAACTGGGAAGAAGAAGTGGCTTTGATAGGTAAGAGGTTTCTTTTGGCAGTCATGAATGTGGGGAAATTAGTTACATGAGGTAATTCAAAGATGGAGCCCAAACGAAATAAGGTGGGCGGAATCCAAAGTTGTTTACCACCAAAACTAATTGGCTACGCAACATCAGGGGAGGTAACAAAACTAGTAACAAGTGTATAGACATTTGGTTGGTCCTATAAGAAATCACCCTGTAAAATGACCATTTAAGTGATTGGTTGGTCCTTAGTCCTGCCCCAATGACTCTGCAGTTTTGTGCTTTAAAAGGCTGTGTTATGCATGAAATAAACGAGTCCTTGCTACTAGATTTGGCTCCCCACTGCGTCTGACTGTCTCCGGGATCGGGAGGCTGGGGAACGGGCGAGCGGCACACTTACCTTTCCTCGGACCCAGTCCATCCTGTACGGGTGGACTAAGCCCCAGCAATGAAAATATTCTGGAAATAGATTATGTTGGGGGTTGCACAATTTCTGAATAATATGCTTAAAACTGCTGATTTTGCACCTTCAAAGAATGAATTTTGTGGTATGTGAATTATATGCCAATAAAAAGGAATGCATTAGGGGCTGGCATTGTGGCATAGTGGTTAAAGCCACTGCCTGCAATGCTGGTATCCCATTAAGGCACTTGTTCATGTCCTGAATGCTCTGCTTCTGATTTAGCTCCTGGCTAATGGCCTGAGAAAAGCAGTGGAAAATGGTCCAAGTGCTAGGCCCAGCCCTGGCTGTTGCAGCCACTTGGGAAGTGAACTCTGTCTGTGTCTTTCCCTCTCTCTCTGTAACTCTTTCAAATAAATAAACAAATCTTTAAAAAAAAAGATGAGTTAGATCTGTTTGTCTAAGTAGAAGGATATCTTTGGTATACTGTAGGGTTAAAAAACAAATTGTAGAACAATATTTATAGCTTTTTAAACTAGCATAATAAAACAGTAAGTCAATATCTCATTGGAAAAACAGCCCTCTAAATACTTTTTAAATTTTATTTAAAGATTTATTTATTTATTTGAGAGGTAGAATTACAGAGAGAGACACACAGAGAGAGGGAGAGACAGAGAGAGAGGTCTTCTGTCTGTTGATTCACTCCCCAGATGGCCACAGTGGCTGAAGCTGAGCCATTCTGAAGCCAGGAGCCAGGAGCCTGTTCCAGGTCTCCCATACTGGTGCAGGGGCCCAAGCACTTGGGCCATCTTCCATTGCTTTCCAAGGCCACAGCAGAGAGCTGGATTGGAAGAAGAGCAACTGTGACACAAAGTGGTACCTGTATGGGATGCTGGTGCTGCAAATGGAGAATTAGCCTATTATGCCACAGCTCCAGCCCCCCGACCCCGCCAAGTATTCATATCAGAGAAAATTTAATACAGGGAATTGATTAGGAGGCGAAAGTACATCTATATTGTAAAGAGAAGCTGAGCGACAATAACTATTATTTAAGTTCAGATGCTGGAATCACTTACCATGAGCAGGAACTGTGGAGGGTCTTCCAATGAGAGTGGAATCTGTGGAAGAATTGCAGTTACCACTGGAATAGGGAAAGGGGAAGAAATACCTTTGGTTTTTCTCTTTCTCCCACCCTCCAGTCTTCCCTCAATACTTCCCATTGATGGAAAAAGAGTCTGAGAATCGGCATAGTTCCCAGAAGAGAACAAAAAAGAAACAGATAATGGATATCAAAGCCAGTGGCAGTTGGCCTACAGAGTTGACCCCTTTTGCAACCTGTCATCTACTCTCATTTGCTTGACTTGATCCACGTGTCATACAAGACAAAATGTTCTCTCCAACAAGGGGAGACCCAAGGTCCCAACAGTTGTCATATCTACTTCAAACACACAGTTTCCAGTTGATAGGACCCCTCCCCAAAGGTCTGGATGTGGCTTCTCATAGTCTGATGGCCTATCAGCTTAATGATAGGTTAAACACCACTAATACTGATTATAAAATATAAGGGGAAAGGAAACAAAAAGAAAATTGTATAATAGAAGAGAAATATTCATAGCTATGCAGTCTTCATGCCTGCAGTTGATCATGAAGTCACAGTTGATGTTTATCACTGAACTCTTTCTTCCACCGATTCCCTGTCTCCTTGCCATTAGCACTCTACCAGGTTGGGATTCTTAACCAAGAGTAGTTAGTACAATTGCATTCCTAGAGGGCCCGTGTCTTCAGTGGTCATCTTTATTGGGTTGTTTGAATAGTCTTCCTTTGAAGTACTAAGAGAGACCTCAGATTATCCCTGGGCTCCAGTGATGGCCCTTTGCCTCCACTGCATCATAGCAACCAGTATCTCCTTGATGGTTGAAATCAAGCCCATTCTCTGTTGGAACAGTGACATAACAAAATCCAAATAGGTGGATGGCAGTTGCCCTTTCCAGTTCCTGGGAAGCAGTCCTCTCTTGTGGACAACTCCAAGAGTGCAGGGACAGGAAGCCAGCCTCTGAGAAGGCATATAACAGTAAGTGGGGCAGGTCCCCATTCTTTAGTTCAGAGACATCTGTTCTGGCTACAGGAGAAAGAGGAGTAATGATTTATTTCAGCTTAAAGCATATCTTGCAACCTATAGTATAGAACCCAAACTCACTGGCATTCTAGGAGACCAGTTTTCTCTGAGCAGTTGAAGTATATGGTTAAGACTAATGAATTCCTACGTGTGAAGACATTGCTGCTCTCCCTTCTCTATAAACTGTGTTTTTTGCTTAGAATGTTGTCTGAGATATCATGATAGATGAGGCATTCCCTAAAGCCACAAACAGAGCTTCTGTCAGAGGTATGCAGAGCTCATTATACCAGGGAAGTTTGGGCATCTTGATGCAATTGAATGTAGGCAATTGAATCCAAGGTGCAGCCAACCAATCACGGAAACTGTTGGAACTGTTTCCAGCTGCATGAGCTAGAACATTAGGTCTGGAATCTTGAGTAAGTATACCCTTACTGATAAATTCAGCCCCATCTCCTATTATTTTCTATTCTTGAGCTATCACCCTTAGCCTCTACTCACACAGCTGTTCTGCAGGTTGCTGCTCACGTGCATTAGCAAGCTCATCCCTTACAGTTATGGGTCTAGAACAATGAAAACTTGTAGGAAGGGGTATTGCGGAGGATAGTATCCCACTGCAAGAAGCTGTCAAGGTGAGATCTTTACATTACAGAAACTTTAAACAAGGTGGCACCAAGCTTCCAAAAGCAGGGCAGGGAAGACCAGCTCTGTAACAAAGGGGAACTCAAAAGGATCTGCCAATTCAAGCTTCTAAGCACTGCAAACTATCCAGATGTCTACCTGTCAAGACTCAGTATTTTCTGTCTTCCCGATTAACACCCTAATACCTACATAGGAGATATGGCTAGGGTTTGGGTTCAGTTCACACTGTAATTTTGCAACATGCACTGTTAGATTTGGGGCCCAGTCTTCAGCTAGGTATACCTAGTGGCTACTAGAAATAAGAGACTCTTTTGAAGATACAAAAGCAGCCCACAGGTCTGTACCTGGGTGTGAACTGACAGCTTCCTTTCTGTGAGCTCTCAGCACTTTTAGAAGCAGAGGCCACTGAACAGCTCATACTCTTGAGTGAATGAGTTATATAAGCCTTATCTTAACTGGCACATTATCACAAACAACCTTTAGGTGATAATAAGAAAATACATCACCACTGCCTGCCACATGTTACTTCCACTTGCAAGGAGGTAACAGGTGAGCAACCTAAATAGAATTTTTAAAAAGATTTTATTTACTTATTTGAGAAGCAGAGTTACAGAGAGAGGGAGAGACAGAGAGAAAGGTCTTCTATCCTCTGGTTCACTCCCCAATGCCACAACTTCTGGAGCTGAGCCGTTCTGAAGCCAGGAGCCAGGAGCGTCTTCCAGGTCTCCCACACAGGTGCAGGGGCCCAAGCACTTGGGCCATCTTCACTGCTTTCCCAGGCCATCAGCAGAGAGCTGAATCAGAAAAGGAGCAGCTGGGACTCGAACAAACATCCATATTGGATGCGGACACCTCGGGTGGAGGCTTAGCCTACTATGCTGCAGCACTGGCTCCCCCAAATAGAATTTTATCTTGAGAATCTGTTTCTTAAAACCACTGCATGAACTGTATGAACCAGCAAAATAGAAACTTTTCTGGTATTTAAAACAGAACACATCAGTATCAAGGCAAATACACTTAATAGTACTGAACTATCTTCTTAGAAATGGTTAAGATGGTAAATTTTATGTTATGTGGTTTTTTTTTTTTCACTACAATAAAGAAAACTTGAGTACCTCTAGTACAGAGAATTGGTTTCAGGAGATGGAAGAGCAGAGAAGCAAATAGTAGGCTCCCTCCCCACCCCCCCAAGAGATTAGCAACAGAGGGAAGCTGCTCTCATCCCTCTGTTGGAGGGGCAGAGAGAGAAGACAGTGTGGCTGAGCCTTCAGAATCCGGGTTAAGGTCAGTGAGCGGAAGCCTGGTGGAACTGTCACATGGATTCTGAAGCCATGGCAGAGGCACAGGGAGAAGACATCTCTTCTGTCTTCTACCCTCCAATCTGTCAGTGCCCCCACTGGCAGAGCTGACCAAGGAGCCCTTAGATGCAGGAATAGGGGAAGGATCAACAGGCTCTTGACCTCTACACCTGTGTCTTTTTAGGACAAATAAAGGCACAGAGCCAGGGGATTCCAATTCAATCCCATCAAGGTGGCATGTACCAATGCCATCTCACTAGTCCAAGTGATCAATTTCAGTTCACAATTGATCATAATGATAGGTCTAAGAGTCAAAGGGATCACATAAACAAGACTAGTGTCTGCTAATACTAACTGATAGAATCAAAAAGGGAGAGAACGATGCAACATGGGAAGCGGGATACACAGCAGACTCATAGAATGGCAGATGTCCTAAATAGCACTCTGGCCTCAGAATCAGCCCTTAAGGCATTTGGATCTGGCTGAAGAGCCCATGAGAGTATTTTAGACATGGAAAGCCAAGACACTCTGGCAAAAACAAAAAAACAAAACAAAACAAAAAACAAATCCCTAAATGAAAGATCTCTGTGAGTGAGATCCCAGTAGAAAGAACGGGGCCATCAAAGAAGGAGGTACCTTTCTCTGAAGGGAGGAGAGAACTTCTACTTTGACTATGACCTTGTCTAAAAAAGATCAGAGTCAGTGAACTCAAAAGGCTTCCATAGCCTTGGCAACTCGTGACAAGAGCATCGGGTGATTACTGACGCCATAAACAAGAGTGTCAATTTGTTAAGTCAACAACTGGAGTCACTGTGCACTACTCCTTATGTAGGATCTCTGTCCTTAATGTGTTGTACAATGTGAATTAATGCTATAGCTAGTACTCAAACAGTATTTTACACTTTGTGTTTCTGTGTGGGTGCAAATTGTTGAAATCTTTACTTAATATATACTAAATTGATCTTCTGCACATAAAGATAATTGAAAATGAATCTTGATGTGAATGGAATGGGAGAAGGAGTGGGAGATGGGGGGATTGCAGGTGGGAGGGAAGTTATTGAGGGGGAAAAGCCATTGTAATCCATAAAGTGTTCTTTGGCAATTTATATTTATTAAATAAAAGTTAAAAAATAAAGGCACAGAAAAAGTCTCCAGCAATAACCTACTATTAAAAATAATAAATAAATAGTATACTATTAATAATATATATTTATATAAATAATAAATAAATAGTATATTATTGGGCTCTAAGAGGACAATGTATAGTCTCAACCCTCAAGCACCTTATCTTTGGGGTTGGGGATTGAGGGAAAGAACAGAGGGAGTTAAGGGAACTATAACACACACAAACAGGTGAGACTGCCTTGAAAGATCCCAGGGAAGAGAGCTGTGTTATCTTGGGGGTAGGGAGTCAGACAATGCATGCATCACTGGGTGTTTAAGCATGACTAAGAAGTTTCCAGGCTGAAAAGAGGAGAAATACATTCCCTACAAGGGAATTAACATGTGCAACTAGACAGTTATGGAAGAACTGAATTGAATTGTTGACTAGTTATTCTAAATATGAGGTTCTATATATAATTAAAGAAATAGTCAATTAATAATGTCAGATTTCCCTTTTTAAAAAATGAGAGTTGTTTTCTTTCCTCCCTAAAGTATCAGACATTTTCAGAAGTCCTTAAAAATCCCACCACTATGCCTATGGTGCCTAAAGGTTAAAATAGCCCTGCTTGTCTCCCAAGGGAAGAAATTGCAACTGTGTCAACAGCTGTCCCCTTTTCCTATGCCAAGACATAGAGCAGCTCAACCTGAGAGGGCCAGCAAGAGACCGTGCTTCTGCCTCTGCTCATCCCCCATGGACACCTCTCTCTAGCGCCTCTTGGGCCCTTTAGAGGCTGCACCTGCTGAGCTGAAGTTCCGGGAACTTTGCTCATTGTTTTGGAAGGGAGAGGGAGGATAGTTAATAACACAAATGACTGTGCTAAGTCAGTTGGTCCCATGTGTGACCTGCTTCATTTTCCACCTGTACAATGGAAAAATCCAGGTACTTGCTGGTGGTAACAGCAGTAAAGTGAGAGAAAACTGTCCTGGACCTTCCAATCACAAAGCCAACACACGCACATACTTCCAAAGAAGGCTTAATCTAATCTGTAATCTGTTTATTTTGAACTGAATTGTGTCCCACCTGTCTGTCTGTTGAAGTGCTAGTCTACAATGTGACTTTATTTGGAGATAGGGCCTATAAAGAAGTAATAAAGATTAAGTTCATCTTAAGGGTGGGACCTTGGGTAGGCATTTAGCATAGCAGTTAACATGCTGGTTAGGACACTCACTTGCCACATTGGAGTACCTGGATTCAACTCCTGGCTCTGTCTTCTGATCCCAGCTTCCTGCTAATGTGCACCTGGGGAGACAGTGTTCATGACTCAAGCAGTTGGGTTCCTACTACTCATATGGGAGACTCCTCACTTTGGCCTGGCCCAGCCCCAGCTGTTGTGAGCATTCCAATAGTGAACCAGCAGATGGCAGCTCTCTTTGTCTTTCAAATAAATACCTAAAAATTAAAAATAAATTAAAGAAAAAGGATGAGGCCTTAATATGATAGTACTGGTGACTTTAGAAGAAGAGGAAAAGACACAAGCTCTCTCTCCCCATCCCACAACTCCCCTCACCCCCACCCTGTGTGTACATAGAGAAGGGATCATCTATCTAAAGCCAGGAAGTGAGCTCACAGCAGAAATCAATCCTGACAGCACCTTGATCTTGGACTTCTAGCTTCCAGAACTACAAGGAATTTTCTATTTAAGCTGCCCAGTCAATGGTGGTTTATTATGTCAGCCTGAGCTAACTAATACACTGTTCCTTAGGTTTAAGTGATGTAATCCAAATTGCATATCAAGTTTAAGGGGTTAAAGGAGTTGTAGGCTGCACCTGTGAGTTGAAGTCTCAGGTGTCCCCAGTCACCATTTGGAAGGAAGAGTGTACCCTCTCCCGTGCATTCACTCCTTCCCCTTTCCACGGTTCTTACTATTTATTTTCTCCTCCAAACTCTCCCTACCTCGCATCCCAAATTTCCTGCCATTTCTTGTGTCATAGCCCCTGGCACCGACTGACTGTCACTCTCTACTCAGCCTTGGACAGCTGTCTGAGATGGGGATTCAAACGCTTTGGATCCTGATGCGCAGGCTAGTGGTGATCATGGTGGGAATTGCTAAGAGGACATCACAGCGATGGTGTGACAGTTTCTTAAACATTAAAACCTCATCCATTGAATGATAAAATCCCGCTAGCCTTGAAATCTTCACTATTCCACTAGAAGGATGCCAGTCTCTTCCCAACTTGAGTTCTTGGATGACATTATGTTATATCACGTCATTCTACTTTTCAAAGAATCTACTTCTTTTTTAAAAAGATTTATTTATTTATTTGAAAGGCAGAGTTACAGAGAGAGGGAGAGAGAGAGAGAGAGAGAGAGAGAGAGAGAGAGAGAAAGAGGGAATCTCCCATCCGCTGGTTCACTCCCCAAATGGCTGCAAGGGCCAGAGCTGGGCAATCCGAAGCCAGGAGCCAGCAGCTTCCTGAGCTGAGATTCACAACAACTTGAATTTAAGGCAAACGCAGATGATTCTCAGATCTCAGGTTTTGTCATTGACCTCTCTTGAGTGTTCGAAGATGACCCGTGCACATCTCCCACACAGATGCAGGGCCCCAAAAACTTGGGCCATCTCCTGTTTTCCCAGGGCACAGCAGAGAGCTGGATCGGAAGTGCAGTAGCTGGGACTCGAAGAGGTGCCCATATGGGATGCCGGCACTGCAGGTGGCAGCCTTACCCTCTATGCCACAGCGCTGTCCCCTGTCTTGGTTCTTTTAGAGACTTTTCTAGAGGGCTTGGTGAGATCAGACCTCAGCCCGATCTCAAACCTCTGAACCTCACAGAGCTCTGCTTCCTGGGGTAGAGGGGCCCACGTCCACCTCCTGCACCACAGTTCTCATCTACTCCCTGAGTCATAATGGCTTTGTAAATTTAGCTTTTGATCTACCTAATCTGTTTCAGCCACATGTGAACAGAGATAAAATATAAAACAATACCATTAAAAAGGCATGGGCAGACTTCAAATCAAGACAAACATTCCCGTAAACGAGACACGGACCAGCAATGTCCCAAGCCAGGCTGAGACCAGAGTCCGGCTCAGCTGACTGCATGGTTCACTCTCCTGGGGTAAATGTGCTTGATACAAAACGGGACACCAGATTGGACTCTCTGTTTGACGTCATGGAATGGAACAGGTTTCCTCTCGTAAGGGGAAGCCATAAAAAATCCCCTGCTATTGGCAGCTGCTGAGGGGCTATGACATTGTTTTGGAAGTTCTGGGCCAAGGGACAGCCTACTGATCCCTAGATTGGCTCTGTCACCTGGAGGCAGAGGCTAAAACCTCACGGGAAGACTGATTTTGGACTTGAGGACCAGGGATTTAGGAGGAGATAATCATGAGATAGATGGGAAAAAGAGAAAACACAATTAAAAAGGACAAATAAATGCAAACAAAAACCCAAAACTCATATAGAAGAATTCAAATGCTAAAAAGATTGCCAATGCAATGAGCAATTGGAGAAAAATTCACTTTGAATAAAATTCATTTTTAAAAAAGATTTATTTATTTATTTGAAAGGCAGAGTTACAGAGAGGCAGAAGCAGAGAGAGAGGGGAAGATCTTCCAACTGCTGGGTCACCTCCCAAGTTGCCATAAAGGCAGGAGCTGTGCTGATCCGAAGCCAGGAGCCAGAAGGTTTTTCTGGGTCTCCTGCATGGGTGTAGGGGCCCAAGAAATTGGGCTATCTTCTACTGCTTTCCCAGGCCATAGCAGAGAGCTAGATGGGAAGTAGAGCAGCCAGGACTCGAACCTGCACCCATATGGGATGCTGGCACTGCAGGCAATGGCTTTACCCACTATACCACAGTGCTGCCCCATAAAGTTAGTTTTATAAAATAGTCTTATAAAGTCTTTGTAATAACACTTAAGATATTCCAAGGATCATATGAAAAATATCCAGTATAAGGCCTGAAATTACTTAACAGCCATAACGAACAAGGAGAAACATAACAATGAGGTAAATATGAGAAGTTCAGATTAGAATCTTAGAAATGAAAAATACAATAATTGAAAATTTTAAAGCTTCATAATTTAAAAATTTTAAAGTCTCAGATGGATCACAATCAGAGAGGGAATTAGTGAATTAGAATATGCTATTGAGGGTATAGCAGAGAGAATTAAAGCACATTTTTTTTTTTTGGACAGGCAGAGTTAGACAGTGAGAGAAAAAGACAGAGAGAGACAGAGAGAAAGGTCTTCCTTCCATTGGTTCACCCCCCCAAATGGCCGCTGTGCTGATCTGAAGGCAGGAGCCAGGTGCTTCTCCTGGTCTCCCTTGCGGGTGCAGGGCCCAAGCACTTGGGCCATCCTCCACTGCCTTCCTGGGCCACAGCAGAGAGCTGGACTGGAAGAGGAGCAACCAGGACAGAACCGGCGCCCCAACCCGGACTAGAACCCAGGGTGCCGGCGCGGCAGGCAGAGGATTAGCCTAGTGAGCCACGGCGCCGGCCAAGTTAAAACACATTTAAGAGAGACAATAAATGGAAATAATGAACAAATGTAGAATTTTTGAGAAAATGGATGGTTAAATGTTTATTTCAAATATTTACAGGTGACCACTGAAACAAGATAAAACAATGTATAGATTGCAAGACAGCAGAAGCAGGCAGGAGACAAATATATTTTTAAAAAGTGTTTTTAATCCATCAGAAGGCAATAAAGGAGATTTGAAAGCATGGTAAAGGATAATAAGCAAAAATGCAAAAAAAAAAAAATAGCAGCAAAAATAACTCCAGCTACATCAGTGACCAGAATAAATACAAAAGGAATAAATTCACCTATTAAAGTTTAGATTATTGGATTGGATTTTAGGAACAAAGACAAGTTTTATGCTGTGCCCAAGAGCTGCCCTTAAAACAAAAGCTGACAAGCAGTACAAAATGATGTATTAGACATAACCCACTCCAAAGTGAGTTGAGATTCACAACAACTTGAATTTAAGGCAAACGCAGATGATTCTCAGATCTCAGGTTTTGTCATTGACCTCTCTTGAATGTTCCAAGATGACCTGTGCACATCTCCCCTGGTCCCACAAGCGTCTCCAACTCTTGCTTTGCAAAACCAAATCCTCTTCCTGCCTTAACTGTTCTAAATCAATTGCTGACCCTACTGCCCACCAGTTGCCCAGTTACCGTTGGTTTGGTGGTCTGCCATGGTTTTTGGTTGAGTTTACTTAAAGCTTTGGGTCAACCGAAGTCTAGACCGTATCTCTCACGAAGGCCCAGAGACTTCTGGAATAACTCACACCTTGGAAGAGAGTGCCTCACTGGAATGCCCAGCGCTGAGGCAGGCTCCCTGCAGGCAGGGATCACCAGGCATGTGGGTCCTGCCTCCCCGTCTGCTCTGACCCAGCTCTGCCCAAGGAGGACGAGAGTAGAACAACAGTGTTGGCAAAGCCACCAGCAGCAGAGGAAGTCTCCTGAGCGTGCCAAGTGGTGTTGGGGTAACAGCGAGTGCTGGAAGGGGAGGCAATGAGTGGTGGGGAAGGAGCCACATTGTTGCCCATCCGTGCTCTTCCCATGGGAGAAGGAGGAGGTGAGGGCGATGCGTGTGGAAGCCCCAGAAGGTCTGGGCTTTCTTATATTTGACCATGCGAGTTCCAGAATGTTCGCCTCCATCTGGCAGCCGGCAGTGCCTCTCAGAGCCACACAAATCGAATATTCTATTGAGCTGATGAACGGCCGTAGACCAGCCCACCTGGGGAATTGGCTGCATCATTTCGTGGACCTGGCGCTTTCTTGTCAAGCAGGCACAAGTCCAGCTGCCAAGGCAAGGTTATTTCAGGGCCCAGACTGGGTCACAGGGACAGGGGAGCAGCACCCTCATAGTTCCCAGACTTGGTTCTGCAAGGGTCAGTTCTCTACCTTCCTTGAATAGTGTTACTAGCCCTTTCAAATCTGCCACAGTGAGGCCGTGGCTGGAACAGAACACTTCTATTTGGGTTGGCTCTTTCGTCTTTGCGTGTAAGGGGTCCAGGGCAAGGCAACCCCTGACTAATTTGCAATCCTAGGAGTGGCAGAAGCCCCTCACTTTGAGAGGCCTGTGGGATTCCCCAGGGGCCTAGGCACGTCTGCCTGTTGCTGGCCAGGGACTACAGTATGTACAGACACCTGCACAGTTCCAGTGTGGCTTTTCTGTCCTGGCTCCCATTTGAAGGGGAAGTGGCTGGGCCCTGGGCCCCAGGAAGACCAGGGGAGGCCCGGCCATGCCTCCTCCAAGGCCGCCGTGGTGAGCCGCTGAGGCTTGCCCATCTGCCACGCTGCCTCGGCTTTAATGAACACGGCCCATGTGCTGCTACTCACTCCTCATTACCCGTGCTCCGCTCTGGCTGGCTGATGTGTTTATTTTGTAGCTGCCAGACTGGTGGAGATGGTTGTTTCATAAAGAATCCCACCCCTTTCAACTCGAGTTTTCTTTCTGCCCATCATTTGTTTTTGCAAACATTTCAGGATTAATTGAACACTCTTTCCCCTTCCAACCAAAACACATGCTCGCCTTTGCTGCACAATATGGCAATCTTGGCATTTGATCATCCCTGAGCTCCTTCATTTCGGAGGCCCCTGTGCTGACAAAAGACCAGTCTCAAGTAACCTCGGGCCACCGTGTTGGAGAAAATTGAGTTTCATTTCAGATTAGCCTCTTCAGTTTCAGCCTCTGAGAAGCTCATTTTCTATAAATCTAGGCTTGGATATCTTCGGGCTCACCTTGAGCATGCGACTGCATATCTTTTGCTCGCTTTTTAATTATAACTGTGGGTTTGGAGGCTTCTACAATATGTTATGTTTTGAGGAAGGGAAGAAGGGGAAAGTGTTAGCTCTGGGCTGACTTTAGGAAGTGTCAAATAAAAATCGTTTCTTCTTTACCGTAATTTCACTCTTAAGACTCCACTGGTGAAAAAGAAGCTAGGGACAGGAATGATGACACCATCATCATCTTTTCTTCTTTTACCATTTATTTTTCTTTGAAAGGCAGAGTGACAGAGAGAGAGAGATACTGTCCATCTGCTAGTTCACTGGCCAAATGGCCACAGCAGCCAGGGCTGGGTCAGGCTGAAACCAAGAGCCAGGTACTCCATCTGGGTATCCCATGGGTAGGGCCCAAACCCTTTCTGTTGCTTTCCCAGGCATATTAACAGGGGACTGGCTCAAAACTGGAGCAGTTGGGTCTGGAACTGGCCCTCCAGAATGGGATACCAGTGTCCCAAGTGGCAGCCCAACCTGTTGTGCTGCAATGCTGGCACATCTGATAAAGCAAAAGAACCCCAAAATCTATCATCCCGTTATCACTCCTTCTCCTTTTTAGTGTTGCTCAATCCCAGCTGCTCAGAAGAGTAACTGAGGTGTTTGCAAATTGACTCACATGCGAGAGGCAGAGCTATGGCCTCCCAAAGGCGTCCACATCCTAACGTCTAGGACTGCTTCCTTCCTTGTGGCTAAGCTGAGGAGAGCCTCCGGCGGTAGGCGGGCCCTAAGTGTCATCACAAGGGTCCTCAAGAGTGGAAAAGGGAAGCAGAAGGGAGGCAGAGGGAGATTCCGCCATGGAAGACAGGCCGAGAGACACCATGACGACAAGGCGCAGAGGGGGATTTGTCCCTCAAGTCTCTGGAGAGGCCTGAGCCCTGCAGACACATTCCATGTGGCTCAGTGGGCTCCCTGTTGGACTTCTGACCAATGGAACCGGAAGGCAATAAATTCCTGTGGCTCTAAGCACCGAGTTTGTGTTAATTTGCTATGTCTGCCATAGGAAATTGGCATGTCATGTCAATTTACTCCAGATTGTGAGAGGGGGAGCCCAGCCACCAACAGTGTTCAAGGCTCTGCAGGCGATTCTCCTGTGCAGCAGAGCGGAGCACCGCTGGGCTGCACTGCACTTCCTGTCTCCATCTCCTTACACCTCTTCACCCCTCAGCCCCCTGCCACCTGCCTGCTCACTCCACCATGTCTCTGAGACTCTCATACCTCAGCTACCTCCTCGCAGACAAGTCCAGTGGACACTTTGCCCAGTCCTTAAGTGTCAGTGCTGTAAAGGTTCCATCCTAGGATCTCACCTCTTCTCACTCTACAGACTCGTCCTTTGATGCTTCATCTATCCCTTTGGCTTATTTATAATGATGGATGCCTAACTAAATCTTTAGTTCAGATCTCTTTCCTGACTTTCAAAGTTCGAATTCAATAATCTGCTTTTAATTCAGTATTCCCATGATGAACTCATTTCCTCCACCACATTCCCTTCCCTGACCTATGGGATTATGATCCATGCAGTATTTTAAGCCAGACCCCTGGGAACATCCTGTTTCCTCTTCCCCCTTCACCTCCTCCCCCCTGCACTCCAATTAATCACTCTCTCCATCCACTCAGTACCATCTTGGTTCAGACTACCTTTGTCTCTACCTGAATTATGACAAGAGCCAAAGGCATCACTCAGAAATAAAAATGTCATAATTGCACATAAAACATTTTCACATCTCCCTTATCCTTAGGAATAAGCTCCAAGCTTTTCACTTGTCTCTAAGGCACAGTGTCACCTTGTTCCTGTTTCTGTCAGTGCTATCTCCTCTCGGTCTTAGCCTCCTTTGGCTCAGATCACCCCTTCTCCAAACTCTATGCCCCAGGTATTACAAAATGCTTTCATTGTCTAAATTCACCATGCTGTGTTCTCAGACTGCACATGCTAGTCTCTCTTCCTGAACTTGCTCTTCGCTCACTCTGGAACTAGCTGACTTCTCCATACTTTGGGTCTCAGTTTAGCTGTTGTCAGGGCTTTATGTCTTTTTTTTTTTTTTTTTTTTTTTTTTTTTGGCTACTTACCATCTCTTAACTCTTTCTTCAGCATCTTGATTTCCTTCGGTAGGATTAACCCTTTGTTCCTTTCCATCTCTTTGGTTAGATATAAATCCAATAGTCTGATCCCTATCCCAGAAGCTGAAGAGAGCAGGTAGGTGAGCCCTGACATAAGCTGGTCAATCAGAGGCTTCTTTCCAGGACTTTGTATCTCATACATGATGGAAGGATGAAAGAAATTGAAATTCCCCCATTGCAGGTGTAGGACTCTGACCAGAGTGCTCTTTTTTACTTGTTTAAATTTTTATTTATTTTATTTATTTGAAAGGTAGAGTGACAGAGAGAGAGGGTGAAGAGGGTGAGACAGCTCTTCCATCTGCTGGTTTACTTCCCAAATGGCCTTTTTTTTCTTTTTTCTTTCTTATTTTTAATATTTATATATTTAGATGAAAGTCATAGTTACACATAAAGAGAGAGGTCCTCCATCGCTGGTTCACTCCCCAGTTGGCCGCAATGGCTGGAGCTGCGCTGATCCGAAGCCAGGAGCCAGGAGCTTCCTCCGGGTCTCCCACATGGGTGCAGGGGCCTAAGGACTTGGACCATCTTCTACTGCTTTCCCAGGCCATGGCAGAGAACTGGATTGGAAATGGGGCAGCTGGGACTCAAACCAGCACCATATAGGATGCTGGCACTGCAGGCTGTGGCTTTACCCGCTATGCCATAGCGCTGGTCCCCAAATGGCCTCAATGGCCAGGGCTGGGCTAGGAAAAAGCCAAGAGCCAGGAATTCCATCCAGGTCTCCTACGTGAGTGGCAGGGTCCCAAGCACTTGGGCCATCTTCCACTGCCAGGACTGGAGCCGGATTGGAGGCAGAGCAGTCAGGACTCCAACTGGGACACATATGGGATGCTGACATGGCAGGTGGTGACTTAACCCGCTGTGCCACAATGGCAGCCCCAACCAGAGGGTGCTGACTGAAAGCCCTTGCTTGGGTTCCTACTTCCCAGCTCTTCCAAGCTGCCTTGACTTTTGCCCTTTCGTAAGCCAGCTTCTCCAACTGTTCTGTTTATAGCCAGTAGCAGTCCGGTATATTCCTTTAAATTTAAGTTAGAAAGAGCTGGCTTCTGTTGGCTTTTCCTCTACAATGTCATCTGTCATTCCCCAGACTGCACTAAAGGCCTCTTCTATGAGTTTATCCTTTTCACAGTAGTTACTACAATATACTAAAATGTCACTTTGCTTCTCTGGCCTACGAGACACAATATTCGTAAGTGCAAGGACAACGTCTTATTCATTATTGACTAAGGACAGCGGCTGGCATTTAGGGAGCATTCAGTAAGCATTCGGGTAATGTGTGAACGTGATCTCATTGTGTGATGACATGAATGGAGTAAATGTGGAAAAGGCTCAGTCTTTTGGCTTCAGTATTTCCAAACAAGCTCCTGCTGGCTTACAGAAATCATCACCAGAAAGTTTCAGTAGGGCTTCCTATGCCCAGTGGCCAAACATGCAGATCACAGCGCAAAGCAGGAACCAAACCGAAGCAAACCCAGTCTGCACACATTAAAGCAGGGACTTCTACTCCCAGAAAGGTGGAGTAGATGTTTTCCTTTTCTGCCCCAGTAAGTACGGTTAGAATCCCTGAATAATATGAGGATACTTTAAAATTTAAAACAAAGCTTTACATAGTTTTGATTTAAAAAAAGTTTTAAGTTTTGTTTTATTTCAAAGACAGACATGCTCATGTGATGTGTGCGTGCACATGTGTGCGTGCACACACACACATGTGCATGCGCAGATGGAGAGAGATCTTCTATCCACGGTTTCATTTCCCCAGAATGGACACAACAGCCCCAGCCAGGCTAGGCCAAAGCCAAAAACCAGAACTCAGTTTGGGTTTCCTACATAAATGGCGGGGATCCACCTACTTGATCCATCACCAGCTGCCTCCTCGGATGCTCATTAGTGGAAAGCTGGGTTGAAAGCAGAGGAACCTGGACTTGAACAAGGCCCTCTGATATGGATTGCAGGCATCCCAAGCAGTGACTTGGTGTGCCAATGACCACCCTGCATAATTTTCCATAATATGCACCTACCTTGAACTCTTTAAAGATTCCTTGTATGCATGAATTAAAAACAATTTTTGCACAAAATAAGCACACTATAATTGCATTTCCATACACTTTTTGAAGCAACCTCAGATATACAAAACAAGCATAATATTCTGAACTGGTATTAATGGGATGACCTGGGAAGTCTGAACTTTCATACCTACAGATCACTAAGAAGGTACATGCTCTACTTCCCCTGGGGAGGTATTGGTGGAGGCTTAGAGGGGAGTCAGAGCTCCCTCCCCACCTTAGTGCAGGTGAAGGCTGTGTGGGGAACAAAGACTTGAACTTCCACCTTGAAATAATGAAGTGTCACCCCTCTAATCCCCTGCCAGAATGATATCAGAGCAAGCCCATCTTAAATAAGTTCCCAACTCACATAGCAGATTGGTATCAGAGAGGGCAACTAAAGCAAGGGTTAAACAAGAACCCAAGTCACATAGCATATTACCCAAATGTCCATGTTTTAGTTAAAATAACTGATTATAACAAGAACTAATTAAACTCAGTAAGATATGAAAGAAACACCAACATAACAAATTTTAAAATATTTTAAAGGAGATACCATAAAAATGCTTCAACTAACAATGATGAATGTATTTAAAACAAATGAAAAAAAATCTCATCAAAGAACTGTAGTCTTGGAGCCAGCGCTGTGGCGCAGTGGGTTAATCCTCTGCCTACAGTGCCAGTATCCCATATGGGCACCAGTTCTAGTCCTGGTTGCTCCTCTTTCAGTCCAGCTTTCTGCTGTGGCCCAGGAGGGCAGTGGAGGATGGCCTAAGTGCTTGGGCCCCTGCACCTGCATGGGAGACCGGGAGGAAGCACCTGGCTCCTGGCTTCGGATTGGCACACTTCTGGCCACTTGGGGAGTGAACCAACTGAGGGAAGACCTACCTTCCTTCCTTCCTTCCTTTCTTTCTTTCTTTCTTTCTTTCTTTCTTTCTTTCTTTCTTTCTTTCTTTCTTTCTTTCTTTTTTTCTTTCTTTCTTCCGTTTGTTCATTCGTTCTTTCATTCTCTCTCTCTCTCTCTCTCTCTCTGTCTGTAACTCTGCCTTGTGGGGGAGGCTGGATCCAGAGAGGCCTAGAGTAACTTCCTGAAGCCTGCCTCCAGTTTAAAGACCTGTCTCTAAGTTTCAAAATCCTAGCACTCACTGAGGTGGTATAATAGGATTGGCTAAAACCCTTTTGCATCACATCACCCTACCCCTTGCCCACACTGCTCTGTACCGCAGCTATATAAACACTTCCCTCTTACAATAAAGTGAGATCCTGCTTGGACTGGGCTCCCCACCGTGTCTGATTCTCCCCCGGGGTTCGGGGAGGTGCACTTCTTCTCAGCCAAGGCCAGCTGCAGGCAGCCCGCCTAATTCTCCGGCTGCGATGAGGAAGAGTCACTGCACTGCCTGTCAAACAAATAAATAAAATCTTAAAAAAAAAAGAAATGAAGTCTCAGTAAAGACAGAATGTCTAGAAAGAAGAATCAAGCGGAAACTGTAGAACTGAAAAATTCAATAACCAAAATTAAAAGCTCAGTGGATGGATTAGTAGCAGAATAGAGACTGGAGTCAAGAATCTGTGCATTGGAAGATACAATTATATGAAAACTGAGCTTGAATAAAAGAGAGAAAATAGACTGAAAGGAAGTGAACAGAGACTCATGGGACAGCAACTAAGATTCTAGTGTTTCTGTCATCTGTGTTCCATAGAGGGGAGAGAGGAGGCAGAACTGGGACAATCCTTACAGAGATAGTATCTGCAAACTGCCCCAAGTTGGCAAGAGATTTAAAGCTGCAGATTCAAGAAACTGAGTGAACTCTAAACAAGATAAGCTGATGTGAGTCTATACCAAGACATATCATGGAAAAAAACTTCTGAAAATTAAGATGAAGGGAGAAATCTTGACAGCTGTGAGAGGGAAACAATACTTTACATATATGGGAAACCAATTCAAATGACAGTAATTTCTTATTAGAAGTAATAGAGGCCAGAAAGAAGTGGCACAAGATTTCCCAAGTGCTGCAAGAAGAGGGTTGTCAACACAAAATCCCATTCTTAATGAAAATATTCTTCAGGAACCAAGGGGAACTCATGACATTCTTAGATGAAAGAAAAGCAAACAAATTTGTCTCTAGCAGATCTATTTTAAAAGAATGGCTAGAAGAAGTTTTCTTTCTTTCTTTTCTTTAAAGATTTATTTTATTTATTTGAAAGAGTTATAGAGAGAGGTAGAGACAGAGAGAGGACTTCCATCTGCTGGTGCACTCTCCAATTGGCCACAAAGGCCGGGACTGGGCTGATGCGAAGCCAGGAGCCAGGAGCTTCTTCTGGGTCTCCCACACAGATGCAGAAGCCCAAGGACTTGGGCCATCTTCTGCTGCATTCCCAGGCCATAGCAGAGATCTGGATCAGAAGTGGAGCCAGGACTTGAACCAATGCCCATATGGGATGCCAGCACTGCAGGCAGTGGCTTTACCTGCTATGCCACAGGGCCAGTCCCAAAAGAAGTTTTCTAAACAGAAAAGATGAAAGAAGGAATTTTGAAACATCAGGAAGAACATGTCAAGCAAAAATACAAGTATATGTAGATGCAATAAACTTTCCTTTTGAATTTTCTAAATTATGTTTGATGGTGAAAGCAAAAATTATGATATTGTCTGATGTGGTTCTAAATGCACACAGAGAAGATGCTGGAGGCAATTATATTACAGACAGGATGGTAGCAGAATGTAAAAGGAAGTACTTTTTTTTTTTTAATAAAAAAGACTTATTTATTTGAAAGCAGAGAGACAGACAAAGAGATCTTCCATCTGCTGGCTCATTGCTCCAAATGGCTGCAATGACCAGGGCTGGGCTGAAACCAGGAGCCAGGAACTCCTTCTGGGTGGCAGTGGCTCAAACCTCAGCCATCCTCTGCTGCTTTCCCAGGTGCATTAGCAGGGGACTGATTGGAAGTGGAGCAGCAGGGACTTGAATCCACACTCTAGTCTGAGATACCAGCATTTCAAGTGCTAGTTTAACCAGCTGTGCCACACAACACTGGCCCCAGGAAGTAATATTTTTACACTTTATTCAAACTGATAAAGTGAAACCAGTAATCTGTGGTAAGTGTTATGTATATACATACTACTGAAAATGCAATATAAGGAGATATACTCAAAAGCATTCTAGATGTATCAAAATGGAATTCTAAAAAGTGTCCAAATAACTCACAGGAACCCAGGAAGAAGAAAGCAAAGAAATAAAAATAGAGAAAGCAAAAATAAAATGGTAGACTTATGCCCTAATATTTCAGTAATTCCATTAAATATAAATGGTCTCAGTATACCAATTGAAAGACAGGGGTTGACCGAAGGGATTAAAAAAATGTGATGCAAGCCGGCGCTGCGGCTCAATAGGCTAATCCTCCGCCTAGCAGCGCCGGCACACCGGGTTCTAGTCCCGGTCGGGGCACCGGATTCTGTCCTGGTTGCCCCTCTTCCAGGCCAGCTCTCTGCTGTGGCCACGGAGTGCAGTGGAGGATGGCCCAAATCTTTGGGCCCTGCACCCCATGGGAGACCAGGATAAGCACCTGGCTCCTGCCATGGGATCAGCGCGGTGCGCCCGCTGCAGCGCGCCGGCCGCAGCGGCCATTGGAGGGTGAACCAATGGCAAAGGAAGACCTTTCTCTCTGTCTCTCTCTCTCACTATCCACTCTGCCTGTCAAAAAATAAAAAAAAAATGTGATGCAAGTATATGTTATATATAAGAAACTCACTTCATATGGAATAGTAAATACAAGGTAGAAATGAGAAGAATAGAAAAATATGTGCAAAACAGGAATGGCCATACTAATTTCATATAAGGTAGACTTCAGAGCAGATTACCAGAGACTAAAAATTATATAACAGTGTCAACACATCAAGGAAATATCGAGATCTTAAATATGCACCAAACAATAAAACTGCATAATATGTGCAGCAAAAACTGCTAAGAGTAGACATAGAGAGGAATAGATTAATCCACAATTGTAGTTGAAAACTTCAAAACCCTCACACAACAGTTAATTAACAACTAGACAAAAGACAAATAGGATATAGCAAGACTCAAGAACACTATCAACTAACTGGGGCAGATCAACATCTATAGAATATTCTATTCAACAACAGCAGGACGTCTTTTCAACTACCCACAAAACACGGACCAAGCTGGATCACATCCTGGGCCATAAGATAAACCTCAGAAATCGTAAATGGTGAACTCATCAGAGTGTGCTCTCTGACACTGTGGAATCAAAACCAGGAATGCATCAGAAGAATCTCCAGACATTTAGAAAATAAGCAACAGACTTCTAAATAATCCATGGATTAAAGAAGAAGTTCCAAGGGGAAAAAATAAAATTAGCTAAGCAAAAGTAAAAATACAGTGTATCATGTTTGGGGGACATGGCTAACACAATGTTGAAAGAAAAATTTGTAGCCCTGAGTGAATGCATTAGAAAAGAGGGAAAGTCTCATATCAATGATCTAAACTCCCGGGGAAGGCATTTAACCTCACAGGTAGGATGCTGGTTAAGATGCAGCTCTAGCTCCTTACTCCAGCTTCCTGCTGGACCTTGAGAGTCAGTGTCCCAAGTAATTGGACCCCTGCTAACCACATGGGAGACTTGGATTAGGTTCCTGGCTCCCAGTTTTGGCCCCCTGCCATTTTTGACATTTGAAGGAGTGAGCTAGAGGATGGGAACTCTCTCTTTCTGTGTCTCTGTCTTGTAAATAAATAAATAAATAAATAAAAATTTAAAAAGCCTAAACTTCTACCTCAAAGAAGATCAAAATCAAACCAACCACCACAACTCATTCAATATAAAATACAAAATTTGAATTTCCCTGTAAGTATTAAGAAAATGTGATTAATTATTTTTAAACTCCCCCCAAATAATTCCCCAGGCTGCATTAGTTCCATTGGAGAATTCTACCAAACATTTAAAGAAAAAGTACTAAATCCTATGCAATCCCTTCCAGAAAATAGAAGAGGAGGAACAATTATCAATTCAATCAATGACTTTAGTATACACTGATACTGTGTGTATCATAAAGACGCACAGAAAGAACATTACAGACCACCATCCCACTGAATATAGAAGCAAAAATCTTTAACAAAGTATTAACCAATAAAATTCAGGAATATATAAAATATTCTATATCATGACCAAGTGAAATTTATTCCAAGAATGCGAGCCTGGTTCAATATTTTTGTTTTGTTTTGTTTTCTTACAAGGGAGCCACAGAGCAAGGGGTCCACATCTTTAAGCTCCCTTGGCCCTGGCTGCTCCCCCCCCTCCCCTTTTAAAATTTATTTGACAGAGTTAGATGGTGAGAGAGAGAGAGACAGAGAGAAAGGTCTTCCTTCCGTTGGTTTACTCCCCAAATGGCCGTTATGGCCGGCACTGTCCGAAGCCAGGAGCCAGGTGCTTCCTCCTGGTCTCCCATGCGGGTGCAGGGCCCAAGCACCTGGGCCATCCTCCACTGCCCTCCTGGGCCACAGCAGAGAGCTGGACTGGAAGAGGAGCAACTGGGACTAGAACCCGGCACCCATATGGGATGCCGGCGCCATAGGTGGAGGATTAACCAAGTGAGCCACGGCGCCGGCCCTGGTTCAATATTTAAAACTCAACCAATGCAATCTACCAACCATAGTAATGGGCTGAAGAGCAAAAATCACATGATCAAAGAGGATAGAGAATTCAGAAATAGACTCACATAAATATAGCCATCAGATAGTTCTTACAAGGAATTTAAAGAAGGAAATACAGCCTTTGTGACACATGCCACAGAAGCAGTTAGGCATTCACAGGGAAAAGAGCCACAGCCTAAGTCTCACACTTAAATACAAAGCTGAAAATGGATTCTGGAAATAACATTTAAAACTCAAAGCTAGACAAAAAAACATACATTTGACACCAAAAGAAGGGTTTTATCAAAGGAGAAATTGATAAACTGACCTCAGAACATTTTTAAAAACTTTTTGTTCCAGGGTAGGCATTGTGGTGCAGTGGGTTAAGTTGCCATTTGCAATGTTTATATCTCATATCAAGATGTCAGTTTAAGTTCTTTCTGCTCTGCTTTCAATCTAGCTTCTTGCTGATACATTGTGGGAGATGGCAGGTTATGACTCAAGTACCCAGGTCCCTGCCATCCATGTGAGAGACCTGGACAGAGTTTCAGGCTTTTTCAGGCATTTAGGGAATGAACCAGTAAATGGAAAATTGATCTCCGCCTTTCTAGCAGATGAAAATTTTAAAAATGAACACAAAGTTTTATTCTGTGAAAGATCTTGTAGAGAAGGAAAACAAGTGACAGAATAGAATATTTGCAAATCACACATCTAACAAAGGACTAGTATGTAGAATATGTAAAGAACTCTTAGAAGTCAACAGTAAAAAACAATTCAATAAGAAAATGGGCAAAAGACATGAACAAACATTTTTACTGCAGGAGACAACAGATCACAAATAAGCACTTGAAAAGTTGTCCGGCATCCTTGGCTATTAGAGAAAATGCAAATTAAAACCAAAATGAGATATCGTGATGATCAAAATAGATAACACTAAAAAATAGCCATGACATCATATGCTGGCAGGGATGTGGAGAAAGTGAATTACTCAGTCTTTATATGTGGGAATGCAAAATGGCACGATAACTCTGGAAAACAGTTTGGCAGATTTTTTTTTTTAAATTTAATTTTAAAAGCTCAAAAAGGCCATTTTATTTGGGCATGCATTCTGGTTCTGGCCACAGCAGAGTGAATCTACCCCACAGCTTATTTCTCCTGTTGATTATAACTGAACATTCTAGATGAATACAAAAAGCAACCTCTTCAAGACTATGGAAAGTAAACAGAAGCAGATGTATTATGAAAAGGAGTCAAACTTGTCAAAATGGCACAGATCGGAGCTTCTCATTTTTTTCTGTCTTTTTCACTGGCTTGCCTTGAGGGGGCTAGCCTTGGTCATGGAGCCACGAGGCAGCAGTGCGTTCTGTGGGTAAAATGCAGAGGATGATCATCTTCCTGGCCAAAGGAGCTGGGAAAAGGAACCCTTGACTGCTGGAGAATGGAATCCCGGAGAGAGGAGAGCTGTGTGAGCTCTGTGCAGAGATTCTGGGTTCATCCCCAAGCTGTGAAAGTGTGGACCAGACCCAAGGCAGGCTAGAAAGGGCTTTAAATGCTGAACTAAGATCAAAACCACTGCCCATGCCTCAGGTTAGTCCTTAAACTGTGCCTGTGTAGCACAGACATAAAGTAACAAATGAAAGTGAACTAAGATTGGATTACCACCCACGGAGAGTGAGCTGGTGTTTTGAGTCTAAAGCTAACCAGATTGATTGCATGCTAAAGCAGCAGCAGCAACAACAAAATCAACATTCCACCAAGGATTTTAACTGGTCTTAAAGTCCACACAATACAACAACACATCGTCAGGATTCAACCCCAAATTACTCCATATGTAAGGAACCAGGAAATGTGACCACTTTTCAAGGGGGAAAGCAATGAATAAATGAAACCCACATAAACCAGATGTTTGAATGACCAGACTTTAGAGTATGTTCTAATGAAGCAGATATAGTTGAAATTAATGGAAAAACAGACATCTTCAGAAGATAAATAGAAACCAAATACAGGGAAAAATGAAAAAATGGGCAAAATAGAAATTTTAAAACTGGAAAATACACATCTAAAATAAAAAAATTCAATGGACCAGCTCAGGCAAAATGGAGATGCTAGGTGAGCCAGTAAGCATGGCCAGCTGCTCTGAGCTACCCTGGCCCCCTCCTTGTTGGCTGCAGGAGGGCGTGGTGGAGGGGCGGTCTGAGTTGGGCATGCTTCTAGAAAGCATTTCTTGAGTGCAACCTTTTTTTTTTTTTTTTTTTTTTTCTGCCAAGAGCCATTAGGATATTGAAAACAGCATTCTCTGGTCATGTGGATTATCTGCTTAAAAATGAGCCTGCTGTAGATTTATTGACTTTTGAGTCCTGCCTGAGGTTGGCTTGGCAGGGCCAGACCACATGATTTTGTGGGCCTTGTGTGGTGTGAGGGCTGGATGTCCCCATCCCTGTTTTATGGGATGGGAGTCATTATCTGACTTGGTTTTTCTGTATTTTCTCATAAGGTAAGAGAGAGGTTAGAGGCCAGCCTTCATCCGGCTTTTAACCCAGCTACAGGCTGTTCTTCAACTCACAGAATAGGCTCTGTTGAGAGAAGTCAGGACTCAAAAGAGTGCTGGTTAACTGCTGTAGCAAAATAAAACCATTTCATGAAATTATCAGCAATAAATAGTGAGTTTAATGTTTATATTTAAAAGGCGATTTTCATTTCAATCCGCACACAGGAATCCACTGTAAGGAAACTTGAGAATGGAAAAGAGCTTAAAAAGGCTGAGTACCAAGAGCATGGACGTGCCACACATACACACAAACCTGCAGACTAAACTCACTCACGACAGTGCCTCTATCACCCTAAATAAAACATGTGCAAACAGAGAGCATATTAAAAAATTAATATTACATGACCAAAGGAATTTTTTCCATGCTTTGAGGATGTTTCAATATTTGTATATTTATTAATATATTTCACATTAATGAGTTCAGATAGAAAAAATAAATGATCATTTCCATGAATAGTTTGAGAAAATTCACTGATTTTTTTTTCTAAAAAAAAAAGTTGTCATAAAATGGGAATCAGTAGGTATTACCTTATTATGTAAAACCCAGCAGCATACCTAACAGGGAAAGAGTGGAGGAATTTCCATTAAAACCAGGAATGAGGAGAGAGCACATTTTCAGTGGTGTCACTTATCATGGTTGGGTGGTGTTTGTCAGCATAATTAGAGAAGAAAAAAAATGAGTGGCTTAAAAGTTGGGGTAGAGAACATGAAAATTATGATTGTTAGCAGATAACATGACTATTTGCCTCAAAACTTTTAAGAAGTAATCAGCTGAAATATCCTAACAGGGAAATCAGCCCAGGCACCTAACACAGATCATGGATGGAAATCAGAAGCCTTTGTATATGCAAAGTGCAGTCAGGAAGCAGAAACCCTAAAGAGAAATGTAAAGCACGTGACATACTTAGGAATATAAACCTCGCAATACATGTGCTAGATCTATAGGAAGAAATCGTGACATACTGGTGAGGATCGTAAGAGACTTACACACTCAGTTAATAGATACCCCCATCATCGCAAAGGTTTTAATTCTGTGTAAAGTAAACTGAATTTATAATAGGCTTTCAAAAAAAAAAATAAGACGAGACTCTTTGGAACTACACAAGTTAATTATAAAATGTATGTAGAAAAATAATCCAGGAAAATGAGGAAATTTTTGAAGAGGAAAAATAATGAGGAGATTGCCTGTCCTGGATAGAAAATTGTAATACTCAAAACAATGTGACACCGTACGTTAAACAGGTTAATTTTAAAAAAGAAAAAAGTAGAAAATTTTGAAGTAGAGACCCAGGCATGGAGGAATTCGTTGTATGAGAAACTCGGCTTTGGGAAGCACGGGAGGGGGAGGTTGATTTGCCAGCACTTAGTCCACTCCACCCTTCGTTGTCTACTGCAAGGGTGCTGCTGGAAGGCGGTGCACTGCATCGCAGGCTTCCTGGGTGGCTGCCTTTAGCTGGGCGCTGCAGCTGACAGGTACTTACCGGTTGGGGTGAGGGATAACAGACCAGGAGGGGCCTGCACCACGGTGTAGAGGGCTGAGCCTCCCGCTGCAGTGCCGGCATATGGGAGGTGCACCGGCTCACGTCCCGGCTCCTCCACTTCCGATCCAGCTCTCTGCTGTGGCCTGGGAAAGCAGTAGAAGATGGTCCAAGTCCTTAGGCCCCTGCACCCATGTGAGAGACCCAGAGGAGGCTCCTGGATCCTGGCTTCAGATGGGCCCAGCTCCAGTCCTTGTGGTCATTTGGGGAGTGAACCAATGGATGGAAGACCTCTCTGTCTCTTCCTCTCTCTGTCTGTAGTTCTGCCTCTTAAGTAAATGAATAAAATCTTAAAAAAAAAAAAAAAAAAAAAGACAAGCAGGAGCCATTTTCCTACCACATCATCTGGCAGTAACAGTTGGATCAACAGCAGGCAACTTGGGCTACACAGCATTAGCGATGGTATTAGAGGTTTCTGCGGCATCATTAAAATGCAAGTTCCTGGGTTCCTGTTCAGTGTGTGCCCCGGTGTCCCCAAATCAGCAATGCCCATGCTAAAGGTGGCTCAGCAGTGAGCACAAATGGGGGTTTCTAGTCCAGGGTGCCGGGAGCTTCACGGGCCCCCTCCCCTTTGCTTCTTTAGCCCTTCCAAAGTCTTAGTCAAGAATTCTTTGTTTTGGGTTACTCTGCTTGAAATATCTACAGTGCTTTCAGATTTCCTTACAGGGCTCTAAAGGATCTCAGGAGAAAATAGCAGGTATTCAATAAATGATATTGGTGAGACTAGGTAGTGAGTGTCTAGAAGAAAAAGATTCGATTCTCTATCTCACATATTTTTTAAAATATTTAAATATTTATTTATTTATTTAAAAAGCAGAGTTACAGAGAGAGGGGTAGAGACAGAAAGAGGGAGGGAGAGAGAAAGAAGGAAAGACAGAAAGAAATATCTTCAATCCGGTGGTTCACTCCTCAAATAGGCCAAATTGAAGCCAGGAGCCAGGAGCTTCTTCCAGGTCTCTCACGTGGATGTAGGGCCCCAAGCACTTGGGCCATCTTCTGCTGTTTTTCCAGGCCATAGCAGAGAGCTGGATCAGAAGCAGAGCAGTCAGGACATGAACCAGCACCCATATCAGATGGTTGGGTTGCAGGCAGTGGCTTTACCAGTTACGCCAAAGCACCGGCCACACTCTCTCTCATTTTCTTAGTTAATCAGGCTAAAGCTTTGTCAGTTTTGTTTATGTTGGGAGGTGCTGTCTGTTACCTTGACTATGGTGATGATATGTATCACCGATGTGATACTCATCACTTTAAATGTGTTACATTCTTTGTATATTAATTATACTTCAACAAAGCTGTTAAAAATACTCTGTCTCCCTCATAATAAGAAAATTATTAAAATCCTAGTGGCGGGGTGTCCAGTTGGCCTGGTGGTTAAAGATGCCTGCATTGCACGTTAGAATGCTTGGGTTTGAGTTCTGGCTGTGCTCCCAAGTCCAGCTTCCTGCTCATGTGCACCTTGGAAGATAGCAGTGATGGCGCCAGTGGGTGGGTCCTGAGAGGTAGCCGTGATGCAGCCAGTGGGTGGATTCCTGCCACCCACAAGACAGACCTGAATTGAGCTCCCAGCTCTTGGCTTCAGTCTGGTACAGTCCTGGCTGTTGTGGGCATTTGGGGGAAGGAATCAGCAGATCTCTCTCTCTCCCTTCCACACACACACACACACACACACTATGGTGGATACCATTTCTACCTACTAAGTGTAAAGGTGTTTTTTTGTTAGTGACTCACTGTGGTAGTTTTAAGGTGCAGCCACAAATTCTTTGATGCTTTTCTCCTTCACAAGGTGGAGCTCAAGCTTCCTTCCCCTGAGGCTGGCCTTCCTGACTCACTCTAGTGAATAAGCACAGCTGACCCTATGGGCCGTGACTTCTGACACTAGGTCTTGGAAGGCACTGCTGTTTCCCATCTGCTTTCTCTCTTAAACCACTTGCCCCGGGGAAGGCCAGTTGTTCTGTCAGCCCCGTGGAACTGAATCTTCCTGCCAATAGTTATGTGAGTGGAACATTCTTGAAGTGGGTCTTGCTGCCCAAGTTAAGCCTTCAGATGACTATAGCATGGACCAAATTCATTCATGAGATGCAGTGAGGCAGAGCCATCCAGGAAAGCTCCTTTTAGAGTCCTCGTCCATGGACTCTGTGAGATAATGCATGTTGCTCTAAACTGTTAAGGACAATGGCAATAGGTAACTAATTAACCTTGTGGGGTGCCTATTCCTACCCTCATAAATTTCTGGTAGGAATATAAATTGGATCAGTGTGATGAAGACACATTAGGCAATATGTATTACAATATAAATATAATTCCTCATATAGAAATAGAGCCAAAGGCATTCTTGCACAGATATAAAATGTTAAACAATGCTCTTTATTTTAGCAGTGTTTGTAATGTCAAAAGAGAAAACAATCTAAATACGTAATTTTACTAGGACTAGTTAAGCAAATATGGTATACCCATACAGTGGAATTATATGCAGCCAATAAAGAGTGTAATGGGCATTTTGTAAAGAGCTATTTATTTATTTGAAAAGCAAAGTTACAGAGAAGCAGAGGCAGAGAGAGAGAGAGAGAGAGAGAGGTCTTCCATCTGCTGGTTTGCTCCCCAAATGGCTGCAACATCCAGAGCTGGGCCAATCCGAAGCCAAGAGCTGGGAGCTTCTGGGTCTCCCACATGGGTACAGGGGCCTAAGGACTTGGGCTACCTTCTACTGCTTTCCCAGGCCATAGCAGAGAGCTGCATTGGAAGTGGGACTTGAACTGGTGCCCATATAGGATGCTGGCACTGCAGATGGTGGCTTTACCCACTATGCCACAGTGCCAGCCCCAAGTACAATGTATTTTAGTCAACAAAGAACAAAGCAAAATAACATAATATATATAGATTAGTTTTGGATGGAAACATAAGTGACTGATAGCACTGATAGTGCAAGAAAACTCTTCAACAGGTACTTTTTTTGGATACTTTTGAAGAAAAATTCCTTCACAATGCATATATGTTACCCATTCCAAATAATAATTAGATGAAAGATCACCTAAGGTAAGAAGTATTTTTCAGTGTGTTGCTGACTTAAAACTGTAATGTCTTCTACCATTCTTCACGTTCAGGCAAGGACTGCAACTTGAGAAAGTTAGGACCTACGGCATTGCATTTCCTTCTGCCAAGGGAAAGAACAGTTTTGCAGGAGGTGGATGGTCTGCTTAGAGTCCAAACAAGGGGAAATTGGATGGTTAAGGATTTGTCAGTATTTGTGCAGACCAAGCAAGAAAGGCAGTATTTAGCCTTTCTTGTGAGTACTGTAGTACTAGGAGGTGTAATTTATATTTCTTAAGAACATGCAGTTCCCTTTGTTTAGATTCTGTGCTCAATAAAGCAAACTTCTGATTACTGATTAAACTTTCCCAGGTTTCTACAAGAGAGCCCTTTCATATTAGATGCAAGTATTGTAGCCACTATAAAAATATAGACTTTATTAGAAAGTTTAAAATGGCATAAGTAATTTACACGTTAATTGTGTAGGAATTTGGTTTGTGTGAGTCATACCCAAGAGCCTGAACAGAAATGATTAATCTTATGTGACGGACTTTCTTGACATATAAAACTGAGGAGCAAAATCTACTTAAATCCTATCTCCCTCTGAGGTCTATTGGAGGAATCATCCAATCTCTATCTTGGACATTTTAGTCTCCTTTTTTTTTTTAAGTGCAAGAAGCCTAATAAAAGGCAGAGCATGGAAAAATCCCCATATGACCTGATGATGCAGCCCAACTACGAAGGCTGATGGAAGCTTAGGTCCCACGTGTTTATAGGCATGGGAGAATGGTAAAGCCCCCTGACAGTGGCCTCTTTGTTATTTCCTGTTGAAAATCTCCTTTAGACTTTTAGAGGAACATAATCTAAGAGCTTGCAAACCCCAGAATTCTTGATAGCATGGTAGAATACTATTTGCACTATAATACACATACATAATAAAGGTCAAGTTGAGGTTTGAATGTTGGAGGGTCAGTTGGGCTCACTCAACTCGCCAAGTGATTTCAATGACTTAACTGTCGGATAATCCTGGTGGTGTCAGTTCTATATTGCTTTGCCTTTCCATAACCATAAATTACTGCATTGGATAGGCCTCAAGAGTCACTCACAAATACTTGGAGCTGTACATGTTAGCTTGGTGATTGTCAAAAGTCAACTGTACGCATTCTAGGCTCTGGGCACCTCATGGAACAAGAATAATGGACTAAGCTGGGAAGGTTAGTGCTTGTGCCTGACCTCTGCTTCATCCATCCATTCCCATGGTCACTGATTGAACTTACATTTATTGAACATCTATTTGCCGAGAGCTTCAGCTGGTACAGTTTGGGGTGATCTGCCATCACAAAACGCTGAGGGAACTTCAGATGTATCACCAGAAGAGAAGGCTTACAGGAGACATGACAGCTGTTTCCAAGTATGTGAAGGAGAGGGAGGCTTATCTGTGTTTTTCCAGAGGGCACAATTAGGGAAAGCGAGAGTAGACGATAAGAGGAGTCAGACGTGGGCATAAATTACAGAAGAGTCTTTTGACTTTGTGTGCTGGCCAACAATGGAATCCACTGCTTCACAAACAGCCATCTTTCAGCAGGTCAGGGGAACTGCCAAAGCACAGATAAGGGAGATGAGGCCCAGAATGATTAAATACCCCTGCAAGGGCTCGGGGCCAGCTAACGCAGGGCCTGGCTCAGAACCCAGAATGCAAGGCGGCCCAGGCTGGTCAGCCCTTGGTATGCAATGACTTTAACTTTGGCTTTTTCAACTCCAGAGCTTCATGACATGTTGTCAGTTTGATGAAGCACTTGCTACAAGGCCAGTGGGAGTGAGTTTCACAGCAGCAAGTACATAACCACCTCTCACACAGACTTCCAAGGTCTGTGCTTGTGGACTACACAGTAATCCTTGGGATGCCTTGTAGTTTTGTCTTGTGAAAAACAGTGAATGCTTATGGGAGAGAGCAAGGAGGTAGGGAAGACTAAGAAAGTGATGGTTCTTGCCAGACATATGATGTTGGATAAGTGAGGGTGCCGTGTTAAATTGAGTGGTGATGGGACTCTAACGTGAAATTCTTCCAAAGAATGTTCCACAGCGCCTGAGAAAATGTTCAAGTCCTGGACCCATTCAACTGTATTCTGTGGTCTCCCCGGGTCTCTTGCTCTAAATAATGTGGACAACTCTGGCTGAGAGGAAGGAGAAAGAATCCCTAAGTGAATCTTATTCTTCCACGTGGGGCTTCCCTGCAGGTTTAAGTTGCCCGTGGGAGACACTTGGCTCCACCTGACTTGTTGCAGGTTGGTGATATTCCAAATAGAATCCCAAGACCAGGCACAACATCCAAGACATTTCTGCTTTCCAGGTTGAGAAATAGGCCTCCACCTGTCAGATCCAGGCCTGATGGTGTTGCTTTGTGGTCAACCTCCCTAGCAGTTCCCCCTGCTCTGTAGAGGCAGTGCAGGCTCAAATACTGACACCATGATGGGATTTTCATGGAACTTCCCAGCCCACGAGTTTACCTAATATAGCAGTTCTTAAAATGCAATCCCTTGGCCAGCAACAACATCACTTGAGAACTTGTTAGACATGCAAATTTTCAACACCAACCCCAGAGGCATTGAGTCACAAGCTCCGGGGGAGTTCTTGGCCATCTGTGTCTGAACAAGCCCTCCTAGAGATATGGGTGCATGCTAGCATTTGGGTTCTGCCCGATGACCTTCAGGAGCGGGGAGGGTGACTTGGGTTTCATGGCTGGTTTGCTATGCAACCTTGACCCCTGAAGTCCCCCTCCCCACCCAAACAGAAGTGCTCACAAATGCCAACAGTGATCCCAGCCATCCTGCATCAAGAATCTGCAGGGTTCGTCTGGGACTGCCTGGGACACAGAGCAGTCAGGTGCTTTCTGTGTGGCTCCCTGTGGCCCTGCTCAGGTTTATGTGGCACCCAGATTTTTCATCAACAGAAATGGAGTTGTCAGCACGCCCACGATAAACCACACACAGTGACTGGGCTTGTAGTGACTGTGCCGAGACCCCAGACCAGCTGCTTTTGCATATTTCTACCTACCAAGCTGTCGACGCAGCACCTTGGCCAACTCCAGTTTTCCTGGGGAAAGCCAAAGCCCAATCATTTATCTGCTTCACATCTTTTATCACTAGAACTGCACCAAATTCTGTCTCATAACCAAAATACGAACTCCTCTGCCTCTGTGTGTGCCGCTGTCCACCTAGTAAATATTTCCATCTTAGTCATGTTCCCACTCCCTTCCCTGCTTGGTGAGCTGCGCTGACGTGACAGCTGTTTTACATTGATATAAACACGCACCCCACTCCAACTGAGTAAATGTCAGGGGCACAGCGGGAAATCTGCTTCTTCCTGTTACATCCTATCCCTGATATAGCTGTGTGCGCCTGCACATGGCAGGCAGCATCTGCAGAGCCCGCCCCTGGAAGCTCCGAGAGGAGCCCAGGGACCAGGGAGGTCTGAATTATAAACCCAGAAGGGACCGCGCTCCTGCGGGCTTGACGGCGTCCACTCACTGTTTACCAGGTTGTTTAGAGAGGCTAGGGCAAGTCAGCCGCGCCCGCCCGCCCACAGGGGAAGGGAGGCGCCCTACTGGGGTGGGAGAAGGGGAGGAACTGCATCAGCAGCCCTGTGGTGACGCCTCCATGCTGCTGCGGCTTGTGATGTGGGGAGACGGCTGTTGCTCTCCTGGACTTTACCTGTTGGAAAACGGTATAGATCCAGATGCTGCTCTGGTAAGCAGGTGGTTAACTGCTTAATCGGTTCTTTCTTTGTTGAAGGCAGCTGATCTCAGTCTTAAACCCTGAAATCCCTGCTTCTCTCCCCTGTGGTCTCAAGGAAGGAAGGGGGTGCAGGGTATCGTCATTTCAATGTTTATAAATTCTAATCCTGGCGTTCTGGATGCATGCTCTCACTGAAAAGTTCATGTTAGAGGTTTGAGCAGTGGCTTCCGGCCACTGGAAAGCAGTGAGGGAGGCTCCTGCGCCTCTCTCCTCTCCTCCCAGCTGGAGGGCCGAGGCCACGTGGGGAGCCGTCCTTGTCTTATTGCATTTTGGATGCCCGTTGACAGCCTGTATAAAGTAAAGCCTGGGTTTATGGACGAAAGCTGGCCTCCCTCCATAAACCTCTCTCTGGTAGTTAAAGCAAGGGAAATCTTTTATGAATAGACCCACATAGGTTGTCCTCTACCTGTTGGGCAGATTTCATTCTTGTGGTCTGCGTGTCTTCAGACAGAATCTCCTTGTGCTAAATAAAGGTCAGTGGAGCAGTAGGTGGCCTGTTTCATCCCGTTGTCTCCTTGTTTCATTACAAACCAGTGTAGCCTCCAAACCTTTCTGATAATATAAAGCTTGGAGTGTGGCTCCACGTGGCAGGGCTGCCCCATTCTTCCAGTAACAGTCATTATCCTAAACAGCATCAGCGTTCCGGTGGGAACTGGGGGATTGCAGTTAAACCATGTGGCTTGAACTGACTCAAGGTCTTGGGAGGTCTCGTGCCCCCAACAGGTACCCCTGACATAACAGTTGCCGGCCTCCCCCCCCCCCCCGAACAGAATTCTGGGGAAGAGAAAGATGCTTTGGGAGAAAAGATCAGTGACCACATGTGGGTCATGAAATGGGGGGCACTCTTAAAGAAATGGGGTTCCCAGAGAAGATTAGTGTGTTATTCCCCAAGTATTTTGCCATGTAACATTCATTAGAATGAATTACACAGAGGGACCTAATGGTCACACGAATAGAACACCTGCTCTGTTCTGGGCATCATTTATAATATACATGTGCATTCTCGCCAAGTCCTTAGTATGATGGACTGTCTTGTGTGATCTTCATATGGAAACATTTTTCATGTCCCCAGTTTAATAAATGAGTGAACAAAGGTTAAATGGGCCTGGGGTCATGCAGGTGGTCTAAGAGGAGAACTAGGGGTTCTAATCCAGCCTCTGCACTTACCCACTGTGAAGAATGAATCTCAGACTTTAACGCCCATCGGAATCACCCCAACATCTTGTTAGTAACAGGCACTTAGGTGTGACACGAGGCCTGGGATTCTGCATTTTTAACAGGCTCCCAGGTGCTACTAGTGCCGCTGGGCTTCTCCAAGCTTCTGCCCACCTACAGGTAGGAGTTAAATGATCGGGCCAAGGGCCCAGTCTCCACACAGTCTGCTTCCCATGGTTCCCGCCTGCCCTGGCTGCCCCCTCCTGTCTGTTGACTCAGGAAGGAGACAGGACAAGGGATGTCCAGAATGGCCACTGTGACATGTGTGCCCAGAGAAGCTCTTTGTACCCACAGCCCTGCTGTACCCATCGCCTTCCTGCTAGGCTGCAAGCAGCAAGAACATCCAAGCTGCCGTTCTTAAAGCTGTTGATGTCACACTCCCAGCCCCCACCCTCTGCCCTGGTCCGATACTTCCAACTGCATCTCACAAATGTAGAAGACTTTTTTTTTTTTTTTTTTTCCCCACATCTCTCATGTGTGTTGCTGTAATAGAAACAGCCCTGGCTTGGAAAGCAGGAGCTAGAGTTCCATCTCTAATTTACATCTTCATTTGCTCAGTGACCGGAAGGAAGAAGCTTAACCTCTCCAGATCTTTCCTTTCTTTATCTCTACATAGAGCTAATAAAACAAAATCCCCAATCGGTAGCCTTGGGACACTCTGAGGATTAAGGAACTTGCATTGATAAAACCAAATTTGAGCTCCCCTGGAACTAAGCTCTTATCACGGAAATGTACAAATAATAATATAATTATTGCCAAAGTCTGTGAATGCCTTCTATGGCATTCGGCAGTTCATTGGGCTTACTGGCCGATTCTCCTTCACTTTGGTTATTAAACTCCTCTCTTCGTTATAGCATTTCCCTGAAGTAGACCAAGGAAGTGGCCTGCTTGGAATTGATGCTCAATTTCACCATCCGTCACACTCCACTTGGATGCCAAGACCCTGCACTTCTAGAGAGAGAATGCCTGTTGCCAGCACAGGCTGTCACAGTGCTTGCCCGTTCTGTGTGCGGAAGCAGGAAGGACCTGGCCACCACGCATGCAGACGGGCGGCAGACGAACCCACACTGCTTTGTTTCCCTGAGAACAGCCGGTTGTTTGCTGAGTTCCAGGCAGGTTCCCTTGCCCTTTGCCAATTTGGGAGCTGGATTACTTGGAATAGCAAGAAAGAATTGTCCTGGCTGGTGTCTGCAGCCCGCGAGGGAGGGCAGGCTGTGAGAACACGCGTGCGACAGGCACGTTCAATCCCTTATCCAGAGTGCCACTTCTCACTTCCTCTGCAGCGTGCGGGGAAATTGTTCTTGTCTCAGAGTACAATTGCTTTATCCTGAAAAGGAGATGTTCACCTGGAGTATTGTCTGCCTGGAATTGGGCAATCACGTTGTTGAGGCGATGATTTATCTTGTACATGGGATGTCTTCACAATCTTTCTACCACTTCATTACAGGGTCACGGTTTGGCTTCCCCTGTCTCCTGTTGTACAGCATGGAGTCCTCCTGCCTCTTCTCATTTGATTTTCATTTGTCCCCCCTGTCGCAGGCATTGCAGAGTTAGGGGTTCACGTAGCTGGTGGCAAGGCTGTGGATTTGGCAATCATCTCTAAGCAGGAGGGGCAGGGCTGCACAAATCCAAATGTACTAGGAGATATAGAGGCTTGCGTTGTTGGCTTCCTGCGGAGCTGATTATCTTTCCTTTTCCGGGAAAGCGATGAACCTGTAGCTGTATCGAGGCTCACCGGTTCTGCAAACGCCCTCAGGGTCATCAGTCACTGCTCCGGTGGCTGTGGCCGCCTCCTCCCGTTTGTCGTCCCCATCCTGCACCTCCATCTCCACGTGCCCTCTCTTTCGCCTCCCTCTCACTTGTCCTCTCTTTTTCTTCTTCCAAGTCCTTATTATTTCTGCAACAGCATCCCGTTTCCCTTGGCACCTCATTTAAGACTGATTTCTAAGTTATTTTCCTCCAGCAAATCTGACCGAAGAAATCGAGATGTAATCCACAATGGAATGCCAGCACGCCCACCTCGATTCCCTCTCCTTTCCAGTTCCCAGTGAAATAGCTTTAAAAGTCCGAATTCACCCCTGACTCTCTTGGTAGATTTGAAGCCTCCTCGTGCTCCAAATATGTAAATATGCCTCCTGATGCTGTGGAAACCAAGTCCCTTCTAAAGGACACGAGTATCCCTGGCACCAGGTTGGGTTTTGGCTCTGCCTAAATTGACAAGTGCCCTCCCCAGGGAACAAGACATGTAAGGGCCCAGGGAGAATTCGTTTGTTCCTAAGTTTGGGATGGGCCACCCTGGATGGCAGGCCAGGACCTGACTCTGTCTGGCACACCCTTCCCAAACCGCTGGCTGCTTCATGGCAGTGTGGGTTTTGGTGACAGCTGGCTCCACCTTGTAATGACTGTTTGACTTTGAGCTTTACATTGCCATCTACAAAAACCAAAATGATTGTGCATACTCCATGGGATCATTGTGAGGTTAACATGCACTAACTTACATAAAGCATTATGGGAATGATCAGTTACTAACTCATCAAATACCCAGAAAGCATTGAAAGATGCGATTTTAATTTTTATTTAAAATTTTTTTAACAGACATAAAAATTGTGCATATTTATGGGGTACTATGTGATGTTTTGTTACATATATCTATATATATTTTTAACTCACAGAGACTTATATTTATTTTTTAAAAAGATTTTTATTTAAAAGACAGAGAGGGAGAGATGGAGAGGGAGAGAGATTGATCACCCAATTGCTGGTTCAGTTTCCAAATGGTACAACAGTTGGGGCTGGGCCAGGCCAAAGCCAGAAGGCAGGCATTCCATCCAGGTCTCCCATATGGGTGCAGGGGCCCAAGCTCTTGGGCCATCTTCTGCTACTTTCCCAGGCACGTTAGCAGGAAGCTGGATCAGAGGTAGAGAAGCTGGGACTCGAATCAGCACTCGTACAGGATGCTAAAGTTGAAGTTGGTGGCTTAACTCATTGCCACAACACAGGCCTCAATGTATATATTGTGTAATAGTGAATCAGGATAAATGTATTTATCCTTTTAAGCACTTAATATTTTTTCATAGTGAAAGCATCCCAAACCCTACCTTCTAATAGTTTTTAAACAGAAAAAGTACACAGTTCCTTAGCATTCTCTGAAGTTACCCTGCTGTAAGAACGCCAGAACTTACTCCTATGAAGCTACAATCAGTACCGTCAATCAACCTTCCCCTACCCCTCCCTCCATACTTCTCTCTGCCGCCCCTACTGTTCACCAACATAGTTTTAACTTCTGTGAGATCACCTAATTTTTTTTTAGATACCCCATATAAGTAAGATCATCTGATATTCATTGATATTCATTTTTTCTGTGCTTGGTTTATTTCACTTCACATCGTAAGCTCCAGTTCCATAGACGTTATTGTAAATAACAAGATTTCATCCTTTTGTGGCTGAGTAATATTCCATTGGGTATATGTACCACATTTTCTTTGTTTGCTGGTGGATAACCCCTTAGGTTGCTTCAATTTGTTGGCTATTGTGAACAGTGTTGCAATAACCAGGCAAGTAAAGATGTCTGTCCTACAGATGGATTTCATTTCCTTCAGGAATGGGATTGTTGGATCATATGGTCATTCTATTGTTAGTGCTTTGAGAGAACCCCATGTTGTTTTCCACAATGGCTGTGTTAATTTGCATTCTTACCAGTAGTGTGCCAGAGTTCCCCTTTCTCCACATCCTGGGCAATTAGTCAATCTTACTGGAGTGAAGTGACATCTCATTCTAGTTTTGATTTGCATTTCCTTGATGATTAGTGATGTTGAGCATTCTTTTGTGCACCTGTTGGCTATTTGTATGTCTTCCTTTGAGAAATGTCTGTTTGGAAGTAAAGCCCTTTTTAAAACTAGATTTTCTTTTTTTGCTATTGAGTTATTTGAGTTGCTTATATATTCTGGATATTAACTCCTTGTCATAGTGCGTATTGCAAATATTTTCTTTTTCAAAAATATATTTTATTTATTTGAAAGGCACAGTTACTGAGAGGCAGAGGGAGAGACAGAAAGAGGTCTTCCATCCGATGGTTCGCTCTCCAAATGGCTGCAACTGCCAGAGCTAGACCAATCCGAAGCCAGGAGCGAAAAACTTTCTCCAGGTCTCCCACATGGGTGCAGGGGCCGAAGGACTTGGGCCATCTTCCACTGCTTTCCCAGGTCATAGCAGAGAGCTGGATCAGAAGTGGAACAGCTGGGACTTGAACTGGTACCCATATGGGATGCTGACACTGCAGGTGACGGCTTTACCTCCTACATTAAAGTATTGGCCCCTGTAGCTTATATTTTTACTCTGTGGTTTCCTATGCTGTGAAAAAACACTTTGGTTTGATGAAATCCTATTTGTCTAGTTTTACTTTTATTTTCTGTGCTTTTGGGATCTGATCTAGAAAATCCTTTCACATTCCAATGTCTTGAGGTGTTTTCTCTATGTTTTAATAGTTTCAAATTTCTAGGTCTCACATTTAGGCCTTTGATCCATTTTTACTTGAATTTTTACCTGGTAAGAGATAGGGGTCTAGTTTTGTTCTTCTGCATTTAAATATCTAATTTTCCTGGGACTATTTATTAAAAAGAATATCCTTTGGGGCCAGCACTGTGGCGCAGTGGGTTAACGCCCTGGCCTGAAGCACCGGCATCCCATATGGGTGCCAGTTCTAGTCCCAGCTGCTCCTCTTCTGATCCAGTTCTCTGCTATGGCCTGGGAAAGCAGTAGAAGATGGCCCAAGACCTTGGGCCCCTGTACTGAAGTGGGAGACCCAGAAGAAGCTCCTGGCTCCTGACTTCAGATCGACACAGTTCCAACCGTTGTGGCCAACTGGGGAGTGAACCATTGGATGGAAGACTCTCTCTCTCTCTGTGTAATTCTTTCAAATAAATAAATAAATCTTTAAAAAAATAAGTAAAAAGAATATCCTTTCTCCAATGCATGTTCTTAGCACCTAAGTCAAACATTAGTTGGCTACAGATGTATGGCTCTACTTTTAGAGTCTCTATTCTGTTCCACTGGTTTATGGATTTGTTTTTATGAATACCATGCTGTTTTAATTATTATAGCTTTGTAACATAGTTTGAAGTCATGTAGTATAATGCCTTCTTTTTGCTCAAGATGACTTAGGCTATTCATGTTTTTTTTGTGGATCCATATAAATTTTAATAGTTTTTTTTATAGTTCTATGAAAAATGTCATTAGGATTTTTGTAGGGATTGCAATGATTCTATAAATCCCTTTAGGTAGTATATACATATTAAAGATATTGATTCTTCCAATCCATGAACATGGAATGTCCTTTCATTTCTTTTTGTCCTCTTCTTTATACCATCAACGATTTAGTTTTCACTCTAGAGGTCTTTCACCTTTTTGGTTAAATATATTCCAGCTTTGTTTTTGGTAGTTATGGAAATGGAATTGTTTTCTTGATTCCTTTTTCTGATGATTCTCTATTGCTGTATAATAACACTATTAATTTTTGTATATTCACTTTGTATCCTGTAAATTTGCTACTTTTTAAATTAATTCTAGCAGCTTTTTGGCGAAGTCATTGGTATTTTCTGTATATTAGATTCTGTCATCTGCAAACAGTGACAGTTTGACTCCCTCCTTTCCAATTTGTGTTTATTTCTTTCTCTTGTCTAATTACTCTAGCTAGAATTTCCAGTATTATGCTAAATAAAAGTGTCAAAAGTGGGCATCCTTGTCTCTCTGTTCCAGATCTTAGGGAGAAAGCCTTTGGCCTTTCTCCATTCAATATGTTAGCTGTCGGTTTGTTATACATAGCCTTTATTATGTGGAGCTATGTTCCTGTTATACCTAATTTGGTCAGAGTTTTTAACCATGAAGATACTGAATTTTATCAAATGTCTTCTCTGTGACTATTGAGATTAGCATAGGCTTGTTGTTCTTCATTCTGTGAGAAATGTGTATCCTATTTATTGATTTGCATATGCTGAACTAGCCTTCTTTGTAATGTGCTATTGGGTTCAATTTGTTAGTATTTTGTTGAGGATTTTTGCATCTGTTTTCATCAAGGATATTGGCCTGTAGCTTTGTTTTATTGTTGTGTCCTTAACTGGTTTTGACATCAAGATAGTGCTGGCCTTATAGAATGAACTTAGAAGAATTCCCTCCTATTTTTTGAAAAATTTAAGAAGAATTGGTATTAATTCTTCTTTACAAATTTAATAAAATTCAGCAGTGAAGCCATCTGGTCCTGGACTTTTCTTCTATGGGACATTTTTAGGACTAATGCAATCTTGCCACTCATTATTGGGGTGCTTAAGCATTCTATTTCCTCATGATTCAATCTTGATAAGGTTTATGTGTGTCTAAGAATTTGCCCATTTCTCCTAGGTTATAGAATTTCTTGTTATGTACTTATTCACAGTGGTCTCTAACAGTTCTTTGTGTCAGTCATAATGTCTCCATTTTTGTACAATTCTGTGAATTTGAGTCCTCTCTTTTTGTTTTCTGTTAGTCTAGCTACAGTTTATCAGTGTTGTTTATCATTAAAAATATTTATTTGAAAGGCAAAGTGTCAAAGACAAACACACACACACACACACACAGATCTTCCATCTGCTGGTCCACTTCTCAAATGTTTGCAACAGCTGGATCTGGTCCAGGCTGAAGCCAGGAGCCAGGAACTCTGTCCTGGTATCCACATGGGTCTCAGGGTTCCAAGCACTAGAGGTCATCCTCCCTGCCTTGCCAGATGCATTAAAGAAACTGGATCAGAATCGGAGCAGCCAAGACTTGAGCAGGCACTCTGCTTTAGGATGCTGGTATTGCAAGTGGCAGCTTAACCCACTGTGACACAACTCCAGCCCCTTGCTTATCTTTTCACAGAACCAGTCCTTTGTCTCATTAATGTTCTATAATTTTAGCTTTTATGTCATTTATTTGTGCTTTATTATTTTTTTTCTTTCCTTCTATAAATTCTGGTGTCTATTTGTCTTTGTTTTTCTAGTTCCTTGAAGTGAGTGATAAGTGAAATCTTCCTTCCTTCCTCCCTCCCTCCCTCCCTTCCATTCCTCACTCCCTCCCTTCTTTCCTTCCTTCCTTCCTTCCTTCCTTCCTCCCTCCCTCCCTCCCTTCCATTCCTCACTCCCTCCCTTCTTTCCTTCCTTCCTTCCTCCCTTTCTTCCTTTTTTGTGCAGGCTTTGATTAGACTGCCCTCTTAGTACTTCTTTTGCTGTATCCCATAGGTTTTGGTATGCTGTGTTTCTATTTTCATTCCTTTCAAGCAATTTTAAAATTTTCTCCTTGATTTCTTCCTTGGTCCATCTATTTTTCAGGAGCAAGTTAATTTCCTTGTATTTGTGTAGCTTACAGAATTGTTCTTAGTATCGATTACTAGTTTCATGGCATTGTGATCAGAGAAGGTACTCAATGTGCTTTCTGTTTTTTAAAAGTTGTTGACTTCTTTTGTCATCTACCATATGATCTATCCTGGCAAATGTTACATGTGCTATGGAGAAGAATGTGTATCCCTTAGCTGTTGGATGGAAAGTTTTGTAGGCGTGTGTTAGGTCCAGTTGATCTAGGGTGTAATTTACCTCTGCTGTTTCCTTGTTTAATTTCTGTCTAGGTAATCTGCCTATTTCTGAAAGCAGGGTGTTAAAGTCCCCTACTGTTATTGTATTGGTGTCTCTCTCTCCCTGTGGGTCTATTCATGTTTGCTTTACTTATTTGGGCGCTCCAATATTGGGTGCATATATATTTATATTTTATTTCCTCTTGATGGATTGAGCCCTTTGTTATTATAGAATGGCCTTCCTGGTCTCTTTGTACTGCTTTTGATTTAAAATTTATTTTATCTGATGGAAATATGGTGACTTCTGCTTCCTTTTTTTACTCCATTTGCGCAGAATATCTTGTTTCATCCTTTCACTCTAAGTATGCCATGAGAGGTGAAGTAAGTTGCTTGTAAATATTACATAGTTGGTACTGTTTTTTAATCCATTTGGTCAATCTATGTTTTTTAATGGGAGAATATACTGCATTGACATTTAAGGTAATTATTGACAGGTAAAGTCTTATTACTGCCATTTTGACCCTTGTTGATATTTTTATTGTAGTTTCTTTCTTTCTTTCTCCATCTCTTATAATCTTCATTAGTGTGTAAGTGATTTCCTCTATAGCGGTTTACTATGATTCCATGCTTATTATTTTTGGGTAAGTCAGTTACAGATTCTTGCTTTGTGGTTACTGTGAGGCTTACATAAGATTCTTTGGCCTATACCATGTTATCTTTTTTTTTTTTCTTTTTTCTTTTTTTTGACAGGCAGAGTGGACAGTGAGAGAGAGAGAGAGAGAGAGAGAGAGAAAGGTCTTCCTTTGCCGTTGGTTTTCCCTCCAATGGCCGCCCCGGCCGTCGCGCTGTGCCTCGCGCACCGCTCCGATCCGAAGGCAAGAGCCAGGTGCTTCTCCTGGTCTCCCATGGGGTGCAGGGCCCAAGCACTTGGGTCATCTGCCACTGCACTCCCGGGCCATAGCAGAAGCTGGCCTGGAAGAGGGGCAACCGGGACACAATCCGGCGCCCTGACTGGGACTAGAACCCAGGGTGCCGGTGCTGCAGGCAGAGGATAGCCTAGTGAGCCGCGGCACCGGTTTATCATGTTATCTTGAAATGATAATAACTTAATGTTGATCAAAAAGATGGAGAAACAGAAACAAAAAACCAAAGAGGTAAGAAATCCTAATAAAGAACTCTTTGTATTCTCCATTCCTTCATACATTTTGAGTTTTTGTTGTTACAGTTGACCTGTGTCAATATGATGTGTGTCTTAACATTTTAAGGCAGTGGTTATAATTTTTTTTAGTCTTCACAATAAAGATATAAATGGTTTACACACCATGTTTACAACATCAGAGCATTCTGAGTTTGTAAAGTTATTTTCATTAAGGAGTTTTCTACTCTGACATTTTCTTCTTATTTGTTAGTATCTTTTTCAGTTTGAAGAACTCTCTTTAGCGTTTCTTGAAGACAGGGTAGGTGGTGATAAATGCTCTCAGCTTTTGTTTGTCTGGAAAGGTCTTTATTCCTCCCTTGTATCTGAAGGAAGCTTTGCTGGATACAGTCTTTTCCCATAGCAATTTGGTCCCCCATCAGTCCTGTAAAAGTCTTATCCCAGTCCCTCCTGGCCTGTACGGTTTCTGCCAAGAAGTCTGCAGTCAGGAACATTGAGATGCCTTCTTGTGTTACTTACTTCTTTCCTCTTGTGACTTTGAGACATCTCTTTAATATTGAAGAGCTTGACTGTAATATCTCTTAGGGCAGACTTGCTTTGGTTGAATCTGACTGGTGATCTTTGACCTTCCTCTACCTGGATAGCTAGCTGTATCTTTCTCTAGGTTTGGGAAGTTCTCTGTTATTATTTCTGAATATGCCTTCTACCCCTTTGGCACAAGTCCCTCTCGAATCTCAGTAACTTAAATATTTACTCTTTTCATGCTGTCCATATTTCCTATAAAGCTTTCTTCGTTCTTCATTTTTTCTTTTTCTTCCAGCTGTGTATTAATAAAAAAAAATCTTCAAGCTCACTGATTCTTTTTAAATTTTCTTACTTTGTTTATTTGAAAGGCAGAGTTACAGAGAGAGAGAGAGAGAGAGATCAAAAGCACTTCCGTCTGCTTGTTTACTCTCCAAATAGCAACAGTAGCTGGGGCTGGGCCAGGCCAAAGCCAGGAGCCTGGAATACCATCCCAGCCTCCCATATGGGTGCAAGTGACCCAAGCTCTTGGGCCACCTTCTGATGCTTTCCTAGGCACATTAGCAGAGAACTAGATCAGAAGTGGAGTGGCAGCGGCTCAAACCAGAACCCACTTGGGATTCTTGCATTATAGACAGGGCTCAACCCACTTTGCCATGGTGTGGCCCCAAGTTCGTTAATTCTTTCTTCTGTTTTATCTGTTATGTAATCCATGCCCTCTTACCACATTTTAAATTTCATTTAGTGTACTTTCCTTTTTTTTTTTTTTAAGATTTATTTATTTGAAAGTCAGAGTTACACAGAGAGAGGAGAGGCAGAGAGAAAGAAAGAGAGAGAGAGAGCGAGGTCTTCCATCTACTGGTTCACTCCCCAGATGGCTGCAACGGCCAGAGCTGTGCCGATTCAAAGCCAGGAGCCAAGAGCTTCTTCTCGGTCTCCCATGTGGGTGCAGGGGCCCAAAGACTTGGGCCATCTTCTACTGCTTTCCCGGGCCATAGCAGAGAGCTGGATCAGAAGTGGAGCAGCCAGGTCTCCAACCGACGCCCATTTGGGATGCCGGTGCTTCAGGCCAGGGCATTAACCCACTGCACCACAGCACCGGCTCCTAGTGTACTTTTCATTGGAAGGATTTCTGCTTGATTTAGCTTAATCACTTCCATCTCTCTGTTAGAATATTAAATCATGGCTGGCGCCGTGGCTCAGTAGGTTAATCCTCCGCCTTGCGGCGCCGGCACACAGGGTTCTAGTCCCGGTCGGGGCACCAATCCTGTCCCGGTTGCCCCTCTTCCAGGCCAGCTCTCTGCTGTGGCCAGGGAGTGCAGTGGAGGATGGCCCAAGTTCTTGGGCCCTGCACCCCATGGGAGACCAGGATAAGCACCTGGCTCCTGCCATCAGAACAGTGCGGTGCGCTGGCCGCAGCGTGCCTACCGTGGCGGCCATTGGAGGGTGAACCAACGGCAAAAGGAAGACCTTTCTCTATGTCTCCCTCTGCTGTCCACTCTGCCTGTCCAAAAAAAAAAAAAAAAAAAAAAAAAAAAGAATATTAAATCACTTCTCTGTGTTTTCTTGACATTTTTGAGTATCCTTAAAACAGGAAGTCTTCGTCCAAGCATTTGGGAATTTCAGTTCCTAGGTGGTTGGTTTCTGGCTCTTACTTTGCTCCTTAGGTGAGGTCATGTTTCCCTGGAAGTTCCTGATGCTTGCTGGTGCACACCATTGTCTGCACATTGAAGGATCAGTTCTAGAAATCTGGCTTTATGTGTGGCTGTGCTACTAGAATTCCTAAACATTCTGTTCCTTTTCTCTGAGCCTATGAATGCTCCTGCTATCTCATCCCTAAATAGCGCTGTAAGTCACGGTCTCTTCATGTCTGTTATTGGTATGTTTTTACTGATTTGGTCTCACAATTCCCCCCAAACTCAAACTTATCCCAGATCTGCAGTGGATGTGTTGTTCTGTGTTGTGTGACTTCCAGGGCTTGTGGTGGACAGAGACTGCTTGTCCTATGTGCAGAATGCCATGCTGATAGACACAACTGGAGCCCTCAGCCCACCGAGACTACTACAGCCTGGGGGGCAAACCCAAAGCTTGCCTTTGATGGTCTGTCTGCAGCTGGGGTGGGCTCGCTGCCTGATGCTGCACCTGCACCTACAGCCACTGGGGACACTGGCTGGGCGTGAGACTGCCCGATCAGGACCATGGGACTCCACTGGGCACTGAGGTCCAGGAGGGTCTGTCTACAGTCAGGGACTCTGGCGCAGGCACCATTAGATATGCCCAGTGCTGGGGGTTTTTCAGCCTGCCAAATTTCCAAAACAGTGCTTGCTGTCTGCTCCAAGCTGTAGAAGGGGACATGGAGGCATCCCTTCAGCTACCCGGGCAGGAATGAGATGGGTCACACTTGGGTCTCACACTCAGTGCACTCTTTGCCACCATGGGGGTGCACACCAGGCCCATGAGAGGCTGGGGGTGATGCACGCGAGTCTCTGCCTGATACTGGGGCAAGTCCAGACACTGTCCACAAGTGCTTGCCTCAGGGCTAAAACTGTGAGGATCTGCCCAGCACTGAGTCTTGATACAGTCCTGTGGCTCCTAGCCAAATGTTGGTGGAAAGTGATAAAGGCAGCCTTCTGGCTGTCACAACTGGGACCCACCATCGAGGCCCCACAAATCCCAGGGGTGCACACCAATCCCGCCAGACACAGACAGTGACACTTACCAAAATGAGTGCAAACCCCTGGGACCATAGATCTCTGCCTGGTGCCAAGCACATCTGGAGGCCCAGCCTGGGAGTGCTGGCTGGGGCTGGAGGCCTTTGGATTTCGTCAGGGGCTGCGTCTCCATGCAGAAAGCTCGGTTGTGAGCTCCGGGGTGAGGTCCCTACTCCCTCTCCTAGCCCCTCTCTGTTTTCTGCCTGTGGTTAGAAGAGGTTTGATGGCAGCTACCTGACTGCAGACTTCAAATACTCACAGGTACCAGCCTGGGGGGCTCAGCTGAATCTTTTCACAGTGCACTTGGCACTGGAGTCTAGTCTACCCTTCCTCTCCCCAGCAGGTGCCTGTCTATGCTCTGCTGCTTGGGAACGGGGGCAGGGTGACATGGCAACCCTTCCCTCTCCTCTTCCCTCCCTTCCTTTCCCCTCCCCTCCCCTCCTCTCCTCCTTCCCTTCCCCTCTCCTCTCTTCTCCTCTCCTCTCGATTTATTTATTTATTTCTATATTTGAGAGGCAGAGTTACAGACAGAGAGGGAATGGCAGAGATCTTCCATCCGCTGGTTCACTCCCCAATTGACCCCAACGGCTGGAACTGCACCGATCCGAAGCCAGGAGCCAGGAGCCTCTTCTGGGTCTCCCACATGTGTGCAGGGTCCCAAAGACTTGGGACATCTTCCACTGCCTTCCCACAGGGAGCTGGATCAGAAGTGGAGCAGCCGGGACTTGAACCAGCGCCCACATGGGATGCTGGCACCTCAGGCAGAGGCTTAACCCATTGTGCCACAGCACCATTGTGGCACTTTAAGAAACTGCTCTTACCTAACTTAGTGCCTCTGGTAAAATATATTTCTGAGAAACCTTTCCAGCAGTGGAACTAGTTGCTAGTTTATATTGCCTCCTAATGAAAACACTCAGAACATTGCCCTGGTCCCTCATATGTTTCTGCTGGTAATATCCTTGGGAGGCCATGTTTTATTTTCAATGCTTTGGATTTCTGGAGAATTGACTTTTGTTTTGATTTGTTTCAGGCACACACACATGTGCGTGTGTGTGTGAAAGAGAGAGCAAGAGAGAGAGAGAGAGAAAGAGAGAACGCTTCTTGCCTGCCAGCCGTTGTCTTTCCTCCTCTCTATCTTTTCTCAGGCTTCTTTCCCCAGCCACATGAAGAATAGCCACACACTCCTCAAACACTCCACACTGTTACATTCTAGGAGATCCTTCTTAGTCCTTTAAATAAGCATGCAGACAGCATGGTCTAGCATTGTGAGCCCCGTCCAAGCTCTCAGCCAGTTGATTCAATGGTCAATATCCTGACCACATGCAGGTCAATTGCTCCATAACCACTAAGCCCTTAGTTTGATTTGATTGGCCTACATTGACCATTGTACTCCCACAAATTAATTGCTCTGTTATTTAATATATTGTTTGTTTTTCTAGTATTAGTTATAGGTGTAGAAGTAACCAAGTAGAGAACAAAAATTTTTTTTAGATTTATTTATTTATTTGAAAGTCAGAGTTACAGAGAGAAGGAGAGGCAGAGAGAGAGAGAGAGAGAGAGAGACAGAGAGAGAGACAGAGAGAGGTCTTCCATCCCCTGGTTCACTCCCAAATTGGCTGCAACAGCTGGAGCTGCACTGATCCAAAGCCAGGAGCCAGGAGCTTCTTCTGGATCTCCCATGCGGGTGCAGGGTCCAAGGACTTGGACCATCTTCCTCTGCTTTCCCAGACCATAGCAGAGAGCTGGATCGGAAGTGGAGCAGCCAGGACTCGAACTGGCATCCATATGGGATGCTGGCACTGCAGGCGGCGACTTTATCTGCTACGCTTCCACACCAGCTCTGGAACAAAGTTATTGAATAGGTATAACAAGAGGACAGTTTTAAATCCCTCTGTCAAAATTCAACTTTCAATTAGAATAAGTGTACATAAAGGCTCTGAATGAGGTTCTTGGACTCATTGTTTTTGATTGATTTGACTGCGTAGTTTGGTCAAATGCCTATCAATTTGATCAGGTGACCAATTTGAGAATGTGTGTGCAGCACTGAATTTACTTGATGGTTTATTCAAAGTGGTTATATCTGCACTTGGATTCACTCATTCATTTACTCATTCATTCAGCACGCATATACTGAGCATCCTACTATGTCCTAAGTGGTCTGAGGACTGGGATAACAGTAAGTAGCAAGACAGTCCCTGCTCTCATGCAGTTAATTCTAGTGGAGAAAATAGACAATAAGCAAGAAAGCGAACAATTCTTTGACAGAAAGAAGTGCTCTAAGAGGTATAAAGAAAGAGCCTGAAGCACATTACAGGGAGTCATTTGACACTGAGTGGTGAGGGCAACACAGGCTGTGAAGGTGACCCCAGAAGCTCCCAGGCTTTGATATGGTCAACTCCAATGCTGATCTCCTTGCCACTCACCCTCTTCTGGGAAAATGCCTGGAAAATTGTAGTTCTTCACCCATTTCCCTACAACCTATAAGAAATCACTGCTAAGCTGCCATACCACTGCTGCTTCTAGAGTCTTCCTTTCTGCGGGCTTTAAGAAATTGTAGGAAATGGTATAGAGGAGCAGATTTTTCTGAAAAAAACATGGAAAATGTTTTATATTTTTTTTTGTTCATTCAAACTTGTCTCTTTAATTTTTCTTTCATTCGGGATTTAAGAGTCCCTTTTATTTTCCCACAAAATAATGACCACTGTAAACAGAATTTGAGCAAGTACTCAGGCCAAAAAAGTCCATTTCAGGATGTAGGGATGAAGCAATTTTTGCCACAAATACAGCCTCTCTTAAATCCTGCTTCTCTTCTAGCATTTGAGTCAAATCCCCCAAACTTGGCTCCAAAAAGCAAATGCCTTGGAAATTCGTGTAGTTCCAACCATGAAATGTGTCTGTGGTGAGTTTTTGGTTACCTTTCAAAGGTTTTTTTCCCCTCTTGCGGAAATCATCTAACTAGTCTCTCAAGCAGTTGGGGTTTTTCCACAGTTTGTTTAGTTGAACTCAGAAGCTACTTGCATTTAGGAGTTTCTCTGAGGGAGACCATGGCTGCATGAATGCCCCACTGCCTGCTCACGTGATTCGACGTGGGTCAAGGAAGAAGGCCCACTTGTTTGTGTATACGGAGGCTCACAGCCCCGAGAGCAAGGTCACTGTTCAGAAACAACAGTAACTAGCACTTCTCAGTGCTTTCCACATGCCACGCATTGTGCTAAAGCTTTTTTCAACTTACTTGCAAGCTCTGTGATCACCTTCAGTCTATAGATAAGCAGATACAGAGATGTTTAGTAACCATTCCATGACCACACAGCCAAATCTGGCAGATCAGGACCTACATGGATTGGCTGTGGGGACCATTGTGGGAATCTCTACCTGTTCTGTTCCTCAGTAGTAGTCGTGAGTGCTTGGGAGGTTCATATTTCACTGTAGGCATAGGTGTGACCTTGCGTGTTCTGTATGTCCTGTCAACACTTTAGATTGGTGGGTGGGTGCCAGACCTTACTGACTGCTAAAACTTTTTTTCTCTTACTCTAAAACTTTATTTTTTAAAAATTTTAATTGTTGTACAAGTTTCATTTATTTCATATATACAGATTTAATAACGTAGTGATACTTCCTACCCTTCCCTCCCTCCCACCCACACTCCAATCCTTCTTCCTCCCTTCTCTTCCCATTCCCACTATTTTTTTAATTTATTTATTTGAGAGGTAGAGTTACAGAGAGAGAGAGGGAGAAACAGAGAGAAAAGTCTTCTATCTTCTGGTTCACTCCCCAGATGGCTGCAATGGCTGGAGCTGAGCTGATCTGAAGCCAGGAGCCAGGAGCTTCTTTCAGGTGTCACACATGGATGCAGGGGCCCAAACACTTGGGTCATCTTCTACTGCTCTCCCAGGCCATAGCAGAGAGCTGGATCAGAAGAGGAGCAGCTGGGACTAGAATCGGCACCCATATGGGATTCCAGCACTGCAGGTGTAGCCCTCTCACTCTTAATTTTTACAAAGATCTACTTTCAGTTTACTTAATGATCATAAAGTTAACCCTACACAAAGTAAAAAAGTTCAACAAACAGTATGAAGAAGAAAAAAAAAAAAAACTTCCTTACCGGAAGACACAGGGCTATAAACAATCATCGAATATCAAAATGTCTGTTTCGGATACACAGCAGACTCATAGAATGGCATGGCAGATGTCCTAATCAGCACTCTGGCCTCAGAATCAGCCCTTAAGGCATTCAGATTTGGCTGAAGAGCCCATGAGAGTATTTTAGGCATGGAAAGCCAAGACACTCTGGCAAAAACAAAACAAAACAAAACAAAACCTAAATGAAAAATCTCTGCGAGTGAGATCCCAGTAGAAAGAAGGGGCCATCAAAGAAGGAGGTACCTTTCTCTGAAGGGAGGAGAGAATTTCCACTTTGACTATGACCTTGTCTAAATAAGATTGGAGTCAGTGAACTCAAAAGGCTTCCATAGCACTGGAATCTCATGACAAGAGCCTAGGGTGATTGCTGATGCCATAAACAAGAGTGTCAATTTGTTAAGCCAACAACAGGAGTCACTGTGCACTTACTCCTCACATAGGATCTCTGTCCTTAATGTGTTGTACAATGTGAATTAATGCTATAACTAGTACTCAAACAGTACTTTACATTTTGTGTTTCTGTGTGGGTGCAAACTGTTGAAATCTTTACTTAATATATACTAAATTGATCGTCTGTATATAAAGAGAATTGAAAATGAATCGATGTGAATGGAATGGGAGAGGGAGCGGGAGATGGGAGGGTTGCAGGTGGGAGGGGAGTTATGGGGAGGGGAAAAAGTCACTGTAATCCAAAAGCTGTACTTTGGAAATTTATATTTGTTAAATAAAAGTTTTTTAAAAATGTCCATTTTATTCCAATACATTATATTTTAGGTACTCTATTAGTTACCCCAGATCAGGGAAAACATATGATATCTGTTTTTGGGACAAGCTTATTTCACTAAGTATAATGATTTCTTTTTTTTTAAGATTTATTTATTTATTTGAAAGTCAGAGTTACACGGGGTCGGGGTGGGGGGTGGGGTCTTGCATCTGCTGGCTCACTTTCTAATTGGCCTCAACAGCCAGAGCTGCGCCGATCTGAAGCCAGGAGCCAGGAGACTCTTCTGGGTCTCCCACGCGGGTGCAGGGACCCAAGGGCTTGGCCCATCTTGTACTGCTTTCTCCCGCCACAGCAGAGAGCTGGATCGGAAGTAGGACAGCCAGGTCTTCAACTGGCGCCATGAGGGATGCTGATGCTTCCGGCCAGGGTGCTAATCCGCTGCGCCACAGCGCCGGTCTCAAGTATAATGATTTCTAACTGTGCCATTTTGTTGCAAAAACAGCATTTCATTTTTTTTACAGCTGAATTTTACAGTATTCCATAGTGTGTGTGTGTGTAGGTATATATATATACCAGTTGATGGACATCTGGGCTGATTTCATATCTTAGCTATTGTGAATTGAGCTGCAGTGAACATGGGGGTACAGACAACTGTCATACTGTTGATTCTATGGCAACTTTAATCCATTTCTTTCATCTCTAAGCTCTGAATCTTTATCTTCTATCTCATTTGCTGCAGAGGCCAACAGGGTGGGTATTTTGCTGCTCACATGTATGGGAAATACAGAAGCTCAAAGTTTTGTTGGCGTTCTTTAAGGACGAGCTGTTTCAGCCTGCTCAGCAGTACATGAGCGAGCTGAGGCTCATCAACTAGGAAGAGGTCCCCGGGCTCCTTCAGTTCAGTTCCCAGCGCAGGAACCCGGATTCCTGACCAACAGGCCTTTTTCTGGATACAGCTTCTTCCTTCTGTCAATTCCTCCCATGGACTGTGGCCTCAGGAAGCTCAGAAGCACAAAGACTGGAGGGGGGCATAGCTGGGTATTGGAGGGAGGTGGAGAAGGAGAGCAAAAGTTTTACTACGTAGTATCCCATCCTGCCAGAATCATGGATTTCCACGAAACTGCTCTGGTTGCTCCTACAAATCACCCCTCTCCGCTCTCCTGATGGGCTTAACTCCCCACCCACCCCTCACATATTTAATATTGATGCTTTCCAGGGGCCCAATTGCAACCGATTTCTCTGTCAAATGATTCATTGAAATACATTCTCCTGGCTAACTTTCAGCTGACATCACTTCATTTACCACTGACACATCAACAATTTATATCTATTTCCAGGCGTCTCTTTTCTCGCAAGAAATGGACCCTTGTTTCATGCTCAGTGGCTCAAATTTAACATACCCCAAAATAAAATCCACTCCCTCTGCCTCTATCTACTCTTCCTCAAATATCTTTCTCTGAAGAACTCTGTCCTGGGTAAATCCCAGCACGAAGAATCTGGTACTCTTTGCACACATTCTGTTAATTGTCAAATTTCATTGATTTTACCTCTGAAATTTCTCCAATTTGGCTTCTTCTCCCCATCCATACATTAGCGCAGACCTCCTGATTTGTCTGCTGCATTTAAAAATTATGTTGAAGCCTAGTATACATAGAGAAGTGGGCAGATCATTCGTGTCCAGCTGAACATGCCTGGGTGACCGATCCCTGATGCAGGAAGCCCTGTGGTACCTGGACATGTCGAAGTCCTGTCTTCTCAGTGGCTGGTGGATGAAATTCCACCTCTGGTGTTCACTTGCAGGGCCCAAGCCTCATCAACATTCAAATATCCGAGGTGAAGTTGCCTTTACATCTATCATCAGTAATGTGTATCTAAGTCTGTGTGAGTGATTTAGGAGCACAGGTCAGTAGATACAGGCAGGAAGCACACGGGCCACTGGGGAATTGAGACATAAAAATTTACCCATGGGATGGAGGGTTCTGAGAGATGTGGCTGGGTTGCCAACCTGGTTCTGGGGAAGACAAACTCTTTGCTTGTCAGTTTTGCTGAGAACAGGTTCCTATGGTAACTAAGTAGGATGATACGCCGTTACCCCTCCAACCCCCGCAATGATCTGTTCCCTATTTGGATTTGGCTATTTGTTGTAAAACTTGAAGGAACCAGAAATAATTACAGCAGAGATAAAAGTCAGAGTGAAACTCGTGAGGCTTTCCAAGCCAGAGCAGGTAAGACCAAAGAATTGAAAACCCATTGATGTGACTGCACTTCACCCATGTTCATTCTCTCATCAAATTCATTCTCTGCCTGTGATAGATCAAAGTGAAGTTCTCTGTGCCGAACTGCATTTGAGGAGAAACCCTGGATAGCATATTCCTCATCTGTAATTTGGTCCGCCTCACAGCAAGCCTTCTTCCTATAAGTTCAGCATTCCGCTGCCTTCCAGAAGGCCTCTTTCTCTGTCCTCAGGATTCGAATTTTACCCCCAGCTGTATTTATGCTTTGGGCTACTACTGCCATGAATCTGCCTATTCATGTAGCTACTGGTGTAGACAGACTCTCCCTAGCTTCCTTGATAGCCATTAGAGAAACATTCTGACTTTTTTTTGAATAATAGAAAATAGAATAATATTACTGGTCAAGCATTTTGAAAAAGGGCCTCCTGTAGATGGGCTTTCATGCAGAGAAGTTTGTTATGTGCCATAGAGCTATGCCAGCATAATACTTGAGTCTAATTGACTAGTGAGGTCTTTTCAAATGCAATTGAGTTGCTCCCAGCCCTCTCAGATACTATTCAGTTGCCCCCAAAGATGTCAATGGCAACTCAATTCTGTCCAATTTCTTCAGAACAATTGCATTGCTCCCGAGTAACCCACCTGCCTCTCACCTTCCCAGACAGAGCTTAGTTGTAGTTAAAGGGACACTCTCAGTGACTATCAGCTAAGAATTTATCAGATGCCTTTCTACCTTGCAAAAGTTGTTGGGCTGGAGCAAGGAAAGGAAACACTTAGGATTCGGTACCACCCATTTACTCTTCCATTAGGTAGTTATCCTACCCAAGGCTCTGTTCTAGGTGCTCTACAGACAGCAGAGAAAGACCACAGACATTCACCTCCCCAGCTTAATTCTCCTTTTCTTCTGGTTACAACTTCTGATCTGGGGGGTGGGAAATCCACCCTCTGTGCTGAATTTGTGAAATCTGAGTACCCTCAGCCTCAGGCTTAGGGGTACAATGTGATCCTTTTTAAACCAATTCCTGTACAATATTCCTCAGGTCACAATCACAATAATTGATTCAAGCGATGTCAAGTGGCCTAAGGTGGTCCGAAGAGAATACATTTTAGACTTTCAAGAGGACTTTCCTATTAGACTCCTGTTCTTTCCGATATCTGAAGAGATCCGTGCTCTTTTGTTTCCCTGAGGTGTTTTCACAGGCACCTGCACCACACACTAAGAGAGAGCTCAGGGAAGGTAGAGGTCACCCTGGAGTTGGAGCATTAAGTCAGTGTTCCAGGAGGCTCAGCCAAGGGATGCTGAAAACCAGTTACAGTGAATTATTTGAGCCTGAATCTAATTGTGGCTGAAGCTAGCCCTACATACCTGTACCTTATAGCCTCATATTCAACTTTCAAGTTAGCAGATGAAGATTAATTGCTCAGTGGATACAAAAAGAGGCTGAGCTGATTCTGTCATCACTGTCCATCGGCTCAGAACCTTCAAGAAATTTGAGGCTAATGGAGAGAGAGAAAGAAAGAGAGAAAGAGAGAAAGAGAGAGAGAGACAGAGACAGAGACAGAGACAGAGAGAACGAGTGCCATAGAAATATAACCCGGTTCATGAGGGAAAGGGGGTGGTTGAGTTCTTTTTTTTTTTTTTTTTCCTCTAATGCTTTTCATCTTCGGGATGATACTTACCCAACTAGATGAATAGTGAAAAAATTAGTCAAGAGTCCCAAGGACATGACCCCAAGTAACCAAAGCAGCTCCTGGCTTTTTAGTGAATCGATTTTCTGTGTGAGATCAAGTTGATACAGCCTTAAGGTAAGCCTTAAAAAAAATGTAAAATGCATGGAGCGCAGCCAACTGTCATGAAGGATCTTAATATGAAGCTATAGAATGGAGTAGAGAACCCCCTGGTTCACCCAAAGTGCTTGATCTCCTTGACAAAGAGAAAGAGCAAGAGCTCTGTGAAATACAGCTTGACGCAGAAGAGTGGAAGGCTTGGTTCCTGAGAGCATCCAGGGGAGACACTAGGTATTGGCTGACTCCACGATGCCATTTGAGGGCCATGAAAAAGTCATGTCTCTGACTTCATGGTTTTGCCAGGAGTCTGGTACAATAGGAAAAATGTTCTTTTCAGTACCAAGCTAAGAAAAAGAATAAAATAAAATTGTGAAGTCATACCATATGGCTTCAAATGTGGCTTGATCTTTTATGTGGTGGTAACAGCTGCTACCCCATGTATATATGAATATATTTTAACCTTGCCTTGTCATCTTCATCTTCATCATGGTGGTAAATATGGGGGGAGAAGGAGATTCACACTCAGCTTCTAGCTCTCCTTCTGATATGCCTTCCTATTCTTAAGGGATTGGAGAGCTAAAAGGGGCAATGGCTACAATCCGCTGTAGTTGAAGTTATTGATGAGATTTATCCTTCTTCAACTACATGCACTCAAGTGAGCTTTGAAAGGAAGGAGTGAGGTATTGGACATCTTTCTGCCATTTTTGTAACATTTTTTAGTCAAGCACAGTTGTGGATGCACTGTGTTTTTCTGCAGAGGATTCTGGGATCCAGTCATTGCTTCTGAGTAGCAAGAGGTAGGGTGTGACACATCCATGTTTTGCTGGTGCCATGGGCCTGTGTGGACCTTGAACTTGTGATGGTAGCAGCAATGACTTCCTGACTCCTGGGTCACAGCACAGGAGCCACTTGGGAAGTCAGCACTTCCAGAGGGAACTTTGTGGGTCCTCACTGAGACAGCAGTTTCCCGGCTGGCCAGTTCTGCAGGGTTGCAGTCTATCCCCCTACTCTAGCCCTTCTTAGGAAGCTGCAGACGCCTAGGGTTCTCTATTCACTCTGCTTCTCTCTGGGGTAGCTAGAGTGGCTTCTGTTTTCTGCCATCGACTGAAACAATCACTATGATCAAAAAGCATTTAGGAAGAAATCCCCTACGTTTGAGAATCATGAGAAACACAAATCTCTTTTTCCTCTTTTTGAGGATCTTATTTTCTAAGACAAAGTACAGATACATGCACGTCTGTTGAAGATGAAGAGCAAAGTGAAATACTATGTACAAGCCAAAGAATAATGAGTGAATGAATACAGAAGGAATTCTGTTTGATGCCCAAACTTTGTGGGGTGAGGAAAAGTAATTACAACCAGGAAATACACAAGCAAAAAATAAAAAGAAAAGAACAATTAAAAAAAAAAGAAATTAGATGCCTGCTTTACAGAATATATGAAAATTAATTCAAAAACTCTATCAAAAACCTAAATGTAAGACTTAAAGTGCAAAATGTAGAGGAAAACATAGGGGAAAACTTCCCAACATTGGATTTGGCAATGATGTCTTGGGTATGACACCTAGAGCATAGGCAACAAAAGAAAAAAATAAATAAAATTAATCAAAAATTTTAAAATGTGACTGAAGGATAGTATCAACAGAGTGAAAAAGTCACTCAGAGAATGCGAGGAAATATCTTCAAATTGTATATGTTATAAGGAGTGAATATCCATAATATATAAGGAACTCCTACAACTCAACGAAATAGAACAGCCCAATTCTACAATGGGGAAAGAACTTTAGAAACGTAAGGAAGATATACACATGGCCATAAGCACATGAAAGGATGCTCAGTGTCAGTAGTTCATTCAGGAAATGCAAATGAAACCAGGATGAGCTATCACTTCACATCCATTAGGGTGGCTATTATGAAAAAGAACCAAAAATCAGCAAAGAACTATTGGTGAGGATGTGGAAAAATGGGAATCTTATTGGTAGATAGGGAAAGTGGGGGCAGGCTTTGAGAAAAAAGGGCGTGGTGGCTCCTCAAACAATTAAAACCAGAAAACCCACCTGAAAAGGAAGGAAGGCAGGAACTCGAACAGTTATTTTTACACCTGTGTTCACAGCAGTATCATTCCTAATAGCCAAAAAGTAGAAGCCACATAGTGTTCACTGAGAGATGCACGGGTGAGCACGATGTGGCATATGCGTACAAAGGAATATTACTCAGCTGGGCATGAATCCCGACTCATGCTGCAACATGGATGGACTGGAAGTCACAGTGCCAGGCAAAGTGAGCAGTCACAGAAGTCTAACTCTTCTTTGATTGCACTTCAGGAGGCACCAAGAGACAGACTAGTCAGAGGGACAGAAAGTGGAATTCCGGAAGTGGACTTGGGAGATCATATGGTACTTTCTGTTCTTAATTTTTTGATGAACTGCCATAGCATTTTCCATGGGGATAGAGGTATGCCATTTTTATTAGGTACCCACAGTAGTTAGCTTCATCAATGCAAAGGAGGATGGTAGTTGGTCGATACCGGGCGACGGGTGGGGGAAGCTCTTGTTACACGAGTGCAGAGCTTCAGTTAGAGAAGATGGAATAGATTTGGATATGGATGGTGGCAAAGGCCATACAACAATGTAAAGTTACTGAACTATGCTCTTAAAAATGGCTAACATGACAAACCTTATGTTCTAAATATTTTACCACAATTATTTTTTAAAACAAGAAAAATCCAGGAGATGACTTTTTATTAGGAAATACTGAAAGAGGCTGTGGTAGGATGTGGCAAAAGGAAGAACTAAGAGAACCCAGAATAATGGACAGGATGTTCTTGGGTGACTTGGGAGAACGGATTTCATTGTTTGAGTCATCTGTCTCCCAATTTCAAAGGAGCGATGCCTGCCTACTCATCAGCCAGCATTCTTTTTCTAGTGAGAAGTAATACACTTGTATGATTTTTGCACTCCAGGCACAATTCCATTTATTCTTGTTTTGATCTCAGGCTTAATTCCACAGTAGGATATTTTTGTCTAACGTAAAAGAATAATAATGCTAATATCATTGGAAAACCAAGATGTCATAATGCTCCAGGTTAACCTGTAATGGCATACCATGTGTTTTTATTGCTCTAACTCCTCTCGGAGACATTATAGTGAAGATTTGGTTCAATGTCAGGGAGAAGCACCAATATGCTTTTTAAAGGGAACTGTGAGTCCAGGAATACTTTGATTTCAAAGTAATTAATTCCAAGGGGCACCTTTCTGAGATGAAACAGCGGGTTATTTGGTCATGAGAACTTTCCTAGTCACGAAGAAAAGAGAAAGCACAATTCTTTCCTTAAATTGGCATTGCGTCAGGAAAAAGAGCTAAAAAATGATTGATTGCGAATCTAATCAGGGGATAGGAGCACCTGGCTCAGGCATACATAACGAAGGCTCTTCAACAGATGGCACGCACTTCCCTTTCCGGCCTGTGAGCTCACCTTTTCAAGTTGCTGCGCCGGCCTCCAGGAGGGCTGCCGTGGTCAGCGTGGAGCCGGCAGCTCCGGGGGGAGAAGCGGAGCGAGCGCAGGGGCTTGCCGCGCCTGAGAACCCGGCTCCTGCTCCTCCACGGCCACAGCTGCACACGCTGGCCCGGCGGCCACACGGCACGACGTCCTGAGGCCCGGACAGAAATCGGACCTGAAGTGTAGAGGCTGCAGTGTGTGAAAGGTTAAGTTCTCCCCCTGTGATGCAAAACTGAAAAACCGAGCTTTGGCAAAGCCCAAGGGCAAAGCCTTTCAAGGTCTCTCTCTCTCTCTCTCTCTCTCTCTCTCTCTCTCTCTCTCTCTCAATGTTTATTCGATTTTCTTGGTTTGAAGGGCAGAGGACTGGGGGAGATCTCCTGTGTTCTGGGTCACTCCCCTGCAGGCCTGCAACAGCCAGGGCTGGGCCAGGCTGAAGCCAGGAGCCCACAGCTCCATCTCATGTGGGTGGCAGGGAGTCAGGCACTTGAGCCACAGGTGCTGCAGCCCCGGCATATGCACAGGAAGCTGGATCAGAAGTTGAGCCCAGGCACTCAGATATGGATGTGAGTGTCTCAGGTGGTGGCTTAACGCCTTGTGCCACAACCACCTGACGCTTGTTGGGGACTCTTAATGAAGAGTTGCAACAACACTTCTACCTCTTGTGTACTCTGCAGCTTGGTGCCTACCCACAAACATTATTCCATCCCATTTTTGGTTTGTTTTGTTTTACTTTTTATTTATAAGACACACACACACACACACACGGAGAGAGAGAGAGAGAGAGAGAGAGAGAGGAGAGAGAGAGAGAGATTTTGCTGTGATCTGTTGGTTTGCTCCCCCAAATGCCTATAATGGCCAAGGCTTGGCTGAAGCTGAAGCTATGAGCAGAAAACCCAATCCAAGACTCCCATGAAGGTGGCAGAGACCCAGTTCCTTGAGCCATCACCATTGCCTCCTAGGGTCTGCATTGGCAGGAAGTTTGAGTCAGGAGCCAGAGTGGACTTCAAACCCAGATACTCCAGTGTAGGGTGGGGGCATCTTGACCAGCGCTCTCTGCTCGTAGGCATTCTCAGCCCCCGGGCAGTTACATCAACCCTGGCCTGACAGCTCACAGAAGAAACCAGGAAAAGCTGCACTTGGAGAGGGGACTGTGGACGTCCATTACAGCAGAGACACCCGAGGTGTTTCCTTTGGATTGATTACACCAATGAGAGAGAGAAAAAAAAGCCTCTTCCCTGGTTTTCGGACAACCTGCTTTCCTGCAGTTTTCTGAGGAACGGGTTCTAACTTACGGCACAGTCCTCAAGGCCTCCAGGCTGCCCGGTGACTCAGCCCGCAGCCGGCGGCGGCCGTGACCTTGTGCATGACTTCACGGCCTGTCCTTGCTGATCTTTGAGAAGAGCAAGTCCTGTTCTTACAAACAGCCATCCGGACTCCTTGTGGGAGAAACCGCTCAACTTTCCATGACCCTTTCTCATAAATCTAATTTTTAAATTAAATTCTTTGCAAAAACAAAATAATAAAAAATGTAGCCATTCCCTCGGCGGCCTGGTTTGCTGTGTCCCTCTAGCCGGCCACCTAAGTTGCACATGAGGACCCCGCGTCCAGAGCTAAATAAAGCTTTGCTAGCTCTAGTTTGTTTTACACAGATTATTTCTTTTTTTTTTCTTTTCTTTTCTTTTTTTTTTTTTTGACAGGCAGAGTGGACAGTGAGAGAGAGACAGAGAGAAAGGTCTTCCTTTTGCCGTTGGTTCACCCTCCAATGGCCGCCACGGTAGGCATGCTGCGGCCGGCGCACCGCGCTGATCTGATGGCAGGAGCCAGGTGCTTCTCCTGGTCTCCCATGTGGGTGCAAGGCCCAAGCACTTGGGCCATCCTCCACTGCACTCCCTGGCCACAGCAGAGAGCTGGCCTGGAAGAGGGGCAACCGGGACAGAATCCGGTGCCCCGACCGGGACTAGAACCCGGTGTGCCGGCGCCGCAAGGCGGAGGATTAGCCTAGTGAGCCGCGGCGCTGGCCGTACACAGATTATTTCTAACATTGAAGAGGAATACTTATCTTTAAGGTTTTTAGCTTTATCGCTGACATCTCTGAATTTTCCTGACAGTAAAACTCCAAATCGTATCTCTTTGTTGGGAGGGGTTTCCATTTCATATCCTTACCCAAGGAAACATAAGCACCTGACTGAGTAGAATGTTTCTCTCTCCGAAATGGCTCACATGTAAGTGTTTCTAGACTGTTCCTGAGGGGCTAGCAGTGTGGGGCAGCAGGGTAAGCCACTGTTGGCCATGCTGGCGTCTCGTATCCGAGGCTGGCATCCCATTTCAGAGCCCTGCTAATACACCTGAATGAGAAGCAGAACTTGGGCTGCTGCCACCCATGTGGGAGACCCGGATGCAGTTCCTGTCTCTTGGCTTCAGCCTGGCCCAGCCCTGGCTGTTGTGGCCATTCAGGGAGCGAACTAGTGGATGGGACATCTCTCTCTGTCTCTCCTTCTCACCCTGTCACTCTGCCATTCAAGTAAGTAAATAATTTTTAAAGAAAAAGATCATTCAACACAGTATATAGTTCCTCCATCATTTTTTCATACCTGAAAAACTTCATATTGCTGTGTAATGAATTTTAATTTGTAAAACAGCTCAGATTTCCAAATTAAGAAGCTCACCCTATTTTCTAAAGATGCATAGTCTCCATGAAAATCCTTAACAGAATAGCAGATGAAAATACAGATTTGGGAATCCATCATATTTCCTGTGCTGCAAAGAATACAAACACCCCAGTGAAACACGAAGCAGCAAAGCCTTTAGGCCCAGCTTGTTTCTCCTGTGACTGTGATGGCTGCTAACTAAGATGCTTTCATTTCTCAAAGAGCAACATCCCAATAGCCTGGCATGGGACAGAACGGGGGATCTGCATTCAACTCTGTGTAACTATTCCCATTCTGGAAAATGAATTATATTTACCCAATCTATAAATGTTTGGTTTTCGTGGTTGTTTGCACACATTTCTGGTGAAACTTTGGAAATCCCAATGTATAGCAGTTGGAGCTTTCAGTTTGTAGACTGAAAACAGGATCAAGTATGTTTGGTAAAGCTAACAGCTACCTGTTGTCTCCGTGATGCCAAGGGCTCTAGAAAAATCTGCAAGAAGGGGAAGTTTGAAAGACGCTGGGCACTGGATGCTTTCTTGAATGGCACCTGGCTTTATACTGTAGTTTAATGCTTTTCAAAGTTATTTATTTATTTTCATTTTATTTGAAAGAGAGAGGAGAGCAAGAGCACTCCCATCTGCTGGTTTATTCCCCAAATGCCCACAGCAGCCGGGCAGGGGCAAGACCAAAGTCCAAAGCCAGGAAGCTAGAGCTCAATCCAGGTCTCCCTTGTGGGTGGCAAGGAGCCAAGTGCTTGAGCCATCAGCTGCTGCCTCCTGGAATGCAAGCTGGATCGGAAGTGGAGGAGCTGGTACTCAGAGACACTGTGATATGGGATGCAGCACTAGGAGCATTTTGCCCCTGTGCCAAATGCCCGCCCCATACAGAAGCTTAGAGAGCCGGAAGCCGGAAGCAGTGTGCGCCTGGGCGGGACAGAGAAGCACACGAAGTCAGCTCAGTCTGGAGTTCTTTCTTTATTATGCTTTGTCTGGTGCTGAAGCTTTGATGAAACCCAATGGAACTCTTAACAAAAATAAGCCTCTATGTTTCCACAGGACTTATAAAAATTCTCTGTATACCAGTGATATGTGACTCTTTGGAACAAATTCACATGTTTACGAGAAGACTAAGAAAGCTTTCGCAAGCTGTTTAACTCTGTTTTTTTGTTTTTTTTCCCCATGTTCATTTTCTTCTTTGCCTTATCATTATGAAAAAGAGGCACTAGGCCAGAAGTTAGACAATATGAACATTATCTGGTATGATTTGTATATGGGAGACACAGTGATTAAATTAAAACATTACTTATGTACGGATTCAGTAATAAACTTTTGCTTGTTCCCTTCCAAATGCATCTTGTACTTTTCTTACCCTTTTCCATCTGTCCCTGGTTGTTTTTTCTTTCTGTCCGTCTGTCTGTCTTCACCGTGATCTTCATCTCTGGCCTCTGCGGAGCTTAATTTCTGCTCCAGGAACTTGGCCCTTACTCTGCAAAGTGGCCTGCATTGGAGTGAACCTGACCTAGGTCTCAATTCAACGGAGGCAGTCCAGACGCAATTCTTAATTAATGACGTTAAGATGAGCTAGGATGGGTTTGGTAGACCTGGGCTTTGCACTTCCATGTTGTGCCACAGTGAGGGGTACACGTGCCCTGCCCAGAGTTCTCCCCAGAGCACACAGCTGTGTGTAAAGATGACCAGCAGTAAACTGTGTCTCTTTCCTGGACTTTTTTTTTTAAGATTCAGTATCAGCTAACATTTCCCTTTCAAGGAGAGCTGGCAGGACACTCACTGATAAAGCCAAGTGCTTGGGAGCATGGGCGATGGAGCTCAGCCTGCTCCTGCCAGCTCGGGTGCTGGTCGCAGGTTGGGCACTGGCTCCAGCTGGGTGCTGGAAATTAATAAGCTGGGTGCACCTGCCAGCCAGGCCGGCATCTCTAGCAGCAAAGAGCAAGGCCTCCAGGCCACCTGGCATGACAGTCAATGGGACATTTTAGGTTAGGCCCTGGAGCATGTCTGGAAGACAGGCTGAATTCTCCTGCGATACTGCATGGGGAGAAGAGTTTAGGGGTGTTTTGGCTGTAGCAATCCTCTCATCTATTGTATGTAACACACCAACATTGATTTCTTTTATTATTTGGTAATTGTTTAAAAAACTTTGCTAAAAAAACTCACTGTCACCAGCATAAGCTTTATTTAAAAAAAAAAAAAACACCTCACCATTTTAACTAATTTGACATGTACTATTCTAAGGTTTTTAGTATATTCAAATTGTGGTGTAACCATTACCACTTAGTAATTCCAGAACATTTTCATCACGCCAAAAAAAATGCCTGCAGCTGTTAGCAGTCACTCCTGAGGCCTCTCCCTCCTTGTTCTCTGGCAGCCACCAGTCTACCTTCTGTCTTCATGGATTTGGGTATTCTGCACATTGTATAGAGATGGAATCATAAAATAGGTAACCTTTTGTATCTGGTTTCTTTCACTTAGCTTAATGATTGCAGATTGTCTCATCCATGTTGTAGCAAGTACAGTGTTTCTTTCCTTGTTACAGTTGAAAATATTTCCTTGTATGATGCCACATTTTGTTTAATCCTTTTTTTGTTAAAGGATCAGTAAAGGTGGAATTCGTGTTGTTTCTGCTTTTTAACTGCTACGAATAAGGCAAATACGAACATCTGTGTATAAGTGTGTGTGCACTTGTTTTCCCTTCTCTGGGGTATATCTGGGGATGGCAGTGCTGTGTCACAGGGCAACTGTGTCTAGCCTTCTTGAGGAACTGCCAAACTTGTTTTCTAAAGTGACTCTAGTGTTTTACATCCCCTTCAGGAGTATGTGAGGTTTTCAATATCTCTACATGATACCAATGTGCTTATTAATATTTTTCAAAATTAATAAGCTGTGTGGGTTCTTGCCATGAATTCAGAGAAGAATTCTGAATACTGGCTCAAATAGACCAGGCAGCATGGTAAGTTTTTAAGCTTTTTATTTAGTGAGAGAAATGCATAGGGGAGTGAAGATTTCAATCTAAGGGAGAAAGAAAATTCGGAAATTAAGTTGGGGCCATATCAAGCAGCGAGCAGACCAGGAGCCCACGTGCAGCGAGCGTTTGGTTAAGAGCAGCTACTACTAGCAGCTTATCACGGGCAGAAAAACAAAGGCAAATAGAGCGCACAGGTGGCCCAAAGGCCACGTGCCCTGAAGGCTCAGGGCAACAAAGGTCCATAATGATGAAAAAGGGCTGGGCCTTTCATCCACTTCCAAAGGGGAGTGGTTATTAAGTCTGACTGGCAGGTGGGTGCACAGGTGTGGTCAGGTAGTGGCATGGCATGTGATCAACAGGGGCGTGGTGAAGATGTGGTCTTCCAGCTCACAAATCTAATCAAATTTATCCTATCTGCCTACCTACATCATACATCTTTGTCAAAATTTGTGAACAGCTGCCTATTTTATGGTACCCACCCTTGTGTGTGTGAAGTGCTACATCATTTTGGCTTTGGTTTGTATTTACCCAATGACTAATGATGTTGAAAAATCTCTTGTTGTGGGCAGAACAGCTATGTGTACATCTTTCTTAGAGCAAGTGTGTGTTCAGATCCTTTGCCCAGTGTTTAAGTAGGGGTTTGTCTTTTCATTGAGCTGTCTTCACCGTACATCTTCAAAATGGACCCTTTTCAGATATACCATCTGCAAATGTTTCCTTCCATTCTGTGGTTGTCTTTTTACTTTCTTGGTAGTATCCTTTGAAGTACAAATGCTTTTAATAAAAGGGAAATTTTTAAAAATGTATTTGAGAGGCAGAGAGAGAGAGAGTCAGAGAGAGAGAGAGAAAGGCAGGCAGAACTTTCATTTGTTGGTCCACTCTCCAAATGCCTGCAATAGCCAGAGCTGGGCTGGTACACAATCCAGGCCTCCCGCAGGTGAGGCAGGAACCTAATTGTTTGAGCCATCACCTGCTGCCTCCCAAAATCTGCATTGGCAGGAAATTTGAGTCAGGATTCGGATCTGGCAATACAGCCCAGGCACTCTGATGTGGGCCACAAGGATCTCAACCACCAAGCCACATACTCACTCCTGAATGGTTTTAATTTTGATGAAGTTCAACTTACTTGTTTTTCTCTTTTGTTGCCTGTGATTGTGGTGTTGTGTTTAAGAAACTCTTGCCTAATACACAGTCATGAAGACTTACATCCATGTTTCCTTCTAAGAGGTTTAGCTCTTGTATTTAGATTTTAAAATCCATTTTGAATTCATTTTTATAATGTGAGGTAAGGTTCCAAGTCTATTCTTTTATTTATTTTTTGACAGGCAGAGTGGATAGTGAGAGAGAGACAGAGAGAAAGGTCTTCCTTTTTGCCGTTGGTTCACCCTCCAATGGCTGCTGTGGCCGGCGCATCGTGCTGATCCGAAGCCAGGAGCCAGGCACTTCTCCTGGTCTCCAATGCGGGTGCAGGGCCCAAGGACTTGGGCCATCCTCCACTGCCTTCCCGGGCCATAGCAGAGAGCTGGCCTGGAAGAGGGGCAACCGGGATAGAATCCGGCGCCCCAACCGGGACTAGAACCTGGTGTGCCAGCGCTACGAGGTGGAGGATTAGCCTGTTAAGCCATAGCGCCGGCCCCAAGTCTATTCTTTTATGTGTGGATATCCAATTATCTGAGAATGATTCGTTGAAAAAGCTATTCTTTCCCCTCAGTGAATCGTTTTGATATCTTTGTCAAAAATGATTTGACTAGGGGTGGGTGTTGTGGCCCAGCAGTCACTGCTTGGGATACTGGCATCCCATCTCAGAGTGCTGGGATCAAGCCCCGCCTCTACTTCCATTCCAGCTTCCTGTCAATGTGCCTGAGAGTCAGCAGATGATTGGCTAAGTACTTGAGTTCCTGCCACCCAAGACCTGGGTTGATTTCCTGGCTCCTGGCTTTGGCCTGGCCCAGCCTCAGCTACTATAGGCACTTGAGGAGTAAACTGGTAGATGGACTCTCTCTTTCCTTCTCTCTCTCCCTCACTTTCCCTCTCTCTCTCTCTCTCTTGCTGTCTCTCTTTCTCTGTCACTCAAGAAAGAAAAGAAAAGAAGTTGACCATGGTCATGTGAGTTTGCTGCTGGACTCTAACTTCTGCATTGGTCAATATTTATCCTCATGTGAGCAGTACATTGTTTTGATTCCTGTCACTTTGTAGTAAGTTTTGAAATCAGGAAGTCTAAGCCCTCTTATTTTGTTCTTTTGTTTTGGCTATTTGAGGACGTTACATAGCTTTGCTTAGGGTTTAGTCAATGATTAAATAGAGATTAGCTTTCAATGCCTGCAACAAAACAAAACTCCCCGTGTTCACAGAGGGACTCTGTGTGTGTGCTGAGCGTATCTTTGACGCTCAGGCAGCAAGTTTACAACCCTGTCTCAGCCTCTGCTTCCTACTTCTGCAGGGTCTCAAGAGCGGCGAGAGGTTTAAGAGCCTCCTCTGGTCCCCAAGCAGGCACACAGCCCCGGCCATTCACACAGTCTTTAGCTTCCCAGGAACATGTCAAGACTCGTGGGAGTAACATTCTTTACTCCCACATCTTTCCTTCCCAACACTTTGTTCATCTATTATTTGCCCCCAAGTTTGTTATTTATGGCAGCAGGCAGCAAGGACTGTAAGATTTACCTATAAATGTCTTTGAGGAAGGTCCCCTACCCTCATATCAGCTTTAGCACAAGGGGAGATACTCAGTCAGATGAGATGAAGACACACCTTTAGAGCAGGGGCTCCAGGGAGCCACTGTACAGTTAAGCCAAGGGCAACCAGCAAATGAAGTCTCTTCTGCCCTTTTCTCCACTGGGAAAGTTTGGGGAATGTAGGCTGCAGAGTGGGGATGGCCCCCGGGTCAGGTAAGGCAGCACAAGCTCACTCTTGTTACCAAGACTCGGCTGCTTTACTCGAACAGGTGCTTCCTGGGTTGCTGTAAGACTTTTGGTTCATTTTCAAAATTCCCAAAGATTTGGTTCAGATTTTTGAGTTTTTTCATTTCTTCTATAGAGGAATGGGCTTTTGATGTTTTTCCTCTCCTGTTTTCTCTCAGCCATGAGCTTTTTTTTTCTTTTTTAAGATTTATTTATTTATTTGAGAAGTAGTATTACACACAGGGAGAGAGAAACAGAGAATCTTCTATCTCCTGATTCACTCCTCAAATGGCTGCAATGGCCAGAGCTGGGCCAATCCAAAGCCAGGAGCCAGGAGATTCTTCCTGGTCTCCCACACAGGCGTAGTGGCCCAAATACTTGGGCCTTCTTCTACTGCTTTCCCAGGTCATAGCAGAGAGCAGTAATTGAAAAGGAGTAGCTGGAACTTGAACCAGTGCCCATATGGGATGCCAACGCCATGGGTGGTAGCTTAGCCCACTATATCACAGTGTCATTCCCCAGCCATGAGCTTTTAGGAGCACATGTTCAGGGGCCGGTGCTGTAGCATAGTGGATAAAGCCGCTGCCTGCAGTGCTGTATCCTATATGGGCACCAGTTTGAGTCCCGACTGTTCCATTTCCAATCCAGCACTTGGGCCATCCTCCACTGCCTTCCTGGGCCACAGCAGAGAGCTGGACTGGAAGAGGAGCAACTGGGACAGAATCCGGCGCCCCGACTGGGACTAGAACCTGGGGTGCCGGCACCGCAGGCAGAGGATTAGCCAAGTAAGCCGCGGTGCTGGCCCCAAGTTCTCTCTCTCTCTCTCTCTCTCTCTCTCTGAGATTTGTTTATTTATTTGAAAGGCAGAGTTAGAGAGAGGTAGAAGCAAAGGCAGAGAGAGAAATAGGTGTTCCATCTGCTGGTTCACTCCCCAAATGGCCACAATGGCTGGAGTTGGGCCGATTCAAAGCCAGGAACCAGGAGCTTCTTCCAGGTCTCCCATGTGGATGCAGGGGCCCAAGCACTTAGGCCATCTTCCACTGCTTTCCTGGGTGTATTAGCAGGGAACTGGATCAGAAGTCTAGCAGCCGGGACTTCAACAGGTGCCCGTATGGGATGCTGGCACTCACTCCCAAGTTTTCTTGTGCATGTGCAAAAAAAAAAAAAAATGAAATAATAATTGTCAATTTGCTGGCCCCATTGATCAAGAAAGAAATTTGCAAACAGAAAAGTGATGCCTTTTAAAAGTTTAATTAATTTATTTGTGAGGGAGAGGGAGAGGAAGAGGAAGATGAGAGGGGAGGAGTGGGGAAAGGGGTGGAGGAAGATAGAGAGGGAGTGCACAGCATTTGGTTCATTCTCCAAATACTGTCAATGGCCAGGGGCCCAAACGTGGGCCTCTTAGCCTCTAGGTCCAGCACCTGCACGTGATGCCTCTTCGATATCTGTGACACCAGATGCGTCAGATAGAAAAATCTGTCAGGTTCGTGCAAATAGTGATTCAGTGTGTTCTTGCAATTCATGGAGTAGGATGATGCTTTTCGAAGTTCATTGCGTTGGATTTGAAATATTTACTAACTGGATTGCATTGTAAGTACAGTTCAAAAGTTTAACATTGAAGCAAAATGATTGATTTCTTTTGGTGGCGATAATACAGACACAGATTTCTGTAGGGCACAGCATTATAGCGATAGCAATACTCTTACTAAATAAGGAAACTATGATACAGAAACATATTTGAAGTTGGTTGTATGCACACATAAGAAATCATGTGTGTTGCAATAAGCTGCAGATCCTACCAAAGTAGAAGTTATAGCTGCTAAGATTTGCAAATACTTTTATACATGCCCAGAGTGCCAGAACTACAAAAGTTTTGTGACAAAACTGATGCTGACTATGGGAGGATATTTCAGCCTGGCTTTTAGACATTTTTTGAGCCTTTGGAAAACAGCTTTATAAATCCATCTAGGTGACCCACCTAACACAGTGTTGTGTAATTTATAAAAGAACTATTTAGGTCGGTGCCCTGGCTCACTAGGCTAATCTTCCACCTGTGGCGCTGGCACCCTGGATTCTAGTCCCAGTTGGGGCACCTGATTCTGTCCCGGCTGCTCCTCTTCCAGTCCACCTCTCTGCTGTGGCCCAAGTGCTTGGGCCCTGCACGTGCATGGGAGACCAGGAGGAAGCACCTGGCTCCTGGCTTCGGATTGGTGCAGCGCCGGCTGTAGCGGCCATTTGGGGAGTGAATCAATGGAAGGAAGACCTTTCTCTCTCTCTCTCACTGTCTAACTCTGCCTGTCAAAAAAAAAAAAAAAAAAAAAAAGAGCGAGAACTATTTAAAAATGGTTAATTTTATTTATTTGAAAGTCAAAATTACAAAAAGAGAGGGAGACAGACACCCACACCCTCACACAGATATCTTCCATCTGCTGGTTTACTCCCCAAAAGGCTCCAGTGGCCAGGGCTGGGCAAGGCTGAAGCTAAGAGCCAGGAACTCCATCTAGGACCCCTACCTGGGTGGCAGGGGCCTAGGTACTTGGGCCATCATCTTCTGTCTTCCCAGGGGCATTAGTAGGGAGCTGGATCAGAAGAGGAGCAGCCAGGACTTGAACCTGCACTTCGATAAAGGATGTCGGAATTATCAGAGGCAACGGCTTAACCCACTGCACTGCAGCACTGGCCCCTCTGAAAGAATCATCCAAATCTTGGTTGTATTTGCTTCCAAAAAATAGCATTTAATAACAAGCAGAGACAATATATTTGACAAGTTTTATCCTATAAAATTAACTGCCAAAGAAAATACTCTGAATGGAAGCCAAAAGGGCAGTGCTTGTGAAAATATCAGGCTGAAATATTTATACATTTAAGTTTATAGAAGAGGAATTGAGGATATCCTCTCTTTAGTAGAATTTGCTCTGGGCATCCCATGTGCCTCATGGGAAATACAGAGTATCTTTCCTAATCCAAAATATATAGTATATCTAATCTAAAACATCATGGTTTACAGAAAAAAGTTAATTCAAAGTGTCAACAATTTCAGATTTAGTAGCTATAAAGGAAGCTTTGAAAATATGACAATTTTATAAAAATTAATTATATGAAGGACTATACTTAAAGAATATTGATCAGAAAAATAGCATTGACATGCTATTAAAGACTAAAGAAACTGATTAAAATACTTGCATATGATCCAGGAATCATTATTCTGTGCAATCTCCAGGTAATCAACATAAAGAATTTCTGACATATATCTGTACATGGATATATGATTTTATTTGTGGACATATTAATGCACAGTTCTAGAAAGTTTTTATATTTCAGGAGGGTTTGAATAAAACTTTTTGTAGATCCCCAAATGTCATGATACCAATGCATTTGTTAATTAAAAAAAAAGTTGTAAAAATTATAATGCAGTTATTCTTGGTGATCCTTTCACTCTCTGTGATGTCTTAGTTTGGAAGATGAATTATGTAACCTTAGAGTATTTAGCACATACTCAGAATACGGACTTCCTGGAAAGCTTGGTAAATTGATAATATTGCATTATCAATCCCACCAAAATGGCTGCAGGGAATAAAATAAGCCCATCAAGCCAGAGAGGAATGGAAAACAGGAGACAAAACAAAAACAAAACCAAGAAAATTAGAGAATGAATTGAGGATCCCGGGGCAACTTTAAAGATTAAACAGATAAAATGGAGAGATCATGATTAAGGGAAGTGTATAAGAAATTCCAGGACTGGGCCGGCGCTGTGGCTCAATAGGCTAATCCTCTGCCTTGCGGCACCGACACACCGGGTTCTAGTCCTGGTCGGGGCACCGGATTCTGTCCCGGTTGCCCCTCTTCCAGGCCAGCTCTCTGCTGTGGCCAGGGAGTGCAGTGGAGGATGGCCCAAGTGCTTGGGCCCTGCACCCGCATGGGAGACCAGGAGAAGCACCTGGCTCCTGCCTTTGGATCAGCGCGGTGTGCCAGCCGCAGCGCGCCGGCCGCAGCAGCCATTGGAGGGTGAACCAATGGCAAAGGAAGACCTTTCTCTCTGTCTCTCTCTCTCTCACTGTCCACTCTGCCTGTCAAAAAAAAAAAAAAAATTCCAGGACTGATGGATTCACATCTCCAGATCATAAATGATCCATCAAGATCCCTGTGCAAAGAATAATTTAAAAAGATCCTCATGAAGGCATATTCATGAGTGGGAAAAGCAGTGGCATAGAAAACACCAGGAATCAGAAGGGCTTCTCATTGGCACCCCCAGAAAGCTGGAAGGCAATGGTGCAAGGCCTTTAAAAACCTGAGAAAGGTCACCTCCAACCCCAAAGCTCCACCCAGCCTGACTGTCCACCAGATGTGTGTATCACCAGATGCATTCTCAGATACTTGATCCCACGCACCAAGAGCAACTGGAAGATGTTATCTAGCAGGACAATGGAGGAGATCCAAAAAGGAGGCAACAAGAGATTCAGGAAACAGAAAGCAGAGAGCAGTGAAGAGAAGCCCCAGAATGAGAGAGAGCAGCAGCCTGGGTGTTGAATCAGCTCTGAGGGCAGCAGAGGGACCAGGGGCACCAGCAGGGAACCGCCCAGCTACTAAGTGGGACAATAGTTGGTGTGAGGAGTGTGCCCTGATGAAAGATAGTGCTGAGGGCAGCTTCCCAGGCCTGTTGGAACTACTGGGAGAATCCCTGACATTTACATACACAATTAAGCAAATGTGAAGCCAATGGGATCAATGCGGGGAAATCATAACCATTATTCGGCTCAGCAACAAGCAACATTTATACAGCCGTCACCACGTAAATCTGAATATTAAGTAAATCAACGACTGCTATTTAGCTGTGCTGGGAGGATGACAGTCAAGCAGAAGAATCGGGGATATAAACCAATCTGCAAAAAATGCATTCAAGAGGACTTACTGGGCTCCTACTGTGCGTCCAGCTCTGGGCTGGGCTGAAGAGAAGCTGCCAGGACTGCCCAGGCTGATGGGAGAGTTTGAAAAGTGATTCCTGTTAATAAGGTGCTTTGCAGCAAATTCCCTGAGGCCTTGGTTACAGGTGTGCCCCGTTCCTTTTTGAAAGCCTTGATCCTTTTAATCGGTGTCAATTTACACTTGAAAAGGGATTCTTCAGTTAGCACCAGTTTCACTGCAGGGTTCTCTTGGCTGTGAGTGGCTGGTGCACTTACACTTATTGACACACAATTACCTGTTGTGTAAAGTGAGGCATCCCAATTTTCCTTTCGGAACTGGGGCCTGGTGGGGGGGGGGGTTAAATACTTCTTTGCTTCTCTTGGCTATTCTATACTTAACCTCTTGCAAGAACTAAGCTGCCTCCACTAGGCTTGCCCGTGTCTTTGGGTTTCTATGAGCACCATAGTTCCCTTAAGAAGCAGTGTAATCCACTTGATTCAGAAACAGGATGCTGTTGGGAGGAGGTCTGTGAGGTCTGAAGGTGATCAAACCTCTTCAGCAAGAGAGGAGGGCTTTTCCCCCAGGAAAGTGTGGTAAAATCAAGGCTCCAGGCCCCGCCTTCAGAGGGCGGAGTCTAGGGTCCCTGTCTCTCCAGAACTTTCTGTGATGAAGGACATGGCCTAGGCTATCTAATACATTACCAGGTGGATATTGAGTGTTTGAAATGTAGTCAGAGAGACCAAGGGTCTGAAATGCTAATTATATTTAATTTTCATTCACCAACATGTGTATTTATTTAGCCACATGTGGCTCGGGGCTACCACACTGGACAGTGTAGGTCTGGGAAGAAGCCCTAGGAGTTCCTGGCTTAGGAAGTCGCTGTTTGACTTCTTAGGGTTTCCTGAGCCCTCATTTTCTCACCTTTAGGCGTGAGTAATAAGAACTTGGAGCTACAAGGGCCTGATTATTTTGAGTAGAATGAAAAGAAGGAAAAGAAGAGATGGGTTTAGTGAATAAAATAATCCAAAGCAGAGGCTGTGGCAGTCACTAGAAATAAGAAAGGCAAAACTGTGTGTCTTTGCAAGATGAAGATGAATGGGGGGGGGGTGAGGAAGGAGGGAGGGCAGGAGGAGGCAGAAGAAAACACATCAGGGATGAATTCCTGAGCCCCAGGCTGCAGGTTGCTCGGGGGACCCCGCCTACTGCAGGACACCACTACCACTACTATGAGCTTCATTCTTTTTATTCATGTTATCAAAATTAATCACTCATTTATTTTAAGTCATATCCCCCACTTTAAACAGCTAAATTACTATGAATAAATGAAAATGTATTTCACCTTCGTTAGCATAATCAAAGTGATAATTCCCTTCAAAATGAATAGATGAAGTCTAATTATGCACTTACTCATTAGCTATTTGAACACCAAAACATGTGCACAATAGCACATGTGCACACACACACAGATAATCTTGCCTTCCTTTCTGTAAGTCAGCTAAATCCTCCTTAATTTATTGACGGAAAAAGCGATGAGCAGAGATTCCAAGGAACTTCCTGCCATTTCTCTGGGGTGTGTGATGTCTTTGCTTCAGCTTGGCAGTAAGGGGCCTTGACTGCAGGGTAGAACTTGAATATTTCATACATGTGCGTGCACATGCTCACACACACATCCATGCACATGTATGGGTTGGTTTCTTCTGAGGGCTTCTGGAAATGAGGAGGCGACCTGGACCATTCGGGAGCTACTTTCCATCAGACGAAGTTGGGAGTTTCTTTGGCTCAGATATGGCCAAACGCCCTTTCCTTTCCTTTCCTCTCTTCTCCTCTCCTCTCCTCTCCTCTTCTTTTTTTAAACAGGCAGAGTTAGACAGTGAGAGAGAGAGAGACAGAGAGAAAGGTTTTCCTTTTTCCGTTGGTTCATCCCTCAAATGGCTGTTATGGTCGGTGCGTTGCGGCCAGCGCACTGCGCTGATTCGAAGCCAGGAGCCAGGTGCTTCTCCTGGTCTCCCATGTGGATGCAGGGCCCAAGCACTTGGGCCATCCTCCACTGCCTTCCCAGGCCACAGCAGAGAGCTGGCCTGGAAGAGGGGCAACCAGGATAGAATCCGGCGCCCCAACCGGGACTAGAACCCGGTGTGCCGGCGCCGCAGGTGGAGGATTAGCTTAGTGAGCCACAGCACCGGCCATGCCTTTTTCTTGAGGAAAGTTTTAGGGGCTGGCATGGTGGTCCAGTGGGTTAAGTCACCACCTGTGCTGCTGGCATTTTATATCATGAGCCAGCTAATTAGCCAGGCTAACAGGCGGTTAGATCAGGTCCCTGTGGGAATGGAAAAAGGGGCAGAGTCTCTTTAAGAGTAGACTGGGTATATGCCTTCTTCCACAGGCTGCCTGTGGCAACCTTTAGGGGATCGATCGATTGGTCAATTGGTCGATCGACCGGTCTATCTATCTATCATGAGCAGGCTAGACAAGGTTACCAATCCCTACCGCTCTGATGAATCTTGTCCTTGCCTCTGGTTGTTATCTTACCCTCTGTTGGGTTGGTAGCTGCTATTCTTCCCCGATTGGCTAAATCTAGCTAGCCACCCTGTGTGTAAAAGACTTACTGCTGGCAAATTTCCCGGGCAATTCCTCGCTTGGTGTGCCCCTCCTGATTGCTGTGGCAGGGGGTTTCTCGCTTAAATACATCTTGTTTTGCTGTCCCTGGCCATGAGGAGATTCTTGCACGTGAGACAAGAACCAAAGATCGCTCTCATCATCCCCTAACAATATGCGCACCAGTTCAAGTCCCGGATGTTCTACTTCTGCTCCAGTTCTCTGCTTATATGCCTGGGATGGCAGAAGATGATGGCCTGAGTGGTTGGGCCCCTGCAGCCCATGAGCAAGACCAGGATGGAATTCCAGGCTCCTGGCTTTGGCTTTACCCAGCCCTGGCCACTGTGGCCATTTGGAGAGTGAACCAGCAGATGGATGGATCTCTTTTCTCCTACCATCTCTCTCTCCCACTCTCTGTATTTCTGCCTATCAATAAAATAAAATAAATCTTAATAAAAATGTTTTAAAATTTTTTCTATCATAGATCTGTAAGTCTGGGACCTGAAAGATATTCCCTTTGGAAAGTAAAAAGTAATAAATTTTAAATAATGCAAATATGACTTCAGCGTTGCCAGGACGCGTTGTCTCCTGGAAGTGCATTACTGAGTCACAAGGGTCCGGGGAAGAAGCAGCGGAAGCTGCCGGGGCAGTCCAGCCCGTGCACTGCGGGAGGCCTGTGAAATCTTTGTTCTGACTTTGCCAACCCAAGGCAGGCAGGACTCAAAATTCAATACATCTGCAGCAGGCTGACTTCTAAGTTGATCATCTTGTAAGGCCTACGAATGACGAATGACGTTCCATATATCCAAATGGCCCTTGGTAGGAAAGAGGGTCCCCACCCCTGTAATTGCATTTATTCACAATGGACACAACCAGCCACAGCAGTGCTCAGAGTAACATGCTGAGCTGTATTCAGAACTTTCAGTTGGGTTCTGAAATCCCTTCGGAGTCAAAACTTTGCTCAATAAGTCTTTATTTAAAGATCTTGAGAGATTGACAGGTTAGCAAATTTCAGCAGATTAGCAAAGAAAAAAAAGTGCTCCATTCAGGAAAAGGGAAACAGACACTTTGGGTAAAATGTTCTTCAGGGAGGCTAGAAATTTCAGCATCTTTTCTTTCAGCTCCTTCAGTTCTTGCACAAGAAAATGACAAGGCTGTGGGACCATGTATCGTCACACGCATTTGTCAGTCGGTGACATTTATTGGGTCTGTCTGTTCAGAGTCACAAACTGAGGTGGTGGGAGAGATTCAAAAGCAGGGCAAAAGCTGCTCTTCCTCTCAAGAAACTGCACATGAAAAGAGAGGAGAAGCATATGCATAGAATAACATATCGAGAGCGGCTGAATAGAGTAAAATCTCTGGGTACATAATTAATGAAGGCTCATTGAGCAGAGGCATTGAGAGAACTGGGTCAAGTTAATCAGGGAAAGTTCTTAGCGACTGATTTTGGAGCTAAGTCTGAAAGGTGAGTGAGAGTTTAATGGAAGGATGTGAGAGGACACACCCCTGCTTCGGGGTGGCAGTCAGTGCTTGCCCACCCCTGCTTTGGGGTGGGAGTCGTCTGGAGCTTGTTGAGCCAACGTCATCCTTTGAATTGGTTAATGGTGTGGCTGAAGCAAGGCAGCCCTATGCTGGAAATGCTGCTAAATGCTGTGCTAGGAGGCAGACTGGGAACAGGGTGGTGCTCCGTGATCCTGCTCTTACAATGCTAAGGTCCAAGCCCCTCCCGATTAGGTGAAAGCATAGAAGTTTCTCAACAAAAGAAGGGGCACTGGAGGGTCCTGGGAAATGAAGGAGCTACTCGAGGGCAGAGCTAATCTTGGAGGTACCACGAAAGGAGGAGCGTGCTTAAGGGGAGCACCTACCATGGACCACGGGGTGGTGGGGAATGGGTGGAGCGAAAGGAATCCAGGTGTTCCTTGGAAGGTGGGGCGGAAGCCTGTTACCCACCAGCCAGGTCCTGAATCCCACCTGCTTCTGCTCAGCCAAGATGATCGCTGCTCTTGGGGCAAGGATAGGGTGGGAGCAGGGAGGGGCAAAGAGACCAGGGTGTCCAGGCAATGATGACACAGTGTCCCAGGTGCAGGCACTGGGGACCAGGTGACAGTCTGCCTGCAGTGTGTGAAGGCTGCACAGAGTGGGTGAGTGGCCTTGGCTTTTGCGTTAGGCCTTGGGAGACTCAGGAGTCTTTTCTGGTGAGTGGAGGCAGGAGGGGTGGTCCAGGCAGCCGGACACGCTGGTAAGGAAGCAGAAAGCACAGAAGCGGGGCTGCGCCTAAAGGGGCTAAATTGCACCTGCGGGGAGAAGGCGCCTTGTAGGCAGGGAAAGGAGAAGGAAGACATTTGGGTCACCAGGCTTAGCAGAAGCCATGCAGTGAAGGATCCCGCTGCTAACTTGTAGGCGATCCCAAGGGCAGAAGAGCTGCACTGTGCTGCCCATGTGCTAAAGCCAGCAAGTTCCAGCAAAATCCAGACTGAGGCCAACTCTGCCCTCGCACTTCCTGAGTCCTTCAACTGATACATTGTTAGGCAGAGAAAAAAGAACTAGGGGGTATCTGTAGGTCAGAAGTGACTAGAAACACATCTTTTTAAAAATAAACAAGACTAAACTAGAGCTTTTGCCACTTGGGTGCATAACACAACACAAGAAAGAGACTTCTATAAATGTCTGGAGGGTTTGTGACTGGGGCACATGCGAGGGCTTTGGGGGTCACTGGCCAAGTTCCTTTCTTGACCTCAGTGCCGGTTTGCTTTCATCCTCTGTTATGCTGCACGTGCATGTTGTTTTGTGAGGTTTTCTATAGGGCACGGTTTTAAATAGAATCATGAGCAAGGCTTTTGCAAGAGTGTATTGTGTTTCATGCCGCCGAGCTGGGGCTTGGATATGGACAGAGATCCTGCTGGAGGTAAAACCCAGCGCTGAGTGAACTGAACCAAAGCTGGCACCGACGGGAAGATCAACTGTGCCTCACCATGGCTGCTCACAGTGAGCTCCCCGGTGAGCCGTCCCCGGCCACAACCTGCCTTTGGCTCAGACAGAAAGATCTAATGGCAAAGAAACCATACCCTTCCTCCCAAGTGCTCCCTGCTAGCAAGCCTCAGCATCTGACTTCAGCTCGGTAACTCGTCATTTTAGGCAACTTGGCCGCGAGCGTCTTCCTGAACACTTCAGTTTGACTGTGAAGGTGGGCATCACCTTAGGTGGGTCTAGGGCAGGAAAACAACCAAAGCAAGTGCACAAGGACCCCCATGCCTTTCCCTCTGATCAGTCATCTCCGCGTTGTGCAGCTTTGCTGCTGGCGTTCAGCTCATATCGCCCTGTTCCCGAGACAGCTGCATGTGTTTGTTTTGTAGTAAAGAGGTAGGCATCTCAAACTCTGGATCCCAGCGCTGAGTGGGCATGAGCACGGCCAGACATTACGCAGGATAATAATCAAGCAATAAGTAATATGGTTAAGCAAATGTGTGCCCAGTTCATTGCGTCTTCTGCAAATATCGCGATGTCTCTGTCTTTATTGGCCAAATGCTTTGTTCTCTGCCTGCTTCCCCCCTGGCTTAATGGAAGCAGCATGTCACGAGACAAAGATGTCAGCTTCTCAAATACAAACAAGTGGAAGTAACCAGGGACTCTTGGTGCGTGTGCGGTGCTTTGGCTAGTGGTCCCTGTGGCAATTCTGGCTTGCTTGTTTGAATGATCAAGGTTTGGACTGTTGCTGTCCTCTTATGTATATTAAATCCTCACACAAAGGCATGGAGGAGATGGTGTGAATAACAAATCCAGGATCAGATACTTCAGGTCAAGGGGCATTCATAAGGCTTCAATGTCATGGCCAAGGTCAACTGGAACTCTATCACCACTTGGCAGAGGGAGAAGAGGCAGGGGGGGAGCCTTCAAAGATTAGAGGAAATGAACCAGCAAAAAAGCCAGCCAGCAGGTATTAGCTGTTCTCACAAAAGGCAACTCACTTGAATAGCTTTTTTGCTGATCTCTTGTATTGAATTTGAAAGAGGCTAAAACTTTATCTCCCAACTACCTGTTTGGAATGGGTCATTCCAGATAGCTAAGTGGGATGAGTAGCCAGACATTCTTCTAATTAAACATACAATATTTTAAAAATCAGATTGGGAAATATTTTACATATTCTCCTGAATGGCTGATAGAAAGAATGTAAACCTTGGAGGTCAAGAAGGCTGAAATACTCACAGCTCCATTGAATGCCTTTGGTAAGTCATTTGTGCCTATTTAGCCTCAGTTTCTTAACCTATAAAGTGGGTATAATTGCACCATGGAGTAAGTGTTGATTGATTACACCATATACTAATAAGTTCTCATTCCTGGCATCTCTTGGGCCAGTAGCCTAGTTTTAGTGAGACATGATCTGGGAAAATACTAACATTCCATCTGGAAGGCCACAGATTGGATGGAAGAATACATTTAAGTTGGCAGGGTCCATGGTTTGAAGTGTCCTCGAGGGATTTGGATGGTGTGGGTAGGGCTGGCTTTGAGGGCTGCGTAGGTGGAACCTATGTGGTTTGAGAACCAAGTTTCCCCTGCCTTCTACCTATCAAATTCAGGACACCCCCTTGGAGTCAGACATGGGTTCCCTGGACAATTCCTGTTATACAGGGTCTTTGAGTGAGTGGGAGACAAGGTAAGATAACAACAGATCCCTCTGCCAGGAAGGGCACCCTGGCCAGCTGCCAGGAGGGTGATTAGCTATTGCCTCCAGCTGTTCCCTCAGGGTCAGGGCAAGGCCATGGGGGTACACTTTTCTATGTGTGGCTTCCCGTCAGTAGCTGAGAAGGACGGTGGTACCAGGGCCTGGGCATTTCTGGCCAATAGGAAGCAGCTCTTGTTGGAATGACAGAGTTTGTCAGGTCTGTACCCCATCCTGAGATGCCCTCTGCCCGATCTTGTTTTCTCCTTTTCCCTTCCATCAGGTTTCTCCCTAGTAAGCCTTTTGTACTCCTTAGGCTGTCTCAGCATCTGTCAGCTTCCTGGCCCAGAATGGGGTGAGGAGGAAGCATTAACACAACACAGACTAGTGAGTCGGTGGCCACGGGAGGGAGCAGGAACTCAGCACAGCCTAAAGAACACAGGAAAAGATGTGAGAGCACAGAAGGGCAGGTTTCCTGGTAGCTGCAGACCAGCTCGAGGAGCTGGGGCTGTAGGGAAGAGAGCAGATCAACACCATTGCCTTCACCACGAGCTGAGGACTGGAACTGAGGGAGGACACTTGGGAGTCATAGTTATTAGCCAGCACCACAGCCAGACAGACAGGCAGAAGGGAGGCAGTGCTGTGGCTGAATAGTGCTTTACAAGATGGTCTCCAAGTTCACAATAACTGCAAATTCAATACCAATAGGAAAAAATGATACCCAATGGGGTTAGATAAGCTGCTGAGCTAATAAATGGAGAATCTGTGTGGCTGTAAATCCTTTGCACAAAGATGTCTCAGAAAGGATGAGATGAATATTTTTATTGCCTTTTGTTGGACTGTTTAGCATCTTTTTGCCTTTGAGAATGGGCTGTCAATCATGTAGTCCCACCTGACAGGTGGGGAGGGTGTGGCAAGACCCAGGCTAACCAATCTGATTGCTCAAAATAGTGGGTGGTCTGGGGAGAGAATACGATTCAGAGGCCAGAGTATTTTTAGGGGTGGATATGGATGCTGGGCGAGCAGCGATTGGAAGTCAAAAGATGGTGTAAACTTGGAGCGACTGGTGAGATCCTTCCCAGAGTATGGAGAGGGCCAGTCTGAGGATAAGGTCATAGTGTCATAGTGATGATATACTCTGAGGACATCTTAGGTACAAGAAGATCAACAAAGCTTTTTTTGTTTGTTTCTTTGAGCTTTTGATTTGGACTGGCCCCTGCTATTTGTTAACTATGTGTATTTTGACTAGTACAATAACGGTTGCCCAGGTGGATTATGGTATTAAAATGGATACTGTCTCAAAAACAGTATCCATTTTGTTCCACTGCTAACAAAAATATCTTGATGTATGGGGTGGACTTGGGCACAGTGGTTAGGCTGCTGCCTGGGACAGCTGCATCCAGTATTAGAATGCCTGGGTTCAAGTCCCACCTCTGCTCTCCATTCCAGCTTCTTGCTAATGCAGACCCTGGGAGGCAGCAGGCGATGGCTTGATTACTTGGGTCTGACACCCACATGAAAGATGGTAGATTGAATTCCTGGCTCTTGACTTTGGTCTGGGCCATCCCTAGCTGTTGTGGACATTTAGGGAGTGAACCAGCTGGTGGGAGATCGATCTCTCTGTCTTTCAACTAAATAGAATAAATAAAACTTTTTTTAAAAAGTGGGATTTTTTTTTGAAAAATAAAAATATCTGTTTCTAATAGGAATAAATGAAAACTTCTTATTCAAAACTTCTTAAAAAGATACCAATTACAATCTTCTATGTGAATAAAAAATAGCAGCTTCTCTTAGGTTTCTCAAGTTCCAAAATAATGTATTCTGACACAGTTGAGTTGTTCTACGAGGGAAATATCTAAATTTTGAAGAAACAGTTGAAAATTTTTGTCTGATAAGGTAAAAAAGAAAAAACACACTTTTTAAAATTGCTCATTAAAAACAGGTGCAGGGGTGGGCATTTGAAGTAGCAGTTTAAGATGTCCATGTCCTATATCAGAGTGCCTGTGTTCATTGCCCGGCTCTGCTCCCAGCTATAGCTTCCTGTTAATATCGATTTTGGGAGGCAAGAGTGATGGGTTAAGAAAATGATTGGGTTTCTACCACTTACACAGGAGACATAGATTGAATTCCTAGCCCCCACCTTTGTCATGGCCCAGCCCTGGCTGTTGCAGACTTCGGCAGAGGGAATTGGCCGATAGCAGCACTTTCCCCACCCTATCTTCAAATAAATAAATAGCTTTTGAAAATGTACTTATCAAAAATAGGTGCAAGTAGACATCTGGAAAGATCACCCCTGCTTATGAAGTTACCCTGGCTAAGAAATGATTTGTCAGTGCAGTACTGCTAAGATCTAGGGTGTTTTCTGATGTTTCGAGGGGGTGTTAGGTGACTTTCTTAAACAGGATAAATCAACTCAAGGGTAGCTACTGTAGACGACAGGTCCTGTAGCATCTTGGAGATGGGAGGTAAAAGGACAAGACTTACTGATTCAATCCAGAATATTAAAAAAGGAAGGTTGTAGAGGATCCAGACTTGTATATGGGATCGAGATGCTGTTGAGGCCGGATGGCCCTGACTCTGCCACCTGGCTTCACACACCTCTCTGAGCTGCTGCCTGTGTTTGGCTGCTTTTATAAAACGCTTGCATCAGCTGGAGGTTGTGCTGGTTTCAGTCTCAGGCAACACGACTGCTTCTCCTCTGGTTCTAGGATGGTGTGTCTGAGAGGCTCCTTGACAGTACCTGCTAGTGCTTCTTGGTTCCAAGATTGAGACTCCTGTTGCGTGTAGCTTCTCCCTCCCCCAGGCCTCCTAAGTCTCATTTGAGGGACATAGCCAGCCCTCAGCTCATTTGCAAAGCTCCCCAGCTCTGTGACTGCTAAATTGCTCACTTTCCCTAACTCTCTGTCTTGCTGCCTCCCACCCTCCACCGGATCACGGGTATTCAACAGCTCATTGACATATTTGGCACAGCATGACTGCACATGCACCTGTGTCTGGCTCCGTTCTAGGTGTTGTGGAAACAGTGGTGAACAAGACCAGCAAGTATCTGCCTCTTGGAGTTTATATTCTCAGGATAACTCAGGGCCAAATGCAACCTGGCAGGAAGGAATCCCCTCAACTCACTGTCCAGCCCTGTTCCATGGATGATAGTCTCTGTCTGCACACGTCCTTACCCAGGGCTCAGAGAAGGCGCACTTCCACCTGGAGACACTTCCCAGCCCCTCGTGACTCCTCGTGGAATTGCGTCCATCGATTTTGGACTTTCTTAGCTACTTTCCTTTATTAATTACTTTCCCATTGCACATAAATACGAGCCAGAGATAAGTGAAGGGGTCCTATAACCCAGCCTTTGGGTGGTCCTAAGAAACAGACACGATGCAAGTAGGACTGCACGTAAAAGGCAAATACAGCTGTATACGTCCTCCCAGTGCATTCATGCCTTGGGTTCTTCCTGGTGCATCCTAATCCTCTCCTTGAGTTGAAAACAATCAGTTCTTGACAAATAGTGATTCAACAAAAATAATACCAGCTGATAAAGTCTTTCTGAAATAATTAGCTTTTCCCATCTCCTGGCAACTCTGTGTGTATTTGCTGTGTATCTATTGAGATTATTTTGTTAGTTGGACACAGTCCAAAATTATCTTCAAAAAACTTTTTTATTTCTTTTTTTTTTATCAGAGCATAATGGCCTGTTTTATCAGTGGTATTACCTTGAAGCTTATTTTTCTGACAGTAATGTGATCACACATCTTTTTATATTGTATTACCTTGGTATATCGTTTCTATCTTTTAACTTCTAAACTTCTGTGTTGTTAAGTTTCAGACATTCTTTTAAGTAGCTTATAATTGGATTTAGTTAAAAATCTTTTAAACAGGAAGTTTAACCCATTTACATTTAAAATATTTATTTAGTTTTTATTTATTTGAAAGATGGAGAGACAGAGAAACAGACAGAGAGAGATCGATCACCCAACCTCTGGTTCACGCTCCAAATGCCTGCAACAACCAGGCTGGGCCGGACCAAAGCCAGGAGAACTTAATCCTGGTCTCTCACATGGGTGGCTGGGTCCCCAGTATTTAAGCCATTACCACTGCCTCCCAGGGTGTGCATTCACAGGAATCTGGAATTGGAAGCGGAGCTAGGACTTGAACCCAGGCACTGTGATACAGAATGTGGCTGTCCCAAGCAGCACCTTAACCACTATACCAAATGCCTGCCCCTGCTTTGGATGCCATTTCTGCTGTATTTGAATTTATTCTACCTTTTTGTTCAAAAAAGGTTTATATATTTGAAAGAGAGATATGGAGAGACACAGAGAGAAAGATCTTCCATCCATTGGTTCTATCTCCAAATGGTTGCATTGGCCAGCGCTGGGCCTGACCAAAGCCAGGAGCCTGGAACTCCATCTGAGTCTTCCACAAGTGTGACAGGGGCCCAAACACTTGGACTATCTTCCATTGCTTTTCCCAGTCCATTAGCAGGGAACTGGATTGGAAGTGGAGCAGTCGGGAATTAAATTGGTGCTCGTATGGGATGCTAGCATTGGACGCGGCAGCTTTACCCACTATCCCATGACACCAGCCCCGGCATCATTTTCTAGAGAAAGAATTGGTGCACCTTCAGTCATGTGCAGGATCATCTATTTGGAGATTAAGTGTGGTTTAAGGAGATATGCAGAGGTACTAACTTGGCAAGGGGTTGATTTGTTATAGTTAATTTTATGTGCCCAGATATGTGGCCGAACGGTATTCGGGGTATTTCTGTGGGATTGTTTTTAGATGAGATGAATGTTTAATTCAGTGAACTTAGTATAAGGCAGACTGCCCTTCATATTGTGGCTGGGCCTCCTCCATCTGGGAAAGGCCCGAGTGGCACAAGGAGTGACCTCCCTGAACAAGAGGGACTTCTGAAGCAGCCATCTTACAGGTTTGAATTGCAACAGCAGCTCTCTCCTGAGACTCTCGCCTTGCAGCAGGTCCTGCAGATTCTGAACTAGCCTGCCTCCATAATTGCATGAGCCAACTCTCCCTCTCTGTCCCTCTCTCCTTGTCTTCTCTCTCTCTCAGCAAAAGAATGACACATGGGGAGCACAACATATGTAGAATAAAGCTGGTGTTGTGGCACAGTGGATTAAACCACCGCCTGCGATAACAACATCCCATATGGGCACCAGTTCAAATCCCAGCTGCTCTACTTCCAATCCAGCTCCCCCCTTATGCACCTGGGAAAGCAGTGGAAGATGGTCCAAGAGCTTGGGCCCCTGCCACCCATGTGGAAGACCCAGATGGAATTCCAGGCTCCTGCTTCCCATGTGGAAGACCTGGATGAAGCTCGTGGCTTGTGGCTTTGGCCTAGCTCAGCCCTGGCTATTGTAGCCATATAGGGAGTGAACCAGTGGGTGGAAGATCTCTCTGTTTCTACCTTTCTCTCTGTAAGTCTGATTTTCAAATAAATAAATCTTAAAAAAAAGAAAATGATGCAAAGGCCTTGGATGATTTCTTTCTTATCTCATAATTTAAAGACTTTGATAAAAAGTTAAAAAATGCACATCCTATGATGCAATGTCAGTATATCTTATGTTATGTGATAAGAGCATGAGAGTAGGATAAAGCAGAGAGATTTAGAACACACACACATTCATAACAGGTGAAGAAGAATTACTTATGACAATTGGAGTCTTCATTTCCAGCGTGGGTCAGTGGCTGTGGCTGGTATTTGTGTCTCTCACTCTCCAGATCCCCTTGGCCCTCATCTGACCACAGCTGGACAAAATTCTTCATCTGGGGGATGGGCAGTGCTGTCACCAAACCTCCGTTGCTGAAGGTTCTGGGCCATTCATCATTCTGCCCAGGCTGGGCTGTTGTAGTTTTCCATTGACTGTCATCACGGGATCTGGTAAAGCAGAGAGGCCCCAAGGAGTCTCCTGCACTCAGAGGTGCTCTTCATCACCTCTGTCATGGAATAGTGGTCCCATTTCTCCTCAGTACTCAGGTTCCGCCACCCCAGCCAGCACAGTCCCTCCTTTGTTCCTGTTGGTTTAGAGGCATAAGGAGCCCAGAGTGGCTGGGCGGTCCTTTGCCCTTTCAGTTCAATCAAATCCTGACCAGACTAAGGCCTCTAGCCAGAGGCACAGAAGGTCACAGGAACAGGAGTCACTAGGGCCACTCCATTTCCACTGCTTGATTCCTGGACAGCCCATGAAAAGAATGAAGAGTGTTCCACAGCCAGAGCCAATGTAGTAAACCTTTACATAACACTATGGAATGGGGCAGGCGCTGTGGTGCAGCGGGTTAACGCCATGGACTGCAGTGCCGGCATCCCATATGTGCACCAGTTCAAGACCCAGCTGCTCCACTTCTGATCTAGCTCTCTGCTATGGCCTGGGAAAGCAGTAGAAGATGGCCCAAGTCCTTTGGTCCCTGCACCCACGTGGGAGACCTGACAGAAGCTCCTGGCTCCTGGCTTCGGATCGGCACAGCTGTTGTGGCCAATTGGGGAGTGAACCAGCATATGGAAGACCTCCTCTCTCTCTCTCTCTCTCTCTCTCTCTCTCTCTCTCTCTGTAACTCTGACTTTCAAGTAAATAAATAAATCTTTAAAAAATTCACCAAAAAAAAAAAACCCACACACTACAGAATGCACAAAAGTATTAGAGCATTCCTTTTCCAGAAATCAACCTGGGCTACAGAAATGATTAAGTAAAACCCCTACAAATATGTGCTCCTTTCCCCTTGTATTAAACACAGTCATCTAGACAGAAACACTGGTGACCCACATTCTAGACTAAAGCACACATCGGTTTTAGTTTAAAAAAAAAAGCAGAATCATTTAAAGCAGCTAATTAAAATGCCATTTAAGCTATTACAATGGCTAACAGGATGATAAAAATCATTAGCAAAGTGAGTCTTCTCACTGAAGCTTCCCTGTGATCTTACAGACTGGGAGTGGAATGGTCAGGCTTCATAGACATCAGAGAAGTGAAGGTACCAAACTTGGTTAAGTTCTCAAATTTCAGTGCCCTAGTTATTTCCTGTGGAGCACTAGGGCCAACAAGAAAAAGTAATGGTAAGATAAAGATACCATGAGAATCTGTGGGGACTGGCGCTGTGGCGCAGCAGGTTAATGCTCTGGCCTGAAGTGCCGGCATCCCATATGGGCACCAGTTCTAGTCCCGGCTGCTCCTCTTCCAGTCCAGCTCTCTGCTATGGCCTGGGAAAGCAGTAGAAGATGGCCCAAATCCTTGGGCCCCTGCACCCACGTGGGAGACCAGGAAGAAGCTCCTGGCTCCTGACTTCGGATCGGCGCAGCTCTGGCTGTTGTGGCCATCTGGGGCATGAACCAGCAGATGGAAGACCTCTCTGTCTCTACCTCTCTCTGTAACTCTGTCTTTCAAGTAAATAAAATAAATCTTTTTTTTTTTTAAAAAAAGAGAATCTATGACAGGTATTTTCCCCACATTTTGGGCTTAAAAAAAAGCTTAGTGTTAGTTTTGATATGAGGGTACTTACTTCAAAAGTCCATGGAAAATGGAATTAAAAGATAAGTTTATTTTGGTGCAGAAGATTTTAGAATCTATGAACATGAGAGGTCTTTGAAAAAGCTCAATCAAGGTGAATTTTTATGAAAAAAAAAACTATGCATAGATTTCAATTATTTTGCACTCAAGTAAACTTAGCATTTAATTCCATTTTCCACAAATGTTTTGAGGTATTTTTGTATAGATGTCATCTAGGTCAAGTACTTAGTGAATACTTAAATATCCAAGTGCCTTGCTGGTCACTTTGAAGATGGACAAAAGAGATATTAAATGCTATGAGGTGCATATGGACATAGGACAATTAAAGTATGCATGATAGGGCTGCATCACGCAGTACCAACCATTAAGGCGTAAGTGCATTCCGCGTGACAGAGCATCAGTTAGCTGTGAGAGGCAGGAGATCCCGGGAACTGTGAGTTGCTGACCAACCTAGCTATTAATTCCAGGGATGAAATTATGTCCAGAAATAAATTATGCATTATTTGGCTCGAATTTGGATGTGATCTTTTTATAACTTAACCACCCAGGCGTTTGGGGAGCCTGAAGCAAGAACTTCCTAGGAGGCCTGGAAATTCTGCACTGCTTTGAGGATAAAATCTGTGCCTGGTGGAGCTTCTCCTTGCCCCTGGAAGGCCTGTGCCAGGCACCTGCAAGCAGATGGTGCAAAGTTGAAAGGACAGAAGCACTCCGGGCGCACTCCCTCTGCCTGCGCTCTTCTCCCTAATTCTGGACTCCCTGCATCACTGTGCCCAGGCCTGTTGGCTAGGCATGATTCCTTTTGCATTTCCTGTTCTCTGGGTGCTACTTGCCCGAGTTCTGAGGTCAGTTTCCTGCTTCCAGTTCTGTCTCTTCCCCTCTACATCCCTCATGGCCTTTCTGACCTGTGATGTCAACAGACCTCTCATGCTGGCGGAACTCTAGGTCCTGGACAGCCACTCTGACGCCTGGATCCGCTACACCCAGGATCATTTTGCGTTGGTAACGTGGACTCAGAAGATAGTCCCTTAGGTGGTTGTCCTCAGGGGCATAGTATTGGCATTTGAAGGGCTGTCCCTTAGGTCCATCCTCACCCCCTTCTTTTCTCACCCCCACACTCCCTCCCCGGACAATCTCACTCACCCCTATGGCTTTAATCTCTTTCTTTTCTGGTGACTTCCTAGACTCTCCTCTGGGATTGGGAGTAGCTGAGCTGGCCAGAATCTAAGTAGCAAGCCACAGAGGCGTACTCAAGTAAAAGAGTAAATTGTTAAAGAGATTGTGTAGCTCCCAAATTTGTTGGAAAAATTGAAGAACAAGGCTCAGACGACAGATTAGAAAAAAGGGAGGCCAAAGGTAGTCTAGTGCAGTCCTTGCTGTCCCAAACACTGGGTGCCACGGTGTCCTCTGACAGCATTGCTCCCTGAACAAATGGGTGTTTCTGACACCTCCAGAATGAATTCTCCCCTGAACTTGCTTCTTTGCGTCACTTGTTCCTAATTCACACTCTTAGACAGGTACATCTGATGAGCCAAACCTAGATAATGTGTATGTAGCTTGGCTGCAGAAACAAAAATCTGGCCTTTTAAGATTTTATATTTGGGGCTGGTGCTGTGGCATAGTGGATAAAGCCACCTCCTGCATTGCAGGCATCCCATATAGGCGCCGGCTCAAGTCCAGGTTGCTCCACTTTCGATCCAGCTCTCTGCTATGGCCTGGGAAAGCAGTAGAAGATGGCCCAAGTCCTTGGGCCCCTGCACCCATGTGGAAGACCTGGAAGAAGCTCCTGGCTTTGAATAGGCCCAGCTCTGGCCATTGTGGCCGTCTGGTGAGTGAACCAGTGGGTGGAAGACTGCCCCCCACCCCCAGCCTCTGTCTCTGCCTCTGTAACTCTGCCTTTCAAATAAAAATAAATATAACAATGTTTTTTAAAAAAGATTTCATATTGGGGATGTGGACTGTCTTGCATGAGGACTTATTCAGTGGGAAGCTTCCCATCTCTACAGAGCAAGGATCATTGGACAACAGAAATAAATGAAGGAAAGGAAAGCAAAGAAGGGAAAGGAAAGGAAAACAAACAAATCGCCACCACAGAGACCGTTGTCCAGTTGCCCACTGTTCAGATCCATTAGATCTGCTACAAGCCCCTCAAACTCTGTGTCCACAAGCGAGTCACCATCGTTTACCCCAAACTCATTCCTCCTTTCTTTCCCTTTCTTGCACTCTGACTGAGTCATCATTCACCCTGTCACACTAGCTCCTAAACTCAGTTAATCTTCTCCCCCTTCCCAAAGTCACTGGCCAGCAAATGCTGTTGCTCTCAACTTCAGATGTTTCTGAAATGTACCCCTCCCCCTTTACTTCAGCTCCAAACTCATCTGTTTTTGCCTAGCTCATCAGGAGACCACTCAGTTTTCTTCTGGCCTCTAACATGGCCCCATACACTTGTCAGAGTTGCTATTTCTCTTGTTAGATTGTTTTGATTGCTTCTTCTCTTGGTCTCTCTCTCTCTCTCTCCCTCTCTTTCTTTCTTAATGTCATTTCTTCAGTTATCTAAAAGAACAACAGAGAGACAGATATTTCTAAATAAATGGCATTAAGCTCTATCATCATATCCTCAGATGACCAGGATAGGTGATTGGCCCGGGGGTGAAGATACAAATTAGGATATCTGCGTTCCCTAACAGAGTAACTGGGTTTGATTTCCCACTCGAGATCCTGACTCCAACTCCCTGCTAATGCACACCCTGGGAGGCAGTGGTGATGGCTCAAGTAGTTGAGTTCCTGTAACACCTGTGGGAGAGTTACACTGATTTCTACTGCAGCCATTTGGGAGAGTGAACCAGTGGATGGAAGCTCTCTCTGTTTGTCTGCCTCTGAAATAAATAAATAAAAAGCTAACAATGGCCGGTGCCGTGGCTTAACAGGCTAATCCTCCGCCTTGTGGCGCTGGCACACCGGGTTCCAGTCCCGGTCAGGGCGCCGGATTCTGTCCTGGTTGCCCCTCTTCCAGGCCAGCTCACTGCTATGGCCTGGGAAGGCAGTGGAGGATGGCCCAAGTGCTTGGGCCCTGCACCCACATGGGAGACCAGGAGAAGCACCTGGCTCCTGGCTTCGGATCAGCGAGATGCGCCGGCCACGGCAGCCATTGGAGGGTGAACCAACGGCAAAAAGGAAGACCTTTCTCTCTGTCTCTCTCTCTCTCACTATCCACTCTGCCTGTCCAAAAAAAAAAAAAGCTAACAATACAGTAATCTCAGATTACCACCGTCTGCCTCTTCTCACCCCAAGATCACCAATGCTATGGAGTCACAGTGCTCCCCTGTAAAATTGAATTCTAGAAAAAAAAAATTCAACCGAATGGAAATAGATGAGAGGCCAAGTACATTAAATATCTCATGTCATCCTGACTGCTCCCGACTTTGAACTTGGGCTGCTGCTTATTTTTGTCATTGAGTCAGGGGTGTGGTCACTGGTCTGCTAGAGGGTGTCCAGCGGGCCACGCCCCCTAGGATAGGTCCATTTGTGTTCCCTCTCACACCGAAACTGGACTGGACCTGCAGCTCTCGTGAACCAACACAGTTTGGCAGAATCCTGTGCTAGTCCGAGAGTAAGCCCTGAGAAGAGCTGAAAGCTTCCACTCTGTGCTCTGGGGGACTCCTAGGCTCACATGTCAGCCACGGGATTGCGGTGCTGGAGAGACCTCGTGGAGAGGCCAAATGCGAAGGGAGAGGCCTGGAGGCTCCACAGGAGGGAGAGGGCCCAAATGTCCCAGCGTTTCCAGCTCTACCTCGTCTTCCAGCTGTGTCCACTGAAGCCCCAGACGAGAGAGAGCCCACATGGCTGTTCCAGACCACTAGAACCTCCCCAGACGGCCGCAGCCTCAGCTGCTATCATGGGGAGGAGAAGAGGACTGCCCAGAGGAGCCCAGTCAAAGCCCTGAATCAGGGCTGGTGCCGTAGTGCAGTAGGTTAATCCTCCATTTGCAGCACCAGCATCCCATATAGGCGCTGGTTCGAGTCCCTGCTGCTCCTCTTCCAATCCCGCTCTCTGCTGTGGCCTGGGAAAGCGGTAGAAGATGGCCCAAGTCCTTGGGCCCCTGCACCCGCATGGGAGACCAGGAAATCGCACCTGGCTCCTGGCTTTGGACTGGCGCAGCTCTGGCCATTGCGGCCATTTGGGAGGGTGAACCAACGGAAGGAAGACCTTTCTCTCTGTCTCTACCTCTCACTCTCTGTAACTCTACCTTTCAAGTAAATAAAAATCTTTTTTTTTTTTTAAAAAAAGCACTGAATTGTGAGGACAATGAAGTTTTTTTTTTTTTTTTTTGCTTAAACCTACTGTTGTGGTTTCTTATGTGGCAAGGGATAACTGAAGCAGGGGTCATTGATTGTGTGTGTGGGCTTGTTTAATTATTCATGTACCTGAACCTCACTTCCAGGCATTTACTATGCCTTTCTGCAGGGTGATGTTAGCTATTCAGTGCCAAAGCCCTCTAGTTCACAACCAGCACGAGACTTTGACTTTCTAGATGGTGGACTCATTTGATCATCCTTATCAATATTTGAAGCCCAGAAAGGCACACATATAACAAAACCACAAGCTGCGGACTGAAAATCGAATTGGCCAGATTCCTCCGTCCCACTTAGCAGGGCACAGGTACCTTGGTCCAACAGACAGTTGTTTAGGGCCTTCAAACAAATTGATCTGCAGCCCCCTTGCTAAGCAATAAGGACTGTAACAGGTGGAAGAGGGGTGAAGTTTTATGAAACAAGGAGACAGTTTTTAAAAAGATGCCAACCATGTGCCTGATGTCCACCGTGAACCTGATCATTCCCGGTGTTGAAATGTGGGGGAAGTTAGTTCACCTCCCTTTGCCTCTGTTCTCACATCTATAAAGTGGAGATAATGCTTTGCAGCTCATGGGATTGTTCTACCAACTGAGATATTACAGCATCTCATTCACTGAACCTTGCTGTGGGCCATATCCCGTGCTGAGCACTTTAAGTAACCTGTGAAATGACCTCTAGTAACCCTATGAAGGAAGGGAGAAAACTGAAACTTAATGTGCTTGTCCAGTGTTACACAGCTGGTCATGGCAGAGCCAGTATTTGAACCCAGCAGCCTGACTTCAGCATCCATACGCCTAGAACTAGGCTTCTCCAAACAAGGATGAATGCAACACCCCGCACAGAGCCTGGCACATAATAAATGCACAATAAACATCAATTTTATTTTCTCTGCATGTTGAGGAAAGGAACAATGCAAAGCTGAGGTATCAGGGTGTGCATTTGTGGCTCAGTACCTAAGCACACGATTGTACACGCCCTCACCTTTACCCACACTCATGTTTAGCTTGATGTGTTTACAGGTGAGCAAGAACGTACGGGTGCTCCTGGCCAACACGGCTTCACAGTGCACGTAGGTCGTCCCAACCGAGGAGATTCTTATTTTATTCTCATAGCCCAATTGCAGATGTCTGATCCAAAGGAACTACACGGACATTGAAGAAATGAATCTCAAAATGGCTCATGCATTTTCAAGTTGCTTGTGAAACATTCATGCTATCGACCTGTTGGAGGGAAATTGACAGAAAACCCGGCTCCGGATGCACATTACTGTAGGGAGTGCAGGAATGCTGGGCCCCCAAAGCCTCTCTCATTTCCTTTAATATGGCACATATTTCTTGAAGCAGACTGGCTTAAACATCCAGTCTCAAGTCTGTCTTACAAATAGACTAACCTTTACAGGTCTGATCAGTGGTGCTTTATGGACCTGGGGTACTTTTTAAGAAACTTATACAACAATAATGAGACTGTGAATGCTTTGTCTAAAGTCACAGCGGCTATTATTGGATTGTCTCAGAACCAAGCTTCGAGCGCTTTTGCAAAGAAGGTGCAGCAATTCCCCCATTCTAATTGCTAGACCAAGAGTAATTTGTCTTTGGAGCTTTGGAGCTGCTGAACTGCTTTCTTCTTTCTCCTGAAGTCTCGTCAAGGCAATATGCTTAATCAATGTTTGCTGATGTTTATGGTCTGATGCTTACTGACAGCAGGTGCGAAAAAAATGCACACCCCCATCTGCATAAAAATCTACCTTCAATTCACCAGCATGCTGTTTTGCTGTAATTTTAGTAGACAGGTGATTTTTCATAACACCGTCATGAGTTGCTTTCGCCCCTATAGCTGGCTTCATTTCTCTACCTGCTGTTCCTAGAAGCTGTGGTCTTATTGGCACCACACGTGGTGCCTCCGTTCAGGCTGTCTACTCGGTGTGTAGATCAATTCTCCGTAGTGCTTAATTTTGACATTGTAGTCCAGAAACAGGCTCTATCCCTGACTCATTTAGACACGTTGCTAACCTAGCAGATAAACCAAGCCAAAGGTAGGCTGTGGTAACATAGTCAAAGGTAGGCTGTGGTAACATAGCCAAAGGTAGGCTATGGTAATAGCGGAAACCTCAACATAGCTTCACTGACCCCAAGGGTCTATTGCCCTTGCTACACAACAGAAAGGAGTTTAACCTAGGGAAATCCATTAACCTTAATGATAGTCACTTGGCTAATGACTCATCAAGGCCCTGGAGGCGTGCCTCCTCTTCATTATTTGTGTGCTAACACAGGGGGTGGGGGATTCACCCTTCCACTCTCCGTTAGGAAAAGGTGGTTTGTGAACTAGACAGTCACCAATGCTCCAGGCAGACATGTGGTATGCTTTTCAGTTTGGCTTCTTCGTTTCAGGTAGCCATAGATTCTTTCAAGCAAAGGGGACTGTTTATCATCCATTTCTGCTGAGGGGAAAAACAGGAGGCGGGCTTGGTGCCCTAGAAACGATCCTATTGACCACGAGGTGTTGGTAGTGTTTCCGTATCTGATCCTGCGCTGCCACAGGCAGGGCTGCACCGAAACTTGTGGGAAGGCCAACGTCGATCTTCCATTTCAGAGTCGCCAAGTGACAGCGTTATTGTACTGTGAGGATCTTCCAGGATGTCAGGAGCACCACGTGACTGCAGGCCTCTTTGAATTAGCTGCACTAAAGGCAGCAGAGCTAAACCACAACATTACATGAGTGTCTACTAACACACAACCGCCTTAAACAAGAGCGCTCCACAGACTCCCTGAGGGTGTGAGACGCACTTGAAAACGTAGTGGGGCTGGGAATGCACCCCTGCTTCTTTGCCAAAGCTGCTTGCCCGCTACCACCCATCACTCATAAAGCACTACCTAAACTCTTCCTAAATCAGCTTAAAAAAAAGAAATGGGGATGAGGCTGGAAGTCAAGCTCCTTGGGAGGTTTAAAGGTCGGACATAAAAATGCCATGCAAGAGGGAACTGGACAAAGCCCTGTGAGGGAGCTCTCAAAGCAGGATGCAGCAGAACCAACAGAAGTTCAAGATCAATGGTGTGCGCTGATCACAGAAGACCTAGTCTAGCAAAGGGTACTGACTGTCAACAGGGCAGAGGCGTTCCACTTACTACGGCGGAGCAGACGCTGTTCTCAGTGGTGAGGGGCTGGCTCTCTGCCTTCCAGATCAACCCCATGTTGCCAAGTAGAGCTATTCACCCAAAGATAGTAGATAGAAACTGGGGGAAAGGTAAGCGAGCCTCCTGGAGGCATTCTAGAAAGCCTAGGTATGAGAGATTTGAGAGGCTAGAGCTCAGCCTCCCTGGGAGAAGCCTTATTACACCTAAACAGGATCTGCATCTCCTGGGCAGGCGTTTTGTAGGAAGATTTCCTCTGACTGTGCTGCAATGAGTGCCCCTCGCTGTTGGTCTGGCAGGTAAGCAGAAACACCTGTTCCTTAGTTTGAATTTTGCAGCCTGGCATCAGGGTTTTGTTGGCTGAGAACCAGGACCACAGGGTGATGGTAACAGCCGTGGCAGGAAGACTTGGTAGGGGCGGCCGTGCAGATTTGTTCAGACTCTGTTTAGAGACCTGCAGGCGATGGAGGGTGATAGACCGCCAGCATCTGTCTAGCCGCCAGGAGCCCGTGTTCATCTTAGCCTGGAGAATGGAAAACAACGCACAAAGTGATCCAGACTGTTTGCCGTGTAAGTGATACACATACCTGGAAAGGTGATGACTAGGGAATCAAGGTCTTCTGAATGCTTATGGTTGGGTTAAGAGAAGAAAGGGGCTCTCTTACCAACATGAGACAAGGACCTGTATTTTTGATGACCCATAGTCAATAGTAAAATAAGCCTCAATTCTAAGGAACACATGATGTCAGCAGAGCTAAAGCATCAAGAACAATCGGTGTGATTTAGCAGATAATTCAGAATGTGCTGGAACTGCCCTGTAGGCGGTCAACAGTGATGTGGATATAAAATTTGATGTTATATATGTCAATATGTTATATGTCAACTAGGGTTATTGACGCTGATAACTACCACGTGGCAGGTCAGCTGGATTTTCTAATGGAGGGAGGTAGAAAAGGGGGGCAGTTTGGCTAACTGAATATTTCTGTAAGCAGGGTAATTATTGTTATTGGTAAGTAAGTGAGGCCACAGAGGGGTAAGTTCGGCCAATCTGCTCGAAGGAATGTGTAGGTGTGTCTTGATTGATAATTCAGTTTTTTAGTTGGCTGGGTACCTCAGTGTCATGGTGCATTACCACTAATAGATCCATGTGAGAAATCCTCAGAATGGCTAGACCAGGCTGGAGTTGGGGTATTTTGTTCCCCTAGGTCATTTAGGCTCCAAAACCAAAAACAAAACCCCAGCAGGTTAGGCTGTAATAAAAGTTTCTCCTGAGGGAAGGCCTTGTAAAGAACAGAGAATTCTGACTGATTACAAAATAGTTCCTCTGCCAGAAACACAAGGGCGTATTTCTCCAATATTTACTGTGAGAAGCCGGTCAAGTTCTGGAGGTAAAACTCACAAGGGTGTGAGAGGCCCTCTGTAACCGGGTCTCCCTGGAACTGTTTTTAGCTCTCAGACTTGTCCACACTGAGCCTCAGCAATTTAGCAATTACAGTTCAGGTCTTCCTGCCTTGACACAGGTTTCCAGGGTGTTCCCTCCCATGAGCCTCTGGTCCTGTGACTGTGTGTGTGCACACACATTTAAAATGGTTTTTCCTTCTGGTGAGTTAAACATTTTATCATTGTAAAGTATCTCTTCTAGCTCTAATAATTCTTTTTTTTAAAAGATTTATTTATTTATTTGAAAGGCAGAGTTGTTACAGAGAGGCAGAGAGAGAGAGAGAGAGAGAGAGAGGTCTTCCATCTGCTGGTTCACTCCCCAATTGGCCACAATGGCTGGAGCTGCACTGATCCAAAGGCAGGAGCCAGGAACTTCCTCCGGGTCTCCCACATGGGTGCAGGGGCCCAAGGACTTGGGCCATCTTCTACTGGTTTCCCAGGCCATAGCAGAGAGCTGGATTGGAAATGGAGCAGCCAGGACTTGAACCAGTGACCATATGTGATACTGGCACTGCAAGTGGCAGCTTTACCTGCTATTCCATTGTGCCAGTCCTGTATTTTTAATATGATGGTTAATCATGATACAAATTTTCTTTTTCTAACTCCTGGATGGTGATCTTTGTCTTTTGAAAATTTTAGCTCTTGGGGCCGGTGCTGTGGCTCACCTGGTTAATCTTCCACTTGTGGCGTCAGCACCCCATATGGGCACTGGGTTCTAGTCCCGGTTGCTCCTCTTCCAGTCCAGCTCTCTGCTGTGGCCCGGGAAGGCAGTGGAGGATGGCCCAGGTCCTTGGACCCTGCACCCGCCTGGGAGACCAGGAGGAAGCACCTGGCTCCTGGCTTCGGATCGGAACAGCGCTGTTCGTTGCGGCCATTTGGGGGAGTGAACCAACAGAAGGAAGACCTTTCTCTCTGTCTCTCTCATTGTCTATAACTCTACCTGTCAAATAAATAAAAAAAGAAAAAAGAGAAAAGACAGAAAGTTTTAGCTCCTTTTCGTGTATTTGCAGGTAACCCACATTTAAAGTCTACCTTATTACTGAACTGTTTTATCCTCATCATTCTTGTCATGTTTTGGATTGATTAGAGTGGGATTTGTTATTCCGTTCCTCACTCTGCTTCCCAACTTGGTAGCTGTTCTCATTATCTATTATTATGCAACAAACTACCCCAAAACTTAATGTCCTGTAGCAAACATTTTGGTTTGGTCATGGTTTTGTAAGCCAGGGACACAGGATGGACTTGGCTGGGCAGTTGGTTTCTGATCCACATATCATGTCTTAGGATCAACTTCTAAGATGACGTGTTGACTCCTGCTAGGGATCTTCAAACTATTCAGTGCGGCCGGCGCTGTGGCGTAGTGCATGAAGCTGCCACCTGCAGTGCCGGCATCCCATATGGGTGCTGGTTCAAGTCCTGGCTGCTCCACTTCCAATCCAGCTCTCTGCTATGGCCTGGGAAAGCAGCAGAAGATGGCCCAAGTCCTTGGGCCCCTGCACCCACATGGGAGATCAGAAGGAGGCTCCTGGCTTCTGGCTTTGGATTGGCCTGCTCTGGCCATTTGTGGTATGAACAGTGGATGGAAGACCTTTCTCTCTGTCTCTTCCTCTCTCTGTCTGTAACTCTACCTCTCAAATAAAATAAATCTTTAAAAAATTCATTGAAAATGTGTGTTATGAAAAAATTATGCATGGATTTCAGAATTTTTTGCACCAAAATAAACATCCTTGAATTCAGCTTTCCACGAACTTTTTGAAATTCACTTGTGTACCTGGGCCATGGTGTTTTCTGGTGTCTTTCTCCCACTGTCTCCCTCAGTTTTCCTCAATCCCACCCCTACCATTGGGTGCCTCATCCTGTGAGGTCTTGCTACTTGGCTTGTGCTTCTCACTGGATAGTTGTTCAACAGAGTCACATTTCTTTATTTTTTTCTCTTTCTTTCTTTCTTTCTTTCTTCCTTCCTTCCTTCCTTTTAAGATTTATTTATTTATTTCAGAGGCAGAGTTTCTGACAAACAGAGGGAGAGACAGAGAGGTCTTTCATTAGCTGGTTCACTCCCCAAATGACCACAATGACCAGAGCTGGGTCGATTCGACACTAGGAGCCAGGAGATCCTTCTGGGTCTCTCACAAGGGTGCAAAGGCTCAAGCCCTTGGGCCATCTTCCACTGCTTTCCCAGGCCATCACCAGGGAGCTGGATTGGAAGTGGAGCTGCCAGGACTTGAACTGGTGCACATATGCGATACTGGTGCTATGCAGAGGGTTAACCTACTACACCACAGCGCCAGTCCCTGAGATAGGCACATTTCTTACATGAGGGTTAGACACCATGAGGCAGAAGTGGATGCTAACAGACTACTTCATGGCTTGTCTGGAGTTGACAGTATCACATCTGTCATATTTTATTATTTCCACTTAGGGCCCACCCAGATTCAAGAGAGTGGAGAAGGAGTCTGCCTGTTGTCAGAGGATGGACAAGCTCACATGGCCAAAACACAGGTGTGGAGATAGAGCTTGCTGTGGCTGTCTTTGGAAAATATAGTCTGTCACAGATTATACATTACAAATTTTTTACTGTTTTTTTTTGTCCTAGTGTTTGTCCAGATATGAAATTGTATATAAGGAATAACTCTGGATTAGTAGACATTAATACCTTTTCTTCTTTTTGGCCAATGAAAAGACCTTAGAACACTTTAAAATTCTTCAATCTTACATACATTGGTACTTCAAAAAGTTCATGGAAAAATATAATTAAAAGGTTTATTGGGGTGTAAAAATATTTGAAATGTATGCACGCACACAATTTTCTAAAAGGGCATGGAAATTGTGTATTATGAAAAACTATGCATGGATTCTTAATATTTCTTTTTACCAAAATAGACATATTTTAACTCCATCTTATGGAACTTTTTAAAAGTACTCACATATAATCTGTTTTTTTAATGTATGTCATTTTATTTGAGAAGCAGAGAGAGAGAGACAGACAACAGTCTCATTTACTGGTTCACTCTCCAAATGTCCACAACCAGCCAAGGCTGAGCCAGGCCAAAACTAGAAGATGGTAACTCAATCCAAGTCTTCCTTATGGGTAGCAGAGACCCAAATACTTGAGCCATCACCTGCAGCCTCCCATGGTACACATTAGCTAGAAGCTGGATTTGGGAGTGGAACCAGTCGTCAGATCCAGGCCCTTCAATATGGGATGTGGGCATTCCAGCAGGTGTCTTAACTGCAGCCCAAATGCCTGCTTCCTCTCCCCCCTCCCCCTGTATTTGAATTGGTATCTAATTCAAATTACACCAGAAATTATTACCACTTCTTTATACAGTCAGCATTCATTTAGATTTCTCCACACATTTACCTTGTGGCTCCTTTTTATTCCTTCCTATATGGTTAAGCTTAATAGCAGGGATCATTTGCAGGCTGCATACTTTAGTGTTGACTATATCATGTCCACCAAAGACAGATTCTGCTTGTTGTTGTATGCTTCACTTTCATTATTAAAAGTTTTATTTAAGGCCACCGCTGTGGCTCAACAGGCTAATCCTCCGCCTAGCGGCGCCGGCACACCGGGTTCTAGTCCCAATCGGGGCGCCGGATTCTGTCCTGGTTGCCCCTCTTCCAGGCCAGCTCTCTGCTGTGGCCAGGGAGTGCAGTGGAGGATGGCCCAAGTGCTTGGGCCCTGCACCCACATGGGAGACCAGGAGAAGCACCTGGCTCCTGCCTTCTGATCAGCGCGGTGTGCTGGCCGTGGCGGCCATTGGAAGGTGAACCAACGGCAAAGGAAGACCTTTCTCTCTGTCTCTCTCTCTCTCTCTCTCACTATCCACTCTGCCTGTCAAAAAAAAAAAAAAAGCAAATTGTAAAAGAAAAAAGTTTTATTTAAAATGTAGATTTCTATTGTGTAATTATTTTCTTTGAAGATAGAAGTCTATTGTCTTTTGACTGCCACTGTTTCTTGGAAGAAGTGTAATGTCCATCTAAGTGCTGCTTTGAAGATCCTATGACTTTGACTGCTTTTAAGATTTTCTTTTTTGTTGTTGATTTGTTTGCTTTTGGCAGTTTTATCATCATGTGCCTTATTTCTTCTTTTAAAAAGTTTTTAGAGTTTTACAATTTTATTTACGTTATTCAAGTTTCATATATTTCATATATACAGATTTAGGAACATAGTCGCACTCACTCTGGCCCCCCTCCCCCCCCCCGCCCATGCTTCAACCCTTCCTCCCCCTCCTTCTTGGATTCCCACTCTTAATTTTTAGAATAATCTGTTTTCAGTATACTTAATGATCATATAGTTAACTCTACTGTAAGTAAAAGAGTTCAACAAATAGTATGAAGAGAAAACAAAATAAAACATTGTTCCTCAATGGAAGAGACAGGGTTATAAACAATCATCAATTTTCAAAATGTCTGCTTCACTCCAATACATTACACTTCAAAATTTACTTGAAAGGCAGAGTTACAGAGAGGGAGACAGAGAGGAGGAGGGGAGAGAGATCTTCCATCCACTGGTTCACTCCCCATATAGCCACAACAACCAGAGCTGGACTAAGCCAAAACAAGGAGCCAGGAGCTTCTTCCAGGTCTCCCATGTGGATGTGGGAGGCCAAGAACTTGGGCCATCCTCTGCTGCTTTCCCAGGCGCATCAGCAGCAAATTGGATCAGACATGGAGTGGCTAGGACTTGAACCGGTGCCCATATGGGATGCTCGCACTGCAGGCTGTGGCTTAACCTGCTGTGCCCCAGCCTTATTGGATTATTCTGCTTGAGCTTTTTAGAGGAGGCATGATGATTTTTATTTTGTAGAGAAAAAGTAGATTTAAATGTCAAATATACTTCTCTGGTATTTCTTTCTTCTTACTCTTTGCCCCATAACTCTCCACTGTCTTAATTCAACCATGCTTTCAATGTTCCTCAGTAGGAGGGCTACTTCCTATTATACAATCCGTCATCAACAGAAACAGGAGTCTTCTGCTCAACGTATTTAATTATAGAATAAAATTTGAATTTATCTTGTCATTAGAACTGGAATTGATTCAGAAAAGAATACTACTAACAATGAAATATATGCCAGCTTTAAGTCACTTTTTAAACATGATCTAATGTATGAAGCCCAACTTTTCCCAAAACCCAAGGCAATCAACAACTCTTCAATAATAAATCTTCTGGTCCATTAAGTTTCTATACTATTCTCACCCATTCACATAAAACCTTCCAACTTATATGTCAAACTATTTCTAAATGAACTTTTATGCTTGCAGCTAGAGGAAGAAAATCCATTTCTCAATTCAGAAAAAGTAAATTCAGCACTGCCAATGGGAAGGACAGTAAGGGATAACTGTTTCTGATGCTCACAGTCCACGTGAATAGAAAGATCTAAAGGACAGCTTATCTATATGGAATTTTAAAACACTTATTGAGCGATTCATGTTTATCTGTATGGAATTTTAAAACATTCATTGAGCAATATTCCAAGTTCTACAGGGAACACAAGGATAAATGAGTTACTTTTTCAGAAATGTGAAATTGTCTATTATTCAGAGCACAGTCTTCCCTGATCACAAGATTATATATATATTACAAAGCCATAGCATAAAATGACTAAAGTATAGTCATTTTGTGGAAATGACTTGCTAGAACCAGGAAGCGGGGCCAACGCTGTGGCATAGTGGGTAAAGCTACCTTCTGCAGTGCCGGCATCCTATATGGGTGCTACTTCAAGTCCTGGCTGCTCCTCTTCCATTCCAGCTGTCTGCTATGGCCTAGGAAAGCTGTGGAAGATGTCCCAGGTGCTTGAGGGAGACCTGGAAGAAGCTCCTGGCTCTGGATTGGTTCAGCTTCAGCCACTGAGGCCTTCTGGGCAGTGAACCAGTAGAAGGAAGACCTCTATCTATCTCTTCCCCTCTCTGTCAGTAACTCTACCTCTCAAATAAATAAATCTCTAAAAAAGAAAAAAGAAACAGGAAGGTGATCGAATGTGACAGAACAGAAAAACTTGTGTATTAAAAGAATAAAAAGCTTATTAAGTGGAGTAAAAAAGCTATATGTGAAAAATAGAATTACAGAGTTGTGAAGAAAATGGGGTAGAATATCCCTGTGATCTTGAGTAAGAATTTCTTAAACAACACTCAAGAATGCACAAGCCATAAAAAGTATGAATGGGCTTGGCTGAGTCAATAGTAAAGATTTCGGAATAACAAAGGAAACCACAGATAAAGTTAATTCTGGGAAAATCAATTAATAAGCATCAAAGGACAAATGACCACTCCCTCTTTATTACCTCTCCCCTTACCTTACTTTGTTTGTGCACATCCATCAAGTCAACATTATAGTATGTGATTGCTTATTCATTGTTCTTCCCCCCAGTAAAATCTGAAGTCTGTGATGTCAGGGCTTTTTGTATGTTTTGTTCACTTCACTATCTTAACACTTAGCACAGTGCTGGACACAGTAGATGCTCATGAGCATCTGTCAAATGAGTGAACAAACTCCTGAAAATGGGCATGAGAAAGAAGAGAATCCCATCCTGGAGAGAGGCATCAGAGGGTATGAATAGTGAATTCCTCCAAGGGGACATCTCAATGGAGAGATGGTTAGTTTCACATCAGAAAAACATAAAAGAAGCACAGGATCGTTCTCTCCCTTTTTGATTCTATCAGTTAGTATTAGCAGACACTAGTTTTGTTTGTGTGATCCCTTTGACTCTTAGACCTATCAGTGTGATCAATTGTGAACTGAAATTGATCACTTGGACTAGTGAGATGGCATTGGTACATGCCACCTTGATGGGATTGTATTGGAATCTCCTGGCACGTTTCTAACTCCACCATTTGGGGCAAGTCTGATTGAGCATGTCCCAAATTGTACATCTCCTCCCTCTCTTATTCCCACTCTTATATTTAACAGGGATCACTTTTCAGTTAAAATTTAAACACCTAAGAATAATTGTGTGTTAATTACAGAGTTCAACCACTAGTACTAGAACAAAACAAAACAAAACAACACTAAAATGGATAAAGTATTACATTGTACATCAACATTCAGGACAAGAGCTGATCAAGTCACTGTTTCTCATCCATCATGGGAAGCGGGATACACAGCAGACTCATTGAATGGCAGATGTCCTAAATAGCACTCTGGCCTCAGAATCAGCCCTTAAGGCATCCCGAGATGGCTGAAGAGCCCATGAGAGTATTTTAGGCATGGAAAGCCAAGACACTCTGGAAAGAAAAAAAAAAGACCTAAATGAAAGATCTCTGTGAGTGAGATCCCAGTGGAAAGAATGGGGCCATCAAAGAAGGAGGTACCTTTCTCTGAAGGGAGGAGAGAACTTCCACTTTGACTATGACCCTGTCAGAATAAGATCGAAGTTGGCGAACTCAAAAGGCTTCCATAGCCTTGGCAACTCATGACTAGAGATTAATGACACCATAAATAAGAGTGTCAAATTGTTAAGTCAACAACAGGAGTCACTGTGTACTTACTTCTCATGTGGGATCTGTCCTTAATGTGTTGTCCAATGTGAAGAAATGCTATAACTAGTACTGAAACAGTATTTTACACTTTGTGTTTCTGTGTGGGTGCAAACTGATGAAATCTTTACTTAAAATATACTAAATCGATCTTTTGTATATAAAGATAATTGAAAATGAATCTTGATGTGAATGGAATGGGAGAGGGAGCAGGAGATGGGAGGGGTGTGAGTGGAAGGGAAATTATGGGGAGGGGGAAGCCATTGTAATCCATAAACTGTACTTTGGAAATTTATATTTACTAAATAAAAAATTAAATTAAAAAAATTAAAAAAAAAAAGAAGCACAGGATGACATTCTCCATTCACCACTGACAAAAATGCAAAACCCAGGGGGAACAAGGAAGTGAAGGAGTGGAGCCCCTTAAGGCCTGGTGGTGGGAATGTGAATCGGGCAGCTATTCTGATGAGCCATTGGAAAGGAGAAAATGAGAGCAAGCGTGTCGACGGCCCACAGCCTCAGAGACTCCACTCCAGAAACAGACCCGCAGTAGTTCTCACACTGATCCCAGATGGGCAGTGTGTAGATGTCTGTGGATGTGTTGTCTGAAGTAGTAAACACCAGGGAGCGTGCTGTATGCCCTTTAGGGGAGCACAGGAACCCTAGGAAATGACCCATAAACACTCGGGAGTACTATACAGCAGTCAGCAGCAACAAGCCAATGGACAGGGCAACACGGCGAGCCCTTTTCATTCCTTTTTCCTAAGTAAGATAAAAATGATAGACTATTTCAGATACTATTCATTTTCTAGAAGTCAAGTAGACAAAATCATTGACTTCTGATGCCTACATGTTCCTCTCAGTCTATGGCTTTTGGGAAAGCCACAGAAAAGTTCTCCCAACTCTAATAAGGCTTCCTTCCTTGGCAGTTTTGATATCAAGGTGGGGAACGTGTGGCCTGCAGGCTGTATAAGGCCCACGAAATCCTGTGGCCTGGCCATGCCAAGGCAACCACAGGCACACTTGAAATCCAATAAATCTATTGCAGGCTAACATTTAAGTTGACAATTTTGTATGGCTTGTGAATGTTATTATAAATCGTCAACTGGCCTGAGAGGGGGCAAAAAAGAGACTTCCCCACCCCTGAACCTGTCCTAGTAAGTTTGTTTATACTTATTTTCATTTTTGGGAGCTCATGTTCATCCACAATTTCTAGATAGTTTTAGATTCTGTTTAATATTTGACCTTGGGGAAATCACAGGGTATCCAGTTGTTGTTCCTGGATCTTAATTTGCATTATAGCTTTGAGATTAGCTGAAATGACTACATTAGGGCTTTTCCAACTGGGTATCTTATTAAAATGCACATTTGGATTCAGTAGGCCTGGAGAGAACCTGGGATTCTGCATTTATGACATACTCTCTCTTTTTTTTTAAAGACGCATTTATTTATTTGAAAAGCAGAGTTACAGAGAGGCAGAGGCAGAGAGTGAGAGATACAGGTTCTCCATCCGTTGATACACTTCTCAGATGGCTGCAACAGCCAGAGCTGTGCCAATCCAAAGCCAGGAGCCAGGAGCTTCTTCTGGGTGTCCCATGTCGGTGCAGGGGCCCAAAGACTTGGGCCATCTTCCATTGCTTCCCCAGGCCATAGCAGAGAGCGGGATCAAAAGCGGAGCAACCAGGACTTGAACCGGCCCCCATTTGGGATGCCGGCACCACAGATGGCAGCTTTACCCACTAAGCCATGGTGCCGGCCCCTACGACATACTCTTAGGTAAGGCCAATGCTGAGGGTCCTTATTCCATGCTGTGAGTTACAAAGTTCACCAGGAATACCTTGTATAAAGGGTTGCTCTGGAGGCATATTAAATCTCACAGAACAATCTCTGGATTTGTTTCCATTGGTCCAAAGATTCCTGAGGGGGCAGCCGAGGTGCTGTACTGTGTGGGGCTCCGAGGGCTTGCTCTCCCAGTGCTACACAGAGAGCTCTGGTGCAGCATGTACTGACACCAGCTCACACCGGAGCCAGCTGCCCGGATGTCCTCCGAGTCCGTGCTCAGTGTCATCACATAGGCGGCTTCCTATCAGCCTTGGTGGTGGAATTTACGCAGTGGAGACTGGCAAATGCTGTTCAGTTCAGGGCTCTCCTGCCCATTAAGGCTCAGTGTACCAGCACGCCACCGTGGTCAGAACATCCAGTGGGAGACCACTGCCGGCCACCTCAGCGCGGCCATGGGCCGCACAGCCAGCAGCAACCATCTCCCACCTGTGGTTTCTAGTCAGGGTTAGAGCCCAGGTTTAAAGGAACCAAATGGTAACCGGGTTCACCTAGAAAGGTATGCTAAGAGAAATTAGTCACGGGACTTCAAAGACAAAAGTCAGTTCTCCTACTTCCACGTTCCTCCCTCCAAGCATATAAAGGCTGACATGAAAAGGACTTTATGTTTGTAGTTTGTAGGAGCTGATGAATTCTTAAAAACAAATATATTCTCTTAAGTATGCATGCAAATTAAAGTCAGAGAGGAAAAGGGTAGAAAAATATATTCTTCCAAACAAACACTTTATTTTTTTTCTTTTTAAAGATTTGTTTATTTATTTAAAAGTCAGAGTCACACAGAGAGAGGAGGAGAGGCAGAGAGAGAGAGAGAGAGAGAGAGAGAGAGGTCTTCCATCCACTAGTTCACTCTCCAGATGGCCGCAACAGCGGGAGCTGCGCCAATCCGAAGCCAGGAGCCAGGAGCTTCTTCTGGGTCTCCCACGCCAGTACAGGGACCCAAGGACTGGGACCATCATCTACTGCTTTCCCAGGCCACAACAGAGAGCTGGATAGGAAGTAGAGCAGCCGGGACTTGAATTGGCGCCCATATGGGATGGTGGCACTGCAGGTGGTGGCTTTACCTGCTAAGCCACAGCACCAGCCCCAGAAACACTTTCATTAAATGGTTAGTTAGGATTGAGAGGGATCAGAGTAGTAATGGGAGTTGAGTTTCTACTGAAAGCCCACTGCATCGTCTTATTTCATGGCTCTAGACAAGCTTTGTCCACTTTTTGACATACTTTCCTAACTTGTAAAATAAGAGTGAAAATAACTTTCACCCATCTTACCTCTTCATAAGTTCTATAGCATGCTGGGATAAAAAATTAGGTTGGGGGCAAATGTTTGGTACAGTGGTTAAAATGATGCTGGAGACACCTACATGCCATATTGGAGTGCCTAAGTTTGTGTCCCAGTTCTGCCTCTGATTTTAGCTTCCTGCTAATGCACACCATGGGACACAGTAGGTGATGGCCCAAGTATGAGAGTCCCTGTCACCTATGGGGAAGACTTGGATTGAATCTGGTTCCTGGCTTCAGCCTGACCAAATCAGGCTGTTGTACCATCTGGAGAAGGAACTATGGGGTGGAAGATGTCTCTGTGTCTGTCTTTTTTTTGGGGTGCAGGGCCCCAAGCACTTGTGCCATCTTCTGCTGCTTTCCCGGCTACATTAGCAGGGAGCTGGATGGGAAGTGGAGCAGCTGGACATGAACCAGTGCCCATGTGGGCTGCTGGTGTCACAGGCAGCAGTTTGACCTGCTACACCACAATGCAAGCCCCAAATTTCAAATTTTTTGCATCAACATAAGCTTATCTTTTAATTCTGTTTCCATGAACGTTGTGAGGTACCCTTACAGAAGTTGGCAAATATTTACAAATTACTTTGATTGAGAAAGAAATGCCTGAGTGTAGGTTTGGTTTCCTGATGTCAGAGACCTCTGTCGTCTATGGGTGGGTTCTATCCCATCAGATCCCAGTGTGAGTGTGCAGTGTAGAAAAGTGAACCACAGGGATGAGCATGGAGACCAGTCAATGTCCCTTACCCCCGCAGTAGGCTCTCTTTATTGCTGCAGCCCCAGATTATGTGGCGGAAAAGTCCTGTAGCACAGCCACTACCTGTGTAATGTCTGCTCTGTGGTCAGCTCAGGGCTTCCACTGCTGTCCTAGGCATTCATTAAATTAGCATTTGAAAACACATTTCAGGAGGGTGAACTTTGAACTACCTTTTCAGTTACAGCATGTACAGTTTCTCTTCTGATTCAAAGTATAGAAAAAAGCCAACTACAAGACAGAAAATATGACCTTAAGTTTCTGAAAAAAATATAGATGTACATGCCTTCTAAATTTTGGGAGGATATTTAGGAAATGATTTCTGTAATTATTTCAGGACACTGGGATTGTGGATAATGCTGATTTTATTATACATATTTTGAAATAATTTCTAAATTTTCAAAAATAAAGGATAGTATTTAAAAATCTACCATTTTAAAAATTATTTGAGAGACAGAGAGTGAGAGAGCTCCCACCCACTAGTTCACTCCCCAGATATCCACAGTGGCTAGGGCTGGGCCAGGCCCAAGCCAGGAGTCAGCAACTCAGTTCAGGTTTCCCAGGTGGGTAGTAGGGACCCAGGTACTTGAGAGACACTGGTGCCTCCCAGCGAATGGGGTGGCAGGAAGCCAGAATCAGACCTTGGGACTCAAGCCCAGTCCCATGGGCACCTTGTTGGGTTGGTATCTTAACCACTCGGCTAAACACCGCCCTTCTTTTCTTGAGGGCAGTCAGTTCTGCATGTGTAAGCCTGCTTTCTTTCTTTCTTTCTTTCTTTCTTTCTTTCTTTCTTTCTTTAATTTATTTTACAGGTAGAGTTATAGACAGTGAGAGAGAGAGACAGAGAGAAAGGTCCTCCCTTCATTGGTTCACTCCCCAGATGGCCACTACTGCCGGCGCTGTGCCGATCTGAAGCCAGGAGCCAGGAGCTTCTTCCTGGTCTCCCATGCGGGTGCAGGGCCCAAGCACTTGGGCCATCCTCCACTGCCTTCCCGGGCCACAGCAGAGAGCTGGACTGGAAGAGGAGCAACCGGGACTAGAACCCGGCACCCATATGGGATGCTGGTGCCACAGGTGGAGGATTAACCAAGTGAGCCATAGCTCCGGCCCAGCCTGCTGCTTTCAACAACACCTTCTAAGACCTCAGATTCATGGGACAACCCCTTAGGGTGTGTAATTTGATTGTTCTTCAGTATTGCCATCAAATTTCATATCTGAAATGCGTGCTGCAAGCATCTACTCAATAAAACTCCTCGTCACTGTCCAGGAGACTTTCAGAGATGATGAATTGAAGTTTTAGGATAAGCTGATTCTGCTGGCGCCGTGGCTCAACAGGCTAATCCTCCGCCTGCGGCGCCAGCACACTGGGTCTAGTCCCGGTTGGGGCACTGGATTCTGTCCCGGTTGCCCCTCTTCCAGGCCAGCTCTCTGCTGTGGCCCGGGAGTGCAGTGGAGGATGGCCCAAGTGCTTGGGCCCTGCACCTGCATGGGAGACCAGGAGAAGCAACTGGCTCCTGGCTTTGGATCAGCGAGATGCGCTGACTGCAGCGCGCCAGCTGCGGCGGCCATTGGAGGGTGAACCAACGGCAAAGGAAGACCTTTCTGTCTCTCTCTCTCACTGTCTAACTCTGCCTGTCAAAAAAAAAAAAAAAAAAAAAAAAAAAAAAAGGATAAGCTGATTCGTTGAGTCGCTGTTGAAAGTCAGGCTTTTCTGTCTCACTCTCTTGTACTTCATCTTCTGGTTCATGCTGCTCTCTTTAAGGATCCTATAACTTGCACAGGCATGGCTTGCCAGCTGGAACCAGAGTTACAGCAAACTAAGGATTGACATCATCTGTCCAAACACAGAGCCAAGGAAATGAACATGCGTGATATACGTGTGCCCTGATTTAATGTTGGAGCACCACCCAACAGCTCACACGTTGTGCTTTTCCACACTGCATCCCCAAACCCACATAGCCCTGGCTCAAGGTTAGAGTGTTGCACATGGTAAGGAAAGAGAAGAAAATCTGTGACATCGTATGTGTTCTGACCTGTCTGATTAGGGAAAGATGATGTGCTCCGTTCTGTTTGGAATATTTTTACTACGGATTTCCGCCCTGGACGATGTGACTTCACCAGGTTATAATTTGCATTTTAGCTGAAGTCTGCAGAGCACGAACCCCTTAGGAGACATTACCTCACACTCCTGTCCTCTGGGAGGCATGGGGTCAGGTGCATCAGGAAAGAGAAAGTAGAAATCAGGCTTCCTCTTAGGAGCTGGACTAAGAGGAGGGGCAGAAAGGAATGGGGGCTCCCAAGTCTGTTGCTAAGACTCCTGCACCATCAGGGAAGTAGCTCCTCTGCTTCAACACACCCTGTGTGTCTGATCCCTAGCACGGATCCGAGGTACCTTTGGCTACAAACTCTATTTTCTGTCTTTGTTTCCCTCCACAATTTCTTTAACTCACCTTTTGAATTTAGCTCAAACCTATAAACTATTTGGTTTGGTCTCCTAACTGTTGACTTGTGGTTTTTCATTCCTTGGTCCAGATGGTAAGATTTTTGTTTTGTTGAAGTGTAGGGATGGTGTTTGATGATTTCTGCCATTATTCACAGCACCTGCTTAGCACAGCACGGTACACGCCCACCTCCACCTCTCTCATCCGCCTCTATCCCCTGACCCAGCATTATTTTGCTTTTTTCTGCTTTTTGCTTTCTGCGTGTGTTCCCCCACTAGACTGCAACTTCCTGAAGGCAGGAACTTTCTCTGTTTTGCTCACTGCTCTGTCAGTAGTGCCTAGAGTAGGGTCTGGCACATGGGAGGCCCTCCATGCTCACACAGGAGAGAACAAATGTTCACAGCTGTACTCTGGACTGGGCCTGTATTTTTGTTTCTTGGGGCTGCTTCCCCAGTGACTCTGCTCTGATCCCCCTCCCCCTCCCCCCACTTTTTTTTTTTTTTTTTTTTTTTGCTGCTCACAAAGTGACCGAGCCCAAGGTCACAATGAATGGCGTTGGTGTTCACAGAGATGAGACGCTCATTTTAAATGTAGCCTAGATGAAGGGGGCCAGTGAAGCAGCAGCTGAGTTTTGTATTTAGAGAAGCCATGTTTCCTTGTACTGAATAAAGTTTTCCTACTGTTGTGCTCTGTTTTCTGTTGCTCCAGCTGAGCGCTGCAGGCTGGGTAGGGGATAAAGAACAGAGATTTATTTAGCTGGTGATTCTGGAGGCAGAAATCCAAGAGCGTGGAGCCAGGACCCAGTGACAGGCTTCTTGCTGCGTCATAACCCAGCACAGGCATCAGAGGGTAGGGCAGAGCAGGCACGCCCAAACAGAGCCCACTTTGGGTGCAGAGCTGCTCCTGTGGGGATGACCTCGGTCCCGTCCTTGTGACCTTAATCCATTCAAAGGCGCAGGGATTGAGTTTCCAATACATGACCTTTTGGGGAATGTATTCAAACTACGGCACACACCAAGTGGGTTAAATGCCATGCAGTGGAAGGGCTGGAGGACACACAGGGGGAATAATACCCTTGTCACTTCCTTCCAGTTAAGAACTCCCAGCACAGGTAGCCTTTGAGATACCATAGGTGAGAAAGTTAGGGTATGGAGAGACAAGTCATTTATTCAAAGTCTCCCAGATAGAGAATGCCTGAACTTTTCAGTCAATACGGTGCACTAAAAAGGTAATTATTGAAGAATAAATTTATTGGGATCCCACACCTACTATGCTTCCATGGTTTCTCCGAATCCCAAAAGTATCTCAGCTGGTTTTACCATCATTGATCATGTAGAATCCAATACAGCTTCTGGTTCTATCAGCTCAAGCCAGGCTGTACCTTGGCGTAGATAAGTGAGACAAACTCAAGGGGAAGACAAATGTTCCTGATCTTACAGAGCACCTGGAAGAGGGCTATCTGTTTGGGCAGCTGATGAGCTGCCAATGGCCGGAGAGTGCACCAGTAAAGCCCCAGGCCTAAAGGGCCGGCCTTGAGGCTGTCTGTCAAAAAACTAAGCGAGGGTAGAATCAGGTCCCTGCTACCAGGCTCACAGTTTGAGGGCTGCTTATTGACAAGGAGCAGGCAGAAGTGCTGGGCGCTCACCACTGCAGCCTTTGAGCTAAGGATGAAGGCTCCCTTGTCTGTAACAAGCTCGTGGTCATCCCCACCTCCAAGATGTCTTCCTGACCTTGTAGACTGTGCGTGTGATCAGAAAATAGCACCTGAGTGTATCCAATTGGTTTAGAGAAAGTAAAACTTCTTCCAACAATTTGAATGAAGTTGATTCTCTCTGTGGGCACTGTATTAAGGAAATATCAACTTTGACAATGTAAGTTCATGCAGGAATAAATTTCCTAGAAATGTCTGTCTTAGTGGAACAGTAGTGACCAAGGACGCTCATTGTTACCTAACATCCATCTTTGTCTCCTCCACATCTACTCTCTCATCCATCCTTTCCTCTGACCCCAGCTCCTTCCCTTCCATCCTACTTCTCTCTCTTGCTCTCTTTTAAAGGCATTTATTTATTTGAAAGGCAGAGTTACAGAGATGGAGAGAGAGAGAGGGAGAGAGAGAGTCTTCCATCTGTTGGTTCACTCCCCAAATGACCTCAATGGTTGGTGCTGGGCCAAGCTGAAGCCAGGAGCCCAGAATTCCTTCTGGGTCTCCCACGAGGGTGCAAGGACCCAAACACTTGGGCCATCTTCCACTGCTTTCCCAGGCATATTAGCAGGGAGCTGGATGGAAAGTGGAGCAGCAGGGACTCAAACCAGCGCTCATATGTGATGTTGGCATCACACCAGTGACTTAACCTGCTGTGCCAAAACGCTGGGCCCTCCCACTCTCTCTTTCCTTTGCTCCTGCCTGGGTCCTAGGGTGCCAGCCAGAGCTACTCAGTCGTTTAGTTCCAACATCAGCAGGCAGGGCTGAAGGCTCCCGGCCTCTTCACTAGCAACCCTGGTCTCAGGGTCATCTTTACTTGGTTCATTTCTCCTTGTTCAAATAGAAAACATCTTCAGGTTGTTGTATTGCTTTCCTATTGCTGTTGTAACATGCACAGATGCTTCAAAGTGTTTCTGAAAAATGGAATCTAAAGAAAAATTTATTTTGATGCCAAAAAATTTTTGGAATCTGTGTATATAGGGATTTTCATAAAGTTTGTGGAGATTGTATGTTATGAAAAAACTAAGCATGGATTTCAAAATTTTCTTGCAGCAAAATAAAAATTATCTGTTAATTCCATTTCCAGAAGTTTCTGAAGTACCCTTATAATACCACAAACTCACTGGCTTGAACAACATGATGTTGTCTTATTTCTGGAAGTTAGAAATCCTGAGAAGTCAAAGTGTCAGCAGGGCCAAGTTCTGGAAAATCCCTTTTCTTCCCTTTCCCAGATCCTAGAGGCAGCTTGCCTTCCCGGGTCCATGGTCCCTCCACTCACGCTCTGAGCCAGCTGCACAGCATCTTCAGGCCTTTTCCGCTCTTTGTGAGCTCTGCTTCCCTCATCACGTGTTTGACCCTGACCCTTCCGCTGCCGTATGTGGACCATTGTGATTGCATCCACGCCATAGTCCAGACTAATCCCTGATTCCTTAATTTAATCTCATCTGAAAACCCCCTTTTCCAATGCCACGTGAATATCTACTATGTTTTATAATATAATTATTTTACTATAGTATAAAAAGATTTATTCATTTATTTGAAAAGAAGAGAGAGAAATCTCTTTGGTTTGCTGGCTCAGTCCCCAAATGACAGCAATTTCTAGAGTTGGGCTAGACTGAAACCAGGACCTAGGAACTCCATCCAGGCCTCCCACATGTGTGGCAGGGGCCCAAAACCTTGGGCCATGATCTTCTGCCTTCCTAGGCATATTAGCAGGGAGCTGGATCCAAAGCAGATCAACTGGGTCTGGAACTAGCACTCCAATATATGATGCCAGCCTCATAAAGCAACAGCTTAGTCCGCTGAGCCACAGGGTTGGGCCCCTGCGTGGGGCCATGATGTCTTCTATCACAGGCGTGAAGCTGGGGATTCCAGGAGGAAGTTACTGACTTGAACACTCTCATTTAAAGAACAAGCAGGTTTAGGGCTTCCAAAGAAAATGAGCTCAGTTTCCCAAAACAAAACTCATAGACAGGATCTTGCTTAGAAATAGGCTGATAATTACTCGCGGTGCATTTTGGTCTAATGCTGATTTGGTTTGGGGAATCTGAAGCTACAGCATCGTCACACAGAGCTTTGGGATAAGCCAGTCAGGGTTTGTAGGCCAGCTCTGGCACTTGCTATGGGTTCTTGGGTATGTTTGCTTAATTATAAGAAAATCTGTTTGCTTAACTGTAAAGTGAGAACAGTAATTCTTCCATCCTAGGAGTGTAAGATTTAAAAAATGTGTATATAACAGGCCTAGTATGCTACCTCATCCACAGGTGATGCTTCCTAAAAGTTTCTTTTATCTCCTTCCTTAGCGATTAGACTGAAGGTCAAGAATGTAATTATCATGTGGCCAAGAGTAATTAGGTTAAGAGTAATCAAATGCATGTTGAGCAATGGAATTTTAAACAAAACTTGGAGGGTGCACCTATATAGTCCAATGGGAATTGACAAAATCTATGCCCTGTCATTTCACTTTAGTCTAATTACATTGTGTGTCTCAACTGAATGAGGGTGTGTACAGGAAGACCTGAGCTGTCTCAAGCCTGTGCCGGAAGAATTGTAGAGACCAGCTGGAATTCCCTCACTTCCAGGTTTGATAGAGACAAACGACCTAAGGATTCAATGGGCCTTTAGATATAGTATCCAGACAACCGCCCAGCAATCTCAGTGCTGTGCTTTGCCCGGCCACTCTCCACAATGAGAAGTGCACTATCCTTTGGAATAGGTCATTGTGTTGGTGGCTCATTCTTACTAGAAAATTCTTCCTTATTTTTAGTCATGTTTACCTAACATTCCTATATTTTTATTATAATTCTGCCCTCTAAATTTATAAAAACCTATACAATTTTCATTATAGCAACCCTACAGATGCACATACCCTGAGTCTTTTCTTCTCTAAGTTAATATTCCAGTTTCTTCAACCATTTGTCATATACTATTCTCAGCTCTTTCCAAATCTTTCAGTTGTCCTTCTTTTATGTTCTCTTGTTTATCAGTGTTTCCTCAAAATGAGTTACTCAGAACTAAACAGAATATTCAGGCTGTGGTTGGATGACGGCATAGTATTTGGGGACGTTTGTTTTCATGGGTTCTAGATTATATGCCTATTGATGAAGACTGACTGAATTCGTTTTTTCAAAAGTAGCCACATGACACTGTCATTTGCTTATTGTGAGCTTGTAGTCAATCAAATGATTAGGCTATTTATCAGCAAGCATTTGTTTTCTCCCATTCCTACCTGTCCAACTGACTTATTATAATGCTTGTTGTACAAACAATATTATAAAAATACAAATAAAAATGAAATAAGCAGCCCCAAATCTTACTACCCTGACATCAGCAATTTTCCATTGTCCATGCTCCTTCCTGGCCCTGGCTCATATACCACTACAAATCTTACATAGTTTTCATCATAACCTAAGATAAATTTTAATTTCCTGACTTTAAAGGTTAATGTGTTCACATTTTCCCAAGTTCCTACATTATCTTTTATAATTGCATGTTAGAAAAGCTGCATTAAATTCCATAGCAAGATGAACTGTATTTACTCAACCATTCCCTGTCTCATACATTGAGATTGTTCTCTCCTTATCCATAAAATGTTCTCCTTCGGGACATTGGAATATGATCCCCAAATGAAGTGACTGTTTGGATCAAGATCAAGATTTTACTTTTCTCTATTTTAAATGTCCTCTTTTTAGTTTATTCTTGGTTCAGGCTTCTGTGCAGCCACTTCTCCAATCCCCTCCTCCACTGCTCTTAGCAGCATTTTTCAATTGGGAATAAATAGAATAGAATATATGACAAAACGCTGAGATTTTAAGCTTTAATACTATTCTAATCTATATGAATCCCTACAGGGGATTCATGACCGTCTCACCCTCGTACAATGACTTCTCACAATGCCAGCTTAAGAGTGCCTACTTCAAGAGCTGTCAGCAATGTCTCCTCACCCTGCACGCTCTTTTCTTACTGGCTATCTGATGCCTCTACTTAATGGAGGCCAAATTTTCTATGTTCCTTGGGGCAGCCTCTGTGTCACTTTCACTTACTATATTCCCAACTTAGTCATTGGAGGCTCTCAGTGAATATTTATTAGTAGAAGGGATGAAAGAATATAATTAAAGATAAGACTTACAATTTAAATCAGCCTGGGGGAGATACCACTTCATTCACGCTAACGAGTAAATTGCTGGTATTAGTTATTTCCCTGGGAACAGGTTTGCCTAAGAGGAAGAGGGAAAGACTCCAGTTCTGTCTGAGAGAAGATAGTGATGGGCTTGGGACACCTCTAACAGGTACATTATCATTGCATCCAGGCCAGCTTTGCACTTTATAAACCTGGACCACTAGTGTTATAACAGACCAGAGTCTTGTTAACTTGTAGGGCCCATAAAGGTTTATTTATTTGAAAGGCAGTGAGAGAGAGAGATATCTTCCATGTATTGGTTCACTCCCCCAAATGGCCACATTGGCCAGGGCTGGTCAGGCCAAACCAGGGACCCAGAACTCCATCAGAGTGTCTTCCACATGGGTGGGCCCATAGATTCTGTACTGTAAAATGTAGACAAGCTTTTGTAGCCTCTTAGGATTTCTGACTGGACTGTTTCACTTGCGCTAATGCTACCCAATAAGAGAACCCATCTTGGATGTCACTACAGAAATGTCAGGGTCGATGGAGGACCATGGGAAAGAATAGACTGACAATGTATCTATAGTTGTCCACTCCCTTGGTGTCTGCAAGGGGTTGGGTTCAGAAACTCCTGTGGATTCCCAACCCTGAAGATACTGAAGTACTTTCTGTGAAATGGGGGAATATTGCATATCACCTATGCATTTCCTCCTGTATGTTTTAAATCATCTCTAGGTTACTTAGAATGCCTAATAAAATGTAAATGCTATATACATAGTTGTTATACTGTATTGTTTAGGAAATCATGATGAGAAAAGTCTGTACACATTCGGCACGGATGCAATTTTTTTTCCAAATATTTTTGACCCCTGGTTTGGTTGAATGTCTGGTACAGAGGGCTGTCTGTATGCTAAACTCTACTGCTTCCTTGCTAGAGAGCAGAGGACGATGGGAAGGGAGTGCCCTTTCCTGGGACAACTTACGGAAGGCAGGGCCCCATCTAGATGGGAAGGAGTGTCAAGGTGATCAGCGTCTGACTTTGCCTAGGAGTCTCCCAGGTTTTTAATTATTTTTAAAAAATATTTATCTACTTACTTACATTTATTTGAAAGGAGAGAGAGAGAAAAAAAGAGAGTAAGTTCCAACTGCTGGTTTACTCCCCAAATATCTGCAACAGCCAGGTCAGAAGCCAGGAGCCTGAAATTCTACCTGTGTCTCCTTTTTTTTTTTAAATTTTATTTTTTTTATTTTTGACAGGCGGAGTGGACAGTGAGAGAGAGACAGAGAGAAAGGTCTTCCTTTTTGCTGTTGGTTCACCCTCCAATGGCCGCCGCGGTAGGTGCACTGTGGCCGGCGCACCGCGCTGATCCGATGGCAGGAGCCAGGTGCTTCTCCTGGTCTCCCATGGGGTGCAGGGCCCAAGCACTTGGGCCATCCTCCACTGCACTCCCTGGCCACAGCAGAGAGCTGGCCTGGAAGAGGGGCAATCGGGACAGGATCAGTGCCCCGACCGGGACTAGAACCCAGTGTGCCGGCGCCGCAAGGCGAAGAATTAGCCTAGTGAGCCGCGGCGCCGGCCGTACCTGTGTCTCCTACATGGAGACAGGGACCCAGGATCTTGAGCCATCATCTGCTGTCTCCTAGGCACATTATCAGGAAGCTGGATCCAAAGCAGAGCAACCTGGACTAGAACCAGGCACTGCAGTAGGAGATGCCTAGTGGCTGCCTAGTCCATCACACAACCCCTGCCTCTCTCCTGGTTTGAGTGCTGAGTTCCACTTCTCAGTTCTGGGAAAACTGGGACAATGAGCTGCCCAGGCCAGGAACAGCCAGAAGTCTTTCCTGGCTTCTCTGAGAATTATATTGAAAAGACGCAAAATAGCCCCCCCCACCCCCCCCACCCCCCCGCCAGAACTCAGGCTTCTCTCAGCCTCCCGGCCTCCTGGCCTTGCCCCTTGGCAATGACCTGTGGAGAGCAAATGGAAATTTTCCCCTGCTTCTCCTATCCTGGGGGAAATTTGTGAGCCAAAATTTTATGTGACATGGAAAAAAATAAAAGTTGGTGCCCAAAGAACTCCCTACACAACTTCTCTTCCCTAGTGACCTGTCAACTTGGCCAAGACCCTTTTGGAGCCTGGACGAGTAGTTATAGATGATCATCTTTAAATATAGATGCTATATTTGTGGGAGTATGTCTACCAAGCCATCACACAGAACACTGGGTGCCTCAGTGGTACTTTCTGTCTGGCCAGGGCAGTGAAATGCACTGAGCTGCTGGAAGAGATGGGAAGACACCAGCTTCTTCTTTGTGTCGACTCTTCTTTAGGCTCCAGCATACAGGGTCTCTGGGTGACTTGGAGCCCTCATATCACCAATCGTACACAGGTTGTCCTCTAGCATTGAGTAGCAGCACTGTCTCGGCATTTATTAGACCATTACTGAGCTGTGCAGGATGGAAAACATCTGCTGGTGGTGAATTTATGTTTTTAGCCTCTTTTCTTGCTTCCTTTTATTTTTGCTGGTCACAGAACAATTCACTCCTTCTTCAATACACACATATTCTCTTTTTTTTATAGAAAATTTTTTATTTAATAAATATAAAATTCAAAAGTACAACTTTTGGATTATAGCGGTTCTTCTCCCCATACCTACGCTCCCACCCGTAAACCATCCCATCTCCTACCTCTCCCATCCCATTCTTCATTAAGATTCATTTTTAATTATCTTTGTATACAGAAGATCAACTCTATACTAAGTAAAGATTTTAACAGACTACACCCACACAGACACACAAAGTATAAAGTACTGTTTGAATACTAGTTTTACCGTTAATTCTCACAGTACAACACATTAAGGACAGAGGTCCTACATGGGGAGCAAGTGCACAGTGACTCCTGTTGTTGATTTAACAATTGATACTCTTGTTTACGACCTGAGCTGCCAAGGCTATGGAAGCCTCTTGAGTTCACAACCTCCGACCTTATTTAGACAAGGCCATCATCAAAGCAGAAGTTCTCAATACACATGTATTCTTTTTAAAGCTTCCCCCTCTGTCCCTTATCTTCTAGTTATCGCAGAGAAACTGTTTTGCCGCATTATCCTCTCTTTGCTTTCCTGTGTTTCTCGTACAAGTATATTCATTGCTGTGCGGGTGTATGCCCTTGTGCACATGCATAAACAAACACATCTGTATGTATATCCTTGCAGCCTGATTCCTTGTGTCAAGTAAAGAGAGGCAGATATTTGTACTTACATTAAATACAATAAAGTCCCAGGAATTAAATTTCTAGAGCACTTGGATGCACTCTGATTTTCTTCATGATTTTTATAAAAATTTCCATCTGCCTCTTTAACTTCTACTAACTTATCTGACTTTTCTTAAGCACAAATATTCAAAATAAATAGAAGAAATTTTCTGTTTATTTTTTCTTGTCTTAAAAAAGTGATAGCCAGCCTTAGCGTAGCACCATTTTCTACTTTTTGCCTGTAAATCTAAAGTGTATGCAGAATGTTATGTGTTATGAACAGCTTTGTGGACTATCTGGAAATATAAGTATTATTTTTATCAGGAGTGACTAGAAATAGAAGGAAAGCAGATGGTGAGGTGACTTACAGAACAAAATTAGATGTTGGGGACATCAAATAAAAGGCACAAGTACATCCGGATTTTTGAGCTGTGGTCTTTAATTTGCTAGGAGAGGAACCTCAGAAATCTTCAAGGGAGAGCTGACACCTAGCATGGGCTTGAAACTACGGCAGGGGGTCCCAGGATAGTCCTGTTAAGCCCTGTTCTCTTCCTCTAGGCTCTGGCCTCAGACTGTCCCTGGACATGGTACTAAGAGAACACAGGCCCTGAGTGCCACCTCTCCCAGAGCACAGGGCAAAAAGGGACATGTGCCTCGCCCTTCTGGCTGGATCCACTTCCCTGAAGATCTGCCTGCTAGAACGGGGAGGGCCGCTCTGGGCCATCTGAGTTCCAAACAAGGCACTTAGATTGCATTTGTATGCTGGAGATGTCTTGTATTTTACAAAGGTCTTTCATTAATTTACACGGCAAACCCATAAAACATACCTATGATCGCTGTTTTATAGATGCTAAGTAATTTGCCCAAGTTAATAGTATATTTGACTTGTCTCTCTCCCTCAGCTAGCTCAAAGAACTCAAGCCCTGATTTTCTTTTGATCCACATGCCACTCCCTGTGCCTTACTCTCTGCTGCAACTTTATGCTTACACTTTACAAGAGCCCCCTAACCACCCTCCTGTCTCCAGCCCAACTCAGCTTCGATACACCCAAGCCTCAAGGCCAGGTTCAGTGTTAGATCCGCTATCGTAAAGCTACTTTCACGGTGCCACTTCCTTGTTGAAATCAGTTGATGCATCCCCCAAACCTTTCCCCGATAACAAACTCTGTGACCTGACCTTCAAGGTACTCCATAATGCTTCTGCAACCTACTTTTCCAGTCTTACTTCCTAGCACTGTGTGTGACAGTGACATCCTGTCCCTTAATGATATGCTGCGGTTTAAATGAGTTTGTTTCCCATAGGTTCATGTGCTGGAGGCTTGGGTCCCCATATGGTGGTCTTGAGAGAAGTGGTGGGTCCTTTAAGGCATAGGGTCTGGTGCAAGGTGCTTCTCTATGGCACCCCTCCCTCGTGAATAGATTCCTGTCTCTCAGGAGTGGGTCAGGACTTGTTGGATTGCTAGTTCCCATGATATGGGGTTGGCCTAACGCAAGCTTGGTTCTGTCTCCGATATCCTGTCTTACCATGTGAGCTCTCTCACACATGCTCCTGCTGTGAGACGTCATTCACCCTGTTGCAACACAGCCAGGGGGACCTCACCAGAAACCATGACTCTCTGGCCACCAGAATCATACACTATAAACTTCTGTTCTTTACATATTTCCCAGCATCAGGTATTTTGTTGTAGCAACACACAGCAGTGGACTCAGATCCAGTCTTTACCTTCTTCATCCACATTTCTGCTTCTCCAGTTTCCCCACCTGAACTTCTGCCTCTTTTCCCTTCTGTCCATCTGAGTCCATGCAGCCAGGGCTGGCAGTGTGGTGCAGTGGTTGAAGCCACCATCTTCATTGCCAGCATCCCAGACAGGTGCCAGTTCATGTCCTGGCTGCTCCACTTCCAATCCAACTTCCTGCTAATGTCCTGAAGAAAGCAGTGGAAGATGGCCCAAGTACTTGGGCCCCTGCCACCCAAGTGGGAGACCCAGATGAAGCATCTGGCTTTGGCCTGGCCTAACCCTGACTGTTGTGGCCCTCTGGGGAGTGAACCAACAGATGGATCCCCTCTCTCTCTCTCTCCCTCCCTCCCACTCTGTAACTCTGACTTTCAAATCAATGTTTTTAAAAAGTAATAAATAAATAATCACGTTCAGCTGAGACTTCCCCTTCCAGTGAAAAGCCGCAGTTAGGGTCCACACTAGCTCCCAGCTGAATCAATTGTGTACAGCCAGGTACATCCTCCACTTCTGTTTAATACCGCTACTTCGCTCTGTATAGTCATTAACTTTTCATGGATTTCCATTTGTCCCAGTTACACAGGCAGCTGGGAGGCAGGAATCATGTAGTCTACTGTTTTGCTACAGCAAGATAATTTTGGGAAGCGGTCATCTTTGTGCTTTTGTTTTCTTCTCTCCTTGCCAGTGGCTTTGCTCCCCTCATGCAGAGATGTCCACGTCGCCTCCAGCAGAAAAGTCGGAGCGAGGGGCCAGCAAGAAACTGTGCACATTCCAGGTGTGTGTTTTGTCTTTTCAGCTTACAAGATGGATTTCTCTGGGAATCAAAGGGGAGTGTCTGAGGGTTTTAATCTGCACCCAGAAGTTGTACCATAACGGTGTGATTGGAAAGAGAAGGTAGCCTTCTCCAGGCCTGCATATTAGCCATGGTCCACACAAGCCTGCGTCCACCTCAAGATTTTTCTGACACTCAAAATGATCCATCAAGACACCTCCCGTTCATGCCATGGTCTGCCTCACTTACCACAACACCAACCCCACAAGCAGACAAGAGCGTGGCTCTCCTGGGGGAGATGGACGAAAGGAAAGACAAAGGTCGCCACGACACTTGGGCAGGACCTTGGATTCTGGCATCCTTGCATGTGTGCTGGCCCACGCAGTAGCCATTAGCCACTGGCCCAGTGGAGCACGTGAAATGGGGAGAGTGTGACTAACAGACTTTCAGTAGCCACACGTGGCTCAGGGCTGCTGTACTGGACGGAGGCCACTGGAGCTCCTGGCCCGTGAGTCCAGCACAGTTCCCGACACACAGTGCGCTCTCAGTAGACATTTCTGGGATGAGAGGATGACTCCCCTTAGAACAGGAGTTAAGGCTGCTCGGCCACCAGTTTACAGAAGGCCTGAAGCTCTTCCGCCGCAATGTGCTCTACTCTACCAGTCACATAGAAGACACCGCCGCTCTTTCCATTTAAAAAACTTTATAGAAATTGATTTTTCCAGGGGTGTGCAATTCCCAATCCATCGACATCAACAGATAGCTATTAGGGCTGACAATCGCTGTACTGCTTTGAATCTAAAAGCATCCAGTGCGGGCTTGCCAAAGCTTTAAATTATTCTCTGTAACGCTGGGGACAGAACTTAGCCAGCAGGTTCTTTCCCTTCTCCTGGTTAGTGTAGTGCTATATTGTATTGTATTTGTAACCTAATTGTCCAGGACTTTACCAACCTATGGCTAATGAGGTAAGGTTCTATTGATATTCAAATCACAGCAGCTCTCTTCTCTCATGTTCTCTGGTGTTCTTACCATTTGTTATTTCTACGGCGGCTGCTGCTTTGTAAGGGAACACTGTCCAGTGGGCACAGCCAGCTCCCCCACACCCCCAGGCTGCTCAGACCTTCGCAGGCCATTAGTGGGTATAGGAAAGGAATCCCCACCCCAGGGTCGGGCTCCACTAAGTCCCAGACTCTGAAATAGCTGCTGATGTCCCCATTCTCATTACAGATTTTTTTGTTTGCTTCATTTCATCTTGTTTTATTTCAGTGAATATAGACCTTTTGGTTGCTGGCCCAGCCCTCTCCTTTGGGAGTGGTCCATCAGCATGAAAGACCAGGTAGAATCAAATAATTGATAAGTAGTCGTGGATTCTCTTATGTGTAAAGCTTCTATTTTTTTAACCAATAGATATTGGATATACACTTAATATCTAAACATCCGATCACACTTCCGTCTTCCATGCCCCTTCCTTTCATCTTTGAATGTTTGAATCTGTGCAACTTCCAGTTCATGGAGAGAGTGATGCATAAGGACCAACAGTTACTCCAGCAAACAGATGCGCAAACCCAAGTTGGGCTCAGCTGGGAGTAATTACAAAGCATTCCTTTCTAATCCAGAGGCTGTCAAACCATCCTGTGTATCAGGATCACCTGGAGGCCTTGTTAGACCCCCCCCCCCCACAAGACTGTTGGGCCCCGCCCCCAGAGTTTACAATTTTGCCTTGCGTCTGGGGTGGGACCCAAACATTTGCATTTCTAACAATTCCCAGGTGGCACTGATCCTGATCTGGGAAACACACTTGGGAAACCAGTGCCTTAATCACTTGGTGCCTGGCTTTCTGGGAAAATGGGTTTTGTGTGCAGGGTAGTCCTCCCGCTTCACTTCATCTTAATGTTCATACGCTGCCAAAATATTCATCCGCAAAGACCTTTCTTGCCTGAAACTAAGAAGGAAGGAAATTTGAAATGTGAGAATTCTCAGTTCTTTTGTTCTCAGTTCTAAAACAATGATGAGTTTGCTTAAGGTTCCTAATAGCTCTTAGGCAACTCGGTTTGTGAGTGGTAGAAAACAGTGATTCACTGGGGACTCCAGACATTGAGTAATTTCAGTAAATCTCAACGTAGAGACTTGACTAATTGGGAGGCACTCTGTCTGCCGAGTGAGTGCAGGGGAGCGAGTCCGCTGTCAGATGGAGACTGGGATTCTAATTACATAATATAAATGACTCCCGAACAGTGCAACACAGAGTTCGGCTCCTTAGCTTTTCATTATTTAGGTGAGATTTCCCATAAGCCGCAAAACATTTACTCAGTTCAATTAATCCATTAAAAAATCCGGTTACCATACAGATGTTGAATCCACCTGACTTTGAGCAGTCAGCTATGAGATTTTCCTGTTTCACCAGATGGTCTGCTGTCAGGGAGAGCCAGCTTCCCTTGAAAGCTCTGAGCTCTGAGAATGCTGGGTTTTCTCTGCGTGTAATCACTCTTTAGGTCAATAAATTCTCTTTTCGGAGTAACTGAATGTCACTGTGGCAATTGAAACTCGTTTCTTCTTGTTTCTATCGTGTGTATAGGGAACGAGCAATACTGTTAATTATCTATCAGTAATTATTCCTAATTTGTTTGAAGACAGGGAGTCACTCTTTATCTTTTGTCTTTTTCATGCAAAATTACCTCCAGCCCCTTTTAAATTTGCACTCATAGATCCTCATTCCAATGCCCCTAATTTGTTCATTACTGTTGTCTAGGCCCTCTATTTCTAGGCCCTTCGTATAAAGCTCAGCCCAAATGCTGAGTCCCTGGCTCCTGACTGATGTGCTCTTACCACCTGGGCCTGGGCCAAGCAGGGCTGCTCATCCAGCCCTGTCCATGCACTGTGATTCCTGCAGCCCCAAGCTTGGTTCTACCAAGTCTCCGGCCTCTGAAGAGGCAAAACCACACATCCACATCTTAGCAGGTTTGGGGGAACGTGGGGGATGTTGCAAGGCTTTGTGTTTAGTCATTAATTTTTAACAATAAATCAGTTCAAAGAAGCAATTAGATTTATATAGTTTCAATTTACAGTTTAGTAAAATTAATATTGAGGGGCTGGCACTGTGGCACAGTGGGTTAAAGCCCCAGCCTGCAGTGCCGGCATCCCACATACGCTCTGGTTCAAGTCCTGGCTGCTCCTCTTCTGATCCAGCTCTCTGCTGTGGCCTGGGAAAGCAGTAGAAGATGGCCCAAGTCCTTGGGTCCCTGCATCCACGTGGGAGACCTGGAAGAGGCTCCTGGCTCCTGGCTTCGGATCTGGCCATTGGGGTCATTTGGGGAGTGAACCGGTGGAATAGAAGACTTCTCTCTCTGGCTCTACCTCTCTCTGTAATTCTATCAAATAAATAAAATAAATCTTTTAAAAATTAATATTGGGTCCAAGTAATAAAAGCAACTCTGCTTCATTTTCATTTTGGGTTCATTTTGGTTCATTTTAAAAGCAAGTTTTACATATACAGTTGTGAAGAAAATTCTCGCATAGGTGATGAAAATAATTAATTGTTTTAAATCATGAGAAACCTGTTGCTCAGAGCAACTCCTGGAGAAAAATCAAAATACAGATAATATTGCAGTGTCCTTCATTTTAATCCTCACCTGCCTAAATAGTTTCTGAGGCTTGGGGCCCTCCAGCCTCCTTTCTTCCAGTGAATTCTGTGTGACTCAAATCCCTTGGCAGCAATTATTTCTTAAAGATCAATCTCCTAGTTAGAATAAAATGAAGGCCTCTACTCACAAATTACACTCAGATCAGCAGTTATCAACCTTGGCTTCCATATCAGTTTTCTGTTGCTGCATGGCAAATTTCCCCACAACTTGATGGCTTTAAGCACCATTTATTATCTCACAGCTTTTATGAGTCAAGAATCTAAGCACATCTCAAGTGACTCATCTAGCTCTGGTCTCTCATAAGGTTTAGGACTCCACTGGGAAGGACTCACTTGTAGCTCACTCATGTGATTGTTAGCAGAACTGACTTCCTCGTGGGCCTCAGTTCTCCTGACCCTTCAGCTGGAGGCCCCCTTAATTACTTGTCCCAAGGATTCTCCATAGAGGATCTTCTAACGTGGCAGCTTGCTTAGTGAGCCAACCAGCAAGAGGGCAGAGTAGGCAGGACTCAGTGGTACGTCGCATGCCAATCACAGTCCTCTATGATATCATTGCTGGGGTGGGGTCCCCTCAATTTGCCGGTTTCTCTTTCTCAGAAGAAAGTCACCAGGTGCAGCCCATGTTCAAAGAGGGGATTACTGGAGAGCAGGCCAAATGGAAGCAGGGGTCATTGGGATTTGCTACCATTGCTGCACACTGGAATCACCTGGGGAGAAGCTTGCTGCACCCCAACCCACTGAAATTAATTTTAACTTGTTAGTAAGGTATAGTCTACGTACAATAATAAACGTGTACTGTTGTTCACTGCCACAATTGTTATTATTTTCAATAGCTACAAAAGTTTTCGTGCCCTTTTTTAGTTTTTTTTTTTTTTTGAAAGATTTGTTTATTTAAAAGAGTTACACAGAGAGAGAAGGAGAGGCAGAGAGAGAGACAGAGAGACAGAGAAGAGAGAGAGAGAGGTCTTCCATCCACTGGTTCACTCCCCAGATGACCACAATGGCCGGAGCTGTCCTGATCTGAAGCCAGGAGCCAGGAGTTTTTTCCAGGTCTCCCACATGGGTGCAGGGGCCCAAGGGCTTGGGCCATCTTTTACTGTTTCCCAGGCCATAGCAGAGAGCTGGATCAGAAGTTGAGCAGCCGGGCCTCAAACCAGCACCCATACAGGATACCGGCACTGCAGGCAACTGCTTTACCTGCTATGCCACAGCGCCAGCACCTTGTGCCCTTTTCCATTCCACTCCTTGGTAACCACCCATCTACTTTTAGTCACTTGTCTGGAATTTCATATAAGTAGAATCATATGGTATATAGTCTTTTGTTTCTTTTTATTTAGTAGAGTAGTTTTGAGGTTCATCCATGTTGTTGTGTGTTTCAGTTTGTTCTTTTGTATTCTTGAGTAGTATTCCGTTGTATCATGTATGATTTATTCATAAACCAGTTGATGGGCTTTGAATTGGTTTATGTTATTATGAGTAAAGCTACTATGAACATATGAGGCCAAGTCTTTGTATAAATGTACATTTTCCTTTCTCTTGAGTAAATATTCAAAAGTAATCTTGGGGTCATAGGGTAAGTATATGTTTAGCTTTACATAAAATCACCGAAGTTTTTCTTTTTTAAAAAAGATTTATTTTATTTATTTGAAAGACAGAATTACAGAGAGAAGTAGAGACAGAAAGAGATCTTCTATCTGCTGGTTCACTCCCCAAATGGCCACAACAGCTGGAGCTGAGCAGATCTGAAACCAGGAGCCAGGAGTTTCTTCTAGGGCTCCAGTGTGAGTGCAGAGGCCCAAGGAGTTGGGCCATCTTCTACTGCTTTCCCGGGCGCATTAGCAGGGAGCTGGGTCAGAAGAGGGACTCAAACCAGTGCCCGCATGGGATGTCAGTACTGCAATACAGGGCTTTCACCCACTGTGCCACAGCATCAGCCTCAGTGCCTGTGGTTTCTAATTGGTCCATTATTGTTGCTGACACTCGGCAGACTTTCAAACTCTAGGTGTTCTGACAAGTGTGTAGTGATATCTCATTGTGGTTTTAATTTGCATTTCCCTAATTACTAATAATACTGAATATCTTTTCATGTTTTTTTTTTTTTTGCCATTTGTACCTCTTCTTTGGGGGAGAGTGTATTCAAATATTTCATGTCTTGTTTAACACTTTGGGATGTTTGTCTTCTTATTGAGTTGTGATTGTTTTCTATCTAATCTGGATGCAAGGAGTTTAGTAGATCTGTATTTTGCACTCCAAGACTGTGGCTTGCATTTTCATTTGATTGATAGTCTTTCAAAAAGCAGTTTGTAATTTTAATGAAGTCCAATTACCCTTTCTTTTTCCTTTATGGTTTGTGCTTTTTGTGTTCTAAGAAATCTGTGCCTAATCTAAGGTCAAAAATATTTTCTCCTATGTTTTCTTTGAGAAATTTTATTGCGTTAGCTCTTCCAGTAAGGTCTATGATCCATGTTGAGTTCATTTTCGTGGGTGATACAAGACGAGGGTCAAGGTTCATTTCTGTGCTCACAAATGTCCAATTGTTCCAGATGATTATTTCAACACCACTGCCTTCCCTTGGTGCTTTCATTAAAAGTCAGTTGACCAGATATAAGTGAGTGTATTTATCAACTCTGTTCTGGTCCATTGATTTAAATACCTATTCTTACACAAATGTCATACTTTCCTGATTATTGTGGCTTAATAGTAAGTCTTAAAATCAAGTAGCATGAGCCCTCCAACCTTGCTTTTCTTTCACATGATATTTTACCTTTTACAGGCTGCTTGCATTTCCTTATAAATTTAGAAAAATTTTGTAAATTTTTACAAACAGATTGCTGAGATTCTGATTGGGATTGCATTGAGTTTATAGAGCAATTTGGGGGAAATTGGCATCTTAGTAAAATTGAATGCTTCAGTGCAGGGATATGGTATATCTTTCCATTTTACATCTCCTTGAATTTTTCTTTGCAATGCATTATAGCTTTCAAAGTAGAGATACTATACATGTTTTTGTTAAATTTATCCCCATATATTTCTTGTCTAATGCTGTTGTAAATGGTATTTAAAGTTTTATTTCTGATTGTTTGATAGTATATAGAATTACAGTTTATTTTTATATAGTGGTTTTGTATTATCTAAGCTTGCTAAACTCCCTGCTTGTACTAGTAGGCTTTTTTTTTTAAAGATTTATTTATTTATTTGAAAGAGTTATAAGAAAGGGAGGGAAAGACAGAAAGATCTCCCCATCCACTGAGCCACTCCCCAAATGGCTGCAACAGCCAGGGCTGTGTCAGACTGAAGACAAGAGCTTCATTCAGGTCTCCCATATGGGTGACAGGGTCCCAAACACTTGGGCCATCTTCTGCTGCTTTTCCTGGGCCACAAGCATGGAGCTGGATTGGAAGTGGAGCCTCCAGTAAACAAACTGACACCCATATGGGATGCTGGTATCGCAGGTAGTGGCTTTATCTGCTATGCCACAACGCCACCAGGTACTATAGGTGGTTTTTTTTTTTTTTTTTTTTAAAGGTGTACCTGGAAGACCTGGATGAAGCTCCTGGCTCCTGGCTCCTGGCTCCTGGCTCCTGGCTCCTGGCTTTGGTCTGGCCCAGCCTTGGCCATTGTAGCCATTTGGGGAGTGAACCAGTGGATGGAAGACTTCTCTCTCTGCCTCTGCTTCTCCCTCTCTGTAACTCCACCTTTCAAATAAATAAATAAATCTTAAAAAAAAAACACGTGTAAGGATTTTCTACATAGACTGTCCCACTGTTTCTTTCCGAATATGTGCACTCTTTATATTTCTCTTGTTGCCTTGGATGATTTAAGCTGTAAGCTTTTTATATGTGCCCTTTATCAGGCTTAAGAAACTCCCTTCTATTCTTACTTTGCTGAGAGATTTTTATTACAAACAGATGTTGAATTTAAACAGTTATATTTATAAGTTATAAATTATATTGTATTAATTAGTTAATAAATTAATTAACTAATTTGAGAGAGGAAGAGAGTGCTCCCACCCACTGGTTTACCACCCAAATGTCTGTGACAACTGGGGCTAAGCAGGGGCCAGGGCTGGAGCCAGAAGCCAGGAACACGATTCAGGTCTTCCATGCGATTCAGGGACCCAGTTACTTGACCCAGTACCTTTTGCCTCCCAAGGTCTGCATTGGTGAGAAACTGGAGTCAGGAGCCAGAGCCAGGAATTGAACCCAGGCACTTGGACGTGGGATGTGGACATTTTAACCAGTGACATGGAGATCACCATGGGTTTTTTTGTTGTTGTTCTGTTACTAGTTAGCAAGTGTTGTGAATTATATTAGTTGACTTTCCAATGTTAGGCCGATTTGCATTTCTAGAATGCTATTCACATGGTTCTGATGTATTATCCATTTTACTTATAGCTGGGTTCAATTTTAAAACCTTGAAACATTTTTAAACAGTTTTATTCTGTAGTTGGAGAAAGAGAAAGAGGGAGGGAAAAAGGCAGGGATCCTATTCATTGGTTCATTCACTCCCTAAGTGCCTCCAAGGGTCTGGGCTGTGATGACTGAAGGTAGGAGCCAGGAAGCAATGTAGTTCTTCCACGTAGGTAAAAGGCTGCCAACCCCTGAGCCATCCTGCTGTCTCCCAGGGTCTGCATTAATAGGAGGCCCGAATCAGGAGCTGGGGCTCTGTGTTGAATCCAGGCACTCAGACAGATGTAAGGATCCTAACCGGCATCTTCAACACTAGGCCAGATGTTTGGTTTTCCTCCCTCCCTCCCTCCTTCCCTTCCTCCCTCCCTCCCTTTCTTTTTTTAAGATTTATTTATTTGAAAGTCAGAGTTACACAGAGAGAGAGAGAGAGAGAGAGAGAGAGAGAGAGGTCTTCCATCCGCTGGTTCACTCCCCACATGGCCACAACGGCCGGAGCTATGCCGATCCGAAGCCGGGAGTTTCTTCGGCATCACCCACTCAGGCACAGGGGCTCAAGAACGTGAGCCATCCTCCACTGCTTTTCCCAAGCCATAGCAGAGAACTGGTTCGGAAGTGGAGCAGCTGGGTCTCAAACCGGCGTCCATATGGGATGCTGGCACTCTAGGCCAGGGTGTTAACCCACTGCGCCACAACGCCGGCCACTGGTTTTCTTTTCTTTATTTCTTTTAATTAAAAAAAAAATCTATCTATTATCTATCTATCTATTATCTAAAAGGCAGAGTTACAGAGAGAGAGAGAGAGAGAGAGAGAGAGAGAGAGAGAGAGAGACCAGGCCAAAACCAAGAGTCTGGAGCTCCACTCAGGTCTCCCACATGGGTGCAGGGGCCCCAGGATTTGGGCCATCTTCTGCTGCTTTTCCAGGCGCCTTAGCAGGGAGCTGGGTCAGAGGTGGAGCAGCTGTCTTGAACCTTTGCCCATATGGGATGCCAGTGTTGCAGACAGTGGCTTAACCTGCTACACCATAGAGCCACTCCTGGTTTTCTTTTCTTTTTGTTCCAGTGTTGAATTTAGAACAGTGTTGACCTCTTAAAGTGATTTGGGAAGCGTTGCTGCCTCTTTTACTTTTTGAAAGTGAGTAGCAGGGCCTGGTGTTGTGGTGCAGTGGGTAAAGGCACCATATTCATCGCCAGCATCCCATATGGTTCTGGTTCATGTCCCGGCTGCTCCTCTTCTGATCCAGCTCCCTCCTAATGCACCTGGGAAAGCAGTAGAGGATGGCCCAACTTCTTGGGCCCTTGCACCCACGTGGGAGACCCAGAAGAAGCTCCTGGCTCCTGGCTTTGGCCAGGACACAGCTGCAGCCATTTGTTGGAGTCAATCAATGGATGGAAGATGGATCTCTGTCTTTCCTCATCTCTCTGTAACTCTGCCTTTCAAATAAGTAAAAATAAATAAAGCTTTTTTAAAAAGAAAGCAAGTAGAAAGTGGTTTTATTTCATTCTTAACTATTTGGTAAGATTCACTGATGAAACCATCTGGGGCTAGCATTCTCTTTATGGGAAAGTTTTAACATATATTCAGTTTCTTTTTTTTTGACAGGCAGAGTTAGACAGTGAGAGAGAGAGAGACAGAGAGGAAGGTCTTCCTTTTTCCGTTGGTTCACCCCCCAAGTGGCTGCCATGGCCGGCGTGTTGTGGCCGGCGTGCTGCACCGGCGTGCCAGGAGCCAGGTGCTTCCTCCTCGTCTCCCATGTGGGTGCAGGGCCAAAGGACCTGGGCCATCCTCCACTGCACTTCCACTGCACTCCCAGGCCACAGCAGAGAGCTGGACAGGAAGAGGAGCAACTGGGACAGAATCTGGCGCCCCAACCGGGACTAGAACCCGGGGGTGCCGGCGCCGCAGGCGGAGGATTAGCCTAGTGAGCCGCGGTGCCGGCCGTTTCTTTTTTTAAAAAAAGATTTATTTTCTTTATTTGAAAATCAGAGTTACACAGAGAGAGGAGAGGCAGAGAGAGAGAGAGAGAGATCTTCCATGCACTGGTTCACTCCCCAATTGGCCACAACGACTGGAGCTGCGCTGATCTGAAGCCAGGAGCCAGGAGCTTCTTCCAGGTCTCCCACTCAGGTGTAGGGGCCCAAGGACTTGGGCCATCTTCCACTGCTTTCCCAGTCCATAGCAGAGAGCTGGATTGGAAGTGGAGCAGCCGGGTCTCAAACCGGTGCCCATATGTGATGCCGGCACTGCAGGCGGCAGCTTTACCTGCTACACTACAGTGCCGGCCCCTATATTCAGTTTCTTTACCAGATACAAGGCCGTCAATTATCTACTTCTTGGATGGGCTTTATGATATGTATCTTTCGTATAATTTATATGTATTTTTCAAATAGTCTTATCAGATTTATTGGCAGAAGTTAGTCATGATATTTTCTTACCTTTCTAATGCCTTCAGGATCATTCTTGCTACTGCTACTGATAATTTGTGTGTGTCTTTTTAAAAGTAATCAGTCTGGCCAGAGTCATCAATTTTACTATGTTTCCAATAATTACTTTTTAGTATCATTGATTTTTGGCCCTTTGCCTTTTTCCTTTTATTGATTTCTGTTCATGACTTTATTATTTCCTTTATTCTACTTATTTTGAATTTACTTTTTTTTTTTTTTTTTTTTTTTGCTTCTTAAGATGAGATGCAAACATGGTCATTTGGTATAGCGATTAAAGCCTATATTCAAGTGCTCGGGTTTGAATCCCAGCACCACTTCCAATTGCAGCTCCCTGCTAATGTGCACCCTGGGTGGCAGCAGGTGATGGCCTAAGTACTTGAGTCTCTGCCACCCACCTGAGAGACTTGGATTGAGTTCCTGGTTCCTGGCTTCAACTTGGCCAAGCCAAGACTGTTTCAGGAATTTGAGGAGTGAATAAGCAGATTGGAGATCTCTCTCTCTCTCTCTCTCTCGATCTGATTTTCAAATAAATAGACTATTTTTTAAAGTGAGAAGCTTAGATAATTAGAGATATTTTGTTTTTCCCTAGAATTTATGCTATTAAATGTACTTCCAAGGAGTTTTTAGCTACATCCCACAAATTTGATATTTTGTGTTTTCATTTTCACTCAACCTAAGCTATTTCTCAATTCTCTTATATTTTCCTCTGACTCATTTTAAGGTGAAAGATTTATATGCTCTGAAAAGAAACCAGAATATTTTTTAACTCATTTTATTTAGAAGTAGAAGAGTATTTTCAACACATTCATGGGAAAAGTAGAAGTAAAATATATGTTTGTTTTAGTACAAAAATTTCAAAATGCATTTATTGATTTTTCATGATATATATTTCCATGAACTTTTTGAAGATCTCTAATATAATTTCCAAATCTTTTAGTATTTCTCAGATATCTTCCTGTTATTCATTCCTAGTTTAATTCTCTCATGGTCCAAAAACATAGTAAATGATATAATTTCATCTTATTGCAGACTTGTTTTTGGTATAGAGTATCATCTGTCTTGGGGAATTTCAGTGCGCTTGAAAAAAGTCTATATTCTCTCTGTCTCTCTCTCTCACTATCAACTCTGCCTGTCAAAAAAAATAAATAAAAGTAAAAAAAAAAAAAGAAAAAAGTCTATATTCTGCTGATGTTGGGTGAGGATTAGATACATGTCAATTCCATAACTTTGGCTGATGATGTTGGTCAAGTCTCCTGCATCTTTACTGATTTTCTGTTTATTTGATGTTCAATTACTAAAAGATTTTTGAAATCTCCAATGTAATTGTGAGTTCACTTATTTCTCTTTTTAGTTCTATCAATTTTACTTCATGTATTTTAAAGATATAATATTATGTGCTTATGTCTTTAGGATTTGTGAGTCTTCTTGGTGTAATACCCCCTTATTATTATAAAATGTGTTCTTTGTTCCCAATAGTATCTATTCTGAAGCCCACTTTATCTGAGACTAACACAGCTACTCCAACTTTCTTTTGATTAGTATTTACAAAGAACATAGTCTTCAATGCTTTTACTTTTAACCTGTATCTTTATATTTAAAGTTTGCCTGGTTTTAGTTTTATATTTTAAAAAATAACTGGGTCTTGTTCTTGCTTTCCCATCCAATCCTAAAATGATTGCCTTTTATAAGGTTCTTATTTATATTTAATGCAAATATTTATGTGGCTAGAAGTAAGTTTAGCTATTTGTTAGTAAGTTAGTTATTTGTTTCACACATTCATAAAACTTTCCTCATAGGAAAGCCGGCATCTTAGGTCAGTGGTTCCCAACTTTTAATATGCACGTGAATCACCAGGGGAAGCTTGTTAAAATCAAGATCTTGATTCAATAGGTCAGGAATGGGAAGGGAACGTGCATTTGCGCAGGCTTCCGGATTGTGCCAATACTGCTGGTTAGCGGGATAGCGAGGGCTTCAGGGGTTGAAGCATTTTTTTTCTGCCAAGAGTCATTTGTAGGCCATATAAAATTATTAACCTAAAAATTAGCCAGCTAAGGGCCAGCTCTGTGGCTCAGTGGCTTAAAGCCCCAGCCCACAGTACCAATGTCCCATAAAGGCGCCTGTTTGAGTCCTGGCTGCACCACTTCTGATCCAGCTCCCTGCCAATGCTCTTGGGAAAGCAGCAGAGGATGGTCCAAGGGCTTGGGCCCCTACACCCATGTGGGGGACCTGGAAGAAGCCCCTGGCTTTGGCCTGGTCCAGTCTCAGTTGTTGTAGCCATTTGGGGAGTGAATCAGAAGATGGAAGACCTCTCTCTCTGTATGTCTCTACCTCTGTCTCTCTAACTCTGCCTTTCAAATAAATAAAATAAATCTTTTAAAAAATAAGCCAGCTGTAGATTTATTGAATTTTGAGTCCTGCCTGCTATTGCCTGCAGGGCTAGACCACATGATTTCCTGGGTTTTGCAGGCTGGACGTTCCTACTTGGAACATGTCTTCTGGTAGGAAACGAAACAAAATGCTAAACAGCCATACTATCTTTGAATATAGTTCAAGAGCCCTACTCTATCTTATTAAAAAGTCTCACTCTCCATTGAATACCATCTCATTCATTAATTCATTAGTTCAGCAAATATTTATTTTGTATCTCATGAATGACAGCCTTTAGCTGGGTGATTGAGCTACAACCCAGCCTCCCACACCATACCCAACTATCGGAAGCCATTCGCGTTCAGTGGATGAAGCAGTTATATGAGGAAGCAGGTTATAAGGCAGGCTGATTTAAAAAAAAAAAAGCAGAAGCAAAAATTAACCATGACCCCTCTTTTGGGGTGCAATGGTCAGGAAGTCTTTCCGAGGAGGTGCGGTTTGAGTTGGGTATGGGAGATACAAATTGACCTTCCTGGTGGGTGAGTTGGAGGTCAGTGTCCCAAGAGAACAAGTCCTGGGACCTCCTGTGTGTCTCACTGCTGGAGAGCCTGGACTTGGTGGCCCCAGGCCCAGACGGTTGTTGACTCAGGCAAATTGTGTTCCTGGTCTTCCCTGGTCTTCCCTGAGCTCTCAGCACACTGAGATAGGAATGCAGATTAGGTCTCTACTGTAGCCCTCATGGTCATTGCCTTCTGGGTTTAAGCAAACAAGATTTAAGATACATGTTTTCTTTTTCATCTCAAGTTTGTTTAATTGCAGAAAAGTTTCAGCTATCAAAAAATCATTGTCATCCATTTTTTATCTCGCTTCTCAGGAGGAGAGGGGTGGGCAGCGGGGTAGATAGAGAGCGGTCTGCTTCCCTTGAATTTTCTACATAGTAGCTCTCCTAACTTTTCCTTCTTGGAGAGTACACGTTGTGAAACCCTTTTAAAACCCAACCCAGCCGGCGCCGCGGCTCAATAGGCTAATCCTCCACCTGCGGCGCCGGCACACTGGGTTCTAGTCCCGGTTGGGGCGCCAGATTCTGTCCCGGTTGCCCCTCTTCCAGTCCAGCTCTCTGCTGTGGCCTGGGAAGGCAGTGGAGGATGGCCCAAGTCCTTGGGCCCTGCACCCACATGGGAGACCAGGAGAAGCACCTGGCTCCTGGCTTCGGATCAGTGCGGTGCGCCAGCCACAGTGGCCATTGGAGGGTGAACCAACGGCAAAAAGGAAGGCCTTTCTGTCTGTCTCTCTCTCTCACTGTCCACTCTGCCTGTCAAAAAAAAAAAAAAATCCAAATATTCCAGATGAGTGAATGAAGTTAACAGATGAACTTAACTGTGTAGAAAACAGCAGAAGAGATTAAGCTTCTCTCCGCTGGGATCATGGTTAAGAGACTGTGCTGGGGTCCTCTGTGGAGCAGCAAATGTCACACAGGCTATGAACTGGCAGTAGTCCTGAGCCTAAACCAACCCAGCGTACCCAGAAAAAGGGGTAGTTAGAGAGCCAGAGAGGCCGTAAGTAGTCAAGCAAAGTCTTGGCCTACATAGAAATTATAAAGGCATCGGGATCCTAGAACTCAGGAGTCGGAGGCTTGGCCTCCAAACTTGGAAGATTATTTCCTTCTATCTCTGAGGGCACACTGACTTATCCACCTGTACATCTAAGAAAAAGAATCCCAGTGAATAACGGCTCATTGATATCCATAATACTGATTATGCTAATAATCAAAATAGTAAATAGGATCAATATGTCTGTCAGCTTTTTCTATGAAACAAACCATACTAAATTGTCTTTAAAGATTTTATTTTATTTATTTGAAAGGCATCGTGGCAGAGAGAAAGAGAGAGGAGAGACAGATCTTCCATCTTCTAGTTCACTTCCCAAATGGCCACAACAGCAGGGGTTGGGCCAAGCTGAAGCCAGGAGCCTTGAGCCCCATTCAGGTCTTTTACATGGCAGCTAGGGGTTTAAGTATTTGGGCCATCTTCTGCTGCTTTCCCAGGCACACTAATAGGGAGCTGGATTGCAAACAGAGCAGTCAGGACTGGAACTGGTGCTTTGATATGGGATGCCCATGTCACAGTCAGTGGCTTAACCTGTGCCACAATGCCTCCCCCGTCGCCCCACCCCTATACCAAAATGTAATAACTTAAAGCAATAGACATTGGCCATTTCTCTATTCTGTGGGTTTTATGAGTGTTTCTTGTCTGGGACAGCTTGGCTGAGGCCAGGTGGTTTGGACTCGCATCACTCCTATGTCTCAGTGATAGGAATGGCTGGGCCAGAGCCTCTGTTGGTAGGTCTTTCATCCTCCACAAGGCTAGCCCGGGTTTAATCACACAGTTGGTGGAAGAGTTCCCGGAGCGCAGCAAAAGGTGGCAACCTGCAATGTGCAAGCAGAGTTCAGGTTCTGCTTGCACCACTTTTGCTAACCACCCATGTGCTGAAGCTAGTGCCGTGGCCACACCCAGATGCAAGTGACGGGCAAAATAGATCCCACCTGTTGATGGGAAAAGCAGCAAAGTCACGCGTGTTGAAATGGGTATGCCTATAAGGAACCACAGCCAATATTCTCAACACTGCGTAAGTTCATCTTGTGCATCCGTAAACACAGACTGGTTGTTAGTGACAACTCAGAATTCCCTATTATTCATTGGCAACCACACCACACCCTATGGGGTGGCTGCTCCACCCAAGTCCTGCCTCATCTCTTCGTTCACTGAATGTCTGGCCTTGGCACATGCTGTTTCTTCAGGTTGGAAGGTCCTTCTACAATCTATTCACCCAAGGCCCTCCCACCTATCTGTTGCCCCACAGCTCCAGAATCACTGCCGTGGCCTCCGTCCGTGTCCTCTTCAGTTGGATGTGGAGGAGCTCCCACACCTGTGCTCTAGGTTACAGCTCGCCCAACTCGAGGACTGCACCTGGCATCCCACCCAAATCCTTTGTCATTCTCCCATGACTGTTAAACTCTGAGGTCAGAGGAGGCGTTTGGTCATCTTTCTATTTCTGGTGCTGAGTCCCAGGTCTGGCTCACAGTAGAAGCCCAGAAATTGTTGACTGCCTGTGTGATGCACAGATAAATAAGACACAGGGAATGCTGTACTCGGGTAGTTTACTGCCTGTTGGGAAAGATGTTACATTCACCTGCAAAACATCCAGAGAAGCATGCAATTATTTGCTATAAGAATCATGACAGGGAAAAATATTTCCTGATTCACTTTATAGCATCTTATTTGCCTGAAATTTCTTCCTTCCCGTCATATCTTCTGGTCTCGCTCCACCCCCAAATCTAATCTGTCATCATTTTTCCATGGCTCTGGAAACATCCTTTGAGCCTTAATCCTGATTGCCTGCTGATGTCATACAAGTTACTTAACCTCTGAAAGTCTCCATTCTTTCATGTGTTTTCTGAAGATTTGTGAGGATTAAATAAGTTAGGACATCTAAATGCACTTGGCACTGTTCTAGACTCCTAGAAGCGTTGAGTAAATGTTAGTTTTGATTGATATTATCATTATTGTTGTTACATTTCCCTCCTACTGCTTTTTTAAAAAAAAGATGTATTTATTTATTTATTTGAAAGGCAGAGTCACAGAGGGGCAGAGGCAGAGGCACTCCTGAAATGGCCGTAATGGCCGGAGATGTGCCAATCCAATGCCAGGAGCCAGGAGCTTCCTCTGATCTCCAATGCATGTGCAGGAGCCCAAGCACTTGGGCTGTATTCTACTGCTTTCCCAGGCCATAGCAGAAAGCTGGATTAAAAGTAGAGCAGCCAGGTCTCGAACCAGTCCCCAAATGGGATGCTGGCGCTGAAGGCAGTGGCTTTACCTGTTATGCCACAGTGCCAGCCCCTACTACTTTTGTAGTAGTACTACTGCTTTTGTTCCAGCCCTGGTCACTTCTTTCCTGGACCAACACAATCGCAGCTTCTAGACTTTTCCCCAGATCCAGCCTGCAACTTTTACCTGATGGCCTCTTCTAAAGAAAATTTGGTCACCTCTTTGGCCTACTTCAAAACTTTCCCTGGCTTCCCATTGCAGAGTCAGGCTGGGACTTGAGAGCCTTCTCCCAGCAGCGGTAGATAATTTGCCTTATTGGGCGTGCTCTGCTATTTTAAACACACTTGCTGTACACAGAGGCTGACACCAAGGTCGTGAGGCTTGTGCTTCAGGTCCTTTCGTTTGCAGGTGCACCTCCAAAGGCTGAGTACGCTTCCCAGGACCCAATGCAGAGCAGTGACCTCCCAGGGGAGCCTGAGATAAGGAGCATGGTGGCCCCCGGGGAAGTCATGCTGAGCCGCAGGCAAGGTCAGAGGGCTGCCAGCAACACCTCCCCACCCGTCCAGACCTCAGGGAGCAGCCAGACTCTACCTTTGACCTCCAAAGATGCTTCTAAAACATTCTACAGCCGCAACAAAATTGCTCTCACATATGCCAGAAGAAAGACAGAATTGTCCTCCTTCTCCCTATGGAAAATGACAGAATCAACCAGGAGGAGGAGGCCAAACTATAGTGTGTGTGTAAGTGTGAGTGTGAGTGTGTGTGAGTGTGTGTGTGTGGAGTATCAGAGAGATGGCCCAGGCAGTTAATACTAATATACTAATATAATTAATAATATAACACTAGTATATATACTGTATATATTAATATAATACCAATACTAATATAATTAATAATACAACCAATACTAATATAATAATGTTAATATAATTAATACTAATGTTAATATAATCAATATACTAATATAAATAATACAAGTTATAACATGTTGCTTTTCTGAAATTTGTGATGCTTATGATATTTATCAGCTTTAGAAAACTTGTAATTTTACTAACTTTCTTTTTGAACATTTTCTTTTTATTATTTTTAAAAAGACTTATTTACTTGGAAGCCAGAGAAGGGGAAAGACTAAGGAAAAGAGATCTTCCATCCACTGGTTCATGCCCCAGATGGCCTCAACAGTTGGGGCTGGGTCAGACTGAAGCCAGGAGACTGGAATTCCATTCTGGTCTCCCGTATAGGTGGCAGGGGCCCATAGACTTGGCCATCTTCTGTTGCTTTCCCTGGTGCCTTAGCAGGGAGCTGAACTGGAAGTGGACTCCAACAAGGGCCCTGATACAGGATGTTGGTGTCACAGGTGGCAGCTTAATCTTCTGAGCCAGGACATTGGCCCCAGTTTTTTTTTTTTGTTTTTTTTTTTTTAAATGAAGATTCTAACCTGTGTTACCTTCAAGTTTGAATAAACCTCAAGTTGCCCCATAGCACACACATCACCCCTTTTTGTAGCACACTGTGTTCTCTGATGATGGGCTTTTCAGCAATGTCATCTCCCAAAATGTTCCAGATTTTCCATCTGCCCTGGCAGAACTGACCATTAGCTTCCTGGACTCTCACTGTACCCCGGGCCATTCCTGATGCACAAAGCACGTGGAACGACCATCATTCTGTGAGCTTATCCAGGACAAGGCTCTGTTGCATTCTTAATCATCTTTGCACTCTTAATATTTGATACTGTGTCATGTAATACATGCTTAATGCTGTTCCTTGTACAGGTGAATGAATAATGCATGTGAACGGGCTGGGCACTGAGTGGGCATGATCAGAGAAAGTTCCATGGAGATTTACCCTGAAAGATGATTACTATTTGACCTGGAAGAGAGGAATGTGGACATTCTATGTCATAGGATCTGCATGAGCCAAAGCCAGATCAGGTTGTTAGGGACTGCGCAGAAGCAAGAGCTGAGGACGAAGGAATAGCACTATAAAGGGGGACTTAGGGGCTGAAAGACTGTTCTGTGTCTTTTTTTTAAAAAAAAAGATTTTAGGCCGGCTCCGTGGCTCAACAAGCTAATTCTCTGCCTTGCGGCGTCGGCACACCGGGTTCTAGTTCTGGTTGGGGCGCCGGATTCTATCCTGGTTGCCCCTCTTCCAGGCCAGCTCTCTGCTATGGCCCGGAAAGGCAGTGGAGGATGGCCCAAGTCCTTGGGCCCTGCACCCACATGGGAGACCAGGAGAAGCACCTGGCTCCTGGCTTCGGATCAGCGCGGTGCGCCGGCCGCAGCGGCCATTGGAGGGTGAACCAACGGCAAAAAGGAAGACCTTTCTCTCTGTCTCTCTCTCTCTCTATCCACTCTGCCTGTCATAAAAAAGAAAAGATTTTATTTATTTATTTGAAAGGCAGAGTTGTTACAGAGAGGCAGGGAGAGAGAGAGAGAGAGAGATCTTCCATCTGCTGGTTCATTTCCCCAGATGGCCACATGGCTTGAGCTGGGCTGATCCAAAGCCAGGAGCCAGGAGCTTCCTCCGGGTCTCCCACGTGGGTGCAGGGGCCCAAGGACTTGGGCCGTCTTCTACTGCTTTCCCAGACCACAGCAGTGAGCTGGATTGGAAGTGGAGCAGCCAGGACTTGAACCGGCACCCATAAGGGATGCTGGCACTGCAGGTGGTAGCCTTACCCGCTATGCCATGGTGCCAACCCCTGTTCTGTTTCTTGATTATGGTGGTGGGCTATAAATCTATACATGCATCAACATGTGTAGAATTGCATACAAAAGTAAACTTTAGTGTATGCTAATTAAAAAATAAAATTGAAATAAAAAGAATGAGAGCTAGACAAAGCCTAGTATTTGTGACAGACAAAAGGGAAGTTGGTTTGATGAAAAATAAGGGATTATGCTTTATCGCTTGCTTAATACCATTTGAAACAACAAAATAAAGCAAATGATTTATGTTGAAAAACAGATGAAAATAAAATTGAGCAGGCAAAATGATTGAGCCTTAAATTAAAATTGCTATTTAGCTTTGATTCCATGTATACAAGGCTGTTTTTCCTGAGGAAGACGTGTGGATTAGGAGGTCAGAGACAGGATGGCCTTAGATGCTGGGGGAGCAGTCATGTCATGGGGAAAGTCACAGGGCAAAGGCAATCTGAGAGGAAGAGCTGACAAGAATTAGACTTTTAGACATCGGAGATGGAGAGAGCAGGAGAGTCAAAGATAACCTCGAGATTTCCAATCTGCAACAAGGACAATAGAAGAGAGAGAGGGCAAGACTTGAAAGAGAAGCTGATTGACGGGAAGAATGGGAGGAAATTGCTGGTTAGCACAATGCGTGGTTTCCCTCTGGGAGCAAGAAGAGGAACCTGATGGAGACCAGAGCTCCTGTAGGGAAAGAGGCACAGGGAGGAGGCAGCCATCCAACCGGCACATCCCTGGCTCTGAGGAGGGAGAACTGCCCCTCAGGGGAGCCCGTTGATGCGGTGCCCGTGTGTGCTGAGTGCCTCACCCGCACTGCTGGCCCTTCAGTCTTCTCAACAACTCTCCAATGTCAGTGCCATTGCTATCCCCATCTCACACCTGAGGAAACTCAGGATTAGAGCGCGTAAGTGATTTGACTGGAGTTATAGCCAGGAAAAAGAGGTGCTTTTTTTTTTTTTAACTCTTTTTTTTTTTTTTTTTGACAGGCAGAATGGACAGTGAGAGACAGAGAGAAATGTCTTCCTTTTGCCGTTGGTTCACCCTCCAATGGCAGCCGCGGTAGGCGCGCCACGGCCGGCGCACCACGCTGATCCGATGGCAGGAGCCAGGTGCTTCTCCTGGTCTCCCATGGGGTGCAGGGCCCAAGCACTTGGACCATCCTCCACTGCACTCCCAGGCCATAGCAGAGAGCTGGCCTGGAAGAGGGGCAACCGGGACAGGATCGGTGCCCTGACCGGGACTAGAACCCGGTGTGCCGGCGCCGCAATTTTTTTAACTCTTGAACTTGGCCACTATATTACCTTTCTCTCAACACCTGAGACCATTTTAGAGTCTTTTTAGAGATATTGTATTGTAAAAACAAATGGCTAAAATATCATTTAATGCTTAAAGACATCATAATTTCTACCAGTGTGGCAAAGAGACTCCGTTCTGTCTGGTTCCTTCATTTTGTAGCCAGATTGGCGTGGCGTCAAACGTTGACTGTCATTTTCTTTCCTGTGGGTGCCAGACCCCAGGAGTACGGCAGTGTTTGCTGGAGGCTTTGGTGGAGGTGCCGATCCCCGTGAACCGGTTTGTGTTCCAGCTGGGAGGATGTCTTTACCCGGAGTTCTCAGCAGCTGGCTCTGGGAATGCTAAGAGTGAACGCTCCATGGGCAGTGCGAGTGCACCTGGCTTCTCTCTAGTGAAAGTGTGTCTGCTCACATAGGGGTTTTACCTGGCTGCATTTCCCCAGTTGTGCGTCTCTCTGCCCTTGCCAGAGCCCAGGATGGGCAGAGTGGTGCGTCACCTGCATGATCACCACTGTTTTTTCCACATTTCAAGAGTGAACCCACAGCTGTTTTCATGTTTCCATGCTTTTAATTGGTCTGTTCTACCTATGGGGTCAGGGTAAAGGACGTGAATCACTTGGAAATGACGAACGATGGCTTCGGGCAGAGGTAGGGTATAGTCTGGTGTGTGCTTTTCCCAAACCTAAAATATTTGCTTCCAATGCACAGAGCAGGGTTATAATTACAGGGTGCTAAACTCTTGGGAGTGGCACTGCCTACTCAGCACTGCGCTTGGTGATCTTTTTAAAAGTAACAGCTTTATTGAGATAAAATTTACGGATTTATAAAGTACCACCACCACTGTCTAATCTCAGGACATTTGCATAGCCCAGTAAGGAGCTCTGTATCCATCAGTTGTCACTTTCCATCCCCACACGCTCCCTCCAATCCCGCGCATCTAGCGTCTGTTTCTATGGACTTGCGCCCCTCCTTGCTGCCTTGTGAGCACATTAGGGAGAGGGCACCCCCCCAAGCCTGACTGCGCTGGCACCTTCCTCTCGGGTGTCCTCGCCTCCAGAATGCCAAGGAGCCACCGGCAGTCTCTGGTCGTCTTGTGCCAGCAGCCTGAGCTCACCGAGACGCCATGGAAGGAATACGTAATTCATACACAGTATGACTCTTTTCCGGACACTTCCTAGTGTCTCATTGGCCAGCAGTCATTCATCCATTGTCTGTGTCTTATCCTGTACTACCATATCAGTTACAAAGGTGGGAAAAATGTGAAGTTTAAGCAATAGAAACCAATGAACACAAGTTGATTTTCATGTGTAGACCTCAACCACCAGATTATGTCCTCAGTCTTTCCTTTTCAGCCCCTCCCTCTAGCTTGTGTTATCAGATCATTTCTATCCCCAGGATGCCAACTCTGTCAATGTTAGGTAATAAACATCCCAACTCCGGAAGCCTTGTTTATCATCTGTCCTTTGCCGCGCATGTGTTATTTAGCATCCTTATTACCTGGCCAACGTAGAGGATTTAAAATGTCAACATAAATCTAATTTTAATTTTCTCCCAATAAGAACTGAAAAATATGTCTAATTATGAGAATGCAACAGACTACAATGGGAGAATATTGAATTCCTACTAATAGCCTGAAATCGCGTGTTATTTTTGGAATTACTATATTGTACTTTGAGTTGGCAGGGCTGTTTTTCAGGGAAACAGCTGTAAAATAATGAGAAGAACTTGGAAGATCAGTGTGCAGTGAGCATAGGCCTGGATTCTGGCTCTTCTTCTGCAGGTGACTTAGAGATGGCCTGCGCTGAGTTGTCACTTGAACTCTGTGGGCTTGAAATGAAGGCAGTGGACTAGGGAATCCCTGTCGGCTCTGAGATCCCAGGATCCTGTGCATGAGAAGTGCTGTGCACAGGCCAAGTTCTATGCCTGGGCAAGAGGTCCATGATGCTCAGGATGCAGAAGTGATGCAATCCCAGTTACCAGGGCAACAGAGCCTCTTGATGGAAGACACAGGTGAAGGGATCAGTTTTATGTTCCTCCCTTCCAGTTTATACCATCTTTCCTTTCAAAGATTCCCAGGAAGGGGGCATGGGAATCAGCTGTCAACATGTGGTACTCGGGGCCGGCACTGTGGCGCAGCAGGTTAATGCCCTGGCCTGAAGTGCCAGCATCCCATATGGGCACCGGTTCGGGACCCGGCTGCTCGACTTCTGATCCAGCTCTCTGCTATGGCCTGGGAAAGCAGTAGAAGATGGCCCACGTCCTTGGGCCCCTGCATCCGTGTGAGAGACCCGGAACAAGCTCCTGGCTCCTGGCTTCGGATTGGCACAGCTCCGGCCATTGCAGCCAACTGGGGAGTGAACCAGCAGATGGAAGACCTCTCTCTCTCTCTCTCTGCCTCTCCTCTCTCTGTGTGTAACTCTAATTTTCAAATAAATAAATAAATAAATAAATCTTTAAAAACAAAACAGGAAAAAAAAATGTGGTACTGGAGCATGTATTTTAGACCAGGACTGGCCTTTCCAGACAATTCTCAAGAACAGAGTTCATCCAAGCAGAAAGCAAAATAAACTTCCAGGGGGCGTTCCCTCTCCCCTAGCCTGATGGCTGTCCCCAAGTCAGGGCTGATGGGGCAGGTGAAGGCCCAGGAAAGGTCCCCTGACTGTGGGCTCAGGACCAGTGCTTAGCAGGAGGTGCACTTCCTCATCTGTTCAGAACAGGATCTACTGACACCTGTTATCCAGCGTAATTGTTAATAATCCCCTTTTCCTTACTGAAATCTCCTGGTGTAGACAATAAATTATATCATCACCATAAGAGCACACTTATCCTAGATTTTAGATTCTTTTTTTTAAAAAGGTTTTTTGTTTATTTTAAAGGCAGAGTGACAGAGAGAGAGAGAAAGAAAAGAGAAAGAGAAAGATAGAGAACAAAATCTTCCATTTGTGGGTTCATTCCCCAAATGGCTGCAATGACTAGAGCTGGGCCAGGCTGAAGTCAGGAGCCTGGAATTCACTCTTGGTGATAGTACCAAGGCCATTTCCCCTTGCTTTCCCAGGTGCATTAGCAGGGAGCTGGATTAGAAGCAGAGCAGCTGGGACTCAAACTGGCACTTTGGCATTGGATGCCAGCATTGCAGGTGATGGCTTAACCCATTGTGCCACAATGCTGGCCCCTCCTAGGTTCTTTTATGTGGTTTCTGTAAGTGGTGATGTAATTTAAAATGCTGCTCAGTTGAGTTCCTTTGCTTGCTTTTTTTGCCTCACTTGCAGCATTTGCTTGAGCTTATTCTGTACCCACTTGTGGCACGCTCTATATCTGACGTCTTATTCATGGTACCATTAGCCCCCTTTACAGATGAGGAAACTGAGGCTGTGAGAGGAGAAAAGAGCAGATCCAGGATTTCAGCCTAGGTCCACTGGCGTCAGAAGCCTTTCATTATTATGCCTCTCTGTGTTAGACAAAGCAAAATGTTCTTAATCTTCAGGAAACAAGTGACTTCATTTGCATTTTTAAAGATTAATTTATTTATTTGAAAGGTGGAGTTACAGAGAAGTAGATGCAGAAAGAGAGATGTTCCATCCTCTGGTTCATACACCAAATGGCTGCAATGACCAGGATTGGGCCAGGCCAAAGCAGGGAGCCAGGAACTTCATCTGAAGCCAGGAGCCAGGAGCTTCTTCTGGGTTTCCCACAAGGGTGTAGGGGCCCAAGCACTTGGGCCATCTTCTGCTGCTTTCCCAGGTGCATTAGCAGGGAGCTTGATGGGAAGTAGTGTAGTCGGGACCCGAGCTGGCACCCATATGGGACGCAGGCGCTGCAGGTGGCAGCTTAACCCCTTGTGCCACAGCGCCAGCCCTTCATTTGTATTTTTAAATTTAGAATGCTGATAATAAAACTAACAAAGTGCTTTAAATCCTCGCATGGACATCATGGTGTAGTCTCTCTCTTCCTCAGTTTTCTCTTCAGGAAAATGGAGCTAATAATGGCTCCTCCCTCAGGAGGGCGTTGTGAAGGTTCACAGCCAGTATATGCCAAGTGCTTACCACATGCCTTGCACACCACAGTGTCTCAGTAAATGCTGATGTCACTGCTGTCTTCATCATTGTCATCACATCATCATTTACACTTGGTGCAGCGTCACACTGCCCTGCCTGTCTAAGAACACTACTGCTCTCTGTCAGCCTTAGCCTTCCCAATTGCCACGCCCTACCCCGTCTGCTGGATCCACGGAGCTGCCGTCTGTCGCTGGTTCTATCAATTCTGCATTAGCATCATTTTGCTGTTAAAATTTCAAGGAGTGTGCAGAACACCTAAGCACTTTATGTTTTTGCTGTGGAAACATACACTTTTTGCTTCTATTTATCAACTGATCTATCCAGCTTTGACTTACTGGCTCCTATTGGTGATGTTTAAAACATTCTAACTTGGGAAAGAGAGGACCCCAGTGAAGGGACTTTGCAGTGACTCCGTTTCGCTTCCTTCCTCCGTCTGCCTGCTTCTAGAATGGAGGCGACAGCAGGCGGTGTTGAGATTCTTATATGAAAATTACAGCCTGAAGATGAGGAATTGGAAGTTAACTATTGACATGATTTCGGCATCACAGTGGTTGAAAAACTAGAAATCTTGAAAAAAGCATGTAGAAAACATACTTTCCAAGTTAAAATAGCCCTTTTCCTATCACTCAAAAGAATATCTTCATTGGCATATGCATCCTCTGTGTGTGTGTGTTTTTCTCATGACCAGTCTATACACAATGAGATGAATAGTTCACAGTCGGCTCTTCTCCACTTCATGAAGTTCTGTAAACATCTTTCTGTTTCAGTGATGCTCAGCTCTTTTCCAGTTATTTTTGGCAACAGAACTAATTTTCTGAAAGGAAGGACTTTACACAAAACAGATAAATTCGAGGCTTTTGAGGTTGAAGTGGGAATGTGTGACCCAGGATCCCTCCTGCTCAGGCTCTCCCCAGCTTTCTTTGTTCCCCTTCACTCCGTGGCCCCAGAGGCACCCCTAAAACACTCTGTGGATCCAAGGACTGTCCAACATGTTGTCATGCGCTTAACCAAGTGCCCATCTATTAGGTTATTTACAACATTTTCCTGTGACAAATAACACGGCAGTGAACATCCTTACAGTTAACCTTAGCCGTATATATTTATATACCTATTTCCTAAATTTATTCATTCAGAAGCAGAATTTCTGGGTCAAAGTGTATGCATATTTTAAGCTTTTTAAAGTCAATATTGCACTAGGTTCCTTCATTTGTATTTATGAAATGCATAAAGTTTGTATACATTAAATAAAATGTTTCTAGGGGGAAAAAGCCAATATTGCCAAAAAAAAAAAAAAGAAAGAAAGAAAGCCTTTTAGAAAACCTGTACAAGTTAACCTGCTAACCCTGGATGTTTTCATTGCAAGCAAAATCTTGGCCAGGTGATTTGGTTAATGATGAAACTCAAACATTGGAACAAACACCTGACACCATTAAACAGAAGAAAGACAATGTTCTACCACTCCCACTCCCTAGCTCTCCTCCTCCCCTCCCCCAAGTGTTTTGTTTTGTAAGGCTTGCACAGAACTTGAAAGCAAAGATCCTCTAAGCTCAAGGTAAAAAAACGATAGAAAACAGGGAGCAAAGCTTGCTGATTTCTGTGCTGGAGCAAGGTCTAAGGTGGCAAAGACTCTAGAAGTAGAGACCGAGGGTCCCCAGGGTCAAGTTGGCCTGAACGGTGGGGGCGCTTCAGCTGAGCCTTGCTGGTCAGCACAGATGGAACCTGGCCATATACTGAAGCCTTTGCCTGCCACGATGATCGCACACCTGGCCCACTGGGCATGTCACTTTAGTGGTCCCACTGTAGTGTAATAATGGGGAGGGGGAATCCTGAAAAAGTCATCTTGGAGACGCTCCATAAAGTCACTTCCGGTGAGCACCTCAGGGTGCTGTCCCACCCCCAGTCCTCCAGCCCTGTATCTGTGAAGTCACCTGGGGGTGGGGGGCAGGGGTGACCCTGCTAATGTAGCTGCGAACCTACCATCGGCTTGAGTTGGGGAAGACCCCTCTTCCCTTTTTTCCTCTTGAGGAAGAAATTGGCTTAGCTTTCTCAGGGTGTTCCCGTGTGCTTTGCCTTGGATATTTTTTTGACATCAGCAGTGGGGTCCTTGGGTACACAGCAATGCTTTATTCTTTTATTTGATTTCTCTTGTTTTAGTCAGTCTCTGAGGGCCCTTATGAACTTGAAAGACCTAGTAAATCAATCTAGAAGTATCGCCATGGGATATAAATCATCCTCTCCATCCTTTTATGCTGTGGGTAACCAGACTCTCATCTCCAGAGCCCGTGCTATACCTGGGCAGTGATAACAGACTAACCTCCTTCTTGAAAATGCAAAGTGCACCCTATCGACTGGACTGAGCCTCCCTAAGGACTCGGGACACCTGCTGCATGCTGGTATCACTTGGAGAAGTTCAGAAACAGATGCCCAGAGCCAGCCCCCATGTTCTGACATAATGGCTTGGAGCAGTGGCTGGACAGCAGGCTACTTTAAGAGCTCTCCAGGTGATTCCAGTGGGCAGCCAGGACTGAAAATCACGGAATTAAAGCAATACTGCTTTGATTTCATAGTTTTGCTGAGTATCGGATTGAATGTTAAGTAGTCACTTTAAGGAAGTTCAGAAAAGTAGGGCGATTGGAAGAGGAATAATTTCTCTGTTTAGAGAATGTCGAGGACAGGAGTCTGACCCAATGAATAAATCACAAGTTAGGGCACTGTTGTTGCGCACTGGAATACCTGGGTTCAAGTCCCAGCTCTGCTCCTAATGCCAGCTTCCTGTTAATGTACCCTGGGAGGCAATGACAATGGCTCAAGTAGCTGGGTTGTTGCCTCTGTGAGGGGAGACCCAGGCTAAGTTTCCAGCTCCCAGCTTTGACCTTGATTCAGCCCTTGCCTTTGGGGGCATTTGAGGCATGAACCAGCAATGGGAGTGCACTCGCTTTCTCATTCTGCTTCTCAAATAAACTAAATTAAAAAAAGAGAATATTTCCACTCTGCTAAAAGAAAGCATCCCTGACGGGACAAGATCAGAGTGTTTTGCCATCACCTGGCAGGAGGTGGTGCAGGGAGTCAGGGAGTCTGTGACATAGGACTGCCTTCTCACATGTCACTGCTAAGGCACCCGAGTGGTGAGGAGCAATCATTCCAAGCTAAGTTCTGGGTGCTTCCCAACAGGGCCGCCCTTCTCCGGATAGAGGCTTAATTACTTCGTGTGTCGGGGATCTCACTGTGGAACTCATACTAAATCCATCCGGACCCAAAGGGTGTCAGGATGATTTAGCAGTCTTATAAATTTCTCTATATTCTCTAGTAATTCTCATTGTATGTTAAATGCTTCACATGACAGGAAGATGTAACTTAGCCAAATGACTGGAAGTGACTTTGAAAACATCTCTTTCTTTCTTTAGGAGGAGAAAAGAGCTGGGGGAAGAGTCTTTTAAAATCAGCAAATTAATATTTAACTAAGTTAGCACTAAACCTGTTCTCATTCAAGCCCTTGATTGCTTTATTAGAAGTAATTGCTTATCTCAGTTTAAGGAAATTGGCTGAGACAGGTCACTCACTTTCATGTCTCATTCATAGAAAGTTTATATTAGGCATTTTTAAGTGCATTTTTAACTCTTAAAGCTTTGCAGCCTAGACAGGAACCTAGAATGAAGAGGCATGCTCTCTTAACATCAATATATTACTCCTATTATAGATATCATTCCCACTAATGTCAAATGGTCTTTTGGTACCTAATGATCTTGACAAGAACAAATACAACCATGTGGATTTGGAATAAGGCAAGAATAGGATCATTTGTCTGTGGTGCTGTGGGAGAGACATTTTCCTTTTCAATTTTCTTCCTCCATTTTCTTATTACAATTACTGTTTGGGTTCATTATGACAACTCTCATCATTATGACATTTCCAGCTCACAAGCTGGAGAAAGATTAATGATAGAAGAAAACACAGTCTTTGGCATTAGAGCTACATCTAGCTGTTAATAGAAGAGAACAGAATTACATGAACTCCATTTATAAGATTTATGCTTGTGAGGGAAAAAAGTGGTACAAGGTATAAAATGTTAAGATGTAGAACCTACAGTGTTGGCAGGTAGCATGTGAATTTCAATCATTCATTCATTCACTGTTTCATTCAACAAATCTTGAGCATTAATTATGTCCACTGAGCTTAAAATAGAGCCCGTTCAGATCCAGGCTCCCAGAGATGTGGGGGAAGGATGCCTGGCTGGCAGCTGGGGAGGGAGGAAGAGAATATTTCCCTGGTGTTGCCCATGCTGAGGGCTAGAATCTCCGTTCGGATTATCTGGTGAGAACCTCTGGGTCTAGGGGTCTATAATAATGCCAACGAGAGGTTCTTTAACACAAGGCTTTGTTGATAGTGATAGACTCTCCCAATGAGAACTATATGTTTCCTAATTTCCATAGTACACAGCAATAAAGGCTCCACAGTGAGTTTGATACTAACCTATGATTTCTCTGCACCAAAGGCACTAGCAATCTTCTTTAATTATTGTAACAAAGAGAAAAATTCTGATGCAGGCTGGAATATTTTGTACCCATGTGGTTTCCTCCCTTGAGGTGTTGAGGGGCGCTGTCCTTGCTGCAGACCCCCGTGTTCTAACCCCAGAGTAGACCTGGTCTCCTAACCTTGGCCGCAGACTGTGCTAGGCCTGGTCCAGCAGAGCTCCCGGTGTTCTCGCTATGAGGTATGCTTTCTCAGTCTTGTATCTTTGGGTGGAGTGTTTTAACAATCCTTTGAAGCCAATCATTTCCTGTTTGGAAGTGTGAGTGTAACGGCCCTTGTCATTGCTCAGAAATGAGGAGTCCATGACTTGTGTTGTGCAACACCATTCTACATCCTCCCAGGTAGAAGCAAGCGAGGAGTGGCTACGGGGGTGCCTTTTAACCACTGCTTGTTCAATACCATGTAGGTTACAGTCTACACAGGACCAGGACTGCAGACTTAACAAGGAAAGAGCAGTTGGGGGAGGGGTCGGACCATATAGAACCCTGTGATTGGTGCTTTGTCAGACATGTGCAGGTAGGGGAGGGGCTGCCGTGGTAGCGCAGAGGAATGTTACTTAATCCAGAAAGGTTAAAAGTCTTTAAACGTCTTCTAAACAGTGCAATTTTTAGGAAGTTGATTATTCCAAAAGTAATGTAATCTTGGAATTTTCTCCAAGATATTGTGTAGTTCTGTATTAAAATATAAACTGGTCAATCTTGTACTCTGTCCAGGTAGCGTCCTATTCTTACTCAAGTTCATTAACCCTTAAAAAGTGAGATATATTTGGCGGTGATTGAGGAAGACGTCCCACAAGACTGGGGCCTGGAGACCGAGGGACAGGAAGAGGAAGCCAGGAAGGGAAGAGCCAGCCATGTCCTGTGCAGAGGAAGCAGTACGTGCAGACTGAGAGCCGAGAGGTGGTGGGTTGGGAAAAGTGGGTCAGTGCTCGCCGTGCTTCCTGGAGGAAGGGACCTAGGGCTGGGAAGGGATGAGGAAGGAAAAGGAAGCAGCAGTGTGACCACGGAGGACCTTGTGTGCTGAGTACGAGGTTCAGGAAGCAACGGAATAAGGGCGGATGGTAAAGGCACTTGGACAGGAAGGAGACAAGGTCAGTGTTCTGGAGGATGGAGTGGAGGAACAGGACTGGAGGCCAGAGAGCAAGAGGAGGCTGATGCGATGACCAGGGGAGAGCAAATAGCAGCCTGACCTTCATCAAGAGGAGTGGAGGAGAGAGAAAAGTGATGGGCTCAACAGGTATCTGCCTAGACTGCTTGGCGACTTGGTGACTGGACAAGGAAGGGATAAAGATGTGGGGAAAAGACTTTTCAGTCTTGGGCATCAGCCTGCAGGTCCAGGATGTTTCATGAATAGAAATGAGTTTTAGATAAATATGTTCAATTACATACATTTTAGAAAATTTGCTGTAGAGGTAAGACAGCTTTCTCCTTCAAATTGCTGCTGCATGAAATCAACTTCTGACTTCCAGTGTAGGGGCCAGCACTGTGGTGTAACAAGTTAAGCTGCTGCCTGCAACGCCAGCCTCCCATATGGGCGTTGGTTCGAGTCACAGCTGCTCCACTTCTGATCCAGCTCCCTGCTAATGTGCCTGGGAAAGTGGTGAAAGGTGGCCCACATGCTTGGGCCCCTGCACCCACATGGGAGATCCACATAAAGCTCCTGGCTTCGGCCTGGCCCAGCCCTGTCTGTTACAGCCATTTGGGGAGTGAACCAGGGGATGGAAGATCTGTATCTCCCTCTTTTTCTCTATAACACTGCCTTTCAAATCCATAAAATAAATCTTTGAAAAAAATTTTAAAAAGGCACTTCCAGAGTAGCTCCCATAGGCTTACCACCCCAGGAAGTACACATGTTCTCTCTCCCGACTGGCCTGGGTATCAGACCTTGGTATCTCTGGAGGCACATGGTGTTTCGTTTCGGCTTATGTCACAGTCATGCAGCCCTGTCCACCCCTCACTCCAGCCTGCTGATGCTGTGGTAGTTCCATTTGCTTGTGATATTCTGTCAGCAGGACAACTAAGAGCATATTGACTTTCACTAGCTCTTACTTAGGCGCACAGATGTTGCTTGGATAAGGAATACGTTTGTGTCTTCAACAAGAGAACATAATAAAGTGCTGTGGCAAAAGGGTGGGTGTTGTCTGGCTTTTCTCTAGGGATGGCCCCCTTTTTTTTTTTTTGACAGGCAGAGTGGACAGTGAGAGAGAGAGAGAGACAGAGAGAAAGGTCTTCCTTTTCCATTGGCTCACCCCCCCCCCCAATGGCCGCTGAGGCCGGTGTACTGCACCGATCTGAAGCCAGGAGCCAGGTGCTTCCTCCTGGTCTCCCATGCGGGTGCAGGGCCCAAGCAATTGGGCCATCCTCCACTGCACTCCTGGGCCACAGCAGAGGGCTGGACTGGAAGAGGAGCAACTGGGACAGAATCCAGCGCCCCAGCCGGGACTAGAACCCGGGGTGCCAACGCCACAGGTGGAGGATTAGCCTATTGAGCTGTGGCGCCAGCCAGGGATGGCCCATTTTTAACATAAGCCCCTCCATCACGCTTGCCAACCCACCCAGCATCATCATTTGCCATTGACCTTCATTACGTCTAACCTGTCCTCCCTATCCATCTTCCTTGGAATTGCACACATTTTTGCCCGTCCCCATTGAATTATGTCTATCCCATCTCCCCTTCCCCTCCCCCACCCTAATTCTGCTGCCGTATGTCATCCCCAAGGCAGGGGTGCTGCTATGTTGTTCCAATTCCTAAGCCATGTTGTGTTTGAGAGTCATGAGGGGTGCTGGATAAATTCCTGGGTCACTTGTCCTGTGTTTCTGATTCAGGAGATCTGGACCAAGGCTTGGGGATCTGCATTAATAGCAGCCTCTTTGCTTCTTCAGCCCCCTGGGTGATTCTGGCTTGGGGAAGAGACAACACTTTGAGCAACCCCACAGTGCTGTATCAGTGCAGCCCTGTTCTTTGGTCAGGAGACCTGGGTCCCATTCTAGCTCTGCTCTCTTCCAGTTCTGTGGCTTCCAACAAGTCACTTTAACTCCCTGGCCTTCTATTTCCTCATCCAAAGCATGGGCAAAGCCAGACTAACTGCTCCCCTCCCCTGTTGTCCTCTTTCTCACCTCCCCGGAAAACCTCAACCTGGATGGCCTTCACGTCTGCCAGCTCCTCCCCGCACCCAGGCTGCTGAAATGGACAAGAGGAGAGGATCACAGAGCCAGGGAGACTGGTGCTGCCCTTGGGCTGTCATCGCTGTGCCAAGTACCACCTCAACCCCTGCCAGCTCTCTCTCTTTACAAATATTATTCCGAATGCCTTTGCTCTCCTCATACTTCATGCCCTGCCAGTTCCCTCACACATCAACATGTGAACTCTATCTTCAAATTCACAGAGCAAATGGAAGCCAGAGAAGGAAACTCCTTAATCCCCTGCCACCCAACCTACAAATTCACCTGCTTCCAAAGACCCTTTCCTGCTTCTTTATTTTACATTTCTCACCTACTGGCCAGACCAAGCTCTTCTTGGCTACTCTGGCTCTCATCTCTTCCTGGCTTGCTCTCTGAAGGCTTCCTTCTCTATCTTTCCTTTTCCTTTCTACAGTTATGTTCCTACTACCAAGAGATGAGCACGAGGGCCAGCATTGTGGTACAGTGGGTAAAGCCACCACCTGGGATGTTGGTGTCCCATGTGGGCATTGGTTCATGTCCTGGTTGCTCTATTTCTGATTCAGGTTTATGCTCATGGCAGTGGGAAAGCAGCAAAAGGTGGCCCAACTACCTGGGTCCTTGCCACCCAGGTGGGAAACCTGGAGGAAGCACCTGGCTTTGGCCAGGACCAGTCCTGGCCCTTGTGGCCATTTGGGGAGTGAACCAGTGGATGGAAGACCTTTCTCTCTGTCTCTGTCTCTGTCATTCTCCACATCCCTCTCTCTATATTCATAACTCTGCCTTTTAAATCAATAAAAATAAATCTTTAAAAAAGATATGAGCACTGACACCACATTTATACATGTATATAATCCTTTCAGTCATTTTGTACTTCTATAAGCACATGTTTTACAGGCATCATCTGGTTTTTACCAGCTCAAGTTCAGAGGAGGTGGAGTCTCTGTGTTGTAGGAATTGAACCTTATCCCACGGTAGGATCAGAGAGGCAAACGGTTCCAGGTAGGAGTTTGCAGGAAGAGAGGCATTACTGATCAGTCATCTGCGAAATAAGCATGTTGCCCCGGTGAGAGGCAGGAGGAGATTGGACTGCACTGGTAGGAAATGTGTGACTGAGTGGAGTCTTGTGAGGAACGGGTCATGGGCCAAGGGATGCAGGCAACCTCTTCTGAGAGGTACCAGTTTACACTTCTACGGAGCCCAACAAAACTGACTTCAGATGGCTGAACTCCAGACTGGAAGAGAATACATTCGTGTGGTTGCAAGCTGCTCTGTTTATGATCACTTGCAGTAGGATTAAGAGGAAGCAGATGTACACAGGGAGCCACAATGAGGCTGCCAAGGGGCTCCTCTGCAGGCTATGACAGCCACAGCCCCTGCAGCACACGTGGATGAGAACCTGGGTGGGCTGGAGTCCACTGTTTGTTGGCCAGCAGTAACAGAGTAAGAAATGCTGGACACAGAATGTAGGAGAGCTGGAAGCAACCACATGTGACCACCGACACCTTCATTAGCTGCTTTGTCATCTTGTCTTTGACCTTAACAATCACACAAATTCCTCTCCTAGCCAGCTCTGATGTACAGCAGGAACAGAACTCTGGGACTCTTTACTTGCTCTTAGCCAAGTCGACACAGCACATTCCAACACAGCACAGTCATATGGCCTCGTAGGTTTTCACTGGCTCGCCCCTCCCCAACACCATAGCAAGAACATCTTCCTATACCAGTGCAAAACCTTCCAAACTAATTTAGAAGAAATTCTGATGAATCATTGTTTCTTTAATTATCCTTCTATTACTGGCATCTTGGGATGTTTTCTGTCATTCTGTATCACAAACAGTACTGTACTAACTGAGTATAGGACTTTCCGTATCTCTAACGTTTCTTGGGAAGGGATTCCTAGAAAGGGGATTACTGAGTTAAGGGAAGTGAATTTCTACTGTTCTTGATTCCTGCCAAACTGCTTTCCAGAAATGATGTATCAGTTTTCATTCCTGTTAGCACTGGGCCCTGGCCAGCGTTGAGTCTTGTCTTTTCACTTCTTTTCTTTTCTCTCCCTCCTCTTCTTTCTCTTCTCTTCTTTCTCTCTTTCTCTCCTTCCTCCATCCCTCCCTTCCTCCCTCCCTCCTGCCCTATTTGAGAGGCAGACAGAGACAGGAAGAAAGACAAAGAGCTCCCATTTGCTAGTTTACTCCCCAGATGCCCCCGACAGCCTGGACTGAGCCCGCCAAAGTCAGGAGCCAGAATCTCATTCAAGTCTCTCATATGAGTGGAAGGGGCCCAACTACTTGAGCTGCTGCCTCCCAGGGTGCACATTAGCAGGAAGCTGGGTTGGGGGCAGAGCTGGGGCTTGAACCCAGGCCCTCCCATATGGGATGTGGGTGTTTTAATCGCTATGCCAAATGCCCACCCTGTAGCATTGTATTTGAAGTCTTTTCACAGAGGTAATTCTTGACCATTTCTGACATTGGTGTTCATTGCTGCTCAGGAATTGGATGTGAGATGAGCAGGCTGTACCATTCAAGTCTGGCTGGATGGCCGAGCTGGTGACAACTTCTCTATAACTCACTGGGCATCTTCAGAAGCTGCACGCCTGGTGAAAGGGAACGATCTATTCTAACAGAAAGCCCAAGATGTTTTGGGATGCATGTTGTTTAAAAATTAAATATATCTCCATCAACACTTGTACATAAGGAAAAATTATATTCCTTTATCTATTCCTATATCATAAATGGAAAACAGAAATAAAAAGAAAGCAAATGAATTTTCTAGGCATATCTAGAAAATCTCTACCACAGTCACAATTAGCATTTACTTTCCTGGAGGTTTATCTCTTTTTTAAAAAAATTGTTTTTTAAAATTTTTATTTGGAAAGGAGGGAGGGAGGGAGAGAGAGAGGGAGAGAGAGAGAGAGAGAGATCTTTCATATGGTGGTTCACTCTCCAAATGCTCACAACATCCAGGACTGGTCAGGTCAAACCCAGGAGCCAGGAACTCAATCTGGGCTTCCCACATGGTTGGCAGGAATCTAGGTACTGGAGCCACCACCTCTTGCCTCCTAGGGTGTGCATTAGCAGGAAGTTGGATCAGAAACAGAGCCAGGACTCAAACCCAGCCACTCTGATCTAGGATGTGGGCATCTTAAGTACTCATCTCTCCTAAAGTTTTCAATCATGAGTTCAAGACATTTCAAAGCATTACTACTGCATCCAAAACTAGATTCTACATCCAACATAAGAAAGGCACAACCTTTGGTTTATTGCTAATACACTAAAATACATTAATTGGCTGGTACCACTGCAAATACTTGAATTAGCAAGTATCATTTTATCGCACCTAACTTGAAGTAATCTTTCTGATTCTCAACTTTCCTGAAACAAAGATGAAAATAAAACATGACTGTGCAATGCTGAAGCAGTCCAAGGAGAAAACCTCTCCCGTCGGGGAATTGCGCGCAGGCAGCGATGAAGCAGTCTACGCTGCCTGTTTCTCAAATTTATCTTTCAGCTGAAGTGAAATGGTAGATGGATAAGCAGTAATTGGTACACTGAGAAAAGAAATTAATACTGACTTATCATCTCTCCAAACTGCGAAGCATATTTTTATATACAATCTCAGAATGCTAATAAAATAATCTAGTTTCCATTTATCAAAATTAGAGATGCCTGCATTTCTGATGACTGGCTTGCTTTTGGAAAGCCTATTTTAGAGTTTCCAAACTGTCTGATCTCTTTAGGGAACTTCTGCATTAAGTGAGGCAGCCGGCAAACAAACAGCCACTGAGCAAATTCACAAAGGCGATGCTAGAAGGGAGATGGCAGAGGTGACCAGCGGTTCTCAGGGTGGCCCCTAGCCAAGCAGTATCAGCATGAACTTGGAACGTGATCAGAAATGCAAATTCTTGGGGCCCAACTCACCCTGAGGGTTTATTTATTTTTGTTTTTTAGATATATTTATTTCTTTGTAAGACAGAGTTACAGTGAGACAAAGAGAAACAGAGAGTGATCTTCCATCTGCTGGTTCACTCCTCAAATGGCTGCAATGGCCAAGACTGTGTCAGGTTGAAGTCAGGAGCTAGGAGCTTCATCAGGGTCTCCCATGTGGATGCATGGACCTAAGCACTTGGGCTATCTTCCGTGGCTTCCCCAGGCTCATTAACAGGGAGCTGGATCAGAAGTGGAGCACCCAGGACTTGAACTGGTGCCCGTAAGGGATGCCAGCACTGCAGATGGCCCCAAGCCTAATGTTTTAGAGAGTCTGGGGTTAGGGGATGGACAATCAATGTTTCTTTTCTTTCCTAAAAAAAAATTTACTTTTTTGAAAGTGGAGCAGCCAGGACTTGAACCATCATATGGGATGCCAGCTGTTCAGTGACCATGTGTGCTTGTGTGCCAAATGGACAACACAGGTATAGATTTACCAGTTGACTAAACCCATTTCTCGATGCTTCCCTTAGTTTACCCCCACTCTAACTTTCTTTTTGTTTTTTAAAGATTTATTTATTTATTCCAGAGTTAGAGTTACACAGAGAGAGAAGAGGCAGAGAGAGAGGTTTTCCATCCACTGGTTCACTTCCCAATTGGATGCAACAGCCAGAGCTGTGCCGATCCAAAGCCAGGAGCCAGGAGCTTCCTCTTGGTCTCCCATGTGCGTGCAGGGGCCCAAAGACTTGGGCCATCCTCTACTGCTTTCTCAGGCCATAGCAGAGAGCTGGAAGAGAAGTTGAGTGGCTAGGACTTAAACCGGTACCCATATGGGATGCTGGCACTGCAGGCAGCAGCTTTACCTGCTATGCCACAGCACCGGCCCCAACTCTCAAATTTCTATATCCATCCCAGAGCTCTTCCCTTAGTTCCAGATCCTCATCTAAAATTACATTAGAGTCAACATTTCCTCTTGGATGTCTAATTGATACAAAAAATGTAATGTGACCAAAACAGATATTGATTACCAGCCCCTAGTATTGCTACCATATTTGCTTCTCCACATGCCTTCCCCATGACAATAAATGAAACCACTACCTACCCAGTAGTTTGACTGAATACCTCTGTTTCCCATACCACATCCAATCCATCAGGCAATTCTGTTTGCTTGATCTCCATAATATTTCCTCTTCTAATTCCTTCTGCTATCCTCTGCTGTTGTAACTCAAATTCAAGACACCATCATCTCCTGCATCATTGCTACTAGGCTCTAGCCAGTCCTCTACTTCTGTTCTGAACTACAGTGTAACCAGATTGAACTGAAAACTCCTCCATTGGCAAAAAAGGCTTAACATGCCCAACATCATTGGTCATTAAGGAAATGTAAATTAAGTCCTCAATAAGACACTACTCCATACCCAGTATCATGGCTACCACAGATAAAACAGACAACCACAAATGTTGGTGACTATGTTGAGAAATGAGAAGCCTCGTACATTGGTGGTGGGAATATCAAGTGGTGTAGCCATTTTGGAAAACAGTTTGGCAGCTCCTGAAAATGTTAAACATAAAACTGCTATACAACCCAGCGATTCTACTTCTAGGTATCTACCCGCAGGGAATGTAGGAAAACGTGTCCACATAGAGTCTTGCACGCAGTTGTTCATAGCGGAGTTAATCATAAAAACCTGGTAACAACGACTTGTTCAACTGCAGATATACGGATGAACAAATTGTGGTCTAGCCATCCAATGGAACAGTATTCAACAATAAAAAAGAAAGAAATGTTGACACAGGAGAGATTTGTGAGTCCATTTATAGAAATGTCTAGAACAGGCAAATTTACAGAGGCAGAAGAGTGATTAGCAAATGTGTGGGAACAAGGAATAACTGTAAGTGGTCATGAGGGATCTTATTTGAAGGAAAGGAATGTTCTAAAATTGATTTATGGTGATGGTTTCACCCCTCATTAGCATTATAAAAATCATTGAATTGTACACTTGAAATAGGCAAATTTTATGATACATAAAATATATCTTATGTAAGAGACATGTTTTTAAAAACACCCACACCTCCCATTACAATCAAGCCCAAACTCCTTATCACTCCCCAGAAAAGCCTACATGAATGGCTCCAGCCTCCCCTGGAGCCCTGGTTCCTCCTGGCCTTCCCACTACGCTGGCCCCTCTCTACACCCCTCTAACCGGCAAGGTTCTTCCTGCCATATGCTGCTTGCCCCTCTGCCAGGGATGCGTTAGCCCCGGGTCCTCACATGCTCACCTTCTTTTCCTTTTTTTTTTTTCTTTTTCTTTTGACAGGCAGAGTGGACAGTGAGAGAGAGAGACAGAGAGAAAGGTCTTCCTTTGGCCATTGGTTCACCCTCCAATGGCTGCCGCGGCCGGCGCACCGTGCTGATCCGATGGCAGGAGCCAGGTGCTTCCTCCTGGTCTCTCATGTGGGTGCAGGGCTCAAGTACTTGGGTCATCCTCCACTGCACTCCCGGGCCACAGCAGAGAGCTGGCCTGGAAGAGGGGCAACCGGGATAGACCGGTGCCCCGACTGGGACTAGAACCTGGTGTGCCGGCGTCGCTAGGCGGAGGATTAGCCTACTGAGCCGCGGCGCCGGCCCTTCTTTTCTTTTTGACAGGCAGAGTTAGACAGTGAGAGAGAGAGAGAGAGAGAGCGAAAGGTCTTCCTTTTCCGTTGTTTCGCCCCCCAAATGGTTGTTATGGCTGGCTCACTGTGCTGACCTGAAGCCAGGAGCCAGGTGCTTCTCCTGGTCTCCCATGCGGGTGCAGGGCCCAAGCACTTGGGCCATCCTCCACTGCACTCCTGGGCCACAGCAGAGAGCTGGACTGAAAGAGGAGCAACCGGGATAGAATCCAGCGCCCCGACCGGGACTAGAACCCAGGGTGCCGGCGCTGCAGGCGGAGGATTAGCCTAGTGAGCCATGGCGCCCGCCTCACCTTCTTCTTAACACACAGCTCTCAGCTCAGAGCTCATCCCCAACTCTGCCCGGGGCCCAGGCCACTCTCTGTGACTTTCCATCACGATGATCAGTACTGGAAATTATTGTCATTGCTGTGCTTACACGATCACCACCAGTTTCCCCTGATCCCCCAAGCTCTCAGTTGAGGGACCTACCTGCATCTGACAAGACTGTTCAGAGCAGCAGCCACCTTTTTTTTTTTTTTTTTTTGTAAAAAAAAAAAAGATTTATTTGAAAGAGTTACACAGAGAGAGGAGAGTCAGAGAGAGAGAGAGAGAGGAGAGAGAGGAGAGAGAGGTTTTCCATCTTCTGGTTCACTCCCCAATTGGCTGCTGCAGCTGGAGCTCTGCCAATCCGAAGCCAGGAGCCAGGAGCTTCTTCCGGGTCTCCCACATGGGTGCAGGGGCCCAAGGACTTGGGCCATCTTCCACTGCTTTCCCAGGCCATAGCAGAGAGCTGGATTAGAAATGGAGCAGCTGGGACTTGAACTAGTGGCCATATGGGATGCCAGCACAGCAGAGCCGGGCTTTAATGCACTATGCCACAGTGCTGTCCCCAGCAGCCAAGTCTTGACACACATAGAGTACTCACTGAACCAAACTTACTTGCTGAATGTTCTTGGACATTTTATTTAATCACATAAGCTTCAACTTATTCTTCTGCCCCAAAAAAGTAGATAGGAATTCTATCTCTTGCTCACTCCATGGGACTGTTTGTAAGGCTCGAGTCGGAATTATGCCAAAGCTCTCTGTACACAAAGTCGGCTGTTGTTATTTTTATGAGGGGATTTCCTCATGAGTCCTCTGGACCCCCTGCTGTTTACACTCTTCTCTTCCAGGGTAGTGAGTGACTGCGCGGTCCGAGTGCTGCGAGGAACCCGCGCTCCGCTGCCGGGAGACCACCAGCACCGTCTCCTCCGCCCCAGTCCGTGAGAGAGAGTCCCTCGGAGTCTCGGAGGAAGCCCGGCTATTCTTCTGGTGGCAGTGAGGAATCTGAGGGGAAACAGATCTGTTTGCTTGCCCTTTGCCTTTGCCCTGGCTGGAAAGGGGCAAGGAGCGCTTGGCATGTTTGCTGCACGCGCAAAACCGACACTTCCAGTAAGGGAACTGGACCCCAAAACTGGTTCATTTCCTTAGGATGCTAAACAGATACTGGAAGCCAAGAACTTTTCACCGCCATGTAACTAAGGCTGGACAAGAACTTGTTCCTAAGCTCTCCCTCTCCTTCTCTGCTTTCTCTTTCTTGTTTTTCCTTTCCTTTGTTCTTTCTCTTTTTTTCTTTTCCCCTTGTAAACTCCTTAATGCATCAATAATTTCTTGCACCTGAAACTGTCATTTTCTTGTTTCTCTCAAATGACAGATTTTTTTAGTAATACCCTGTTCAAAGTATGTTGCCCCTGGGTCAGCACTGTGCTAAAGCTGTTGCCTGTTATACTGGCATCCCATATGGGTGCCAGTTGGAGTCGTGGCTGTTCCACTTCCCATCCAGCTCCCTCCTAAGGGCCTAGGAAAGCAGTGGAGTGTGGTCCAAATGCCTGAGCTCCTGCACCTATGTGGGAGACCTGGATGAAATTCCTGCCTCCTGGCTTCAGCCCAGCCTAGCCCTATCCATTATAGCCATTTAGGGAGTGAACCAGCAGATGAAATATTGTGATCTCTCTCTCTCTTTCTCTCAGCTTCTCTGGATCCTTGGTGTCTAACATTTTATCAAGAGATGAATGTTCCAGCCTGCTTCACATTCTGTGTTTTGGTGTTCTGTTGAAAACGTGTTATTTTTCAACACTTGATGCACATAAGTTTTCTCATGTATTTCTTTGATTTTTGCGCATATTCTTTTCATATTCTCCATTCTGGAATTTCTCGTATTCCATTCCCTCTGCATGCTTCGGGCTGCAGGTTTCTCGGCCAATGTCATCCCACCAGCCTTGTTCTTCCAGGGTTTCTTCCAGATGTGTGATTTGCTAATGAAACAGCATTTCTCCTTTCCAGAGCTGACTCCGTGTGTGTGTTAGGTTGTCTCTTAGGACTTGAGAACTAGAGAACGTTGTGCCATATGGGTCCAGGTTTCCAAGTGGTCATTTCTATAAGGATGGATGCTGCTTGTACCATAAGTGGAAGTGCCCTGTCTGGGATTTCACAGCACCTTCCTAGACAAGCTTGCGGGCAAAGTTTGCTCTTTCTGAATGTGGAATTTAAAAGTTGTTCCTTTGTGGCTCTCTGATACCATGTAGTCGAGTGTCAACTTATTCCATTTCAGTTTATTACATTTCTTTGGGCATTCTATTTTCTGTTAATATAGGTGACTGTTCTTAATAGTCTATGAAGAATAGAATAGAATATTATATTATAATAATAGCATACTATATACTTATTATATGTAGTACTATAAGAACATATAAATGAAGTTATCACGGGAGGATAGGATTCCAATTTCCACCCCACAGTTCTTGAAGATCTTGAAGAGCAAGTATCCTTTCATTTGGTTTGGGGCTAGGCTAGCAGCAGGAGCTTCTGAAAACAGGCCGCCTGGGTGCCTGAGGGTTAACGTGGAGTCACTAACACTTTCGTATGTTCTAAACCTTTTAAGGAGAAGGGAGATCATTAAAGAAAGAAAGCAGTCATGGTCCTCAGCTCCATAGTCCTGGGAACCAGTCAGAGGAATAATAATGTTCCAGCCAGAGTAATCAGAGCAGATATGGCTAATAGATTTCAACTTGAGTTGAAATAAATGATTGATAGGGGCTGCCTAGAACACAGCTGTGTTGGAAAGCATTTTGAGGTCGCATCTGGGTTCACAGGACAAAGTGTGATTAATGATGTCTGCCGTGGTTGTGAGAGGAGGTGGTGGTGCTGGTAGCCATGCCACATCATTTTAATCCCCAAATAAGAATCTTCTGATGAATGAAACCATTCATCCATGCAGTGGCCAGATTGCATTCGGAAGATCGTGGGCATCCTTCGACAGCGTGGGGATCAGGTGCTAATGCTGTTTGGACTGATTTTAGTCAACTTGTAGCCAGATGATTTCCTGACTTGCCAGTGCCACCGAGTTAGAGAATACAGTATGCGATATCTGTACATCCGCTGCCCGGTTTCAAGTTAAACACAGCACTGTGATGCATCCCAGTGCATCACAAAAGGGCGTGTTAGGTGGCTCAAATTATCACTAATAAAAATCTTCCTGCATCCTAAAAAGGAGGGATGGATTCTTTTTTACTTGCTTTATGTTGTATTTTTCCCCCATTAATACAGAGACCTATAAAGAAGAGAATATTTACCTGCAATACGTCCACCAGAAATAAATATTGCTGGTATTTTGGTGTGGAATCATCAAAAGTATTTTGTTATGTTTACATTTAATAATATACCATAGATTCTATCTTTAACCCATTTTCTGGGTCAAATCTATGATTTTTATTATATTTTCAGTATTTTGATACTCTCTTCCAAAAAGGATTTAGCATTACGCCTAGGAAGTCTTGAAGAGAGTGACATAGGAAATAGAAGAAAGTTGCTGCTTAGAGAAAAGAGCCTGAACTAACCCCCGCTCAGTCTCTGCTCCTGCGTGGTGGTATTCTATATCTACTGGTGGAGATCATAGCAATTCAAGACTGCAGCAGCCAGTTCAGGAGCAGGCATGTGCACCTGGGCTTGTGGGGTGGAACCAGATACAACCACATGGGGTTGCTTGAGTCTGCAGACCAAGCCCGGTTCCTGCTGAGCCCTCTGGAGGGACCAACCATTCCGCCTTGTGCTTTCTAGGATGTGCTCGGCTCCTGTCGACAGGTGGTGCAGATCTCCTAATTCATCCTACTGGTTAATCTCTGAGGCTGCCTGCAGGCCCATGGAGTTTGGGAAGCTGGAGACTGGAGGGCTGGAGCAGTTGGAGGGGGTCTGGGCTGCAATTTCCTGGTGAGGGAGAAGGCAGAGCACTGTGTCTCAGAGCAAATGTTCTAAGGAGGTTTGTAACAGTGATCTTCAGGGCGAATCACACTGTCAGTGGGTTGGGATGGTGCAACCTTATCTAAGTGGTTTTTCTCTATTGCCCTTGAGATCTGTCTTTCTTCATCCCATTCCATCATTTTCTTTTTGCTTAAAGGGTTTTGTGACATGCAAATGTCCCCTTTGTCATTTGTGGCAGCTGTGCAAATATTCATTGTTGTGTGCAAATGCCAAAACAAATGGCTTGTAAATCGTGGTTAACAGTGTGTACAAAAAGTAGGAAACTAAACCACAAATAATCTATACCTACACATTTTGGGAGAAGAGTTTTCTGTTTTCATTTTCACATAAGGCATGAATATTTAGTGATTCTATCTTCAAAGGTTTTGTTCCCCTTATAAATTGTTGTGTAAATTTGATGCCTTATTAGAAGTAGCATCCATAGTAAGTAGGGCAAATACCTCTGCATGTTGGAATGAAGAGTGAGCTAGAAGGCGTGATGGAAGGATTGCTAGCTTGCATGATTTGCAAGGCGAGTTTCCCAAGAGCTCAGTCTGATTCAGTGAGAATGAACAGTCATGACCAGTGGTAACTGAGTTTACTGTCACACCTAGGAAATCCCTTGTGGTAAATACACACACAGACACACCCCTCACTGGAGACCAGGAAAAAATGCGGTTAATAAATTCAACCTGTTTTTTTTAATGCATTAATGATAGAACTTTTTTCTAAAAAGGAAAAAGTCAAGCATTAAAAATAGAGAATAAAATGTCTATTGAGGAATTAGAAACATATTGAAATTTATTTTTGGAAATTTTTCACCACCAGTTTTGAGTATAAGTGTACAGATGATTTTAGAAATGGTTTGTTTCCACATGAACCACCTTACTTAAATCATTTGTTTTTGTCACCCTCATTGCTTCCAACAAGAATAGAGCATGTATGATGAGGATGCTGGGGAAACAATGCTATAATTCTGTCTTAGATTTTTCTGCTGCTAGTGAACAGCTTGGGAAGTCATTGAAGAGGGATGTCAAAAGTCCCTCACTGGGCAAATATGAAGATGGACAGAGATGTAAGATAAGGATGACTTCTTGTGCACTGACTCTCTAGGTCTGCTCTTTATGCAGGACCAGGGAAAGTGTTGGCCACCTGAGAGTATCTCCCGTCTCTGAATGGCAGAAGCACCATGGAGTGAAGGTGCAGGGACAGGTTAGTGGGTCTCTCTGGACCAGCTGGAGATAGAGTTTTGGGAGGTTGTTTCACCTGGAGGAGCAGTGTGGGGCTGAGAAAAGAGATGGATATTTAGCGTTGGTTATTGAAATATTGCAAGCCAGGAAGTCTTGGTGTAGGTCCAGGGACTGGGGACAGGGACTAAGAAGGTCACACTGGGAATTCTTTGTCTCCCTTAACACCTAAGAGGGATCTTGCTGGAAAGCCTGGATCAGAGAGCCTAATTCGATTGGCCTCGTATGATTTAGAAAAGACTTAGAACTCATTAGGAGTGCTGTAGGTTTTATCAGTGACTTAATCCTAACCTAAGGATAACTCTAACCCAGATAAATGCTGTCTGTGTCAATTGCTGGCTCGCACTTGAAGATTTAAAACTCTGTATTATCAAAAAAGCCATAAGGGAAGCTGATCCCTCTTTCAATAAACATGGGCAATGCTACATAGAGTTGGCAGCTGTGACATTTAACTTGACATTATTCTATAAACATTTTCTAGTTTCACTGGATGTTATTTTTCCCATTAAGTAGATATATCACATTAAGTTGATCAACTTCCAAACTATATTTTTTGTTATATGAAATTCTCTAATGAATATCTGTATACGTAAATCTTTTTATGCATATATAGTTATTTTCTTAGGATAAAAAGTGGGCCAGCATAAGGCATTTTATTTAAAACATTTATATTTTGATCACATTATACCGTATATATGGATTGCCACTCAGACTTCTCACTTGGCAAATTGTGAGCATCATTCTACATGGCTAAATATTCACTGAAAAAACAATTTTTAGTGGCCACTTGACAATTCACTTTTTTGTTTTTGTTTTAAATTATTTTATTTATTTGACAGAAGAGTTACAGAGAGGCAGAGGAAGAGGCAGAGAAAGAGAGAGACAGAGGTCTTCCACCCACTGGTTCACTTCCCAAATGGTCACAATAGCCAGAGCTGGGCAGATCCAAAGCCAGGAGCCTGGAGTTTCTTCAGAGTCTCTGTTGCAAGTGCAGCGGCCCAAGCACTCAAGCCATCTTCTGCTACTTTCCCAGGCCATTAGTATACAGCTGGATTGGAAATGGAGCAGCCAGGACTTGAACTGGTGCCCATACGAAATGCCAGCACTTTTTAAAAAAAAGATTTATTCATTTATTTGAAGGGCAGAGTTACAGAGAGGCAGAGGGAGAGAGAGAGAGAGAGAGAGAGAGAGAGAGAGAGAGAGATCTTCTATCCACTGATTCACTCCCCAAATGACTGAAATGGATGGAGCTGTGCCCACGCAAAGCCAGGAGTCACAAGCTTCTTCTGGGACTCCCATGTGGGTTCAGGGGCCCAAGCACTTGGGCCATCTTTTACTGCTTTCCCAGGCCATAGAAGAGAGCAGGATTGGAAGTGCAGCAGCCAGGACTTGAACCAACACCCATATGGGATGCTGGCACTGTAGGTGGCAGCTTTACCCACTATACCACAGCGCCAGCCCTGGCAACTCACTTTTTAAATATGCCATCAATTACTCTTTTTTTTCAAAGTTCCTCTATTATTGAATAATCCAGTTGTTTCTACTATTTTGGTATTATAAATATCACCACTGTGAGTATATGTACATATATTTTATTTAATCAAGAAAAGACTATGCAGGGGCATCCAGCTGGTTAAGCCACCACTTGCAACACCAGCATCCCGTATAATTGCTAGTCCCAGTCCTGGCTGCTCCACTTCCCATCCCTCTCCCTGCTAGTGTACCTGGGAAAGCAGCAGAGGATGGCCCAAGTGCTTGGGCCCCTGCACCTGCATGGGAAACCTGGATAGAGTTCCAGGTCCCTGGCTTCTGTACCTGTCCTGGCTTTTTTGGCCATTTATGGAGTGAACCAGTGGATGGAAGATCAATTGACTTCTGTATCTCTGTCTTTCAAATAAATAAATAAGTCTTTAAAAAAAAGAATAGAATAATGAACTTCCACATGCTGTCACTCAGCTTCTACTATGACCAGCACACGCCAATCTTGTTTTGCCTCTGCATACCAAACCTCCACTCCCTGGTGTATCATTTTGAAGCAAATAGCTCGGGACATTTTTATTTCATAAGGCACAATGGGAAAATGATCATTTAATCTAAATAACCACATTAATTAGTCTTTTTCATAGACATATCTGGAATTTAAACTCAGTAAGCTATTAGAAGTATGTTAGACCGTTCCCAATAAGTAGAAAGCAACATTGTGACAAATTGTGCTTTGCAAGTAAACACATTGTTCTTAATTGCACTTGGCGAATATTAGGTAAAGCTTTACTGAGAGCAAAGGAGACAGCATTTGGATTCTCTGGCTGGACTGTTAGAGGAAGCAGGGTTGCACTTCCTGGATACACAGATTTCACCTTCTGAATCACAAGGGACCAAAAGAGAAAGGTTACAAATAATTAGAAGACATTTTGCTTTATAGATGGCATAACATTTTCGATAATTTCATTTTATGATTTTAGTACTGGAAAGATTAAGACAGTAAACGTATGGTTTGCATGAGGAGAAAGGTTGTTCCATGGGATCCTCCGGAAATGCAGTAACATTTTGGATTGTGGTACACCACGTAACCACCCTTTGTGAGCCCTGGGAGGCAGAACAAAACTGTAATCACATCCTTAAACCACTGATCTGCGCCAGAGATTGGACACCTGTCATAGTCACTCCTTTCTTTTCTTTTCTTTTTTAATATTTGTAAAAGATTTATTTATTTATTTGAAAACCAAAGCTACAGAGAGAGAGGCAGAGACAGAGAGAGGCAGAGAGGACTTCCATCCACTGTTACTCCACAGATGGCTGTAACAGCCTGGGCTGGGCCAGGCCAAAGCCAGGAGCCAGGAGCTTCCTCTGGGTCTCCCATGTGGATGCAGGATCCCAAGCACTGGGGCCATCTTCTGCTTTCCCAGGTGCATTAGCAGGGAGCTGGATCAGAAGTGGAGCAGCTGGAACTTGAACTGGCACCCATATGGGATGCGGGTACTGCAGATGGAGGCTTGGCCTACTGCCCCACAATGCTGGCTCCGCTAGTCCCCTTTCTTATAATCCAGCCCTGTGTTCTCTGCACAGACAATTGTCAGCTCCTTTCTCACCACACAGGGCCAGCTTCCTCAGAGAGGCTTCCTCTCTGGCTTTTGTTAATTAACAAATATGTATTCATTACTCACTGGGGGACCAAAGAGGTATCAGGCATTTCCTTTCAAATCCTTCCATTCACCACAATACTACAACAGAATCATTTTTCCTACAGTGGGTGGCTATTTCCTTAGATTTGTTTTTTGATCTGTCCACATTCTTTTTTTTTTCCCCATCCACATTCTTCCTGCCTTCTTCCCTCGCTCGCCTTAGACACGTGGGCCTCTCTGGGGCAAGCACATTCAGGCTTCCTTCCTTCTCTTGTCTTGGCTAGCATTTTCTTTTCCTGTTTATTTCTCCCACCATTCTTTCACATGCAGTGTTATTTTCTCAACGTTGCTGTAACTCCAGGCTGCCATCTAAGTATTGATGGCCTCTCCACCTTCTCTTTCTTGCAAAAAACTAAATACTGTCCAGGCTACGTGTTCACTCCTAAAATGATTGTCTTGCTTTTCTGCTGGTAGAAAAAAAACCAACTAAAGTGACATTATTTAATATCTGTGTCTACATTTTGCACACAGTTCCCTCTAAGCATTGTTGAATGAGGATGGGAATAAACAATGATGAACTCCAAAGAGCAGAGGAGAAGAACTTACGGGGAATTGCTTTAGCAGTAGCCTGGAGAGTAAGCAGCATTGTGGTGTAGTGGGTGGTGCTGCTGCCTGCAATGCCAGCATCCCATATGGGTGCTGGTTCAAGTACTGGCTGCTCTGCTTCCAATCCAGCTCCCTGCTAATGGACTGGGAAGGCAGTGGAAGAAGCCCAAGTATTTGGGCCCTTGCCACCCAGGTAGGAGACCTGGGAGAAGCTCTTGGCTCCTAGTTTCAGTCTGGCCTGGCCCTGGCCATAGTGGCCATTTGGGGAGTAAATCAGCAGTTGGGAGACCTCTCTCTCTCTCTCTCACGCTCTCTCTTAACTCTGCCTTTCAAATAAATAAAAACAGATCTTTAAAAAAAGAATCTTCCTCACTCAGAAATAGTCAAGGTGTCAAAGGGAGAGTGATCCAGCAATCTGAGGGCTAATTCCAAGGAAGGTCAAGGTTAAATTCATCCTCTTGAAACTCAGGAGAAACCCAGGATTAAATTAAGCAAGGCCTAACAACAAAATTTATGATTAAGTAAGGCATACTTGTATCAGGTAGCTAACACTTCTTTAAATCATATTTCATTATATGTCTTAATTAAACACAGAAATTAGTAATATTAATAATGAATAAAGTCTTTTACTTTCACCTAAAGAAGCATAAGTACAGGGGAAAATATACTAATCTTTATTGTGCATTTTTTTGACAGGCAGAGTGGACAGTGAGTATTGTGCATTTGACAATGACCATGAGACAGCATTTCTGAGGGCAGCAGAGCCACAAATGCTGCCAACACTACGCGTGGTTTAAATGTTTATAGTCCAAGTCTAGAAGTGGGATAGACTGTTAAGGACTGACCTTAGAGAACTAGATGTACAAAATGATAGCAAATGTGAGATCAATTTAAAGAACCTTTCTAAGCTATCTCCCTCTTAAGAATCATTAGCAGATATTTAAAATGATATGATTTGATCACTAACTATGTGCATAATCAATATCATGGTACACTTTTGAACTGATATCTGTTATTTGTCCCAGAAAAAGTCTTCCATGCACCCTTTCTCCATCCTGCCCATTGGATCAATGGAATTTATTGGTCAATGAGTGGTTAATATAGTCTACAATAAAACGATTTCCACATTTAAGGAACATTTCACCATCTAGAGCAGAGAATATTGTTTGAAAGCCAAAACATTTTTTTGATTTTTAAGAGCCAGGCTCTTCAGAGAAAATAGGTTTCGGGAGAATTGTGGAAAAGTTGCCTTTGGTAACAAGTTCTATGCCCTGAGTTGGTATTGATTTAAAGAACTGATAGTATGAACCCTAAAGAAGTGCCATGTCTGATATGGTCCCTGGCTGGTGGAGTAGTGATAATTGAGGGAGACTCCAGGATTCCCGGAATTCTGTCCTTTAGAGTGGAGGACAAGGTCACCCTCCAAGAGGAGAGAAAGGGAGGAGTGATTAGCAGAGCTGAGAAAGAACAGGTTCATGATTCAGGTCGCGTGGGTCCACAATTGCGGACCACACTGGGACCTCAGATGTCAGCAGTGGAGGCAGGGAAGACCGAGGTCGACACTCAAGGTCTGCGGGGATGAGCTACACCTGAGCAGAGTCCAGTGTGAGGAAGAGTGTGGGAAGCATTCCCTGCCATGACCAGCCATCAGCTCCCCTGCAACCGAGAACATCTCCATAGAAGGGAAGACAAAGCAGAATGAGCAGAACCCTGCACTTCAGTATGTTTCAAAAGCCTGCTGTGTTTTAGGATAGAAGCAGCTAAACTATGTGAATGATGACAAAATTAAATCTATTAGCAGAAAGGGGAGCAGACATAGCCCTCCTCTCTTATCTCAGACTTCGCTTTCCTTGGTTTGTTACTCAAGGTCAACTACAGTCCAAATATACTAAATGGAAAATTCCAGAAATGCACAAATTACAAATTCTAAATCCATTCTGTAAGTTCTTCAGTAAGTCACTTAGTAACCATCGTAGTTACTGGTATAATATATAGGATTTGGTGCTACCCATGGTTTCTGGCATCCACTTGGGGTCTTGGAACATATCCTCTGCAGATGAGGAAGGCACTATAATTAATTTCAGTTAAAAAGTAATTTTAGCTTTACACATTCAAACTTTGTAACACAAGAAATTCAGATTTGCAACATGAGCAATCCTCGATCATTGGAATTCATAATCTTCAGTAGCCTCTTGTTTACTTTTTCTATCATTCTTCTTTCTCTTTGAAGGACACTCTTCCTTTGTCATACGTGCTCCTGTGCCTTATGGTTCTTGCCTAGGTTCCCTCCAATTCCCTCTCTAGTCCCTGGGGAAGTTCACACATGCTCACGACTCATCTATGTGTGCTTGATTTCAAATCTAAATCCCCAGTCCACTTCTCACTCCAGCACCCTGGAGTTACTTTCTCAATTTTCCATAGGCTAATTCTGCATCATTATCCCATGGCCTATTAAAAAAAGCAAAAACAAAACAGTATCTTCAAACTTATCTCCTGTGGCACAGTGAAACACTAGCACAAAATACATACTCAAATAAGTATTGTAGTTTTGATGTATTAGAATTGCCTCTTTTTCTGACCATCTCCAGCAGCTGGGAATATCTTGCAAGCAGGTTTGCATCTTTCTCCAAGCCTGTTGCTTCCCCAGCATCCAGCACAAAGTCTGTCACTCCATAGATGCCTCAGTTGGTGTTTTCTGAATGAAGCATGGCTCATTTGGAATTTAGAGGAATGGGAGGTGACCCTGAGACTGGGAGGCCAGAACAAGAATTTCGGGAGTGTTCTAATTACTATTGTTGGATGCAAATCTTCCCCAGAATTTAGTAACTGAAAACAGCCATTTATTTTGCTTATGATTTTGGGGTCAGGAATTTGGGAAGGGCTTGGTGGGGGTGATCCTGGGATACTGACTAGGGCTGTAGTCAGCTGAAGGTTTGACTGGCCTGGACATGTCTCCATGACTGGTAGTTACACTAGAGGCTGGCGGAGCTGTCTACCCAAGTGTCTCTAAGCGCCCTCTGTAGCAGGCTAGTCTAAGGTCACTAAAGGACCTAGCTCCCCCCAGAACAAGAATCCCAAATAATGCAGGTGGGAGCTACATGACCATTTCTGACAGAACCTTGGCACTGACAGAGCGATCATTCTGCATTCTGATGGCTAAAAGCAAATCCCTGAAGTCAACCTGGATTTAAGAAGTGGGGACCAAAACCCTGCCTCTGAGAGGGATAAATGTCAAAGAATTAGCAGACATGTTTTAAAGCTGCCACCCAGGGGACTGGATTTTAGTGAATGCTCGCCAGATTTTAATGAGTGACAGAAGGGCTAATCAGGATTCTAGGTTCATAAACACTTAGGGGAGAGAGGGCTGGAGTAGCGTCTGAGTCACAAACAATGAATAATCCAGTTTGACAAGAGTGTAAGGCTTTGGAGGGAGCTCTGAGTGGTGAACCTGGAAAGATGGTGAGGTCTTGCATGCTGAGCTGAGAATTCTGTTGTTTATCTTACTAGCACTGGGTAGCCCTGGACATTCAGGACAGAGGCAGGATCAAAGCAGAACTTCTGGAAAAATTAATCTGCCATGAGGGTACAAGATAAATTGGAAGGGCTGCTCTGTAAGCAAGGAAATTACTCAGAGGGCTACTACTGTAAACTTAGAGGTGATGTCCCGCCTAAGTGAAGGAACAGAGTTTAACATGGAAAAGAAGGGCTGCATGAGAGAGTCAGGTGAAGGAAAACTCAAGCAGACTTGTGGAGGGAATCTTGGGAGCTGAAGGGTTGATGGCTTCCTATGGAAGCAAGACAACAGAACTCAGCTTTCCCATGCTAGGGGCAATCTGAAGAATTTTTCAATGCCCAGGGAGTAGCTCCTTCATTAAGCATATAATTGAGTAAGTACACTTGCTCTTCATCCAAGCAATATCATCTGTAAGAGTATGGTTTGAAATGAAGAGCCAACAATAGTCAAAAGGAGACATCAAGGGGAAGTTTTAACAAAATTGCTGTCTCTCCTGTCTTGCCACCTGCTTAATAAATATCATGGGTTGACCCTTTATTCAAAGGGCCTTCCAAAAGTTCATGGAAAAATGGAATGAAAAGGTTATTTTGGTGCAAAAACTTTTGAAATCAATACCAAATTTCTTTCATAATATGCATTTTCGCGAGTGTTTTGAATATGCTTGTATTAGATACCACCGTAATTATGAATGTCCACACATTTTTCTTTATGAAAACCACTCAAGAAAATGAAGCATAACAAAAACATCAAGAATAATGACAAGTGGCTGGCGCCGTGGCTTAACAGGCTAATCTTCTGCCTTGCGTTGCCGGCACACCGGGTTCTAGTCCCGGTTGGGACGCCGGATTCTATCCTGGTTGCCCCTCTTCCAGGCCAGCTCTCTGCTATGGCCCAGGAAGGCAGTGGAGGATGGCCCAAGTCCTTGGGCCCTGCACCCGCATGGGAGACCAGGAGAAGCACCTGGCTCCTGGCTTCAGATCAGCGAGATGCGCCAGCTGCAGCAGCCATTGGAGGGTGAACCAACGGCAAAAAGGAAGACCTTTCTCTCTGTCTCTCTCACTATCCACTCTGCCTGTCAAAAAAAAAAAAAAAAAAAAAAAAAAAAAAAAGAAGAGTGTGGTGCAGTGGTCTCCACACTTCACTTCACATAAAAAAAAAAAAAAGAGTAATGACAAGCAACAATTGGACTTCATGCTGTCTGGCATTTTACCCTGTTGAAGAGGAACCCTTGGCTTGCCCTGGTGATAAGCTGTATTTCTGTTGGCCCGAGTAGGTTGCGCTATGGAAATCACTCACTGATTTTATTTATGGTCCATTCCACAGCTTTGAAATTAAGTTTACATCTGGAGTTAGCAGATAGATTCATTACCTTTCTAAAATGCCATTTACAAGCTGACTGCTTGGGGAGTAGACAGCAAAGGAGGGGACATTTCACACTCAGAAGGTTGGCTCTGTTCATAAAACACTACATTTAGAGGTTCGCTCTCCAGGCATTTACGGGGTCTCCTACAGCTTCCACAATTGAGTTAGGCTGACTCTCCTGGGTGTCTCTGCATCTTTCTATTTTAGAATATCTTTATTTTGTGTCTGGAGTAAAGCTTTTGTGTTCTGCAAAAACACGCATGGTGACAGCAAGACATAAATAATGAACCATCTAAACCAACATTCCAGCTCGATAACACAATTTGAGAGGCTTATTTATATTGGAATTTTCAAACATGACAAATGAAAAGAGGGGAAAAAATAACCCACCAGAAGTGAAAAAATAAGAAATAAGTCTTTCTCCAGGAAGAACATCCCATGTATGGATGCCTGCGAGGCTCAGAAATCATCCAGTCCTGGAAGTTGTGAGCCAAGTCTCTTCTCTGAGGTGCTTTTCTTCCCCCAAAGAAGTCGTAACAAGAATATATAGAGATCTATAATGTCTTTCTGCTGGGGAGAGGAAAGTACTTCCAAAACAGTCTCATAACATTGTGATGGAGAAAATGATGGCAGGTTTTATATTACCCCATCACACAGGTGATGGAGCTCCTGAAAAATGGAGTTGGTGGCAAAGTCACAATTAGGTGAATGGCCCCTGATGTACAGCCAGGACTTCAATGGTTAGTGGAAAAATGTGCTCTGGGTTTGCTCAGCCACTTCTCATCTTTTCAGAGAGGACCTCTCTCTTCCCATTTCTGCAGAGATGTGCCTTCTCCCCACCTCCCAAGATGCAGGGCTCTGGGCTCAAAATTGAACTGTAAATCCAATACTGCAAAATGATATCATAAACAATAAATGTGAAGATCAAAAATAAAAAATAATTAGTTGGATAGGCAACACCATAGAAGCAGGAAGTAGAATGTTCATTGCCTGGCTAAGCTGAGGGGGAGATTGGGAGTTGCTGTTTGTTGCTTATAAAGTTTCAGTCAGGCAAAGTGAAGAAGTTCTTGGGGCTGGTGTTGTAGTATATAGCAGGTTGAGCCACTACCTGTGACACCGGCATCCCATAAGGGCACCATTTGTGTCCCAGCTGCTCCACTTCTGATCCAGCTCCCTCCTAATGCACCTGGGAAAGCAGTGGAAGATGGCCCAGGTTCTTGGGCTCCTACCACCCACATGGGAGGCTTGGATGGAGCTCCTGGCTCCTGGCTTCAGCCTGGCTCAGCCCCAGCTCTCAAGGCCACTTGGAGAGTGAAGCGGCAAATGAATGATCTCTCTTTTCTCTCTGTCTCTCTGTAACTTTGCCTTTCAAAAAAATAAGTCTTTAGAAAACAAATGAAAAGTTTCTCAAGGTCTCCTGTTTAACATTGGACTTAGAATTAACAGTAATGTACCATTACTTAAAAAATTTGTGGAGAATGGGGGAGGCATTGTGGCTTAGCGGGTTACACAGCCACTTGGGGCATCTGCATCCCACACTGGAGAGCCTGAGTTTGAGTCCTGCCTCTGCTTCCAATCCAGCTTCCTGCCAATGCCAATCCTTGGAGGCAGCAAATGATTGCTTAGGTACTTGGGTCCCTGCCATGCATGTGGAGGGCCCAGATGGAGTTCCTGGCTCCTGGCTTTGGCCTGACCCAGCCCTGGCTATTGTGGGCATTTGGGGAGTGAACCAGTGGATGGAAGATCTCTGTCTCTTTTGCTCTGAAAAAAATTGTGAAGAGACTAGCTCTCGTGTTATGTATGTGTTGTAAGTACAATAAAAGAAACTTAGTTGTTGAGTACCCCTGTTACAGCAAAAGCTCTTTGGCCATTAAGGGACTGATGACACCTTTGGGGAATTCAGCATTTCATTGATGTTTGGGATTACGTACCCATTTTGAAAGCTGATACAAACTGTGGATGATGTCCACAGAAGGATGCATATCCACAGCAGTGGCTTCTGAAGTCACTGCTGTACCTGTCCCTGGCTCCATGATGTCCTTGGTCAAGAAGCCAATACAGGAAGAAGTGCATAGACTCAAGGTAGAGCTTGAATTAAAGCCTAGCCCTGCCTTGTTGTGCAACGCTGAGAAAAACTATCGAATGTCTCAGCCCTGATTTCTTTCTCTATGAAATGGGAATCACATCCTTGCGTTGGAATTATTGCATAAGATGACTTGTAGCACAGTGACTGTCCTACAGGATGCGCTCAGCACAGGATAACACTTTTCCCTTAGGAGATCGTCAGGAGGGAAATGACTCTGATGTTGGGAGCAGGCATCCTGGATGATGCTCAGGACCACGGCCACCTAATGCCAGGGGGCAGATTGGTGCAATTAATCAGACTGGATTTTTTTTTAAGTCTAAACCATTCTGGCTCACTCTGTTAGCCAACTCTTTTGACATTCCTTCTACGTTATGATGGTTCCCCATGGTGTGAACCCCATGTTCCCAAGATAGAATACAAAGCTCCCACATTTCTCAGTTTCCTGTGCCTCCAAGGTGCAGTCATATGACTTTGGTTCTGCTAATCAGATGCATATACAGAGATGCGGGTGCAGTAGAGATTTATGTGAAAAGCAGGGGGCGGGCAGGGCGTCTGTTTTGCAGGCACAGATGGTGGGGAGGCAGGGCGGCTCTGCAATCATCGGGAGGTGCAATTCCCTTCCCTGCGAGTTCTGCATTGAGGTTCTGCATTGAGGCTTGTTCCTGGAAGTGCACTCCAGAGCCTGTGTCTTCAGTTCTTCCAGAGACTCCATGAGCATCCTAATGTTTTTAATAAATCGCTTGCTACTCACATCAGATAGAATTGATTCTCTGGTTTGGCAGCTATGCACCTGGACTTTCACATGGTGCCGAAATCTCTCACTATTTTATTCTATTTTCCTGGCTGCCACTATTGCCTTGCAGTGATTTTGCTCCATGGAGGCAAGTGTTTGGCCTAATGCTTAAGTGAATAGTTTCCATGACCATGACCATGACCATGTCATGTATCAGAGTCATGGCCCAGCTTCCTATTCCAGCTTCCTGCTAATTCAGACCATGGGAGGCGGCAGTGATAGTTCAACTGATTGGTTTCCTGATACTAGGGTGGGAGACCTAGATTGAGTTTCTTCTTAGCTTTGGCTCTGCTCAGCCCCTGCCTTTGCAGGGGATCTGGGAAGTGAACCAACTAACCAACTGATTCTTTGTTTCTCTCTCAAATAAGTAAATAAAAATTGTAAAAAAAAAAAAAGAAAAAGAAAAAAAAAAGCTGCAACATGGCTAAGCGTAAGGAGGGATTGGAATAGTCTCACACAAGAATTGAGTTTACACAAGTCTGAGACTTTCTTGAAGCAAGTGGCACAGGCTCTTCCCATCATGACCAGTGAGGTTTTTGGGCTGCCTGCAGGGAGGTCTTATGGCTGTAGTGTCAAGAGCTCATTCTTCAGCCCCAAGGGCTCCTTCCGCTCTATTCAGATCCTATGCAAGGGATGTTTATTCATTTGGCTATTTTGGAAAGCAAATCATAGGAAGAAACGTCTATGAGCAGGACAGAGTAATAGTGTTTTTTAAAATAAAATTATTTATTTATTAGAAAGTCAGAGAGAGAAAGAGGCAGACAGCCAGACAGATCGTCTGATCCACTGATTCACTCCGCAAATGCCTGCAACAGCCAGACTGGGTTAAGCCAAAGCCAGGAACCTGAAACTCAAGCCTAACATCCCCCGTGAGTGGCAGGGACCCAATTACTTGGGGCATCGTCCCCTGTCGTCTCTGAGCCTGTGCACTAGAAGTGGAACGAGTCCTTGAACCCAGGCACCCTGATACAGGATGTATTCACCCTCAGGGGTGTCTTAACTGTTGTGCCAAACATCCATCCCGTTAGTGGTTTGAACTGAAGGATTTTGTGTTGTTAATTGTTTTTATTAAAATGAGGAACTCTTTGCAGGAATGAGGTCACTTTACTGCATACATTTTTTTCCTCTTAAAATATTTGGAGTTCTTTTGATTAACTGTACACATTCTAGACTGAGTAAAATTTTGGGGGTAGGGGGTAGGCATGGAATTTTAAAGAAGCTGGCTTAAAGTCACATGGTGACAAAACTCATAAATTCACCCAGTAAGTATCTATCATGAATTAGTGTACACCAGACATCGTGCTAGGTGTTAGCACAAATAAGGTGCTAGCTTAGTAAGAGACACTATGCTCTTACCTCATAAGCTAGTAGGAGGACAGACAGACAATTCCAGCAGAGTGTGGTGCTAGGAACTGTTTTTGCCAGAACCGGAAGCAGACTCTTTTACTGCCATGACACTCGTTTTCTTAAGTATTTTAGCCTCCATTAAGACAAATGCCTTCTTGTACTGGACGCAGGAGTGGTTTCCTAAACTTTGCTGGCAGCTACTCCTTCTGGCAGTGGGCCGGGCTCACCCTGCTGGGCACACCTACTGAGGTGAGGACTCCATGGCTGGTTTCATGGGTACCTGCTGGACTGCCCGCACGCGTCTTACTCCCATCTGGGCTGGGTGGCCTGTGGCTTCAGATCAGCACGCCTGTGCTGCTTTGGTTTCTTGGTGGCAAGTGCTAGCTATGGCTGGCGTAGCTAACTCAGAGGAATATTTTGGTTTTTCTTGTTAACGCAGAATCAAAGGAAAAGCTGGAGAAAGAAGCCTGGAAAAGTACTGGAAACTCAGCAGCTCTGGGTCTTGTACACAGAAGGTGACTACTGTGCTCATGTAAGGGATTCAAAAAGCTCATGGAAAACTGAACTGAAAAATTTGGTGCCCAAAAAAAAGACATTGAAAATGTTGAAATCCATGAAATTTTCCCATAGTATGCATTTTCCATGAACTTTTAAAAAAATTATTTATTTATTTATTTGATAGCCAAAATGACAGAGGGAAAAAGTGAGAGACAGTGAGAGAGAGACAGAAATCTTCCATCTGCTAGTCCACTCCCCAAATGGCTGCAACGGCCCACGGCTGGGCCAAGCTGAAGTCAGGAACGGGAAGCTTCATCCTGGTCTCCCTTGTGGGTAGTAGGGGCCTAAGCACTTGGGCCATCTTTTGTTGCTTTCCTAGGCATATTAGCAGGGAGATTTGTCCATGAACTTTTGAAGACCCCCTGTATACCTCAAATTTTTTTGCGCTACAATAAGCTTAGCTTTTATTTCCATTTTCCATGAACTCGTGAAGTACCCTCATGTTGCTCTTCTCAAGACTCAAAGTCAAAGGATAGCCCAGTGCTGAACTGGCAGGGTCAAGACTTCCCAAAAGAAAAATGTCATTCCTTAAAAGTCAGTTGGAGTGTTCTTACCAAACGAAGGAGGAATAGACATAGGGCAGCCAGGTTCCCAATGTTCTCCCATTGTCTTTGCATACTCAGTGTGCATACTCGCTGCAGACCTTATCCTGGGTGGACGTTGGGTAGTCACATTGCTGTTGCTACTTACACTGATGTTCAGGCCCCAAGCTAGGCCCATTGATGAGGGCAAGACAGGAAAATGTTATTTTCCAGTGCTGTGGTGCCGTGAGTTAAGCCTCTGCCTGTAGTGTTGGCATCCTATATGGGCTCTAGTTTGAGTCCTGGCTCCTCTACTTCCAATCCAGCTCTTTGCTAATGGCCTGGGAAAAGCAGCAGAAGATGACCCAGGTCCTTGGGCTGCTGTCACCCACATGGGAGACCTAGAAGTTCCTGGCTCCTGGCTTTGGCCTGGCCCAGCCCCAGCCCTTGTGGCCATCTGGGGAGTGAACAAGCAGATGGAAGATCTCTGTCTCTCTCTCTCCTTCTCTTTCTGTAATGCTACCTTTCAAATAAATAAATACATCTTACAGAAAGAGAAAAGATTATTTTCCTGGGGTAAGGAGAACAGAGGGAGGGAGGAGTGAGGCCATGAAGGAAGGAGTAGCAGTTCTCAACCTTGGCTATCACTAGAATCACCGGCACATTTGCTTTTTAATTATTTTAAACTGATTTTAGACATACAGAAAGTTGTAAGAAAATAGAGTTCCCTAATTCCTCAGCCTGTTTCCTCTAATGATAACATAATTGTAACCGTACTGTAATTAGTGATCAAAAATAGGCAATTGACATCGGTACAATATGATTAAAAAAATTTTTTTTTAATTTAATGGACAGAGATGGTGTAGGTGAGGAGAGAGGGAGAGAGGAAGAGAGATATCCTATTTGTTGGTTCAATCCCCAAATGTACCAAGGCTGGAGCTAAGCCAGGCAGAAGCCAGGAGCCATGAACTCCTATGTGGGTGCTTGAGCCATTACCCACTGCCCTCCAGGTGCACATTAGCAGGAAGCTGGAATCAGGAGCGGAGCTGGGATTGGAACCAGGCATTCTGGTTTGGGTTGTGGGTGTCTAAAATGGTGTCTTTTTTTTTTTTTTTTTTTTGACAGGCAGAGTTAGTGCGAGAGAGAGACAGAGAGACAGGTCTTCCTTCCGTTGGTTCACCCCCCAAATGACTGCCACGGTCGGCATGCTGCGCCGATCTGAAGCCAGGAGCCAGGTGCTTCCTCCTGGTCTCCCATGTGGGTGCCGGGCCCAAGCACTTGGGCCATCCTCCACTGCACTCCAGGGCCACAGCAGAGAGCTGGACTGGAAGAGGAGCAACTGGGACAGAATCCAGCACCCCGACCAGGACTAGAACCCGGGGTGCTGGCGCTGCAGGCGGAAGATTAGCCTAGTGAGCCGCGGCGCCAGCCCTAAATGGTGTCTTAACCGTTAGTTCAAATGGTTGCCCCTGGTAAAATATTACCAACTAAACCACAAACTTGATTCAAATTTCACCAATTTTTCCATCCATTTCCTTTTTGTATTCCAGGATCCTATCAGGGTCCCCTGCTCTCTGCCACTATCACCTCTTAGTTTCCTGACGCTTTCCTGACATGATGTGGCTGTATCATGTTTTCTTCTGGTTGGAGTGAGCTGTGCATTTTGTCACAAAAACAATAACGTACACCACAGCATGGGTTCATGACCTTAGTACTTCGGCTGTTGATGTTAAGTTGGTTGTCACCCAGGTTTCCCACCCCAAGGTACTATCTTATATTTCATGGTGCTAAATATCGTGGAGAAGTGCTCTGAGGCTATTCGAATCTTGTTCCCCTCATGGCTGGCAACATGGCAGAGGGGGATAAGTTGCCACCTGTGTGAGCGCCGTAGCTGCTCTACTTCCGATGCAGCTCCCTGCTAACACACCTTGGAAAACACAGAGGATCGGAACAAGCACTTAGGCTCCTGCCACCCACGTGAGCAACCGGAATAGAATTCAGCCTCCTGGCTTCAGCCTGGTCCAGCCCTCACTGTTGCAGCCATTTAGGGGAGTGGCAGGAACTCCCACGTGGGTGGCAGGAAGTTAAATACTTGAGTTGTCACCAGCTGTTTCCCAGGGTACACATTAGCAGGAAGCTGAAATCAGGAGCAGAGCTAGGACCTGAACCCCGACACTCTGACAGCAGCTGTGGTACCCCAAGCAGGGTCTTAGCTGCTGCACCAAGTAATCACCCTATCCTATGACATAAAACTCGACATTACCATTACTTATTCTCTTGCTAAATTGCTCCGGTGTTGGCTATTGCGAGCTTCTTCGCCTGGCACCTGCTTTCTGCTGCAGCCCCATCTTCCTTGGAGCATTTTCTTTTTTTTTTTTTTTTTTTTTTTTTTGGACAGGCAGAGTGGATAGTGAGAGAGAGAGAGAAAGGTCTTCCTTTTTGCCGTTGGTTCACCCTCCAATGGCCGCTGAGGCCGGCGCATCTTGCTGATCCGAAGCCAGGAGCCAGGTGCTTCTCCTGGTCTCCCATGCAGGTGCAGGGCCCAAGGACTTGGGCCATCCTCCACTTCCTTCCCGGGCCACAGCAGAGAGCTGGCCTGGAAGAGGGGCAACCGGGATAGAATCCGGGGCCCCAACCAGGACTAGAACCCGGTGTGCCGGCGCCGCAAGGCGGAGGATTAGCCTGTTAAGCCATGGCGCCAGCCGGAGCATTTTCTTAATTTGTGGCAGTATGAGTTGCTCCAGGCGTGTTGTGTATTTTCCTTGCTTCAGTTCTAAAATCAATCGTTGCCCACCGAGGGAACTTGTTAGATACTGGCGTCCGCACCCCATCTCAGATCAATCAAATTAGAAGGCCTTAGGGTGGGACCTAGGTGCCAGGGTTTTCTAACGATCTACAAAAGATTCCAGTGCACAGCTCAGTTTGAGAACCTGTGGGTTGCGGGCAGTGTTTCTGATTTTCTGGTGCCCAGGAAGCCTCAGAGAATTTTGTTAAGATTCTGATTGAGTAGGCTGTGGGACAGGGCCCAAGATATAAGCTCCTGCATGGGCTTATTGACAGGTCACGTTGTGCAGGGAAAGGGCTTAGAAGGTAGAATTTACAAAAAAGCCTTAAAAGTTACCCCTGGAGCGGTTGCAATGGCTGGGGATGGAGTCACTATTTTTTAGGTTACTACTAAGCATCATTTTCCTTTTTAACCAGCTGAGGTTAAGGGTGTAGGAGCTGCTGCCATGCAGTGTAGACAGAGTCAGGGAGATTGCACCAGGAATTGCAAATGAGCAATCTCTTGACTCTGAAAGTGCACCTCTATAAGGAATAAAAACGAGTAAATGTGTTTGCTTGTTTTCTATTTCCTCGACAGGCAAAGAGCACTGAACAAATCTCTTTGAGAAATGAAGAGTGATAATAAAAGAACATTTCATGCTGAAAGCATAACAGAAACATCCCAGATGTGAATATCCATTTGGGAAAGACACATGCCGAAGACCAGAGTCTTCTGTGGGAAATAGGTCACCATTTTGGATTTTGTGTAAACGGAATCCTCAGGGGAGCATCATCCTCAGTTCTCTTTGGGTATTAGCTCAGTTTTCCCAGCCGTTTTGAGCATATGCCTATTCCTGCCTTCGTCTCCGCAAGGTGGTCGGTCTCCAGGAGAGCCAGAATAGAGACTGCAGTGGGTCCTGTTCATTCTACCCACTTTCTCCAGAGCTCTGCATATTCACCATCAAATGCCACTTTGATCTCCAAATTAGGGTCCCCTTCAGGAACCCAAAAGCTCTTTAGAATACAAGATATTCACTTGGAGTGGTCCTTACGGAGCCCATAGTTCTAGTCCTTTGGATGGGGCCAGGAAACCGGCAGCATCCCTTTGCTTCCCCTGGTGATCTGTTGCAGGTGCTCAATATAGAACACATAGAGAAGCCTAGTTCTAAGGGATCAGGTCAGCAGCATACTCCTCTTTGGTCCATCAAAGTCTAGTTCTAATTTGCTAACCTAGGGTCGTTTCCCATCCTTCTCAATGGCTAGGTCAGAGAATGCAAAAGCTACAATTCACAGGTTGAACCTCCCTGTACCCTGTTCTTTTTGCCCATCTTTGATTCTTCTACTTATGTTCTGGACACTTGCACAGCAGCTCTGCTTTCTTCAGAGCCTCAGACACAAACAGAAGCTTGAGTGGCTATGAGGGCTTTTCCTTCTGGCAAGAGGTCAGAAACTGGCATGGCCTGTATTAGGCTACATTGGCAGGTGCAAACTAGAAAACTCGCTCTAGGTGCCCCCCTGCCAACCGCCTTTTGATGGATGCTTACTCTGTCTTGAAGTTGCACTCCATTTGTCATGGGACACTGGGTAAATCCATCATTATTAGTGATAATAATAACCTACCAAAGGTAGATAACAGCATTATCTTAACCCAAGTAAACCAATATTTAGGATTTTTTTGGTTAGTACACTAGTCCAGAACAAATTTACTTGCAATTTTGCAAAAATGTTCATTTGTAGTTGATACTGTTCTAATTTCATGTGTGTAAGAAAAAAAGACACTTGATTTCCATTTCATGAAATCCAAACCCTGATGCATGGGAGAAAGGTCACGACACTGTGGGTGGACTCAGGGCGTGACGATGACTTGTGTGGGAATATTGTCCAGCTGACACAGATTGTGACATTCACCTGACCTCGCCCACACAGCAGAGACCGCCAGAGAAACAGAGACTCACAGAGGTGACGTCTCCCTTCACCTAGGAGAAGACAGAAGGCTGTGATAGTATGCTGCCACAAAACACAACGGACACTCCACGGGGTGCCCACGGTGCTTGACCCTGAACAAAATATGGGAGCGTGTCTGCCAGAACAAATGCTTACCTCCCAATGGGCTCACTCCGTCCCTTCTTGCCTGGTTCTGTCTGGTTCTGTCTACCCCAATGGCTTGCCAGGAGTTATGACTACGTCATTTCTATCTTTCCAGGCCCTGCCTACAGTGACACTGCAGAAAAAAATGCTTTGTTTTCACATTCTACAAGGTGTCAAAGTCTCCAACATTAAGGGCTTTTAAAAAGACACTTCAAAAATTTAATAGAAAATAGCATGAAAAGATAAGTCTATTTTGGTACAAAAATATTTTGAAATTCATGCATAGTTTTTTCATAGCATGCATTTCCCACACACTGTTTTGAAGACCCCTCAGATGAGACATGCTCTAGGAGGAGGCACTGTTCTGGTCACCAAGGAAAATGTTTATGATTTAAGCGACAAGATAGGAAAATTGAACTTCAGGATTTAGATATTTTGGTCTGATGGCTTGTCCATACCCCAGGATTTGTCCAAGGGTCAAACGGGGATGGTTTTGGGGGAACTATCCTCACCCTCTGATCATCTTCTACTTATAGAGTCATCCTTTGAGCTTGCTTATTTCTGGTCTGGAAACTCTTAGCCTGAACCTCCACAGGTGGGTGTGGAGGTGATCAAGCATACTTTGAAACCACAAGTTTCAAAGTAGAGTGCAGAATCCATTTAGCAGACCACAATTAGCACCGTTATTTCAATAAAATAAAATTAAAATTTTAGACTCCATGGCTTACAGGAAAAGAATTATTTCATGAAAATTCATTTAGTCATGAGTTGCAATGAGAAATCTACTTATTTGGGGTTAAGGTTTAGAAAGTTCAGGTAGTACTCATCTAGTACTTGACTTTGATCTGTAGGAGTTAAGAGGATACACGCTGGGCCGCTCAAGCTTGAATTCTGGTCCTTCTATTTGCTAGCTGTGTGTCTTTGGGTAAATGACTTAACTATTCTGTGCAATGGTTTTCACACATTTCAGAAGTGTGGCATGAGAATAAGAATAGTAGCTATGCCATTGAGTGGATAAGAGCATTTAGGAAGATTTGTAAAGTGCTTGCCACCTTTGTTGTCACATAGTAAATGTCATACAAGATGTTTGTGGAAGAAACATCTGTTCCCTGGAGTGGGTGTTAAGCCTAGTGGTTAAATGGGACTTCTCCCACACTGGAGCACCCGTGACTCCTGGCACCAGCTCCTGACTCCAGCTTCCTGCCACAGTGGCTCCTGGGAGGCAGTGATGATGGCTCAAGTAAGTGGATTCCTGCCACCCATGTGGGCAACCTGGATTGAATTTCCAGATCTCAGCTTCTGCCTGGCTGATGGGAGGTTTGTCTCTCCCCATCCCTCAAAAAAAGTTTTTTTTTTTTTAAAAAAGCACATCTGTTCCCCAAGGGTATTTTTTTTTACACATTGAATCAACAGAACAAAGTCTCTTCCCTATGAATATTTATTACCTTGTGTATACACGTGTGCTTGAAAAAGCTGTTCTGGGTGACATTATACTGGACTGAAGGGTGCCTTGGAACCAGACTACTGGGTTCAAGCCACAGCTCCACCACTCCTTGACTTCGTAACTTTTGGCAAATTATTTGTAGATTCTGTTTCTTTTCTTTCCTTTCCTTTCCTTTCCTTTTCTTTTTAATGTATCTGTATATTTGAAAGGCAGAGTTATAGAAAAAGAGGGAGGGAGGGAGAGAGAGAGAGAGAGAGAGAGAGAGAAAGAACTTCCTCTGGTTCACTCTCCAAATGATCCCAATGGCAGGGCTGGGCCATGCTGAAGCCAGGAGCTTGGGCCCACATCCAGGTCTCCTACATGGGTGGCAGGGGTCCAAGCCACTGGTTCATCTTCTGCTGCCTTCCCAGGCACAATAGCAGGGAGCTGGACGGGAAGTGGAGCAGCAGGACTTGAACCAGCGCCCATGTGGGAAGTGGCCTCGTAGGCAGTGCCACTGCTTCACAATGCCAGCCCTATGATCCTCAGTTCCTTACACTGGGACTAATTGGCTCGCTCTCTGAGGTTGTTGCCAGGACTACATGAGACCATCGGTAGAAGCTGCATAGGGCTCAAGCAGTACTATCAGCACTCTGACTGTGGGTAAGTAATTCAGACCGCATCTTTGTCGCCGCCTTCCGAACTACAGAACAGCAACCCCCGCCCCGGCCCCACCTCTTTTGTGCGACTGGCTTGAGTCTCCTTTCAGGTCTGCCGTGGTGCATCTACCACATAGGGGCTCAGATAAAGCCCAGTCTTCCGGATAGGAAAGCCATTGTGAGGTGCAGGCCTGGCTCCGCGCCGCCCCACTGGGCCCCGTTCAGCCTCACGACTTGGCTCACGCACTCCGACTGTCCTTTGGCCTCAGCAGGCCTAGGCTTCCCCGTAGATCCCTCTGAGGCGCCACAATGCACGCCCCAGCCGGGGTCGGTAGGGCAGTGCGGCTGCCTGCGGCAACAGGGTCCCCTCCCTTTGCCTTTGCCTTCCTCTTGGGGCGGGGGTCCGCGGAGGCGGAGCAGGAGGAAGCTGCTGGCCAGTATGACGAACGCTTTGTGTGACGCGTGTCGCCCGCGAGGCCTAGGACAGCATGAAAAGGCCCAGGGGCTGGAGGGGCGGTCTATGGAGTCCCTCAGCCCTGAAGCACAGGGGGCAAAACCGTTCTGACAAAGAGAAACGCAGCATTCGGGAGCACCCCTGGGTGTCTAACTCTCTCCTCTTCTCCCGCAGCACACGGTCTCCTGGGGGCACCTCCGGGGGGCTTTTCAACATGAAGAACCCAGCCGGCCTCCGCAGGCTCCCTCTCTCCCTTCATCACAAGTTCCCCGACGGCAGGGGGCCGGCCTTTATCTCTGCACCTGCGGCAAGCCCCTGGCACCCGACTGCCCAGGTCCCAGCCCCAGAACGGAACCAAGAGCTGCAGGCAAGGGGATTCTCCGGTGGCTTCGCGAAAGTTCCTCTTCCTAGTGCCCAGGAGCATCTTGCCGGCTTGCCACCCAGGGCGGGGAGACAGAAAATCGGGAATGTGCACTCTTTTCTTCCACAAAGGTGAGGGCCTCGGAACGCTTTCGAATTCAGCCTGGGCTGGGCTCCACACGGGGCAGGGGCGGAATTTGTTATTTTCCTGTCTTTCAAAATCTACACGTCTTCGACTGAACTTGGTAGTTTACAAACAGAAACAGCCGGCCACCAGCGGTAGGAAGGCCTCCACTTCGACTGGAGGGAACTGAGGCCTGAGGAGCGCACGCGGAGAACACCCGGCACGCGACCAGCCAGCCTGGACCCACTCACCGCACCACAAAGTTTCCTCCCTTAGGCGCAGAACGTGGTGCGTGCGTGTGCGTGCGTGGCTGCGCGTGTCTCCTTTCCCCTGATAGGCACCCCCCCTCTTCGGCTCTGGTCAGTTCTCCCCGTCCCACTTTCTCGAGACGAGGTCCAGTTCTTGGCCAAGGTCTCTCCGCCCCCTCGCCGTCTCCCTCTGGCGACCGAAGGGCGGCCCGTCCCGCCCCTGCCAAGTTCGGAGGCCCAGCCCCCGGCCCCGATTCCGTGCCCTACGCCGCCTCTCCAGGGACCCGCGCCTCGCCCCGGTGTTGCGCGCCCCGCGCTCCTGCGTGGACCCGGCGGCCGCGCCCCGGCCCCGCCTCCCCTACCTGGCGCCCGCGCGACCGGGCCGCGCCGAGCCTCCGCCCATCGGCGCGCCTGCCTTGCCATTGGCTCCCCGGGCTGCCCGTCTCCTCCGCTCCGTCCCGGAGGCAGGTTTTGCTGGAGAAGCCGCAGTCCCGGCAGCTCGGGCGCAGCGCGGGAGCACCGTGGATCGCCGATCGCCGATCGCCGGGCGGAGCGGGCATGTACCCGCGCGCGGGAGCCCCCGTCGGCCCCCGGGCCAGGGCGGCTTCTAACTTGGCGGCGGGCTCCTGGGGCCCCGCCGCGGCCATGTAGTCGCCGGCGGGGCTCCCCGCAGCTCGGGAGCGGCAGCGCGAGCGAGCCGGAGCTGCACAGCCGGGCAGCCTGCAGCTTCCCCTGGAGGCGCCGAGTGCGCCCCGCGCCCCAGCCGCCCCGCGGGCAGCACTTTGGGCGCTAGAGGGAGATGGGAGAGAAAGTTTCGGAGGCGCCGGAGCCGGTGCCCAGCGGCTGCAGCGGCCACGGAGTCCGGAGTCCCGCGCCGGCGGCGGCCGCCGAGTCCTCGCCCGGCGCTTCCTCCGCCGAGTCGTCGTCGGGCTCCGAAACTCTGTCGGAGGAAGGGGAGCCGGGTGGCTTCTCCCGCAAGCCGCCGCCGCCACCGCCGCCGGGCGGCGCCCTGGGCAGCCGGCCGCCCGCCCCGTGGGCTCCCGCGCGCGCGATGCTGGAGCGCGGAGTCCCTGCACGGCCGCCGGTCCCCGGAGGAGCCGCGCCGCCCGCGCCCCGGGGCGGCAGCGCGTCCCAGGAGGAGCAGGACGAGGAGGTGGGCCCCGCCTTACTCCACTGCGCCCCGGGTCCGGGCGTGGGGCAGGGGCGCACCGGCGCTTGGAGAGGGGGAGGGACCCCAGGCGTTGTGCCGGGATCCCGGCAATGACAGGTCGCAGGCTCCTGCGGGTCATTGACTCGGGTTACGGGGCCGGTATCTCCGTGTGCGTGTGTGCGTACGTGTGCTGTCTGCGGGCGTGCGTTTAAAATGTCAGAGCGGCCAAGTCCCTGATGGTGGTCTGTGCTCTGGTGGGTGTGCAGGTGCGATCTGGACGAGGTCTGCTTCTCCAAAGTGGGCGTTGCTCACTCCCGGCGCGCGTGGGCCAGGGACACGGTGGTTAGGGGGAAAAGACGGTGCGTGGCCGCCGCGTGGCACGACGGGGTTTCGGTGGCGCGGGCCCCTGGGTCGCAGCCCGCAGCTGGGTCCTCACAGCATGCGTGCTGTGACTCGCTGTGCTAGGCAAGCGGCGTGCACGGGGCTCCTTCCGACTTGTTTCCAGGACGTTCAGATGAGCGCTCTGAGGAGCGCGACAAGGGACGCCCCGCCTGGTTCGGGGGACTGCGTCTCTATCCTAGTTTCCTGGGAGGATATTTGTCCAGAACGTGCGGGCGTCTTCCTCGCGCACTGAGCCTATGGCTCTGGGGTTCTCCTGGCTGCTGCCAATGGCTTTTTCTGCTTTTGGAGGATAGTTAAGGAAACCGCAGGTTCTTCAATGTCTATAAGATTGTTGGCAATGATGTTGCTTGTGTGGAAATCCTCTTGATCAGGCAGGGCCATAAATAAAACATCACCCTAACCCAGCCCTTTTGTGAAGTGAATTCCTCAGCGCCAGAGTAGAATTCTTTTCATCCGGATGGGTGAGCTGTAATAAGTAACTGCCTTTGCCCCTAGGGGAAGCGAACTGAGGTCAGTGCCCTGGCAGTAGCCCCTTGGGCCCCCAAGATGTGAAACAAGGACTGGATCTGGGACAAGGCCAGGGGAGGCACTCCCTAGCCTGGCAGAGATGGACTAAGGCTGAGCTGGGATTTCTCAGTACCCATGGCCCGGCCCTCCCATCACATGGCTCCGGGACAGGTGGCTGGTGTCCGGCTTTCCTGAACTGTCCCTGCTTTCGAGTTGTGAGACCTTGGGTGTGTTGTTTCACTCTTCTGAGGTTCAGTTCTGTAAAACAAGAACTTCAAGGTAAAGCTAATTTTCACAGAAGAATTTGTGTTAATTGTCAGAAATTTTGGATGGATCCGAAGTTCCAGGCTGATGGCAGTAGCAGGAGGCCAGGAGTTCAGCGAGCGCCACACCCTCCTGCTGCCACATCCTGTACTGTCCGAGTGTGCCTTGCTAGTTCCATCTGCCTTTATAGACACCAGGCGTGTGTTAGGTGTTCACCCGGCCCTCCTGCTTCAATTCTCAGAGATGAGCTTGTCCCTGGGAAGCTGGGGGTGTACCTTAGCCTAATGGTTTTCTCTCCAGACCCTAATTTAGCGTTGCTGCTGGTTGCCTGGTGTTTTCTGATTATCTAGGAGGGTGTTCCTCCACAAACGGTGGTCTTGCAGATGTAAGGGAGCCAGTTAGGAATGCCTCACTTTTCATCGCAATTCTGTAGCTCATTTGTTGCCTGGCCTCGGGGTGACACTGTTTTGCTTTCTCCGAAGTGGATATAATGATAACTTATTTCACAGGCTATACAGCGAGGATTGACTGATTGAAACACATTTTGGAAAGTGGAATGACTAAATAACATTGGTCACTACTTGTGAAATCCCAGAATTGGATGTAAACTGATAGTGTATTGCAATTTATTGTGTAACTTAACCTGTGGCAGCGGATGCTGGAAATTGTCCAGGAGTGAAATCTTGATTTGCTCTGAGAATTTTGGAGGGAAACTAAAACCTTGTAGGCTTGCCCCCTTTGGGAGCAGAGAAGTGAAAGCCTTGTGAGAGGGGCTGAAGTCCAGGGCACATTTTCTGGTTCTTAACACTGGTGCTGGTGAGTCTTAACCTTGCATGGGATTGGGAACCTTTTTGAGAATCTTATGAAAGCTCTCTTAGTTCTCTCAGAAAGCACGGCCAATTATAAATATGCTCTCAGGGGGTTAGGGAATGCCAGGTGGAAAACAGCCTGGTGGAAACACCTGGGTTTATTTCTAGTTCTGCCAACTTGAGTAGCTGTGGGATCAAGGACCATTCAACTGCTTTAAGCCTCAGTTTTCTCATCTCTTAAATGGGAATGATAGCAGTAGAGTTGTTACACATTTCATGTGTGTCATCTGATTTAATCCGGGCACAATATAGCATTGAGTGCCAAGTGAATATTAGTTCTATCAATAGTGAATCAGTAATAATTATTAGTACATACTAACTTTTATGTTCATTTGAGATAAACTTTCTGAGATGGAAATGTGAGGTCGGGCTGTCCTATTGCTTTGTTGATGCATAATTTTTATGTTGCGTTTAGAGGACCTGAGGCTGTGTCTATTGTTTATGAGGGTACTTCAAAAAGTTCATGGAAAGTTTATTATGAAATCATACATGGATTTATAACTCTTCTGCGCTAAAGTAAACCTAGCTTTTCATTCCATTTTCCAAAAGCTCCATTTTTAAAGTACCTGCATATTGCCATTTTCCTAGTGTAAGCTGGGAAACAGCTTTTATTTGCCTCAGGTTGTGGTGCTAGTTATAACGTAGTGGGGCCCGAGTGTAAAGCATTAAAAGATTTAAGTGCAACTCATAAAATGGAGAGAGGTTCAGTTAGATTTTAAAATTGTTATGTCTAGCTTGGGAGATTCATTATTTTCTAAGTTATTTTTTTAACGGTAACCTGTTGCATCAATTTTTGAAAATGCAGCAAAATTAAAGTTTCTAGTATATGGTAGCAGTGTTGGTTTTTTGACAACCTTGTTGAGGCAGCTTCGACTATTTCTGGTCATGTCAGCAGTGTTTGATTCATTTAATATTTTACTGTCAATATTTGCATAAGCTTACAAAGTCTCTTATAAATAAGTCAGCTTTTGGTGTCTTAAAAATAATGCTTTCTTGGCACTAATGGTCATTTTTATTTACTTAATATTTCCAACCACATATGACTTCTCCTTTCCCATGTCTGTGGCTTTAGGGTCTTCATGGAGAGGGGTTACACACTGCATTGCTGGTAGTTAATGCCATCTAGACTGGAGAGCTATTCCCCAAAGACATTTACCTGCTATGGCGCAATGCTGGCCCCTAAAAATTTTTGTTTTAAAGATATTTTATAAGTTAATTTGAAAGGCAGATTTACAGAGAGAGAGGAAGAGAGAGAGACAGATCTGTCTACTGCTTCACTCACAAAATGGTAGCAGTGGCTGGGCCTGGGCTTGGCCAGAGCCAGGAGCCTTGAACTACATCCTGGTCTCTCATATGGGTGGCAGGGGGCCCAAGCACTTGGGCCATCTTCTGCTGTGTTCCCAGGCACAGTAACAAGGAGCTGGATTGGAAGCGGCATAGCTGGTACTAGAATTGGTGCCTATATGGGATGCTGGTGTCACAGGTGGGGGCTTACTCACCCCACGGTGCCACAGTGCTGGCTGCCCCAGTCTCCCAGCATTTCTGAGATTGACCCTTTGGCATTCTGCCTCCATTAGTTGGATCAAACACAGGCACCCTGTGATGACTCTAACGTGGTCTTGGTGTGCTGTTTGGTAATTGTTGGTTGGCAAACTTGTCGAGAGCAGGAACTCTCACTATGTATGTGTAGCACAGTGCCTCCCATGTATTACCAAGGGCTCAGGAAATACATACGGAATGGCTGGGGAGAAATGATATCTGCAGGGGCCGGCGCTGTGGCATAGCTGGTAAAGCTGCCGCCTGCAGTGCTGGCATGCCATATGGGTGCTGGTTCATGTCCCAGCTGCTCCACTTCCAATCCAGATCTCTGCTATGGCCTGGGAAAGCAGTAGAGGATGGCCCATGTCCTTGGGCCTCTGCACCCACATGGGAGACCTGGAGGAGGCTCCTGGCTTCGGATTGGCTCAGCTCCGGCTGTTGCGGCCAATTAGGAAGTGAACCAGCGGATGGAAGACCTCCCTCTCTCTGCCTTTTCTTCTCTCTGTGTGTAACTCAGACTTTCAAATAAATAAATAAATCTTAAAGCAAAACAATAAGAAATGATACCTGCAAATACTCACACATTTGATCAAAGGGTGCCTACGTGCCTGTTCATTTGCTTTGTTCTGAGTTATGATGTTCAAACTTTGAGAAGAGACCGGTTCACAATGAAAAACATTATAAGCAGTTTTTTTCCAGGCAAATGATGAACAAAGCCAAATCATTGAGAATCCACTCGAAATGCTTTGGCAAGGCCTCGTTTCACCTTTGAGACTTTCAGGAGTAGAATGGCAGAAAAGGGCTTGGTAAGTTAAAAGGATTTCCAGTTTAATATACACAACTACACTGTACTCTGCTACACTAAGGGACTTAGCAGCCTAAGTTGGGAAGCAGTTTCCATTGTTAATAATAGGCACAATGATGGGATAGCTTTGAACTGTTCTATTAAATGGGTTATAAGTCTGAAGACTACTTCCCTTTTTTCCTTTGTTATTATATGAGAGGCAGAGAGACAGAGACCAAACGAAATGTTCCATCTGCTTGTTCACTTTCCAAATGCCTGCAGTGGCCAGGGCTGTGCCAAGAAGCGAGGAGCTCAATCCAGGTCTCCCACGTGGGTGGCAGGGCCCCGATTACTTGAGCCATCTTCTGCTGCTGTCCAGGCTGTGCGTTGGTAGGAAGCTAGAATTGGGTGCTGGAGCTGGGACTCAAACCCCGATACTCCGAATTCTGCCTGTGACGTCATGTTGTGCATGTGGGTGTGTGTGGGGGTTGCCCACATGGTAGGTGGTAATGCAGTGGATGAATTTCTAGTGTTCATTGCTTCAGAGAATAAATAGCAGAAAGCAGCCACGAATTGAGCAAAGGTTTCCGTTGAATTTATCTTTGATTAATCACAACAGCTACAAAATTTGAAAAGAATAGTGCATAAATCTTAGCATATTTATTATTTTGTCTACTTTGTTGGCTGGCTACTCCAGTGAGAGTCAGTCAGCCAGTATGTATTGAGTCTGTGTCTGTGGGAGGCATGGAGACGGTGCTGACTTCAGCAAGCTGCTTGTCCAGCGGGGAAGTCAAAGGTGGCAGGTGGAGAGGCTGGGAGACAGCGTGTGTGACCACAGGTGTAACTCATTGGTTCTGGGGGTTGAGGGCTAACTGGTCCAGGAAGTGCTGTTGGAGGAGAGGGATAGGGAAGGGGAGGAAGGACATGGGCTTGGAGTGATCCAGGTGGAGGAGGCCTGTAAGCAGGGGTGTGAGCATGGCGGGGCTGTGGCTCTGAGCAGAATCCAGGCTGTCTGGCGGGGAGGAGAGGAGCGCAGGGCGCTGGATGATGCTTGGCAGTGGAGGCACAGAAGGCTCCTCCAGTGCTGTTTGGCCTTGATCCAAAGTGTACTGGGAGCCTCGGAAGGGTGGGAGCTGGGAAGTGATGGGGTCAGAAGGCCAGGCAGCATGAGGCGCACCTGTTGGGAACCGCAGGTGAGGCCTGTGTAGGTGCTGCAGGGCGGGGATCGAGCACATGAGAAGAAGGCATCTTGACAAATGGGGTGTGGGCAGCCTCCTGGCAGTTCAGGTTCTCCGGGTAACTACATTTGACATACTGGGGATCACCAAGTTGTTCATGGAAAATGTGCGTGATCTCTTAGTCCCAGTCTTCCTTTGTGAAGTGGTCTTGTGTAGCAGGAAAAGAATTTACATCTAGCCAAGAGAACGTCTTAGTGTGAGTATTCGTGCTGCTTCTTGCTATAATCTCATCTTATTCTTAGAATTTTCTCCATGGAGAAACATCAGTGAGGTCAACACACAGCCCAGAGTGAGGAAAGGCCTTGCAAGGCACATTTCCCTGGGGAGGCAGGGGTCGGGGGTGGGGGGAACACAAGGACAGATGCTCCGAGATGCGGCAGGAAGTGTGGTGTTTGCGTTCTGACACACATAGCCAGATTGGATTTTCCTGGTGAGGACTGGGTCAGCTTTTTAGCCTACCACAAAAGCAAGCCAGGTTTTTTCTCATAAACAGACTTGTGACTCCACTTACGTGGAGTGCACCTGAGCATCCTAAGTTGAGCTGCCCTCTGCAAATTAAGTTTACTAGACGGAGGGCCGTGCAGGGCTTCAGGCAGAGGTACCACCGCCGTGCAGCATCCAGCTGGGCCCAGTGAGGAAGCCCAGCAGAATCTCTGAAGAACCCACTCTGAGGCCTTTGAGGGAGTGTCAGGTGTTTCCGTGTTGCCAGTGTTTCAGAGCCTATGCCCACTCAGCGGGTCCAGTGCGAGAGTCCAGCTTTGTGTTTTGTTTGGTCCCTGGGAGGAGGCGCGTGGGAATAGCATGGAATGATAATAAACTGAAGTAAGACACCTGTGGAGGTACCCCACTGTGAGAAGGGTCCAGAGCCAGGTGGCACGCTGTAGAGGAAGCTGAGTGGAGTGTGTGTACGTGCGTGTGAGCAAACATCTGAGGAGGATGGCGGTACTGCTCAGGCAAAGGCCAGCCCTTGTCTTTGCTGATCGGGCTCTTGGGTTCTGGCCTGGGCAGGACCTGTGTTCCTTTCCTTTACCCGTGTTTCCCTGCTCCCAGGGTCAGGGACTGTGGGGCCGGAGGGTGTGGACTTCTGGTCCTGGTTCAGCCTCCTCCAGGCTGAGTGGCTTTGGCTGCATTACTGTATTTTCTCATGTGAAAATAGGCATGCCAACTCTTCTTGCAGAAGGTAGTTAGGAGAATTAACGAGATGTTTTATGTGGAACGCCTGGCCCAGAGCATGCACTCCCAAATGGTGTTTAGTATTTGTACTGAGTTTGGAAAAGCTAGGGTGTGCAGAAGGTCAGTGCCATCACTTCCCAGGGATAAGCAGAGGCCTAGAAGTTCCTCCCCCATGGAATATGCTGGCAGCACATTTTGCTGGTGGTCCTAGGCGGCCTTCCATTCATGAGTAAGTAGGTCTGTAGTGTAGTTGTGGCTTAATTTCATGGACAGAGCATCTCTTATGAGGTACTAACAACAAAACTTGGGCATATGGTTCATTAACCTTTCTGTTAAGACACCATCTCCCTGTGTGTGTAGAACCTGCTCCTAGTGATCAGGTATTAAATAACGTCCTTTTAAAAGGCTCCAAGGAGGGAGTTAATCAGGTGGCTGTGTCCACCATGTGGGGAGGCCGGTGGGATGACCACGTGCTTCAGTGCAGTGTCCTCCGTGGTAACTCGGGGCCGAGGATAGGGTGAGAAGGAGGCCAGGTGATTATCTGAAATCAACTTTGGTTCCTGTAGGCATTGGGGTGGGGGTGGTGAGGCAGGTGGGACCACTTGAACTTCTCAGAAGGGAGATCTGTGGAAATTCGAAGGAATTTTCAGAAATGCAAGGCTCACGTATGCCAAGTACTCAACCAAAAATTCTGCTTCCTCCCTTGGGGCCATAATAAGCATTTCAGTTCTTCAGACAAAAGTGCTTTCTGAGAAAACTTCTATGCCTGTGCAGCAACCGGAAGTCACTCTCCGGAGTACCTGGCTCTGTCCTGTGCACTTGGCTCAGGCTGACACTGACACAGCTTTGCATCCTTTCATTCAAAGACCCTGGTTTTCTTTTATATGTCCAATGTTTTGCCTGTGATTTCGTATCTGGTCATGTTATTTGAGGTTAAAGCAGAACATAAAATACATGATGCTGCAGAAACCTGATTCTACAACTTCTGTGTTCTCGTTTTTCTCTTTGCTCTGGCTTGGTGCTCTCTCCCCTGGTTCAGGATCCTGGAAGGATGGGGGACAGAAGTCACCTGTGCTCCCAGGGCTGGGAGAGAGAACCGTCCCCTCCAAGCTGAATGTGCTTCAGGTCCGCGGCCAGCAGAATATCCCATCCGCTCGGTCGCGTGTCAGCATAAAGGGAGCTTGTGGGGAGTTCAGCCTGCTCCACTTGGCGTGAAGACCATTCCTTGCTTATTTAATGATTTGAATTCCTGGCTGGACACCTGTCTGTGAGATGCTTGTGAATTTTGCATGCTAGGCTCGCACTGTCTGTCGGGCTAGCCCACCCGCTCCCCTCGCACACACAGCCCTGATGCTTTCCATCACGGAGCTCACTTCCCTGAACCTTTTCAGCCAAGTGCTTGGTAATGACCCTGGGGGTGGGGGAGTTGGGGTCGATGGCAGGGGAGATGGAGACACTTCGCAAATTAAGGCAGCTTTTCATAACTAATTGCATAGGCTATCCTGGGGAAACTGAAAATAATTTTAACCTTCTTGACTTTAGCAGTGTTTTTTGTGGAAAGCAGGCTCACAAGTAGCCCCAATTTAGTTTGGGTAGATGAGTGCCAGTTAACAAACTCACATCCGCTGTGGGTCTTTGGGCCTCTGCTTAGAATTACCTTGGCTACTTTTTTAGTAAACTGAGCAGTTGAAGTGCTCTAAGCGCGCAGTGTCCTCCTAGCTGGTGATTTTGTGCCTTTCTCTGTTCAGCTCTCACACTTAACATTTGTCTTAACATTTGTGGTCTTAAATTTGTCTTTTCAGACTTTTTTTTAATATACAGAAATAGAAGCACCTTTGCAGTTGCAGGAATGGCCCCAGTGCTGTCTCAGTGGTCGGGAACCAAAGTTAAACTGGGTAAGGATTGGAGGTTAAAATCCTGGGCAGCCATACACTCCCCCTGGGCCTGGTGCCCACCAAAAGCACATACTTAACATTGTTTCTTAGGGCAGTCATTGCCAGCTAAACATTAAGGTCTTGAAATGGAATGCGGCTGTGATGAAATCCATTTAGTGTATAAAGGTGAAGTGATGAATTTCACAAACAGGCTGCTTAGGAACCCAGTGCATCCATTGTGGCAGGTCCCGGTGCCTTGCGCACGCCATGAACGCACTCACTTTGCTTCTCACGCACGAGCTTCTAGCTGGAGTGGCTTAATTGAAAGAAGCTGACCCACATCCCAGGCTTCTCGTTTTAAAAAGAGCAGCTCAAAGGCAGCCAAGGCATGGAGGGGAGAAGCGGGGAGGTCCATCCCAGACACTTGGTTCCTGAGAAGGCACCTCTGAGCTGGTCTACGTTGGGGAGGAGAACTTCCAACATCCGCAGTGAGTGGGCTGCAGACCAGGAGGCCCGAGGAAGTGCCCCGGGGGCTGTCACCAGACTGGGAAGTGGAAGTACAGCCCTAGTTTAAAACTGGAGAGACAGAAAGAGAGAAGAGGAAAGTTTCTTGTCAGGTGATGAGAGAGAGCCTTCTCTCTGCCCTACATTTTGATGCTTTGAATTACTTATCCACTACTCAAAATACTACTGCGGTTGGCTTCATTTAGTGTACTGTTTGGTTTCCTTGGAAGTTCCTGGCTGTTTATTCCGCCGGCCTTGACCCTGTAACCCCAGTGAGCTGCCCTGGCTCATTGTTGCTGGGAGGGGCGTAGTGAGGATTGGGTCCTGACCTCCCCGCACCCCCCTCCCCATACCCCCACCCCACCCTGCAGACCCTCAGTTCTGGTTCTGAGGACCTGGAGAAAATGGAAATGGTGACTTTGAACTGTCTTGATTGCCTTCATAAAAAAAAAGTCAGTATTGCTTTTGTTGTCAAGATTTCCACTTTGAAATGTAAAACATTTCCACCCTGTGGGTGACAGCTTAGCTCCCACATGTGAGCAGCCTGAAGGTAAGAGTGTACAAATTACAGAATGAGGGTGGTTATGAAGAGTTGCTCCAGTGGAGTAACTGCAGGAGAGGTTGGGAGCCTGCTGAAATCCTACTGGTTTGTGTTCCTTTAAAATTACCTCTGAGCCATCCCTTTGTGTCAGGCCCCCGTCATTCCTTGTTGCTAATTTGTTTCCTTTTTTCCTCCCTCCAGTCTGTAGATTGGTTGTTGGAATTTTAAAATGAACAGGAGGGAAAAAAATCCGACAAATTGATGTAGAAGGCTGTAGTAAAACCTTTACCTCCTAGAATGCTTGGTGTAGAGGGGGAGGGGAGACTTTCTTGGTTACAGAATTTTATGATTCATTCATGATTAATTGGAAAGCTCTTTTTGTTCGCCCCATATGGCTTACCTTTTTTTCTATAATGTCACGGTGCATTTTCCTGCCTTATTATTCTGTGCTGAACAAGCTAATTTTTTTTAAACGATTGGGCCTCTTGTAGAGCTTTGGGGGCCCTCACAGTGGGCATCAATCATCTTTGAAAACTCTTGAAGATATGAGAGTATATGAGAAGAGATAGAAAGTGAGTATAAAATTGTGATGTTATCGAAAGTAGATACCTTGATTTCTTCTTTCTAACTTGAAAAGTTGAAGATAGCAAAATGGATTCTGTTTTCTGAAGGATTTATGGTATTTTTGTTCCTGGGTTATGGTAGCTTTAGTATATAGTGTGACTGTATCCAGAGGGTGTAACAGTTTGCATGGCCCTGGCTTCTGTTATTCCATTTGTTTTGCCATTCCTGTTTTGTACACATGGTTCTTTGGGATACTGTTAACAGTTGACATATTTCTTCCCCAGGAGATCCTGAGCTCTTCCACAGTGTTCTATCCATTCAGATCCCTGCAAAAGAGTGCATGCTACACAGAGGAAAATGATAATAATGCATTGCACAAAATCGCAGTAGAGGCTTAATGTATGTTAAGACAGCAGCCTCAATATCTTGTATGCATTTACTCAGGTTTTCTGAAAGTCTTTGAAAAAAAATCAATGGATAACTTAATTAGCCTATAGTGTGGTGCTGTAGCTCAGACTCCCCCCACCCCCCCCAGCCCAAATGAGTGACAAGGAGGAAGAGGATGGTGGGAAGGACTTGGGAGGAAGTAGGTGTGAAACCAGCTAGGAACGCTGCATTCCTTGAGGTCCCAGCTTCTTCCCTCTCTCAGCGTCTGAGAATGTAGCACAGAGCCTTGAGTGAGTGGCATGTGATGAATGAGTGCTGAAAGAGCTGTCAATCGTTGAACCTCCTAGGGAACAGGTCCCTGTGAGTTTAGATTGAGTGTCCATCCGTGAAACTTCTGTTGAGGTTAGTGCTAAGATTTAGAAGCTGTGATCCTGGGTGTTTAGGTCATCATTTAATGGGATGAGCAGGTTTGTATAAATCAAAGAGGTTGACTCCAAACTGTTTTTTTCCACTCGCTTTGGGAAATGAAGACCTTTGGCTCTTCATTAAAATCAGTAAGGAATTTTGGCCACATTTGAAAGGAGTTGTTTTAATTTCTGATGACAGCCGGCTTTGAGACGTGAGCAGCGATGCTTCTTAGATCTCGGGCTGGTGGTGGTGCTGCAGGGGCAGGGGGCTGCGGGAGTGCTGGCAATTTGGCTGGTGACAGGTGTGACGTGGGACAGAGTCTGAACTCCTGCTTTGCTGGGCAGCTTACTGGCCTCTCTGAGCCTCTTCTGGGATGAAATCGGAGGTCCTGAGCTCCAGGACCAAGTTTCTGTTTGCCTCTTACTATAAAAACATTACTTTGAGATGTTCAAGTTCTTCATCAGTGTATCATTTAGTATGGAAATATTTGACCTTTTTTTTTTTTTTTCCTGAATGACTCGGTAATCACTTGTGTAGTCAGACTTATGAATAGGCACCTTCTCCACCACCCTACTTCCCAGCTTGGTTAAGGTATAATGGACAAATCAAAATGATGTATTTATTAATGTGTTCTGGTGTATGCATGCATTGTAAAAGGATCAAGCTTATTAACATAGACATCACCTTGCATGCTTGTTTCTTGGTAGGGAGAACATTTAAGACCAAGTTATGTGTGAAGAATCTTCAAAAAGTTCATTGAAAACTGACTTTTTAAAAAATAAAAATTTGAGAGGCAGAAAGGACAGAGAGCGACTCCCAGCTACTGGCTCACTCCCCAGAGGCATGCAGCAAAGAGGGGGCTGAAGCAGGGGAACGCCGTCCGGGCCTTCTGTGTGGGTGGCAAGAGCCCGACCACTTGAGCCCTCATGGCTGCCTCTGCATTAGGAAGCTGGAGTTAGGAGCCAGAGGCGGGAGTCAAATCCAGGGACTCTGACGTACAGTACAGGCATCCTAACTGTTGGCTTAACCACTGGGCCCAACACCCAGCCCACATCACCTAAGAGCAACAAATTCCATTTCCCCACAAACTTTCTGAAGCCCGCCTGTTTCTTGACAGTAATTCTCACAAGGACACTTAGTGTCACGGGTTCCCCTGTCAGATTATGCTGACTTATACATCCGGGGAAAATGTCCTTTACTTCCATGTTCTGCTTTGGTTCATCTTCTAGAGTTCTGTGTTTCCATCCACCATCCCTAATCAGTGCAGAGTTCTGTCTCTCCTCCTGGTGCCTGCAAAGGGTTCAGCTCCAGACGACAAGGTCATTCTGTCTCTCTTGATACTGGTATGTGCCGTTGTGTCGGCCCGCCCACTCGAGTCCTCTGGCTCCTGGGAGGTTTGTGAAATGCTTGGGTTCTTTGAACAGTCGCTGTGAGCCTGAAGCCCCAGGGCCAGAGGAAGTCTCATCACAGAAGGCTCGTTCAGCCAACAGGTCAAGGGAGTTGCGAACGCGAGCCCCCTTTTCAGTACAGAGTAACTTCGAGGACTGCGTATTATGATCTCGACTGAGCCGCAACTGCCCTTTGGAAACTGCTCAGGGTGGCTGTCTATTGAGCTGTCTTGAAAATCGGTGAATCCATCTGGTCACTGGATGTTACCATCCAAGGTAAGATTTCAAGGATGGCCTTGGGTGCCAGCTCCTGGGTGTGGATTATAGAACTGTGTATCTTTCCCTTAGACTATCTCTGCAAATCCTTGGATTGGTGGCCGAATCCACAGGCTCCAGACAGAAAAGTCTCGGGTTAGGAATTCGCCTCTGTGGACCACATGTCATGAGTCTGTCACTCCTGTGTTCTAGACCAGCCGTGGAGACCCTTTTGTTCTGCCAAGGGCCACCTGGATATCTATAGCATCACTCATGGGTCATATGACATCAGGTTAGAAATTCACCTGTTAAGGATTTATTGAATTCCGAGTCTGCCTGTGGCTGCCTTGGCAGGGCCAGACCCAATGATTTTGTGAGACTTCTACAGCCCATGGGCTGGACGTTCCCCACTCCTGGCCTAGAACAGCAACTCTGATTGTAAAACTCCTCCTTTTAGTTGAAATATCGGTATGATTGCCACTCTGTCAAACAGCCAGGACCCTCCTGCGCTATTGTGGCTGCCCAGCTCTTGATGGGGGACTAAAGCTCGTTTACAAAATTAAATCAGAATCTATCAGGAATTCCTGTGTGTGCATGTGTGTGTGTGTGTGTGTGTGTAACAGAGGCTATCAGCTTTAGCCAAAGCCCTCTATGGGGAGTTTCATGAGTTCGTTTGAAAGTCATTTGCTTGGAACTTGGGGTGTTTTTTCCCATAGAGCCGTCAGTTTTAAATGGTGATTGAGTTTCCTGATCAGCCTCCAAAAGCCTAGTGCTGGAAATGGGACAATAGTGCTAGTCTTGATTATGATTGTAGAGACTTGGATCTGAGATGTCACTTTTTAAATTTTATTTTAATTTTATTTGGAAAAACAGAGGTGGGGGTTGGGAGAGTGAGATACTGAATGAGAGAGACACACAGAGATGTCTTTCATCTACTGGTTTAGTACCCAAATGCCCACAACAATCAGGAGCCAGTCTGGCTGCAGCCTAGCCCAGCCCCAGCCATTGTGGCTGTTTGAGGAGTGAACCAGTAGATGGAAGATATCTTTCTCCCTCTGTAACTCTGCCTTCCTCAAATAAATAAATAAATAAATAAATCTTAAAGCTAGGAGCTAGGAACTTGGTCTGGGTCTCCCACATGGTGCAGAGTCCCAGCTACTTCCATCATCACCTGCTGCCTCTCCAGGTGCACATTAACAGGAAACAGGATTAGAAGTGGAGTGGAGACTTGAACCCAGGCACTCTGATATGGGATGCACATGTCCCATGTGGAGTCCAAGCACTGTGCCATATGTCCACCCCTTACAGGCTATTTTACACCATCTTCCTCAGAGAGGGCAAATGGATACCAAGGGCCAGAGCCCAGGTCTCTGACTGCCCACTTCCCTTACTGCACTGCATCCTCTGACTTTCATTCCTTTTTTTTTTTTTTAAGATTTATTTATTTTACTTGAAAGTCAGATTTATACAATGAGAGAAGGAGAGGCAGAGAGAGAGAGAGGTTTTCCATCCACTAGTTCACTCCCCAAATGACCACAACGGCCAGAGCTGCTCTGATCCAGAGCCAGGAGCCTCCTCCAGATCTCCCACATGGGTGCAGGGACCCAAGGACTTGGGCCATCTTTCTGCTGCTATCCCAGGCCATAGCAGAGTTGGAAGTGGAGCAGCTGGGCCTCGAACTGGCGCTCATATGGGATGCTGGCACTGCAGGTGGCAGCCTTACCCGCTACGCCACAGTGCCGGCCCCTCATTCCTTTCTTTTTTTTTGAAAGGCAAAGAGAGATCCTCTACTTGCTGGTTCACTCCCCAAATGGTTGCAATGGCCAGGGCTGGGACAGGCCAAAGCCAGGAGCTTCATCTGGGTCTCCCATGTGGGTTCAGGGACCCAAACATTTGGGCCATCCTCCAATGCTTTCCCAGGTGCATCAGCAGGGAGATGGATGGGAAGTGGAGCAGCTGAGACTGGTTCTGGTGCCCATATGGGATGCCAGCACTGCAGGTGGCAGCTAATTCTGCTGTGTCCCAACACTGGCCCCTCTGGCTTTCCTTTCTAACATGATCTTCATTTGGGGTGCAGGAGGCAAGTCTGTGTTGCTATCCAAGAGTGGGGAACTTCCGGCCTGTGTGCTATCTAGGGCCTGTGAAATCATTTGGTCTGGCCCTGCCAAGGCAGCCACAGGTGGGACTTGAAATTCAGTAAGTCTATAGCAGGCTAGTTTTTAAGCTGATAATGTTGTGTGGCCTGTGAATGATGTTATAAGCATCCAAATGGCCCTTGGCAGGAGGAAGGGTCCCTACCCCCTGCCTTATAGCACTAGGGACAATGGTCTACTCCCCTCACCACCAAACGTCACACTGGCCCAGGCCTCTCCTTTGAAACGCGGACCATGGCATCCGATGCCACGTGTTCCTGTTCCAGCTTGGCTGCTTCCAGGGACTGCTTTTGGAATCTCCAGGCTGCTGAGTTTGAGCAAGCAGAGGATGTTTTGATCGCTTCTGCTTCCTGTGCTGTCTGCATCTCTCTCTGCTCCTCTTGTGAGAGGGTTAAGGCGGAGCCGTGGAATTAATGCAATTTGTTCTTGTAAAGAGATGGCAAAAGCCCCATCAAAATCGCTTCTGGCCAGGTCCTAGCATTGGGGAGCGCTCCTCCCGAGCCTTTCCCAGTGTCCCTTTGGAGATCTTCATGGTAATTAAAGGGAAGGAGAGCAACAGATCTTCTTCAGTGATAAATACAGGTTTATCAAGTGCTCTCCTGATGGTAGCTGTGAGCCCTGCTGAGAAGCATCAGGGTGCTCGCTTTGTACTGGGGAAAAACCTGTAATGACAGGGAGACTTGTTTTGAATTAAGACGCCGTTACCTGCGGCTTTTAGAAATTTATTTTGACACTTAAGGACATCTACAAAAGTAAATGCAATGACTACTCCTTTCTTTCTGGGCTTGGATGAGAAGTGGCAGATTATATGATACAATTCCTACTAAAATGTAGCTTTTTACCAACTTGATTCATGAGTGTTCACAACTTTGTTTCTAAACTTGTAAAAGGAATTACTAGTGTTTCAAGCCTTACCCTTCCGTCTTGGGCAGTCAGAATAATTTGAGTTTGGAGGGGCAGCACAGGTTTGATGTGGTTAATTGAAATAGCTGCTGGCCTAGGTAGAGCATCCTTGATCAGAGTGCGATTGTGCGGCTCACGTTAGCCCACACTCGCGAGCTGGGACTGTCTCTGGTAGGTGGAAGTTTCAGGGCGGTGAGTGGACTGAGTCGAGTCAGCCTCCTGAGGTTTAGGTTTCTTTTCTGCACTGCTTCCTTTCCTTCCACTGCCTGCTGGCTGCATGTGTGAAGGGCAGAGAGAGAAGTCATCTTTAGGTGCTAGATGATGGGATGAGAGAGGAAGGGTGTTACCCTCACCTTCCCCTTCACAGAGCAGGTGCCTGGTAAGAGCCCTTTTTGGAGGTGAGGTGTGGGGCTGCCTCCCACCCCCACCCAGCTGCTGCTAACCCTTCTTACTGTGGCTGGAGGGCTAGTGTGAAAGCTGCTTCTGTTTCTCTTGGTCCAGATGAGAGGTATTCATTGAGCCTTGCTGCTTGGAAAAGGCTGTAGGTGTTGGCAGGTGAGGAGCAGAGGGGGACGCAAAAGGAGTGAAAGACCTGGCGGGCACCGAGAGCCAGCTAGGGTCAGGTTGGGAGACATGGCACACACAGACTTGACCTGTGTGCAGTGCACACCCTGGGCATGGAAACCACGTGATGTAGACAGAAGCTGGAGAGAGTGATCAGCCGGGGGGGGGGGGGGTTACCTGGAAGTGGGCCATCCACAGCGCCTTGAAGATTTTAGGTTTTTGGAAAGGAGAGGGGGTTGTGTCGGATTAAGTTATTTGACCTAGCCTCACCGTGTACATTTCCCAGAAGTGGTTACAGTCTTAGGAATGTCTTCTATTTATTTCTTCAGTAGCAATAATATTTACGATGAATAGTAATCGACAGGCTGGTTTTTAAATGTGTTTATTGCTGTGTTTTCTCTATCTAGTACCAGCTTATTTATGGCTTCATAACTTTCTAATCAAGAATATTGTTTTTTTTTTCTTCTTAGATTTATATTTCTCTGGGTAATAAAGCAGTGTTTACAACTAATATTTTTGAGTCATTTTCTTAGGGGACTTTTTGATCTTGTTCATGGAGGGGCTACAGTTCAGGGAGAAAGTATGTTTGGTAAGAGTTTACCTAGGAACTCATTTTCAAAATGATCTTTGGGGTAGCATTTTCTTCCCTTGCTGTGAGATGTCTTCCAGTTGCTTGGTGCTTGAAGTTTGCCAGATTCAGAGCAGTGATGTTTTTGGCTCAGTGGAAATTCCAGACACCACCTCTCTTTTCATTCCCCCTCCTCCTACTGCCTCCTCTCACAACACACTTGGAGAAACTTCTTCAAGGAGACTTGCACCCTTTTGCTCTTTGGCAGGCGTCATAGCCCCATCACAGTGGAGGCCCCCACATTGGTGAGGTCCTGGTGTCCCTATGACCATCCCAGCCCCTCGCCCTGGAGCTTGCCTGAACCTCTGTGTGGTATGGATTTGCTGGAATGTTCTCAACAGCCACAGAAGGATTGGTCTCAGGCACAGAGCTGGTGACTTCAGTAAGAAGTTTCTCGGGGCCTCGGCCTCTGTTGGGGCAGCTGGTTCCCGGTGTGTACAGGTGGGGAGGGAACCGAGCTTTCTGGAAAACCTGAATCCCTAAAAGCATTCTGAGCTCCGTGTGTCTCCTCCTGTCTTCTGCAAGCATGGGGGTGGTTCCTTCCTTCAGAGAGTGAGTGGATGCCAGGTGTGTGACAAAGGTGGCCGCTTCCCAATGCCATACAGAGTCACAAAGCAAGGTCCCCAAGGGGACGGTGAATGGGAAGGGGACGAATTGGCATTGGCAGTGCCCACGTCCAGGAGGTGCAGTGGGGCAGTGCTGCTGCTGTGACGAGTACTGAACTCCCAGATGCGTTGCTTTCCACCCTGCTCGCCCTTCCTGGCCTAGTGCTTCGTAGCCCTCACTCTGCCTGTAGGGGAAAAACAGCTTGGAAAGCAGTGTGGGGGCCCCGAGTGAGGCTCTGGCCAGTTCCACCACTTCTTCAAAGATTCTGTGTCCCAGTTATTTTTATTATAACCACAGTGTGTACCCTGGGCTTGGGAAATTTGTAGCTACCACTGTGCTGTGAATCTGGACTCTGAATCAAACTGAATATCCACCCTGTCTACACAGGGCTTGCTGACAACAGAGTGGGCGGGTGCATGAGGTGCAGGAATAGACACTGTTCCTGTGAGGCTGGCTGGCAGCGGAAGCCAGGGCGCTCATTGGCCGTGACAGTTTTTTATTTTTAAAATTTTAAAAATTTATGGAAGGTGAACAAATTTCATCTGCAGATTTAGGAGCATAGTGATACTCCCCACCCTACCCTCTCTGCCACCCCCCTCCTGCTTCCTTGCTTATCTTTTCTTTTAATTCTAACAATGCCATATTTTCAGTTCATTTTATAATCCTAAGATTAACCCTCTATTAAGTAAAGAATTCACTTTTTTTTTCTCTTTTTGAGCAAGTTTCTTCTTATTGCTTGAACAAGCAGATTTCTTCCGTGCCTAAAAGACATGGGCCATCCCAGGCCTCCCAATATGAAGAGGGTGTTAGGGAAGAGAGCTTGGAGAGCAGGGCCCTCAGGGTTACAGAGGCTGGGAGAGCCCACTGCCCCCTCGTGTAGGAGGTAGGGGGGCTCCCCTGAGCATGTTTCCATTTGGGCAAAATATGGGACTTCCTTTTGATGCTTTGGTAGGGGGCACATGTGGCAGAACACTGCTTTTTGAGCTTTTTAAAAAAGTTATTTGAAAGTCAGAGAGAGATTGATTCAGTCCCCAAATGGCTGCAATGCTTGGGGCTGGGCTAAGAGCCAGGAACTTCATCCAGGTGTCCCACATGGGTGGCAGAGATCCAAGCACTTGGGCCATCTTCTGCTGCTTTCCCAGGCCATAAGCAGAGAGCTGGATTGAAAGAGGAGCAGCTGGGACATGAACCAGTGCTCATATGGGATGCCGGTGCCACAGGTCGAGGCTTAGTCTGCTATGCCACAGTATTTTCCCTGAGTATAACCTTGAGAGTGTTGAGGTTTTACTCCTGCTGTCCCCATGATCAAAACATGGGTTCCTGAAAATGCTTCACTGCTATAGCTCCACAGACTTAAAATCTTGGTCCTGGTTTTCTGTGTAGTTTTTTTTTTTTTTTTTTTTTTTTTTTTTTTTTTTTTTTTTTTTAAACACCAGTGAAGTCCAGACAAATGAAAGGGTGGTACTGAGAGTCAGCTTTCCTTAACTCAGAGGTCATGTGCATCCTTCCATCCTTCTGTTTGTCTGCCCCGAGGGCACTGGGCGTTACCCACGGACCTGTTCCTGCACTTAGCTCATCAACTTGTGGTGTCTTCCCTTGCCAGACTGTGAGCTTCCCAGGCGCAGAGCCCTTGTCTTATTTATTTTGCAGCCATAGCCGTAGCCTCCTGTTGTGCAGTAAATCTTTGCTGAATAAATGAATGCACAGAGCAAACTTGGCTTGGCAGCATCAGGGAAGTTGCAGCTTGGCAGTGAGTGCCAGCCACTGCCAGGTACATGCCAGCAGCACTGCAGACAGGGGTCCCCTTGTGAGCTCATGCACCATGGTCATGGGCAACGCAGGAACTTTTCACACTCAGTCCATGTCAACATAGCGGTTCAGAGTTGGATTCAAAGAAGAGATGATTAACGTTTAAAAATATTTTAAATGTCATATGAGGGTTCTTCAAAAAGTTCTTAGAAAATGTATACTATGAAAAACCTATGCATGGATTTCAAAACTTTTTTGCACCAAAATATGTTTATCTTTTAATGCCATTTCTCCATGAACTTCTAAAACTACCTTTGTAGTTTTAAGTTTATGTAGAAGTCAGTTTTTTTTAAACTTATTTGAAATGCAGCATTACAAATGGGGGTGAGGAGAGCAGAGACTGATCTTCTGCTGGTTTACTCAAAGTTGCAATATGGCACAGCAGGTAAAGCCACCACCTGTGACACCCCATCCCATATGGGAGCTGGTTTGAGACTAGGCTATTCAGCTTCCAATCCAGCTCACTGCTGGTGCACCTGGGAGGGCAGCAAAGGATTAGCCCAAGTCCTTGGGCCTCTGCCCCCATGTGGAGACCCAGAGGAAGCTTCTGGCTCCTGGCTTCAGCCTGGCCAGCCCTAGCTGTTGGGACCATATGGGGAGTGAACCAGTGGATAGAAGAGCTTTCTCTCTCTTTCCCTCTTTAACTCTGACTTTAAAATAAATAACTCTTGGGGAAAAAAAAAAGTGGCTGGGGCTGGGCCAGAATGAAGCCAGGAGCTCCATCAGGGTCTCCCATATGAGTGGTAGGACCCAGGTACTTGGGCCATCTTTTGCTGTTTCCCAAACACATTAGCAGGGAACTGAATAAGAAGTGGAGCAGCAGGGCCTTGAACCAACACCCCGATATGCGATGTCAGAGTTGCAGGTAGCGATTTAGCCCACTGTGCCACCATGCCAGCCTTGGTTTTCTTCCCATGATGCTTCCCAGGACCCTTCTGATCTTGCTGGTCCAGGAGAGGAGAAGGCCCAGCATGGCCTGCTGGGGGCGAAGACCACTTTTTCTGGATGGACAAGGTTTTAGTAAGCTCCGTGCTGAGAGCCTGGCAGGGGCCTCTGTGGGCAGGGCAGGGCAGGAGAGGGCAGAGAGATTGCACCCTCCATCCTGTGAACAGGAACACAGGAGACAATGTTTGTAGAAGCGCATTCTGGGCAAGAAGACTGAGGCTTCCTTGTTTCACTAGTAGGTGAGTACTGCCCCTCTCTTTGCTTTGACTAATTAATTTCCCGGACAGCATTGCTAGCTGGCAGCTCCTCTCCACAATTGGTTGCTGAATTGCAGTGCTCAATTATGTGTGTAATAACATGCTATAAAAACATATAAAGCTGGGGAAAAATGGTTTTAACTGAAGTGGCTGAGCCCTGAAAATAGACACCTTGCATATTCACATCTGGACTGCAAGGAGAACATTAAATCTGTCATTAATGATTTAATTGACTGGATTTCTTCTCTGAAAGGTAAAGGAAAACATTACAATTAAGTGTGAGGCGTTCAGATTACCTTCAAATACTACCAGGAGTGCATCTCATTAAAATACTTGGGTTTCCTGATGCTGTTAATTAGAGGTGATGGGGCAGGCATTAACGGGGGCGGTGTTGAGATGCTGTTTAGGATGCCTGCATCAGATGCCTGGCTTCCAGTCCTGGCTCTCGCCTGGATCCCAGCTTCCTGCTCACGTACAGCCTGGGAGGCAGCAGGTGACGGCTAAAGTACTTGGGTCCCTACCACCCACATGGGAGACCCAGACTGAGTTCCGGGAACCTGGCCTTGACCAGGAGCTGTCTTGGCTGTCATGGGCATTTGGGGAGTGAACCCACAGATGGAAGATCTCTGACGTTTTACCTTCCAAATAAAAACAAATAAAGGAGTGATTCTCTGTGGCTGTTCAGCTTTGGAAAATACCAGTAATGCATCTTGGCACAGACCTTACTGAAGACCTACTGTGTGCTAGGCACTGCACACATGCTGTCTGTACATTATAGCATTTAATTCTCTCCTTGCTCTTCCGAGGAAGGTGGGGGACGTCGCTGCTTTCCAGTTAAGGAAAGTGAGGCTCCCAGGGATTGAATAACTTGCTCATGATTTGTATAATTTAAACCAGTGCTCTTTCCCACAGTGGGTCAGGACAAGCAGCGAGGGGCTTATGAATGGGGTTACCAATACACTGACAGTTTAAAAAGTGAAACCCATGGAGTATGATTGCCAAGCCCTACCTGAATCCCTGCTCACAAAGTTGGGAGGTGGGATACAGTGTGATTGCATAAGGCCCCTAAGCTTGGGCTGCCCACGAGTCACTGGTCCATGTAGCCCTGGGTCTTTCTGTTTCTCCCTCTCATGCACTGTCACATCTACACCTCCCCTTGAAGGAGTTCTCCCAGAATACAGACGGGCAGCCCAAAGACCATTACAAAACCCCCCAGAGCCAGCTAGTGAAGGGAGAGGCTCCAGGGGCACAGTCAGCAGACCATCAAGGCTGCGCTCTTGGCCACTGGGGTGGAGCTGGGAGCTGTGTTTTACTGTGGGCTTTGGCTTCATTCGCATCCCGTCTGGAGCTTTGACCGTGGGTACTGTCAGGGGCTGTGTGCAGGCTCTGACGCTATGTGTGTGGGCAAGACCTGCTGGGGAGGTCTCTGGGGTCATTGGCCTTGTTCCCATTGCCTTGTGGAAGAGGCTCATGCTTCTGGCCCCGCGCCATCCACAAGGCTGTGTTGGGGGCAGCAGCTGCACTGGGTGTGTGTGCGTGCATCCTTGTCTTTATCCTCGCGGTGTTGCGTGTGAACAACGGAGGGTAGCAGCCCCATCTCAAAGGTGGAGAACATGGTTCCACAGGACCTGGGCCGTGGATTCTGGCCTTGCAGTGAGTGTCGGGGATAGTGGTGAACTTACATCTGTTTGCCTTCCACATGTTGGACTCTATCGCATTCGTATTTTTCCCCTGACTTGCAGTTTGACCTGAAGGCAAACTAACAAAGGGTTGTCGTGGACCTTAGCTCTGCTTGCATCATGCATGAATATTTCTGTAGCTTGTACAGGAGTCCAAGTTTTCGGGGGTACGTGTGTGTGTTTGAAAGCACACTTCCCCACAAACTTGCATCCCCGCCCCAGCCTAACTTCTGGACAGACATTACTGCCTCGTTACAGCACCAATCCCTTCTCTGTACTGGGGGGCCAGGAGAAATGCCAGGTTACTCGACCTCTGATTAAGTAGATGCGCCTCGTAATGTTTACCCTGATCATTGGTGAGTGGAGCCTCAAATAGCAAGGCAGCTATTAGAAAGTGTCATCCCATTAGGAGTAGTGTGCTTTTCATTTCCCTTAGTAGTCTGAGAATTGCTAGTGCACATTTTATAAAAAGAGGAGTTGTTTTTTTTTCTGAGTTAATTTTGCTGAACTGATGGATACTTGGGAATGAGAAGAGAGAAAATGGAGAAAGAGGCCTCCCTCCCTCCCTTTGCGGGGCATCCGTGTCTTCCGTCGTCGGGAAGCCAGCCAAAAGATGTTTTTGCAAGAAGGTGTCGCTTCTACATACAACCTGCTGTGCACGGCCATGCTCTGAATACCACCAGTCACCCCGAGCAAGGCAGGGCCCTTGGCCTTGTGGAGGACCACAGGGATCAGGAAGACAGGGGCAAGACTTCCGCAGGGGAGGAGAGTAGCACTCATCTAGTACATTTTGCTCACCATTTGTTGGTTTTAATCCTTACAGGCAAAATGACCCTTGTGCTGGAGAAAAACCTCCCTGGGACTTGCTCTAGGAGATGGTTTTGCATTTGGGGTTTGGTGGGATTCCTGCCCTAGACACAACTGAGGCTTGCCAGGTACAAGATCAGACCAGTGCCACCCTCAAAGCAGAGGCTGGCCACCGTGAGCCCCGGGGTGTGTGTACTTAACGGGGAGCTGACAGGTCCTATCAACCTTGGGTTACGCATATTTCTTCTCCCTGAAAACTCATAAAAATTCATGTTGTGATATCCATGCCTGCAGGATCCTGGAGAATTTTGTTGAGCTGCTTACACACTTTTCTTCTAATAGATATATCATTCTACTCCTACGCGGGCACAGCTGTGTACGTGTGAATCTATACAGGCGGCTCTCGGGTATATTAGGGTGGGTTTGCTAAGGGGAATGAAATAAACTAATTTTCCCCCCACTGGCTCACTGTGACTAAGATACTGTTGTGAATATTCTCCGAAGGCTTTCTCTTGGGAAACATTTGAAATTTCATTAGCCTTGTATCTATTTTGCCGGATACCTAGTCAGCATACCTGTTTATTTTATTACCATAATGATGCTTTGCTTAGTTGTATATCTGGAAAGAAAGAAAATTAGTGAATTTAATTATTTTGCCATACCTATTTGTAGCAAGGTCACCTTTTGTGTTGTTTGAAACATCAGATTTATAAGTTCTTACCAATGCTATATATCCTGGAGCCCTTAAAAGAGAAAAGGATGCTGTGGGACTAATACATTCTCCTGCAATTTTAGTACTGTGGATATAAGAGTCACATGGAGTGAAAGGTTTAGGGATTTTTGTTTTTCTTTTTCCTCTTCTGATGGTATGAGGAGGAGGTTGTATTTAAAGTTTCATCTGTTAATTGTACTGTAACATTACCAAAGTATTCTGTAGGACAAATCCTAGCCCAGAATGCTCAGCTATGTGAGCTGAAACATTGACATAGGCGAAGGCAGATGTGGGTCCTATCCCCAGCACTTTCCTAACAAAGCAATTCCACTGAGTTGTATGGATGTGTTTGTGAAGTCTGAAACACTGCCTCTCTTCCACAGTAAAACCATGTGGAATTCTGCCTGTGCATGAATCCAATGCAAAAGCTCCACACGATGTTGGATTCTGAACCTGCTTACGTAGCTCTTACCTTTATTAGGAGTAAAGAAGTTCTCATTGGGTGAAACTCGTGTGGGGAGATGATCTGTGATACTTGCTGTTAGGACAGCCAGCCCTAACTGATGGACTGAAGTCAGACAGAACACATAGCAGTTCTGGGAGTAGGGAAGAATGTAGTTCCATGAATAACAGTCTCACATATGGAATGTTAATTAACTGTAAACTGTGACAGTATTTTTTATTAAAAATTTGCTAGCACTTGTTTCTAATATATTTTTCCCGTCTCTTTGTTCATCCTCCTTTTGTCTTGCCTCACATGGTGACCATTCTGCTTTTACAGGTTCTGATGTTTTTCTTTTTTTTTTCTCCCTTTTGTCTCACCAGAAGTGATAACTCATTTTGTTAGAATGGATGTGATCTCAAAAGTGGAGGATTATGACTTCAGTTGGGCCTTAATCAGCCTGAGCAGGTGCATTCTAAGTAAGGGAGATACTGCTTCAATGCAAATGTCCCCCCTAATTCAGAGGAAGGGAGACATATATAGGAGATGACACAGAAGTTAAGTCAGAATTGTTTCTAAATAGATTGTTTTTTCCCCCCTGTCTAAATTCTCTGATCACCAGCAGCAGTGCCTTGTTAATAAATCGAAGACAGAAAGGAAGAAGAGTTGAGGGTGACTGTCTTAATTTCTTGTTCTGAGGGCTCAGACATGTTTAAGAAAAAATAAGGTCAGATTTACATAAATGCAAGGGAACCTCGGGGGTATGCTGGTCATTTTAGAGGGGAATTTTATTTTGGGGAACCTCAGGAAGAGGGGGTGGTCTGAGCCTTAGCAAGATGGCTTCCAGAGGCTTTCCTGCTCCTCCCTTGTTTTGAGGTGTGATGTTCTGTGAGTAGTGACATACTGGAGTGGTTGGTGTGAGAACCAGGGCGTGCAGGGGACGCCAGGGCTGTTCTTAGATGAGTAACATTTTTTAAGATTTTATTTATTTATTTGACAGGTAGAGTTACAGACAGAGACAGAGAGAAAGGTCTTCCTTTTTGCGTTGGTTCACTCCCAAATGGCTGCCACGGCCGGAACTATGCTGATCCGAAGCCAGGAGCCAGGTGCCTCCTCCTGGTCTCCCATGCGGGTGCAGGTGCTCAAGCACTTGGGCCATCCTCCACTGCCTTCCTGGGCTACAGCAGAGAGCTGGACTGGAAGAGGGGCAGCCGGGACTAGAACCCCGCGCCTATATGGGATGCTGGCGCCTCAGGTGGAGGATTAACAAAGTGAGCCATGGAGCCAGCCCCAGATGAGTAACATCTTTATGTCGGGTATCAGTCCACTTTGCATTCAGTTGATTTGGCTGTTTGAGAAGCAAAGGTGTTAGCCGTATTCTACTGATTGAGTTGGGTGATAGTTACATGAGTGTTTTATATTTATTCCATGGCGCTATGATATCTTTGGTATTTCTCTGTTTATTTCACCATGGATATCGTTTAAAGAAATGTCACTAGTATGTTCAAGACTTTCCAACTGAGTCATACCAACTCATCACTCATTCATTTCTCGATTTAATCAACACAGATTTGCTGAGCACCTATTATGTAGCAGAGGCTGGGGACAACGGGGTATTGAACAAAGTAACTAAAATCAAGCAAAGGGAAAGTCTCTGATCTTGTGGAGGTACATACACAGATGGGACACAGATAGTTAGATAATGGGGTTGGGGCAGAAGTTGACAGACTTTTCCTGCAAAGGGCCAGAGAGTGAATGTTCTAGGCTTTATAGGCTAGTTGTTCTCTGACCCAGCGTCTCAGCTCTGCCATGGCAGGGCAAAAACGGACACCAGCAGTGCATCCATGAGTGGGTGTAGCTATGTCCCAGGGAAACTTTATTTCCAGAGTCAGCAGGTATTGAGCTAGATTTGACCCTTGGCCCATAGTTGGCTGATTTGTGTGTTAGATGGTAGTTCACTGGGAGGAGAATGGAAAATGTAAGGGAATGTCACATGATGTGTTGTGTGTGTGGGGGGTGAGACTGAGGGATGCTGCAGTTTCTGATAGCATGATCAGGGAAGGCATGCTGGGAAGATGACTTATGTACAGATCTAATAAGATGAATTGTCTGGCTCTGTGTGTGTTTGGGGGAGAAGAATGATCCAGACAGAGGGACTGGCAAGCACAAAGGCCCTGAGGTGGAACACAGATGGAGAATTCAAGGAGTGGTTAAAAAGCCGGAGTGCTTGGAGCCGTGGGAGAGTGTATTTGGAGATGTGATCAGAGGCCGAAGCCGGGTGAGGGGTAGGCCTCGTCCTGTACCTCTGTAAGGACTTTTTTTTTTTTTTTCTTTCTATTTTGTGTATCAGTTGAGAAATCGCTGGAAGGCTTTGAATAGAAGAGTGCCGTGATCCGATTTGTAACAGGATCACTCGCTTCTGTGTGGGTGACAGACTCAGGAGGCCGAAGTGGAAGCTGGGAGAACCTGTTAGAAGTGACTGCGGGAAGCAGGAGAGATGATAATGCTTAGGTCAGGCTGATCTGGGGTTGCTCAGAAGAACCAGGTCCTGGATGTAAACTGAATGACGAGGAGATCTGAGAACAAGAGGCACAAAGATGACTCCAGAATGTGTAGTGGGGGAAACTGGAAGGGTGGGGAGCCATGTGCCGTCGTTGGAGGGCAGCCGGCCAGACAGCCAACAGCCTGGCTACAGAAATCCTAGGCGCGGTGAAGCACACAGGCCGGGAGCCCGGGCTGAGCAAGGCTGCGTCCTCTCTGGTTTGAGTGTGGCCCGCTGGCTGGAAGGGCCCTGTTCCTGAGGCTGTGGTCTCGGGCTGTCTGCGGGCAGGTCTGTAGCCTGCGCTTTGTTGCGGAGTTTGTCTTTTCCTCTGCTCCACAGTAGCACAGATGCCACATACACATTCTATCAGAGCGTCCTTTTGGCTAACGTAATGCAGAAAGAGAGCGAGAGGTCTTCCATCCTCTGGTTCACTCCCCAAATGGCTGCAGCTGCTAGAGCTGTGCTGATCCAGAGCCAGGAGCCTCTTCCCGGTCTCCCACGCAGGTGCAGGGGCCCAAGGACTTGGGCCATCTTCTACTGCTGTTTCAGGCCATATAGAGAGCTGGATGGGAAGTGGAGCAGCCGGGTCTTGAACCAGCACCCATATGGGATGCCTGCACCACAGGCAGCAGCTTAAGCCCCTATGCCACAGCACTGGTCCCAACACAATTTCTTTTGATAACTTTATCTGTCGGTGCTTCAACCAGGCCCTGAAACAGAGAGGTGTGTGGGCTAACGTTGGGTACCTACAAGAGCCATGACCTCATGCGAATCATCAGTTCTATGAATTCACATTAACTGTTCTTGGGAGTTAGCTTAATCCAATAGGGGAAAGCCTTTACACTGAAAATTTTAAGACACTGGTAATGCTATTTAAGAGACAAAACAAGTGAAAAGATGTTCCATGTCTAAGGATTAGAAGAATTAATGTTAAAATGTCTACCCCAAAGCAATCTACAAATTCAATTTACTTCCTATCAAAATGTCCATGGCTTTTTTTTTTATTGGCAGAAGTAGAAAAAATAATCCTGAAATTTATGTGGAATCAGAAAAGACCCCAAATAGCCAAAGCAGTCTTGAACAAAAATAATTCTGGCAGCATTATATTTTAGAGACTTCAAATCATTTTATAAAGCTGTAGTAATTGCATCATTATGGTATTGGCATAGAAACAGACAGATCAATGGGCCAGAATAGAGAGCCCAGACATAAATTCACACATTTATGGTCAACTGGTCTTCCATAAGGTTGCCAAGAATACAGTGAGAAGACAATATTTTCAGCAAATGGCATTGGAAAGACTGTATATCCACATTTACCATGTACAAAATCAACTCCAAATGGATCAAACATTTAAACATAAGACCCCAAACTGTAAAAATCCCAGAAGAAAACACAGGGAAAAGCTTCACCTTGATCTTCACAATAAATGTTTGCATATGACACCAAAAGCAAAATTAGACAGGTGGGATTACATCAAACTAAAAAGCTGTGTTTCGGCAAAGGAAACATTGAAGAAAGTGACGTGTTGGTGGTGGGTTTATCGCACACACACGGCCCCAGAACACTACGTAGCAGATAGGAAGTGTGGCAGCTTCAAGTTTAGTCTCCTAACTCTGCTCTCCCACCGCCCACTGTGACATTTGCTTCTACTGTGACTTCTGTCCCTCGTGTGTGTGTCACCTCAGCAAGACCACGTGTTGAAAGTAGAGATTTAGGTTGAGATAAGTGGAAAGACAGCCCAGAAAATAGGAAAAGGCCTACTTGTTTCGCATTCTAGGGTGTCAGTGTCTTTCTGTGGCCTATAAGTTAAAAAAATTTTTTTTTTCCAACAAAAATGCCATTATTCTTTTATTGACCACACTCTAAATGACAGCCTGTCCCCCCACCCCACCCACCCAGGGCAGAGCTTATAACCCTTGTAGAGGACAACAGAGATAGTGAAAATATTTGCAAACTATCTAATGATAAGAGATTAACATCAGAATATCTGAGGACTGATACATCTCAGTTCAAGAAATGTAAGTAACCTGATGAAAACAGATGACCAAAAGGCCTAAATACACACTTTTCAAAAGACTGACAGATCTAAGAAAAGGTGCCCAACATCTCTAATTACGAGGAAAATGCAAGACAAAAGTGTTGGTGAGGATGTGTAGATGTGGGAGCCCTTGTACACTGTTGATGAAAATGTCATGTAGTATAGTGGAAAACAGTACGGGGCTTACCTCAAAAATGAGGAATAGAATACTGTGTGGTCCGCAAGCCCCTTTGCGGAGGGCTGTGTGTTTGTGCAGACACGCATCCAGAGGAACTAAAATCGGGATTGCAAGGAGGTAGCTGCACTCCCGTGTTCATCATAGCATGGTTCACAATGGCTGGGATATGGAACCAATCTAAATGACTCTCAGCAGAGAGAGACCGTGTGGTGTGTCTGTGTACAATTATTTGAAGGCAGTATTATTCAGCCTTCAAACAGAAGGGAATCTTGTTATTTGGGACAGTTTGGGCAGATCTGGAGGACACTCACAGAGAAACACTGCATAATGTCACATGGGAAGGTAAAATGGTAAGACTTGTAGGAGCAGGGGAGGATGGTGTTTATGAGGGGCTAGGAGCAGGGGATGAGGGTGATGTTGGTCAAAGGGTACAAAGTGTCAGTTACACAGGATGACTTCAGTTCTGGAGCTCCAACATGCAGCCTGGTGAAAGTGAATAATACCACATTGTATACTTGAGGTTTGCTTAGAGGATGGATCTTAAAATCTTTGCACCACACACACGAACAGTCATAGTGTAGAGGTGATAGATATGTAATTAACTGGATCACTTCACTATGTAAAAGGGCCATTATATACCTTTAATACGTCTATGATATCTCAAAGCTGTAAAAAAAAAAAAAAAGTGTGTTCCATGCTCGATGGGTCTTCCCTTCACTGTCCTCTTTCCACACACATCATATGGTTCCTTACACTGCGCGTGCTTGCTGTACTCTTAGAGAAGTGGCAGTACTCTCCCACTCCACTGTGCATGTAAGTAGCATGTAGAAGCAAGCGATTTAGGACAGTCACGTCTGCTTTGGGTGTTCTGTGCATTGTCTGCTCAAACATCTGCAGATTGTTTCCTGCACGCACTGCCAAATTTATGATGGTTCGAGTGCAATCGTGATGCGAAGGCTGTAATCAGTGTCTGTTGTTGCTAACAAGACAAATAGTTTGCTTTCACCTTTATCTTATTACAGAGTTATGTGCCAGTGCCGAAAATGTTATGATGTGTGGTAAAAAACATGTGTTAAATCCTTTCAGGTGGCGGGCGTTGAAATTTCTAGTAGCTATTCAAGTGGAGATGTGAAGGAGGAAGTTGGGTGAATGAGTACGGAGGTCAGAAAGGTCATCCACGTGGGAGACTTTCCTGGTAGACACAGCTGGGGGACCAAGTGGCCTCACTGGAGTACTTGGCATGCATGGGAGACAACCAGCACCCAGAGCACTCTGGAGTTTGCGGGTCACAGAGATGAGAAGCACATAGCACGGGCGACCAGGTGGAATGGCCAGTGACAGGAGGCCGAAGAGGAAAGTTGGTAGTGCTCTAGAAACCAAGTCAGCGTGGTATTTTGAGGAGGAGGATGTGGCCGGCCATGGCCAGTGCTCTTGAAAGGGAAGGGGAGACTGAGGAGCGAGTCTCCAGCAGGAGGGAAGTCATCAATGACCAGGATTAGATCAGAGGAGATAGGGTGGTGTGTTCGTGAAACAGCTTTTACATCAGTGGCTGCAAATAATTAACTTGGCATGTATAGTTTGGGCCTCTGTGACATGCATAGAGGTTGCTGTCTTCTAACCATTTACCGCAGTTATCATCACTTAAGTATTATTAGATAAAGAAAAAACAACCTTGTATAGTAAAATTTAAAATTTATCCACTTACAAAGGGGAAATAGGAAGATATAAAGCTTTTTTTTAAAAAAAAATTGAGAGGTAGAATTACAGACAGAGGAGGAGGGTGAGGGGAGAGGCGGTGGGGGGGGGAGGGAAGGGAGCAATGGGGAGATCTGCTGGTTCACGCCCCAAATGGGAAGTTGGGCCGATCAAAGCCAGGAGCTAGGAGCTTCCTCCAGGTCTCTCAGATGCAGGGGTCCAAGCACTTGGACCACCCTCCACTGCTTTCCCAGGCCATAAGCAGAGAGCTGGATCAGAAGAGGAACAGTCAGGACTCGAACTGGCACCCCTATGGAATGCTGGTATTGTAAGGCTGAGGCTTAGCCTACTATGCCACAGTGCTGGTCCCTATAAAACTTTTTTTTTTTTTTAAAGAAATTCTGTTGGTCTTATTTAAGCCATCTGACTTTGGGGTCTTTATGTCATCATACTTTCAGTGGGTTCACACCGTGCTCTCAGATTTGCTGGAAGTTTGAACAGATTTATTAAATACAGCTCAATTCCTCTGGACACGGAAGGGTCTCTGAGTAGGCTTTAGAGCTGTGAAATGAAGACCGTGTTCTCAATAGATTAGAGGTGTAGGAGGAAGTTGTTGCCCATCTGTTTAGCCAAAATTACATGGTGATTATGTACAGTTATTCCAGCCAACTGATCAGGTTGAATTCCTTCCTGTAGGTTGTAGAGGGAATTTCTTCTTACACTCAGAGAATAAAATTAATAGATCAGGAAATTGGAGCAAAGGGAAAATTAAAGGAAGAGGGGAAGGAAAAAAAAACCCAAGTCCTGGTGAGGCTAATAAGAGCGTGTTAGAGCAGACCTTACGTTGCTGCTGGAAGGGGGCCAACACTTCATTCTGAATTTCCTAGCACTATAGCAGTCTTGGCGGAGAAGGAACCGGGATTGTTAAGTTGATTTGGTGTTGGGAAGCAAAAACAGTTACCCAGGAGAAACAGTAATTCTTGTTTTGAAATCTGAGAAATTTCCCCACAGTGAAATGTTGAATGATGAATGTTCAATGTCCTATAAAAGATATTCAAGAATTACCTAGAATTGTATCTTACATTGAGGGAGCCTGTTAAAAGAACGATTATATTGGGGACCCAACCAATGCTATCATTTTGGGGAGAAAGCTTGTATTACCGGTAGTCGATGTTGTCCATTTAAGGTCATGTCTGTGTGTTTTTGACAGTTGAGTGAGAGAGTGCAGGCTGAGCACTTATTTTGGGAATTAAGAAGCTTAGGGGGGCTGAGCGCCCATGTGGGGGTCCAGCAACACCAGGAGGAGAGGCAAGGCAAGGCAAGGCTCCGCCTCTCTGCAACTGAATCCCTTAAGATGAAGGAAACCATGCCTGGCATATAAATGTGTTCTCCCTGAACCCAAATTCTTGCAGAAGGGCTGTTGTAAATCCTGATCTTGCCCCTCAGCTAGGAGAGGTGAAGGTGGGCATGGACATGTTTTCAACAGCATCCTGCATCTGATCCCTGTGCAGAGAGCTCTGCTGAGCCTGGCAGATCCACGCTGACCTGTGGATTGGCCTCATGCCTTGTAAATCTTTCTATCTCCAGTCTCAGCTGTCTGACTGTGCTCAGGTTCTAGCAAATTACTTAGGGCATTTCATATTTAACATCATGGACCACTTGCACCTGAGCCCGTACATACCTTCACTTATCTCCCTGAAAGAATTTCAAATATGCATCAGTGTGTCTTGCAGCTTATACAGCACCTGCTGTCTCCCTGTCTCCTATTGCTTTCCTTTAGTGTATCTCAGTATTCAAGATATTGTCATACCCCAAAGAACTGGCTGCCGAGAGCTGGTGCAAGGACAGGGGATGTGTGGACTCTAAACAAATGTCCATGCTTTTATTTACTTGAATGTTAAAATTGCCTATTTGAAAAGCTAATGCTTCTTAATTTCAATCAACTGGAAAGATTACCTGTAAGAAGTTAATATTCACATTTGAATAGGAATGTACTTTAATTTCAAAACTTAAATATTTGAGTTAACCATTAATGCAAGTTAAAGATGGAATGGTGGACTTTTTCAGAATGGGGTAGAAGGCCTAATACCTATTTTCAACTTACAAAGGTTGATCTTTATTGATATAAAAAAAGGACCATACAAAGCAGTGGTTAGAACCATTTGAAGAACTTGAAAGCAAGCAAGCAAACAGAAAAATCACTGGCCCCACTCCAGACCAATTAAGTCAGACTTTGTAGGGGCTGGGGCTTGGGTCTTTCCTGAGCTCCCTGGCGAGTCTGTGGAGCAGCTGCTCAAAGATGTTGCAAGCCTTCCAAGAGGATGCGGTGAATTCAAACCATGGCTCTTTGGTTGTGACGAGCTGATGCAGGGTCTAGGAGCTGGTCCCTTTTTGTTCTCATCACAGGTGTATATAGGAAAAGCTTCACACACTGGTGATAGTGGTAATGCGAATCTTGTTACTCTCAGAATTGGCCTGAGTAGTATCCAGATAGAAATTTATTCCTCTTCTTTCTGGAAAGGGACTCTGTTTTATGAGCAGGATAAGCAAAGTTAGAAGGGGAGTTAAATATGGATGATAAAAGAAATTTGCAAGGACTTTAGAGTGCTTAAATATAAGTTTATTAAAACTTATTTGTGCATTAATTGTCATTTTCTTCAAAGGTTCTGTAAGTCTTCAAAGGTTCTGTAAGACACCCCACAAATCTCAAGTAGTTTTGTTGTTGTTTTTAATCACAGTTGATATTATTGGATTTGATATATCTGGAGCCATGTGAGGAAAGATGATGCCAGTATCTCCGTTTTCTTATATAGCTGAGTTTATCCCAGGAGAATACATCAGAACTTAAAAAAAAGCTACATACAGCAACCTCCCTGAACCTCTGCCACCGTCTGTCCCTGACTGTTGCATCCCAGTGCAGGGCGCCAGAGGTGGTGCCTTCTGCAACCCCTGGGGAGCCTGTAGTTGGTTCTTTCCCCGAGCATCGCCAGACTGCTGCCCTTGGCTTCTGTCTTATTTTTGCAGTTCTTCTGTAGTAGCCCCCCAGTTTTCTCTTCTAATTTCTTGCTGCTCATCTACTGTGGACCTGGCAACTGCTTGATCAAATTGATTAGAACTGTCGGTCAAATAAGAATAAATTGGTTGCCTAAGGACCTTTTTTTTTAAACTGTCTTTTGGAGCATGAACCAGCGGATGGAAGATCTCGGTTTATCTCTTTGTAACTCTGCCTTTCAATAAATAAAACAAATTTTTAAGAGAATATTTTAAATTAAAAAATGCATTTAATTCTGTTCTCCTGTGCATCTGAGCTGAGCCACATAGCACACTGTAGGGTGTGGGTGGTTTCCCCAGGTGGCTGTTAGGTACTGGGACTCCTCCAGCTGCCCCAGAGAGGATCATTTGGCTTATCACCAGGCCTGAAATAGAGCCACATCTCAAGCATCGTCTCTACTGAATGTGTATTGCTTTCCTACTGCTGTAAATCAAAAAGTGTAGGTGGAACTGTTCTAAGTGGAGACCATCTGTATTTGGAAGTTGTTAGAGTTGAGTGGAAAGCTCATGAGAAGTGGGGGATGGGGGCCAGCATTGAGGTCTTTGGAGGGGCCGCTTTGCAAGCAGGTGGATGAACAGAGATGTGAGAGTTTGCAATGGAAGAAAAGGAGGCAGAGTGGGCCAAGGCTAAGAGACAGTGGCTCCAGAGTTCATGGGACATCTTCATTCTTGATGTGCAGTTTGTGGCTTGATTCTGCCTGGTGCCCTGTTGTCCTTGCTGTGTTTAGATTTGGGAAGATGCTATTTACTTTGACTAAATCCCTCCCAAGGATTGTGTGAGTTTAAATTCTTGAACCCTGACGAAAACGGGGAAATGACGTGGAGAGGGTTGCCTAAGGACAAGCAGGACTAGGGTTCTTCAAAAAGTTTATGGAAAATGGAATTAAAAGATAAGTTCACTTTGGTGCAGAGGATTTGGGAAATGCATGGATAGAAAGAGCCTTTCAAAAGTTCATGACACGTGCACATTATGAAAAATCTGTATCTCGAACTTTTTTGTACCCAAATCAACTTACCATTTAATTCAAACTTTCCGTATGTTTTGAAGTACCCTTGTATTGCCAAACTCATTTCCTCCAAAGGGTGTATCAATCTAGCCTACAAAGTTTCAGTGTGACTGTTCCATTGCAACTTTGCAGCAGTGTATACTGTAGTTGTATTTGTTGGTAATTTTAAGTGTCAAATAGTCTATTTTTCTAATGTATATATTTTAGTACAAATAACTTTTTCCATTTGCCAACCAATGATTTATTTAAACTTTATTTGTAGCCTACTAACCATTTATCTTTTAATAGCTTGGTATTTATCTTGCAAAGTGTGACTTAGGAGAACCACGAAATTCCTTCTCAGTAGGCAGTATTTCTATCTGGAGGGTGCACATGACTTCTTATGGTCTTAATTGAAGAAGTGCATGTTTTAAGAAATGGTGGCTTCTGTGCCTGGAACCATAGGACTGGGGCCTGACTGGGTCGGTGGCATGCCCCAAATGGGGAAGCAAGAACAGGTCTTATTGTCGTCAGCCCCCACGTCTATGTTCTGTGCCTGTGGATTCAAGCAGCTGTACACTGAGAATAGTATGGGGGAAAAGATTTTGTCTGTATTAAACATGGAGAGACTTCTTTTTGTTATGATTCTGAAACAATAGAGTATAACAACCGTGTCCATAGCACTTATATTGTATTAGGTATTACAAACGATCTAGAGGTGACAGAAGTAGATGGGAGGACTGTATTGGTTGTATGGAAACATTGCACCATTTCACATGTTGGACTGAGCATCCCAGGATTTTGGTATCATAGGGGTCCTGGAACTAATCCTATTCGGATACTTAGGGACCACTGTACATCTGGCTTGGGTCTTTCAAGAAGGCCTGGCCTTGGGAGCAGTTTGGTGGTTTTGAATATCCCAATGGACAAATCATTGTTGAAGAAGTAGTGCATGCCTAGAGAACACTTTCAAAATAAACACCCTCCATAGCCCTCCTCCCCTAACCTGAGTCTGCAGAATCGGACTTGGGGGGCAGTGGATGGATATAACTTCCATGGCAGTTATATTCTTTCTGGAAAGGCATTCATACTTTATGTTGTGCAGTTTGATCCTTAGTTTTTTACCATGCACTCCTCATACAGAATCCACATAGAGTCAAATGCTAGCAGGTGCCTTGGCTCCTCCATCCCTGGGAGACTCTGTTCCTTCTGTTTAGCGTTCTGTTCCTTTGCCATTGGAAGTGGGTGACAGTTGCCTAATTTTTAAGTTGTCAGCTTTATAGGCTCATGTTAAGGATGGCAGATCTGAGGCACAATCAAGCTGCTGTTGATAGGTCTGCTATTGTCACCTTCTGAAAAAGCTGTCGGAAGCAGCGTAGAATCACTTCCTTAATGTTTTCTGTTTGTTCTTTTGTAAAGTAGCTCAACGGGGTGGTAGAGATCTTGGAAGTATTTGTAGAATACCAGTTTAATGATGGCATTTATATTAGTACAAATAGTATTAGTAATATTGGGGAGCAACATAGTGGTTGAGCAGGGCTTTGGAGTCCATTGATCTGGACTAAGATCAACTGTGAAGTAGGCATAATGGTGTCTGTCTCATGTGGGGTTTTAATGAATGGGGTTTATCAGGCCCATGACTAACACACCTGTACACATTCTCTGCAATCTAGGGCTCTCTTTGCTGTTTTTCCAGATGGTTTATTAAAAAGTTCGATTACTGGGGCCAACGTGGTGTAGCAGGTTAAGCCACTGCTTGGGGTGCCCCATACCAGAACTCCAGTTGGAGTCCTTGCTGCTCCATTTTTGAGCCAGCTCCTTGCTAACGCACCTGGGGAGGCAGTGGATAATGGCTTAGGTACTTGGGCCCTGCCTTACCCACATGTGAAACTCAGGTGGAGTTCTGGGTTCCTGGTTTTGGGCTGCACTGACACTGGCTGTTGTGGCCATTGGTGGAGTAAGCCAGTGGATGGAAATCTATCTCGCTCCCTGTCTGTGTCTTTCACTGTGTCGAATAAATACATAAATCTTTAAAAATATGTTCTATTGCCAAACTTTCATCAGTGTAGTGATAGTGCATGCTCTGTGAGTATGTGTGTTTTGTGTACTTGGTTAATACTCAGGATAAAATATTTTCCAATTGAAAATGATTCTGACCTTGCTATGTGGAAGAATTCCTTAGACTCCTCAGATATTGTTGGTAAGTGCAAAATGAAGTGTGCTATACATACATAGATACATGAATGATCACATAGGTACCTCTACTCACACATGAATTTTTTTAGTGCAGATGACTTTGAAATTTTTTGCTGTCAACTAATCAATAATTTAATTTTCCTTGTGGTCTATTCAGATATCCTGTGTTTAGTAGACTTCTTACTATTGTAGAAGGGACACAGAGAGAGATCCTGCCTTTCGCTGTGGCTTACATATCCTGAACCCCTTAGGCTGCAAATGCCTTGCTTTGAGAAGCCTGCTTCTGCAGCCTTGGTTGCCTGTTTGCCCTTGTGTCAGAAATGACTCCCTTCTTGAGGAAAGCTTGGCTACTCCTGTGGCTGTTCCTGCCATGGACTTGTGTACACAGATCCAAATGCCTTCTTTCCAGGAATAGGTTTCTCAGTGCTGCTACCTCTGGCTTGGGTGAGATGTGGAACATTGGAATCTGTACTTGACTGGCAACTGAAGAATCAGTACCAGGTACTTTGCAGATGTCCAACTGGGAGTTCAGGGCCACCCAATTATCTAACACAAGACTGGGTGCATATCATAGTTCTGGAGACTTGCCTGTAGAATATACAGTCAAACTGATGCTTTTTTTCTTTTTTGTAAAGATTTTATTGATTGATGAGAAGTAGAGTTACAACAGAGGGAAAGAGAGGAAGGTCTTCTATCTACTGGTTCACTCCCCAAATGGCTGCAACAGCCAGAGCTGGGCTGGTCTGAAACCAGGATCCTCTCCCGGGTCCCCCACATGGGTGCAGGGGCCTAAGCACTTGGGCCACTCTCCACTGCTTTCCCAGGCCATAAACAGAGCTGCATCAGAAGAGGAGCAGCCAGGACATGAACTGGTGCCTGTGTGGGATGCTGGCGCCACAGGCAGAGGCTTAGCCTACTACTACACCCTGTGCCAGCCCCAAACCAATGCCTTTTAATAAATATTGTAAAAATATTTTATTACCACTATGCTGTATCTGTACATTATTTGGTCCAATTTATTCTATCCCTGCTGTTTTTTTTTTTCCCCCAGCATTCTGAGATGATTCTGGCATGCTGTTGGAGTCTGTGCTCATCATGGTGGATTTGGGGCTAGACTGGTTGCTTTGTTTTCCAACCAAGTTGCCTGCTTTTGTTTGTGAATATTTTATTTATTATATTCACACACACACATATATATACACATGAAAAACAATTTTTGAATTTTTTTAGAATATTCTAATTCTTCTAGATACCATGAAGTTTATTGCTGGATCACTTTAGCCCATCAGATAGCTGAGTTCCGGATGGCCTGGTTTTGGATCCACAGGCTGGGTTCTTCTGAATGGTGCTTTGGTGTGGGGCTGTCAGCTTACCCTTACCCTGAGACACTGTCCTGAGCAAATCCCCATGAAACCCTTGTTTTCCCTAAGGATCATGTTGCACAGTCGCCTCGTTATGAGGACGCAGGGGAGACATCTCTGCTGCTCTCAGCGCTGAGCGCTGTGTTGTTCGGCAGTTGCTGGTTTGCTGTCTCCTAGGAACTTTGTTTTTCATGTAACTGATCCTGGTTTTTCTTGATGCTGCCTATGACCTTGCTACTACATGTAATTTGAAGCTTTGCTGTAGTGCCTAGAACCTCACATCATGATTTTTTTTTTTAAATTACACTTAGTCTTGGCCTTATCCTTTAAAATTTTTTAAAAAATTTCTATTCTTCCTCCCGGACCCAACTGCTTCCTTTGTAGAAAAAGAAAAGCATCCTAATTTGCACTGAGTGCATGCTGAAGCGAGTGCAGGTCACCAGCCAGGAGCAGCAGTAGCTGGGAAGTTTTCCCTGCCTTGCAGCCCTTCACCCTGGGGGCAGGGTGTGCCTGCCTTGGGCTGGGTCCGGGGAAGGGTCTAAGTGACAGCATCTGTCCTCCGCCTTACCTCTGCAGCCAGCTGGGCCCCAGTGTTCTGGAGCCCAGCAGGAGCCCCCTCTGCTTCCTTCCCCTGGGACAGTGCTGCTTAGTGCTCCCTGTCGTGCCCCATTAATGCTTAGATGTGACCAGATGTGCTCAGAATCGAAACCTCCTCCAAGGTGAGCTTCCCGCCACACTAGTACGGGTTGAGCATCCCTCGTCTAGAAATCTGAAATGCTCTGAAATCCTGGAGAGAGCGGGAGAGAGATTCTTCATCTTATCAGGCTCATCTCCCTGATGGCCACAATGGCCAGTGCTGGTCCAGTCCAAAGCCAGGAGCGTCATCCAGGTCTTCCACGTGGTGGCAGGGGCCCAACCCCTTGGGCCATCTTCTGCTGCTTTCCCAGGTCTCCAACAGGGAGCTGGATGTTAAGTAGAGCAGCCGCGACATGAACTGGCACCCATTTGGGGTGCTGGTGTCACAGGAGGAGGCTTTACCCCCCATACCACAACACTGACCCCTCCAAGACTTTTTGAGCAATGACAGTGTACTCACGAAGCTTTGGATTTTTGGAGCACTTGGAATATTCAGATTAGGGATGCTCCACTGGTAAAGTTTATGCAAAAATTCCAAAATCCAAAAAGCCTGAAATCTGAAACACTTCTGGTCCAAAAATTTTCGAGAAGGGATAGTTAACCATGTTCTCTTTGAAGAGCTTTGGCTCTGCTGTCACAGGGACAGAGACATACATCAGGTGTGTTAGGTTAGGCAAGGTCAAACAGCAGACACAGACACCATTGCAGCTTCCTGCCTGGAAGCCCTTAAGCTCCTTGTCCTAGATCCGCTTCCTACCGTGCTGGTAGCAGAGCCAAAGGAAAAGAGCTCTGAGGATTCCATCAGCAGTCACATGTGCAGGCCTGGAAGTGACACACAGCACTTCTGCTTGCAACTCATTCGTCCGAACTTGTTACTCGTCTGGGCAGCTCTGGTAGGTGCCTAGAAAAGGAAAGGACCAGGAGTCTCTGGTCAGTCACATGAATGACCACCATGCTAGGTTTTAGAATTAGTATTACGTGTTACTGTTTTTACTTATCTTCTTCCCTTTGTTGTCAAAAATGCTATGTTTTCCAGGATATGTGAACTTGAGTAAAACAGGAAGTTTAAAGTTCTGGGGCAAAGATTAGTTTGGAGATGTGAATTGGAACCAGATACGCAACTACTGCAACATGAACATGAAAATGAACTGTTGATTTGTTGGAGGTGGACGTTAAGTGAAGCAAACCTTTCTAGCAGCCCATGTGGAAAGGAACTTGACCCATGGATGGGTGTTTTTAAAGCTGGAGACAGAAGATGAACTCCCTGAAACTGTATGCAAAGTGTAGTGTGTTTAGGGGAGTGGAGTCCTAGCTTTCCACAGATTTTCAGGGGTGTGTGTGCATGGCCCTGCTTCCCCACCTAAGGACAGAGATAAACACAGACCTTTTAGTTGGAAGAAGCAGCATAGACATCTGAGGCTAAGCTCATGCAGGAATTCCTCCCAGGAGCCATTTGGGGAGATGGCAGTGTAATTCTCTGTGCCTGTAGTAGATGCTGTGATGAATGTCAGAGGCACATTTGTTTTGAGATTTTATTTGAAAGGCAGAGTCGTGGAGAGAGAAAGAGAAAGAGAGCAAGTGATTGATCTTCCATCCACTGGTTCACTCCCCAAATGGCTGCAACAGCTGCGCCTAGGCCAGGCCGAAGCCAGGAGCATCTTCTGAATCTCCCACGTGGGTGTGGGGACGCTAGCACTTGGGTCATCCGCCACTGCTTTCCCAGGTGCATTAGCAGGGAGCTGGATCAGAAGCGGAGCTCATATGGGATGGGGGGGAGGGGCACTGGCAGGCAGTGACCTAACCCTCTGCTCCACAGCACTGGCCATGCCATAGGCACATTTATGGGTACTATGATGAAAATTGCTAATAGCAAATTCAATAGCATCAAGTCTGTAGGTGGCAGGGAGTGGTGGTGGTGGTGATGAGGCCAAACCTGCTTCCCTGCTGGTCTGGCCTAATTTAGATGCAGAATAGAGAGGAAACAGTAGATCCCAAAGCTCAGTTTAGGAGTGATGGGAAGTCGGTGGTGGCTTTGGCCTTGAGATTGCAGTCACTAATAGTGCCTGGAGGTTAGTTGTCCCATGCTGGGCATTTAGTACGTCACGTATGGCCAGGATACAGACTCGGCGTGGAGGAGTGCTTGGAAGTCGCCATGTTTCAGGGGGTGATGGGCTTCCGTATTTTCCTAGATCCTAGGACATTTTAAACATGGAAATTGAGTATTTTTTTGGACAGGGCAAATACTTTTTAATATAAAAACATGTCATTATTGTTAGATTCAGAAAATATAAGAATAAAAATCATTTGTGTGTACACACGGCCTAGAGGTAGCACCACTATGGGCCCATTAACAGCCTTAATAGACTTTGAAAACCTGCACATACTTTGTGTAAAACTAAGATGAGATTCATCACAAACTTATGATTTAGTTATCTAGATTGTTTTCTATTTCATATATCTTAAGTATTTTTCCATGTTAGGAAAAAATAGATCTTTAAAAAGTGATTTACATTTAATTTCCTATTGGACCCAGGATTATTATTTTTTAAGTTCTGGTGATAAACCAGTCTTTGATTATATTTACACATAAGTTCTTTTTTACTTTTTTGATCTTCCTCTTAGAATATGTAAGTATAGAAAAATGGAATTCAAAGCTAAGTTTATTTTGGTGCAAAAAAAATCGAAATCCATGCATGTTAGGGGCTCTTCCAAAAGTTTGTGGAAAACGTGTATAACGAGAAAACTATGCATGGATTTCAGGTTTTTTTTTTTTTCTCCCTAGTAAACTTACTTTTACATTCCATTTTTTGGTGAACTTCTCAAATTTCCCTTATGAGATCCTAGAAGCTGAATTGCTGGGATGAAGTGGATAGGTTGAAAAAAGTGTTGGCTATGTATTGTATTATCCTTCAGAAAAGTGGCATAAGAGAACAGTAATGTATATATTAGTGGAAGGGGTCTTCAAAAAGTTTAGAAAATGGAATGGAGAGAGAAGTTTATTTTAGTGCATGCATTTTTTGAAATGCATTTGTTTTTCTCTTGACCTAAATGATATTGTCTTTTCTTAAAACTTAATAGGCTGAAAATACTTAATTTGTTTATGATTAATAATGAAAATATATTTCAATTTATAGTTCTTTGATTACCAGTGAAGTTGAAAAATGTTCATGTCATGTTTTGGGGCAATCTATTTTATTTCTTTAACTTGGTTATTTATTATTGAACATTTTCCTATTAGGCAATCCATCTTTCTCTTACTGATTTGTAAGTGCTCCATATAGCTAAGATATCAGTCTCTTCCTATCAAAGTTAGCAATTGATAATATTAGGAGGAAAATTTTCAATTGTATGTAGCTTGAAAGTTTGATTTTGTTTTGAAACCTTCTATATATTTTGACATACTGTCTTTAATTGAAATTTATTCCTCTATTTTTTGATTATATTTTTAAATGTATATTTTTGACATTTTTAATTGGTTCACAATTGTATTTGATTTAATTTTTATGGATTGCATTTCTGTGTCCAAGACCTCAAGTTAAAATTAGCTACCCGATCACTTTATGAGTCGTCAAGTGCTGCCACTTCTTGCACTGCCTGGGAATCCCCATCAGGGCTTGCAGACCTGCTGTGCCTCGTGAACCCCTCTGGTACCTGAGGAGACCTGTGCCAGTGGTGTTCCAGGAAGGGGCAGTGGGAGCGATCCCTGCTGGGTGCACATAAGATGGAGCTGTGTGGCCTGCAGAGAGCTTCAGCACAGAGTTGAGTGCCAGGATGGCTTCCCTTTCCGTATCACCGTGTGCTGCCATTCTGAGCAAGCCAGTGACAGAATGGATGCTTCTGCCCACCAATTGGATCACTTGCAGCAGTGTGTGACCCCGGCGGAATTTGAATTGCAACAAATTAAACACAAGGACTATGAAGGAAGCCAAGTACATTGAAACACAGTTACTTCCATCAAAGCAAAGCCCAGGACTGCATGGCTTCCCTGATAAATCCTACAGAGCCTTTAAAGATCTAGTACTAATCTTCAAACTCCTGAGGAAGTGGACTATACTCATTTTATGAAATACAGTTATCAAAATATTAAAATTTTGTAATATAGAAGATTGGCTTCTTTATTAAAGCCTACACTGACAGGCTGTAGCAGCAGATCTAATAATGAGTGTAATTAATTTCAAAATGGTAATGAGGATAAGTGGTATTTGAAGACATCTAAGTGTGATATGAAAAGATCAGAAGATTCTATTGGTGACGTGGTGATAAAGTCGCAGATACTGCCATTAGTACTTAACTTTTTGCCTACCCTGCTAATGAGCGGAAATGCCAAAGTTAAGACATTGATGAGAACAAAGCAACAGTTGGTTTTGCATCCTGGTTCGTGGCTCCCTGAATTCTATCTATCTTTGGATGGCTTGGGAGCCTGAGCACCAAAGGACTCTGCTAAATGAAGATACAGTATGGCAGCTCAGAGACTGTTCACCAGTGGAGTAAAACCTAAGAGTTGGCTTGAATGGCCTCTGGGCTCCGGGTGGAGAAGTAGAAGAACTCATAGTTGTTAAGAGAGCCAGAGCAGCCAATGAATACCTGGAGGGGCTGGGGTTCATTTCTGCCAGTTCGGAGCTGTGTGCTGCCTACATTGCATTGCACTAACTGTATACAGTCCTCTCTCCAAGAGAAGTTAGCATGATGGGTGATAGTTATATATCAGGTGAAGTGATGGGAGTGGAGCGAGTGAGAGAAGGATGTCTGGGCGGGCTGCTTGGTGGAGCTGATGCTGAGGCCAAGTACTAAAATAATAATGGAGAACTGGTGTGTGGAGATGGGAGCAGAGGGCAGTGAAGGGCTTACAGCTGGAGGGAACTGCCTAGGCTAAGGCGGCAAGGCTGAGGGCAGAGTCTGGCTCATCGGAGGTTGAGAGGCAGCTCGGTGTGGGGAGCAAGGCTGGGGATGACCTAATGAAAGGGTCTGAGAAGAAGGCGGGGCAGATCATGGAGGACCTTGCTGGCCCAGAGAGGGCCTTCGAATTTATTCAAAGTGACAGGTTCCTTAAAAGGACCTCTGTGGACACAGGGTGAGGAATGCTATGGAGGGGGCTCTGGGTGGCCACTGGGGTTGCAGGGTCGGGGCTGGGATGTGACGGTCAAGAGATGGGAATGAGGGCCCTGGAAGTTGAGAAAACAGGATTTAGTGACTCCAGAATTGGATACAAAATGCAGGCCAGAGGCAGAAGCCAAGGATCATAATTTTTTTTTTTTTTTCTGAATAGCTGGATGTCATTTACTTGGATGAAGGAGACAGAATAATTTTTGGGAAGATGGTAGTGGTTAATGGTTCCATTATGTACATGTTGAATTTGGGATGATTGTTAGACCATCAAGTACTAAAATTTCTTTAAAATATTTTCATTTACTGGAAAGTGACAGAGAGAGATTGATCAATCTTCCATCTGCTGGTTCACAGCCCAAGTGCCTGCAACAACTGGGGCTGAGCCAGTCTGAAGTTGGGAGCTGTGTAACTCCATCTGGGTCTCCTAAAGGGGAGCCATCTTCTGTATCCATGATGCACCAGCAAGAAGCTGGATTGGAAGTGGAGTGGATAGGCCTCAAATTGGCACTTCAGTATGGGATGTGGGCATTGCAAATGGCAGCTTAACCTGCTGTAGCCACCCTTAAGCACTCAAATTTTATAGATGGATGGGTGCTTGGGTCTGGGGCTCAGAGAGCTGTGAGCTGGAGATACATATTTGCAGTCATCCATATACTGATGGTAGTAACTGGCATGGCAATGGGAGAGTTGCTTTAGCAGAGAGGTATAGAGAGGAAAGATGGGCTCCTTGTTGAACTCCGAGGAGCTCCGGTAGGTAAGGGTTTGGGAGAAGGAAAAAATTAGATGGAGAAAGAAAAGCCAGAGAGATGAGAAAAACCAGGAGAGTATGACCTGGTGGAAACCAAGAGGGGGCGTGTCCTGAGGGGGGTGGTCAGGTGTACTGATCAGCACTGAGTGGCAGCTTACATTAAGAAGTGAAAGAGCACTGGGGCCGGTGCTGTGGCATAGCTGGTGAAGCCACCGCCTGCAGTGTCAGCATCCCATATGGGCACTGGTTCAAGTCCCAGCTGCTCTGCTTCCAATCCAGCTCTCTGCTATGGCCTGGGAGAGCAGTAGAAGATTGCCCAAGTCCTTGGGCCCCTGCACCCACGTGGGAGACCCAGCAGAAGCTCCTGGCTCCTGGTTTTGATCAGTGCAGCTCCAGCCATTGCAGCCAATTGGGGAGTGAACCAGCGGATGGACGACTCCCCCCCCCCCCCTTCTCTGTCTCTGTGTTTCTGCCTCTCTGTAACTCTGCCTTTCAAATAAATCTTCAAAAAAAAAAAAAAAAAGGCAGAAACCTGAAACACTGGAAGAGGGAAGGTGGAAGACACATACACCATATTTTGTAGATTTGATTTTGGAACCAAGCAATGTTTTACATAATTAAAAAGTAAAATTAATATTTCAAAAGGAAAAAGAAACAAGTGTACAAAACTGTCACAGACGTGGTATACCTTTTGAGTGAAACTATTAAATGACTGTAGGCCCCCATTCACATCCCCAAGGACAAAAATTGCCCAGAGAAGTCACAAAAGCTTCTGGCAATCATATCATTGATGCCCGTGTTAGCATCAGCATCCTGAGACTGTTATGTGTGCCTGGCGGGGGTGAAACACTGAATAACTGTCATGGTGTCATTTGGAACTGGGACTTGGGTATGCTTGGGAAAGGAGATGCACATGCCAGACTGCTGAAAGTTAAATGAACTGAAGTCAGTACTGTTAGTGTGAATTGATGGCATTTAAATTTTTATTGTACATATTTAGGGTATTACATGTTTTGATATATATACATATGTGTGTATGGTATATGTATATGTCTTAAAGTTTATAGAAAGGGATTTAAATTTGCACCAAATTTTCTCTGTCTCTCCCTCTAACTCTGCCTTTCAAATAAATACATCATAAAAAAAACCCTAATTCAGTTTTTCCACTAATTTTTGAAGTCATCTTTTAGCACTTGGTGAAATGATGAGTGGAATGAAGCTAATTAACATTTCCAGCATTTCCCTTGGTTTCCTGGAGTTTTATTTGATGGCAAGAACACCTACAATCCACTGTCAACACAGTTCTAGTAACATTATAAAACTATGGACTGTAGCCCTCACGATGTACATTTTACCTCTAGACTTACTCAGCTTACATAGCTGTACTTCTCTGCTGTCGACCTACGTCTTTCTCCATTCTCCACACCTCTATTCTACTCTTTTTCTATGTATTCAATTCAATGTTTAATTCCATGCGTATATGAGAAATTATGCTGTATTTCTCATTCTGTGTCTAGCTTACTTCACTTAACATAATGTCCTTCTTCATGTGTGTTTCCACGTGGCAGGATCTCCTTTTATAAGATTAAATACTTCCCCCACTCCCCTCCCCCCAGTTTCTTGATCTAGTCATCTGTTACTGGACAATGGATTATTGCCATATTTTGTCCATTATAAATGATGGACAAAAGAGAGCAGGTGTCTCTACAAGTGACAAACTTAATTCCTTTGGATATCTGGAAAAGGGGTTGCTGGGCCACTAGATAGTTTTGAGTATTCACCCCTCTCCAAATCCACAGTTAACTCACAACATATTTTTGAAATATAATTGCTTGTTCCTTCACTAAAAAAGCACGGGGAGTAATTAATCCAATTGGAATGAGCATTCCCAAGGCTCAGATTGTAGTCTCTAAATACTGCTTCCCACGGAGAAGAACTATGATTCCTGGGAGAAATGGCTGACTCCATGGCTGGAATGGAAGACTGAAAAGATGGATTGGAAAAGTTTGTCATATCAGAAAACATGAAGGCCATCAAAGACTAGATAGGTTGTTCTAGAAGGACTCAGCAGTTTCTCTGTGGCCACAGATGTGATGGTTGAGAATTGGGAAGAATAACAATTACAATGGGTGAAAACACATCAAATATATTTCAGTCCATGACTTCATGATCAAGAAACATTAGTCACATTTGAAGGATGATGGAAATTACCTTGTTGACTTTAAAGATGATAAAGAAAAAAAAATTTAATTCTGCCTTTCCAATTGGCACTGCACTTCAGGATGTTGAAATAATTGCTATGTTTCTCCTTATAGAAGAATTTTGGCTAATAAATGAAGAATTGATTGAGAATATTACTGCTTTGCAAATGACAAAATAATAGACTTAGGCAATGACTATTAACAGCTATTAATGCCACACACAGTGCATGTTATGTGCCTTTTGATGACAGGAGAGGACACCACCTGGGAAATATCTCAGTGCTGTGCCCCCACCACACCACACCCCCACCCCCACCCCCAGTTGAATCTGACTCTGTCCAAGTCTTTGGAACTAACTGCCAATTTGCAAGAAATACAGTGGAAAGAGGAACATGTTTATGACACTGTGGGGATACAGTCGGCAAAATCTGAATCATGGGAAACTGTGTGGAATGAACCATAGGGTTACAAATAAGTTGAAGCAGGCACCTCAGGATTTTAAAAAAAAAAGACTTAATGTATCCATCAGTTGCAATGTGTGAACATTGTTTTCATCCTGGGGAAACTGAACAATGTGGGGGTATTTGGCATTAAGGAATTAAATTTTTGAGATATGCTGTTACTATTGTGGTTATGTTAGAAAAGAATTACCTTTGAGACATATGCAAAAACTCATTGATGTGACAAAATGTTATCTAGGAGCTGGAGAAGTGGACTGGGGCAGAGGAACCACAAATGACTGTAAATTAATAACAAACTGGATTACTGTCCTACTTTGTTTGAAGTTTTCCATTTCTTTTAAAAATTACTTTTATTCTTAACCCTATGAAAGATCGTTAGATATAATTTTGTATAATCGTGACCCATAATTATACATACTGAGAATACTCAATTCTGAGACTATTAAAAAAAAATCAGGAACCGGGTGCTTTGTCAGATTTGATCCTAAATTGTGTCATGTTGTTTGTTACAATACTTGGTGTTTTCCTTCTGGGTGTTTAGATTGGGCATAGTATTAATGAAGCCTTGGTGTATCGTTTGCTGTGATTTCCATGTATTTTTAGTCCCTGGGAAGAAAAGGCACTGTGCCCTTAGTCTAAATTGAACCCATAGCTTATGTTCAACATAAACCAGCATTTCAATGTGAATTTCAGGACATAACCCATTTAATTTCTCTTTTAGTGCACTGAATGAGTGTTTACAGAGTGTATATGGCTGACATATGCTCAGCCCTGTGTTCTAGGACACAAATGTTTTTGGTTTGAGTCCGTTATTTCATATTGTAGAATTAGAAGAACTCGCAGGATAGACTTTGAAAATACTCACTTGATAAGTGTTTGCTTTCTTCCCCTAAAATGTCACGGGAAGCATATTTTCTCAGAAGAGGGACCACTTGGGCTTCCTGGATGCTGACGGCAGCACGTCCATGTGGAACGTGCCAGAGCTTTAACTGTGCGAACTATTGCCGTGTCCTTGTGCTACTTGAGGCTGGATTCCGTTATGATGCCCACGTACACCTTCTATATTTTTTCTGAGGTGTCCTTCAACGTCTCAGTCACTTGGAAAATTCAAGGTAAGGAAGGAATTAGAGTAAGAATCTAAACCAGAAACTTAAAAAAAGGGTATTTGAGATATTTTAGAGTGAAGGTAGTCTTCAGTAATTATTGTTGTGCAGTATTCCAACCCCAGGCTATATTTTTAAATTTCTCTCTGGTTTCAGCTGTGTTTTCTATGCCAAGTTTTCCCTTTTGACAATTTTTGTTTTGCTAGTTGAAAATAAATTTTAAATTCCTGTTAAAACAACCTATTTCTCTGGGTTCAATCTACCTCCAAAAAATTAAGCTGTATTCCTTCTGTTTAAGTCACAGTTAAATTTAAGTGCAAATGGAAAATTCCTTTGCATTCCTAAATTGTTGCTGATGTTTCTGAATCTAAGAGATATATTGGGAAGCAAAGAAGAGCACGGGTTGATTTTTGTCACATTCCAGTACTCAAATAGCTTTCAGAAGTAGAAAATGAATTTTGACCAAGAATTGTAATGCTCATTACTGGCTATTTGAGTTCTTGTGTCCTGTATTCTGAGTCTTTCATAGAAATAAAAGTACTTATTTATAAGTTCTTTTTTGTTTCATTTTAAACTATGTTCTCTGATTTTTAGCCCTTAATAATATTTTCTATTCTAAACTATTGGGGAAAAGTTCAGATTTATTCGTTTTTCCTGTATTTTTCCCCCCCAGATTTAAAAAGAAAGTGATGATTCTGTTAGATGGATATCTGAACATAATTAATAGCTTCTCAAACCTTATTTATTTTGGAATAGTAGCAAACAGTTTTATGTAATAGGGATCTACCTGTTGCACCTTCCTTTCTCTAGGGATTGTATTTGAGGGGCGTTTAGCAAATTACTGACTTTATAGCAAGTTTGCCTTGAGACAGAGAAAAGATGAAATACATATTATAAAAATTTATTTTGCTTATCAAAGTCTATACTCCAGGTCAACTTTGTTTATACATTCCTCCCATCTTGCTCTAGCTGCTTTGCTTCTTAAGTCATTGAGAGACCAATCTTAATGTCTCAGCTCCAGTTTCTAGACTGGATTTCCCCAAGAGAGGACCCCACACCCCGTGGATTATTTCTTTTGTGGAAAGGGGATGTTCCATCTGGGTGGGGTGGCTTCCACAAGCTCCAGGGAGTTAGTCACGCCCACGGGAGCAGGCCTCCAGACTGACACCACGTAATCTCCCAGGCAGGGATCTGAAGGCATGGCCCTGATGTTCTAATGAGTTAGGACTCTCTGTTTTGGACTTAGGATTTTTGGTTTTGTTTTGTTTTTAATTGACATTGGATAAGATGTTCATAACATTCCCTTGCTCTCTGAACTGTGCTTGTCCGTTGTCCTAGCCAGGCTGTTGTCCAGTGTGGCCTCATCTTTCAGTTCTGGAGAGTCCTGCCTGAAGGAGCAGTGCCCCGATGAAACAGATGGAGGACCCAACCTTCCAGTGCAGGGATTACAGGTGTGGGTGGGTGCGCTTCAGGGAGGAGTGGGGGCACTGGGTCAGCACAGAGATGGATATAGGGGTATGAATGATGGGCACTTTGGCTATGTGTCTGTTTTGAGAGGGAGGGGAAATAGGACTTTTCAAAGCTTTCTTCCTGGGGCCAGTGATGTGGCATAGCAGGTTCATTCACTGCCTGTGATGCTAGCATCCCATGTGAGCATTGGTTCAAGTCCTGGCTTCTCCACTTCCAATCCAGCTCCCTGCCAATGTGCCTTGGAAAGCAGCAGAAGATGGCTCCAGTCCCCTGTGGGAGATCTGGAGTAGCTCTAGGCTCCAAGCCATTGTGGGTATTGGAGTAAATCCGCAGATGGAAGATCTCCTTCTCTGTCTTGCCCTCCCCTTCTCCCTCTCCTCCAACTCTGCCTTTCAAATAAATAAATCTTAAAGTCCATGCAAATGTCATGGGACCCTGTGACCAACAACAGTTGTTAGAACCACGATAAACCCAGCTGTGTCATTTTATAGACAATGAAATTTAAGCTCAGAGGAGGAGCTGTACTTCAGTCATTTTCCCTGACTCATCACAAATACCTGGATTAGGATTTGAAATATTAAGCTGTACAGTCATATTTCAGAAAGTTTGTGGGAAATGGAATTAAAAGATCATTTTGGTGTAAAACTTTTGATATGTATGCATAGCTTTTCATCATATACATTTTCTATGAACTCTTTAAAGATCTCTCATACTCCTTATGTTTCTGATACTCTTTGTCCGTCATTGTTGGAAGTGCACTGAGTTTATAGACACTTATCTAAAATGAGACATCCTAAATTCAGTTCTTTCAGACTGTGAAGTAGATAGGGAAAAGGTTATTCCAATTGTCAAAATGATGAGCAGAGACTGTCCAGGCCAATTTTTTTTTAGTAATAGGATTAAAAAACGCAGCTGAGACTTTGGGCAGTGATAGTAGTGTTGGACAGTTGAGAGTATTGAATATTCACTTTTTTTTTTTGACAGGCAGAGAGACAGAAAGGTCTTCCTTCTGTTGGTTCACCCCCCAAATGGCTGCTACGACTGGAGCGCTGCGCCAATCTGAAGCCAGGAGCCAGGTGCTTCCTCCTGGTCTCCCATGCGGGTGCAGGGGCCCAAGCACTTGGGCCATCCTCCACTGCCCTCCCGGGCCACAGCAGAGAGCTGGACTGGAAGAGGAGCAACCGGGACAGAATCCAGTGCCCCGACTGGGAGTAGAACCTGGAGTGCCGGTGCCGCAGGCAGAGGATTAGCCTAGTTAGCCGCGGTGTCGGCCTTATTTCACTTTTACAAAACATTTTAATTTTCATTTTATTTGAAAAGCAAAGAGGCAGAGAGGCAGGAAGAGGGCTTTGGTCTGCTGATTCTCCAAATGCGTGCAGCAGCCGGGGCTGGGCCAGGCTGAAGCCAGCAGCCAGGAGCTCCATCTGAGTCTCTCCTGTGGTTGGCAGAGGCCCAGTACTTGAGTTATCATCTGCTGCCTCCGAGAGTGCTCATGACCAGGAAGCTTGCCAGGAAGCAGAGCCAGGAGTGGAACACAGCCACTTTGACCTGGGATGCAGTATCCCAAGCTGTGCCTCAGCCCATTGAGCCCAATGTCTGCCCCCAGTTCTGTTTTCAAGTACTTACATGGTTATTCCCAATTCGTGGCACAGGGTGGGAGAAGATGATTTTATGTTTTAATCAGTTTAGTGGGGGCTGGTGCTGTGGTGCAGCAGGTTAATGCCCTGGCCTGAAGCTCAGGCATCCTATATGGGTGCCGGTTCAAGACCCGGCTGCTCCACTTCCCATCCAGCTCTCTGCTATGGCCTGGAATAGCAGTAGAAGATGGCCCAAGTCCTTGGGCCCCTGCACCTGCGTAGGAGACCCAGAAGAAGCTCCTGGCTTCAATTGGCAGAGCTCTGGCTGTTGTGCCCAATTAGAGAGTGAACCATTGGATGGAAGACCTCTCTCTCTCTGCCTCTCTCTGCCTCTCCTCTCTTTGTATAACTCTTTCAAATAAAAAAAAAAAAACTTTCAAAATCAGTTTAGTGAACATCTACATCTACTAACAGACTTTATCACAGTCTTATTTTTTTCTCCCCACCAGTTAGATATCTTGAAATTACTCATAGTATTTACTTCGCTGCCCTTTTTTGTTAAAAATGTTAAAGGTAGGGGCAGGCGTTGTGGCAGTGGGTTCAGCCTCTGCTTGGGAAGCCTGCGGCCCTGATCGGAGTGCCTGCTGCTCTCCTTCCCTGTCCAGCTTCCTGCTAATGAACCCAGGGTGGCAGCAGATGGTGGCTCCAATGCTTGGACCTCTGCCATCCATGGGGGGAGGCCTGGATGGAGTTCCGGGCTCCTGGCTTGAGTCTGGCCCAGCCTAGGCTTTTTTGGGCATTTCGGGGGTAAACCAGTGGACGAAAAATCCTTCTCCATCTCTGTGTGTCTCTCTCTGTTGTTTGGCTTTTAAGCAGATGAAAATCAATAATCATTAAAAAAAATTACAAAGGTGAATTAAGTCTGAAGTTCTGTGCTTTTGTAACAAACCACTTGGAGCTGCTTAGACTTCTCTTGCAGCCTTGGCAACGTTGCTTTGAGTCTTCTGCTTCCCGAGTGATGAAAACTTTAATTTTGTCCTACACGTTTTAGTCCATTCCATCTTTCGTCCCCTCTCCTCATTCACTGGTGGTAGAATCTTCTTCCCAGATTTGAAAATTTTCCCATCTGTCTTTTCACATAAGATGTCAAATAGTTGGAGCTTTTGTTCCGTATTTTACTGTAAGAGGTTAAAATGTTCTAGAACTGAGATTGATAGCACAGGAAGTGATAGGGCATTTGCTAATGATGGAAACAATGTATCTTTTTTTGGTCGGAGTCTCCCCCTCCCCCCTTTTGTTGCTTGGTTATTCTCTCTGCAGCCTGTTGTGAATGAACGTTAGGAACCTGTGTTTTTGCCAGTCAGTCAGGTATTAGGATGAGAGAACTTTCTGGTCATTAATCATTGTTAAAGGATATACTTTAAAAAAATGTTTTGTGATAAATCATCTTGATTGGCTTTAGAGCCTAGCATTTATAAGGGTGCCGCTGGTTATAGGCAGACATCAGAAATTGAATTGTGACAGCAGTATATATTTTAGATCCCAATTATAGCCTCTGATTTTAATGCTTTACTTCTTGCTGAAGCCTCGAGCTTCTCTAAGTGCTAAAAATTCTCTTCAATTGCTAGCTTTAAAAAAGTGACATTCTGGTGCTACTTAACTTGTCATTTTAGCTGATGTAGGAATAACAAAAACATGGTGATGAAGTGTGAATCTAATGCAGTTTTTTCCCCCCAGAAAGCTGGTATTATTATTGTAAGGAAGACTGCAGCGTTCATTGTTATCTGTATCCCTAGAGCTTTTACTAATTCTTTATTCATCTGTTTTAACACCAAATAATAGAAAGTCACTGCACCCTTTATTTTCCATTTAGCTCTAATTCATGTTTGATTGCTCAGCTCTAGTGGATGACGTCAGATGTGTCCTGAGCACTTTATGAAATCATTTGTCCTAACTGTAAGAATTGATCAAGAAAATCAAGAATGCGGGAGCCCCCAGTAGCTACCCTGGCCAAGAGAAGCAAAAATCAGACTACAGATCCACATCGCGTTTCTTTGTCATGCCTGGGCTTAGACTAGAACTTTTAATGCCATATTGTTATCAGTGTAATTGAATGCACAAAAGACTTTTAAAACAACCTTTAAACAAGATGTCCTATGTAGCCATTTATCTAAGTCCCTCCCCTTGATTTCCCTCTGCTTCCAAGTGTAATAGAACATCGATTCGTCTTCCCAGCGCACTTAACTGCCTTGTCATAGATGGAAATTTGGAGTTTTGATTGTCAGTGCTTCATAAGCAACTTTCTAAATAACCTTCAATTCTAAATCCCCGGGCATGCAAACTGATTTTTTGTAATCTGTATCTCTGTTCCCTTCTGAAAACTTAGGGACTATTTTTGCAAGGTTGGTTCCAGGATCATTGATTGGAACATCACTTAAATATTTGTGCTCTTCCCTAACAGATCTTCCAATGTTTAAAGAAATAAAGTCGAAAGAGCCCTCTCCTCATCCCGACCTTGGAGTCACCTCTTCTCCCACTGCCCCGTGGCTGCCGCATGTCCTTGAGTTGACATCTAAACAACTCGTACCTTTTAATGATGTTGGATATTGAATAAAAAATCAATCAGAACAAAGCCAAGTGTTTACTGGATGCTGAAGGTTGAATATTACCCTCCAATGTCTTACATAGGTCAACTAAATTGAAAAAAATAAAATTTAGCTACAATTCCCTGCATTATGTCAACTGTTTAAAAAGGAAAGTTAAAATGTTCTAAATGCTGTCACTTGGCTGTGACCTAAGTGGCTTGAGTTAGGTGGAAGGAAGATGTTTTAAGTTTTGAAACTGAATTTTTTGTTTTATTTGTTTATTTGAATGCCTGGGAGAAGGCAGACAGGCGACAGAGATCTTTCTTTCATCTTCTGGTTCACTCCCCAAATGTGTGCAACAGTCGGGGCCGGGCCAGGTTGAAGCCAGGAGCCTGGAACTCGTCGGCAACTCCCATGTAGGTGGTAGAGACTCAAGGACCTGAGCTGTGCTTCCCGTGGTGTGCGTTCACAGGAAGCTGGATTGAACCTAGTTGCTCCCATGTGGGATGCAGAGGCAGGCTTCCCAAGTGATTTTTTTTTTTTTAAAGAAAATTCTTAAAAATCTTCATTGATATGAAGAGAATAGATTTCATGGACTGCATGGGTTCAGTTCTAAGGAGATAACCATTCTTCCCTTCCTCCCTGTTCCCCTCTCGATCCCCTGCCTTTCCTCCTTTCTTTTGAGCCAAACACTGCCCTTGGGGTTGAGCTTTACAAGTGAGTCTGTGGGGCCGGGTTTGTGGCACAGGGGGTTAAGCCCCATAGAGGCGCTGGTTTGAGTCTGGCTGCTCCATTTCCCATCCAGCTCCCTGCTAATGGTTTGGGAAAAGCATTGGAAGATGGCCCAAGGCTTGGGCCCCTGCCACCCAAGTGGGAGCCCTGGATGAAACTCCTGGCTTTGGCCTGGCCTAGCCTTGGCTGTTGTGGCCATCTGGGGAGTGAACCTGTAGATGGAAGACCTCTCTCTCTAATTCTGACTTTCAAATAAATCTTTTTTTTTTAATTTTATCTGGTAAGTCATTTACATTGTTGATGTTCTGCAGCTTGAGGGAAATTCCTAAATTCATTTGTGTGGTTTATGTAGTCTGTGTGTATGTGTGTGTGTGTTTTGAAATCTGTGTTTCATGCCACACTGAAGCTTTTATGGTAGCATGGTGACTTTGACCATAATATATAAAAAACCCTTTATTCTAAAGCTGCTTTTTTGCTATAGATACTAGTCATTTTAGGGAGGCTTTGCCCTGTTATTTTTACCGGAGTTTGTGGTGCTATGATTAGAACAAGAAGATTTGGGAAAGTTTAACTTGGCATGGCAGAGAGGCAGCTGAGCAGAAAAATATTTGGTGAAAAAAGGATCACATAGACAGGATGCTCAGCAGAAGCAAGAAAATAAAGCAGGGTGCCCGTGCGATGTCTTTTCCACGGTTTATGTTGTGGTGTTTACGCTGGGAATGCCTTTGGTGTGTATTTTTGGTAGCAGAGAAAGGTAGTAATGGCTGGGTGATGTAGCATTCTTTTCCTTAAGTCAAACTATTCTGTCTTATCTGTCGCGTCTTGAATTTCTTTTACCCGAGACTCCAAAGAAAATAGCCTTATTAATTTTAATATTTCATTGCTCGCTAACAGTCTTAGACGAATAGATTGGTATTCGATTGAACTGTATTCTGAGATGTTTCTAAATGAAAGCCTTGTCAAATATTTTACTTTCCATCTGTGTTTCAATATTTGAATTGTCATCTGGTAGAATGGTGTTTGTATGCCTGATTTACCAGTGTGGCTGAAGTGAAGTGGGTTTTCACGTTATTTGCAGTGTAGTCGAACTTGCAGAATTAATCCTTGAATCTAAACTCTTACAGTAAGACTTGCTGTTTTGTGATTGACCATTCAGAAGGCATTGGGGCTGTTTAAGTGAAAAGGAGGAAAAATTTGATAAACTTTTACATTCCGTTTTTCTACTTAAAATTGCTTATTTTAGTGCAGTGCTTTGAACATGCCTACATAAGTAATAGGTGCGTGCTTTGGATTTTAAAAAGCATCCTATAAAAAGAACGTGGTATTCGCCAAGTGTCTGCGTTCTCACCACTGGCTGGGAGCACAGGGGGTTCTGCCTTTGTGATGCAGTGTTTCCAGGAAGCCAGTCCCCAAATGCCTTGGCTGTCTTATCACTTAGACACAGTACTTGTCTATCAGTGCTCCTAGGAAGGGCTGAATGGTTTTGAGCTGTTGAGTTTGTGGCTGGGACATGTTCAGGGATGTCCTGGAGGTAGGTGGGTAAGGAAGCACTGAGCAGGTGAGAACAATGGCGGGACTCCACACCCGAGTGTGTGTGGTGGACCAGGCTCTGGGCGTGTCTCTGAGGTTGCAGCCTCTACCTGAGCGCACATGGGCCATCCTCTCAACCTGTTGTGGTCCAAGGCCATCTATGGTGTACTTGACTCACTTACTGGCGTCCTGCCCATTTTTTCCCCTGTAACATCTCTTTCTCTTCACTGCAGCAGCTTGCTTTGTTTTTTGGTCTTTGGTCATTTGGATTGCACTGTTGGAATATTCTCGGCTCAGCGACCACTTCCCCCGGGAAGCCTTCCCTGATCCTGGGTCAGGTCCTTTCCCGCGTGCTTCCCTCTGCCTGCCTCTGAGGATCCTAACTGCCTCTGTGTTGACCGTTTTCTTCCTGGTCTGTAAGCACCCGTTGTGCTTTCTCTTTCAGTCTTGGCGCCTCAGGGCCTGGGGTTGTAACCAGTTCAGGAGAGGCTAAGTGAGTTCTCACTGATTTCCCTTTCTGGGCCACCTTCCTTTAACGTCTCAGTGAGCCCTTAATGCAATTGCTCAGTAGTTGCCTATAAGCTTGCTTGGAGGGCTTACGCCAGTTGGTCGTCATCTTTCCTTAAATACAGTCTTTTTCCTTCAGGTACACTGTGATCAGGCTCCGGCTTACCATGTGTTTCAATCAATCATTGCCTCAATAATGTTGAACAATGAATGCTCTCCTAAGTGCTTATCCAGTAAGCCTTTATTCTCAGATTGGATGCCGGTTGAGTGTGCCTTGGCCGATCTTGCTGGCCTTGGCCACTGACCCCCCTTCAAGATGTGTTCTCACCACGCTTGTCTCCTGCCGGTGGGCTGGGAGCCCTTCTGCTTCTTGTATCTTCTTTTTGGGGTCCCAGCTGAATCCTTGAAGCATTTCTCATGCTCGTGGAGCCTGAACTTGCTCTGTGGAGGAGAGGGCAGCCCCTCATTTGTGTTAGTTGCCTGATTCTGTGGTGTAAATATTCCCGGCAGGGCCAGTTTCAGGCTGTAGTTGTGAAATCACTGGGAAGAGCCGCACATAGCTCACGGATGTGCGATGGTTCCCACCATACCCTTATTTTAAACAACCTCCACAGCAAAAGTCCTGGTAACACAAGCAAACAAATGAGGAATTTATGAATGTTGAGTACCTTTATTTTTACTGTGATTTTCTAGTTTGCATAGTTTATGTCCTATTGATCAGCGTGCTTAACAGCTGCCCCGTGAGTTTCTGGACATTTAAGCAATAAGCTTTCATGAGCTGATACCAACTATCTTCAGTGTCTCACTGCTAAGCCTAATGGATGGCATTCAGCAAAGCCGAGGCTGAGGGCCCCAGAACAGGCACATTGTCCCTGCTCTTCCTACCCCATGGATCATAGCGTGTCTTGTAGCAGAGTTCGTCCTGCCTGTGCAGGCAGTAATTGCAGTCACCTGGCCCCGGGGTGTGGCTACCTGGAAGGGGGAGGACCTGGGGCAGGGCTCAGCCTGTGACTGTCAGGTCCTCGCCCTGGTACATGCTGGAGCTCTGTGATTTATGTTCACTTCACTGAGCCCTCTCTGTGAGACTCTGAATTTATCCCTCCTGTCGGTAGTATCTGTGGATGAAGTTCTGTTAGCACGTAGATAGGAGGTAATCTTTTTAAGTACGTCTCATACAATGTAATAGATGTTAATCAGGGATGATTTAATGGCAAGATGAAATCTGAATTTTTGCTCTGAGTGTATGTTGTGAGGCGTTGTCAGGCACTTAAGATGCAAGACTGTTACTTCCCATTGGATTGCTCCTTCAGGATCTCTCTTTATGTTTAGGTTGAATTTTTTTTCCCTCCAGAGGGTTTGGTCTGATATTAATATTCAGTCTTTCTCTCTCATTACGTTTCAGTCCTGTGTGTCCTATATAGGACATTGATTGCTCCATAACATTTGTCAAAAGTCCTTTTTTGGTGGTTGGTGATTCACTTCTAATTTGGAATTGCACCAATAGTGATTGCTACTATTGACGAATTAATTGGATACATTTTAGATGTACTTGATGGACAAAAATAGATTACTTTATTCAAGACAAGGAAAGACTTAAGGATTGCTTTGACCCTGTTTCCTATTGTGCCACCTGTAATTTTAAAAAACCTTATATAATGGATTATGTTTTATAAAATACATTTGTATTGTTGCATTAGTTATCTCTTGTGCAACAAATTTCTTCAAAATTTGGCAGCTCATAATAACAATATCTGCCAGTTTCTGGTGATCAGGAATTCGGGTGTGGCTGAGCTGGGTGCCTCAAGTCTTTCATAAGACTGTATTCTAGAAGCATTATAAACAATCTAGAGGTGGTTTAGAGTGTAGGGGAGAATGTGCATAGGCTATATGTAAATACTATGCTATTTTATCTAGGAGAGTCGAGCATTGTGAATTTTTAGTATGTGTGGGGCTTGGGGGGTGTCATGGAACCAGAATGCTCCCAGAATACAGAGGGATGACTGTATTACATAAATACTTGTACTGAATGCATGACTAAATATCCACAATACTTGGCCTGCCTTAGATATTTGTCTTTCTCTGCTTTTCATTATATTTGCTTCCTTAACAATAAAGATATTGTATAATATATAACAAACACATTTAAATACTTTGAAGCTTGAAAAAAATCCATCAGTTGGATCATTTGTATTATTCCAACTCACTTAAAAATGGTTACTCTACATTGCCTGAGTCTCAAGGCTGTTGTAACACAACTTGTCAACAAAGAAGTTACATTTAGAATTTTGTCTTTATTTTAGAGAAAGGTGTAAAGAACGATATAAATACCCATTTGTTTACCTGAATTTCACATTGCCTAAGAAATAGAATTCAACCTTTAATGCAAGCTGGTAGATAATAATGTTGTTTTCCTATTTTTTAAACTATTTACTTGAAAGGCAGAGTTATAGAAAAAGAAAGAGACAGAGACAGATCCTCCATCTGCTGGTTCACTCCCCAAATGGCCACAATGGCTGAGGTTGGGCCAGGCTGAAGCCTGGAGCCTTTGACTCCATCTGGGGCTCGCCCACCATGGGTGTCAGGGCCCATGTACTTTTGTCATCTTCGCCTGCTTTCCCAGATGCATTAGCAGAAAGCTGGGCTGGAAGTATAGCAGCCAGGATTTGAATCTGTTTTCATATGGGATGCTTAATTTGCTGAGCCACAGTGCTGGCCGTTTCCTATTTTTCTGGACAGGTTTGGTTATAAAAGATCTTGAGAATCTATTTGCCTAAATGTTTTTCCTTATATGCTTGACTTTGGGGATTATCTTTGAAATTTGGGCATACACTAATATTACCTTTAACTTTCTTTAGGTTCTTTTTTTCTACTTAAGGAAAAAATTGTTCTATTTGTGGGAAGTGCTACTCATTGCTTCTTTCCATTAAGTACCAGCCTTGAGCATTTGCGGTAGCGTGATTTTGAGCTTTGCCTGGTTCCTGTGGGTCTTGATGCCTGGCAGGCCCTGTTCCCTTAGGGAGTGGTTCACCTAGCAGTCTGTGATGTCTTGGCTGTTCAAAGGGTGCAAAGCTGTGATCCATAATAGATTTTCAGTAGTTCATTTTGGTGATCAACCTCATTTAGCTAACCTCCAGTGTTGCCAGTTTATATAAGACTTTAGCATTTGTCCTTAATAGTTCTACCTACGTTGTTCCCATCTCCTCAAGTGCAGTAGTTTGCATTCATCTGAGGCAAAGAGCAGGTGTCAATTCTTACACACACTGAAATCCTGTCATTTTCCCCTTACTGCTTTGATTCTCTTAAGAAATCTGGCAGTGCTGTAACTCGCACTATCTTCAGTATGCATTTTCCTGCTTCCACTCCTGCTCTCCCAGTGGCCGCCAACCTGTGCTCGTCTCCTCGCACCCAGTCTCCTGGTCTCTGGGTGATCCTGGGACTGCTGGGCCAGGCCTCTCCCAGGGCCAGCTTGATGGGCTCTGCTGAGCTGCGGAGGTTTTCTTTTGCGTGTGGTGTCAAATGCGAATTCTTCAGCCTTGTACTCAAGGCTCTTTGGAATCCCAGCCTTCAGGATCTGTCTCCTGGCCACCCCGCTGGCTCTCTGTGGAGCAGCTGGCGTCTCGCATGTGTCAGTTCTGTGGGGGCCAGGGTTCTTCGTCCCTCCTTCCTTGGCATATGCCCTGCCAGCCCTCTCTCATTGTGCAAGGCCATCTGGGTTCTTTTTCAGCCCTAATTTAATTCACACACCAAGGCCCCCCTGTAAGTCCTCTCTCTCCATGTAGCCCTCGGAAGGCTGTGGTTATTCACTGACTGCTTTCTTCCTGGGTGCTTGTAATCTGTATCATAGCTTTAGGCACTTGTGCCCTTTCTCTTGTTAGTGTATCTTGTTCCCAATAAAGTTAGTTTGCAAAAGGGAGGACAGTATCTGCTACTTTCCCATAGAGCAGGAGTAGGGATGCCCAGGCCATATAAGGCCCTGCCAAGGCAACCCCAGGTGGGACTCAAAACTCAGTGAGTCTACAGCAGGCTACTTTTCAAGTTCTCAATCTTGTGTGGCCCACAAATGTTAAATATACAAATGACTCTTGGTAGAAAAAAAAGTTTCTCACCCCTGATGTAGATTCTGGACAGTGCTGAACCACATAAGCATCCAGCTGTCAGTGATGTATTCAACACACACACACACACACACAAAATACTTTGTGTTTTAAGAGACACTGTGGCCGGCACCGTGGCTTAACAGGCTAATCCTCTGCCTTGCGGCGCCGGCACACCGGGTTCTAGTCCCGGTCGGGGTGCTGGATTCTATCCCGGTTGCCCCTCTTCCAGTCCAGCTCTCTGCTATGGCCCAGGAAGGCAATGGAGGACGGCCCAAGTCCTTGGGCCCTGCACCCGCATGGGAGACCAGGAGAAGCACCTGGCTCCTGGCTTCGGATCAGCGAGATGTACCGGCTGTAGCGGCCATTGGAGGGTGAACCAACGGCAAAGGAAGACCTTTCTCTCTGTCTCTCTCTCTCACTATCCACTCTGCCTGTCCAAAAAAAAAAAAAAAAAAAAAAAAAAAAAAAAGAGAGAGACACTGTACTAGACAGTTGGCATCCATTGTTGAGTGAACCAATAAAATCCTTGCCTTCAGGGGTCTTACTGACTAGAGAGGGGAGCAGACATTAAATGAATACATGGTGAGATAGTTGCTGTGTTTTTTGTTACTGTAATGCAATATCTGAGGCAGGATAGATTTATGAAGGCAGGAGGTTTACTTTGGCTTACAGTACTAGAGGTGCAAGGTCCATGGCCGCCTTATGGTGTTGATCTTCTTGCTGGCAGAGTCCTGAGGTGGTCCAGAGCATCACATGGGGAGAGACTGTGAGCATTCATGTATATCTGTATCCTTCTAAAACCACCAGGATTCAGTCGTGGGAGTTCTATTCTAATGACTTAATCACATCACTTCCCAAAGACCTCATATCTCAACACCATACTTGGATTACATTTCTGCCCTCTTAGTGCAATTAACTTACGACTCTGGGGTTTACAATCTTGCATGAGGTCAAGGACCAGATCATATTTACACCATAGCCAGTGCTATAAAGGAAACAGTATGCTGAGACTGAAAAAAAAATAGGGGCTTTAGGTGGGATGACCAGATTGCCTCCTCTGACAGGTAATGTTTAATAAAGTCTGCGTGTGGAAAATAGATGGAGTACAGGGTAATTCTCCAGTAGGCATCCAGAAAGCCTCGAATATCCAATATCCTTGGTCTTCCCTTGGCAGTCGAGCAGAGCTGGTTTGGTTCTGAAGGACTGCAGTTGCTATGGAGTACATGAATTTCCCCAGCAGCTTCCTGAAAGGACGGGGGACCCCAAGATGGTGAGGGGGGCCCAGGGGGGTTCAAGGAGAGCCTGGAAGGGTCCTGCAAAAGTTGACATTTGTTGATTTAGAGAAGAAATGAGATAAGGGGAAGGTTTCAGTAGATGCAGCAGACAGGGGAAGAATGAAGAAAGATATAACTTATTTTTTGTTTAGTGCAAATCACAGAGCAAAGTAAAACTTAACCTTTCAGAAAAAATTAAATCATTTCTGTAATAAAACCATCGTAGTAGAAAAAAATTTTTCGCTTTGTTGGTGGATGGCTTTATTCAGAGTTATGCTCAGATTATTTTAAAACAGGAAAGAAGATTTAGCTGACATACAAGAGAAACACATAATGTTAAATGTGAAAATTCTGGGTGGTCGGGATGTGCTTTCTGTCATGTGTCTGGCTAGCAGCCAGAAAGTGAATGCCTCATGATTTCTTTTTTTTATGAGAATTTCTGAACAGAATTTGTCTTTCAGCTTACCTTATATTGAAATTGTGATGACAATCTATAGAACTTGGCTCCAGTTAGGTTTGTTTTAATATTAATAATAATAATGACTACTTATTGAGTACTTTACTGAAAGCCAGACGCGGGGCTCAGTACGGATTTACCCTGTATCACAAGCAGGAACGTCGTACGTTGGCCCTGCCTTGAGTCTGCTTCGCCAGCTCAGCCAGGTTGCATTGTTACTGCAGTCTTAGAACTTTGGTGTTAAATGCTTCATGGCATCTGTGGGGCTGATGTGTTCATGTTCACAGGTTGAAGGCTACACATGGAAAATTTTAACAAAATTAGATTCCGGAAACTTTCACGGAAGAGTAGACTTAAGCATTTTGCAGCAAAGGGGACTGAAGGGCGGAGAGGAAAAGGTGAATTTCCTGCACTTAGGAGCCCGGTGTGGGCAGAGCTGGAGTGAGATCCTTGGTATTAGATTTGCAGTCAACAATAAAAGAAGGCGAAGAGCCAAGTTTAGAAATGGGAAGTTACTAGAAAGAGCAGTAATCTGGATGCTAAGAGATTTCAGATCTAGGAATGAATCTGTCAAAGACCAGTGATGTTGATGCAAGACTACTTGTTGTCCCAGATTTCTGTTGTAGGAAACCAGTCTCCGGGAGGGACCAGTTTGTCCCCAGCAAACACTGAGACCCAGGCTGCTGTGAGGGGAAAACACACTGACAGCACTGCTCCAAAGAGCTCTTAAAGCGAGTTTTCTCTCTCAAGGAGTTCGTACTCCAATTTGGGAAGCCGCATGAGTCACTGTAATTATTCTACACTTAGTCACGCATCACAATGCAGTGAGAAGTGCATGCGTGTTAACAGCTATACTGTGGAAACCGATTAATAAATGGTAACCTAGTTGAAGTCTAGGAGGTGTCCCAGATCCTGTGTGCAAAGAATGGCATGACTCAAAACTTTTAATGTGTTACAACTGAAAATAAAACCCACAAATCCATCAATACTAACTTTCCTCTGCCATTTTTGTAAAACCTGAAGATATTTATTGAAAATTTAAGCCCTTAGAAGTGTAATGGCTCTGAAAGTTCAGCAGTGGTGTTTCAGAGTTGGGAATGGTATCTTTAAAGAAATGAACCAAGAATCTGGCAGTGAAGAAAGTGGGCATATCACTTCCCAGAGGTAAAAAAGCAGCTTGGTGGAGGCAGCTACAAATGAGCCAAACGCATATCAAATCTTGATTAGGACCAAAGGTAATTTTTATTATTAATAACCTTGAAATAATACAGAGGCTGTCCCTATGTTAATACTTGTCTTTTCTAAAGTAATTTTTCTCAGAAATTGCCTGTTTTGCTTGCTGATGAGATTGAGACTATTATGAGATCCAGTTCCATTAAATTCTACATTTAACTCTTTGCCACTTACTCAGTTATTGAAATAGCTTGCCTGGATGTATTAGCACTGTTTGACAGTGGAAAATCAAGCCTGTGTGTGTGTGGCCCATCAGTTACAGGGTTAACCTGGTCTTTTGTAACTGGGTAAGAAGTAGTATTCAGGAGTCTTGATGAGAAGACAGTGTGGGCGGGACTCCAGGCTGGATTAAAGAAACTCTGATGACCTCATTTGCTAAGGTTCGCTGGTTTTTCCATGCAGTGGAGGCACAATGCTAGGGTAGCTTGCTTTATTGACTGAGAAACAACTTTTTGCATTGCAGGTGCGCCTTCTTACTGATGTGACTTGACTTGATGAAATGAGAACTCTTTCTCATTTTAGAGTAAACCGTTAAGCCTATGCATACTTGATTAATTACTAAATGAAGTGCTTTCCTTCCCCAGTGCCTTGGAAAGAAGACAAAAGCCTTGGGTGAGACATAATACATGGAAGTTCTAATCCTGGATATATTAGTTTCATTTTTCCTAAGCAAAACTCTATTGTGAAAGCCGGTTTGTCTTACTTTGCCCAGTGGTGTCAAATCTCTTGCTCCTCCATATATTTATTTATTTTTGCCATTGAAGAGTCAATAACCATATTTCTGAGGGATTTCAACCAAGGGAAGAAACTTACAAATGTTTGCTCCAGAGGTTTTATAAGTTATTTCTACTTAATAGACTGATTTGCTGATGAGCTGAATGAAGTATCTGTGCCTTCTATAAAGGACTGAATCTATTCACCATTCACTGTTGTTTAGGTATTTGGATGTCCAGCCTAAATCAATAGCCTATCTAGTTTGCTGGGTGACAAGCAAAGATAAAAGTTATCATTGTTTTTACAGAGGACATTGTCTTATCACCAAGGAGAATATCTTCAGGGTTTTCTAATAGTTTAGCAATCTGTGAACTGATCACGATTGGACAATACCCAGAGACCCCTTTAACATTCTATTCGTATCCTCACAGAATAAATACTGTGCAGTCCTAATATTACTGGGAGAAGAAATTGCATATCCTGTATTAATGCGCCAATATTTCATTTCCCACCTTGATTGAGAAGAAATATTTTTCTCTTGCCTTTTGCCACTGAAAGCGAGATCAGTATTTGTAGTGTAATTCCCTGTACACATTTTCAGTTAATCGAATTTTGCTTTTATGAATGTGTGGTCTTGAATGAAGACACATGTGTGAATACTATCTACAAGGGATGTCTACTTTCCATCCAGCTTGGGTTCTGTTATTTCTGTATGCTCTTTTTTTCCCAAAGTACTGCCTGTCATTTTCCTTAACTATAGAGATGCTTGGAAGATGTGCCTTGGTTATTGATGGCAGTATATGTTCTTTAGTTTTCACCCAATGTGTGATAAAATACAGATACAGTTAAAAAGGTGGGAAATGCCCACACAGGAAATGGGAAAACAGAAAACACAGCAGAAAAGTAAAAAAGTTAGAATGAACTTATTGTCTTCCACGGCACTTTCATATGTGGGACTGTGCTTGGGTTGAGCCACAGGAAGAATGTTTACGTATACATACAGGGTCCGCATATGTGTTTACTCCATGAATTCTAAAGAGCTTGAGATGAACAGCTTGCATTTATGGTCATGCCACTTAAGTACAGGGGCACGCTCTGGTCGGAGAAATGAGTCATTAGGTGATTTCCCTGTCAGGCAGAAATCTTAGACTGTACTTCCAGAAGCCTTGTTGGTTTGGCCTACTATACACCTAAGCTGTATGGGAGTACAGGTGTGTGTCTGTTAGTGCAGATATTAGGGTCTGTTGCTTTTGGGGCCGTCATGAGCAAAAACAACACAAGATTAACTCGGGTACAAGAGAAAAGGATGCCATCAAGAGATGCATGAAACTGCTGCTGGTCGATGGTAGCAAACTGTTCGACAGTGAGCTGTTTTTGTAAGGAGGGGTGCATGCCAAGATACTCATAAAAACTACAGTAAATACATAAAGCAGGAACAGTGCTTCATTACTGTATTCAAGTATGACATGCTGTATATAAGAATTCTATGTGCTGTAATGTAGGACTGGCGGTGCAGAAGGTTCGCTGGTAGCTGTCTCTGAACACCTGAGCTGTGACGTCACTGGGGGGCAGGAACTTTACAGCTCCCATTATAAGCTTTGGGAACCACCATTGCATACACCATCTGTCATTGACCAAGATGTGGTTGTGTGGTGCAGTGCACGGCTACGTGGTGCTGCCATTTCACCCAGAGCTCACCACCTCTGAAGAGTGGTGTTAGTTGGAATATGTACAGAATAGGAAAAGAGCAGAGGAATAAGAAGTTAAAAAAAAGTCATCATGAGAATGCCTATGTTCTATAGTTGGTTGTTAGGCATAATTGTGACATACCCTCGATTCCCCAGTTCCCCATTTTCGGTTGGCCTGTCTGGACTGAAAGGGAATACAGTTCCAGTCTCAAGAAAATGAAATGTCACAAAGACCAGCCTGTTGCCAGCCAAGTCTTGTGTAAGCTTAACTGTTAATTGAGGAACAGTTACAGGCATTTTTTCCTCTTTCCTTTTAAATCAATATCAAATTAAAACTAAGCAAGTGGTCTTGTCAAGGCAACCGCTGGCATGAAGTCTTTCAAGGCCAACACTGTACTGAGAAGAGAAGAAGGGGCTAGTGTGGTTAAAGTGAACTTGTAGAAAAATAGTATTTTGTCAAATAAGTATTATGAGCTTGCAGCGTATGCTGGGGAAACGCTCAACTTTGAGTCCAAACGTCATCTCTTCAGAGGTTCATTTATTCAGTGGCATTTGCATGGCCATGGGGTGCCAGAGACTGTGCTCTGTTGCTCAGAGTTGCAACAACAGATAAAAAATTTAATCCTCACAAGACCTTGCAATAACTATTTGATAGCCAGGAAATAGTAGGGCTGGGACTTGAACTTGGGTCATCTCATTTCTAACCAGTTACCGTGTTAGGCAATCTCTAGCTCAAATTGGTGCTGTAGCCTGATGAGACAGCTCATATATCAACAAATGCTGAAGTGTTTTTCCTATGTAAGATGGCCTTGAAATCCAAGATTAAAAGATTTCTAAGCTAAATAGTGATCTAAGTAACTCTTTGTTTTCCTGGAAATACTGTGTTTAAAATCAGGTTAGCTTTATATATACCCTATAAGTCACATTTCTATGACACACGTTTCTACGATACTGACCGTAGGGAATGCCATCATGAATTCAATGAATTGTTCATTTTGTCTTTGGCAAATGTTGCCCTTTCCCCCTTTATAGATCCTGCAAATGTAAAGATGAGAAAAGCATAGTCTTTATGAAGAAGTTATAACCGAAAGAGAATAAGTTAGAGGAAATCTTCAAAAAATTCTTCACAATATGGAAAATGCATATTTTGAAAAAGCAGTTAAGTGGGCCGGCGCTGCGGCTCACTAGGCTAATCCTCCACCTTGCGGTGCCGGCACACCGGGTTCTAGTCCCGGTTGGGGCGCCGGATTCTGTCCCGGTTGCCCCTCTTCCGGGCCAGCTCTCTGCTATGGCCCGGGAGTGCAGTGGAGGATGGCCCAAGTCTTTGGGCCCTGCACCCCATGGGAGACCAGGATGAGCACCTGACTCCTGCCATCGGATCAGCGCGATGCGCCAGCCGCAGCACGCTGGCCGCAGCGGCCATTGGAGGGTGAACCAACGGCAAAAGGAAGACCTTTCTCTCTGTCTCTCTCATTGTCGACTCTGCCTGTCAAAAAATAAAAAATAATAAAAAGAAAAAGCAGTTAAGTGAATTTCAAATTTTTTATGCCTAAATTATCTCCCCCTCCTCCCATCTATTGGCTTATTCCTCAGATACCCTCAGTAGCCAGGGTTGGGCCAGGTCAAATCCAGGAGCTGGGAATTCGATCTGGGTCTCCTACATGGGTGATAGCAATCCCCATACTGAAGCCATCATCTGATTGCTCCTGGTATGTGCATTAGCAGGAAGCTAGAATTGGTAGATGAGCTGGGACATGAAACCAGGACTGTCATATGGGACAGGCATACTAAGTGGTGTCTCACCCCCACCCCCGAATCCTTTTATTAAGAAACACATTTCCACACTTTTCATAAATACAGCTTTAGGAATATAGTGATTCTTCCCACTGTACCTACTCACCTGCTCATACTCCCACCCCTCTTCCTCCTCCCTCTTCTATTCCCATTCTTATTTTTTTCTAAGATCTATTTTGAATTAACTTTATACCCATATGATTAACTCTATACTAAGTAAAGAGTTCAAAAAATTGTATGGCAAAAGAAGAACTCTTCGTCAACAGTTGAGCCAAGAGCTATTCAAAGCCATTGCATCTCACAGTGTTAATTTCACTTTTTTAAAGATTTTTTTTTTAATTCATTTGAAAGATTTACACAGAGAGAAGGAGGAGAGGGAGAGGGAGGGAGAGAAAGAGATCTTCCATCTGCTGGTTCACTCCCCAACTGGCCACAATGGCTGGATCTGCGCTGATCCTAAGCCAGGAGCCAGGATCCTCCTCCGGGTGTTCCCATGCAGATGCAGGGGTCCAAGGACTTGAGCCATCTTCTGATGCTTTCCCAGGCCATAGCAGAGAGCTGGATAGGAAGTGGAGCAGCCAGGACTTGAACTGGTGCCCATATGGGATGCTGACACCACAGATGGCATTCTTACCCACTATACCACAACACTGGCCCCAATTTCACTTCTATAGATTACTTTTTAGGTGCTCTTATTAGTTACCATATGTTCTCCCTGATCTGTGATATTTGTCCTTCTGGGACTGGCTTATTTCACTAAGTATGATGTTTTCCAGTTTTACCCATTTTGTTACAAATGACAAGATTTCATTTTTGTTTTTACTGCTGTGTAGTATTCCATGGTGTATGTATCCCGTAATTTCTTTATCCGGTCTTCAGTTGACAGGCATTTGAGTTGATTCCATACTTTAGTGACTGTGAATTGAGCTGCAATAAACATGGGGGTACTTATCACTCTTTCATGTGCTGCTTTCATTTCCCTTGGATAAATTCTGAGGAGTCGGATGACTGCGTCATGTGGTAGGTCTGTGTTCAGCTTTCTGAGATATCTCCATACTGTCTTCCACAGTGCCTGTACCAGTTTACATTCCTGCCAACAATGGATTAGAGTGCCTTTTTCCCCACATCCTCGCCAGCATTTGTTGTTCACTGATTTCTGTATGTAAGTCATTCTAATGGGGGTGAGGGGAAACTTCACTGTGGTTTTGATTTGCATTTCCTTGACGGCTAGTGATGCTGAGCATTTTTTGATGTGTCTGTTGGCCATTTGGATTTCCTCTTTTGAAAAATGCATGTTTAAGTCCTTTGCCCACTTCTTAACTAGATTATTGTTGAGTTTCTTGATCTCTTTACATATTCTGGTTGTTAATCCTTTATCAGCTGCATAGTTTGTAAATAATTCCTCCCATTCTGTTGATTGCCTCTTCACTTTACTGAGTGTCTTTTTTTCAGTCCAGAAGCTTCTCAGTTTGATGTAATTCCACTTGGCAATTTTGGCTTTGATTGCCTGTGCCTTCGAGGTCTTTTCCAAGAACTCCTTGCCCATGCCAATGTCTTGCTGGGTTTCCTCAATGTTCTCTAGTAATTTGATGGTATCAGATCATAGATTTAGGTCTTTAATCATTGTGAGTGCATTTTTCTATATACTGTAAGGTGGGGGTCTTGCTTCATGCTTCTGCATGTGCAGATCCAGTTTTCCCAGCACCATTTGTTGAAGAGACTGTCCTTGCTCCAGGGATTGATTTTTAGCTCCTTTGTCAAAGATAAGTCAGTTGTAAATGCTTGAATTGATTTCTGGTATTTCTATTCTGTTCCATTGGTCCATGCATCTGTTTTTGTACCAGTACTGGGCTGTTTTGATTATAGATACCCTGTAGTATATCTTGAAATCTGACATTGTGATGCACCTGGCTTTATTTTTGTTGTATAAGATTGCTTTAGCTATTTATGGTTTCCTGTGTTTCCATATGAATTTCAGCATCAATTTTTCTATATCTGAAAAGAATGTCCTTGGTATTTTGATTGGTATCACATTGAATCTATAAATTGCTTTTGGAAGTATGTACATTTCTTGATTAAATTTATTCCAAGGTATTTTTTGTTTTTTTTGGGTAGCTATTGTAAGTGGGATTGATCTTAGAAGTCCTTTTTTTAAATTTTTTTATTTGACAGGTAGAGTTAGAGAGAAAGACAGAGAAAAAGGTCTTCCTTCTATTGGTTCATTCTCCAAATGGACACTACAGCCAGTGCTGCGCTGATCTGAAGCCAGGAGCCAGGTGCTTCCTCCTGGTCCCCTATGCGGGTGCAGGGCCCAAGCACTTGGGCCATCCTTCACTGCCCTCCCAGACCACAGCAGAGAGCTGAACTGAAAGAGGAGCAGCCGGGACTAGAACCCGGCACCCATCCCATATGGGATGCTGGTGCCACAGGTGGAGGATTAACCAAGTGAGCCACAGCACCGGCGCAATCTTATAAGTTCTTTCTCAGCTGTGGCATTGTCTGTGAATACAAAGGCTATTGATTTTTGTATGTTCGTTTTATATCCTGCCACTTTACCAAACTCTTCTGTGAGTTCCAATAGTTTCTTAGTGAGGTCCTTTGGATCCAAAAAGACTATTATGTTTATATATATATGTATATATGTATTATAAATATATAAATACATATATGAAGCATATGTAGAATTATGTCATCTTCAAATAGAGGTAGTTTGACTTCCCCCTTGCCAATTTGTGTCCCTTTGATTTTGATTTCTTTTTCTTGCGTATTGGCTCTGATTAAAACTTCCAGTACTATATTGAATTGCAATGGTGAGAGTGGGCACCTTTGTCTGGTTCAGGATCTTGGTGGGAATGCTTCCAGCATTTCCCCATTCAATAGGATGCTGGCCATGTGTTTGTCATAAATTGCCTTGATTGTGTTGAAGAATGTTCTTTCCGTACCAAATTTGCTTAGAGTTTTCATCATGAAAGGGTGTTGTATTTTATCAGATGCTTTCTCTGCATATATTGAGATAATCATATGGTTTTGTTCTTCAATTTGTTAACTTGGTGATTGATTTGTGAATGTTGAACCATCCCTGCATACCAGAGATAAATTCCACTTAGTCTGGGTGAATGATGTTGTTGGATTCGATTGGCTAGTATATTTTTTGAGGGTTTTTTGCATCTATGTTCATCAGGGAAATTGGTTTATAGTTCTCTTTATCTGTTATATCTTTTTCAGGTTTAGGAATTAAGGTGGAGTTAGTTCTTCTTTAAATTCTTCTTTAAATGCCTGGTAGAATTCAGTAGTGAAGCCATCTGGTCCTAGCTTTTCTTTGCTGGGAAGTTCTTTATTACTGATTCCATTTCCATCTTGGTTATTGTTCTGTTTAGGTTTTCTATGTCTTCACTGCTCAATTTAGGTAGGTTGTATGTGTCCAGGAATCTATCCATTTTTCTAGGCTTTCCAATTTGTTGGCATACAGCTCTTCGTAGTAATTTCTAATGACTCTTTTTCTTCTGTCATGTTTGTTAATATATTTCCTTTTACATCTGATTTTATCGATTTGGGTCTTCTTCCTCTTTTTTTTTTTTTTTTTGTTGTTGGGCCAATGGTGTTTCAAATTTTTTTTTTTTTTCCAGAAAACCAGGTCTTCATTTTGCTGATCTTTTGTAGTGTTTTTTTTTTGTTGTTGTTGTTTCAATTTTGTTTATTCTCTATTTTTTTTTTAACAGAGTTAGAGAGACAGAGAGAAAGGTCTTCCTTCCATTGGTTCACCTCCCAAATGGCCGCCACGGCTGGTGCTGTGCCGATCTGAAGCCAGGAGTCAGGTGCTTCCTACTGGTCTCCCATGTGGGTGCAGGGACCCAAGCACTTGGGCCATCCCCCACTGCCTTCCTGGGCCACAGCAGAGAGCTGGACTGGAAGAGGAGCAACCGGGATTATAACCCGGTATCCATATGGGATGCTGGTGCCGCAGGCGGAGGATTAACCAAGTGAGCCATGGCGCTGGCCCCCACTAATTATTTCTTTTCTCTTACTAGTTTTGGGTTTGGTTCACTGTTTTTCTAGGTCCTTGAGATGCTTTGATAGCTCATTTATTTGAAACTTTCCAGTTTCTTGATATAGGCACCAGTTGTTATAAACTTTCCTCTTAACACTTCTTTTGGTATATCCCATAAGTTTTGATATGTTGTATTGTCATCTTCATTCATTTCCAGAAATGTTTTGATTTCTCCAATGACCCAATATTAATTCAGGATCATGTTGTTCAGTCTCCATGTGTTTACAAATGTTTTAGAGATTAATGAGTTGTTAATTTCCAGCTTCATTCCATTGTGGTCAGAAAAGGTGCATGGTGTGATTTTGTTTGACTTGAATTTGCTGAGACTTGCCTTATGGCCTAGCATGTGATCTATCCTAGAGAAAGTTCCATGTACTGGTGAGTAGAATGTGTATTCTGCATTTGTAGGATGAAAAGTTCTGTAGATATCCATTAGGTCCATTTCCATTTGGTCCATAGTGTCAATTAACTCTTGTTTCCTTGCTGATTTTTCTGTCTGATTGTTCTGTCCATTGCTGAAAGTGGAGTATTGAAGTCCCCATTACTATTGTATTGGAGTTTATGTCTCCCTTTAGATTCACTAGTATTTCTTTTAAATAGCCAGATGCCCTATAATTAGGTGCATATACATTTGTAGTAGTCACATCTTCCTGTTGAATTTATCCCTTAATCATTACATAGTGCCATTCTTTGTCTCTTCTCACAGTTTTCCTGTTAAGTCTATTTTGTCTGATATTAGGATGGCTACACTAGATGGTTTTTTTTTCTGTTAGCATGAAATATCTCTTCCCATCCTTTCACTTTCAGTCTGCATATATTTTTTTGATGAGATGTGTTTCTTGTAGGCAGCAAATAGATGGGTCTTTCTTTTTAATCCATTCAGCCAGTCTGTATCTTTTAATTGGGGAATTGAGGATACTTGATAGTATCCCATAAATCTCCAACACTATTTTATTTCTTCTTATTTTATTTCAGTCTGACTGTAAAATTTCCAGAGATTTGTCTTCTAACTTGGAAATTCTTTTTTTCTGCCTCACTGAGTCTGTTGTTAAAAACTTTACATCACACTTTTTATCCTATTGAATTCTTTATTTCTAATGTTTTTATTTCTCTTTAAAATCAATTTCATGGGAAAAATCTTCATTCATGTCATGTACGATTTCTTTAATTCATGGATTTGCTTCTGATTACTTCTCAGTAATCCTACGATCAATTTATGAATTCTGTTTTTGGCATTTCATCAATCTCTTCATCTTTGCATTCTTTTTTTTTTTCATCTTCACATTCTAGTATTGAAGTGTTATGTTCTTTTGGGGTCATAATGTTGTCTACCTTATTTTTGTTTCTTGAATTTCTGTGTTTATTACTAGGGGTTTATTGTGATACTTGTTTCTTTCCCCCCTTTGTGATGGCTTTTATCTTTGGACTATGCCTCTGTGGCTTTGTGGAGTGTCCACTCGTTCAGTGAATGCCCAGAGGCATGTGCTGGGTATGGTCAGGGAGTTCTGTTCAGTGATCCAGGGAGAGGGGTGTGTCTAAGATGACACCCAAGGTGGGTGTGGTAAATATGCCCCCCCCGCTTTTTTTTCAAGGGGAAGTTTGTTCAGCTCTGTTGGTGTAGTCTCATGTTCACTTCTTCCCCTCAAAGGAACAATGCCTGGATGCTAGCCCCAATGGGTACAGTTTTCATCCTTGCTGTCACCAGAACCACACAAAGGATCTGTGTGGTCCTTGGTGTGAACACAGATCCTGTACCAGTGACCCTCACCAGGGAATTGGGGAGCCCTGAGCATGTGGAGTCACTCACAGTGACTGCCCAAAGACACAGTCACACTTTTTTCACAGTCCAAGCACACAAGGCTCCCATAGTCACAAACTCCCAGCCCCCTGTCAATTCTCCCAGCCAGATTCCAGGATCTCCTCTTGGCTGGTTGCTGGGCACTCAGACATGAATTGGTACAGCTGTTATGTATGTCCAAAATGGTGCCTGCCCTCTCTCAGCTAGTTAGAGGACACCAATACTGGTTGTTGAGGAGAGAGAAACGTGCCCCCCTTTTTTTCCCTCTAGGTTGGCAGGTACACTGTCCCCCACAGGGCTCCAAGCAGGGCTCATGCCAGGTTCTTCCCACGACTTTATTGCCAGTGGCTTGGGCTGCTGCAGTCTGGTCTCACTAAATTATCTTTTAATTCTATTTTCCATGAATGTTTTGCAATATTCTCATGTGTAAGCAGATAATGGTAATGCTGAACAGTGCATATTTTAGTAAAAGTGAGAATGAAGCTTGAAGGGTCTAAAGTTCTCCTACAGAACTAGGAACCATGTCTGGATGTTCCTGACTGTATAGGATCAGTTGGTTAGGTGGGCTCATGTGTGGGGTCTTCCTTAGCATGGGTAACAATGCTTCTTCATAAGGCATAGAAATGTGACTCCCTATGGGCATCCCCATGATTGGGAATCATTGAGAGATGTGTAGGCCATGAGCAGTAGCTCTGTTCTGCAAAACCAGAGGATATAGAATTAGAAAACTCAACCCTTACACCATCTCCAGCCTGACCATGACCATGACCAGGAGTTACTTAATGAACATCTGTAAATGCATACTACAAGTTGACTCTGTTTGTAGTACCTTGAAGTTTGTGATAGATACAATATGGTTGGCATCACTTATTTGACCACAGTCTAAGAAATATTGTCTTTATGATGCAGGTTAGTGGTTTTTTAAAAAAGATTTATTTAAAAGGCAGAGTTAAAGAGGGAGAGACAAAGAGAGGAGAGATCTTCCATCCTCTGGTTCACTCCCAAAATGGCCTCAATGACTGGTGCTAGATCAGCCTGAAGCTAGGAACCAGGAACTCCTTCTGGGTGTCCCATGTGGTAAGCAGGGGCTCATGCACTTGAGCCATTTTCTGCTGCTCTCCCAGGTGCATTAGCAATGGCGGTAGATTGGAAGTGGGGAAGTTGGGACTTGAACGGGTACTCTTATAGGATGCCAGAGTTGCAGGTGGTAGCTTAACCTACTGCACCAATGCCAGCCCCAAGTTAGTGATTTTTTGCAAGCTTTGGGAAGGATTTTTAAAAAATTTATTTATTTATTTGAAAGATGGAGTTACAGAGAGGGAGAGACAGAGAGAGAAGTCTTCTATCTGCTGGTTGATTATTTCTCCAAATGGCCTCAACAGCCAAGGCTGGACCAGCCCAAACCTAGGAGCCAGGAGCTTCATCTGAGTCTCCTACATGGATGCAGGAGCCCAAACACTTGGGTATCTTCCATTGTTTTTCCCAGGTGCGTTAGCACGAAGCTGTATTGGAAGTGGAACTTGAACTGGCATCCATATGGGAACGGCCCCTGGGAAGGATTTTAGTTTTTGCAGTTGAATAATTTTTTTGATGGTAGCTAGTACTTTAGAAACATTATTTGTTTGCAAATAATTATCTGGCTAATTCCCCAAATAAAAGTAATACAATTAAATTCTATAATTCAGACTTTTCATTAATGGTGATTGGATTTCCCAACCCCTGCATGAATTTTTTTTAGTTAATTTTATTTAATGAAAGAATGTGTCTTCTTAAAAGCTTAATTTTTCTTAGCACTAGACAACTGCAATCAGACTTTCATTACTGTCGCTTTACTAAAATGTGAAAAATCCTAGATTAACATGTGGTACGTGTTTGTTTGTTTTTTATAAAGACGCCAAATGAATGAGTTTAGGGAGAGCACTTCTAAAAACTATTGTTGCCTCTCATCCTCTAGTCTTCACTAGCATCTGTATCGTCAATAAGCATTAAACTCAGTGGTGAGAAATGTGGCCGGAACACAATGGCTTTAACCTGATGGAGGTTCTGCTTTTTGTCATGGAAGGAAAAATGAGATGGGGTATCCACAGCTGGTCTGGCAGCTCTCATGTTTTCTCAGGAAACCTGGGCCCCTCCCTCCTGACTCTGAGCCATCCTTGGCTTGTGTGTGTGTGCTCTTGGTCTTAGGATGCAAGCTCTACTTCTGGCATTGTGTCTGCATTCCAGACAGGATAAAGGGGGCAGGTAAAAGACGTGTTCCTACCGCTCACTTGACCAGAAGCCCACATTTTTCTCATGCCATTGTCCAGTACCATTTTTTTGCTCCTTATAGCTGCAGAGGAATCCAGAGATATTGATTTTTTTTTTGTTATTCTTTATTGTTATTACTGCCTGGGCACACTGCTGTTCTGAAATGAATCTGAACTTGGCTAGTGAGCAAGAACAGAGGATGTGGTAGTCAACTACAATGTGTATCAGAATACATAATCCCAGGACTTTCTTGTTTTATTGATTGATTTTTATTTGTTTGAAAGGCAGAGTGACAGAGATACAGAAAGAGATCTTCCTTCTGGTGGTTCACTCTCCAAATGGTCACAAGAGCTGGGGCTGTGCCAAGCCAAAGCCAGGAGCTTCATTCAGGTCTCTCATGGGGGTGGCAGGGGTCCAAGTACTTGGACCATTGTCTGTTGCCTTCCCTGGCACATTAGCAGGGAGCCGTATTGGAAGCAAAGCAGCTTGGACTAGAACTGGCACTCTGACGTGGGATGCCAGTGCTGAAAGCAGCAGTTTAACCTGTTGTGCCACAATGCTGACCCTAATCTCAGGATTTTCAAATCTGTCTGTTTACAGCCTGGATTTTTACACCTGTTGGGCTCACCACCTTGGAAGACTGGAATTAATATTCCATCCAGCAAAAGGATGATTGAATAAGAAAAGTTAAGGTCAAGATAGACACTTGCATTTAAAAAAAATAAGTTATGAAATAAGTTACTATAACTTTCTTAAGACTTCTAACTTAAGAGTATAATCCCAAATGTTTAGCAGAGATTGAACTCCATGGTCAATTTTAGGTTAATTTTTTTTTAAATTTATTTGACAGGTAGAGTTATAGTGAGAGAGAGAGACTGAGAGAATGTGATCCTTCCATTGGATCACCCAGCAATGGCTGCTACAGCCGGAACTGCGCTGATCTGAAGCCAGGAGCCAGGTGCTTCCTACTGGTCTCCCATGCAAAGTGCCATCCCCCACTGCCCTCCCGGGCCACAGCAGAGAGCCAGACTGGAAGAGGAGCAACTGGCACTAGAACCTGGCGCCCATCCCATATGGGATGCCGGCGCCGCAGGCGGAGGATTAACCAAGTGAGCCATGGTGCCGGCCCCTTTTAGGTTAATTTTAAGTTTTTATTTTTGAAAGAAAAAGCATGGGGCTGGTGCTATGGCATAGTGGATAAAGTCACTGCCTGCGGCACTGGCATCCCATATGGGCATCATATGGGATGTGTCCTGGCTGCTCCACTTCCCATCCAACTCCCTGCTAATGTGCCTTGGAAAACAGTGGAAGATGGCCCAAGTGCTTGGACCCTGCACCCACGTGGGAGACCCAGAAGGAACTCCTGGCCCAGCCCTGGCTGTTGTGGCCATTTGGGGGAATGAACCACCAGATGGAAGATTCCTTGTCTTCCTCTCTCTCTCCCTCTCCTTCTGTCTCTAACTTGCCTTTTAAATAAACAAAAAAGAAGAAGAAGAAGAAGAAACAGCAGGGTATAAGAATAATCTTTGTGAAAAGTGGTGTTTTTTTTTTTCTTTTGGTCTGAAGTACACTTTTCAGATGCTAACGAAGCCAAAAAGGAGCTGTGTATGATAGGTGATACTTTTTCAGCGGTGAAGACAGTCAAAACAAGTAGGTCTGATCTGTGCTAGGCACAGTGTGAAGTGTACTTGTTAGCTCTTCATGATTTTCATGAGCACTTATTCTCTGCTCTGGAGCCACAGTGGTGAATCAAACAAATGGAAGTCTCTGGGCTCCTAGAACTTGTTGAGTTCTAGGAGAATGTTGAGTTCTTCGTAACATAATAATTAGGATTATTATTTGGAAAAAACAGTCTTTATTCTTATTGCCCTTCTATTTTGCTTTCTTTCCTTTGAGAATTTTGCTGGCCATTTTTAGGGCATAATGGTTAATTAATTAAGCGGTGATCTCCAATTTCAGAAAGGCAGAACACAGGCAATAAAAAGTTGTGAGTAAAAAAACTTCTCTTTGGAGTCTGTCCAATCATTTCGTTTAAACTCTTCATTTCCCATTTCCATCATGTAAAGTACCTTAATTACAGAATTCTTTGCTTTTCCTAATTACATATTGTAATACAGTCAAGGATTTTAGTTCTTTAGGCACTTCTTAAAATGCACAAGAGCACTTGCTATGCTGAACTTTGGGCATGTGAGCAGTTTATAGTTAAAGGGACAGTGGTATTTTGAAAGAGCTACAGTCTAGTAATTAGGATGCTAAGCATGCAGGATGCTGTTTATTGCCTCCATCTGTTTAAAGATAATGAAAGGAAGAAATCAGAAAAAAAAGAAAAAAAGAAAGAAAAAAAAAGAAACCTTCTCGGAGACTATAGATTATTAGCTATGGAATGTGCTTTAAAAACACACACACACACACACGCACACCTGGGTGATCCCTTAAAGATATTTATTTAGTTCCGGAGTCTTGAATAAGTTGGGCTTTCAAAGCTGAATCCTCAGTGTTATGCACTAGTGCTGTATGACACTTGGTGTGTGTGTCTGGGGGGTGTGGGTTTGTGTGTGGGTATTTTTTAGTATATTAAAAATAAATTCTCCTTTTTAGGAGGGGGTCTCCTCCTTTCGGGATACGCTTCCTGCCTTTTGAGATGAACTGCTTTTGAGATCCACTTTTTCCTCTCTAGGAGTGGTCTTTACCTTCACGCACCTATGAAATAATCAGGTAGCTTAGTTCTCTGTTATTTCTTCCAGTTTTCCGATGCCGATTATTTCAATAGCCACCACATACCAGACTCAGACTTCTCAGCCATGACCAAGACAGACAAAATTCCTGCCTTCATGGAACTTGAAATCTAGAAGGGGAGAGACGTAGATATAACTAATAGAGAAAAACAAAGTAGGCTAAGGGAGGCAGGAAGTGATGAGAGAAGCAGCTGATTTTCATGGCTCAGTGCGGGGAAGTGACCCAGAGAAGATGACATTTGAATAAAGACCTGAAAGTGGTGAGCATGGCTGACGGAGGGAATAGAAAATGCGGAGCCTGGAGATGACAGCATATTTGACTCCTGGCTTGTTCCCAGAAACAGGGAAGAGGCCACCGCAACAGGAGTGGAGTGAGCAAGGGACACGGAAGTAAGAGTTAAGCTCAGAGAGAGAATGGGGACAGTGGTCCTAAGAACTTTGGCCATGCTCCTCAACCGGTATAAAAAGCAATCAGTGGAAGACTTTGATTGCATTAGTGAATGCTACTTCTGAGGTCTAAAAGCCGATGTCATCCTGGCTACTGTGTCGAGAACAGATGGTCGTGGGCCAGCGTGGAAGCAGGAGAGGACCAGCAGGATGTACATACACAGCCACACTGCTGGGAAGGGATGGTGGCAGAGGTGGTTACCTCCTGCGTGCAGTTTGACGGTGAATCCAGTACTGATTAATGTAAGGTATCAGAAATAAAGGAGATAATGTTGAGAAATGAGAATAAAATTGCCATTACTGAGCTGTGGGAGATTGCTAGAGGAAAGTGATGAGAACTGGGGGTTTGGTTTTGCGTGCATTCACTTTTTTTTTAAAGATTTTATTTATTTGAGATGTAGAGTTACAGACAGTGAGAAGGAGAAACAAAGAGAAAAGTCTTCCATCCATTGGCTCACTCCCCAGATGGCCAGAGCTGGGCTGATCAGGAGCCAGGAGCTTCCTCTGGAGCTCCCACATGGGTGCAGGGGCCCAAGCACTAGGACCATCTTCAAAGCACTGCTTTCCCAGGCCATAGCAGAGAGCTGAATTGGAAGAGGAGCCGCTGGGACTTGAACTGGTGCCCACATGGGATACCGGCACCGCAGGTGGAGGATTAACCCACTATGCCACAGTGCCGGCCCTGCATGCATTAACTTTGCCTATGCTTAGGAGACGGCTGAATGTATATATGTAGTAGGTGGTGGGATGTATGAGTCTGAAGTGGAAAGGAAAGGGCTGGAAATGTTAATTTTGGAGTTCTTAGATTACAGGAGGTGTTTGAAGCCATGAGATTGGTGAGGTTATGTTGGGAGCATAGATGAGGAGAGAAGAATGGGAAGGTAAGATCTGTTCAAAAACCAAGAGGAAAGGGAAAAACAGTAAAACCAGACTCACACAGAATTCAGAAAATGGGCACAAACATTAGTATATTCAAGGAACTAAGACAAGAGATTGAGCATTTTTTCAGAAAACTGGAAATTATAAACACAAATGGTAAAGTTACCAAAAAATGAAATAATCAAAGGCTTTTTTTTTTTTTTTAGATTTGTTTATTTGAAAGGCAGAGTTACAGAGAGAGGGAGTGATCAATAGATAGATAGTTGATCTACTGATTCACTCCCCAAATGGCCACAACAGCTATGGCTGGGCAAGGCTGGAGCCAGGAGCCAGGAGCTTCCTCCTGGTCTCCCAGTAGGATAGCAGGGGCCCAAGCACTTGGGCCATCTTCCACTGCTTTTTCAGGCCATTTGTAGGAAGCTGGATTGGAAGTGGAATTGCCAGGACTCAAACTGGTACCCATGTGAGAGGCTGGTGTTGCAGGAGGTAGCTCTACCTGATACACCCCAATGCCAGCCCCCCAAATAAAGTATTTAATGAATGGATTTAGTGCAGGTGTAGACTCATGTGAGAAAAGAATTTAACTGGAAGATAGGTCAGATGGACATCTTCAACAGCACAGAAAAGGGCTGAAGAGAGCTTTCTACCCTACCGGGTAAGGTAGAAAGGTTCAAGATAGATGTACTTGGAGTGCCAAAGTGAAGAGAAAAGGGGAAGTAGAGCAAAGAACTAGAAGAGATAGTGGCTGGGAATTCCTCAGAAGGATCACAGAGGAATGGCAGGGAATCTGATCTAGTATGCAGAATTCTTTTGAGCAATGTTGTATAAAGGGAAACAAATGAGAGACACAGGACAAGCAAGCTTGTATTTGTTTCTTGTTGGGTATTAGTGTATTCACATGTTGATGGGAGTGATCCAGGCAGCAGGGGGCGACTGCTTGTGTGATGTCCTGGAGCAGGTAGTGTTTGCTGCAAGAATATTAGCAATTCTGCCCAACTGTCCCCAAAGCCTGATTGTTCTAAATTGCCTAATTAATGAGGAAGTAGACCTGTATACGAATATTATTTCTTAGAAACTGGAGGGTAGTTTAAATCGTGTAATTTTCACTAGTGTTGATTTGATCTATTCTTTTTTTAAAATTTATTTATTTATTTATTTATTTTTTTACAGGCAGAGTGGACAGTGAGAGAGAGAGACAGAGAGAAAGGTCTTCCTTTGCCGTTGGTTCACCCTCCAATGGCCGTCGTGGCCGGCGCACCGTGCTGATCTGAAGGCAGGAGCCAGGTGCTTCTCCTGGTCTCCCATGCAGGTGCAGGGCCCAAGCACTTGGGCCATCCTCCACTGCACTCCCGGGCCATAGCAGAGAGCTGGCGTGGAAGAGGGGCAACTGGGACAGAATCCGGCACCCCGACCGGGGCTAGAACCCTGTGTGCCTATTGAGCCACGGGGCTGGCCAATTTGATCTATTGTTAGTAGCCTATTTAGGCAACACCTCCCATGCCCTCTGGTGATCCTCTAGCCTGCACTGTGCAGAGGCCGACTTAGGCCCCTGGGGGTGTCTTTAGTGGCAGTATTTGGACTGTACAGTCATCGATAAGAGAGCCGGCTTGGGAGACAGACTGCCAAGGTTTGAGTCACATGTTCTTAGGAGATGTGGAATCTGGGACTATTTAACCTCTCTGAGTTTCCATTTCCTCCTTGGTAAAATGTGGTGGGTTGGTATTCCTGTGTTAGTACTTACTTTATGGGACTATTGTGAATATTGTAGCACAGTTCTAGGCACGTAGGAAATACTGTTTCTAGCTACTGTCTCTTGTTCTGTGAAAATCTACTGGAAATAGATGAATAATAGTTATCACATTTGCTGTGTAGTAGAGCCCCATCATGGCTTTTGAAAAATACCAATGCGTGGGTCTACCCGCTCTACAATTCTAGTTTAATCCATCTAGGCTCAGGTTGCTGGACAATTAGTGCTTCTACAAAAACAAAAACACTGCAGGTGTTCTGCTTTGCAGACAGGGTTGCACTGGCCCAAGAAAGTGATGAATTCAGTCATTCAACATATCCCTGCCCACAGTAACCTTTGTACTGGCTCTAAGTGTGCCAAGACTGTGTTTACAAATGTACTTTGATTGAGCTTTTAAAACTGGCTCCGGTTTTTCTTTTGGGTAACTTTGAATTGGATGTGCTGGTAATGTTTACCTCTGTAGCCTCCACCCAGCTAGCAAAGGTGTAGCATTCCCGTTTCTCATGTCCTGTCTGATCATCTACATTCTGCTGTGTGATTCTTTCTTACGGAGCCTCTAGTCGAGGAGAAATTGCACAAATCACACCAAATGAATTGTGTGGTTGGCCAAAAATAAAATGGAATATTCATTCCTGCACATTTTCTTTTTCATGTGACTTAAAATGTATGGCCTTGGGACAATTGTTACCACATTGACTCCACTATGGCAAGAAAAGGTAATTTAGTACAGAAATTGGCTGGAGTGTCTTGTCTAATAGAAACAAACATGAAACCACTTTACTGTCCCTTCGTTTCCAGGACTGCTATTTTACCATAAAATTTGCAAGGCCACAGATTGATCCAGAAGCCCCAATAACTCATGTGACTGACTTTATAATTTTCCACAGTATTCCCACATAAATGGATAGTCCTGAGAAGTGTGAGGCCATTTTAAAGTCACAGCGTGCACATGAAATCCCGGAATCGCCTTGCGGCGTAGTGAGTGAAGGCACCAGATGAGGTAGCAGACACTGACATTGAAGTGTGGCAAATACTGGGGCAAGGGGAAGCTATTGAGATGCCTGAGAGCCTGCAGCAGGGCGGCCCACTGGGCAGCCAGTGGGACAGAGGCAGCACCTCAGGTGCGGGCAGTGGGGCCTGTACGAGTGGATGTCACAGTGGGGTTGGAGCAACAGGGAGTGTGGCGGGAAGTAGTGTGGTCCAAGGGAAATTCGGTAATATTTGTTTATGCCTATCTTGTGTAATTGTCAATAGCATTCTTTTGTACTCAGAACATTGGTCAAGTAATTTGGATAAGTTTTGTAATGTAAGAGCATCAAATAGTTCTTGGAAGAGCCTATTATGAAAAACTAGTCATTGATTTCAAAATTTTCCGCCAAAATAATTTTAAAAAAAATTATTTGAAAGTTCACACACACACACACACAGAGAGAGAGAGAGAGAGAGATGGGAGAGAGAGATGGGAGAGAGGAAGGGAGGGACCTTGCATCCATTGGTATACTTCCCAGATGGCTGTAATGCCCAGCACTGGGCCCTGCTGAAGCCAGGAGCTTTATCTGGGGTCTCTCACAAAGGTGGCAGGGGCTTTAGTACTTAAGCCAGGGAGCTGGATCAGAAGTGGAGCAGCTGGGACACAAACAGGTGCCCATATGGGATGCCGGCATCAGAGGCAGTGGATTCATCCGCTACACCACAACACCAGCTCGAAACTTATTTCTTAAATCTGTTTTCCAACAGCTTTTTGAAGCCCCCTTGTACAGTACCCTTACCCATGGTTAGGACACGTACTAAGGAATGATGCGAGAAAATGTTCAGGCGTGCGATTTGTTCGTTGCTGCCCTCTCAGATGGCTTATCCTTAGCACCTAGCTAATTACTCTGTCTAGAAAGAGAGTTGCCTCTCTGTGCCAGCAGCTTCTGCATCTGCAGAACCAGTCAGCCACCCATAGAAGACACCTGAAGAAGCATTGCACGTGTGCTGAGCATAGACAGGCTTCATTTCTTGTCATTGTTCCCAAACACTGCAGCATAGTAACTATTTACTATTGTCTTGGGCAGTAAAAGTAGCTTAGAGATGATTTCAAGGATACAGGAAGACGTGTGGAGGTTCTACACAAACACCTTGCCACTTTTAGAAGGGACTGGACTGTAGCTTTGGTATCCTTGGGTTCTGGAGCCAATTGCTCATGAATCCTGAGGGATGACTGCAGTGGCTTTTATTAAATCCACTCGTGAAATCTAATTGCCAGGGTCATCTTCCTCTGCGGGAAATATTCCTATTTCATTTTTTTTGTGCTTTTCCATGAAATCCAGTTCCATTTTGGTACATGTGATGATGTTCGCTTCTTCTCCCCTCTCTCCAGGACCCCGTCCTCTCCTTTAGTCCCATCTTCTTGTGTGGGCTGGCCTAGACCCTGACTGCTGCCGGCAGCAGCATCTAACGCAGTGACGCCCAGGTGGCAGTCCGCAGTCATGGTTCTCCTCCTCCAATTCTCACCTCGTTGTTCTCTGTCCTTGTGAGTGCGGAATTCCTACTCAACCATCTGTCACTGCAGGTGGATTTCATGCTGTGTTTCTCTTTACTGCAGACACCCTGAACCTTTGAGACCACTACCTGTTTGCCTAAAACTTCAGTCTGTGGAATGGGACTACTGCTACAGGAGCATCTGCAACAAATGATAATCGATGTCTTATTTCTCCAGCAAGCGGTGATTGGGTTTGCTATCCACTGTCAGAATGCAGCTCACTTTCACCTAGTCATCATAAATTAAAAATGTTAAGGGCCAGCTCCACTACGTATGCACAGGGAGACTGGTTGTGAAAAGAACTGCGTTTCGGAGTTTGCTAAAAACAGTTGATGACTTAATTTTTTCTCCATGCATGGAACTCTAGATTGCTTAATTTATCAAATGAGTTCCTATTCATTGTGTATTAAGGACAATTTTCCACTTGAATTCCAATGAGGAGGAAGTGATTCCATGGGATTGATGATTGGCTCATGTTTTGTACCAAAAGCCAGGCCATGGGCAGTGCAAGCAAAGTTGTGTTCGACTCGGAACAATGTTATTTTCTAATAATAATTTGAAATAATTTGAAAGAATTAGTGCTAGAATATCTGTGTTTGGCTTTATTTTCTGTCATTAGACAGTAGCTACTCATGATCAGGCTACTTAATTTAGTTAACTTGAATACTTGGATTTTATACAGAATTTTCTATCCAAAGAAAGTCTTGCTTGCAGCCCCTTTGAGGGTGGTATTTCTCCTGTTTACTTGCTTGGACATTTAGTCTCCTTGATGGTGGCAAGTGTGCAAGATATTTGAAACCTCATCTCCACACTTCCATTCCCTCTCCCACCAGGATCTGAAAGATGGCTTTTCTGCTTAGGTGGTTGGTTTGTTCCCATTCCAGAAAGGGCTGCAGTTGGCGTCGGGAGATGAGCATGAGGGTCCAAGGCAGCTTTGCCCCTGACCCATTAGATTCTCCCAAAGGGAAAGTCCCCTTCCCAGTTACACGGGGCCAGTGATGGGGACAGCCCCTCAAAAGGGTTGTGAGGGTGCACAAGCTGATTCACGCACAGTGCCAGCGGCAGTGCCGGGTGCCTTGCCTGTGCTGCGGTGCTGCTGTTGGGTTGGAATGATTTTGTTCAGGAGAATGCTCAGGACATCAGACGTCTTATCTCGGGAAGAATGTCTGTGTCAGTAAAAGAGATGGGCTTCCCAAGCGGAGGTAGTGGAAGAAAGAAGCCAGAGGTGGGAGGAACCCGGCTTTGGCCGGCTTGATGGACAGCTGCTGGCTGCTCAGAAAGTGGAAAGAGCGCAACTTAGCAGCGCTGTTCTGCTCCAGCTGTGCTGTGTGAGAGAGACCAGGAAGCTCCTCTAGTCTCGCCAAGGAAGAAAAAGATTCAGGAAGTGCCCAGAGCTCCAAGAATAAGGAGCTTAGGGGCTCCGGTGAGAACTGTATCCATCCTGCACGCTCCTCTTTCTGAACCTCTGTCTAATGCCTGTGCAAGAATGCAACTGCAAGCAAACTGTTGGAACGGCATAAGGGAATCTGCCTCTCACTCTGCATTGACCGCCTCTCGGGCTTAATTGTCAGGGAAGCTGATCTGAAAGGCAGGCCAGGGTCATCTTCTCAAATAAACTGCTGGGCTGGGCTGTGGGGGCTGTGATGCTCAGCTGCAGCCGAGTGCATACCCCTTGGGGAGGGGGTGGCATCCCTGCATCCTGACCTCATTTACCGTGAGGTGCAGGCATTTGCCCAAGTGGTGAAGTTGTCATGACACCTGCATCCCACAGCAGAGAGCCTGGGTTTGATACCCAGCTGTGGCTCCTGAATCCAGCTTCCCACCAGCGCAGACTCTGGGTGGCAGTCATGATGGCTCAAGTCACTGGGCTCCTGCTACCTGCAGGGGGGACCTGGATTGCATTCTGGGCTTCCAGCGTTGGTCCCCTGCCTGAGCAGTTATAGGTATTTGAGGATTGAACCAGGAGATGGGAGCTCTCTGTTGATCTATGTGTCTCCCTTTGCCTCTGAAGCAGATAAATTAACTAATTAAAACAATAAAAGGAGAGCAGTTGGTCCAGCCAAACGTCAGTCTTCCTGTGACTGCCTTTCTTTATAAGGTCACCTGGCTAGCTAGCACTGTCTGGGCCATTTGGGTGGAGCTTGGATTTGGGAGTGGGTGTGTGGGAGGGAGCTGGGGAGGATGGCACACAAAGGTTGGCGGATGGGGACAAGTGTCTTCCCTGGAACCAGCAGCCGTGGGGTTTGGGGAAGCCATGCCCAGGAAGGTAGGAGAGAGCCAGGGCTGCTGGCACTGCTTGGAGAACATGGGACAGGTGAGGAGAATGTGGTCTTTGAGCCCCTGGCTGGAAGAGGACATTGAAGTGCTGCTCTGGGGAGAAGGAGGTGGGTGAGGGTCTGGAGCACTCCGCAGGGTCCAGGGAGACTGTTCTGGAATGAGAGCTGCAGGTACAGTGTGGGGTACAGAGGAGGAAGGGATTTGGCAGTGGGCTTGGGCCAGCATGGGAAAGGTGGTGTTTGAGTTGGGCCTTGAATGGCAAGGAGGAGTTAGCCTTGAGAAAAGGGACACTGGCCGTACCTGAGGGCAAAGCTAGACTCCCTGGTGTGAGCTGGAGTGTCTGTCCAGCACTCGGGGTGTAGGGGACAGCAGTGGGGGGTGAGCCCAAGGAGCTGGGTGCTGCGGGGACAGGCAGGGCACCCTGAGGCTGCGACCTGGGGCGTGTCCCTGGGAAGGTGTGGCCATTACCCTGCTGCCCCTCACAGCTGCAGTTCTGTGAGGCTGTTGTGGACAGTGACAGCTCTGTGTGTGACTCAGACGGAAGTGAGGACAGACACACCGAGGGCACGTGGGGACAGCTGTTGGAGTTGCTTTGATTTAGGATAAGTCATGCACTTGTAGGCTCCTCTCCAGCGGTCCAACAGCTGTCCTTGGTGGAGTGGGCCTGTTTTAAGGAACACATAATTAAAATATTTGAATTATCCATATGACCATACTAATGATTTTTCTGCTCCTAGCCTTCAACTTACCTTTGTTTTGGCTGGAGTTTTTCCTTCTGGAGCTTGTTATAAATCACAATTTGGGAAGTGGTTTAATGTTGTTACCTGGTGCATCCGTCCTAGATCACCATATTTTTCATAAAATGTACTCATTGACAAGTTTTGCCTGGAGAATTTCTCAGAAAAGCTATTCTTTTTTTAAAACAAGGTTTATTTATTTATTTGAAAATCAGAGTTGTGCACACACACACACACGGGGTGGTGGGTCTTCCATCCGCTGGTTCACTCCCCAAATGGCTGCAATGGCTGGAGCTGTGCCAATCCGGAGCTAGGAGCTTCCTCATAGTCTCCCATGTGGGTGCAGGGGCCCAAGGACTTGGACCATCTTCCACTGCTTTCCCAGGCCATAGCAGAGAGCTGGATCAGAAGAGGTGCAGCCGGGACTTGAACCGGTGCCCATATGGGATGCTGGCACTGCAGGCTGGGGCTTTAACCTGCTGTACCACAGTGCCGGCCCCAGAAAAGCTATTCTTAATCAAAGGTGTATACAAAAATACTAAGTAAGAGATTCTCTTCTGGGGGTTGGCGCTGTGGTATAGCAGGTAAAGCTTCCCCCTGAGATGCTAGCATCCCATATGGGCACTGGTTTGAGTCCCAGCTACTCCACTTCTGATCTAGCTCCCTGCTAATATGCCTGGAGAGGCAGTGGAAGATGGCACAACTGCTTGGGCTGCTGAACCCACGTAGGAGACCCAAAAGAAACTCTTGGCTTCTGCCTGGCCCATCCATCCCCAGCTGTTGTAGCCATCTGGGGAGTGAACCAGCAGGTAGAAAATTCTCCCCCTCTTTCCCTTCCCTCCTTCTCCCCCCCTCCCTTTCTCTTCCTCCCATAACTATGCTTCTTAAATAAATAACTCAATCTTTTTTTTTTCTTTTTTCAAAAAAAGATTTTCTTTTTCACTGAGGTCTCAGACACATGACCCTGCTTGGAACTAGTTTGTACTGACTTCCTTTTAAGGTCAAGTGCAGGGTATGCACCCGCAAGGTTGAAGGGCTCTTTTTACATGACCAGCTGGAGAAAGTAAGCACGAATTTTTTGGTCTTTTGGAATGGAAAAGGTGAGATAAAAATGTTACTCGAGACTTTTGAGCATATTAAAATCATGACTCACATATTGTCACTTGCTGGGGACTGTCTTCATTTATACTTCTCTGAGCATAATTATTAACATTGCCCCTTTCTCTCTAAAGTGGCCTGGCTTGGAAAGCTACATTGTTTTGTCACTTCATCCATACATAGATGTAACTATTTTCCCTGGCTTACTGCTGCTTCACTTGTGACCGGATGCTTTTATTTTTTCTTACATAGTGGCTATGATGGTGTGTGTGCCAGTTGATCATCTTTTTTACTTAATACATCTGTCCAGGTTCTGCTGCCCAGATTTGATATTTTTTGATTGCTGCTATATCTGTTAGGAATGTGTTTGGCTGAAACTCAGCTGAGCAGTGGTTTCAGCAGTGAAGGGCTCTGTTCACTTAACAAGGAACCAAGGATTGGTGTGGCCCCTCGGGGCTGCCGTCCACGATGGAAACCTGGTCTTCGCATCCCACCATCCTTGCGCTATTTTTTATTCTCCTGCTGCACTGGCAGGCTCTGCATCAGTGGTCCAGCAAGTAGAGGAGGAGAACAGCCCAGGGGCCCTGGCAGCTAAGTCCACTCAGTTGTAGACATTGTTCGCTAAAGCACCCTAGCAACATCTGTGAGTGTCTCATTGCTCAAAACTGGGTCCCCCGTGTATTCCTCGCCACCAAAGTATCTGGGAACTTCTCAGATTTTGTGTTAGAAGATGCCACAAGGGTGTGAATGGCTTTTTGTTTCCACAAAGTCTGCCAGAGCTATAAAGTGCTGCTTTGTGGGATGTAGAAATAAGGTTTTTGGAGCGACAGTTCTCTTTGAAGAGTTAACCACTGCCGCAGCACTAAAGAGCCCTGTGACATCCATGACTGAATAAGAATTATGAAAGATTCACCAGAGCTCCTTCAAGCGAGGGGCAGTGATCTTATACAATGTCCAAGTTAATTTTTTCCTTAATTTAATTCTGAAAATAAAGCTAACAGATTCACCAAGTGTTTCAAGAGAGTGTTTCATTAGCCAAGATTGTGTTATGCATGGCCAACTCTACATGATACTTAATGTCATTAAAAATTGGGAAATACCATTTCATTTTTAAAAGCATCATGTAATGTCAGATATTCTAACATTGGCAAAGCAATTACAATTTCTCCCATTTTTAGCTGAGTTAGAAATATCCCAAAGATGTGTGTGAATATTCTAATTCTTTAAATCCTTCTCAATGACTTAATTTTGCTTAATTTCAACATGCAATGTATTGTATGCGTTATCTGCTGTGAATCTAAAACATGTTCCAACAACGTTGGGTACAAGTAATGCAACATAATTGATTTGTGCATGTACAAAGTGTACATGGGTTTTAGTTTGTTTTGTTTTCCCAGATCATATATGCATATGTGCATAGCTTCCTCTTATTCTCAAAAAATTGTCCCGAAGTATTGACACCGGGAAATATCATCTTTCTTATGCAAGTTAAAAACTATTTAATGCCTTATCCTTCCTCCATCCTCCTTCCTTCTTTATTGTAGAGTCAATTTTTAATTCTTTCCTACCACCCACAGGCAGTCATTTTCATGTGCATCTCTTTATTTGAATGGGTTATTGTACAATCTGTTACTTTATTTGAAAGTATTTATGTTTCATTTTGCATTGCCTGCATTTACATTATTTCATGACTTTTGAGGCCTTATCTTCCATTAGCTTAACAAAAGAGTCATTGCCATGAAATTGTACCTTGTGTTATGATTAGTTGAAATTTAAAGGCAACATTACATAGTGTTAAGGCTCTTGAGGTTATACAAAGCCCAGAACAGCCTACTTATTTGGTTTGTTTCTCTGGAAAAAGAACTTGTATAACATGAAAGTTAAAATCTGACAAGAATGTGGCTAATGATTGGGTCATAGAATCTGATGTTCCCTTAAAAATAATAAAATACACTGCTTGGGAATTGAGAGTGTCTGAACCTGGAAGGGATGACTTTGGGAGTTCAGTGTTTTATTGACCTGGGTTGGAACAAAGTGGAATGACTAAGTTTTTTGGGGGGTTGGAGGAGGTAATAGATCTTGAGAGAGGGACCATATTCCTTTTAAATATATCCAGATCCTGGCCATCTGCTTGGTTTGTTGTTAGAGTTTCTGGCAAGGACCACTTAGCTAATCAAAGAAAGAAAGAAGGAAACCAACCATGGAGCTACAAAACCACTTCTTGGAGTGTCTACATGGGCTACAGAGAAGGAAAATTACCAAACTGTGGTTTGCTCTTTCTTTCTTGTTAAAGAGAGTGATAAGATAAACAGTGAAAAGGGTGAGAATAGACTTGGTAAAGAGGAATTAGACACCTAAGACGAGTGACAAGACTCAACAAAGACACCTTTTGGTTTAAATGAGTTCAGATCCTCTGCTTTGGATGCATTGTTTCCCAGTGTCCTGGGAAGACCTGGATGTAGAATTGCTGAGTTCGAGCTGACCCATCTTTTAGAACTCTTGGGCGGTGCTAACAGTGTCCACGGTGGAGACAGCCAGGGCTAGCTTTCAGATTCCGCTGTGTTGCTAAGGACTCCAGGCTGCATTCTAAACTGATGAGCCAATGGGTTGGTGAGGCTGCTATCAGGCAGCGTCCTTGGTTACAAGTAACAGAAGCCCACTCTGAATAACAAATACAAATGAGTATTTTGAGATGGACACGGGATATCTTGACAGGAAGATAGAACCAGTTTCAGAAAATGGCAGGCAGCAGAAGCCAGACAGTCAAGAACACAGCCAGTTTGCGCTGACGGAATGGAGCTGTATGGGAGCTGATGCTGGGGACCCTGCTAGTGGACATCTCGCTGCTACCTGCTGGACTCTTGACAGCCCCCAGGACACAGTCTGAACTGCTCTGACTACCCTGCCATTCCCTCCATTCTCCGAGTCTTCGGTAGGCACCCTTTCCTGAGCTTAGGTAAGTTGGCCGTATCCTGGCTACTTGTATTCTGGGAGACCATGCATACTTCTAGCTTCCTGTTTACCTTTCATAGTGAGATCTGGTGAAGATGTCCTTCATTGTGTTAGCCATCAGGAAAGGCAAATGTTGACTGCTGTGATCACAGGAAAGGAAAGAGGTTGCCGCTGGGAATCAGTATGGTTCACTTGGTCTGTTCCTCTCAGTTGAAACTCATCCTTTTTGATGGGAATCCTCAGTTAGAAAATGGTGCAAAAATGATAATTCAGAATTTCTGAAAGGCCTTTGCTACACTTGCCCGCAAGTCTCATGTACAAGTCATAACCAATTGAACATCTCAACCCAAAGAGTGTTGGGCAATGTGAGCGATGCCTTGAGGCACCCCCGGGGAGGGAGCCTGGGCTCCGTAATGAATTGGCTGAGCACATCAGGGGGGAGGCTCATCAAATCGGCTTTTGAAGTGGAGCTGGAAGGGATAGCACACTGAGGAAGAGAATTAGGATCCCTCAAGATCCCCGTGAGCTGCCGCGCGGGGCTGAATCTAACAGGGTGAAATGTAATAGGGAATGAACATTCCGTCTTGTTCTGGTGTTCGGAGACATCGGCTGCTTCTGTGTGATGAATAAGGAGTAATCACTTCCCACCATCATAGGTGAAAATGCCTTTTGCCTTTTAGTTGAATGGAGGAAGCACTGTGTGTGTGTGTGTGTGTGTCAATCATTTGATATCTTTAAAAACAAAGCCTAAATACCAAAACTGCTGGGATGATGCTGTGGGGTGTTGTGGAAATGAAGTATCCTCCAGAAGGAAGAGATGTACCCCATTCCACTCTGTGTGACCCAGGTAACATATAAAACACTCGTCAGTTTTGAACACATTTCCGAATTCTTATAGTGGCCAAGAGGCAGGTAAGTGGGAAAGCTTGGCAAGGGAAGGGCAGGTAACGGAATGAGTTGCTGTCCCTGAGGACTGGGAGATGTGATTGCTGCCCAGAAACCCAGCAGCTGTCTGGGGGAGCAGCGGCCGTGTGGTGTCACCATAGAGGGAAGAAGGCTTCCAGTCCCAAGAGCGAGCTGTGCCTTGCAGGGAAATAGTGTTGGACATGGCCTGTGACCACTAGCTGTGACCAGCTAGGCTGTTCTGTTAGGGAAATTCAAGCATTTCACACGAGGGATTGTTTGGTCTCCTTGAATGTTGAAGTTTTCCGAAGCCCTTTTGCTCAGGAGGCTATTGAAACTTTTAATATCTGCCTGAGTTTTAGTAAAAAGCTCAGAACAGCTTTCAGAGCTGGGAATATTAATTCGTCATTAAGCTGGAAAGAAGGGCTTAATAAAGAGCAACATGAGACGATAAATATTTGATTTGAAAAGATGGGATCATAAACCAATCAGCAGAGCACTTGAGAAGAAGTCTTGTTCTCACTGGCGCTAGGCTTCTGGAACACTCACTGGCCACTCTTGAAGAGCTGCATAGTGTACATGTTAGAGAGATTTTATTTTCAGCTTATTTTCAGCCTTAAGATGGTGGTATGTTAGACATGCCTTGCTGATCAAGAAAATTATAAAGGTAATTGTTATGGGAGTTGAACTTGCCAGAGACCTAGGGAAGTCTCTCACACTTAAAAAACACAAACAAGTTGCAAAATAATGGCTCTGTCAAGAAAATTACACGTTGATTCATCATTCAGTACTGGGAGTCGGCTGAGGGGTCTGCTCACGAAACATCTCCTTTTTGAAGGTTATTTAGTAGAGGGGTGGGTTTCAGGGTTTGGTACTCACACATGCAGCTTTGTAGCCACGAAGTTGACCACAGTCCTCCTTCATGAACAGTTATTGAGTGCCTCCTGCAACCATGATTGCAGCTGAGCAGGATCATAGCATAAAGTACCCAGCTAGGAAATGCAAAGTTAGGAAAGTGGTGGTTTCAAGATTTTTGGCCTTTACAGTGCAGACAAGTGCGTGGGTCATCTCCAGCAACAGTATTTATTGGGAGAGATCAGCACAAAAACAGCCTGCAGTGTGATTGGAAAATTATAGCCTAGTAAAGGATCCCCGGGTCCCTGCTGCTGGAACAGTCTGTAGGAGCTGCGTTGGAGAAGGTCGGGCTGGGCTCTGGACTGGTTTCCCTGCTTTTCCGTTTCTCCTCCTCATTCTCTAACCTCTTTGTTCTGGAACAGTCGAAGACTGTCTAGAGGCCGACACTGCCAGCTCTCCATTTTGGATGTGCTCAAAGTGTATGCCTTTGTCTATTCCAAAGCAGGTGGGTGCCATGTGTTGTATGCCTGCTGTGGGTCAGGATAACAGTGGTGATTAAACCAGAAGGCTCTCGCCTGCAACTGTGAGAATAATAGGAGAGAGAGAAAATCCCAAGCCAAGGGAGCTATGGATGCCCAGAGCAAGGTGTGTATTTAGGGCGATATTCCCAAGAGATTGATGTTTGAGCCGCATTTGGGCAATTAACCAGGTGTGTTTAGGGCAGGGGGACTCCGTAGAGAGAAGCGAATGGCAGCTGCCGAGGGCTGGAGGAGCAGGTGTGGCGTGGAGGTGGAGGGGAAGGCCCGCAGTTTGTTCTTCAGGGTGTCGTCCTTGCTATGGGCTCTTCTCAGAACCGCCTGAAGAACTTGTTGGAAATGCAGATTCCTGGAACCAATCGCTCCTCCTCCCCACCACGATGGGAGTCTCTGGAGGTGGGGCCAGGTGTGCCTGACTGTGAAGGCCCACCGAGTGTGAGCGAACTGGAAAACAACTGGGGAGCGCCAGGGAGCAGCTGGGAGCTTTAGAAGGACGATTATGACCCTCATTTGTGATCACATGGGTGAAGCTGGGCAACTGTGTGCTGAGCAAATAAGCCAGCGCGGAAAGACAAAGACTGCGTGATCTCACTTAGGTGGGCAATCGGCGGAAGCTGACCTCAGAGAAACAGCGGAATGGTGGTTACCAGAGCTGGGCTGGGCTGGGCTGGGCTGGGCGGGAGACGTGGGTCGGAGGATATCAAGTTGGTTAGGATGAGTAAGTCCTAAGGCTCTGCTGGGCAGGTGGTCACTATAGTTCATTATAACGTGTACTTGAAAACTGCTAAGTAGATCCTAAATGTCCTCACCACAAAAAATGACAAGTGTGTGAGATGATGGATAGGGTCATTAGCTTGATTTAATCATTGTGCAACATATCCGTATAGATCAAAACATCGCCTTCTACGCTATGCATACCCTTTCATTTTTTCAGTTATACCTCAATAAAGCTGGGGGTGCAGGGAGAAAGACTACTCTGACCATGAAGTCAGATGGAAATGGGGGGAGGACGGGGCGGGGGAGGGGTATTGTGATGGCTTGCACCAGGGATGAAGGCAGGAGGTAAAGCTGCAGTGGGGGCTGGGGAGGAGGGGTCGGATCTAAAGCATACTTGGAAGGTAGACCTGACCTGGTGTTGTGATCGGTTGCATGTGGCCGGGTGGGGACACCTCCTGGGTTGCTGGGGGTGGGGGGGGGAGGGATGAAGGGCACCTTGTGTTCAGAAAGAGGATTCAGGAGGATCCCTGTGCTGGTGGCAAAGCTGGGTGTGGAGCAGCCTCTGTGTTTGCTTTGTTATCTGGTTTCCTGGCTGGGAAGAGAGGATGGCAGGTGTAGATGCGCTGGGGAGGAGAGCTGTGAGGATTTCCCTTCCTAAGGGCCACAACTTCTTATCCTTTGCTTCACTGGCACTTCCATCTGGTACATGTGGACATTCTGGAGTGGCCCTGCTGTGTGCACGCCTCCACAGTGACACTGTTTCAGGGATTCCCAGGAGATGCAAGGTTGCAAGGCTTCCCGGTGGGGTTGCAGGCTCTCCAGTGTTGGGGCTGCAGTTAACTCTGCCTCCGGGTGTATGGGAGACTTGGTGGGAAAGTGGAGTTAAAAGTAATTGGGGGGGAAGGGGCTGGCACTGGGGCATAGTGGGTAAAGCCGCCGCCTGCAGTGCCTGCATCCCATATGGGCGCCTGTTTGAGTCCCGGCTGCTCCACTTCAATCCAGCTCTCTGCTATGGCCTGGGAAAGCATTAGAAGATTGCCCAAGTCCTTGGGCCCCTGCACCTGTGTGGGAGACCCAGAAGAAGCTCCTGGCTCCTGGCTTCAGATCGGCACAGCTGTGGCCCTTGAAGCCATCTGGGGAGTGAACCAGGGAGTGGAAGACCTCTCTCCCTTTCCTTTTCCCTCTGTGTAACTCTGACTTTCAAATAAATCTTTTTTAAAAAATAATTTGTGTACAAATGAAATTTGAAATCCCTGCATAGCTTTCTAATAATATGTGTTTTCCACCAACATCTTGAGCTGTCTTGCTGTGTATACTCTGCAGCTAGTGCTGGGCCTGGTGTGTGCGCAGGGCTATCATTTGTTGCTAACCTTGACCATTGACATGAGGCTGATGGTGGAACCCATGGTGCTCCAAACCCATATTCTGAGTCACTAAGCTTGGGGTAGACATTTTTCTTGCTGCTGCAGTTAATATTACCTACATATTCTTTTCCTACTGCGTACACATAAATTTACCAACTCTGGGAGTTGCTCCTCAGGTCCTCATTGGGTACAGACTGGCCATGGGCACCTTGAGGAAAGAAGAAGTCTACAGTTTTAAATATTTATTTATAGGGGCTGGTGCTGTGGCTCACTTGGTTAATCCTCCGCCTGCGGTGCCGGCATCCCATATGGGCACCGGGTTCTAGCCCCGGTTGCTCCTCTTCCAGTCCAGCTCTCTGCTGTGGCCTGGGAGGGCAGTGGAGGATGGCCCAAGTGCTTGGGCCCTGCACCTGCATGGGAGACCAGGAAGAGGCACACCTGGCTCCTAGCTTCGGATCGGCGCAGCGCACCGGCCGTGGCAGCCATTTGGGGAGTGAACCAACAGAAGGAAGACCTTTCTCTCTGTCTCTCTCTCTCACTAACTCTGTGAAATAAAAAAATATTTATTTATTAATTTGAAAGGCAGAATTACAGAGAGGCAGAGAGAGGGAGAGAGGTCTTCCATCCTCTGGTTCACTCCCCAGATGGCCACAATGGCCAGAGAGGAGCTGAAAATGAAGCCAGGATCCTGGAGCTTCTTCCGGGTTTCCCATATGGGTGCAGGGACCCAAAGACTTGGGCCATGCTGCTTTTCCAGGGTATAGCAGAGAGCTGGATCGGAAATGGAGCAGCTGGGAATTGAACCGGTGCCATATGGGATTCCAGCACGGCAGGTGGTGGTTTTACCTGCTACACCACAGCACCGGCCCCAAGAAGTCTATATCCTTAACAGAGAACTCCATTTCAATTGCTGGCATGGGCTTTGGGCATCAGACTGGGGCAGTGCACCTGACACGGAGGGGGAACTGGGGGCAGGCTGGGGGTGTGCTTTGTTGTGCACCTGGGTCCCTCTCAGTGTCTTACTGCCTGCCCCTTTCATCCTGGAAGGAGCCACTAAATTGAGGCAGAACTGTTGACTTTCATGTGTATAGGATTCACTGGTTTGTAATCTAATTTATTTGGTTGTCTTAGAAGCAAATAAGGGAAGAGCCAGGTAGCAGTTGCCAACCGTGTATTTGCGCCGTCATTCATTGTCTCTCTCTGACTCCCTTTGTCCTCCAGGGCCCCTGCTAACCTCATTGACAGTCCCCTCTGCGCTGACCGAGGCGCTCCCCTCCCTGCGTAATTAAAGAGGGAATGAGAATGTCAATTCAACTTCTCACTCAGAGTTGGTGCTAACCACAGATCTTATTTTAGGGCAGGGCCTTTCCCCTCTAGCTTCTTTAAATCCCCTATTAAATCAGACGCTTTATTTACTGAACAAACAAGCCGTGATTTCACAGAGAACAGTGAACAAGTGCTCGCCTTCTTGGGGGAAGGGGGGAGATGGTTCTTTGTGCTGTTCCGCCCACGCTGAGGGGTGAGGGAGGTTTTCTTGCATCCTCAGTGGCAACCCCCCACCTCCTTACCAAAAGCAAGCCTGAAGCCGAAGAGAGTGCAAGACAGCAGCAGTGTCCTGGTGTGTGTGATCAAAGTTCTTGTTGCTAGCAAGATCTTTCTGGAGCTTTCTCTACAGAAAGTCACCTTGATGAGAAGCAAGAGCACATGAAGGCACGCCACTCAGTGTGAGGAGGAGCTCAAGGCACGGGCTGCCTGCCACCTGGGACAGTGGCCGACAACCTCTGGGCAGCAGCCAGCGCCTCTGACCTCGCAGACACAATGGTGTGTGCTTGGCCCACAAGGGGACCAACGGCAAATTATGCTCCCAAATCCAGCACAGTCTGACTTCTAACGAGCTGCTAACGAGCTGCTCACTCCAGGAGTTTTTGTGAAGCACAAACACATGGGGCTGTGTGATTGGTTATCAAGAGCACTTTTCACAGTATTTCAGAGCTAGGGGAGGCCCTTCAAGAGCATGTGCACTGGGGCCAGCGCTGTGGTGTAGTGGGCGAAGTCTCCACTTGCAGCGCCAGAACCCCATATGGGTGCTGGTTCATGTCCTGGCTGCTCCTCTTCCAATCTAGCTCTCTGCTATGGCCTGGGAAAGCAGTAGGAAATGGTTCTGGTGCTTGGGCCCTTGAACCCACATGGGAGACCCAGAAGAAGCTCCTGGCTTCAGATCAGTTCAGCTCTGGTCATTGCAGCCCTCTGGGAGAGTGAACCAGCAGATGGAAGACCCCCCCCCCCCCCTCTAGCTCTACCTCTCAAATAAGTAAAATCTTAAAAAAAAAAAAAAAAGTGCACTCTCCTCACTTAGAGCAAAGGGAAGAGATCCAAGGTGATGAAATAATTTGCCCCAGGACCTGTAGCATACAAGTTCAAGTCATGGCTGGAATCCAGGTCTCCCAGCACCTCTTCTAGAATTGCTTCCTCAGTTGCTGGCCAGGGATAACTTGGGTCAGTTGACTTAGGGTGTGGGAACCCCCTCTGCGGGAACTCACCTGGGGTCCACTGAAGAATGGCTGGATCAGCATCTTGGGCCTGGAAGGAGCGGGTGAAACAAACTAGCTTGCCCAGGTGCCTGTCACACTGATGTGTGTGAGCTGCTTTCCTGTCCTACGTTGAGTTGGGTATCATTTGCGGGGCTGGTTGATGATTGGGGCATCCGTTTAGGGTACTGTTTCCCCGGGAATAGGCTGGGGGACTGGACAGTCTGGGGGGTGTGTGTGTGTATCTTAGTTATTTAAATGTGTAGACAGGTGTCCAGGCTTGCCTTTGGATGATCCACACACCTGTTCCTCGAACCGTGTGAAGGCATCCAGGTTGGACACACCTGCTGCCCCACTCGCTACAGTGGATCTTCTCACGGACCAAAGTTGCAAGGCTGCCCCTCAGGTCAGAGCTGGGAGCAAACATCCCAGAAATGGATCAGTGTGTGTCGTGACCTGCCTGGCCTTGAGCACTTGGTGCCTACATTGCGGTTGGTGCTGAGGTTATTGTCATCCACAGTTTCATGGATGGTTTAGCTGCTTTCTTAATGTTTGTGGCTTCTGGAAGGACAATGTGAGGCCTCACCTAGACATGCAACATTTTCACACATGGGAGATGCTATGTCCATGCTGATGACAGTGAATTGCATCCGGAGATAAGCTGAAAATAGAGGTGGGTTTAACCGGGGCTCTAGCATCAGACCTCTGAATTCTAGACGTCTGGTTCCATGGGCGCTGTAACTGGGAAAGTGGGGCCTGGGGAGTGCCTGTCTCTTGGAGTTGTTGTATTAGATAATGCCTAAACTAAAACCACTTAGGATGGTGCCCGGCTAAGACCAAGGAAGGATTGAGTGTTGTTGTTGCCTAGAGAGAGTGCCATTGGCAATGACCTACTTCTCTGAAGAAGTGGAAGAAACAAGGGACGAATAACCGCCTAAGCCAAGAACACCTTGTGGTTTTGGATTCCTCCAAGGCTGGTCTTTGACAAGGTTGCTTGTTGTATTTGAGGTTGTCCTTGGTCTCTCCTCTTGGCTGGTGCTAATAGGGAGCCCTGGGTGGAGCAGAGGGCAGAGGAAGGGATGTAGGTGCCTTGGAGTAACTGAGGGCCCAGTACAGGAGAGCCCTCCCCCCAAGGCATCCCTCAACCCAAAAACAAGATGCCAGGTGTTAGTGCTAGAACTTCACTTTCTTCTGATCCATGGGTAGCTGCTCACTGTCCCCAGACACCAGCTCCTTTGTCCATGGCCGTATCAGGATCATTTTCACTGCCATGCAAATATTGAACTCCATAATCTAACTCCAACCTTAGAATAGGGAAGTTAGCTCTCTGGCCTCCCTTAGGTTGAAGCAAGAAAACCATGAAGGACTGATCTTTGGAGGCCCCTTTGCAGTTCATTTTCTTTGACCATTATTCTGGTTCTTTGGACTGTAAGATGCTTTGGGCTGGCTGATGACCACCTGTAGTTAAGAGGTACATGTTGGGATGTTCCCCAGATTGACCCAGCATCTGGTGCCTGACCTGGTACAGTCAGCATCTGTCTGCCCGCTGTGCCTGTGTGCGCTGTCTTGTACTCTTTGTCGACCAGCCTTCAGGGCTGTTAGCTGGCATCAGGGCCAATGGCTCTGTGTTCCAGAGGAGACGCTGGGACCCCTGGGGCACATTTCCCTGAGCTGCTGTGCATACCTGAATACCTGCAGGTATGTGCAGGTGGCCTGAAAGGTGAGGAGAAGTTGAAGGAAGTCAGTGGTTTCTGTTCCACCCATATGCTGAGAACTGAAGCCGTGGATGCTCTGCGGAGCCTGTCTCGACATCTTCATGTCCAGATGGGCCACACAGATCTAAGGGTCCTCTGCCTGCATGGCCATCCAAGCCCACCTGCTCATGGCACACACCGGCCGCCGGTGGAATTGAAGGGAAGGAGCCTGTTGCACAACCCGCAGGGGGGCGAAGGTAGTCAGTTCTTCCAGCTATACCAGGAGCCTCTTTCCTTCTGTCCTAGTCTCAAAGAGCACTAGTTAATAACTCACACACAGTTACCAATTAAGGAGAAATTTCATTTGAAGCAACAGTAGGTTCAATTAAATGTGTTTGGAAATCAGGTGCATGAATTGCTCTGGAAGGAACGTGAATATTTACATATCGTATATATGCATCGTGACTGGGGGTGTAGGAGCGTGTATATGTTTTAAACATGCACATTTGGCTAACAGTCAGGGTTGAAAAATTGCCCCGAGACCTAGTTGCCAGTCACATGTCTAATTAGTCGCGCATATAAAATGTAACCATTGCTTTGTCAGTGATCTAAGTGGAGAGATTTCTGTTTTAACCTCACTGTTCCTGGAAGGAGTGAGGCTAACGATTTTTTGAGGGATTGGAGTAGAAGGAGTGGAGAGAAGACTTAGGAAGAAGGATCACTTTCTCTGTTTAAAAGTGCTGCAGAGAGCAAGCACTTGATGGGATTTAGATAGCACCTGCTGCTTGCTGACCATCCTGAGCTCCTGGGGGAGGTTAAAAGGGCACCAGGGGTGGGTGTTTGGTGTAATGATGAAGACCATCCTTGGAATGCCCACATCCTGTAACTGGGGACCTGAGTTCAAGTCCCGCCTTTGCTAACAGTTTCAGCTTCCTGGCAATGTGCACCCTGGGAGGCAGCAGGTGTTGACTCAAGTGCTTGGATCCCTGCCACCCACAAGGGAGACCTGGAGGGAATTCTGGGCTTCAGACTCTGGTCTGGTCCAGCCCCAGCTGTTGCAGGCATTTGGGGAGCGACCCAGTGGATGGAAGATCTCTGTTTTTCTGTCTCTGCCTCTCTGCCTTTCAAATAAGATGAATGAATGAATGAGGATCATAGGGCATGATGCTGGCCTCCAGGATCTTAGAGGTTCTTCTGGTAGAACAGCAAAAAACAAATAGATGTGGGTGACACACGCTTATTTATCAAAAGAATAGCTGTACATGCAGTCACAAGAATTCTACAAAGATAATCTGGGAAATTCTAAAGGATAAGAGATGTAAAATAAAGAGTTGGAGGAAGGTCATAGCTTATAAGAAATAAAACATTTGTAGAATGATTTTTAATGGAGACAAATTTAGTTGCCTGCTTTGCTTGCTTTCTAGAGAATTTTTTTTCTGCAGGGAACCATCAATAGCATAAGAAAAGAGGTGGGGAGGAGTACCCTGGCCCCTCTGGCTGCTAGTGGTTGAATGCAGTAGTCCTTTCATGGAAACAGCCCGGCGCTCTGTGACCATGTCCTTTGATTGGTCTTGGGGGGAAGCACTTTCTACTGAAATGTCTGATTCCATCACCAAGCATAGAGGTTAAAAAGCGTGAGCTCTACGGTGAGGTCATCTAGATTAAAATCTGGGTCCTGGTGATAGCTTTGTGTCCTCTCTAAGCCTTGTCAGTGAAATGGGGATAATAACAATACTTATCTCCTAGGGCGGATACAGGATTAGCTCAGTTGTGTGTTTATTATGCTGGGTACTGTTCTCAGAACTTAATCAGCACTCAAAAAAAGTTAGCCATTAATAGCTACTGTTGTTATTACTGTTATAGCTGTGTACACTTTTGGAAGTATATGATATGTTTATAGAAAAATATTTGAGTGAGCATACCAGAGTCATAACTAATTGCCTCATTTGGAGATGCAAAAATTAAATTACAAAATTGTCATGAATCTAGAGCTATTAATCAGATTTAAAGGAAAGCGCTTCTTATACTCCTCAGCTAACCCTACAAGATAAGATTTTCTCCTTTAGCTCTGCTGCCAGAGTGCCATTTAAAAGCACACATTATTTTTAAGAAGTAGGAGGGACTGGTGTTATGGCACAGTGGGTTAAGCTGCTGTGCGGGGCTCCTGCAACCCATATCGGAGTGCCTGGAGCGAGTCCTGCCTCTGCTTCTGATTCAGCTTCCTGCGAATGAGCGCCTTGAGAGGCAGCAGATGATGGCTGTGGTACTTGGGTCCCTGCCACCCACCTAGGAGACCTAGATGGAGATCCTGGCTCCTGGCTTTGGTCTGACCCAACCTCGGTTATTGCAGGTATTTGAGGAGTGAACCAGTGGATGGAAGGTCTTTGCTCTGTCTCTCCCTCTTCTTGTGTTGCTCTGCCTTTCAAATGAATCAGTCAGGGGCTGGATTGTGGCACAGCAGGTTAAGCCATCACTTGGCAGCTTGAGTCCTGGCTGCTCCACTACTACTACTACTGCTTTTTTTTTTTTTTTTTTAGATTTTATTTATTTATTTGAGAGTCAGAGTTACAGAGAAGGAAAGGGGGGGGAGAGGGAGGTGGGGGAGAGAGAGGAGGAGGAGGGAGGGAGAGGGAAGGAGTGAGGGAGAGGGAAGGAGGGAGGGAGGTCTTCCAACCACTGGTTCACTCCCCAATTGGCCTCAATTGCTGGATCTGCACCCATCTTGAAGCCAGGAGCTAGGAGATTCTTCTGGGTCTCCCACATGGGTACAGGGGCCCAAGGACTTGGGCCATCTTCTACTGCTTTCGCAGGCCATAACAGAGAGCTGGATCAGAAATGGAGCAGCTGGGTCTCAAACCGGCACCCATATGGGAGGCCAGCACTGCAGGTGGTGGCTTTACCCACTATGCCACAGCACTGACCCCTGCTCTACTTTTAATCAAGCTCCCTGTTTATGTGCTTGGGAAAGAGCAGTAGAACATAGCCAAAGTACCTGGACCCCTGTACCCACACAGGAGATCAAGATGAAGCTCTTGGCTTTGGCCTGGCCCAACCCTGACTATTGTAGCCACTTGAGGAGTGAACGAGTGGATGGAAGATCTCTCTCTGTCTCTGTCTGTCTCTCTAACTCTGCCTTTCAAATGAATAAATAAATCCTAAAAGTCACATATGTAAAACTCATGATTTAAAAGTGTAGTCGTTATGTTTTAGCCTTGTTTAGCTGATTTTCCCACTTTATTTCTAGGAGTTTTTTAATTGCTTTTAACGCTGGAAGTTGTAACACTGGAAGTTGTTATAAGAATTACTATTTTTCTAGTATATTGGTGAAAATCTTCAACTAGTTATTTGATTTTGTAACTTGTTTCTGGAAGCTATTACTTCTATTTAAAGATTTATTAATTTATTGTAAGAGTTACTGAGAGAGAGAGGGAGAGACATAGGAAGATCTTCTATCCTCTGGGTCACTCCCCAGATGGCTGCAAGGGCTAGGGCTGGGCCAGGCAGAAGCCAGGATCAGAAGCTTCTTCCAGGTCTCTCATGTGGGTAGCAGGGACCCAAGCACTTGGGCCATCTTCCACTGCTTTCCCAGGCCATTAGCAGGGAGCTGGATCAGAAGCAGAGCAGCCAGGACACGAACCGGTGCCCATATAAGATGCTGGCATCATAGGCTTTACCTGCTATCCCACCATGCCAGCCCCCTGCTAATTTTTTTTGAAGGAGAAAATGGACCTAAAAAGAAAAGGCCATGGATCCTAAGTTCATCGTAAGCTGATGTTTATGGAGGCAATGTGGCAGTTTTCCAGGTGAGAGGTGCAGCTCAGAATCTCACCTTGTGACTAAGTAGCTGTAAAGTAGTTGGACTGCTTTTATGCCCAAATTTATGTTTGTGAGACCTGTCCAAAAATCCTCTGTGGAGTAAACCTTTGACTTGGTTTGGACATAACAGGGGATGACTCGCTATCAGTCTAAGATCATGCCAGCTTTCAGATTCAGCTTTTAGCACAGTTCCCACTCGGTCCAGGTGTCCCTGACCCAGAGCACGGCTGCGCCAGGTTTACCCAACGGGATGACCTGCTTTCTCAGACTGCTGTGCGTCCTGGGGGACACTGAGTGCATCAGGTGCTTGTGGGGACTGGACACACCCCTCAAGTGCATGGGGAGTGACCTTAGGAATGTTCTGGCAGCCACACCTCCTGAAGTGCTTCCTCTCTGTTTCTGCTCATGGCTTCAGACCAAGCTTGCATGAGCTGAGCCTCACTGACCGCGCTGACACCATAGTTGCCATTTGGGAAGGCTGCCTTGTACAGAGGTTGAGCCAGCAGGGATGGCCAAGACCCTGAGCTGTGTGGTCAGGGGTTCAGGATGAAAAAGGGTCCATTTCCCTGGACAACAAAAGTGTCCGTCTTTCCAGCATCTCTTAGATGGGAGGTTGGGAGGGTGCTGTCTTTTCTAGAATACAACAGAAGAAAGCATGGTTGCTGTGTCGTAGTGGATCAACACAGGCAAAGACTGTTCTCATTCTAGGTTTAGTGATTTCAGGGCTGAGAACCAGGGCGACTTGCCAGACACCTACCTAGGCCATGGGAAAGGCAGAGAAGGATCTTGCTGGGGCCCAGACTGACCACGCGGGCCTGCTGTGGGGATCCAGAGGATCTGGTGAGGACCTGGGCGTGGCAGCCCTCACAGCGTGCTGGGACCAGCACTGGGTACAGTTAACTGAAAAGGTACACTTTGTCACATTTAGCTGAAAAGCCCTACATTTAAATGTAAGTTCCTAACTTCTCTTCATCAGAATAGAACCATAAAAGGGCTTTTCCCAAACGTTTCCCTGTGTACCCTGTCCCTAGGGAAAAAGCTTTACAAGGAGGCTCCAAGGGTCTCTTAGTAACAGGTCTTTTAAGAGCCAGCAACTGCTTTCCTTAAGCAGTTCCTCTTTTTGCAATTTAAGTCGGTTACTTTGATCTTTATATGAACTCTTCATTTGGGGGAAGACCATTAGTGGCCGCTTTAGAATTCTGTTTATCAGGCTTTCTAGTTGCTTCCTCATGTTACCTTACAGCTCCTGTGAAATATCTCTGGGCCCTTGGAAGAGACAGGGTCCAGTTTGATCTTCACCCTATCGGGGCTTCTTGAGTTCCAAGGAGAGAGAGAGAGACGCTGGTTCCTTGGAGTTCTCACCTGGGCTGAGTCACCACCGACGTTACTGTGCGTTTGTCTGCTCTGGTCACCCCTGCGTGCCAACTCTTCCTGCCCTCGTTAATTGAGCTTTCCCCTTCCCGGGTGCTGTCCTTCCTCCGCCTGCCCCTGCTCTATCTTCCCTCGCTGTTGCTATGACCTGCCTTGTTCTTAAAAATCTAGGGGTTCAAGGTCACTTGGAATTCCAAGTCTGCCCTTGGCCGGTGCATACTGGTTCCCTTCAGGTGTTACTTCCTGAGGTTGATGAACAACATCCGCAGTGACTGTAACCTTAGCTCTGCGTTTCTGAGTGGTTCACGTTTTATCTGAGCAGTCGTTAAAATGTACAGTATATGTCTCAGTGCTGTCTGTGTGGGAGGGGCAGGTGCTGCAGGAGGGTAACGACATCTCAAACTGTATTTTCTGCAGCTTCCCAAGTAATAACTTGGACGTTTCAGGCCTCTGTCTTTTCACATGACTTGGGTACACCTAGAATTGGCCGCCTCTGTTGGAAGCTTTGAGTGTGTTATAGGCGCGTGATGTGGAAATGCTGGAGCAGCTAGGATCCTTTCCGTTGCATTAATCACCATAAGTAATAATTAATCCGTGGGAGGTGATGGAAAACCCCTGCCTGAGGGACTGACTCTCTGCTCCCCTGGCCCCCACATAATGGGCCTATGACCTTGGACAAGTCATTTTGCTCTTTATGTCTCGGTTTCTTCTTCTTCTTCTTCTTCTTCTTTTTTTTTTTTTTTTTTAAGATTTATTTATTTAATTTAAAAGTTGGAGTTACACAGGCAGAGAAGGAGAGGCAGAGAGGCCTTCCATCCGCTGGTTCAATCCCTAATTGACTACAACGGCCGGAGCTGCACCGATCAGAAGCCAGGAGCTTTTTCCGAGTCTCCCATGCGGGTGCGGGGGCCCAAGGATTTGGGCCATCTTCTACTGCTTTCCCAGGCCATAGCAGAGAGCTGGATAGGAAGTGGAGCAGCCGGGACTCAAACCGGCACCCATATGGGATAGCAGCGCTGTAAGCGGTGGCTTTACCTGCTATGCCACAGAGCCGGCCCTGTCTTGGTTTCTTCATTTGTAAAAAGAACCACAGTACTTACCTTCATCTACCTCACAGAATCACTAACTTGAGGGTCAAATAATGACTAAAGCATTTGAAGAACTTTGGAAAAGTCTGGCAGTACAAGACAGTGTTGCCATTTAGCTAATATTATAGGAGTCTGAAATCTGGGATGGAAATGTTTGTTGCAGATATTATTTTAGAAACCACGTAATTCTTTTATTTTAAAGGTTTATTTGTTTATTTGAGAGAGTTAGAAAGATCTTCCATTTGCTGGCTCACCCCCCCAAATGGCCTCAATGGCCAGAGCTGGGCCAATTGGGATCCAGGAACCAGGAGCTCCTCTTGGTCCCCAACATGGATGCAGGAGCCCAAGGACTTGCACTATCCTCTGCTGCTCTCCCAGGTCATTAGAAGGAAGCTGGATCAGAAGTGGAGCAACTGAGACTCGAACTAGCACCCATATGGGATGCTCGTGCCACAGGGAGAGGCTTAACCCACTATGACATAGGGCTGGCCCCAACCACATAATTAAAAAAAAAAATAAAAGATTTATTTATTTGAAAGGCAGAGTTCCAGAGAGGCAGAGGCAGAGAGAGAAAGAGAGATCAATCCTCCATCTACTGGTTCACTCCTCAAATGGCCACAATGGCTGGAGCTGTGCCAATCCGAAGCCAAGAGCTTCTTCTAAGTCTCCCACATGGGTACAGGGGCCCAAGGACTTGGGGCATCCTGCTGACTTCCCAGGCTGTGGCAGAGAGCTGGATTGGAAGAAGAGCGGCCAGGAAACAAACCAGCGCCCACATGGGATGCCGACACTGCAGGCGGAGGCTTTACCTGCTACGCTACAAGGCTTTCCCCAACCACATAATTCTTATTGAGGACCGGTTTATTTTTGTTGTCCATGATTAGAAAATCCTTGCTCTATTTCTCTTCCAGTTTTTATTCCCTAGCTCAGCTAAAATTTCGCGTACTGACAAGTATCTATGTTCAGAAGACTGTCAACTGCTCTGTTTGTCAAATACTAGAATGTTCTGAATGACACCTCATGTCCCTCTCTTCCCTTGGATGTGATCACTTCTTCTAAGCAGTTGACCCTTCATGGGCCTTCATTGTGTATTTTGAGTTCTGTTTGGCGTTTGGGAAGATGACTTTTGGAGAGCCAAAGCGGTACAGTCTTTGACAAAGGTGTTGCCTCTGCTTAGATGACCTTATTCCTGTGGTTCTGGAAGCAGGGCTGACTGATGGGTGCGCTGATGATAGATAGTGTTGTGTGGGACAACTCCTCCGGCTCCCGTGTTAAGAGGCCTCTCTGGCAAGTGGAATAGGGTATCTATAATTGCTTTCAGTCACTTATTGTGTGACTGTTACTGAGTGTGCTTCATCTGGTGGCTTAGGTAACAGTGTCTCCGAGAGCTTGACTTTATCGTCTCAATAGCTTGCTCAGAGTGACAGTCATTTAGGAAGTCACTTAGGGTAGCAACTTGCCTTGGGTTGCAAAACCAGGTAAATAGGGACTGGCATTGTTGGTGTTGATCATTAACATCAAATAGGCTTTTTCTTTTCACACATTTAATATGCCAACATTTTTGAATAAAAGAAAATTTCTCAGATCCATTTGGAGATCATTGTTAGGAATTTAGTACCTTTTTGTTCTACCAGTTTTGATGGTTTAATTTTAAACTGTTGGGTTTTCAAGTGTCTTTACTCCTCTAGGGTTATTGCTAACTGTAAAGAAATACGTCCCATGATAGTAGGACCATTTTTAATGTGCAAAGACAAAATTGAATAAGAGAAATTTCTCAGTAGATGGGTTACAATAAATAAAAAGTCTAGACAGGGAGTGAACTTGGTATGTTTGGGCTCCTCTAATAGAATACCATAAACTGGGTGGCTTATACACAAGGCTAATTTATTTCTAATGGTTCTGGAGGCTGAGAGGGCCAAGAACAGGGTGCTAGCAGATTCAGTGTCCAGTTAGGGTCCACTTCTGGCTCACAGGCCCTGGTCAGTGTTCCTTCGTATATTAGAGGCAATAGAAGGGCAGGCATGTGGCCTAGCAGTTGGGCTGCCTGCATCTCATATCGGAATGCATGGATTTGAGTCCCAGCTGTACTCCTCATTCCAGCTTCTAGCAGATGCACAGTCTGATAGGCAGTGGGGAAGTGGTGATAGCTCAAATAGTTGGTTCCCTATCACCCACGTGGTAACCTGGGTGGAACTCCAGGTTCCCAGCTTCGGCCCCAACCCAGTCTTGGTCTGGGCATTTGGAAAATGAGCCAGCCAATGGGAGCACTTGCTCTCTCTAACACTAAAAACAAAAACAGAAAACAAAAACAAAACAAAAAAGTCCATGGCAACAGATATTGCACCATCAGAATATTAACTTGGATCTTTTACTGACTGCTTCCAGACATCAGACTCATAGAACAGTTTTGCTGGGGTTCTCCTATCTACAGCAGTCACCGTGTTTGTATTTCATTCATTGCCTTTTGATTCCACATCACCCCCATTCTGTGGTAAGTATTCCAGTGGACTTTGAAGTAAGTGGGTGGCAGCTGTCAGCCAGTGAGGAAGCAGTGAGGAAGTGTGGCTAACCAGTCTTGTCTGTATATGAAAAAATGAAATTTGTCACCTACATGAATGCAAAAAACTGTAATTCCCTGATTCCAAAGGTGGTGTGACTTTTGCTTTACTAAGCAGCTCCCAGATGAACTGTAATAACCAATGACCCCAATAGTGTGAGGTTCCAGGATTTCACAAGATTGTTTCTCCTAGGAACGAGCAGGCTCTTGCTTCATGTAACTGAAAACACAATGAAACTGAAGATCTCTGTTGTGAAACTGGCATCTAGCACCATTCCCGCCTCCTTATTAATGTTCCTTGTCCTAAGCTTTGCCTTACTTTCAACAAGTCATTAACGATCAATGTGGTAATCTTTTACAAGTTTTAACAATGTTGACTGCATGTAATATCATTTTCCAATTATATGACATCTAAAAAACCCAACACTCAAATACTTTGTGTGAAAGCTTCATATGTAACAAAAGCTCTAAAATGCTTTATTATTCATTTTCTTTCTCTTTGAATAAGTTAAGCTCTTTCGGGGAAACTCTGATTTGGAAATGAAATTGTTGAACTAGCAAATGTGTTTTATTTTCACCCTACCACAAGAACATGAAAGAAAGGAAGATTAATTACATGCCTTTATTGGAAACCGCACTGTTAGACGCTATCAAATCTCTTAAGATATGGTCCCAGGTCTCCTGGAGCTTTTAATTCCAGTGGGGCCATGGACAATTAGCACAAAAGTATATGGGTGTACAGCTGCAGGAAGAGAAGCAAGCTAGCAAGTACTTGGAGGGGTAGGAGAGTCTCATCCAGGGTTGTGATCATCACACATAAAAGCTTTAAACAAGGGGAAGAATTTGCTTGAATTTTGGAGTAGGGATAAAACTTAGATCAGTTGGGATGGATTATTTCCGGTGAAGGCAATGGTACATGCAGATACTTGAGGGAAAAACTCAAACTATATTTAGGTTGGTTGGATGGGAAGCTTTAGAGAGATGAGGTGCAATTCAACTTGACTGGCTTGGGAGGTTGGTTTTTCGGCCACCTGCCAGTGGGTTGCAATGTGATCTAAATATTAGTAGTGTCAGAAATGCTCTGAAGGAATTTGATGCCCAGGACCCACCCTGGACATCTTGAATTTGAATTTCTTGGGATGAAATCTTTCACTTGGGTGTTTCTTGAAAGCTCTGGTGATTCTAAGGCGTGGGTCTGTCCGAGAAGCATGTCTTAGTGATGAGAGCAGGGCAGGTGGGCAAAAGGCCCGCCCCTTCACCCTTCCTGGTTCCAGCAGTCCCTCTCTGTTACCTCATGCACCTCAGAGCTCGGAGGCAGGGAAGGAGTCTTCTTGCTGCTCTTTCCCTATCCAGGCTATTGTTCCTTCTCCAAAAATCTACAGGGCTGGGGTCGTCACTGGCACAGCAGGTGAGGCTGCTGCCTGCTATACCAGCATCCCATACTGGGAGGCTGGTTCAAGTCCTGGCTGCTCTTCTGATCCAGTTCCCTGCTCATGCACCTGGGAAGGCAGTACTTGGGCCCTTGCACCCACATGGAAGACCTGGATGGAGTTCCTGGCTTCTGGCTTCAGCTGTTTGGCCATGTTGAGCATGAAGCAGTGGATGGAGGATTGATCGCTCACCACCCCTTCCCCCTTGCTGCCTCTCTCTCTCTCTGTCTCTGTCTCTCTCTTTCTCCATCACTCTGCCTTTCAAATAAATAAATAAATAAATAAAATCTTTAAGGAAAAAAAATGTAGGGCTTTGAAGAACATGTCATCAGGGTTGAGCGCCCCCTACAGGTTTGAACGTGGTAGTCACACCCAAGTAATTTCCTAAGACTCCTATCATTTTCAGCTACTTGAGCATCTATGTAATGACTACATCACCACTTTGGCCTTTTAGATCCTTGGCTTCCTCAGTCCAACTATGTTTTTTCCCTCTGACTTGAAACACACACACACACACACACCCCTGTTCATAGCCATACCTTAGGCTAGCAATAGGTTCTCAAAGGGTGGTCCATGGACTCCTTAGGAACTACTAGGTACTTTCAAGAGTCTGCAAGGTCAGAATTGTTCTCCTGATAATACTAGGACATCATGTGTTGTTTTTGCTACGTTGGCATCTGCACTAGTTTGACATGGGCAGAGGAAATGGGGAGTACAGTTGCTAACATCTTAGAGCCACAGGATGGGCAGTCATTGTATTCATCACTGTCGCTCACCTGTAGTTAACAGTGCCAGTCTCAGTTAAGAATGGCCTTGATGAAGTGGTACAAAGAAAAAGGATTAATTTTGTTAGATCTCAACCCTTGAGAGCAAGTCTGTTCAATATTCCGTGTGGTGGGGTGGGAAATATGCATGTAGCACTTGCACGTGGTGAAATACGACGGCTGTCTCAGAAAAAAAGCATGTGTGCGATTATTTGAATTGTGAACAGAGCTGGCTGTTTTTTCCTCCTTGGAACATCATTTTTCCTTGCAGGCGTGACTGGCAGCCACACCATGATTATGGCACTTGGACACTTGACAGATATTTTCTTGAAAGAAGTCAGCTTCTGACTTCAAGGAAAAAGAGCGGATTGTATTTTTTTGCCAGTGACAAACTTGAGCCTTCTAGGGAACATGGTAATTTTGCAAAACTTATATCTACTGCCCTGAGCTTGAAAGCTCCCTGTGCATGCAGACTTTACTGATGTGTCACTTTAGGATGAACTGCATAAGTTAAGGATCAGTATTTTCCAAATGGTCAGTATATGATGGTACAAGATAAAAGACCCGTTTAAAATGCAAGGTAGATTAATTCAATGTACAGAGTACTAAAAGTTTACTGATATGGGTGGTGTCATGGCACAGCACGTAAAGCTGTTCTTGTGATGCAGGCATCCTGTGTTGGAGGGCCAATCCAAATGCTGCTGTTCTGCTTCCAGTCCAGTCCCTGCTGATGCTCCTGGGACAGCAGCTGAAGGTGACCCAAATGTTCAGTCCCCTGGCCACCCATGTGGGAGACCCCCAGTGGAGTTCCTGGCCATTTGGGGAGTGAACCAGCAGGTGGAGGATCTCGGTCTCTTTCTCCCTCTGTTGCTCTTTCAGAAAATAAGTTTAGGGGTTGGTGCTGTGGCATAGCGGGTTAAAGCCACAGCCTGTAGTGCCAGCATCCCATGTGGGCACTGGTTTGAGTCTTGGCTGCTCCTCTTCCAATCCGGCTCTCTGCTATGTCCTGGGAAAGCAATAGAGGATGGCTCGACTCCTTGGGCCCCTGCACCTGTGTGGGAGACCCAGAGGAAACTCCTGGTTCCTGGCTTCAGATCAGCTCAGCTTTGGCTGTTGTTGTCATTTGGGGAGTGAACTAGAGGGATGAAGGACCTCTCTTTCTCTCTGGCTCCACCTCTCTCTGTAACCCTGTCTTTCAAATAAATAAATATTTTTTAAAAAGTTTAAAGGTCATAGATAGGATTTTAAATTTCAGTTTGAACTACCCTTTAAGAAATTAGCAATTGCCAAGTTTCAGTTTAGTAGTGAAGAAGAATATCCATAACTATCTGAAAGGCAATTGCATTTCCCTTTGCATCTACGTGTGTCTTTGTGAGGGTGTTTTCTTTTTTTTCTTTTTGACAGGCAGAGTGGACAGTGAGAGAGAGAGAGACAGAGAGGAAGGTCTTCCTTTGCCATTGGTTCACCCTCCAATGGCCACTGTGGCCGGTGCACCGTGCTGATCCAAAGGCAGGAGCCAGGTGCTTATCCTGGTCTCCCATGGGGTGCAGGGCCCAAGTACTTGGGCCATCCTCCTCTGAACCCCCGGGCCACAGCAGAGAGCTGGCCTGGAAGAGGGGCAACCAGGACAGAATCCGGTGCCCTGACCGGGACTAGAACCCGATGTGCTGGCGCTGCAGGCGGAAGATTAGCCTATTGAGCCACAGCGCCAGCCAGGGTAAGTGTTTTCCATGTACTTCAACCAAAGCACCATATTGCAGTAAAAAGAATGCAGAAGCAGTTGTGAGAAGGCAGCTGTCTTCTTTAAGGTTTGTGTCAAAGAAATTTGCAAAAAGGTAAATGCTACTTTCTTTATTTTTTGAATATATTATAAGAATTTTGACATGTAATAGATTTGTTATTTTTTAAACTGCTATTTTAAAATGTCTGCTTTAATTTCTAATACAGTATATGTCAACAGGTATAACCACAATGATTTATAACAGATCTGACATAACTTTTAAGAGTATGGGGTGGGAGGGAGTGGCACTGTGGCACCACTCTTCCCTTTTCAGTTCTTGTACTTCACTGGTCTCCCGGCTCCCACTTTTGCCTCATATAAGACATCTCCAACCATCAGTTTGACCTTGATGCCTAAACTCGGTCACGTCACTCCTCGGCTTAAAAATCCATCGATGGCATCTCTGTGCAATTAGATTGAAACCTAACTTCTTTTTGCCACCTCCCAGCCCTGGGTGATCCAGCTCCCTTCTTCTACTCTGAGCACCCCTCAGCCACATTGGTCCTGCTGCTTCTCTCCTTGCTACTCAGGTCTCGCCTTTGAGACTGTGAATCAGCTGTTATTTCCTCCTTCAGTGCCCTCTGCTTTAGATCCTGTAATTGCACCTTCTTATCAGTTAGTCCTCCAGAAGATGTCCTGACTGTCCTTACCCTCCCCACCAAGCCCTGCCTTCTTTAACCCCCTTTTCTCCATCTCTGGTTTGAGCCAGTGTTCTAAGAGGACCCTGTCTTGGTCACCACTCCATCGACAGTATCCTGTAGTAGATGTGCTCCGTGCTTTTTGGCGTGGACAGACCGTGCAGTTGTGATTGGGATCCTAGGAATAGGACGGATGCTGTGCGGTCACTGTCACCTGTAGCCCGGCATTGTGGTTGTTCCCCTGCTTCCTTGTCCTGTAAGGATGGTAGAGCTTCAGTGGGGACTGATAATTGTGTTTGCTCTGTTGACAGCAAAGAGGATAATGAATGGTAGTTGGAAAGCATGATTTTCACACTTAGCTATTTCTCAGCACAAAAATGTTGTCTAGAAATTTGTTATCTCTTGATGGAAAATTCCGATAGTGTATCTGTCTATTGTAACTCAGATTCTTTGTCTTTTTATAGTGTTCAGCTTGTCTTTAATCTTAGGAAAATCCTTTAAGCCTTCAATTTTGATAGGATACACATACATTTTTTGAATTTTATGTTAATGTTGTTATAACTTGTTTAGTGTACCTAGCCTATCAGTAGTATAAAAGCTAAGAAAAAATTGCTAATCTGAAGGCTTTATTAACAGCTAACGTAGTTGTCAGTTGTTCTTTGTAAACTCGTCATGCCTGTGCAGGCCATTTAGCGGTAGAAGCCATCTAGAAGTATGCCTCTCCAGTTATCTCTCCATAGATTAGAGTCTCCTGTGTGAAAACATATCTTAGCCACGTATCCTTTTGCCTCTCGATATTCATTTGTAGAAACTCGAAGCACAACTGACTGTGAGCAAGTGCTTGCCTATAGGGAAATAAGGCTGCAAAATAGCATGTGTTTATATTTTATGTATTTACAAACATTTTTATAATATATATTTAAAAGAAAGAGTGTGTGTATAACAAGTTCAAATGTAATGGATTGCCTAACTTACAGCCCTTTATGTCTTTAAATATTAATATCCTGAGAAGTAGAAGTTGGGAAATGATTTAAGACTTATGATTACCAAATAAGTTTTTAATCTTTTGTTTTACATTATAAATGCTGTTTTCATTAATTATTGATAAAATGCTTTAATTATATTTAAATCATTAATGTAATTAAGTAATAATGACTAAAATAATTATTGATTATCATTATGAGTAACAGCCTATTGAAGTTACTACTGGTGTACATGTTGGAGAGATGTTCAGAAGTAGTGGTTGGCTTAAGTCTGAATTTTAGTAACTGCCCACAACTTGCCTGCCTCTGTGCAGTTGGTTGGGCATGCTGTGAATCTTGTGACCTTGGAGGTCAGTTATAGCAGCTGCTATTCTGTAAGTTTATATCGCATTCATTGTGAGAGGCTGTGGTGCTGAGGAGTGGTGTCCTGTGGTGCCTAGCGGGGCTTGCCTTGGTGGGTGCCTGTCTCTGTGCCGCTGTCATGAGTAAGGTTCATCCCTGTGTCTGTCCTTACAGAGTTTGTATCTCTCATAGCTGATTTTTAAAAATGATTTATTTAAAAAGCAGAGTGACAGATCAATCTTCCATCCTGTGGTTCACTCCACAAATGACCGCAATGGCCAAAGGCAGAGGTCTGGAATTCCACCCAGGTCTCCCATGTGGGTAGCAGGGGCCCAAGCAGTGGGGCCATCCTCTACTGCTTTCCCAGGCTCATTAGCAAGGAGCTGGATTTAAAGCAGCTTGGGACTTGAATTGGTGATCTGATACTAGATGCCAGAGTCGCAAGCAGTGCCCTTAACCTTCTGTGCCACAACGCTGGCCCCTCCTATCTGATTTCTCTTTCACTTCCCTGCCGGTTTGCTACACAAGCCTAGGTGTAGTCACCTTTCTAGGTGCTGTAGTATGGGAGGCCTTGGGTTTCTGATCCGGTATGAGTTTCTCAAAGATTAAAGGCCACCGCTATTTGAATGTAAAGTCCTCATTTCAAAGACCATTTGTTTTCTTTGTTAGAACTTGGGTTTCTATAAACACAGCATAGATAATGTAAGAAAGTAGTATACCAAAACTGAAGAAATGAGTTCCAGTTTGCATCCTGGGCTTTGATGTCCTCCAGCAAGTTGATTAACCTTTTTGAGCCTTTTGTTCTTTTATCAAATCCATGCATATGGTGAGCATGCTAACCTTATAAGGTTATTATTTTAAACAGTGAAAAATGCCTTGTAATTATTAATTTTCACCTATTAGAGGACTCTGCTTTACCTAAAACAAAATTTCCAATCTAATTTTTTTAAAACTGAATTCACATACAGTTCCAAGTGTACTAGACTTTTTTTTTTATTACTTTTTAATTATTTTCATCTCCTTGAAAGGCAGAACAATACACACATGGGGCAGGGAGAAGAGGGGAGAGAGAGAGAGAAGAGAAGAGAACAGAGAGACATCTTCCATTGGCTGGATCACTCCCCAAATGCCTGCAGCACCAGGGCTGGGCTAGGTGGAAACCAGAAGCCCAGAGTTCCATCTGAGTCTCCCATGTGGGTGGCAGAGGCCCAAGCACTTGAGATCTCACCTGCTGCTTCACAGGATGCGTTAACAAGGGGCTGGTTGGGAAGTGGAGTAGCTGGGAGTTGAACCTGCTCTCTGCTAATGGATGTGAGTATCCGTGCTGCACTAAAACACTCAAGCCTAGACTTGTATATTGACTTCTGATTCTTCTGTGGCTAGAAAAGTAGTTTGGAGGTGCTTTGCAGTATGACTGATGTACAAATCAGTACGGGTCCTGAATGAGTTGTATTCCCAGGAACAGCCTCTGGGTGACTGGAGGAATAAAAAAAATGTACAGTGTTGATTTGCTTCTTGGGCCTTTCTTCTCTCTCCTCTTAGGAAATGGGAACATTGACTTCTGGTGCTGCTGGGAACGGATAACCACCCCAGGCAAAGCAGAGCATCCTCATCCCTGCATCTCTCCCCTTTTTGACCCAGGGTTTGCTCTTGTTTGTTTTCACTCACTACCAGATGTTTACTTAGAACCTTCTGTGGGCCAGACAGAGATGCAGGATCTGGAGATGGGCCTTTCTCTCATAGTGTTGATGTTCAAATGTGAGAATGCTGAGGTGCTCACCGGCCAGGTAACTCCCTATTTCAGCCCTACAGGGCTGTGCTAATATAGAGCTGGGTAGGAGTGGAGAGACACAGGGTATGTGTGTGTGTGTGTGGGGGGGTGTGACATTTTCGGTAAGTCGCTCAGGGAAGGACTCTCAGGGTGACACTTGGGTGGTGGCCACAGTGAAGTGTGAGTTGTCCATCTCTGAGGATGTTGGCAGCAGGAGGCTCCCAGGCACAGGAGCAGCAAGTGCAAGGACCCTCAGATGGGCCTGTGCTTGATGTGTTTGAAGAAAAAAAGGTTAGTGTGGCTGGGCTGGGGTCAACAGAGGGCAAGGTTGCCAGAGAGAATCAGACGAGGGTATCAGGGGCCTAAAGGGGTCGGGGCTTGAGGCTGCTGCCAGGTGTTGGGATTTGTGCTCAGTGGATGGGAAGCTTTTTGATAATTTGATGTAATTTGACTTTTGTTCTTTGAAAGGATTATTCTGTCTGCAGTCTTGAGAATGGAATACAAGGAAGTTGAGTAGAAGCAGGGAGATCAGCGAAGGGGCTGTTTCAGAAAGGAGATGACCTTGACTCTGACCAAGAAGTGGTAGGGTGTGACCAGAATCTGGACATATTTGGAGGGTCCACCTATCAGGATCCGTTACAGATTGGATGCACATGTTGGTGGCTTCCTTCTCCCTGACAAGGTGGTGGGCATAGCACTTATCAGCTCGCTCTCCCCTCTTTTCTGAGAGTGTTGCTCATAGGTGGAAGAGGAGGGGTGAGGGAGGGAGAGGCTGCAGAGTGAGGGAGCTCTCGGCCTTCCAACAATGCCTTCGGTGCTTTGATTCCCAGTAAAGAGATCCAGAAAGAAGAGGATGTAAATATAATAAGAGTCTTAAAGTTTTAAGTTCAGCATATATGGCATAAAAGCAACTTTAAAAATACCTTTGAAAAGTCATTTTTAAAAAAAATCACAATATGGAATGTTTTGTATATTTTCTAAAAGAAGTTGATCATTCTCATAAAAATCACATCACATTTTGAGTAGCATCTTGGTATATTGGTTGGCTCAGAACTGGGGGTGAGGGTGGGGGACGTAGAGGTAGAGAATGAGAGAAATAAGATCAGAGCTATTATTATTCCATGAATGCAGCAATGGAATATGGTGTCATTTTTTAGACAGCTTCATTGGGATATGATTTATATACCATAACACATACTCATCTTAGGTGTGTAATTCAGTGATTTCTAGTAAATGTACAGAGCTGTTGCTCCCATACCCATTTGCAGTTGCTCCCCACTTCATCCTGGGGGAGTGATTTTGATTCTTAGGAATGCCCAAGGTTTAGACATGGTCACTAAGCTAGCACACAGATCTGATCAGGGAGAAAGCTTGTGTTCATCTGTGCTCCAGTCTGGACTCTGTAGGCTACGAGAAAGTATGAACTGTCTTGAAAACACAAAGATCCTGAGATTTCATGTCACAGACTTTCATGGGATCCCTGAAGCATTAACACATCCTGACACCACCAGCTTGCCCATGTTGTACATGAGATGGAAGAACGCCACAGGTGATGAGGGTGGGTGGTGTGTTGTTGGCAGTTGCTAGCATGGTGGAAGGCTGGAGGGAGCAGTGTTCATCCACCGTACAATTCTCTCCTGGGATGGTGTGGTCCAGAGGGCTTCATGATTAAGGCAGACTTCTGAAGCATCTGATTTTTTCTCCCCATAACCATTTTTTCAGAAGAGTGATTTTTAAGACTGATTTGTTTATTTGAAAAAGCAAGAGTTACAGAGAGGCAGAGGCAGAGAGAGGTCTTCCATCTGCTGGTTCACTCCCCAAATGGCTGCAATGGCTGGAGCTGGGCCAATCCAAAGCCAGGAGCCAGGAGCTTCTCCCGGGTCTCCCACGTGGGTTGCATGGGCCCAAGGATTTGGGCCATCTTCTACTGCTTTCCCAGGCCATAGCAGAGAGCTGGATCAGAAGTCGAGAAGCTGGGACACAAACTGGCGCCCATATAGGATCTACATAGGCTTAACCTACTACCGCACAGCACCGGCCCCTTTTTAAAATTTTTTTTAGTTTTTGTTTGTCTTTATTTGAAAGGCAGAGTTAGAGAGGGAGAGACACAGAGATCTTCCATCTGCTGGTTCACTTCTCAAGTGGCCACAAAGGCTAGAACTGGGCCAGTCTGAAGCCAGGAGCCAGGAGCTTCTTCTGGGTCTCCTATGTGTGTGCAGGGGCTCAAGCAGTTAGGCCGTCCTCTGCTTTCCCAGACACATCAGCAGGGAGCTAGATCCGAAATGGAGCAGCTACTCAGACTGTCGCCCGTATGGGATGCCAGCACTGCAGGCAGCTTTACTCACTATGCCACAGCATCGCCTAGTTTTAATTCCATTTCGACAAACTTTTTGAAGTGCCATCCTCTATCCTACCTGGTTGTTGGCTCTGCTGTGCCACTCTTAGAACATGGTGATTTGGGGGTCAGTGCTGCGGCACAGTGGATTGAGCTGTCAGGGTAATAGTGTGAGTGCCGGCTGCTCTGCTTGCCATCCAGCTCCTTGCTAATGGGCTGAACAAGGCAGTGGCTGATGGCTTAAGCGCTTGGGCTCCTGGCATCTATGTGGGGACTCAGATGGAGTTCCTGGCTCCCGGCTTTGGCCTGGTGCATCCTTGGCTGTTTCAGCCATTTGGGGAGTGAACTAGTGGGTGGTCCTGTCTCTCTCCACATCTGTCCCCTCCCCACCCCTCTCCCTCTCCATCTGCCATTCAAATAAATAAAATAAATCTTAAACTGTCATTCCTGCTCCTCCCCTTGCTTCTTTCTTGTCTCCTGTGTCTACTCATGTGTGGGAATCTCGGTGCTCATTATCTTCCAGGGAAACAAAGAAGTTTCCCATACTTCTGGGGGCTGGGGGGCCCTGGAGGAGGGCCACTCACCCCAGCACAAGGGGTTTGGGGTTTGCTGGCCTGGGGTCCAGCCGTGAATCCTTGGAGCCCACCAAACTTCAGCGATGATGCTCCACAGTTATGCAGGGTTCTCTGGTGACCTACTTCTGAGATGGGGATTCCTTCCAGAAGCTGTCTCTGGAGAGCTGAGAGTGGAGGGGCAGGTTTCCGGCTTTTTTTTTTTTTTATTTATATGCAGTAATTTAGAATTCTGCTGGCACAAATTCATTTGAGATCATCTAAAGATTAAACTTACTGTGTGCTGTCTGCATTTCCCTGTAGCTTCCTTTTTTCTGTTTTTAATGGGTAGAGCGAGAGCATGTTCAGCATGATAACACCAGAAACCTCACCGTAATTAAATCCATGTGCTGCTTCACTTCTACCCAAGTCCCAGGTGTGTTTCTAATCTCTGCTTTACTAGTACAGCGGGATTCTTTTTTTCCAAAGATAGAAACAAAAGATATAAAATAGAAAAAAAAATCCAAGCCAAATACATAATTATACAGGCGAGTGCTGTGGTGTTATATTGGACAGCCAGGGCAAATCACGTTTCATAGGAAGAGTTTCGGGGTCCCCTGACTCTGCTTTGACACCTCCACTTAAGATGCTGTGAAATGAAAACCTAGGTGACTACAGCGCTGTATTTTCCCAAGGCGTTCTTATAGGCATATGCCAGGCATTCGCTGTTAAATATTACCTAAGAACTGAGCACTTAAGGCTGTATGACTTGCAGTCAGACGGCATAGTTCTCTGATTCCCTTGCAATATATTCCTTTTGCTATAATGAAGCATGAAGTAATCAGCCAAAATTAATTCAGAATCTTTTGTGTCCCATAATAGTAGCTGCCATTTTGGGCAGCGTGTTGCAGGCTGTGTGTAGATTATTTTATATCCTCCTTCAACACCTCTTGGAGGCAGGGCAATGATTAACCATAATATGTAGATAATCAAGGTTCAGGAAGATGGAGTAATTTTCCCAGAGTTCACACTTGCTAACAATAGTAGGGTCAGGCTCTATGGCCAAATGGCCTTAGCAGATCTGGGCTGCTTAGGGTCTTAAATTATACTTGGAGTAAGAGTCAGTTGGAGAGTATGATTAATGTGAGAATTCTTGGACCCTACTGTTAGCTTAAGTTAGTAAATCTAGACATAGCCCAGGAATATGCGTTTTGAACCACCCTTCCCCCTTCTCCCTAGCTGATGCTGTTGAAGTTGATCTAGGGATTTGCCTTTGAGAAATATTGCGATGCTGTCTCGAGTCGTTTCATCCTCAGCAGGACACAGGACTTGAGGGAAGCATGGGGGTCTTAGATGAGCTAACCCATGGGTGAGGGGATGAGATCCACGTGGGGGCAGGGAGGGCTCAGTCTCACAAGGGGAGGTAGAGGCCAGGGCCGAGCCCCAACCCACCCCTGAGACAGGACGCCATGCACAATGGGCTGCAACCTATGGTTTGAAACGTGATTCATGGGAAAAGGAGGCTGCATTTAAGCTTAGTAAGATGTATTATCCTATGTGTTCTTTTAAGGAACATTTGTTTCTTCTCAGAATGAATATTGACCATAATTTCATTTCGCTGAGTGATATTCTGCAAAAATACAACATTTTCCAGGAAAATGTAGGTCCCATCTCACTAGTGATGGAAGAGAGGCATGCTGATTATTTTTGTTCATTAGAATGATCAGAGAAAATCCTCAAGGTGGTGATTCATGAACATTTTTCATGTTCAGTCAGTCCACGTCATTCTGCAGGCCTGACAGTTTGAATGATTGCCATTGTATAAACAAGAGCTGCAGCTCTCGATCCAGGAGGGTTTCACTTGGATTTAGAAGCAGCCACAGCCACATTACCCACTGTTAATCGGATACTTTAGCCATAAGAAACTTTGTTCTTAGCCCTCATTTCAAGATTTAACGATAATAGTAAGAATAATACAATTGCAGTGCTAGACTTTCAAAGTTACTGTAATTTTTACCTGTAATTCTACCTATAGTAACTTTGATTAAAAAAAAAAAAAGCTTTTGAAAGAAATAGAGCTCTCATGTGCTGGTTGACTCCCTCAATGCCCGCCCACAGCAGCCCCTAGCTGAGACCAAAGCCAAGGACTCAATCCAAGTCTTCCCTGGCAGAGACGCGACTACTTGGCCATCACCCGCTGCCTCCAGGGTGCGTATCAGTAGAAGCTGGAATTGGGGACAGAGCTAGAGCTGAAACCCAGGCACTCCGATATGCAGTACAGCAGTGCCTGTGCTGACTTCTCCACCTCACTAAATGCCTGTGCTTCCCAACGCCCAGTAACTTTGAAAGCTCTTTGGTGTTCGTGGATATTTAGATAGGAAGACCTCGTCTTCTCCCGCAGAGAGACCTTGGTCTGTCTGAATAGGTTCCAGTGAGAGGCCAGGGCTCTGTTGCACCTGAATTCCAGTTCCTCCTCGTGGAGGCCTGTGAACTAAGTCCCTGGTGTTGACCGTGCTGAAACGCTGGTCCTTTTGCGGACTGGTACATGCAGACTCCAGCCTGCCACTCATTTACATCAGCTCCCCCCTCAGCGAGTTTTCTGGGACCGTGTGCAGTGACAGCAGAGCCACAACTGTGTGTTGCTCATGCCTAAATTGGGCTGCCAGTGGGGACAAGGTATCACTTCAGGGATATACTAGTGTGCCTGTGCTACCACAACAAAGTGCCAAGACTGGGGAGCCTTGAACAACACAGGTGAACATGCTCACAGCTTGAAGACTGGAAGTCCAGGATCAGGGTGCCAGCAGGATTGCTTTTCTTCTGGTGCCTCTCTGCTTAACCTGTAGTTGGCGGTCAACTCCCTTGGCCTTACATAGTCCATCTGTACCTCTGTTCTGATCTCCTCTTTCTATAAAGACATCAATCATTGGATTAATGCCAACCCTCAGTGACTTCATTTAACCTCCCCCCTTTTTAAAAAAAAAGATTTATTTTTAAAAAATTTATTTATTTACTTCAAAGAGTTACAGAGAGGCAAAGAGAGAGAGAGGGAGGGAGGAGGGAGGTCTTCCATCCACTGGTTCACTCCCCAATTGGCTACAACAGCTGGAGCTGTGCCGATCTGAAGCCAGGAACCAGGAGCTTTTTTGGGGTCTCCTATGAGGGTTCAAGGGCCCAAGGACTTGGGCCATCTTCTACTGATTTCCTTGGCCTAAGCAGAGAGCTGGATTGGAAGTGGAGCAACTGGGACTCAAATCAGAGCCTATTTGGAATGCCGACACTGCAGACGGGCTTTAACCCTGCACTACAGTGCTGGCCCCTTAACCCCCCTTTTAAAAAAATTATTTATTTGAGATAGAGATACAGATAGATCTGTCTGCTAGTTGACTCCCTAAGTGGACACAACAGCCGGGTCAGAGCCAAGCTGAAAATAGAGGACAGGAATTCCATGCTGTTCTCGCATATGTGTAGTAGGAGCCTAAATACTTGGGCCATCATCCGCTGCCTTCCCAGGCTTATTAGCAAGGAGCTATATCAGAAACAGATCCAACTGGTGCTTTGATATGGGGTGTAACCATTGAGGGCAGCACCAGAACCCACTGTGCCACAATGCCTTAACCTTAATTGCCTTTCTAAAGGACTTTTGCCTCTATGCTGCCTGATATACTGGGGGGATGAAGTAAGTTAAGCCTCTGCTTGCTGTGCTAGTATTCCATTTAGGCGCTGGTTTGTGTCCCAGCTGTTCCTCTTTGGATCCAGCTCTCTGCTATGGCCTGGGAAAGCAGTGGAAGATGGCCCACGTCCTTGGGCCCCTGCATCCATGTGAGAGACTCAGAAGAAGCTCTTGGCTCCTGGCTTCGGATTGGCACAGCTCCGGCCATTGCAGCCAACTGGGGAGTGAACCAGCGGATGGAAGACCTCTCTCTTTGTCTATAACTCCACCTTTCAAATACATAAAATCTTTACAAAAAAAAAAAAATTGTTGTAGGGTGACACAGCCCATAGCAGTAGAAGAGCCTTGGACCCTAGAGTGATGGAAACCAAGGGCAAGGGAGTCTACTGTGCTAAAGTGCAGTGGCTTTCAAACTCTGAAACTCTTAGGTGCTGACTGCACAAGATTGGTTTCATTTGGTGGCATACGCTCACTGATAACAGTAACAGCCACTGATGGAGGACCTGTGAGTACCAAATCGTTCATGTACTCACTCTTGTCCTCACAAAGAGAGGGATGGGGTTGGTAGATCCAGTTTATGGGTGCATGAGAAGACTGAAGTTTAAAGAAATTAAATGCCTGTTCATTCTGTAAAAAAAAAAAAAAAATCATCTATTTGAATGGGAGAGAGAGAGAGGTTTCCCAGCTGCTGGTTCACTCCCCAAATGCCTGCAGCAGCTGGGCTTGGGCTGGACTGTAGCCAGCAGCCAGCTGCTCCATCTGGGCCTCTCCCATGGGTGGCATGGACCTAAGTAGCTGAGTCATCAGTTGCTGCCTCCCAAGGTGCACATTAGTAGGAAGCTGAATTCAGAGCAGAGTCCGGGACTCAAACCCAGTCACTCGGAAACGGGACGCGAGTGTCCCAGGCAACGTCATAACTGCTGCTGCAAACATGGGCCCCATGAAACTTTTCTGGCTTTGCAAACCTGCCAAGTGAGGTGCCGACTCAGCTGGGCAAAGCTTGTCCTGGTTTTACTCCTCCTTGCAGCCCCCACCTGCTCGCACACTTGTTTTTTTGCAGAGTACGGGACTTTGAGTTGGAAGATGAGGTTAGTGCCTTGGCCGCACCACCAAGGTTGACTACCTTAGGGCAAACTTAACTCTGTCTGAACTTTAGTCTCTTGATTAGTCAAGTGGTCTCAGTGTTAATATCTCCATAACCGATGGTGTCAGGATGGAATGAGCATGTGACTGGGCCTCTTGGAATCTCAGCAAGCTCTCAATCTGTTGAACTGTGTTGTTGAAGGTGGCATCCCATAATTACATAATGAATTGGTCCATCGTACTGGACTCAGGATAAGCCTCTTAAACTGAGTTTTAGTTGCCTTTTCTCTGGAAAGGAAAGAAGTATCTGGCATGCAGTAGGCATGTGTGGACGCTCTGACCTCCTGATCAGCATCACACTTGCTCTTGGCTTCCTTCGTTGTCTGCTTCTTGGCCTGCTGTATTCTGTTCTTTTGAGTGTCAAACACTCCTTTTCTCCTGGTGATAGTGAGCTGTGCGTTTGGCTGTCATTAAGATATTGGATGAGCAGGATGGTGTATTCCCATTTAGTAGCAATTAATCATTTAAGACAACAATAATACTACCCAGATAGATCGCATTTGACCATATGAATTTATTTCCGGGAATGGTGACAGTATTTCGAAAAACATAAATGATCAGGAAAAAAAAAAAAAACCCATAGCATTAGAAAAAATAGAGAATTTTCCCCAAATGAGGAGATGGGTTAGATGTTACTAAAAATTTACATTGAGAGAGAATTATGCCCTCTGTAGGTAGGAAGCATATAATTTTCTTTTTCTTTACTAAGATTTCAATTGGTTTTCATACTTGGGATTCTCTTACTTTTATGTCTGTTATTTTATTTCAAAGGTGCCCCAAATACTTTATGCATGTGAATGTCTTAAAGAAATTTCCTGTGACATTCTTTAATTTTTCCTTCTTTAAAAATATGAAATATTCCACATTTCTGAAAAAGCATCAAGAATATCTCAGACACTATCCAGACTTAGCAGTAGTTATCTTCCTTTGTTTCGGATTATGAAGAAATTCTCAATTTTCTGAAGCTACAATTCTTCACTGCTTTAGAGTCATCAAAGTTTGTAGGTCTTGTGTTTGATTGCTATATTTAGGGATACTAAAGTATCAAAATAAATTTTTAAGGCCAAATTGGCATTCTGGCTCTTTATAATAATTGTAAAACTTTATGTTCAACCATGTGAATTCTATTATATATATGTGTATAATATTCATTTTTTATCTGAATTCCATGTTCAGTACAATATTAAACCTACACTCAAATCCACCTAGTAATGCTGGTGCTGTTTCACCAAAGGCCAAATATACAAAAAAAAAAAAAAAAAAAAAAAAGACTCCCCAGTCTGTCTGAATCCTTACTTGTGCCTCTGTGAGTCTCCTGCGCATGTGTGGGTGTTGCAGTAAGGAGATGATAAACTTTAGAAAAAGAAGCACCAGAATGACGTGGTGTCACATAGGCAAGAGGACTGGGAGCTGCTATAGTCTCAGGAGCGACTGTCTGTGTTCTGGGTACTTGCCCACCGTGTTGCGCAATACCCTCAACTCTCATGAGAAGGAAGGAAGCGCTGCCTCTCTCCTGACCTTCCTGCGGCCAGACCTGCTCCCTGGGGAGTTGATGTCATTCTTCTGTGCTTTGATCCTGCTTGGCCGCTTCAAGTTAAGCTGCTTTTATCTCTCTCAGGTTTTGTAGTTTTTATTTTCTACTTATGGAGATTTATTTAGGAGACAGAATGATGGAGAGAGAGGGAGAGCCAAAGAGAAAGAGATCTTCTGTCTGCTGGTTCATTCCCCAAATGGCTGCAAGGCCTGGCGCTGGGCCCCTCCGAAGCCAGAAGCCTGGAACTCCCTCCAGGTCTCCCATGTGGGTGGCAGGCCTCCAGCTAGGCCATTTCCCCCTGCCTTCCCAGGCACTTAGCACGAAGCTGGTTTGAAAGGGGAGCAACCAGGACTTGAACTGGTGCTCATATGAGATGTTGGCATTGCAGCAAGTGGGCCATCACGCCAGCCCTGAATTTTGTAATTCCAGATGATAGCTGCCCGTGACCACAACCAGATTCATTTTGAGCGCATTTGCCAGAGGAAGCAGTGTTTGCTGTTTTAGAGGGAAGAGAATCGCGTGTTTGATTTAAACTCTATCCATAATACACGCTGTATAGTTTACAATGCATGCGGTGCCAAGGGCTAAATATGAAGATGTCTCTCTTACTTGACAAGAGAAAGACACCGCAGCGGCGTCTCGACCTTGCCCGGTGGGTGGGATTTTTCTCAACTGATTCTTTACATTCTTTACCTTCCTTAAGTGTGGTTCTGCAGGCACAAACACATCTTCCTTAGCCCAGTAGATTCACTGAGACTTCTCCACAATATCCTTATCCTACTTAGGTTAGTTTAAGAGAATAGGTTGAATTTTTAGGGAAAAAAAGAATTCTGGGTTACAAACTTTTTTTTTTTTTTTTCAATGTGTCTTCTTCCTTCTGTTAGAACCATTGGTTGAGTTCTGTTTGCCAGGGACTTAATTCCTGTGCTTTCCTGTGGACCAACTGCTTGGGCTATCAGTAGCCACCTTATCGTTGTCCCTTTCCCTCACTGTGTACAATTGCCAAGCTCTGGGACTGCTCCCAGTGTTGCGTCCCAGGAGAGATTTATTTTATGATTCACTTGGATCTCATTTGGATTAAAGAGAAAAACAGCATACTGCTTTAAAAAAAAAAAGTACCTTACTAATGTTCATAGGGAAAATTATACGTTGTGTGTGTCCAATTTGGTGAATTGTCTCAAAATAAATGTACCCATGTAACTAGCACCCAAATTAAGAGAGAGACTATTGTTCTAGAAGTTCTTACCTCCTTCAAGTCAGTATCTCCTCCAAGAGATAACCACTGTCTCAATCTCCAACACTGTGGATTAATTTGGCCTGTCTTTGACTTTTATATGAATGTCATTTTATAGTATATTTTTCCCTGTCTTGCTATAGTTATTAAAATATATATACCATATCTGAGAATCAACCTTATTGTGTGTAGCTATAGTTTAGTCTTTATCATTTTAAAGATTTATTTATTTGTTTGAAAATCAGAGTTATAAAAAGAGAAGGAGAGACAGAGATCTTCCATTCACTAGTTGACTCCCTAGATGGCCACAGTGGCCAAGGATAGGCCAGGCAGAAGGTAGGAGCTTCATCCAGGTTTCCTACATGGGTGGCAGAGGCCCACACACTTGGGCCATCTTCCACTTGGAAGTGGAACAGCAGGGACTTGAACCTGTGCCCATATGGCATGCTGGCATTGTAGGCTGTGACTTTACCTGCTATACCACAGCACCAGCCTCATTCTTTATCATTTCTGTATCCACACTGGATCCACAGGAAGGGCTACGTGGTACACTCTAATGAGGACACTGGTGATTACACTTGGCCCTGGCAGTTTCGTCCCAGAGTTAAACATGCCGATAGCCCCCACTTTAGATCCTGTGTCTACAACCTAGGGCTTTGCTGAGTGTGTTCATGTGAGCAGGAATCTGTTCTTTTGTCAGATGAGCTAGGCAAGCGCTGGGTCTTGCTGAAGACATGGCTGATGAGCACGGTCAAGGCTTTAAGCCAATCTGGCTTCATCTTTCTTGGCCTTGAACCTCCCAGGCAGTTTGAACTTTGAGTCAGTTGTCCTTCTTTTGAGTTCTGAAAGAAATACAGTTCTAAGGAATACCCTTTGAACATTCCAGGATCTGCCATAATTCAGGGATAACTCAGGATGATCCTTGTCAGAAAAGTGATAAGGAGTTGTGACCGTTTTTACACTAGTATATCTGAATATTCTCTCTAGAAGGTAAAGACCTATCTTTGGAGAAGTAAAAAATGATCAGAAAACAGGCTGAATTTATTCCTATTTAATTTTCTGTTCGTGAGAGCTAACATTTGAAAAACTTGAATTGCTTTACAGTGACCTTAAGGAGCCCAATATGAAAAATACTTCATACCAAGTAGGAGCAGTGTGGGAGAGATTCTTCGGTTGGAAATTCTGCTTTTCATTACTTCTTCTCCATTCTCTCTGTCTTATTTTTACATTTTCTGTTATTGTTTGTATTGTGTCCTTGCTCTTGGCACACACAACCCATACCCCAATCCCTGGCCTCAAACAGCTCTGTCCCTTTCCTGGCCTACACATTCACCAGCGGGATTTGGGCTGGAGGGGAGAGGCTGGCGCTGATGGGGCCATGGAATGTGAGTAGCAGGAGCACTGAGAGTGGCAGAAATGTAGATTGGAAGTTGAAGGAACCTGTGTGATAAACCCGAGAGCGTGCTCCCCTTGACCGCTCCATCAGCCTCCTGCTGTGGGGCCTGCCCACTACGATGTCAGACATGATACAGAGCCCCTCACCGCTCAGGGTGTTTTCTACCGTGAAGTCTGGGGTTCATTGCTTACCTTCTCCATGGCCTGCGTGGTTCTTCTTCAATTGGATCAAGATCTTCAGTAAAAGAATTGTTTGTTTGTTTGTTTTAACTTTGCATTAACTGCTTTTCAGAGTCATGGAAGAAACGGCCCTGTTGGGAGTATGTTGTGACTTTTTTTTTTTAGGAGTAAATTGTTAGTATTTATTGACCCCACAGGTGACAGTGAGGCCAACAGGAAAATTAAAGCTGAGGTTCTGGCCTGAGTTTTGGTTATCACAGATCCAGATCTGACAGCTTAGAAATGGAGCCTGGATCAGAGGACCTCTTAGGCCACTCGCTTCTGGATGGTTTAGTTCTCTCAGTGATGGTGATAGTCCCAATAGCCGAAACTCACCTCCATGTGCTTGCTACTCTTATAATAAGTACCTTATATCGACTTATTGATTCCTTATGATCATCCCACGAGGAAGGTTCTTGTTTGGATCCATTTTGCATATAGGAAAGGTGAGGCACAGAGCCTTGTGGAAGTTACCTCGCTGGTAAGCGGAGGAGCCAGCATTCGCACCCAGGCAGTGCGGCTCTGATTCCGTGTTCTTAGATCGCCGTTCTGGCTGCACAGCCGACATCCCAGTTGTGCTTCACTCTTCCAGTCTCTTCCAGCCACTCACATGCAGGGGTATAGATCTGAGTTACCCAGAGCTCTGCACCAGGAGCCTGGTGCTAGCCACAGGTGGCTACGTCCCTGGTGCCCTCAAGGCATCACGACCCCCCAGTCTCTGCCTGTGCCGCTGTTGGCTGCATGACTGAAGCCCTCTGCCTTAGCGAACGCACGGATGGAGTCGTTCGGACTTCAGAAGTTCAAGAACTGAGAGTAGATCCTCAGTGAAGCAGACAGCACTAAGGGTGAGGAGCTGTCTCCAGCTCGGGCCTGGGCTACCCCTGTGGCACAGCAGGTAGAGCCCCTGACTCTGCCTTCTTGATGCGTATCTTGTCTTCCTCTGGCGCTTGCCCTGGGCAGGCGGGCAGGCAGGGCGTTCCCCTCGGCAAGTGAATTCTCTGCTGTCTCTTAAATTCAACACGGAAACAGAATGCTGGAAACCTGCCGTCTTGCTCCTTCTTCTGTGGTGGCACTTTAGCTTTTGATATTTTTAAACCGCACTTTGTAGATGGCGCTCCCTGGCTTTGCCACACAGAGTGCAAGTGCCTGCTCCCATCTGGTCACCCGAGAAGCACTCTGACGGCTCTGCTTTGTGATGGGCGGTGGGGGTGTGTGCAGGGCGAGCCACCTGCATCTCTGCTGGGCTTGCTGTGTCTTCTGTGTCACTCTGGGCTGGCTTCTACGCTCTGTCTTCTCCCCTTCTGTTTGTTTTTGAAACAGCTTCCCCAACCTAAGGACAGGTGTCTAGCACATGGGCCCTCAGAGTCTACAAATGTGGGTTATAGGTAACCCTGGGCTGTTTAAGAGGTACTGGGCCCCCTGAAGTGTTAGAGGAAGCACAGCTTCCCTGTGTATTCTTTTCATAAATGTCTTCGCTAAGAGCGCACCTCTTCTAGTGGGTGGCCTAGATTTACCTCTTGAAATCTTGTCACAGCCCAAGGTCACAGGAAGTAAACCCAGCTGCCAGACACAGAGACAGCTCAGCAGTGTGGTATTGACAAAGGGAATGCATAATGGCTTGGAAGTTAACCCTTGTGCAAATCAAATGACTTTTAAAATCAGATTTGAAGACAGCCCTAAATAATTTGTCAAGAAATACTGATTATCATAAAAATTGTTTAATGATCTAAGATTTGAAGGATGTAAACACATCAAGTGATTTCAAAGAATGAAACGCCACTGCTTTGACAACTCTTCCAATATCTCTCAATGTGTTTACATGAACAAAATTTTTTACTTTATATTTCAAAAAATGAGGTAAAATTGCTTTTGAAACACTTCTTCTTCTAGCAATAAAAAATATTAATTATGGATATTTAGGTCAATTGGAAAAATAAGCCAATCTCTTCCATCTCAATGAGAAGTGAATTTCCAATAAAAATGTGCCTTTATATGTATTATGAATTTGCTGTGTTGTTGTATCCTACTAATAGTTGTAATGATAATTGAATCCAGATGAAATGTTTAACCATTAGGTCCATTTTATTAAAATTAAAAAATTATAATTTTTATAACTACTTTTGTGACAGAAGTAGGATAGTGTGATCAATAAAAAAAATCCTTAAGGCATAAAATCATCACATAAGGGAATAATTCTGTAGGGAAATGAAATAGAAATACAAATTCTGGAAAAAAAGGAACTGTGCAAACAGTGAAATAAAAGGTTGTGCATGTGTTTTTATATGGCTTATAGCACTGAATCACTATGGTATTTAAATAACAATGAATACATTTAAAAGCTTGAATGAGAGTTTCATTTAAAAAATGTCAGTATTTACAAAATGCCAGAAATTGGATTCCTTGCCTCCGTTTAAAGGTAGGATAAACAATTTTAGTTGTTAACTTTATGTGGTGGTAGAGCATATATTTCAAAAATTTTGGGGTGAATGTGGAAGAAGAAATGTTTGTAGACCACTGCTGCAGGGCCCCTGCCCTGAGAGGTAGGGCTCCCGACACCCCTTGCTCTGTTTTTCTGGCCCTCACTTCTACTGCATGGTGCAGTGCAGTGGCATCCCGGGATCACTGGTGTTGCTGGTAGTATCTTTAGGCTCTGTTTTGACTCCGTTCTCATTAAGCCAACATTCATTCAGCAAACACGTGGCTCCCTACTGTGCAAAGCATGGGTATTGCAGGTGAGGAGAACAGAACTCTCCCTCAAGCAGCTCGCTCTGCATGGGGAGCCTGCCCTTCTCAGCCCAGGTTTGAGCACTCAACCGCTGGGGCAAAGGTTTCCAGGACACACTGGACCCCGAAGAGGAACCTGGGCTGGGGCCTCAGCTGGATCCCGGTGATAGCCAGGTGAGGGAGGGGGCTGTGCGACACCCTGTGGATTGGAGGATCTGAGGATAGCCAGCATTGCTCTCCGAAGGGTGGGAGTGATGGGAGAGGTGCCTACTTCTATGTTTTTGTTCAAATAGTTCTTCTCTAAATAATTTTCTTAGCTAGATAGAAGACAAACTGGTTAATTTTAATATTACAAAGCAGTAGCTTCTATACATGTACCTAAAGAAAAGACTCCTTTGACACTTTGGGTTTTGACTATTTCCTAGCAAACTGTGGGTGAGTAGCATATCCAATGTATTAATTCTGACATATGGTTACACCCACTGCTGCCTCAGCCAAGCAGCCTCTTGGGATTACAAAGGCAGAGAGTTAAATTTCCCAAGTTGGAAAGAAGCGTTCAGAAATGAATTTCTCTCTCCACTCTGAGTGACTTTGCGACTATTTCCCTGGGGACGTTGCTAGGCATTTAATAGATCTCCATGTTAGGAGAATAAATTCTTCCTAGCATTTCTGTCTAAGGTGTTTTTTCCCCTCTTTGGCCTCAGTTTTGTGTTGTTGGAGACTGCATCTAATCTCTGTTATGCTCGTATTTAGAAAATGTTTCTAGATGATTGTGTCTTTCTGTTATGGGTTTGTTAGTCTCGGGTATTGGTTGTCCCCCCCTTTCCCAGGTAGACAGAGCCCTGCTAACTGCCCTGGTGAATGGAGGAGGCCATGTGACTGCAGGATCTGCACCCCCATCTCCTTCCCCTGCACCCCCATCTCCCTCCCCACTATCCCCATCTCCCCATGGCTGTTAACTTCCCTCCATCCCTGTGCTCTGTGCTCCTGCTGGGACCTGAGGGACTGCATTTCAGCTGTGACTGTGTTCTGTTGCTCTTGGCCAGTGCACAGTGGCTCACATCCTGTGTGCTTGGTTTTTTTTTTTTTTTTTTTTTTTTTTAAGTCCCTCTTTCAAAGACTCTTCAGTGTCTTTGGCTTTCTATGGTGGGAGACGCACAGAGACAGACTGTATATATTTCAAACCAGTGTTTTGTTAGCTTTGCTTGGGAAACAGAGCATAAGCAAAGTGAAAGAGGCCGTGTTTGAAGGTATGGTTTTTTGAAAGCACCCTTGAAAAAGCTTGCCTTGAAGGACAGTTATTAAGTTATAATATTTCCTTGTTCATCAAATCAGACTCATGGCCTCTTCTGTTTGGTAGTGTAGTCAAGGCCATTTTGGTGGTCTCTTTTGGCATCTGCTAACCCTGAGGGCTCTGTGAGGTTCTAGAACCAGTTCAAGTGTCCAGCAGAGACTCAGAAGAGAGAGGATGATTGGCTCTAGGTAGTGGAGAGGCGGCTTCCTCACTGCCACTCACTCTGGCTAGGTGTTGGGGTGCAAACATGGCTGCCATGTATCACAGGCAGAGCTGGGAAAGACACTGAGGGCCTGGCAGACAACTTTAAGGGTGTCTATTACAGGGTTCTTGTGGGTATTTGGAACAGTAATATTAACAGTAATTCCTGATTTCCCCATGTTGGTCTGGACATGCCTTTCCTGTAACGCACTATTATTCTCCTTGAGTCTTCCTACTGTTTGTATCCTGTACATGAGGCCTGGATTCCTATTGATTACCTCTCTGTGCTGGTCGGTTTCTAGACTGTGCTTCTTGCTTGGCTTCCAGGCTAATTCTTGAGTACAGCTTTGCATTTTCAAAGTGTGACTTGGCATCATTCTTGGTAACAATGACCTATATTCATGTTCGTCAGTGTCTGGATTCTGTCCTCTTCTTTGGGTCTTTAACACCAAGCACAGTTGTATACCAGCATGTACTAAGAAACTTCCAGTTCCCCAAATTCTCTAGAAGGGAAGCAGCAAGGGGTTGAGGTGCAGAATAGCCAGGGCAAGTTGCAGAAGGGAACTGCGTGTGCTTGGGAATTATTTTCTTTCCCTCAACCGTGCTAAGAATGCAACCTTGGGTAGTCTGATGCTGCCTTTGGCTTGGTGGCTTTGAATGCTTTTTGAAACTTAAAAAGCTGTTAAGGAAAGATGTAACCAATTCTTTTTGGAGGAACTATAAACTAATTTAATTTCTAATGAGCCTTCTTCCCAATGGGAAATCATCGTGAAATAAAGCTGGGAAAGAGAAAGAAGAGTTTGAAAGTTTTCATTTCTTTTTTAAGCTGAAGAATTTCTACTTGTAAACTCCAGCTGAGTAAAGATTAAGACCAAATGTTTAGTGGATTATCCATTATCTTAAATTGTTTACAAAATGAGAGGAAATAAAATCGTCCTGCCCCACTGTTTGGTCTCTCATGGATTTGCTTTTCTTAATGCATTGAAATCTGGGCTGATAACAAGGTCTACTATATTGTTTTTAAGAAGGCAGTTAAGCCAGACTTTTTTCCCTAACTGAACTAGTATTTTGTTTCAGACAGATTTGTAATCAGATTTTCAAGCAGTGGTCACAGTCATGGGAGCATGACCTCTCCTGAGAACAGGAAGAGTTGCATTTATAAAAAGTCAAATGTCATTGAGAGGAGCAGATCCCCATGTTTCAATGTAATAATAAAGCAACTCGTGCTTACCGAGCACAACTTATCTATTTCTGAGATTAGTGGGAAGATCTTTAATTTCATTATGAAATAAGATCTCAGAAGTTGGTTAGTATCAATATTTTTTAACATGAGCTTTACCAGAGATGACAATGAGTCAGCATGTGCTGACTCATACACAATTTTGCTAACACTGTGATTACATTCTAGTTCTCTCTGTATCTGATAATTATTTTAGAATTTTTCACTTCTATGTAAAATGGCTTTATATTTCTTGCCCTATTTTTTGAAGTCTTGATGTCAACTTTAGGCTGATTGTAAAATGAAAGGAGAAACTTTGCTTGATTTTCTCATAGCATGTAACATGGGAAATAACATAAAATTCCAGGTTTTTAAGGTTTCAATAGGTGCTGCTGTGCAAAATCATTGTCAACATTGCCAGTTTCCACGTAGCTATTGAATCATTCAGCTTACTTCTTGAGTCAATTTTGATCATTTGTATTTACTTAGGAATCATCTTTTTAATCCGATGTTTTATAATTTTCAGCATAGAATTTTATGTATTCTCTTGTATTAAATCCCCTTTATTTCTTTGGCTATATCCATTTTCTTATATTCAGTGTTGTATAATTGTATTTTCTCTGATGAGCTTTGCTAGAGATTTGTATTTTTTATTGATCTTTTCAAAGAACCAGCTGCTCCGCTGTTTATATTCTAATCCTTTAATTTCTGCTTTTATCTTTTTAATGATTCTTCCTTTTGTTTTGCTTCCATTTACTGGGTGGTAGATGGTTTTCCAGCTTGTTGAGTGGAATAATTTAATGTTTTCTTGTTTAATAACTGTAAGGTGACTTTTCTTTAATACCATTTTTAAGGTGCCATCTTATTTTCTCCTTTCTCCTCAAACTTTAAGCATCTCTCCTTCCATCTTTACTCTTAGCTGTTGACTTGTTTCCTACATTGGTGAGAAAATTGAACCAGAAGAAAGCTTCCAGAGACTTCCTTACCCCATCTGCCCACTGGCCAGCGCCTCCATTTGAACCTCTCTCTTCTGGTTGTTGCCATGGGTAACCCTTCCTGCTCCTGCCTAGAGCCCATCCTTCTGTGAGTGCCTGCACCTTATCTCTTCCTGTGAGTTAAAGGAACCTACCCAAGCAATTCTGTCCCCACTGATCTCTCCAAATCCTCCCTCCTAGATCCTACACATAAGCAAGCTATTATGGCTGCAGCATCCATTAACCTTCTCTTGTCCTGCTGTTTCCACTGGGTTCCCATATTTTGTATGCTCAGCAGTCAGATTCCTCTGAAGAGTTATTTCTACTTGTTGTCTCAGATGCATCTTCCCCTAGTGTCTCTTGAACTCAGTCGGTAAGGCTTTTATCGCCTCACTCCATAGAGACTGTTTTTGTCAACATTGTCAATAATTGACCTTCACTGGTCATTGGACTGCTGTGGCCAGTTCTCAGAGCCACATAGCCCTAGTAATTGTCGCCATTCTAATCCAAACCCCTTGAAGTTTCATGGGAGCTACATGAAACTCATGTACATGGTGCTTTTTCTTCTGTGATGAGTGGTCCTTATGTTGCCAGGATCCCCTCAAACTCTCAGTTGTTCTCCTATCGCACTGGTTACTCTTTCTCACTCTCCTTTTCTCCTTGGCCTCTTAGTGTTGAAAAGTCCTAGAGTATTGTCTTCTCGTTCTTGTCTAAATTTTTATCTTATCCTTTGTGTTTTCATCTTTTACAACGGCTACCACCTTTATATTCATAGTCCCCAAATTTATGTCTCCAACCTTGACCCATGACCTTTCTCCCGAACTTTAGGTAAGCACATTCAACATCTCTACTTGAATGCCTAATAAGCCTTAGTAAGCATCTTCAATTTGGAGTGTCCTGAACTGAACCTTTCATCTGCTTTCCAATGCTGTCCTGCTATTCTCTTCCAGGAAATGCCTGCTTTTTTTTTTTTTTTTTTAGTTGGTCAGGATGTGTTGAAAAATACCCTTGACTCTTTATTCTCTCAAACTCCATATCCAGGCCATTGGACAATTCTTTGTTTTACCTCCAAATGTATCTGGTATCTGATCCCTCTCACCTTCTTCACTGCTGCTCCCCTGATCTAAGTCACAACACTTCTCATTGCAAGTGCAGGTTGACTATTCCTTACCCACAGTGTTTGGGACCAGAAGTGCTTCAGATTTTAAAAAAATTTGGAATATATATATATAGTGATATACCTTGGAAATGGGTCCCAAATCTAAACAGGAAATTGATTTGTATTTCATATTTTATACACATAGCCTGGGTGTAATTTCATGCAGTATTTCTAGTGTCCCTATGTTTTGAGTCCAACCCATCACACGAGGGTCCGGTGTGGGATTTTCACTTGTGGTGCTGTGTCTTTGCTCAGAGTTTGTGATTCTGTCTTTTTGCCGTGGTGATGCTCACCCTGCAGGGCTGTAGTTTCCTAATTAGTCTCTCTGATTCCTCCACTGCCCTGCCTCTCCATGGTCTGTGCTCAACCCAGGAGCCAGAGGGATCTTTCCAAAATGTCAGCCAGACCACTCTGCTGTTCAAAACTCTGTACTTGCTCCACATTGTGCTCGGAGCAGAAGCCAGAGTCCTCACGCAGGACTTGGCCGGTTCCTCCTCTGGCCCTTCCAGCTCCTACTCTTCTCTCCCTCCCTCCACTCCAGCCCCACATGCTTCCTTGTGTTCTTCGGCTGTGCCAGACATGCTGTTGCCTCATAGCTGTTTCAAGCATCTTTCTAGAAATTCTGCCCTTGATATATAGCAGGGCAACCCCTTAACCCCTTTTAGTCTTCACCAAATACTGTCTTCTCCATGGGGCTTATGCTGACCCTCCCTTCAGCTCCCAATCCCATTTACTTGGCTATATATATATTTTAATCTAACACTTTAATGTGTTTATATATATATATATATATTTCAAAGATTTATTTAGTTGTAGGCAGAGTTACAGAGAGGCAGAAGGAGGGAGAGAGAGAGAGAGAGAGAGGTAGAGGGTAGAGGTAGAGGTAGAGGGGTCTTCCATCCACTGGTTTACTCCCCAGAGGGCCGCAATGGCTGGAACTGCACTGATCCAGAGCCAAGAGCTTCTTCAGGGTCTCCCATGCAGGTGCAGGGGCCCAAGAGCTTGAGCCGTCTTCCACTGCTTTCCCAGGCCATAGCAGAGAGCTGGATTGGAAGTGGAGCAGCTGGGTCTCAAACCGGCGCCCATATGGGATGCCAGCACTGCAGGCGGTGGCTTTATCCGCTATACCACAGTGCTGGCCTCAATTTTTTGTATATTTGAAAGGCAGAGAGAGAGTATTTGAAAGGCAGAGAGAGAGAGAGAAAGAGAAAGAGAGAGAGAGAGAGAGATGAGATGAGATGAGACGAGACGAGACATCTTCCAGCTGGCTCACTCCCAAAACACCTTCAACAGCCAGGGTTTGGTCAGACCTAAGTCAGAAGCCTGGAACTCCTTCCTGGTCTCCCTCATGGGTGGCAGGGACTCAAGACTTGGGGTATTATCTGTAGTCTTCCAGGGTGCACATTAGCAAGAAGCGAGATCAGAAGCAGACCACATGGAATTGGGCATTCCCATATGATGTATAGGCACTGCATGCAATGGCTTAACCTGCTGCATGAAAACACCTGCCCTTTAATCTAGCATTTTTATTGTCTGCCAAATTATATGATTTATTCTGTTTGTTTATTGTCTGCCTTCTTCATTAGAATGTAAGCTTAAGGAGGGCAGGGACCTTTCTCCTTTCCACTGTTGTGTCCCATTCATGTGAAAATAGTCTCTGGTGCATGGAGGAAATTCAATGAATATTTGTCAAATAACTGAGTGAACTGTGGGAAATATTTTTCTGAGCTGCAGCTCAGAAAAGTTAATATTCAAGATCCAATCACACTTAGCTTTGAAATAGTTTTCTAGGATCTCTAGTCTCTTTCTGAGTGCCGAGGGATGGCCAGTTAGGGAACAGTCATGTTTGCCTATCAGGGAGCAGTGTCTGGGGAACCGTGTCCTTCTAACTTCCTCTATCCGTGCCTAGGGCAGAGCATAGGGTGGCTGCCCATAATGGAGTTGGGAAGGGCTATACTTGAGTGAGGGGGGTGGTGTGTAATTGTGAAGCAACTCCCCACCATTCTGTATAAAAATCTATGCATGTCGTGAAGTGGAGGTGTGCCATGAACAGACGCGTAGGTGCGCTCTTGTCTATCCCACTCAGTGGCGCCCTCCAGGTTCTGCCAGTACCTTGTGTTTCCAGCTGCCTTATATTATGGAGGGCATAGAAGTATTCACTCCTTTCCAAATCTCCAGTGGCATTTTAATGAGAAATTGGGAGAAGCAGCACCAGCAACTTAAGTGGACACTATTTTAAATCAGAAGTCTGTTATTTTAAGATGTGAGTCCTTGCAATCCTTTGTCCAGAATGTTAGTTAACCTTTCTACATCCCCAAATGCTTTTTTTTCTATTGGGTATTCAAAAGTTTCTTCTTAAACATGGTACCACCGATTTTGGACTCTTGATTCTAGCTCTCCTAAGAAGCTTGGTTTATTGAATGTCTTCAGAGACAGCCCAGACCCAGGTTTGTTTCACCGCAGTGGAAATGACAGTGCTACAGACTAGAATTGCAAACCAAGGCTGAGTTATGGAGCTGCTGACTTTGCTCTTTCTAGAATTCTTTCAAAGTGGCATAACCTTACTGATAAGAAAAATGCTAATTATTTTTCATATTTTGTAAGGTATGAACTACAGAGAAGTACAGGGCAGGATTTTGATGTTGCATAGAGAAGTAAGCAACTTGTTATATACAAAAGAAAGTGCTTATTCCATTTTGAAAAAAAAATTGGGCTTTTACTGTGACTTTGTGCTTCTAGGAAAACGGGAATCTTTGAAGATATTACCTGTGTGCCTTTTTGAGTAATGATCTCAAATTGATTGTTTCTGTTTACTCTTTAATCAGAGATTCTTTCATACTGTATTTCTTACTTATTTAGGTCATTTAAGAGGAAACAACAGGCCGACGCCTGTGGCTCAACAGGCTAATCCTCCGCCTTGTGGCGCTGGCACACCGGGTTCTAGTCCCAGTCGGGGCACCGGATTCTATCCCGGTTGCCCCTCTTCCAGGCCAGCTCTCTGCTGTGGCCCAGGAAGGCAGTGGAGGATGGCCCAAGTGCTTGGGCCCTGCACCCCATGGGAGACCAGGATAAGCACCTGGCTCCTGGCTTCGGATCAGCGCGGTACGCCGGCCATTGGAGGGTGAACCAACGGTAAAGGAAGACCTTTCTCTCTCTCTCTCTCTCACTGTCCACTCTGCCTGTCAAAAAATTAAAAAAAAAAAAAAGGAAACAACAAATTCCTTAAAAACAAATCATCCTCTTAAATTTTTTAAAAATAATTTATTGAAAGGGAGGGTGAGAGAGAGATTGATTGATCTTGTATCCACTTGTTCACTCCCCAAATGCCTGCAACATTTAGGGCTGGATCAGACTATAGTCGGGAGCTAGAAACTCCATCTGGGTCTCCTACATGGGCAGCTGGGGAACAACAAGTACTTGAACCATCATCTGCTGCCTCCCAGGGTACATATAGGCAGGAAACTGAATCAGAAACAGAGCTGGGACTCAAGTTCAGGCGCTCCAATATGGATGTGATATCCTAGGCATCACCTTAACTGCTGGGCCGAACTCCTGCCCCAGCAAATTTGGTTTTGTGAATCTGATGACTTAATTTATCTCTCTCTTTAAATTAGAAATACTTTGAAAAGCAATGAGATTTATGACAGTCACTGGAACATCTCCTTGCTCCCCCACCCACCTTTGCTAAATCCATGGCAGGGATATTTCTCAGGATGGTGGGCTGAAGGGAAACAGGGAGATGGTTTACAAGTTTGATTCAGGTTATAAAATATCAATCTGTCACTTTTAATAGAATTATTCTCATCTTCAAACATGATTGTACCTTGGCCCACTTTGGGAAGAAAACATATTCATTTTCTTCCTGGCAAAGGGAAGAGTTCTGTAGGCTGTGTTCTGTATCTTTTTTTCAACAGTTATAATAATATTCTTGATATTTTGGGTTGCAAGTTGTAGATTAGAAGTTTGCTTGTAAGGCATGGGTTACAAAGAAGTACAGGGCAGGATTTGTGTGTGTGTTATTACTCCTGGCTAACAACCATGGCACAGTCCTGAAAATCGTCACACACAGTAAATTGGGTGGGATCCTGCCTGCTTGTGATGAGTTACAGATTTAGGTTTGAGGCATTCTTGCCTTCACTTGGAAGCGTTGCTTCCAAATTTCATTTACATATTTAGTTTACATGTTATGAAAAGTAGAACTCCTTTGAGTTGTATTCTGTTACATGTGAGGCCTCCCAGCATGTGAGACCATTTTGGCTGGTGAGCTCTTACAAGAACTTTTGCTTAAACCATCTTACTAGCTGATGTCTTCAAATATTAGCTTCTCTCTCTAGGTCATCGCTTCCATTTGTTTCTCTGTTTCAGTGTTCCATTCCTTTCCAGGAAAAGGCAGGGATATGAAAAACTGGTTGTTTGCTTATTTTTCAGCTAAGTCTATTTTGCTCCTAATAGACTTATTCTTTCATTTTGAAGAACAACTGCTCTTTTTCTGGTCATATTTTTTAAAATTTATTTTTAAATTTCTGTTTTATGTCTTTTTTTTTTTTTGACAGGTAGAGTTAGAGAGACAGAGAAAGGTCTTCCTTCCATTGGTTCACCCCCCAAATGGCTGCCACAGCTGGTGCACTGTGCCAATCTGAAGCCAGGAGCCAGGTGCTTCCTCCTAGTCTCCCATGTGGGTGCAGGGCCCAAGCACTTGGGCCATCCTCCACTGCCTTCCTGGGCCACAGCAGAGAGCTGGACTAGAAGAGGAGCAGCTGGCACTAGAACCCGGCGCCCATATGGGATGCTGGCTCCACACGCGGAGGATTAACCAAGTGAGCCACTGCACTGGCCCCCAGTTTTATGTCTTAAGAGCAAAAAAAAAAAATACCCTTTTATTAGAATGTTTTATTCATCTTTTAGTTGGTCACAAGGAAGCTTTAAAAATGACTTCACATTTATTTTCCAGTTTGAAGTATTATTCACAAATTTGTATTGCAACAGAAATTACTTAAGTACATGTGTGAGATTTAGTTTTAAACTTCAGGAACATATACATATTTTATCATTCTCTGTACATTCTTCACTTGATTTTTAAAATGATTATAATTATTGAATGTGCCCATGACTTGTTCTCAAGGAAAAGCCATCTCCCTCAACACCTGCCCAGAAAGAATAGGAAGTCTGGTGATTCATTGGTTTCAACTTCCGTTAGAGCTTTAATGATTCTATTACCAACAAATATGAATGCTGAAAATAGACATGAAGAGCCCTTGACCTTTAATCTTCGTGTCAAATAAGAGAATGATGTTTTGAAATAGTATTTACCCCCCAAAAAGATATCAGATGGCCTAAAATTCTTTGGTGACCTGCCCATACCACAGGTAGATCATATTCTAAACCTCTGCTTCCTCTTTTGGTCTTGGCTCACTGGTCTGCCCAGCCTTCTGTTTCTTTCTGTCTTTTGTCTCCTAAAAGGAGAAGTGTATGAGGCAAAAAATGGAATGTTTCATAAGTGAGTTGTTTTCCTTTTGTAAAATGCAAACGCTGCAGCCGGCACTACTATACATGTCAGGGACTGAATTAGTTGCCATCTCTGCTCTCAATAGTGTTCACTCATTTATTCCTTAGGCAAGTATTGTTCAAGTGCTTCCTAGGTGCCAGACATTGGAATCTAACGGTAATGAAACTGACAAGAAACTAGCTGACATCCCTGGGTGTGGAGTTAGACAGTAGAGAAGTTTAAAGATGTATGTACTTGCACGTATACTAATAGTAGGTATGTGTATACGTGTATGCATCCACATAAGTTAGTGATAAGTGAAAAAGCGATGAAACCAGCCTCAGGAGCTTGGTGTGGGGTAGGGAGACAATGATAGGTTGAAAATCTAGATAAAGTGGTCAGGGAAGACAGAGAGGATCTCATTGAGATGACATTTGAATAAAGGCCTGGAGGAATTAGATAAAATCCTTGTTGTCTACTAGAAGAGGCAAGCAAACAGGTAATCTAATTTTCAAGGGATAAGAGATCAGACAGAGGTAGATAAGGGGGTATGCTGGGAGTTCAGAGTAGATTCACTCAACCATGTTCCAAGGTTACACAAAGACACTCTGGAGGAAAAGACTCTTGGGTGGGAGCGCAAGAGAGCAAGTGTGAACCAGCGTCATGGAGATGACAGAATAGCAGCCTGCGAGCTCCTGCTGAGCAGTGAGGGGCTGGAGTTGGAGGAGATGAAGATGAGAGTTCTTGAGGTGTCCTGAGGCGCATGCGGTACGGCATGCTAAGGGCATTTTGGTTTGATTCTGAAGGCAGTTGGGGATCAACAGGGTCGATCTGTATTTTGAATAGATCATTCTGGCAAAGGGGTGCAGGTGCATCTAAAGGGGATATGGTAATATCTTGGAGATCAGTTTCGAAGGTGTAACGGTTCTGTTGATGAAAGATGCTGATTTTATCTAGGAAATATGTGGACAGAGAGGGAGGCAGAGGTCAGGGCAGACATAGGAAGGTATACTCAGCAGAACCTGGAGGTGGCGTGCCAGGGCTGAAGGTGAGAGGAGGAGTCAAGTAACTTGTTTTTTAGAAAGAGAGAAAGAGATTCTGCCAATATTTTACCTTACTGTGTGTGTCACATTGTGATGTTTCCTATCCTATTTTATTTCAGTTTCTTTCAAGTACTGCCAGCAACCGACTGAACTGATTCTGCAAATGGGTTATAACCCACAGTGTGACAGCCACTGGCACTGGCTTCTTTAGGCTGTTCTTTGTGGACAAGATATTTCCTCTCCCTGAGTTTCTTTGGAGTTCCTCATCTCTGGATGCCTCTCACTCAGTGGAGGAAAGAGAAGCCCAATGAAACCCATTGTTTCCAAACTTAGTGCACTATAGAAACATTCATTTGAGAAAAATACTGTGAACCGACAAGTGGCTACATAGTAGCAGTTACAGTGGCGCACACACAGGAGTGGCCATTTAGCCTAGTGATTGGAATGTCTGTTTTCACACTGGAGTGCCTGGGTTTGATTCTCAACTCTAGCTCCTGACTCCAGCTTCAAGGTAGTGCATACCCTAACCAGCAGTGGTGATGTGTCAAGCAGTTTAAATTCCTGCCTCCTTCCTGGGAGGCCTGGGTTGCATTCCCAGTATCTCTACCACCAGGGTAGTTAGCTGTGCTGGAAGTGGTAGTTATGTGGGTGTGTTGGGGGGAGGTTGGAGAGCAGAGGAGGTTATCTTTTCCTATTCCTTTGGCTACTGAAATGCCTACCTTCCTCTGAATCCAGAGAGGCAGACTTCCAGGTGCCGGAGGGCCTTAGAGGTCATGAGTCCACATTCCCCTGCTATAAAACTAATGGGCCAAGGGCCACTGGTAAATGCTGGTTACTCACTTGGATTGTTCTTTAGAGAGTTGCCTGTAGGAAGCTCAGAGACAGGATACCCTCTACAGATTGCCGTTTGCCCCCTTGGGAGTCTGGGGTGTGTCTGTTTTGGAAACTGTTGTTGGTCTTCTCTAACCAATGACTCCTGTGTTTTTGGTTCTAAAATAAGAGATGATGGCACCTGTTTGGTTTGGTGGTTTCGTGAGGATTAGTTAGGACAACATGTAGAAAAAACAGTGTCAAAGGCATAGCACACATTTAAAATGAATGATGGCTGTTGTTTTCTTCATGTACCTAAATCATTATTGACACTGCAACTTTTTCATTTTATGTAGCTCTAAGAGAGATGTGGAGTGTTTCCAGGTTTCATCTATGGAAAGAGCCAAAATTAAAATTTTTCTGTTGCTATGTGCTGAAGTTTTTAACCGAGTATAGAAATCTCCATGAAGAATAAAGATGCATTGGAATTCAAAGAAAGATACAAAAGTACAACCAAGTTTAGATAGTAGGTGGCTTCGAAGGACCAGGCTTCTTTGGAATAGCTTACCCCTGAATTTGCATGGAGTGAACAAAGCCCATCAACAGAGCTGGCTGTGCTCCTGCTAAATGACATGTAAATGCGGGTCATCTCGAATATGTTAATTCATCTTTGCATGGTAGGTGTCCAGTGTACTTCAGATGACTAAGCTTAAAATTTTTGGATGTGAGATTTCTTTGAATGATGGCAAAGTCATGTCTGTAAGAGATTAATTTCTTTTGAATAGTCCAAGAAAGTTAGCAGTTGGCTCAAAGTCATTGGTAGAAATCTATGGAAATAGGTAACAAACAATAGTCACTTGCATCAGAAAAATTTTATTGGGACCAACTTTCATGTTCCTTTTATTAAAATATGGAAAACTAGATGAAAATATATAATTTTCTTTTGGAAAGACATACAAAATACTTCTTAATAAAAGCCATGATTGGGGCTGATGCTGTGGCGTAACAGATAAAGCTGCTGCTTACGACACCACCATCCTATATGGGCACTGGTTCAAATCCCAGCTGCTCTACTTTTGATCTAGCTCCCTGCTGATGCACCTTGGAAAGCAGTGGAGGATGGCTTAAGTGCTTGGACCCCTGCACCCATGTGGGAGACCCGGAAGAAGCTCCTGGCTGCTGACTTTGGCCTGACCCAGCTCGGGCCATTGCAGCCATATAGGGAGTACACCAGTGAATGGAAGGCCTCTCTCTCATTGTCTCTCCCCCTGTCTCTGTAATTCTGCCTTTCAAATAAATAAATCTTAAAAAAAAAAAAAAAAAAAAAAAGGAAAGAAAAGTCATGATGGCTTTCTTTACACCAGTAGGTGGCTCCAAAGGTCAACCCTTGTATTTGGGTCCCACGGAGGGGACACTGGGAACAGCTAAGAGGATTGTTGAGTGCTCTGACTTCCCTGGGCTCTTGAGTGCCATCAACTTCATGCTACCTTTTTTGCTCTTCTTTGTAAACACAATGCTGTATTTTCAGGGAAGTTAACTGAAGCAAAACCACATAATATTTAGCTCTTAAATTTCTTTTTTAGAAAAGGGAAAAAAGTGAAACAGCACTAAATCTGATCCATTTGGAAGGAAGGATAAATGTGTTTTATTCCAGTGAGTGCAATGATCTCGCAATTAAGGGTATTAAACTATGGACTTTTGTGCTGCAATCTGTGTAAGAGTAGTAGGGTTTTTAATTGATGCTAGCCTTTGAAGTTGGGGGGAGGGGCTATCTGGTAAATGATGGAGTACACCAGGAGTCAGGGTGTGTGAGTACCGGTCCGTGGCTGTGTTGATGTGAACATTTAAATTACAAGTGAAATATTTGAAGGGGCTTTGTTTAAATGAAATTAAAGATGATGGTGTTGATTAAGTCTTCCTTGATATTCTTTATATTTAAATAGTTTGGTACATGTTTTGCTTCTGTGATACTGCTTGCCCAAGCATTTGGTCCGACTACTGCATTCGTTTTTCATAATGAAATGCATATTAACTGTGCAGGCCACTCATAGAGCAGTGTTTTAATCATTTGCTATTGATTTCTACATCACTTCCATGCTGCATATTGAGGGCCTCTTATTCTAAGTCTGCATTACCCGGATTCTCATTTGGTCTACCTGACTTGCATAATGTTCTGGGACTCTTGATTTTTTTTCCCCCCTGTGGAAAGCAGGAATGATTAGGAAGCCACAGAAGGTCAGACATGTTGTTGCTTTCTTTTAGCTTTTTGAGGTACGTAGAAGAAATACGGGGCTTAGAGAAACATTGTCGTTGTGCACGTCCAATAATGGGTATCAGAACTTAGTTAAAAATGAATAAATGCTGAGTTTCAAACTTCGGCCTGGAGCTGAATGATGTATTGCAAGACACGGATGCCAAGAGAATGGTTTGCATTCACAAAGGCGCGGGGTAATGATGAGAGGCCTCTGTCCCTTGGGGCCTGAATTTCCTGCAAGGGAAGCATTTGAAGCAGGATCCTAAGCAGCTTCTGGAGCAGGGGCTGTTCTTGGAACTCAGGGTTGTTGCTACAAGCTGGCCAATATGAATGGGAAGGTTGTATTTTTCCCCCTTTTGTCTTGATGTTAATTGGAGTGAGAGGAAGTGTAGCTCTGGTTGATGTGGATGAAGCTCCCCTACAAGCTCTTGAATAAATAAATGGAACCCCCTGCTCTCCCTCTGCAACTTAGAATCTCATTTGGATTGAAAGACTGGAGCTAGCTTTTACATATGAAGAAAACTCTGCTTGCTTCATTATTATTCATGGTCAAATCCCCAAATCTCCTCCCTGAAGAGATGTATTCTTCCCAGCAAATTAAAACATCCTTTTTTTTAGAGGCCAAATGATGATGGTGTCAACTATTGATGAAGATGAATAGGTAATTCTTTTCTCAATTTATACTTTGCTTTCTCCCCTACTGTTCAGGTTGGGGTTAGCTCATTTAAACCAAGATTCAATATTTCATCTGCTCTCCTCTCCGTAGGTTAGATGTGTTGTGTAAATCTCCTGGTTAGGTAATGGAAGAAAATGTTTGAAAACCTGATAGCTCATTATCAGGGCATTTGACATAAGCATATTTGCTGATGAGGGATTGCGGATCCATGGTAATTTAAAGGGATTCTGAGCACTAGTTAAGGTAGAATATGTTCCTCACATTAATCAGTTAAGATCAAGATAGCCTGAATTGCGAATATCTATAAAATGTCTGTGAAATGTGGATCTTGGAAGCTAGCTGTCCTATGAGTGTACAGAACACCATGTGCTTGTTTACTGTGCCTCTTCCCCTACTTAATTCGATTATCATGAAAGACAGGAGTGAATGACATGCCATTTAACTTTCTGAGCCTGCGTAGACCTCCCCCAAATGGAAAAGAGCCCATGGGGTCTGTACACTATGAAAGACTGTGCATGCAGTCCCAGATTTTTTTTTTTTGCACAAGCTAAGCATCTTTTAATTTCATTTTCCATGAGCTTTTTGAAGCACCCTCGTATATTCAAACAAATCTTAGTCAGTGAAAAATTGGGACCACAGAAATGTTGATTTTCAAAGTTTCCCAGATATTGGCAATAGAAGCAGATGTCAAATCGAAATCTAAACAAGTACTGGAACTTTAGTCCAGTATTGTTAATAGTTTGACCTAGTTACACGTACTACTTTTTAAAGGAGCACTTTCTTTTTTTGGAAAAACCCCATGGCCGGCTACAGATAAGCAATGGCTGTACACAGGCGTTTTGGAGCTCCCCCGAGGGGTGCACAATTGCATAATAGCCGATGGTTTCATTATGACATGCTTTGTGATGAAGCAGCACTGGGTGCAGCTTAGCAATATCCGAAGATCAGAACAGCTGTTATCCGTGGAAACACTAGGGTATATCTGTCAGGCGTCTGCATATAGAACAAGGTGTTTCCGTTAATGTGTCATGATAGTTTAATTACATCACCTTTCTTGGGACTTTGCCTGATAGGTGATAGCTGCTCATTTCTAAAACACACAGAGCAAAGAAGAAAGAAGAATGTGCCCATCATTCTACTCAGCATGCCCGTGTCATTTAATCTTGCTCTTTAAAACCACTCTGTCCTGTTTCTCTTCCATGTTGTTTTATTGAGAAGAGTTAGTCTTTTCCTCTAACTATCCCACTCCTCCAAAATATCGGTGCCTTCTTCTTTGTCCTCTTTTGTTTTGCGTATCATTTGATATCGGAATCCCTGAATGTATCACTTCCTTTTGATTTCTCTCCTACTGGATTGCACCTGCTTTTTTTTTTTTTTTTTTTTTTTTTTTTTTTTTTTTTACAGGCAGAGTGGACAGTGAGAGAGAGACAGAGAGAAAGGTCTTCCTTTTGCCGTTGGTTCAACCTCCAATGGCCGCTGTGGCCAGCGCACCGCGCTGATCCGATGGCAGGAGCCAGGTGCTTCTCCTGGTCTCCCATGGGGTGCAGGGCCCAAGCACTTGGGCAATCCTCCACTGCACTCCCGGGCCATAGCAGAGAGCTGGCCTGGAAGAGGGGCAACCGGGACAGAATCCGGTGCCCTGACTGGGACTAGAACCCGGTGTGCCGGCGCCGCAAGGCGGAGGATTAGCCTGTTGAGCCACGACGCCAGCCGCGCCTGCTTTCTTAATACATCCAGCATGGTGTTCTAGAGGTATCCTCAGCTCAGCCTGCTGGAGAAGGATTTTCTACCCTTTCCTCTGACGCCACCCTGCTCTCCCCAGGTGAGCACTGGTATCTATTAAGCTTTGTGATCTGCACCTTCTGTCTGTTGGGCCACAAAGTCTGCTCACTTGACCCCTGAAGTAGCTGACCAGGCTCCTGGCCTTTGTAGCCAGGCTGCAGCAGCAGGCTGTTTCCCCAGTAAGGAAAGTCTCTTCCCTGCCTGGCTTCCCTCCTCTCTGCAGGCTCTTCCCGAGACTCATGCCTGCGTGGTCTTTGCAATCGGAACAGTTTCTTGCCTTAAGAATGTCTTGTTTCCCATTACCTGTAAGATAGAGCGTGTCCTTATCAGCTTTGCTTACAAGACCCTTCACTAACTGGCCTCTCCCGCCTCTCCCACCAGTGTCTTCCTTCCACTGCTCTTTCTGGAAGCTTCTCTGTCCCATGTGGCCTCTGTTGGCTGGCCTCATTGTGCACATCCTCCCTTGTGTACCCCAGGCACTGTTGCCTCTGATGGAAAAGCTTTTCCTAGATGCGTTTGCTGACCAAGGAAGGCTACACACTATGTCTTCCATGTTCCCACTTTGCACATCTGTGTCCTAGCTCTAATCACTCACTGCTGTAGTTATTTATATTGGAAGTTGCTTTTGTGGGCAGGCACTGTGGCATAGTAGGCTAAGCCTCTGCCTCTGGTGCTGGCATCACATATGGGCACCGGTTTGAGTCCTGGCTTCCTTCTCCTCTTCCAATCCAGCTCTCTGCTATGGCCTAGGAAAGCAGTATAGGATGGCCCAGGTACTTGGGCCCTTGCACCCACATGGGAAACCCAGAGGAAGTTCCTGGCTCCTGGCTTCGGATCAGTCTGGCTCTGGCTATTGTGGCCACTTGGGGAGGGAACCAGCAGATAGAAGACCTTTCTCTCTGTCTCTCCTTCTCTGTATGTGACTCTACCTCTCAAATAAATAAATAAAATCTTTAAAAAAAAAAAACTGCTGCTTTTGATTGTGGCTTACCCTGCTGGCCCCGCTAATCCTGTTTTTACAAATAGAGTTCTCTTTCTTCAGGTGGGCCATTGACTAATTCCTGTCCCAGATGTTCTTACCCCTTGGAGAAGTATTTTTCATCCTAATGGTTGGAACCCATGAATGGGGTCATGTAAAGACATAAGGTCACATGTAAAGACATAAGGTGTGGCCAGTTGCACTTTTATGTCTTTTTAAAAAATGAAATAATATGTCTTTTAAAAAATGAAATAATAGGGAATATCAGAAAATGTACAAAATCGTAACAAGGGCTAAATGCTTGCCTGGTAAAATGCTTGTGTTCAGTGGTGCACTGCTGGATACTGCTGGATACTAATCTAAGAATGCCTTGGTTAGAGTGGTTTGTAGTTGAATAATTTTGAAAGTTATACATAGCACTGTCATACACAGCAAGCAGTTTCTTGAGTGTTCAGTGAAGAGTTTCCTTCTGGGGCTGATGCTGTGGTGCAGTGGGTTAAGCCACTGTTTGCAGCACTGGCATCCCATATGGGCACAGGTTCGAGTCCTGGCTGCTCCACTTCTGATCCAGCTCCTGCTGATGTGCCTGGGAAAGCAACAGAAGACAGCTACCTGGTTCTTGGCCATCCCCAGCCATTACGGCCATTTAGGGAGTGACCAGCAGATGGAACATCTCTTTTTATTTCTCTCTCTCTAACTCTTTCAAATAAATACATAAATAAAATCTTTTTAAAAAGTAAGAGTTTCCTTCCATCGTGTTCCCTTTTGTTGACAAGATAGGAGGCTGATCTATGCCCTGGTCATGGAAGCCTTGCTCTCCTCCTTCTTTGCTACAAATTAAAAAGGGCCCCACTGGGCTTCTTTCATTTCTGTATTAGGTCGCCTTTGCGTTTCCCATGAAAGGTTGTTTTGTGTGTTACTTCGTGTTTAGCCTCTTAGGTTTCGTGATTCCCCGCGGTTCCTGTGTGAGTCTTTGGAAGCTCCCCATCTGGATGACAGCGTTTTGGGGGCTTTTAGAGCACTCTGAGCCCCAGCTGGACCGGGGCTTTTGAGAACTGAGAGAGAAATCGGCTTCGGTGATGCGTCCTGTTTCTTAACTGCTTCAGGTAAAGAAAGGGCAGCTTTCCAGAAAGGCCCCGTTCCCAGGCAGACCTCGGGTCCAGTCATGAGGCGGAAGGAGTTAGGGGCACGTGATGGGAGGTGCCTCCAGAAGAGAGAATGTTTGCTTGAAAATCAGGCTTCTGTCTGCTAACAGTCACGTTGGTAGGTTCCTTCAGGTATCCTGATTCAGTGCCTGGTTTGACATGTGGCAACGGAAGATACCTGAGCTGAGTATACGGATAACTGAGCACCCCCTCCCGAAATGTGACATGTGCGTCAGATACTTCAGAACTCCTATTCTCTGCAGGGTCTACATGGATACCAGGGAACGTCAAAAAGTTCATAGAAAATTTATCTTGGTGCAAGAAATTTTGAAATCTCGTATGCATTTCCATACACTTTTTAAAGACCTCTCATGTACATGGATTTAGAAATTGTGTGTGTGTGTGTTAAATAAACTTTTAACTTCATTTTCCATGACTTTATGAACTACCCTTGTATTAGGAACTCATTTGGTGTCATTGGCGGGCGGGGACCGAGCTCTGGTTTGACAGCTTCTGAGCCACTCGAGTTTCAGGATACCAGGATACTGTGGACCTTCTTACTGTGTTGTGTGGGCCATTGCTCCATTGCACCGGGAATTCTTAGTCTTAATTGGTTCCTACTTCTCTTGTATCAGTGTATGTTTCTTTACAGAGAGAAGAGCTTAGCTGAGAATAGCTCGGAGTCTACGTACTTTCTGTGTGAGACTAAGTAGAGTCCGGTGCTTTCTGCATTCGCACTTTGTGGGATGCTGTGTCCAGTGGGCGTTTCTCAGGTGATGAAAATGTTCTGCGTTCTGCAGTGTCCAGGATGGTAGCCACTGGCCATGTGTGACATGGGAGTTCTTAAAATGATGCTGGTGCAGCGGGAGAACTGGATTCCTAATTTAGATTACATAGGCACATGTGATGTGGGGCTAGGACGTTGGACCAATCCATCTTAAAGACTTCGGATTCCGTTAGCTTGTGGTTTGTCTTCACCTGTTCTCCAGATGTGTTCCGGCTCTGAGCTTCACCTAGCCAGTGCCGTTCCCTCTCCCTTTGCTCTCCCTGCTCCCCAGTTCTTCCACCTGACACATATTAGCAATGCATCGCCACCTGAGAACATTCTCTGCCATGCTTCTGAGAGCCTGCCTCCTGAAAGACACTGTAGAAACTGAGAGAATTTTTTTAAAGTGCCTGGTTCCTAATTGGCATGTCATTCATATTTTCTTTTTTTGACAGCATAAATATAGTTTATGTAGAGAACTTGAGCTTTTTTAAAAAATGAAAAATTCAAGTGATTTTTTTTTCTACTAATATTATTTGAACCATGGGACTAATGAGAAATGTTCAACTTGCTGTCTTGGAGCTACGGATAATGTTTTTTATATTCAGAATTCATCGTACAAAATAATTATGCTTAGTATAAAGATGAGGTTAAAAATGAAGATTTCAAACAAATTTCATTTCAGTTCAATAACTATTACCTGTAAAATGTGATGCCAGAAATATTATTAAATGTTTTATAAACTTTTTCATAAATATTATTTTAGCATGCTCATATACATGTATGTGTCCTCTGTGATGTTTGATGTGGTGTTTTCTTTTTATTATTTATTCAAGAGGCAAAATTACAGGCAGAGAGAGGGAGAGACAGAGAGAAAGGACTTCCATCAACCGGTTCAATCCCCAGATGGCCGAAATGGCCTGAGCTGGGCCTACTCAAAGCCAAGAGCCAGGAGCTTCCTCTAGGTCTCCCACGTGGGTATGGGGATGCAAGCACCTGGGCCATCTTCCATTGCTTTCCCAGGCTATAAGCCGAGAGCTGGATTGGAAGAGGAGCAGTAGGGACTAGAACCAGCACCCATATGGGATGCTGGCACCGCAGGTGGAGACTTAGCCTATTGTGCCACAGCTCCGGCCCCTGGAGTGGTGTTTTCAGCTGAAGTGAGGCTAGTTTACTATCTAGCACTGTATGTTGTGTAATGAATGCATTAAATAAAATTCTATTTTTTTCACCTAGTGTATCAAGACATTCCTTATCTTGGGACCCACAGACCTTGACAATTTATGGATAACCTGAAATTGTTAGCAAAGTTTTCTGTCTCTCGGTGTGTGTGCTTGTTGGATACGTTCACAGGATTCAGAAGGGATCTGAGACCCAGCAAGTTTAAGTCACTTATTTTTTTTTAACTTTTTTTTTTTTAATTTTTGACAGGCAGGCAGAGTGGACAGAGAGAGAGAGAGAGACAGAGAGAAAGGTCTTCCTTTTGTCGTTGGTTCACCCTCCAATGGCCGCCGCGGCCAGCACGCTGCAGCCGGTGCACCATGCTGATCCGTTGGCAGGAGCCAGGTGCTTCTCCTGGTCTCCCATGGGGTGCAGGGCCCAAGCACTTGGGCCATCCTCCACTGCCTTCCCGGGCCACAGCAGAGAGCTGGACTGGAAGAGGGGCAACTGGGACAGAATCTGGTGCCCCAACCAGGACTAGAACCTGGGGTGCCAGCGCCGCAGGCGGAGGATTAACCTGTTGAGCCACGGCGCCAGCCAAGTTTAAGTCACTTATGAGGTTGAGAAATTTCCGACCCTAGGGATTCTGTTTACTTTTCGCTCCATCACCCCCATTCCTAATACAGTGCTTTGAAGCACAGGTGTACTTGATCAATGCTTCTGGTGCAGGATGGGAGACCATGTCTTTCACAGAGGACACTGCCTTCCTTTTTATCTAGACAAAGGGAATATCTAATCACTTTTAGTTTGTCATATTTCTGATGTTAGGTTTTCATGATTGCTACAAGATAGGATGGCATAGAATGTGTCATCTGAGAGCCTATGGCTCTGGGATTTGATGGTCTGGGGGGGTCATTTTTCCCATTTCATGGCTTGTTTTCGGAGATCCCGTTTCCTATTCAAGCTGACAGCCTGCAAACAAAGCACAGTCTTGCTTTAACCTTTGCTTCCTTTCATACTGTTGTTCCTTTCTGTTCTCATCCAGGAGGGTTGGTGACTCCATAAACGTTGTTATAGAAGTTAAACTTTGCACTGATTGGGATCTATGTGGCATGGAGGAGACGATCACTAACCAGGAAGGAGGCAGAGATGCCAGGAGGTGGAGAAGACTTTGACGTTGGCGTGCTGTGTTGGTCTATTTTTCAATCCGTTGTGTGCCTTGGTTTACATGTGCTTCCTAGGCTGCGGACACACAGACAGCTGGAATTGCATTTTGACTGTCGCTCAGTTGCTGAACTACTGTTGAATAAAACAGAATCACCCAGAGAATCAAATGCGAACTCTAAGGAGGGGTGGAAAGGGAACAGTAACAATTTTGCTGAAGATGGTAATGGATCAGTATCAGGGAAAATGATTCCTTCTAGTACCATTCTAAATTCTTTTAAGTTTTTTGGACCAAGGTAGATTATGAATAAAAATGAAAGTCATCAGTACATTCAGTCACTGTTCACCCTGGTCTGTTCCTTTCTTTGCTGTTGGACAAGAGATTCTTTGAGGTGTGATTCAGTAAAGTGTTTATCGTATTGTGATGTAAGGAAGTAAAACTGGTTTTCACGTGGGAAGGCTGTTTGCAAAAGATCAAGGTAGCAATGAAGGGAGCTACTCTTCCACCCTTAAATATGATGACCAGTGAGACCTGGGATTAGGAACCAGGGGATGCTGAGTTTGGTTTAACATGTCTACATCCCCACGGTTATGTCTGAGCCATCTGGGTCAGCATGCAGTCCATTCTACAAAGTCACTGTGACCATGTCACTCATAAAACACATGCACACCAGCACATACCAGGACCACAGGACACCTGAAAGATTCCTTTCATTTTGCTGTATCAAGACATTGTTCCCAAATTTAAGCAGCTTGGAAAAAAAACACAGCAGCAAACTGTATTCCAGAATTTGGGTTAGAAGGCTGTACGCAGCTTAGCTGGGTGGTTCTGGCTCCAGGTTTTTGATGAGGTGGCAGCAGGGCTGTGCTCATCTGGTGGCCTCACGGGGGCTGGAGGACCCTCTTCCGAGAGAACGCCCTCACACTGTTGGCACATGGAAGCTGGCCGTCATCTGGAAGCTCCATTCCTCCTCTAGGGCTGCCTGGGCATCCCTGTGTCGTGACAGCAGCTTCTCCTCGATGCAGTAGTGGGAGGCAGGGGGAACGAGAACACAGAGGCAGGAAGCCACGAGGCCACGAGGCCACTGTGGCCAGGCCTCTGGAGTCACGGGATCATGGATGCTGCATTCTGATCCTCAGAAACAAAGTCACTGGACAGAGCGGCTCTCTGTGGACAGCTGTTGAGGGCCGCCTCCTGAAGGGAGGAGGACCACGGAATTTGGTGATGGCTCATGCAATCACCACTCCTGGGCACCCGGGTCTCTTCTTGGTCTAGCACCCTTCCACGCACCTTGATCCCTTTCGTCTTCTCTACTCCTGGGACTGCATCCCGAGGGGGCGCTTCATATTCTGTGCTTTGCTGGAAGGAGCTTTAAGCTCTCTAGAGGCTTCCGAGTAAAACATCTACAAGGCAAACCTTTATCTTGCAAATAATGAGCACTCCTTGTAACGTGACTTTTTTTTTTTTTTTTAAAGATTGATCTTTTGAAAGAGTAAAAGACCTACAGAGATCATCTATCTGCTGGTTCATTCCCCAGGTAGCTGCAACAGCCAGGGCTGGGGCAGGCCACGTGGGTGGCAGGGGCCCAAACACTTGGACCATCTTCCACTACTGTTCACAGGAAATTGGCAGTGAAGCAGCTGGGAAATGAACTGGCACCCACAGGGCCGTGGCTCTACCGAGCACACCACAATGCTGGTCCCCACAGCATGACTGCTCAGTCATCCCCTTGACTTTGATCAATTAAAAAACTCTGGAGGGCTTGAGGCAGATGTGGGCTTGAGGTTGATAACCTTGTCCTGCCAGGTGCTTTCTCGAAGAACACTGCTTTTTTTTTTTTCCCTACTCGACATACTTATACTATTTTTAAGGTCAAAGAACAGAGGTTTTTTGTTTGTTTGTTTTGTTTTGTTTTACATTACTATTTTTAAGGTTTATTTTTATTTATGTGAGAGGCAGAGCAGCAGAGAGTGAAAAATAGAAAGATAGAAAGGTGGGCGGTTAGATAGGTAGAGATCTTCAATCTACTGATCATTCCTTGCAGGCCTGAAATAGCTGGGGCTGGCCCAGGCTGAAGTCAGGAGCCCAGACTCCATATGCCTCTCCATGTCAGTGGCAGGGACTCAAGTATTTGAGCCGTTATCTTCTGCACCCTCCCCCCGCCACCAGATTCATTAAAAGAAGCTGAACTAGAAGCCAAGGTGAGATGCAAGCCCAGGCACTCTGGTGGGGGATGTGGCATCCCAGCATGCAGCCTAGCCTGTGTGGGGCAGCACCTGCCCGAGAACGCAGTTTTAGACTCCGTGCCAGGAAGCCCCTGTGAGTGTTCCAGGTTGGAACAGGGTGCATTGTGAGCCGACACAGTCCCTCGGAATTCATTATGCTCTAGGAGCTTTGAGTTGGGGGTGGGCATAGCCGACCACAAAGTGGTTAGGAGGCTTAAGGCACAGAGGCTGATTATTTTGTGCCTGTTTTATATCCACTGGGAGTTGGCTGGAGCTCTGTGTCGCGTTGGCCTCACTGTAGGGTGGGCTGACGGAGCAGCCCCCCCCCCCCCCATCGGCAGCAAGGAGGTGCAAAAGCAGAGCACTGTGGAGGATCTCAGCCCTGCAGGTAACTGCCTTAGCCTGGACAAGACACACGCTGCCTTTTCTGGCCCTCACTAGTCAGATCTCATCGTGTGGCCTCCACTATACCCCAGGCAGCCAGAGAGTGTGCAACTACTGGATGCCCAGAAGGTGCAGACTTCAGGATAGCCAAGTGGGCTCTGAGGGTGCTTGCATGTGCTGTGTGTGCCAGGCACTCTTCTGGCCTGTGAGATTCACAGCGAGCAAAGCAGATCCTGGTCTCCAACTCTGTGAAGCTTCCGTTAGTGAGGCTAGGGAGACAATACGCAAACAGGTGAAATATGCGGTGTGTGATCAAGAGTGCACAGAGCAGAGTGAAACAGGGAGGGTTCGGTCAAGGGTGTGTGTGGCAGGGAGGGGGTTTTCTATTCTGATAGTCTATTCTGGGAGCCCCGGGTAGATGGTCATGATATCCTCTTCCAGTGTGAAGCCATAGTGACTTAAATATGCCTTCTTACAATTTTTTGTTTGTTTCAAATCTGAGAGGCAGAGACAGACAGCCCTCATCCACTGGTTCTCTCTCCAAATGCCCCCAGTGACCAGTGCTGAGCCAGGCCAAAGCCAGGAGCCAGGATCTCAAATCCAGGTCTCCCATGTGAATGGCAGGGACTTAATTAATTATTTGAGTCATCACCATTGCCTTCCAGGGTTCATAGTGGCAGGAAGCTGGCTTCAGGGGTGGAGCCAGCCCTTGAGCCCAGGCACTCTGATAATGGGATGTTAGTGTCCCAACTCAGCTGCTTAACCATTAAGACAATGCCCACCCCTGCCTTCTCACTTCCTGATTGTGCTAAGAACTTAAGCTATTCATAGATTATTTCATCCAAGTCAAATAAGTGCCATTGTTGATTACATTTTGGTTATGAGATATTGTGACAGTGTTGCATTCTAAATGAGAAGACTCTTTAAATGAGTCTAGGTAGAGGGGCCAGTCTTATGGTACAGTGCTTGAGTCACTGCCTGTGACTTTGGCATCCCATAGCAGAGCACTGGTTCGAGTCCCAGCTGCTCCAGTTCCAACCCAGCTTCCTGCCAGTGTACCTTGGGAAGGCAGTAGAAGATGGCCCTATACTTCAGCCCCTGCCATCCTCATGGGAGATCTGGGTTGGACTCCTGACTCCTGGCTTGGCTTGGCCTGCCCTGCCCCAGCCATTGTGGGCATTTGGGGAGTGAACCAGCAGATGAAAGGTCAGTCTCTCTCTCTCTTTCTCTCTCTCTCTCTATCTCTGCTTTTCAAATAATAAATCTTTTTTTAAAAAAAAAAAACAAAAAAAAAAAACAAAAAAGGTTCTAGGTGGATGCTTCCCTCTTTGGGAGCAGTCATTGAAGTGTTGAGTTACTCATGCCTTCATTGTCCTTGTCCTATAGATCAGCTGTGGTGTTTATTTTCATTAGCACAGTGATGAAGAGTGCTTCAGCATGAAGTAAAAAATGCTGCCATTTCATTGCATTTGTGTGATTTGGTAGCAATGTTCTCTGTTTTTGAAAATAGTCCTCAGACTTGAAATTTTCTGCTCTTCTCTGTACTCTCATTCACAGGAAGCAATGGGAAAATGGCATGTCGTTTGCATTTCTTGTGCAGTATCACTCGGGTGACAAAATGTAACCTTCAGGCCAGTGCTGCGGCTCACTAGGCTAATCCTCTGCCTGCGGCACTGGCACCCCAGGTTCTAGTCCTGGTTGGGGCGCCGGATTCTGTCTCGGTTGCTCCTCTTCCAGTCCAGCTCTGCTGTGGCCCGGGAGTGCAGTGGAGGATGGCCCAAGTGCTTGGTCCCTGCACCCCCTGGGAGACCAGGAGGAAGCACCTTGCTCCTGGCTTCGGATCAGTGCAGTGCACCGGCCGCAGTGGCCACTGGGGGGTGAACCAACGGTAAAGGAAGACCTTTCTCTCTCTCTCTCTCTCACTGTCCATGCTGCCTACCAAAAAAAAAAAAAAAAAAATGTAACCTTCTACTTCCAGGTCCTGCCACTGCTCCCCCTGCTCAGAGGGCACGCAGCTGCTATGCTCCTGTTTCTTCAGTCGTGGGGGCAGCAGCCGTTCCTGTTTGTTTTTATTTAATCTCTGTAATTCCTGGGGCAGCAAGAGGTGAGAGAGAACAACCTGGCCTCTTCTAATCCTGCTTCCAAGAATTTTTTAGAACAGCCAATGGCCATCTCATTTCAGTTTAGCCTTGTTCCAGTCTTCCCAGTTCCCCTCAATGGTGCCTCTCTACTCCTGAGAAGGGGGGATGGGCATTGGCACAGCGCTTAGTAGGCGCTTGGGACACTGGCGTCAGAGTGTGTGGCTCAAGCCCTGGCTCCACTCCAGATTCCAGCTTCCTGCTACTGCACACCCTGGGAGGCAGCAGGTGATGGCTCAAGTACTTGAGTCCCTGTTACCCACATGGGAGACTAGATTGGGTTCTGAGCTCCTGGCTGCAGCTTGACCCAGCCCTGGCTGTTCTGGGCATTTGGGGATGGAAGATCCACCCCCCACACCTCTACCTTTCAAGAAAAAAGAAATTAAAAAGTTAAAATTTAACTCCCTGAGGAAGTGCCCTCAGATATAAGTGAACACTTACTCAGGTGCCATATATCTCAAGTGCTGATTGTATCAAGCCTTTTCCTAAGAGTTGGGACTTACAGGGACATCAACATATTAACCAGGCATGAGTTTTGTCTTTTCGTGGCAATCAGAGGACTCAGCCAGAGCACGTTGGTAAATTTCTTCCCACTGGGCCGGCTCAGTGATTTTCTACTGTTTTTCCACTTCATCTTTAGTGTGGTGACATTTAATGGAGTGGGTTCCTTGCTTTGTAGCACGTTCTACTGTGCAACTTTGTTGTGAATGATTTTTAGGTTTCTTTGTATTGTTATCTGGAGGGCTTCCCTGGGGAGTTCATCCCAGGTCTGGTCGTGGGCATGGGGAAATCCTGATGAGCCATCAAGAGCATTCGTTGCCTGTGGGCTCCTGCCCTTCTAGGGGAGAAAGTGGCATGTGGGTCCGTGATTGCTCCAAGGGCTCTGAACTAGGGAGGGAACCCTGGAGAGGAGGGCGTTAGAGGCTGCTGTGAAGGCTTACACCAGACAGGAGGCAGGGCAGAGGGGTCGCAAACACCATGAGTAGGATGCTGCATCTTGGCTTAGAACACGGGGTGATGATTGAACTTGAGGAGTGCAGTGTGGAAGTCTGCACTGCCCTTTGCATTTCCACCCTGTCTGCTTTGGAGACTCCACCGATGGTCCCTGCACTGTGGGGTGGGAAGCTGCAAATGGAACGGATTGTGTGTTTCTGCTTTGTTGGTCTCACCAAGTATGGTCTTCTAGAGAGACAGTGCGGATGCCCCCATCTGTGCTTGCAATCCGCTGGCCCTCTGCAGGTGGGAATCCCCTTTCTTATTCTTTCTTCTGCACACTGTCTCCTTGCATCAGGTCCTCCCCAGCTGGGCTGTTACTCGGGTACTGTTAGCGGGGAGGTAGGGGAGAAGTTCAGTGAGGGTATGGTTCAAGAATGGGGAAAAGGAAACAGGGCCCCTGCCAGGTGACCTGCTCCAGCCTGGACCAAGTAACTTGAAGCTGTTTGTCTATGGCTGGGTGACAGTGTGGCAGTTTCCTGTATGGATGTGGGATGGGAAACACTCTAGGGAGAGCGTGGATTGATGGCTAGCCTGGGATCTTGGTCTGTACTAGTTACCAGCCCTGATGCCTTGGGTGAGTCCTTTAAGTGCCTTAAGCTTCAGTTTCCTTGTCTGTGAAATGGGGATAAAAATAATTCCATGTACAGGGATGTTCTAAGGATGACATGAAATGGCATATTGAAGGCACAGAGGACACTGCTGGGCCCAGTGGAGAAAGTGGACATTGCCCTGGCACCTTGCTTGCTCTTTGTCACACATGGGGAACTCACTCTCACTTTGGGACTCAGCTACTTGCTGACCCTTTGGCCTAGAAGTCCCTTACTCCCTGTGCGGCTCACTCCCTTCCTTCCTTTGGGTCCCTGTTCAGGTGCCCCCCTCACTCCCTTTGAGAGCGATAGTCTCAATCCACCTGTGTGCTAGAGTGGCCTCATTCTCTGTCCCATAGCCTGCTTGCTTTCTTCTCACAGCCCTGAACGGGGATTCTTGTTTTAGTCACTGCTGTCTCCATGGTGCCCAAACCACAGTTACCAGCTGCTACGTGGTCAGTGAATCTATGGACTAAACCAGGCATCCACAAACTTGATTTCTAAAGGGCCAGGTAGTAAATATTTTAGGTTTTGTGGGCTATACCATCTCTGGGGCAACTGGTCAACCCCACGCGGGTAGGCAGAGTATAGACAGTCATAAACGAGTGGCTGTGGTCCAACATGGTTCACTTGGCACCTGGGCCATCAGCTGCTGATCCCTGGAATATCAACGAATGGTGATGGTCAGGAGTGGACCTGTAGCGGCTACTTTGGTTGAGTGTGGTGGGATGGCAGCTGCCAATGGTGGTGTGGGGTGACTGCAATCTTTAGAGGACTGTGTGGCACTGGAGGACAAAGAAATTCCTAGCCTCAGTGAGGAGGCAGCTGGCACCCTGTAGCCCTCATGATCCCCATGGGCGGGATGTATGAGCTTCGCCAGCCAGACCATCCAGTGGTCCTGGTCGCATGAGCCAGAGCTATTCTTTCATACACTGGGAACTAGTCTTTGTTAATCTTTAAATAAACACAGAGCAAAGAAAAATTAATCTAATCTGAAAGTTTGGGGGAGCAGGTGACATCTCACTACATGCATACAATGTGCAGGGATTAGATGGGTATAATCGGCATATGCATCACTTCAAGCATTAATCATTTCTTTGTGCTAGGAACAGTCAAAATGCTCTCTTCCAGTATTTTGAAATATGTATACGATTAATTGCTGTCAAACATAGTTATTCTGTGCTATAGAACATTAGGAGTTGTTCATCCTACAGACACACCCCTGCACCTGTTAACCATTTTCTCCTTTTCCCAAGCCTCTCAATTTTAGATTTTTTTATTTTATTTTTTTATTTTTTTTATTTTTGACAGGCAGAGTGGACAGTGAGAGAGAGAGAGACAGAGAGAAAGGTCTTCCTTTGCCGTTGGTTCACCCTCTAATGGCCGCCGCGGTAGCGCGCTGCGGCCGGCGCACCGCGCTGTTCCGATGGCAGGAGCCAGGCGCTTATCCTGGTCTCCCATGGGGTGCAGAGCCCAAACACTTGGGCCATCCTCCACTGCACTCCCTGGCCACAGCAGAGAGCTGGCCTGGAAGAGGGGCAACCGGGACAGGATCGGTGCCCCGACCGGGACTAGAACCCGGTGTGCCGGCGCCGCAAGGCGGAGGATTAGCCTGTTGAGCCACGGCGCCGGCCTCAATTTTAGATTTTTATACACTAGAGCCATAGCTTTTTTAAAAAAGATTTATTTATTTATTTATTTGAAAGGTGGAGAGGGAGAGGGAGAGATATCTTCCATATACTGGTTCACTTCCCCCAAATAGCCACAATAGCTAGAGCTGGGCCAAGGCTGAAGCTAGGAGCCAGAAACTCCATCTGGGTCTTCCATGTGGGTGATAGGAACCCAAGCACTTGAGCCGTCATCTGCTACCTCCCAGGCACATTATTGGAAAGCTGGAATTGAAGTAGAGTAACTGGGACTCGAGGTGGTACTCCAGTATAGGATGTGAGTGTCCCAAGCTACAGGTTACCCCACTGCCACATAGCTTGCTCTACCCTGGAACCGCTGGAAGGAACGCTGTCTGTATCCGTGGGGTGGAGCGCTCTTTCCTCAGGCAGATCTCAGCTCCAGTGTGAAACTTCCCTTAGGGTGCCGCTTGATTCCAGCCTTTGGCTGCACACAGGTTCCGTGCTGATCCTTGTCTCCGGTGAGAGGCAGGCGGGAATGGGGAACTAAAACCCTGGAGTGTGGGAGATGGGCTGGGGCAGAGGCTGACTTCGGAGTAGCTTTGGGGGTGTGTCTGCCCAAGTCCATTTGCAGCCTTGGTCAGGTGTGAGTGTGCTTGCGCTTGCCCCGGGGTGTGGAGTTGGGGGGGTGGCTCTTAGCTTGGCATCTTCTTGTTTGGGATTCTTATGTGTTGATTCAGTTTTGTTTGCTCTTCATATTGACCCAGATTAAATGCCATTTGAATAATAGTTTAAAAGTATTATCTTTAGACATGATAGGATCCAGCTCTCAAAGCTGTTCTGGTGTTTGCTGGTGCTGCCCTGTTCTTACATACACTACCCTGCCTGATTCTTGGAGTGTCTGGAGGGTGCTGGGGACTCCTGATGGTGAACCTTTCTGTTTTTCCTGCATGGTGGCTGCTGTGAAAACTTTTTTTTATTGATTTTTTTTAAAAACAGATTTATTTATTTATTTGAAAGACAGAGGAAGAGAAAGTCTTCCATTCCGCTCTCCAAATGGCCACAACAGCTAGAGCTGTGCCTATCTGAAACCAGGAGCTTCTTCCATATCACCCAAGCGGGTGCAGGGCCCAAGGACTTGGGCCATTCTCTACTGCTTTCCTAGGCCATAGCAGAGAGCTGGATTGGAAGTGGAGCAGCCGGGATTCAAACCAGTGCCCATATGGGATGCCTGCACTGCAGGCGGTGGCTCTACCTGCTATACCACAGCACTGGCCCCAGTGAAAACATTTTTTAGTAAGGTCATGAACCTATACCCAATGGCAAAATCCTCTACTCTTCCGCTTGCCAATGGGAGGCAGGAACATCCTAGTTTGCTCTGTAACACAGAGAAGGGTTGGCTTCCTGGGGAGCTGAGGGACCCGGCTGAGCTGTTGGGGTCCGGCTCTTTTCATGAAGAATAAGTATGTGTGAGGAAGTAGGTGGAGGGTGGGCACTCTCAGTGCAGTGGAGCTGCTTATGTGCCCAGTCACAGTCCACGTGAACAGTAGAACATGAGGAACAGCTCACACGGGGTCATTTTCTGTGGAATCTTCCAGGCTGTTGCTTGCTGTCCTCTGTCTTCTCTTTGCCTCATTGCTTCTCAGACCTCTTCCTTTCCTTTCCTAAGTGTCTTTCTGTCGTGTTATCCTTCCCCTGGGTCTCTAGTCCATGTTCCTCCAGGGAGCCGACAGGTTAGACTTGGCCTGCCTTGGGATCTGGGAGTCCAGGTGTTAGGGTGTCTTGGGGTTCAGCCCTGATGTGGCATGGAGTAGGCAGCAGAGACCTGGGGGACCAGTGCCAGCACCTAACGTGCTAAAGCAGGCCCAGGATCCAGATGGGCCCCTAGGGGAGCTGAGGCAGAGGCAGAGCAGTTGGGTGGACTGGCACATTTGAGCCGTGCATTGGGTGGTCTACAGCAGGCTGCCTTTCAGAGGCAGCAGTCAGTTGGTACAAACCCTGGGCACAAGGCAGGCCCCAGACCTTGAGATTTGGGGCACGAGATACAGAGACAAGTGTTTGAGAAGCAGAGACAATGAGCCCAGGGCAACAGGTTGGGCTCCAGGAGAGGAACCTGGCCTGACAGAAATCAGGGGTAAGGTGGACCTGGTACTGCACCAGGGAAATTCTGATTTAAGGTCTTAGAATTAAAAAAAATTTCTTATATTTTAAATTATCTAATAAATATCTCTTGTTAGTGTTATGTTTTCCAAGAGAGAAGATTGGGCTTGGGGTCTACAGTGGACACAGTGTGGAGTGGAACAATGGGAAGACCTGGTACCCGGGAACTGGGAGCTGGGTATCCCTGCAGGGCATGTGTGGGGACACCCCTCATCCATTCCCCCTCCCCTTGGCCTTTCTCTTCTCCATTCCCTTCATGTGTTTTGGTTCCATGTTTCCCCCTGAAAGAAGAGACAAAGCTGGTAACAGTTCACCCGGCCCTGTGTCCTACCCTATCTGCCGGGGCCATTTTACCCTGCTACCATTTGCCAGTGGTTGCTTTCCAGATCTTTCTGAATTATTTCCATGTTTACCAGGTGAGGGCCCTGGCCGTGAGACCTTGTGACTCACGATTGTTAAGAATGCTTGTCTGTGCCTCTTGGGTTAGAGTTCAGTTAATGGCTGCTGTCCCCTGGGATTCGCCTACACAGCCTCTCGTTCCTGTTCCTGTAAAAATCAGAAAATGAATTGAATTTATGCTGTTTGTCCAGCGAGAGAGCCTAAACATTATTTTAAGAGTTTGTTCTGAAATTTTTCCTGGAAACTTGTATCAAGTTTATTTTTAGCTTCGATGACTGTTATTGAAAAACAGTAGTTCCAAGGATTAAGTTTGCTCTTTGATGGGCCTGACAAAATGAATTAGGCTAAGAGAGGGTAGGGAAGGAGTGAGAGAAGAGCCGAGTGCCTTCCAGGTACAATGCTGGGAGGCGTGTATTATTCACGGGATGCTGTGAGCAGGAAGTCGTGATCCCTGTCTGATAGATAGGCAGGTATATGCAGGCCCCGCTAGGGCTGGCCTCCAACCACCGTCTTCCCCCGTGCCCTGTTTGCTGGCACTCCTGGAAGAGGGACGGGGTGCATTGATGACTCCTGGAGTGTGCTTCATCGGGGCAGAGTTGGAGTCCACAGAAGGATGGTTAGGATCGTAAAGGGCCCTGTTGAGAGGGGTGGCATCAGCGCACTGGGAGAAACTCAACTCTCACCCCCAGAATAGGTGGACGGTTCCGAAAGGCCTTGGGGAGATGGAAGATTGGCATCTGTGGAGACACCACTCTATGCTCCTTCTTGGACTGGCTCCGGGGGCGCCTGAAAAGCCCCTTTACTACGTGAGGAAAATCCGAGTCAAGGCCTTTAGTAATCCCAGCATGGCCCAGCCAGCGCAGCAAGGAAAGGCTGGTAATGATATGCTGGGCCACAGCTCTGCCACAAGCCCTGTGGGCGCTTGTACCCGACTTCATGCCCACATCTGCCATGTTGTATGCCGTTGCGGTTTTGTGTCTGTGCCCTGAGGAAGGTGACCCTATCCTCTCTGCTCTTCATCTTCAGCCCTAAGCACAATGTCTAATCCATAGCACACAAGGGGCTAAGAAAAAATTTAAACTTTCTGGGTTGCCGGAGCACGTATGAGCAGAAAACTACGGGGAATCACGTAAGTGGTTTATCACAGTGCGAGGCACGCTGCAGGCTTGCAGGGAGCAGAGCAGGCGAGGGCATGTGATGTGGCAGGCAGTGGACTCCCTCTGGAAATTGGGCTTCTGGTCTGGATTCCTGCCCCAGATGTCTGTAAACCAGAGCCGTTCACTCGGCTGCCTCTGAGACTTCAAGAAACGAGGCTATTGGTGCTTCTCAGCCCTTTCTACCCGATAGTTTCTAAGTCTGTAGTTCTCACTTGAGGATTTCAGCTTTAGACGCCCTGAGAACTGCTTCTGTAATGTGCCAGTTAGCATTGAGCTGGACCATGGGAGTGGGTTGACTGCAGAGTCTGAGACTCCCATCTCCCCTGGGGAGTCTTCCCAGAGCCAGACGAAGAGGAGGCTCCAGCTGAGCTTGGCCAGCAGCAGGTGCACTCTGGGACACAGTCTGGGCAGTAGGAACAATGAGGGCTGAATGAGGAGCCCGGCCTTGACTCCTGGCAGTGCCTCCTATCGGGCTGATATCTTTGTCTGTCTCCATCGGTATCCTCCTTGGTAAAATGGTAGTGATAACACTGTAACTGGGAGTCCACCCTGTCACAGGGGAACTGGGCAGGGTCACTGTTTTGTGGGGTGATGGGGGATTTTCCCTTCTGACTGTAACCAGAGAGAGGAGGCGTGGAGAGAAGCAAGTCTTCCTGCTTACTCGCTGCGGCCAGCCTTTAGTTACCATGCTGATGGGGACAGGAGGATTCCAGGGGTTTTGATGACTTGAGATGATTAAACAACCTCAGGCATAGATCGGATCCCTAAGTAAAGGTCAGGGAACATCTAGCATGTGAAAGTGACAGGAGATCAGGTGTTGCATATGCAAAGCTACAGCTGTCTGTTCCTGTGTTTTCCTGGTGTCGCTGAGAAGTGACTCATCATCCCAACACAATGCATTTAAATGCCATATTGTAACACACCTATAAAAAATCCCAGTGGCTTTATTTTTTACATTTTTAGACTGTTGGACTTATTGTTGAATGCACATATCACAATCAGTTGCTATTAAATGCCTACTGCATAGAGCCCTGTCCTTGGGCTGTGATGATAATTGTGCTGCTGGTGTGTGTGTGTGTGTGTAGATGTTCGTAAGCAAAAGAATTGGCTTTCTTGAAGTCAAGTTGACAGACAAAAGTGAGATAGTGCTATCAAAGTGCTAATTTACATATTTCTCTTGGAAGCGAAGAAAGAAAATCAATTCTCTATAGAGACAAAGCCAGTGGTACAGCTCTGTTTAGGTCAATGCCATTGTATTTTGATCTAATGTATTTTAGGATGTTTCTGAAACACTTTTAATATTGCTAATTGAAGTTTGTGATTCAAAGAATTCATTACAAAACCGAAGATGGAAAATTATATTGGTCTCCAATGCACCTTCCAGTTTAAATACATTCTATCGATATATTGTTTTTAAAAAATATGGATGCACATTGAGAAAGCAAATTGCAGTAAATAGCTAAATAGTTTGGGCAAATTAATGGTGCTCAAGAAATTGTCTGCATAGCAAGGCTTGTTGACATGAACGATGTTGTGCAGATTCAGTTTGTGCTCTTTCTCATCCCCCTGGCTGCTCTCAAAGGTTTCCATCACCTATAAGAACATGTAGCTCACCAAGGTGAAGACTTTAAAGATCAGTGGAGACAGAGCCGGAAGTGAGTGAGAGCATGGTTCTGAGCAGTGGCGCTATAGACATCTTGGGCTGGGTGAGTCTTCGTCGTGGGGGACTGTCCTGTGTACCACACGGTACTGAGTGACACCCTGGGCCTCGAGCAAGTAGGTGCCAACAGCACACACCCCTCCGAGTTGTGACGTCCAGTGACTGCAGACGTTTCTACGTGGCCTGGGGGTGTTGGGTGAGAGCTGACACATGTTGGAACCCCTGGTTCAGAGGGAAAGTTGAAATCTGGACTGGGGTTCACGTGGTCCCCAGACCCATGAAGTCTTGACTGGCAATGGGACCAGGCCACACTTGCTTGTGAAGTGGTTCAGGTCTTGCCCATGGTTTTCTAGGGACTGAAGGAGAGGAATGTGATGGCTTCTGTCGCTCCCTGGGTTCCCAGCATGACAACAGCGCCTAACCCAGCAGCAGGAGTACACGGACAGAAAGTGCCCATCTCCCTAGCTGGAAGGACGCTCCCAGTGGGCAGGGCGTTTTGTCAGTTTCAGTCATTGCTGCTTTGCCTGGCGCTGGGCTCAGAGCACGGCCTGGCCTGCAGCTGCTTCATAAAATATTATAAAGACGTGGGTCTTGACAAGCAGGTTACCCTGGAGCATAGGCTGTGCTTACCTGTTTATGGAACAGAATGGCAGAATGTATGAGTTCGCTTCTTACATTACCACTAGAGGGGAGCACGCATTCTGGGTTGCGTCATCTAAATGGAATGTCAGGAAAATCAGCAAATGGGCCCTGGTACACAGCGTGGTCGGGAGCCCTGCTGACGTGGTAGTGTGCTGCGGTCTCTAGTTAGACTTCAGGGTGGCAGCAAGGCAGGTTGCAGGTGTCTCAGGCAGTGCAGAGGATCAGAAATGCTTCTACTTCCCTTTGTTTGAACAGGGCAGGGCCCAGGCAAGAGTGTCCGAGAGGCTCTGGCAGAAGGGCCAGCTACAGAGCCGCGTGCTGCCCGGCCAGCAGGTACCGGAGACTTGAGCTGAGCTTGGGATGGTAGTGAGGTGTCAGGAGCACCCCTGGTTATTGAGTGCATGTCTGTGCCAGCCCCTCCCATGCTGTCTTCAGTAACCTCTCCACCTCCGAGATCTATACTTAAGACAGGTGCTGAGATTCTCTTCCTGACCAATTCAGTGAGTGCTGGGGTCCTCCCTACTTCACTGCCTATGCCTCCTGCTGAAAACAAGGCTGCAGTTGCCCACACCCTTGGGTGACTTTGTCCCCAGCACGCTGGGGTGGGCAGTGTAGCCTGGAATCACGGTGGTTTCAACCCAATTCTCACATTTGCCATGAAAACAAAAAACCAAAACTCAGTAATCTTGTGACCAATTGAATTTCCTGGTGAACTGTTGTGTGTGCGCCTCTCTGAGGAGTGAGGTGATGTCTCATATGGGGATGTTTGTAGTAACTCAGGCTACCATTCACTGTGCACTTACCATATGTATTTTGGGCTATGTACATTACCCATGGGAACTCTTAATCCTCAGTCACTCAGGAGGTAGATGCTATTGTTACAGACACGGTGGAGCAGGAGACAGGTGCAGAAATAGTTAACTATCTTAATTAGAATAGTAAGCGGCGGCTCTTGTGTGAGCGCCTAACCACTGTGGAATTAATGCGTATCCAATAATGACTGTCTTAAGGATAGAAGCCCGTTCTATCAAGTTTTAAAATATTGATTGGAGACTGCGGTTTAAAAGTAAATACAATCCAATTTTGAAAGACAGTGAAGTCATTTCGGGTTGCCAATTTCATTCTTTATTGAGTGGTGGGGATGGGGAAGAGGGAGTACAATTAATTAGAATTATAAGTGTAGATGGTGCGGTTTTAATAGTTTGCTTATTTTCATATCTTTGCTTTCTTAGAATATTTAGTATTAAGAAACAGGATAACTGAACAGCGTCTTCATAACTGATGCTACTAATCAGTCTCTATCTCCTTTCTCTAAACATAAAGAAGCCCAATGGATGAGCCGGTCCCCCACCCCCATTATGTATGCTGATGCCATTGCTGGTCCCTTGGAACTGATGAACTTTGGCCTCAGGGCACATGCATTCTGGATGGGTCTTTAAAATGCACATGCCACATCTTGGGAAGGAGTGCTGAGCTGGGCCCAGGAAAAGGCTGGATTGACAAACCCAGTGGATGTACTGGTAGGGATATAGTTAAAAGGTTGAAGAATTCATTATTTAGGAATCACCTTCAGAGGTAGCTGTGTTCAAAAATTAGCATATTAGTTTGCCTTAGAAAAGGCATCCTTTGAAAAGATGTCATTTGCCATAACCTAAAGATCTGTTTTGTACATTAAGTGTTCAGTTTTATTTGAATTCACGTTAGCATTTCATTTTGAGTAGCATTTAATTGAATTTTATTCTATTTTTCAACAACAAAAGCCCTTTATGGCAAGAGCTCCGTATTTTTTCTTATTGTTATATTTTTAGGTAAATATCAGGTATCTGCCATTCCTTTGTTCTTTCGGCAAATATTAGCAGAGCGCCCTTGACATAGTCAGTTCTGTTGAGGGATGGAGTCCTGGACAAAACAGACTGCTATATAATTTCACATAGCTTGCATTTTAGCCGAGGGAGAATGGTAAGAAAAAGGTTCAAAAGCTCTCATGTCGTGTGGCAGTAGATACTGAAAGGAAAAATGAGGAGAGAATAAAGTGACTTACTACTTTACTTGGCCAATTATGGAATAGAGACGTGGAGGATAAGGGAACATGATACTAAAATCTGGAGAGTGTGAGTGTCCCAGGTAGAAGAAATAGTGACTGTAACATCTCTGGTGGGAAGATGCTGGCATTGGAAGTGGCCAAAAGACCAAGATGGAACCAGAGATGTGAGAAGAGGTGGGAAGTTGTAGGTCACGGCCAAGGCTTTGGATTTTGTCCTGGGTGAAGGGGGAGCTAGGAGAGGACTCCCGTGGAGGAGCTGGGCATCCGGCTGATGTTGCAGGGGCCACTGGCTCCGGGACTGAGACTTAGCTAGAGGCTGCTGCAGTAGAGATCTGGATGGAGGGCCAAGGCCAGGAGAGGTGACCTCGGGAGTGCTGGATGCTTGTGTGTGCTGGGAGGTTGAGCTGGAGAATTTGCTGGCTGGATAGCAAGAGAGAAAGAGGAGTTAAGAATAACTGGGAGGTGAGTGACCTGAGTAGCTAGATAAAAGGAGTTGCCACTTATTGAAATTAGAAAACTCTTTTTTTTTTCCTAGTCATACGAGTATTGGTAATTTTTAGAAGCTGAATTTGAGAACTCAAGGACTTGGACTTGACCCTGTCTAGAAACCAGGTAGCAGAAAATGGTCAGTTGAGTGGACTGAAGGTTTGGTGTTCATAGACAGTTGCAATACGTCTGTTTGATGTGGAGGGAGGGCGGGCGGTGGTCTGTGTGGAGACGGTGACAGTGATGGGGGCGGTGCCCGATTAAACCAAACCAGATGGAGCCTTGTAAATCATTTGCTTTTACCTTAGCTTTTCATTCATCATCTTTGATGGCGGAAACCACAATGTAATCCTGGAGGATTCTTCTCTTTTTTGCAGTCTGATCATTTCAAGACAGCACCCAAAAGGTGGGGACGATGAACATAGGAAATTTAGCTGTAAAATTCTATCCTTTGCATTATGCATGATCAATGCCTCTGTAGAACTGGTAATTTTGGAAACTTTTCCCCCAAATCTGTACTAGATTTATCTTGTTTGTGTATCTTTTGTTCCTGAGGTTGCTGACATGGTTCTTGGGATAGCCTGCTAGCAAGAGCAGTTGTATATTCCACACATGTCAGTGGCCTGCTACGCCTCTGGCTGGCCGACTTCCAAGCTCAGTAAAGTGCAAGCACACCTCTTCTTGGAACGAAAGGAGCCTGTTGAAAAGTGACGTAGATTTTGAGCAAATGCAATCACCAGGAATCAATCTTTGCTGCTGGTGAATGAAACAAAGACATATTTCTGGAGAGTCTGTTTCCATCCAGGGTACTTTGTGGCTAACAGAGTGCTAGGTGACAGGGGAGTAGGATTTGATGCTTACTATCTACCTACAGGAAATTATCATTGTCTGAAGCAGGGGTAACAAGCCCAGGCTTATATGCCTTTGGGCTCCAGTGATAGTTTCCAGAGAGCGTCTCTTTAGTTAAACTTCTTATTGTCATAAGAGTTGGGAGTTTGGAAAAGTTGGCAAACATTAAATTGAAATCATTTAAAGGGCAATGTCCACTGTGTCATATTTGATGTCTACGCTAAGCACTAGGGTGTGATTAAAGAGATTGTGAGTGTTTGAGTCAGGACAAAAAAATGGAAAATAAATTGCAAGGCTCCAGCAGACCGTTTTGAGAAACTTTGACTAATTGTAGAAAAAATGGTAAAGCCACTGACAACACAGCAAATTTGGAAAAATGATCTATTTAGAGAGAGCCCTATTGGGAGTGTGATTTGATAGGAAGGAGGAAATAGGATCTTGGAACATTGCATGATGCTTATAGGTGTTGCTACTCATATTGTGTTTGAAACGTTTGCAGCCCTCACAGTTCACTGCCTCAATTTTCCCAGATTTTAAATAATGTACCCCTCTTGGGGTTGTGATTCTGATGAAAACCAAGGCTTATGGGCTAATAGCTTGTGGTGTTGTGTAGGTGATGAAATAGATTTTCTTCACTTGCCCCGCCCCCCATGATTTCCTTCTCTTTCTTCCACATTTGTTTGACGCTTTTTATGACTTTGTTGGAAATATGTAAGGAAGCCACATAATCCCTATTTAGGAATTATCTTCTTTCTTCTGCTTATTTTCTTACCCTCTATTCATTGGTGATATAACCATCCTCCCCAGAGTAATTAATTGTAATTCTTCAAGCTGAATGAAAAATAAGTAGAGAAGCTGATGAACCTTAAACAGTAAATATTTGTATTTTATGCAGCTGCCAGTAGTAATTAAGAGAAAATAACTGAGTAGAATGGACCTTGCCTCGCCTGACTGGTGTGAGAGGCGGTCAGCCATGCTGTCTGCATTTACCAGGAAGGACAGTTTCACCGACTGTGGCACACTGCCACCTCGTGGCTGCAAGTGTTCCTATTTTTCGTTTGAAGTCCACATGCTAGAGCCTTATTTTACATTGGTGCTAATATTTACACTTCACCTCAGTCACACAGAACGTGTGGCATACAGGATAGGAGAATCTAAGGAGACCGTTCCTGTCCTTAGAAGAAGCATGTTGGAATATTTAGGGGCAAAGATCCATGGTGCTGCCAACTCCCACTCACGCGTGTGTGCACAGGTGCATGTGGGCACAAGTGCGTGTGTGCGGAGCAGGAGAGAAAGCAAAAGCAGTGTGACAGAAAGGTTAAAACTTTAGGCCGGCGCTGCGGCTCACTAGGCTAATCCTCCGCCTTGCGGCGCCAGCACACTGGGTTCTAGTCCCGGTCGGGGCACCGATCCTGTCCCGGTTGCCCCTCTTCCAGGCCAGCTCTCTGCTGTGGCCAGGGAGTGCAGTGGAGGATGGCCCAAGTGCTTGAGCCCTGCACCCGCATGGGAGACCAGGAGAAGCACCTGGCTCCTGCCATTGGATCAGCGCGGTGCGCCGGCCACAGCGGCCATTGGAGGGTGAACCAATGGCAAAGGAAGACCTTTCTCTCTGTCTCTCTCTCTCACTGTCCACTCTGCCTGTCAAAAATTAAAAAAAAAAAAAGGTTAAAACTTGACCCTTGGAAAGGGGATGTGGGCATTCATTATGCTGTTCATTCAACTTTCTCATACTTGCAAATTTCCTTCTGACATTTCTTTAAAAAAAAATGGGGGGGGGGAGCACAGAAAAAAAAATCATTGGACATCATTGGAGTGATGGCATAACATGGAGCCGAGAGAGAGGCAGACATGGCGTCTGCCTTGTGTGATGGTCTGACCACAATTGAGTACTGAACGGGCTGTGAATTTTCTGATAGCTGACGCAGAGTGGCTTTCCTGGCTACAGTTCATCCTCTGAGAGATTTAGGGGGCTGTGTGTCTGAGGCCAAAAATCCCCCTTTGCAGGCCCTCCTGAGTAGGACACGGATATAATGAGCCTCGACAGACACCTGCCACTAAGTCCCACTCCTTATTTGGAAGCTGTGCCTTTGAAAAGTGCACTCCGGAATCCCTTTTCCTCCTGACCTGACTGATCGTGGAGTGCAGGGACTGCTGGTCCTTCAAGGGCCTCTCTCTAGAATGCTGGCTGCCAGTGACACAGGAGAGTACTGACGTGTGATGGCTTTGACCGGGAAGTGCTGGAAATCCGCTGTTCCACATCACCCGCGGGTGCTGGTGAACTTGGGAGAAGTGGACAGCAGGCAGCAGCGGAGCCAGCCAAGTCTGTTTTGTGTCAGCTGCCCTGGGGAGGGGCTGTTCGCAGACATGGCCGAGTTTCTTTTTCTTTGCAATGCTTTTGTGGTGTTTAAAATCTTTTAAATGGGATTTTTCTCTTTTTCTTTATGTGTTTGAGATGCAGAGAGACAGTCACACACACACACACAGCTCCTAAGCACTGATTCATTTTCCAAATGCCTGCCACGGCCAGGGCTGGGTGAGGGCGCAAGCTGGGAGCTGGGAAGTCAGTCCAGGTCTCTCGCCTGTGTGGCAGGAACCCAAATACTTGAGCCATCACCGCTTGCCTCCCAAGGTCTGCATTAGCAGGAACATGGAATTGGATGGGAATCAGAGCCAAGACTTGAATCCAGGTGCTCTGATATGGAGCACGGGTATGTGAACGGTTAGGCTAAATGCCTGCTCCTGTGCAATGATTTTGAATACGCTGTAGAGACAGACAAGTGGATGAATGACATAGTCCCCTGAACGCTTTTTTTTTTTTATATATATAAACAATTTATCTCAAAGTCAGAGTTACACAGAGAGAGAAGGAGAGGCAGAGACAGAGAGAGAGGTCTTTCATCCGCTGGTTCACTCCCCCAGTTGGCTGCAACGGTCGGAGCTATGCAGACCTGAAGCTAGGAGCTAGGAGCTTCCTCCGGGTCTCCCACATGGGTGCAGGGGCCCAAGGACTTGGGCCATCTTCTACTGCTTTCCCAGACCACAGCAGAAAGCTAGATTGGAAATGGAGCAGCCGGGACTCAAACCAGTGCCCATATGGGATGCTAGCACTGCAGGCTGGGGCTTTAACCCGTTGGGCCACAGCACCGGCCCCGAACTCTTCTTTCTATAAATATGTCCAGGATAGTCTTATCCTGAAAGGATTCAGACAGGTATAACTCAATGACCTCCTGTTCTCCCATGAAAACAAAACAAACCTCAGCTAAGCATCTCCGGAAATGTCTGGCTTTGAGCCGCATCTTTGTTTTTTAAATTTCTATGAAGTTGATCCTTTTCTGTGAAAGTAATAATTTCCATAAATATCTGAGTATGTTTGTGCTTTTTTTCATTCATGACTATCTGGATATATATATATATATATATACACACATACAAATATATGTATGTATATATACATATGCATATACGTGTGTATATATATGTATATGTGTATATATATCCACAGATGAGTATTTTTGTCCTATCTAGACCATATGCATATGTGTTTGCTTGAAGGTGAACATTTTAGAAGGTATGACAACATTCAGGCATGAAAGGTTTTCTTATAAAAAGCAGAACAGATCTTGAAATAAGTGTTGTGACACAAGGGATTCTTTTGTAGAAAGCTGTCTCTTGAAGTGACTTCAGTTTCTCTGATTCTTGTGACAGATATTCTTTTAAAGAGCTGTAAAGTGATGTAAGGAGCTATCGATTTCCATTAAGGGCTAGGGTGCTTGGAAATTTCTCTCCTGGATGTGTATGTGTGAGCAGTGTGTGAGTTTTCTTTTGTGACAGACTAAAGAAGTTACTTTTGCTTCTCCATAGAGCAGTAGTCTGCAGTTTGGGGCAGCAACCGTGGTCCACAGAAAGGCATATTTCATCTGAGAGAGAGAGAGAGAAAATGAAAATGAATGGATTTTCCATCTGCTGGTTCACTTCCTACATGCCCTCAATAGCCAGGGATGGGCCACACTGAATCTAGGAGCTGATTATTCTACCCAGGTCTCCTACAGGGGTGAGAGGGACCCAACCGCTGCCCCCTGGGATCTGCATTAGCAAGAAGCTTGGATAGGGAGCGGAGTCAAGACTTGAATCCAGTGACTCGGGTGTCCCAAGTGGCGTCGTAACTGCTCGGCCAAACACCTGCCCCAAGACACACACATACATGTACAGCTGATTAAAAAATTCCGTGACACAGTCCTTTCCCTTTGTTCCCTGCATTCCGATCATTTCTGTTACATTAAACAATAGCGGTCACAATCTACGCACTTGATTTTATGGCGGTCTGGTGTGGGTGGCCTGGCAGGTGGAAGACACAACAATGAAATCCCGAATCCTCTAAACTAGCCACCTTGGGTTGGGAGAAGAGGATCTGGGAAAAGAGAGAGGAGGAACATGGGAGTGGTTGGCCCTTGCTCTCGGGTTGTGTCGCACAGAGAGTGATGCTCCTCTGTCCTTTCTCTCTGCAGCTTGACCACATACTGTCCCCGCCACCCATGCCGTTTCGGAAATGCAGCAACCCAGATGTGGCTTCCGGCCCTGGAAAGTCCCTGAAGTATAAAAGGCAGCTGAGCGAGGATGGCCGGCAGCTGCGGCGGGGGAGCCTGGGGGGAGCCCTCACCGGTGAGTCCCCGGCAGCTTCTCCAAGGGGAGGAGCCGTTCCCCTTCCCCGGCCCTGCGTGGCTCAGAACCCGCCTCTCTGCGAACCGTTTATTCAAACCTCATCCAGTCCAGAAAGCAATTGCATGAAGGATTTCTTGAAGAAACTGTAGTAAAATATAATTTGCAGACAATAAATGGTCCCCGTGTCGCTGGAGGTGGCGTGTATCTTCCTAGGAGTTTTACATTCATGGGGTCACATCCTCCATGTTCATCTGTGGCAGGCCTCTTTCTCTCAGTAGGTCTTCAAGATCCATCCAGGTGTGTGCGGCCGGAGTATGTGTTTAACGTGATGCGAAACTGCCAGGTTCAGAGTGGATCCGTTTATGTTCCCGCCAGGCATGGATGAGCAAGCCAATTGTTCCACGTCCCTGCTGTCTGTAATCTTAGCCACACTTTAATGGTGTGTGCTTGTATGGCATTGTGGTTTTCACTGGCATTTCCTTGATGATCATGTAATTTAAAACATTTTTTCTTTCATGAGCTCCATGGACACCTTCTGTCAAGGATCTATTCAAATCTTTCACCTAATTCGTTAAAATTAATTAAAACAATGTTTAAACCCAGAAAACCCAGAAGTAGCTTTTAATGACTTGAGAATTAATGAAACTAAGTAAAGCTTGGTTTCTTAAAAGATAACTAGCCATTTACAATGTCATGTTATTAAACTTAAATCCTTAAAGCTGAGCTTCTATTATCTCCTCTGAGAGTTTGCTTTTCTCCCACAATGTAACTATTTGGAAGGAACTTTCTTTCTTTCTTTCTTTCTTTTTTTTTTTTTTTAAACCCTACAACAAAGTTTTCTCCACATACACCAGTCTTGTCTGCCAGTTTGTAAATGATCTGGATGATCCATTGAATTGCTCATATTTCATTTGAGACAGACCGATTATGACTTCTTGGCAATGAAATTTCTGGGAACGAAAATGCTTTTGCTGCGCGGTCAGTGGAGTCTGCAACATTTGACCCAGCATGGCACGTGGCTGGAATGGAGGGAAAAGTGACCTCAGAACAAGGGGAAGGAAGAAATTTGTCAAAAACTGTGGCCGTTCATGAAGTTTAAGGCCAATGTTTCACTTGAGTTTCACCGATATGCTTCTGATGTTTGCTAGGGCCTTCTTGTCAATTTCCTTTTATAGAAGCAATTTGTTTGCTTTTTAAAGATCACGCCGATATTTAGTCTAACCTTAATGTTATAAGCACAGAAATGAAATCTTAAAGGTTAAAAGACTGAGCGCCTTGTTTATTAATTAATTTCACCTTGGAAATATATATTTTTAAATATTTATTTATTCAAAAGGCAGAGTTACAGAGGTTACAGGCAGAGAGAGAGAGAGAAAGGTCTTTCATCTGCTGGTTCACTCCCCGGTGGCTGCAACGGCTGGACCTGGGCTGATCCAAAGCCAGGAGCTTCTTCAGGGTCTCCCACATGAGTGCAGGGGCCCAAGCATTTGGGCCATCTTTTGCTTTCCCAGGCCATAGCAGAGAGCTGGATTGGAATAGAGCAGCCAGGATTCAACTGGCACCCATATGGGATGCTGGCACTTACAGACCTGGGCTTTAACCTGCTGCACCACAGTGCTGGCCCCTAGGTATTTGTTTTGATAAACCATTTTTTTTTTTTTTGACAGGCAGAGTGGACAGTGAGAGAGAGAGACAGAGAGAAAGGTCTTCCTTTGCTGTTGGTTCACCCTCCAATGGCCGCCGCGGCCAGCTTGGTAAACCATTTTCAAAAAATAAGAGAGGTGATAGTTTTTCTCTCCATTTCTTACCAAAGTAATTTATTCAAAGCTTTAAAATAATGCATGGGCATAGCTCTTAATATGAGCTGAAATATTACATTTGGCCTTTAAGTTTAGAAAAAAAAGTGGACTGAATTTTCATTTTAAAATTGTAACAGCTCTATCACTTCTATCCTTATACAATTAAGTTGCTATCCATTTTATATTTTGTAATTGAATCTTCCATCAGATAACTTTAAAAACGTTTAATAGTCCTTAGAAGAGATTTTTAAAAACCCATTGAGCGTTACCATGTTTTTGAAAACTGTTCTTTGGAAGATGTATTAGAAAATGAGAAAACTTTGTTAATTAGCCCTCTGGATGGCTTAGCCTAGGATTTAAGAGAATAATATATGCAAAGCACTTCGCTTACTGATGTGCAGCTATTAGTATTATGCACAGAAGCCATTGGGTCTGGGGCGGTTAGAGATGGTAGGGGGCTCATGTAAACGGGCGCAGTGCCCTCACTCACTGGATTTCTTCTTGTGTTAGGCACTGTGGTTGAGGCAGGCTAGTTTCAGATATCAGAGCAGAAAGAAGACTGTCATCTCTGATCTTTAAAAAAAAATGGTTTTTACTCATTTTAGACAACTGTAAATCATCACACGAGAGCTCACCTTGGGGCATACCCCACTGCTAAACTAAATAATTACGTCAAACTGGTTGTTCCATCAGAAACGTAGGCCTGATCTTTAGAGAGCAGCCTCCTTCCTTCCTGTTGCTTTATTTTGTTTTAATCCAAGCATCTTTTCTTGGATAATTGTTCCACCTTCCTGAAAACAAAGGTTTCGAGGAGGCTTGGTTAATAAATTGAAAATTTTGTCACCCAGTTATTCTTGATCAGGTTAACTAAACTTTTGTTTTTTAAAGATTTATTTATTTACTTGAAAGAGTTACATAGAGAAGGAGAGGCAGAGAGAGAGAGAGGTAGAGACAGAGAGGTCTTCCATCTACTGGATCACCCCAACTGGCTGCAATGACTGGAGCTGTGTTGTTCCAAAGCCAGGAGCCAGTTGCTTCTTCCAGGTCTCCCACATGGGTGCAGGGGCCCAAGGACTTGGGCCATCTTCTACTGCTTTCCCAGGCCACAGCAGAGAGCTGGATTGGAAGTGGAGCATCCGGGACTCAAATTGGTACCCATATGGGATGCCAGCGCTGCAGGTGGCAGCTTTATGGGCTTCATCACAGCGCCAGCCCCAAGGTTAACTAAACTTTTAGCATTTTGAAAGGAAGATCTATGTGCTAACATTAAAGATGGTAACAAGAAGGACAGCTAACACCAGTTTACTATGTAGCAGACACTGTTCTGGGGGAATTAGATTTACCGACATACTCAATCCTCACAACATCTCTGCCTCTGAGGGAGTCACTTTTATTCCCACTTCACAGGTGAGGACACTGAGGCACAGGAAGGTGGAGTAACTGGCAACAAGGTCGTGGTGCTCAGGAAGAACAGAGTCAGGATTTGGAGGCGCCAGGCCCTGTCGCTCTGGAGTGCAGGCTCACAGCCGCTACCCCATCGCTAGCATAGCAGTCACCAGGACATCTTAAATAAACTCTGAATACCAGCAGGTTCATTGGAGTGGATTCTAAGTGGGAAATTAAAAAAAAAAAAAACGGTTATTTTAAAATTCAGTTGGTATCTGGGGGTGGACTCAGTTTGTGGGCTCCTGGCCTGTTAATTACCAAAGTAAAGTAGAGGGGCTAGCATTGTGGCACAGCGGGTTAAGCTGCTGCTCCCCACTCTGGCGTCTCACACTGGGCGCTCCAGTTCAGGTCTCCATTGCTCTGCTGCGTCTCCACCCTCCACCCACTTTTTTTTTTTTTTTAAGATTTATTTATTTACTTGAAAGGCAGAGTTACAAGGAGGGGGAGAGAGAGAGAGGGAGGGAGGGAGAGAGCGAGCGAGCAAGCTTCCATCTGTTGATTCACTCCCCAAATGGCCATAATATGTGGGGCGGGCCAGGCCAAAGCCAGCAGCCTGGAACCCATCCAGATGTCCCATGCAGGTATAGCAGAAGACTGCCTGATTGCTTGGGCCTGTGCAACTCACATAGGAGACTGGGATAGAGTTCTCAACTTCTTCCTGGCCTAGCCCCAGCCACTGCGGTCATTGGGGGAGTGAACCAGCAGATGGAAGATTCTTCCTGTTTCTCCCTCTCTGATTGTTTCTCTCTCTCTCTCTCTCTGCCTTTCAAATAAATTAATTATTTAAAAAATTAGAATAAGCCAAATAAATATTGCAAAGCTTAAAATGCACACATTTGTTAAACTGTGAATTCCGTTTGTTAGAACTCATTACAAGGAAATATCATGCATATGTGGCGAGAGCTAACTCTGGTATTGTTCAGAGCAGCACCATTTGTAGTAAATTGTGTATCATTTAAATATCTGACAAAAGAATATTGATTAACATGTTACCTACATAAAACGAAAACAATTAAAGGCATTAAAAGTCCTGTTGTTTAAAAAGTATGTTTACCACTGATAGAGGCTCATGATAGATTTTTATGAAATCCCATATTCAGTGTCTCATAGCATCTCATGTCTCATCAGAGTCTAATTTTAATTACATTATTGTATATTTAAGAAGATGGGGAAACAGCTGACTTGTAAGGAATTTTTAGAAATTGGGATAATGGTTGAGTAGGCTCCTTTTATAAATGGACACAGGAAGATGCTGTGACTGCTTTTATACCCTGCAGTTCAGTCCACAAGACAGTTCTTGCCCCTGAGTTTTACTTTGTTTATGGCATTTGGTGTGTGGTGATTCATTGCACAAAATAGAATCATTCCTAGGGGCTGGCGCTGTGGCACAGCAGGTAAAGCTGCCGCCTGCAGTGCCAGCATCCCATATGGGTGCCGGTTCAAGTCTTAGCTGCTCCACTTCTGATCCAGCTCTCTGCTATGGCCTGGGAAAGCAGTAGAAGATGGCCCAAGTCCTTGGGTCCCTGCACCTGTGTGGAGACCCAGAGTGAAGCTCCTGGCTCCTGGCTTTGGATCAGCAAAGCTTTAATTTGGATCTGTTGACGCCAACTCTGGGGTGGACCAGCGGATGAAAGATCTCTCTCTCTCTCTCTCTCTCTCTCTCTCTCTCTCTCTCTCACTGTCTCTCTCTCCTCCCCTCTCTGTGTAACTCTGACTTTCAAGTACATAAATAATTTTTTAAAAAAGCAAAAAGAGTCATCATTCTTGTTATACTCCAATAAAATGGAGTGGAAAGGCCATGGGAAAGAAAGGAAAACACTTTTTTTTTTTTTTCTTGCTGTGGGAGCTGTTTCTCTGAATGAATCCCACCAAACATTCTGCTGTATCTTTAAGACAACTGATGATGGAACTACCAATTATAACCCTAGCTTCATGTAGTGCCTGCTGCTACTCACCAGTCACAGCTTGGCAGCTCCCTCAAGCACCAAAGTGCCAATGAGCTTTCATTCAAAGTCACTTCCAGAGATTCCTCTGTCCTAATTAGGCACCCAAGCTTTCCTTTGTCCTCTGGACATACCATGGCCTATCTGTCATGGATTGCAATTATATCCTTTTTTTAAAAAATTAGTTATTTGAAAGGTAGGGGCAAAGAGGTATCTCTCTTCTGCTGGTTCACTCCCCAAATACCTGTAACATTTGGGGCTGTTCCAGATGGAAGCCAGGAGCAAGGACCTCAATCTAAGCCTCCAAGATGGCTTGCAGGGATCTAACTACTGGAGCCATCATCTCCTGCCATTCAAGGGGGTGCATTAGCAGGACAGTGGAATCTGGAGCAGAGTGGGGATTTGAATCCAGGCACTCTGACATAGGATGTAGGTTCAAGTAGTTTCTTAACCGCTATACCAAATCCCCATTCCTAGCCGTGTTCTTTGTTGTTCCCAAGTTAAATTCCTCTGCTGGAGATTCATCTCTGTTTTGACTTTGACAGGTAATCTGCCTGTTGGTAACAGCACAAAAATCCAAGTGGCAGACAATAAGAAGTGTTTATTGTTCAGTTAGCTGTGGGTCAGCTGGGGTTTTTAGATCCAGTCTGGGCTTCTCTGGGCTTAGATCCAGATGTATTTTTGGTTTTGATCACCTTTTCTTAAAATGTTTTAAAAATTTATTTGAAAGGCACAATTACAGAGAGAAGAGAGAGAGAAAGGTCTTCCATCTGCTGGTTTACTCCCCAAATGGCCATAATAGCCAGGGCCATGACAGGCGGAAGCCAAGAGCCTGGAGTTGCTTCTGGGTCTCCCATGTGGGTGCAGAGTTCAAGCACTTGGGCCATCTTCCGCTGCTTTCACAGGTGTATTAGCAGGTAGCTGGGTTGGAAATGGAGCAGCTGGGTCTTGAACTGGCACCCTTGTCAGATGCTAGTGTTACAAGCAGAGGTTTAACCTGCTACACCACAGTGTCAGCCCCTAGATCTGCTCCCTGTTTTGCTTTCTTCTTTTGACCAGCGGCTTCCCGAGGTGTCATCTTCTCCTGGTAGAAGTCAGGAACATAAAAGAGGAAGTCTACCTGCACAGGCCTTGGCAGGTGTCTCGTCTGCTAACTTCGTGTTGGCCAATGTAAGCCAGTTGGGCAGGCCCTGAGATGAGGGATAGAAACACACTCATCCCCCTTGGCACCGTGATCAGGGTGCATGTTCAGCCACGTGCTGCATAATGAGGGCCACATATACAATGGTGATCCCATGAGATTATAATGGAACTGAGAGGGTCATCTAGTGACACTGTAGCCATCATGACATAGTAGGATGATGAGTTACTCGTGAGTTGTCAAGGAATCCTGCTTCCCATGTTGGATCATTCTCTCCTTTTAAATTCTATCAGTTATTATTAGCAGACTCAGGGAATGGCAGATGCCCTAAACAGCACTCTGGCCTCAGAATCGGCCCTTAAGGCATTCGGATCTGGCTAAAAAGCCAATGAGAATTTCGCAGGCATGGAAAGCCAAGACACTCTGCCGAAAAAAGAAAAAAAAAAAAAAGACCTAAATGTAAGATCACTGTGAGTGAGATCCCAGCAGAAAGAATGGGCCATCAAAGAAGGAGGTACCTTTCTCTGAAGGGAGGAGAGAACTTCCACTTTGACTGTAGCCTTGTATAAATAAGGTCCGAGTTTGTGGACTCAAAAGGCTTCCATAGCCTTGGCAGCTGATGACAAGAGCCTCGGGTGATTACTGATGTCATAAATAAGAATGTCAATTGTTAAATCAACAACAGGAGTCACTGTGCACTTGCTCCCCATGTAGGATCTCTGTCCTTATTGTGTTGTACTATGTGAATTAACGGTAAAACTAGTATTCAAACAGTACTCTATACTCTGTCTGTGTGGGTACAGTCTGTTGAAACCCTTACTTAGTATATACTAAGTTGATCTTCTGTATATAAAGATAATTGAAAATGAATCTTAAGAATGGGATGGGAGAGGGAGTAGGAGATGGGCAGGAGGTTATAATCCACAAGCTGTACTTTCAAAATTCACATTTGTTTTTTTTTTAAACTTTTATTTAATAATGTGAAGGAATCTACTGTGTTTCCACTCGAATAAAAGAATAGTACATACAATGCCATCTAGTATATAATACTTATAACAAATGGCTCTTACTGGTTATGTATTTTAAACATCATTTCTTTATTTGAAAGGTAGGGAAATAGCTCCCATCTACTCTTTCACTCCCCAGATGCCCACAGTGGCTTGCCTGGCTTTTGCTAGGCCAAGGGTGGGAGCTAGCGACTCAATCTATTTGAAAGCAACAATGAGCTTTCATTCAAAGTAATTTGCATGGGTCCCACTTCTTTCCATTCCTCCCCTCCCCTCCCCTTTATTCAATTATTTGAAAGGCAGAGAGAGAGGGAGAAAGAGATCTTCCATCTGCTGGTTCACTCTCCAAATGGCTGTAATGGCTGAGGAAAGGCTGTAAGGGCTGGTGGAAACCTGGAGCCTGGAACTCCATCTGGGTGTCCCAGGTGTGAGCAGAGGCCCAAGGACTTGGGTCATCTGTTGCCACTTTCCCAGCTGCATTAGCAGGGAGCTAGATCAGAAGTGGAAGGACTAGGACTCCAATGAGTACTCATATGGGGTGGTGGGGTTGCAGGTGGTGGCTTAACCTCTGTGCCACAAAGGGTTTCCTAACTGACATTTTAATCTCTCGGCCAAATTTGACTGCCCCTGATTATATACCTTTCAGAGTACCCTTGTACTGTTCTGTTTAGCATACTTTTTAGAGTATATTCCTTCTATTTGTTAAAAAAAGAAATACTGTAAAATGGTATGCCATGGTGGGCCAGCAGCAGCCTCATAATTTGCATCAAGAGACCACATCAAGTGATTGACATATCCCATCTAGGTTTGTGAAGTACATTCTGTAATGTGTGCCCAACAAAATCAATCTAATGCTATCAGAAGAGAGAGAAGAATGGGCTCAGTAATTTAGTCTATTATAATTAGCTTCTTTTTTTTAAAGAAAATCAATTTTTATTGTAAAAAAATTTTAATTAACTTATTTATAAATTATAAAAGTAATATGTGTTAATGTAGGCAATTTAGAAAAGACAGGCCACTATAAAGAAAAGAAAAACAAAGCCCACAATTTCACCTAGGATTGAAATATTGATGTTTTCTTCCCTAAATTACTAAGGATATTAAAGTGGGGGATGGGGAAATAACAACCAATGCCTTTTGTGCAGGGCTGGCATTTAAACAATAGGCCCAGAGCATACCAGGCCTATCACTGCCTAGATTTGGTTTATTTTTGAAGGAATACTTTCTGGCTTCACAGCCCCCTGCTTGCTAAGTAGGTACCTAGAAGCATCCTGTGAGCAGTGGCTGGGCTTTGGGGCTCCCTGATGAGGAAGAGGAGCATTCTACAGAGCCTGAGTCTGCGGGTGGATAGGTGGTCATCCACTGACAGCTCACAGTGAGCAGGCTGCAGAGGGAGGGGCAGGATGTCAGGGGTTTGCATCCTGGCTTCTTGCTGTACAGATGGATGTACCAGTCCTGTCCACTGCACAGTGGCGCATCTGATGCAGCCGTAATTGCCAACTGCTTCTGTTCCTCAGGAAGAGAGCTATGTTCCAAAAGGTAGAGATTCTTTGGAATGTCGAAGAGGAATTAATATATGTTCTGGGGCCGGCACTGTGGTGCCAGGGTTAACGCCCTGGTCTGAAGCGCTGGAATCCCATAGGGGCACCAGTTCGATATCCAGCTGCTCCACTTTGATCCAGTTCTCTGCTACGGCCTGGGAAAGCAGTAGAAGATGGCCCAAGTCCTTGGGCCCCTGCACCCGTGTGGGAGACCTGGAAGAAGCTCTTGGCTCCTGGCTTTGGATCGGCGCAGCTCCAGCCATTGTGACCAACTGGGGAGTGAACCAGCAGATGGAAGACTGCTCTCTCTCTTTCTCTGCCTCTCCTCTCTCTGTGTAACTCTTTCTTTAAAGATTTATTTATTTATGTTCTAACTTGAGATACAAGAAATGAGCTTTGTAGATAATGCATACCAGACTTTCTAAAATTGTTAGGATCATGGGATTCTAATTTGAGCAAAAAAAAAAAAAAAGTTGAGACTTTCTTTCTTGGACTGTGGAAATCAATTTGGCATAACAACTGAAAAAAATTTTTTAAAGATTTATTTACTTATTTATTTGAAAGTCAGAGTTACAGAGAGGCAGAGGGCAAAGAGAGTTCGTTCTTCCATCCGTTGGTTCACTCTCCCAAATGGCTGCAACTGCCGGAGCTGGGCTGATGCAAAGCCACGAGCCTCTTCCAGGTCTCCCACATGGGTGCAGGGGCTCAAGCACTTGGGCCATCTTCCACTGCTTTCCCAGGCCATAGCAGAGAGCTGGATCAGAAGTGGAGCAGCCAGGACTTGAACTGGCACTTATTTTTTTTGACAGGCAGAGTTAGAGAGAAAGGTCTTCCTTCCATTGGTTCACCCCCCAAATGGCCGCCACAGCTGGCAAGCTGCGCCCAGCACGCTGCACTGATCTGAAGCCAGGAGCCAGGTGCTTCCTCCTGGTCTCCCATGCGGGTGCAGGGCCCAAGAATTTGGGCCATTCTCCACGGCCTTCCCAGGCCACAGCAGAGAGCTGGACTGGAAGAGGAGCACCCGGGACTAGAACCCAGGGTGCCAGTGTTGCAGGCAGAGGATTAGCCAAGTGAGCCACGGCGCTGGCCTCAAACTGGCACTTATAAAGGATGCTGACACTACAGGTGGTGGCTTTACCTGCTACGCCACAGCACTGTCCCCTGAAAACAATTTTTTAAAGATCTATTTCACTTATTTGAAAGGCAGGTTGACAGAGAGAGAGAGACAGGGAGAAAGAGATCTATCTGCTGCTTCTCTCCCCAAATGGTTGCAATGGTTGGGGCTGGGCCAGGCCAAAGCCAGGAGCCAAGAACTCCATCTGGTTCTCTCAGGTGGGTTACAGAGGCCCAGTGTTTGGCCCATCTTCTGCTGCTTTCCCAGGTGCATTAGCAGATAGCTGGATTGGAAGTGGAGCAGACTTGAACCCCTGTTTCAATATGGGATGCCAGTGCAGCAGGTGGTAGCTTAACCCCCTGTGCCACAACACTGGACTCTGAAAAATTTTGAAAGACATTTCAGAGTGAATTTTACTTAAAGAGGGAAGGGGAAAATAACATAATCCCCGAAACCATTCTTTGCTTTAACATGCAAATTGATGGTAGACCCTACAGAGGGGAGTGAGGTAAGAGGGAACGGAAACGGCTATTAGGAGGCTATATGAGGATCCTTGTGAGGACGAATGTTGTTGGTGTTGACTCAGTGCCAGCATAGGCAAGATACTCTGCTGTAATTGTGACATTACGATGCAGTGTCGTGGAACTGTACTATAGTTTTTCAAGATGTCATTACCATTGGGGAAAACTTGGGATCTCTCTGTAGTATTTCTTACAAGTGCATATACATCTATAATTATCTCAAAGGAAGAAGGTTAATTTTGAAAATGTCCTCTTTCCATACCACTGATTTTTAACACAGTCGCTCTTTATAAAACACATAGGTAGTTGAATAGATTTGGTGGCTTCCCTTTTCCTAGGTGAGAGACTGCAGTGGGGGTGCTGGGGCTACTCGGGAGATAGGAAGGGGAGCTCACAGCATAGCAGGATTTCTGGGAAGCAGCGACAGGCTCTGCAAGTCTGCTGGGAGGAACTGAAAGTGAAGCCCATGCGCATGCTTGGGGAAAAGATGAAGGCGCCAGGGAAATGTGTGCACTGGGAATATTGGTTCCGTAGAACACCACGAGAGGCCTGGCCAAACGCCTTTCTAGAGTGGTGGGGAGGGTGGAGCCGACTTGCACAGGAGGAAGTCTGGGTGCCCAAGTGGAATTTTTTTCTGGAGTTGCGCAGAGCTAGTGGAAGCCTGGAGAGAGGACAGGACGCAGGGGCTTGGGTGGGGGAAGGTTGGGTGGACGGCAAGCAGTGGGTGGGCTGCATTTGACTTCACCAGTCCCTAAAGGGGGAAGGAAAGATTAATATTGTGAAATTTTGCACATTTTGGAACTCTTTAGGGGAAAGATATTTACGATTCTTAGAGATGGTGCTTTCTTATCCTCTCTGGACTTGGGTTCTGGGCTCTTGGCCAAGAGGAAAACGCAAGTCCAGATCACAAATAATTCCCACTTAGGGTTGTACTGACTTAACGATGTCCTGCTTCTGTGTGTTTTACGATTTCTTACTGCTTAGCAAGTCTCTCTGCTGAGGACACACAACGCAGAGCGGGGATTCTTTGACGTCAGCGTGCTGTTCTGTGTTTAGAGCTTGTAAGACTGAGCAGCTCACCAGCAACATTTTACGAAGCTGGAGGATGTCTCTGCTTGTTTTTTTTGAGTCACCAAAGCAGTATAGAAGCAATTGTTAGCTTCCTCCTCCTGCGGGGAGCATGCGCTTTTAAGAAGCCTTTAAAACCATGCAGTGTCTCCACTGCTGTCACTGTCCTCACTGTGTCACTTTATAGCCTGGAGCTGCTGCCCACGATCTGGGTGCTGTAAATAGGAGCTGAATATGCCAGCGTGTTTCTGGAAGTTTCTCCTTGTCAGAGGAGAGGGCTCCCCCGAGACCGAGACTTAATGGGACACGCAGCTGCCGGCTGGTTCCTCTGGCAGGCGCTGCCTCCCAGCGGCTCTCAGTCCGGAAGCCTCCTGCACAGCACGTCTTGCACACAGATGATCTAACCCGGAGTCTGTGCCTCCTGCGACGCACCCACACAGTGCGGCCCCGGGGGCACCCGCTGCTTAGACAATGCCAAAGCCACCCCTCACTCATGGCCGAGCAGCAGAGCCCTTGTGGAAGCCCAGATTGTTCTCTCAGGCGTTGGGTACCAAGGAAGCCTTCACAAGAGGTGACCAGTCAGGCATGAGGGGAGAGTTAATTAAGGAAGGTGGCTAATGAGGACTTGAAGCGTCTGATGCACTTGTTTCCTAACCAGGCTGCAGATGAGGGCTGGAGCTGTTGGCTTGGATGTGCCCGTGAGAACCTGGCTTGTTAGCGGTCTGCCTCACGGTTCTGCACCTCAAAGGGGTTGAAGGGCTTCCAGCTTGGCCTGGGTGTTTGTTAGGATGACAGGTTCTACCAAAGGCCTAGTTTTTCCATTTTCTTGGAGTGTGCCTCCTTTCGTGGTGCAAAAGGTGGGTTGGACCCTTAAGTCACAGTAGACATAGCATTTATAGATTGTTGATGTAGAAATTACAGGAACAGCCACAGCTAAACGAAGGGTACCTGTAAGGTAAGTAGGCTGCCTTGGCAGCCCCTGGGAGTTTTGAAGGCGGTAAACCACAGTCAGTAGCTGAAACTCTGCAAAGAACACCCTAGAAGGTCTGGTTTTCAGTTTTTCCGCTTTTGGAGAGAGTGATGGAGGGGAGAAGATTGCATCCACTGGTTGACTCCCCCAATGCCCACAGCAGCTGTGTCTGTGCCGCCGCTGAAGCTGGAAGCAAGAGACTCAGTACAGATCTCCCACGTGGATGGCAGGACCGGGTCACTCATCATGACCTCCTTCCCAGGGTCTGCCTTCGCAGGAAGCTGGAGTCAGGAGTTGGAGCTGGGAATGGAATCCAGGTACTCCAGTCTGGGACATGGTACCTTCGTCAGTATGCTGAATGCCTGCTCCCATGTAAAAATTGCTGCATGATTTTAGAAGTGTGCTTAGATGTATTTCTAGAAGGAGATTCTATACTAACTAGGCTGATGAAGAAAGTTAACAAGCTACCAATGTATCAAACATTAGGATCCACAGAACACAAGGGAGGGGCTTGCTTCTCTTCCACCTGTCCTTTTCTTATGTCCTAGTGAGTCTTTCTGTAACAGACTTTGTCCTTCCTGAGGAAAAAAAGATAAATTCTTGAGGCCATATATTAAAAATTCCAATTGGTGACATTTGTTCTTAAAATTCCCTGTAGAGCAGGGAATCTGTTTCTGGCTTCTTGTTTAGCATTTTAGCAAGGCGTGGACTTTGTCTGAAGAGATGTAATCCTGTTCGGTTTTGTTCTATACTCTTGGTGGTTGGTGGTGTTTTCTGTTTGGTGCGGCGCTTTCCCACAAGCCTGGTTCATCCTGATAGAATGAGCTGAGGCCTGGGCGCCGCTGGGCACGGTTTTCTGGTACTTTGTGCACCGTGCGCTTCTTGGTTCTGAGAATCAGGACGATACTATGCTTTTCCTCTCAGTTCCTTCTGTGAGTAGCCTCAAAGAGATGGTGTTATTTTAGCTCCCTGTGAGTCTTAGAATATACAGGGAGCCACAAAATTGATTATACCAGGGTGCTTCAAGAAGTTTGTGGAAAATCAGACTAAAAGAAAAGTTCTTGGATGCAGGAATTTGTGAAATCCATTCATACAAAGAGTGTTCAAAAAGTTCCTGAGGGGCCCAGCTCCCTGGCACACTAGGTTAATTCTCACATATGGGCGCTGTTCCTCTTCCAATCCAGATTTCTGCTGTGGCCTGGGAAAGCAGTAGAGGAAGGCCCATGTCCTTGGGCCCCTGCACCTGTGTGGGAGCCCCGGAAGAAGCTCCTGGCTCCTGGCTTTGGATTAGAGTAGCTCTGGCTGTTGTGGCCATTTGGGGAGTGAGCCAACAGACGGAAGACCTCTCTCTCTCTCTCTGCTTCTCACTATCTCTAACTCTACCTCTCAAATAAATACATAAAATCTTTAAAAAGTTCATGAAAAAAATGCATGTCAAGATAAAACAGTGTAGATTTAAAAATTTTTGTGCTCACATGAACTTTGAACTCCATTTTCCCATGAAATTTTTTTGAGGTACCCTTGCATTCCAGTGCAGAGCATGGAATATTAATTGGAGTAGCAGAACATTAATGTGAGCTGTTAAATCTTGCACCTAAGAGTCCTTGAGTTACTGGGAGGAGGAGATCAAGGGAAGGCAGGAAGCTTGTGCTGGTGCCATTGCCTGCTGCACAGGAACCCAGGTCCACAGGTGGACGTAGGTACCTGTCTCTTCTGATGACATTTGCTTAATCAAGTATAGTGCATCTACACAGTGCACGTGGAACAGAGGCGCAGGAACGGGGTGCCGAGCAGTAGCCATGAGGGGAGCCGTGGATCCGAACGGCCTGCCTGAATTAGATGCAGTGGCATTTCAAGTTAGAAGGCAGGTGAAGTGACTCGGAGGAGAGTGCATCCCAACGTCCTGTTTCAGGGTGTAAGGGGACAGATAGGAAGTGGGGGTCCAAGGCCCAGACTGAGTACCACGTCAACCTCTAAGTACCTGTGCCTTTGCCGCATGTTTTCAATTGCATCCTGGGTTGACTGGAGCCTCTACTCTCAAGATTCCTTTGAGCTTGAATGGTAAAGAATTTTAGTTACCAAGGTGAGAGGGAGGGAAATATTAGTAGAAAATGGTTTTCCTTCATTTTCTCTCACTCCCTAGACCTTGCTCCCCACCCCCTCTGCCCCTTGCACACACACATCCTTTCCCACTGCAGCTGCAGGAGCCCAGCTCCTCCAGTGGGTGCGCTGTGATTATCCTCTAAATGGAGCCCACCCTGCCATCCATCTCTTCCTTGAAACTCATTTTCAGTGGCCAATCAAAGGCACTGGGAACACAGAAGTTTTTTTAACTTCCTAGATGGAAACTGAAAATGATTCTGACTTTGTCAGCTCCCCAGGAGAAAGAGTAGGCAAAGAAATGCAAATGCCACCAACTGGGAAGTTTAAAGATTTATAAAAATTAGTGTTTCTGATATATTAATGACTCTGGTGGTGGTAGCCTGCATTTGTCATTGTCATGTTCCATTGTCATTCAAGTACTTAATCAACGCATATTGTCAAGGCTACATTTATTTTCTCGTGTCTGCCTAGCCAGATAATTCCTCTGTTCTTTGACAGGGCTGTCTGAGCCACCTGCGTCAGACCTGAGCCTGCAGGGAGAGCTGGACAGTCAGTTCCCTCCTTGGTGTTTTAACTCATTGCTGACTTGCTCACGGGGGGAAATACTTGGGAAAGCAAGAACAATGCCATTTCCATGTCTGTTTCCTTCCTTCGGAATAAGAACACAGGTGGAATCCTGTGATGGTTCAGGTGTTGTCAGTGGGGTAGTATTAACAGATACTTAGGTTGGGGGGTTGATGTTGCCTTGTTAATGGCATTGAGGCCAGCGCATGGCTCAATAGGCTAATCCTCCACCTGCAGCGCGGGCACCCCGGGTTCTAGTCCCAGTTACTCCTCTTCCAGTCCAGCTCTCTGCTGTGGCCTGGGAGGGCAGTGGAGGATGGTCCAAGTGCTTGGGCCCTGCACCTGCATGGGAGACACCTGGCTCCTGGCTTTGGATCAGCGTGGTGCACCGGCCGCAGCAGCCATTTGGGGGGTGAACCAACGGCAAAGGAAGACCTTTATATCTGTCTCTCTCTCTCACTGTCCACTCTGCCTGTCAAAAAAAAAAAAAAAAAAGGAGGGGACACATAATGTTAGTTCTTTTAGTTTTTTGCTCTCTGCTCCCTGAGGGTGCAGCAAAAAATCCCGCACCAGACCTGATAGCAAAACCTGGGTCCTGGTCTTGGCCTCCAGAGCTGTGAGAATTAAATTTCTGTTCTTCATAAATTACCCAGGCTCAGTTATTTTGTTGTAGTAGTGCTAAGTGACTGAGATTGAGGCTGCTGTACATTACTAATGTTGCACCAAATATGGCTTTAGGAGGGATTTTGCTTAAGGTTAGCGGAGGAAGGAGAGGCATGTGCATATGTTAAGTGGAGGTTCCTTCTGTGCTCTTTTATGTCCATTGTATGACACCTGGGTTTTTATTTAGTGTCCCGTGCCTCCTGCTTTTTTGCCCCAAGTTCATCTGAAGGACAGTAACAGTTGTCAATGTCAAGGCCCTTTTATTAAAACCTCAGAAACAGAAGAAAGAAGAAGGGATTAAGCCAGTCTAATACATTTAAATTTGAATTCTTTCTTTTGTTAGCTAATGAGAGCTGGGTAAACCACTCTGTTGACGTCTTGGCTGTCAGGAACCTTGATGCAGACTGCTTTGTTTCTTGAATTGTCGCTCAGTGGGACCGCTGTCAACCCTGAGCCCCGACCCTGCGGTTCCCTCATCTGAGCTTTCAGAGGTGGTCAGCGGGACGCAACAGTGCAGAAAAGGAAAGGCTGACTTCCAGCCCCGCATCTGCCATCGATTTTCAGGCAGTGCCGAGTCTATCAGGACTGTAGTCTTGGGCGTTGGTTTTTCTCTTAAAATACAAGGACATTGTTACATTTTGGGAAGTACTTGGCAATTTGTTAGGATTTCATTTAGGCAATAGGGTTGCAGTTTGGAGAACAGCAATGGATGCTGCCATCCTCTTACTTTTAAGCCAGGGAGGAGAGGCTTAACCTATCTTGCCTACTAAGACAGAGGGGAGAGCAGGTTCCACAGTCCTTGGCTGAGACCTGTCACCCAGAGATGAGAGCCTTCAACCTCTTGCCATTGGGAACTGCTGGACGAGATGTCTACTGATTATGAAGGAATATTACACGACTGTGTTCTTGATTTCTTGCCTGCTCACTGACCAACATTCACAAGCATTTTATTTTATTTATTTATTTGACAGGTAGAGTTACAGACAGTGAAAGAGAGAGAGACACAGAGAGAAAGGTCTTCCTTCCATTGCTTCACTCCCCAATTGGCTGCAACAGCCGGAGCTGTCCCATCGGAAGCCTGGAGCCAGGAGCTTCCTCCTGGTCTCCCATGAGGGTGCAGGGGCCCAGGGACCCGGACCATCCTTCACTGCTATCCCAGGCCACAGCAGAGAACTGGACGGGAAGAGGATCAGCCGGGACTAGAACTGGCACCCATATGGGATGCTCTGCGCCGCAGGCAGAGGGTTAACATACTGCGCCACCGGGCTGGCCCCCACAAGCATTTTTTAAGGCGATGTGTTTTACATTCTGTAGGACACGTACATAGGCCTGGTTATTGAGGAGCAAGGATTTGAAATCCATTAGGAATTAAAATCTGTCCCAAAGAAAAATATGTGGGGATGCAAGATTATGTACCTTAAGTTGTATATTGCAGTTTTCTTGTAAAAACAGGGAATGTGTTAAGAAATTTGGACCTATATGGAAAGGTTTGCTTAACTGGTGACAAGGCATTTATTTCTTTTATAGCCACTTTTGTTCTTTTTTGTTTCTCTTATAAAGTTTCTGGTCTGTAACTCCTGTCTGGCCTTTGTCATAACCAGTTAGATGTAGGGCAGTTGTCAGAAGTGGTTACTTTCTCAGGGCTGACAGTGACATTGGGGTGTGTCAATCAAAGCATCTTGCTGTATGCACAGGTGTTACTGTGTAGGAATCCTGATTTTTCCAAAAAGTAACATGCCAAGTATAAGTTGTCCTCTAGTGTGTGGAGGTTAATTGGCTTACCTTGAAAAAATCATTATGTTGTGGAGATGGTGGACTTCTTAGGAGATTTTTTTAGAAGAGAAAATCAAAGCCAAGAGATTAAAGCATGACGTCCTCCATATCTCATTTGTGGCCTGAGTCTTTTTCATTATTGTTGTCGTTATGAAAGAGTTGAACCAAATTTGAATATTTGTCTAGGCAATGTGGAACTAAACAATAATGGGAAAATGTGATCCTCAGGAGAAATATAAATGAGAGACAGAATGGAGAATTATGGTGCACTGACATAAATAGGTGATTGTGAAAATCTGGTGAGCTCCATGTGTGGGGTGTTGTGCTAGCTGGGGGCTGTGGCTGCAGCACTGGGCCAGGCACTTGGTGTGTATTACCTGCCTTTGTTGTCACCGCAGGCAAGGAAATGGAAGCTTGGAAGGGTAATTTTTGCAGGGCTCCCTGGCTACCAGGTTTTGAACCAGGACCCATGTCTCTGTCTGACTGCTTCCCACCCTGTATTCCCGAGTCTGCTTGGTGACTGGAATGAAATCTTGCCATCTCCAAAGTGCCCAGTGCTGGAGAGAATTTGATCCCATCGAGGGTGACTCCAAGGATGAGATCTCTTGCTAGGAAGAGCTGATTAAGCCATGGAAAATAGAGGTGTTTGGAGGACACTGTTCCCTCCGGGCCTTCTCTTCTCTGCATGGTTTGGCAGGCTCTTGAATTATACTCTACATTCATCCTCACAGTCTCATCATGAGCTTGATATCATCTCCATGTTATGGGGTGTCTAGGGGAAACCGAGGCTTAGAAGTTTAAGAGGCCTGATCGAAGTCATACAGCTTTCGCTGGTCAAAGTTTGAATCTAGGGTTTGAACCTCAAAGCCCATGAGTGGGGTCAAATGGTGGAGGACTTGAAGTCAACAGGTTGCTTTCCTGAGTTTAGAAATTCAGGGGGATTTTCAGATCCGGAGGGGCAGTGAGCACATGGAGGTGCAGTGGGATTTGGGGCAGGATGGTGCTCACTGCTTTGAGAAGGCAATGGGTGGGGGGGAGAGGGCGGGACTTAATCCCTGAATGGTTATTCTATAGTAGGGGAGGGACTGGGCTAGGAGGAGGTATTAGGGAGCCATGGGGGAGACAGAGGGAGAGGAAGGAGGAGGAGGAAGAGAATGGGGGTGGTGGGGGGGAGAGCTGACAAGTACTTTAACAGCTGCTCCACATAACTACGAAATGACTGGGGAGAAAAAATGGTTCTATTTATTTGCCTTTTCCTTCCATATATCTTGCCAGCAGCATTCATCAATATCTGTCATTTCCCAGGGGGTTTAGACATGTCTAGCAATTCATTCTACTGAATTATATTTCAATACGCGGATGGAGGGAGGCCAGATCGCAGATGTTAGCTCTGACCTCTGCCCAGCGTCGCTTAGACGCCGCCAGCGACTCGGGCGTCCCCACTCTCACAGACATTCATTCCAAGGCACGCTGCTTGGTGTCACATTCTTGTTACCGTGTTCTCATTAGAGTAGGCTCTATTTAATACTTCTTTAAAAATCAATTTTAGGTTGTCACATTAGCCTTTGGTCTATGCAGCTGGAGCTTAGGGCTAAACCATTATTTATTTTTGGATTAGAATTTTAAATGCAGGCAGTGACCACCTGAAGGGGAAGTGCCTTGGTGGTCTGGGTGCAGCAGGGAGTGGCCAGGTCTGGGTCTCAGCCCAGAATGGGAGAGTTTGCTGGGTGTTGGGACCGCGGAAGGCAGTTGTATCCTTGTAATAATGCAAACACCACAGCTTACCAGCCCTGTCATGTGCGTTAACTTATTTGATCATAGCATCTACCCCTAGTAGAATGTGACCTAGCAGAATTTGAGAGTGGTAGTCTTGGTGGGTAAGAAGAAACATTGCTTCTTTAAGAACAAGTGAAAGGAAAGCAAAAGAAAGGAAAGACGAGATAGAGTTCTCCCTAAGAATGACTTTCAACTGTTTCTGTTGTAATGTATATTGAGAGTTGACCTTTTTTGCTCTTTTCTCATAAAATGGCACGAATAACCGGGTGGTTATCTGTCAGTAAGGGTGAGAAAAGTCTGATCTCTGAATCACTTTGTCGTATTATCACACCAAAAGTTATTTTTTTTTTTAAAGAGTTTATTTGAAAGGCAGAGAGAGAGAGAGAGAGAGAGAGAGAGAATCTTTTGTCTACCAGTTCATTCCCCAAATGGTTGCAAGACCAGAATCCAGGAGCTCCATCCGGGTCTCCTACATGAGTAGCAGGGACCCAAGAATGTGGGTCATCTTCCAGTGCTTTCCCAGGTGTGTTAGCAGGGAGCCGGACTGGAAGCAGAGCAGCTGGAACTGGAGTCAGTGCTCTGCTACAGGATGATGGCATAAAGGGGAGGCTTAACCCTCTGTACTCCAGCGCCAGCCCTACCAAAAGTTACTTTTGATGTAAAACTCAGTGGTAGCTTGAGATTCTGCTGTAGGCACAGCCTCGTGGTTTGTCTGGCAGCTTGACTTCTGCATGGTGGACGTGTGCCTTCTGTCCATCCAGCATAGAATGCTGGGGATAATATTCCAAAAAGTGGAATAGGGCATTTCTGCTGGGCCTGTCTTGTAGCAAAATGAGTGGTTCGCTTGATGAAGACCTTGATGCCATGTTGGTGGTGCTCTTCTGCAAATGCCAACAACCCACACACAGCTGTGCTCTGTGCACTCAGCTTTCAGCTTCTTGTCAACTGGAGATCACTGCCAGTAGGCAATGATGTCTCGGGGGACTTAAGGTCAAGGCTCTGCTTTGGTCTTGCTGTGTGTAAGTATACACATGCCACTTTTTTATTTTTTAGAAAAGGCTAGAAGAGCAGCCCAATATGAGAGTCGGTGAACTTCAGTGCTCTGGTCACAGGTCGGCTGGTTTCTCAAATTATATTTATTTATGCCATTAAGACGAAGGATGTAGCAGCATTGTTGATACTGTAAAGGTATCGTCATTCTTTTTGCAGTGGGGATAAGAAATTGGAAGTCAGTCACCCATGTGAGTGGGAAGATGAAAGGAACCCTGTCTCCATGTTGTGGTAGCACAGCCTAAGATGGATAAAGGCGGCCTGTAATTGCCTGTGAGGACGAGAGTCCTGAGGACCTGGGGGCAAATGTGTAGGAGGGAGTGATGGGGCGTAGAAGAAAAATCCCTGGATGGTGATGGAGTGCAGGCTAGGTTCATGGCTGCTGCGTCATGGATTCTGCCCAGGTTCGGCAGTGACTGAGCGTGGTCTTGACTCTTTGTTCATTTCTAATGTTGGGAGGGTTCTTAAGAAACTCAGTTCCCCTGACTTGCAAATGATCTGAGGGGCTTCAGTTATTGTCACTTGCAACATTAAGTGCCGACATGGTGTAATACGGATACCTCATTTTGAACAATGAAAAGGATCCCTTTATTTTCCCTTTTCTAAGGTGCAGTGGTTTGGGGTAAGCAAAGGAAAGTTTTTTTATACTGTGTTTAAAAATAGACATGACAAAGTCTACCGTTTATTTTAAGTGCACAATTTAATGGCATTAAGTACACTGATATCCTTGTGCAACAATCATTGTTACTCATCTCTAGATCATTGTCATCATCTCAAACTGAAACTCTGTTCCCATGAACAAGAATGCCCAACCCTCCTTCCCCTTAGCCTCTGTAAACCACTTCCTGTCTCAATGCCTTTGTGTAAAAGGGCTCGTGGAACATCTGACTCTCCATCACTGGCTCATTTCATGTAGCATGGTGTCTTCATAGTTCTTCCATTGTATATCAAGTGGCGGAATTTCATTCCACTTAAAGGTTGAACAATATTCCATTGTATGCATAGACCACATTTTATTTTTTTTTTTATTAAACTTTTATTTAATGAATATAAATTTCCAAAGTACAGCTTATGGGTCACAATGGCTTCCCCCCTCCCGTACCTACCCTCCCGCCCGCAACCCTCCCCTCTCCCGCTCCCTCTCCCCTTCCATTCATGTAAGGATTCATTCATTTTCAATTCTCTTTGTATACAGAAGATCGGTTTAGCATATATTAGGTAAGGTTTTCAACATTTTGCCCATATAGCAATACAAAGTGAAAAAACTACCATTGGATTACTACTTATAGCATCAAATAGCAGTGTACAGCACATTAAAGACAGAGAACCCACATGATTTTTTTTTCGAATTAATTAACTTTCTATGCCATTTCCCCTTCAACACCAGGTTGTTATTTTTTTTTTTCATTTCCAATTCTCTTTATATACAGAAGATCACTTCAGTATATCATTAGTAAAGAGCTCATCAGTTTGTGCCCATACAGAATCGCAAAGTATAAGGATAAAGTATTACATTGTATATCTAGAGTCAGGACCTAAGCTGATCAGGTCATTGTTTCTTATAGTGTCCATTTCATTTCAGCAGGTTTCCCCTTTGGTGCTCAGTTAGTTGTCGCCGATCAGGGAAAACAAATGATGTTTGTCTCTTTGGGACTGGCTTAATTCACTCAGCATGATGTTTTCCAGATCCCTCCATCTTGTTTCAAATGACTGGGTTTCATTGTTCCTTACTGCTGTATAGTATTCTATAGAGTACATGTCCCATAATTTCTTTATCCAGTCTACTGTTGATGGGCATTTGGGTTGGTTCCAGGTCTTAGCTATTGTGAATTGAGCTGCAATAAACATTAATGTGCAGATGGCTTTTTTATTAGCCAAATTAATTTCCTTTGGGTAAATTCCAAGGAGTGGGATGGCTGGGTTGTATGGTAGGGTTATGTTCAGGTTTCTGAGGAATCTCCAGACTGACTTCCATAATGGCTTAACCAGTTTGCATTCCCACCAACAGTGGGTTAGTGTCCCTTTTTCCCCACATCCTCTCCAGCATCTGTTGTTGGTAGATTTCTGTATGTGAGCCATTCTCACCGGGGTGAGGTGAAACCTCATTGTGGTTTTGATTTGCATTTCTCTGATTGCTAGTGATCTTGAACATTTTTTCATGTGTCTGTTGGCCATTTGGATTTCTTCTTTTGAAAAGTGTCTGTTGAGGTCCTTGGCCCATCTCTTCAGTGGGTTGTTTCTTCTGTTGTTGTGGATTTTCTTGATTTCTTTGTAGATTCTGGTTATCAACCCTTTATCTGTAGTATAGTTTGCAAATATTTTTTCCCATTCTGTCGGTTGCCTCTTCACTTTCCTGACTGTTTCTTTTGAAGTACAGAAACTTCTCAATTTGATGCAATCCCAAATGTTAATTTTTGTTTTGACTGCCTGTGCTCCTGGGGTCTTTTCCAAAAAGTCTTTGCCTGTACCTATATCTTGCAGGGTTTCTCCAATGCTCTCTAATAATTTGATGGTTTCGGGCCATAGATTTAAGTCTTTAATCCACGTTGAGTGAATTTTTGTGTAAGGTGAAAGGTATGGGTCTTGCTTCAAGCTTCTGCACATGGAAATCCAGTTTTCCCAGCGCCATTTATTGAATAGACTGTCTTTATTCCAGGGATTAGTTTTGGATCTTTGATCAAATATAAGTTGGCTGTAGATGTTTGGATTGATTTCTGGTGTTTCTATTCTGTTCCATTGGTCTATCCATCTGTTTCTGTACCAGTACCATGCTGTTTTGATAATAACTGCCCTGTAGTATGCCCTGAAATCTGGGATTGTGATGCCTCCGGCTTTGTTTTTGTTGTACAAGATAGCTTTGGCTATTCGAGGTCTTCTGTGTCTCCATATGAATTTCAGTATCATTTTTTCCAGATCTGAGAAGAATGTCTTCGGTATCTTGATTGGTATTGCATTGAATGTATAAATTGCTTTTGGGAGAATAGACATTTTGATGATATTGATTCTTCCAATCCATGAGCATGGAAGATTTCTCCATTTTTTGGTATCCTCTTCTATTTCTTTCTTTAAGGTTTTGTAGTTTTCATCATAGAGTTCTTTAACGTCCTTGGTTAAGTTTATTCCAAGGTATTTGATTGTTTTTGTGGCTATTGTGAATGGGATTGATTTTAGAAGTTCTTCCTCAGCCATGGCATTGCCTGTGTATACAAAGGCTGTTGATTTTTGTGGATTGATTTTATATCCTGCTACTTTGCCAAACTCTTCGATGAGTTCCAATAGTCTCTTAGTAGAGTTCTTTGGGTCCCCTAAATAAAGAATCATATCATCTGCAAAGAGGGATAGTTTGACTTCTTCCTTCCCGATTTGTATCCCTTTAATTTCTTTTTCTTGCCTAATAGCTCTAGCTAAAACTTCCAGAACTATATTGAATAGCAGTGGTGAGAGTGGGCATCCCTGTCTGGTACCAGATCTCAGTGGAAATGCTTCCAACTTTTCCCCATTCAATAGGATGTTGGCCGTGGGTTTTTCATATATTGCTTTGATTGTATTGAGGAATGTTCCTTCCATACCCAGTTTGCTTAGAGTTTTCATCATGAAAGGGTGTTGTATTTTATCAAATGCTTTCTCTGCGTCTATTGAGAGAATCATATGGTTTTTCTTCTGCAGCCTGTTAATGTGGTGTATTACGTTGATTGTTTTGCGGACGTTGAACCATCCTTGCATACCAGGGATAAATCCCACTTGGTCTGGGTGGATGATCTTTCTGATGTGTTGTTGCATTCTATTGGCCAGAATTTTATTGAGTATTTTTGCATCTATGTTCATCAGGGATATTGGTCTGTAATTCTCTTTCAATGCTGCATCTTTTTCCGGCTTAGGAATTAAGGTGATGCTGGCTTCATAGAAAGAATTTGGGAGGATTCCTTCTTTTTCGATTGCTCTGAATAGTTTGAGAAGCATTGGAGTTAGTTCTTCTCTAAATGTCTGGTAGAACTCAGCGGTGAATCCATCTGGTCCTGGGCTTTTCTTTGTTGGGAGGGCCTTTATTACTGTTTCAATTTCTGTGTCAGTTATGGGTCTGTTTAGGTTTCCTATGTCTTCCTGGCTCAATTTAGGTAGGTTGTATGTGTCCAAGAATCTGTCCATTTCTGATAGATTTCCCTGTTTGCTGGCATACAAGTCCTTGTAGTAATTTCTGATGATTCTTTTTATTTCTGTGGTGTCTGTTGTTATGTTTCCTTTTTCATCTCTGATCCTATTGATTTGGGTCTTTTCTCTTCTTTTTTTAGTGAGTTGGGCCAATGGGGTGTCAATTTTGTTTATTTTTTCAAAAAACCAGCTCCTCGTTTGGCTGATTTTTTGTAATGTTTTTTTGGATTCAATCTTGTTGATTTCTTCTTTTATTTTAATTATTTCCCTTCTTCTACTGGGTTTGGGTTTGGTTTGCTGCAGATTTTCTAGATCCTTGAGATGACTTGAAAGCTCATCTATTTGGTGCCTCTCCAATTTCTTGATGTAGGCACCTATTGATATAAACTTTCCTCTTAACACTGCTTTTGTTGTATCCCATAGGTTTTGGTATGTTGTGTTGTTATCCTCATTTACTTCCAGAAAATTTTTGATTTCTCTTTTAATTTCTTCTGTGACCCATTGTTCATTCAGGAGCATGTTGTTCAATCTCCATGTGTTTGCACGTGCTCTGGGGATTCCCGAGTTGCTAATTTCCAATTTCATTCCTTTGTGTAGACCACATTTTATTTATCCATTCTATCGAGGGACGTTGGGTTGTTGTCATCTTCTGGTTGTTGTGAATTGATGCTTCCATGAACATGGGTGTACAAATACCTGTTTGAGCTTCTCCTTGAATTTCCTTTGTGTACATATCCAGAAGTCAGATGAAGCAAGGGAGATTTTACTTGTCAGTTAGGAATGCCCACCTCCTAGTCTAGTGGCTGGTACAAACTTACTGAAACAGCTATGAGAACTTCAGTAGATGCTCAGGTGGGCAGCGGGCTGGTAGCCAAAATTGTCTGTAAACACACATACCTATAAAGATACAGGAGGGGAGGATAAGGTCTCCTAACAGAGCTTGTGGTCTCATCTGCCTGATGTAGACCACTTCAGAGTACCTGTGTTCAAGGCCTGACTCTGCTCCTAATTTCAGCTCCTACTAATGCATATCTTGAGAGGCATGAGGTGAGGACTCCAGGATCTGGGCTCCTGGGAGACCCAGGATTCAGCTCCTGGCCCAGTTGCAACTGTTTTGAACTTTTAGGGAGTGAACCAGCAGATGGGAAATCTCTGTTTTCTGTCTCCCTCTCCTTGTGTATCTGCTTCTCAAATAAATTAATATATTTTTAAAGTCCATGGGGAAACAAAATAAAAAGAGGTTTTAAAAGCATAGGTTTTTTTTTTTTATATAGTAAGGATTTTTATGAACTTTTTGAAGACCCCTCTTAGGGTTCCTGCTTACCATTTTTTTTTTTTTAGTTGTTGTTTCCCACCCCTTAGCTACTGTCATATTACCCTCCTTCCCTTCTATGGCTCCCCTACTTCCCCAAAGACTTAAAAAAAAGTACAATGCCCCCCCCCCCTTCCTTTTGCTCCTGATTACTGGTATCTTAGAGGTCTGAGCAAACTCTTTCGAGTTCTTATGTATAATTGAACACCAGAAGCCATATCAAAAGAGACATTTGTTGTGTGGTTATCAGGTCTTTTTCCCCCTTTGATATCCTGTTTGTAGTCCAAGAGAAATAACCTAAAATAATATAAGACTCTGGACTGACTACTAAATCTGTGTTGCACTTCAGATAGTACGGAATTTTTTTAACGGAAGCTTTCAAGTTTAGTCAGGTAGCATTATTCCCCAGTGATAAAGTAGATCTCCCGAGGCTGTATTTAATTCTTTATATGGCCGTGCTGCTGACATTACTGCTGACTTGGTGTTTTCCTACTTCAGAGGGATACATCCAGCTCTGGGTCCTTGGAAAGCTTCTGTCTCAGGTCTGAAAGCATGCGTTTATGAAGTCCCTGCTTCTTGTTTCTTGGAACCTAGGATGGAAACAAAGGAAAACACATTGCAGGAGAGGTCCTAGGTAGCCTAGATAGAACCAAGGTCCACTCTGGGTCTTGGCTTAGCAATCCATCTTAATATACTGTTTAACTAGAAAAGGCCTACAGACTTCCCACTCTTACTGCGTTCGGTAGAGGCCCATAGCTAAGTCACAATAGCCTGTAAAATGTCCATTCAAACAACCCATTCATGTATGGTTGAAACCTTAACAAATCCTTGTATCAGTCTGGCCAACTGATTCATACTTTAAAAAAAAAAAAATCTAACCTCTTTATTGCCTCTAAATTTCTAGTTATGTCAGTAGAAAATATGTAATAAATGTTTTCATAACCATAATGAGATTTTGAGGCATGTTTTTAAACAGCACAGAGCTGATCAAAGTTCCAGTTGTAACAACACGCTCAATTCAGAATGAAAATAGAGCAACCAGATTGCTAGGCAAGCTCACCTCTCATACAACAAATTGGAAGTGGTATAATCCATTAATTTCCACCCTGTGCAGCTGAAGAATGCTGTTGACAGATGCTAATTTTCTTAAATTGTAGGCAGCAAATGATGCATGAATAGAACAGCAACACATTTTTTAGAAGCTCTTGGTAGTCATCAAAAAGTGGATTTATATAAAGTGTGATGCAATCACTACCACTATGGCACTATGTCAGTGCCTTCTAATGACTGCCTTAAATCCATCTGTTGTCCTCTTTTCCCTATTAGCGCTAATGGGGGATGAGGCAGGAATAAAGGATCCCATGTGTTGTGCTAATAGACCTTCCAATTTGTACCATTTACACAATTCCTTAGGATGAGGCCCATATGAAAATGATGACATGTAAAATCTAACTCATCATCATTAGAAACATTTCATTGTGTATGTATATATTTGCTTCCTAATTTATTTTCTTTCCAGTGGTTTAGCCACGTTTTGTTTCTTGTTCATTTTATAATCTGATGTGTGTTGGAGAGGTCTTTGTGTTTCTTTTCCAATGTTTATATTTGAGCGTTCATTTTATAAAATATTTTCTATTTAAGAAAATATTACACCCACCCTCGACATTTACCCCTGTTTTAAAGCTAAGGAGCTCTTGGTTCAGAGTTCATATTTTTTTTAAAGATTTATTTATTTGAAGGTCAGAGTTGCAGAGAGAAAGAGAGGTCTTCCATCCACTGGTTCACTCACTCCCCAATTGGCCATAGTGGCTAGAGCTGAGCCGATCCGAAGCCAGAAGCCAGGAGCTTCCCTCTGGGTTTCCCATGCAGGTGCAGGGGCCCAAGGACTTGGGCCATCTTGGGCCCTGCACTTGCATGGGAAACCAGGAGGAAGCACCTGGCTCCCAGGCCATAGCAGAGAGCTGGATTGGAAGTGGAGTAGCCGAGACTTGAACTGGTACCTGTATGGGATGCCAGCACTGCAGGCGGAGGCTTCATCTGCTATGCCACAGCGCCAGCCCCAGAGAAGTTCATGATACAAGTAGTGAAATCAGCTTTGGGGTTAAGAATTGGAACTCAGCAGTCTTACCATCAAGTCAACCCCTATAGAGCAATTGGTTTCCACCATGAATGGTGAGGACTTTTATGTCCTATTAAGTTTGATAAGGACCTAAGATAAATCCGTGGGGTAAGATTAGATCATATCTTGAATATCAGAATGTCTTCTTTTGGGTTAGGCTGTGTGAAGGTAACAGAGCAGTTGTTGGTCTTGTTACCAGGATTGGACTTCAGCATCAGCGAGCAACAGACTAAATATACACAGTGAATGTTAAATTCAGTGATTTCGGAGAAAGCCAAGAAGAGAGTAGGCTCTACTTATTGCAAATCCCCATGAGACTGGAGAAAACTGAGTTATTTAAGGTCTGATTTAGAGTGTTGGGCAAGAAGGCACGGCTTGGCTCCCCTCTTCAGTGCTTCCCAGCACTCGTTCTGGGTTCCGTCCAGTGTGACTTCCCGCTGAGCCCAGCCTGGTCTCAGAGAGCAGGATCCCAGAGGGTGAGGGTCCTGCCCTGAGGATGGATCAGGAACAGTTGCAGCACTTGCTCTGTCCCCTCTGGTGGAGGGGAGAAAGGACTTCCCCCTGGCACAGCTGTGGTGCCTTTGATGGGGCAATGGGGAGGTTTCACTTTGCTCCCATTCCCCATCCAACCTGTCCTCCGACTCCTTGCTTTGCTTTTCCCTTCCCTCAGGACCTGTGCTGTATCCCCACCATCACTCAGATGCCTGCGGGATCCCTGGCCTGGGCATTAGGGACTGTCATGTTGAGGGGTAGACAGCGTATGCTCCTGGCTAGCTTGCCATGTTAGAGTATGGAACCCATTCTGGTAAGAACCTCTGTCAACAGCAGGACGAAGTATCATGTCCAGAAGTGAACAGAGAAAAATTCTACACAGCCCCATATACCTACCAGCCAGTTTCATTAAAGCTTAATATTTGCTCTGTGGTTCAGATGCATTTAAACATTACATTTATTAAGGCCATTGAAGTCTTGAGTTGAAGTAGGGGACCTTATTCCCTGAAGATGATTTTTCAAATAATAGTATGTTACAGATCAGGCATACTCCACCCTGTTCCCGTCTCCCATTTACTCTGCCAGAAGTAACTGCAAGCCCGAATTTGCTGTTCCTCACTCCCACAATGAGGTTTTATTGATTTTAATATTATTCAGTGTTATTCTGTATTTTTTGTGACCTGCCTAAGAACCCAGTTACAATGTTTTATGTTATTATGTTGGCGGTTGTGGAAGAGACAGGTCTTGTGATGCTAAAAATGTAATGGTTTACAGACTGCTTTCCATGTCCTACACTGAGTGACTTAAGTATGTTATCTCCTTTAATCTCGTGTGCTACCTTGTCATATATTCCCATTTTAGAGATGGGAATATTGAGGCATGGAAATTCAAGAAGTTGCTCAATCATCATGCATGTCTTGTCAGAACTGGGTTTCATACCCATGTCTGAGTCCAAGTCCCAAGGTTTGAATCATTCTGTTTCCATCTTTCTAGATGACTTTCTTTCTCTATAAGAAAATATGCAGTAGAGTCGTACTATCTGAACTTACCAATTCTTTTTTTCTCCTCAGAATATATGACAAATGTTTTCCTAGGGTAGAATCTGGACTTTTCAGACAAGATCCTGGTTTTAGCCAGGTGGCCACGTGCCTTTGCCTAGTTGGGACTTTGAAGAGGAGATAATCATACTTAGCGTATGTGGTTGTTAGGGTGTTGCAGTGACTGGCGTTTGTGAAGGTGTCAGTCTATTTTAGCTGTTGGGCTTTATCGTCAAATGAAAGTTCAGAAAATAGTCTCTTCAGTGGTGTTGTCCTGTTTAGACTTGATCAAGTGTTGTTGAAACAACAGAGTTCACCTGCATTTCAATCAGCAAACGTTTATCAAGCATTTACTGAGTATTTCTGTACATCAGGGGGATCACAGGGAGATAATCTAATAATCTTTTTCTATTAAAGAGAAAAAAACTAATTTACAGAATTCTTCAGTGAGCTAAAACGTTTGACCTTGAAATTGTTGCATAATTAGATTCTCCAAGCATTTTCTATCTGTCGTGGTTTCCTTTACAACAAAGCATCTGGAACAGACCCTGATGAGGCCAGAGCAGACTCTCTCCATCATGTAAATCTTGATGTGTGTGTGTGTGGCTTCTGCACTTGTAGTGCCTATCTCCAGATCTTGAACAAAACCTAAAACAAAGGAAAGGACGTGAGAGGGACCACATAATACTTGCTGGATTCTGATTGACTGGAGCTCGGTATACTTGAGCAAGTGAGGCCTTCGCATACTGAGGGTTAATTCTGTGTCAAAGCCACCATTCATTCATGTGGTTCCCAAATGCAGCTTATGGTTTTCCTGCTCTTCCTCCTTCATGTCCTGCTTTTGGGCCTGACGGGTGCAAATTTCCCGGAGTCTTTCTTCATCCAGCTTATTACTTCCCATTTCAACATAAGGCAACAACAACAACAACAAATGCTAGACTTGAAATGCAACATTGCTTGCACAAAAATATGTCAGTGTTTTTGAGAGGGTCAACAGAACCCCAGAGGGTAGCTGTATTCAAATTTGCAGTGATGGTGTTAATGTTTCAGTTAATTGACATTCATATCTTATCTAGCACTGGCAGAGAACAGGTGACAAAAACCAGTATGATCCCATTTTTGCAAGAAAGTATAGTTTCTATAAACAAAGACTGGAGGAGAACTGCAGACGGGTTAAGAGTGTTTTTCTCTGGAGTGATTAGAGGTGATTTTTTTCTTTGTGCACATATATGAGGGGTCTTTGAAAATTCATGGAAATACATATTAGGAAAAACCACATGTATTTTTTTAAAGATTTATTTTTATTTATTTGAAAGAGTTGCAGAGAGAGAGGTCTTCCATCTGCTGGTTCACTCCCCAGAAGACTGCAATGGCTGGAGCTGCGCCGATCCTAAGCCAGGAGCTTCTTCTGGGTCTCCCATGTGGGTGCAGGGGCCCAAGGACTTGGGCCATCTTCTGCTTTCCCAGGCCATAGCAGAGAGCTGGATCGGAAGAGGAGCAGCCGGGACTAGAACCGGCGCCCATATGGGATGCCGGCACTTCAGGCCAGGGTGTTAACCCGCTGTGCCACAGCGCCGACCCCAAAAACTGCATGTATTTCAAAACTTTTTGCACCAAAATACATATTAATTCCAGTTCCATGATTATTTACATGTGAATGAAATCAAGCCCCAGCAATATAGATGCTTTTCACTTTTACTATTATGACCAAATAGTTAGTAATTACAGGATGCTTCATTCATAAAATCTTCTAAACCCCTCAACACTCAAACACAGCTGATTCTATCATCTCCATTTTAGAGATGGAAAAACTAAGACCAGCAGAGGTTGACTGACTAACTTCCTCAATGTCATGTAACTACTGGGCAAGACCTTATAAGCAAATCTGATTTTTCTCTGGAACCCGTGTTTTGACTGTATAATAGAACGAAAGAGCAATTTTGGCAAAATAAATCATTTTCCATGTGCAATTAAAACTTAAAATTCTGAAGGCACTTGAATTAATTAAAGCATTAGGGCTCTTGGCATGGACCGTTGATTGGAAGTGCCCCTAACTCCTGGATTTTGATAATGTAGCTACTTAGCATGTGCAATAATGATAAACAAGTCAATATAGTATGATAGTTATTCACCTGGGGGATGTGCTTGTGAGGTGCATGCCCGAGAGAATGAGGAACAGACATTAACTCTGCTGCAGAAGCACCAGCCACACATGCAGAAGTCTCTGGTGACTGTGGAGAGGGTTGTAGCTGGAGTCCCCACATACATGGCCCTTGAATAGATTCTGTGGGTTACCTGCTGTCTTTGCATTGTTCCTAAGTGTTTCCTGGGAAGGAAATGCTCCTTTGCTCCTTCATTAGTCAATAAATATTTGTGGAGCCTCTATCATGGCCACTCCTTTGTGCTAGTATTGGGACAAAGCCGATGAAAATCGAGCATGGGCTCAGCTTTTATTGAGCATCATTACCATGTGAGTATGCAGGTCCATCCTAACTGTCCTTGAATCCAAAAGCTTCATTTCTTGTGTATTGATAACCAGTCTATGCACCAAGGAAGTAACGTAGTGTGAACTGGTTCACCTGTCTGACTTCATAAAACATGCATGTATGTATTAGAGTTCAAGGTCGTTGGAAATTGCTTGGTGACCCTGGACAGACACTGATGTCCTGACTTATGCAAATGGACGTCATTATGTATGCATCAGACATGGTTGGATGGCCACTGTCTTCCCAGAGAGAAGCTGGAGGAAGAGGCAGGGGCCCCCTTTCACCTTGAAAGAATCCCACCACTTCCTTTCGTGGTTATGACCCCTTCTTTGTGGGCTTTTTTCAAGTTGATTCCTACATCACTTTCCATATTAGATTTTTTCAAAGAGCGTTTATTAATGCACCTGTTCATTTCTGTGGTGCCGAAGATGCTCTGCGTGTTTAAATATAGACTCGGCACATTCCCCAGGGGCAGGCAGATGGATGAAAACCCTTCATCTTGCCCCGTGAAGCTCCATGTGCGGGAGAGAGCGCGCTTCCTTTGGTTTCTGTGGGAAGTCAGGGTCAGAACGCACCTCTGGATCGCCTGGCTTAATTAAACCAATTTTTCTCTGGTTGCTATTAATAAGTGTAATTACCGAAGAAGACAGAGCTAATATAGAAGAAGGATGGCTAGGAGAGCCACCAGCGCGACGGAACCTCCACCATCCGCCTGCCACTGACGCTGATTCCTCTTTCACCCCCACAGGGCGGTACCTGCTTCCGAACCCGGTGGCCGGGCAGGCCTGGCCAGCCTCGGCGGAGACGTCCAACCTCGTGCGCATGCGCAGCCAGGCCCTGGGCCAGTCGGCGCCGTCGCTCACGGCCAGCCTGGTGAGTGCCCACGTGCGCGGCTCTGCCTGCGAGCTCCGGACATGCGCGTGGTTCTCCAGGGTTAGCCCTGCCCGGGCAGTGTTGAGCACAGGTTCGGCAGGGTTGGGTTCTCCGTTTCCGTGTGCTGACTTCCGGCAGCGCCGCCGTTTGATGTATTTTCCTCAGTTTGCCTTCTCGGTGCACTTCTCTCAGAAGTGGACACGTATGTGGGCTTGGAAAAGGCTTTTGTTTGGAATAATTTCAAACTGGCAGGAAAGTTGCCAAGATAAGAAAAAGATGCAGAATACCAGTTTATGCCATGCCTAGGCGTAATTAATTGACGTCTTGCCTGGTTTGCTTTATCGCTTGCTTTCTCTGCATGTCTGTGCATATGTATCCATATGTGTGTGTATGTGGGCACACACAGATACACAGCCACACCTGTGTGATTTGTGAGCCATTTGAGAGCAGGCTGTTATAAAGCCCTTTATAGAAAGCCTAAGTGGGGTAACTTTGTGGCTGATCCAATTCTGTTATCTAGTCTGCCATCCATGTTTCAGTTTTATCAATTGACTCAATAATGTCGTAAAGAACATGTTGGTCCTAAATCTGTATATGTTAATTACATGAAATTTGTTTGCCTTAAATAAAATTAAAAAACAGCTTTTTTTTCCCCTCCTCCTGGGTAGGAGCTAGTTTGGGATCATGAGTTAGATTTAGTTGTTGTCACTTTAGGCTTCTTTGATGGGGAATGTTTCCATAGCCTCTGGCTTTTATCAGAAATGGACATTTTTGAAGAACTTTGAAAAATTGGCATACTTTCTAATGGAGTATTTCTCCTGTCGTGTCTGTCTGCTGTGTGGCCGTGGTGTTTGTAGTCCAGGAAGGAAGACGGCACTGCTGATACGTCCTCAGGGCGTGATGTCCGTGGGCTCATCTCGTCCATATGTCTCTCACTGAGATGTTAATTCTGATGTGGCCTGATTTCTCCACTGTAGTGGTTAGCAGCCAAGGAGGCAGTGTCAACAAATAACAGCTTCAATGGGAGTTGCTCAGATGAAAGCTTTATTTACTTCTGACAGCTAAAGGGGACACTGCGAGCGTATGGTTCTCTAAGGATACTGCCTCTCTGAGATGCAGATGGACAGTGTTCTTTGTTTTTTTAAGATTCAATTATTTGAAAGGCAGAGTTAGAGAGACTTTTCCATCTACTGGTTCATGCCCCAAATGGCTGCAATGGCCATGGCTGTTCAAGACTGAAGCCAGGAGCTGCTTCTGGGTCTTCCATGTGGGTGCAGGCACCACACTATTGGGCCATCTTCTGTTGCTTTCCCAGGCACATTGGCAGTGAGCTGCATCAGGAGTGGAGCATCTGGGACTTGAACTGGTGCCCATGTGAGATGTGGGCATTGCAGGTGGTGGCTTGACCACACAGCCACCCCTGGACAGTGGTTTTATAGCCAGGGTTAGTGGAGTGTCCAAGATGTAACAAGAGAGGAAGGAGAATGTCCCTCCCGCTTTTACGGTATAAGCAACATACATCTTCATGCTTCTTCATACTTTGCATGTCCAAAAAAAGGTGACAGTCTTCTCTCCTAGACCCCAAGCTGTATGAAGAAAGCTCAGCTGTGTCCCAAAGACCTGAGTCAGACTGATTTCTTACAGCTGTAAGCACTCCTTGTTTTTGGTGGTCTGGCCCCCTCTGAGTACAGCTTGCAAGAAAAGCTCTCTTGAAACATTGGACTCAAGAGTTGGGAGTTTGTTACTGGTCCTGGGCCCCTCCACCCTCCTTTTTTGCCTGCATCCTCCCCTCTTGACATAAACTCCACCTCTGCAGACATTTCACTCATTCTCGAGGGGTAAGGGGGAGAGATCATTCTTCTGAAACTACTTCCTGTGGCATGAAAGTGCTGGCATCCCCCAGGGTGGAGAAGCAGAACTCTCACACTGCAGGCTTCAGATAACTCTTAGGTCGCCATGGCAGCCTGTAGCCCACAGAGACAGTCAGAAGCATGGCAAGGCACTGAGAAGTAGACTTAGCTATAATCAACCGTGGTTGTTTTTGAAGATCAGTTTTATAAGTCTGACACTAGCTTAACAAGAAGTCTCTATCCAGAGGGTTCAGCGGCTTTCTTCACTCTTGTATGGTGAATCTCAGAATTCACATCTTGTACTTTAAGAGACAAGTGAGCAACTAGTTAGCAGAACTAACTAGTGTCTTGTCCAGATGGGATTCTCTTGACTCTCAAGAAAGCAGGATCTCCAGCGTTTAAGTAGGACCCCATTTCCTGGTTCAAATGGGTGGAGTCTTAGTAAGTGAGGTGAGGGTAGGTTCATACCTGCATATCCACTGAGAGCGGTCATTGCCTGCCCTAACTGGATTTGCTACATGTTTTCTTTCTCTCTCAGTGTCCATATCTGGACAGGTCAAGGGGCCATCTGTACTAGGAAAGGGTCTCCCATACAGCAATTCAAATGGGGTAATGCTTGATGTTCCTTTGGGGCCGGCTCTAACATGGGCTAAAGCAACGGGTAAAAGTCTTGACAAACTGATAGTTTCCTGCCAAGGTTTAGCTAAGGTTATCTTTTTAAGATTTATTTATTTGAAATGCAGAGTTACAGAGGCAGAGAGAGAGAGAAGGATTGATTGAGAGAGATTGAAAGGGCTTCCATCTTCTGGTTCACTCCCCAAATGGCTGCAGCAGCGAGAGCTGGGCTGATCTGAACCCAGGAGCTAGGAGCTTCTTCCAGGTCTCCCGCGTGGGTGCAGAGACTCAAAGACTTGGGCCATCCTCCACTGCTTTCCTAGGCCATAGCAGAGAGCTGGATCTGAAGTGGAGCAGCCGGGACTCGAACCGGTGCTCCGATATCGGATGTAGGTGTCTGCATCCCTAACCACCACCTTTGAAACACAAGCCGAACCATGATCAGTTCATACAGCCCTGCCCTAGGAAGACCAAATCTCAGCGTAATTTCTCTTAGCAGGCTTTTAATGATGTCCCTGGCTGTTTCAGTTTGCCAGGGGAAAGCATCTACCACCCCATGAAGGTATCTACAAATATTAGGAGGGATTCGAATCTTCCTGTAGGCAGTAACTGTGAGGTCAGCCTGCCAGTCTTCTCTGGGGGAGGTACCCCTTGTGGGGTTACAGAAGGCCTGGTCTGCATGTTATTTTCAAGGCAATATGTGCATTGTTTTGCTGATTTATCCAGTTCCTTCATTGCGGACTCGTCCTGCGATGTCCACACCATGGGGAGAGTGGGGTGATGGCGTTCTTCCACAAGAAGCACTGGGGACAGGCCTTGGTGAACATGTCTGTCTTTATTAACGACCAAGTACAGTTATAAAGGGCAGGCAGAAGGGGCGTAGCAGGGCAAACACGAACCCTATAGGACAGAACTGACACTGGCGCCAGTATGCCTCTCCAATCAGCTTGAAGGTCATGTAGCTAGGGTAGCCTTCCAGGTGGGCCTGGGCCATACCTGGGAGCATTTTACCTGATTGGCAGAAGGCAGGGGTGGGGAGAAATGTGCCTGGGGCTCCTGCCACCTGCCAGCAGTCAGGCTAACTGCATGGGCCTAGGCAGGCAGTCTCATGGGATCACCTGCCTTAGACACTCCCTGCCTTAGACAATGGTCCTTTGTGAAAACCCTTTCATTGGGTTCCCTGTGAGTCCGCCTGACTTAGGCTCAACTTGGAAAGGGGCAGGGGAGGTATCCCCATAAGTGAAGTCTCCCCTGGGAGGGCTGTGGGCTTTGCTGCTGTGTGAGACTGCTGCCTTCTGCAAACCGTGTTTCTTCTGCATCAGGCAGAGGTTCACTTCCAAGAGCTCCCCTACTTGCGTACACAGGTCTGTTACTTCGCAGCAGTCAGGTGCTTGGGTCTTCTGAGACGTGGCAGGGTTCAGAGTCTGACCAGGTGTTGCTTAAAGGTGTGGAGCATCCAGCCACAAGGCTTGGTTCTGCAGCATCTGGCCACCAGCCAACCAGCAGTGCCCATTTGTTTCCAGAGCACCTGCCACCTGGTGTGGGGCTCAGACAGGGCTTGTCCCACAGTGAGTTTATCCACTTCTCTGATCAGGGAGCAGGTGGCTGCAACCACCTACAGGTCTGGAACACTGTAGCTAACTTTGCAAAGATAATCCCCTGTTTGTTTTAATGTTCTCAACACTTGGATTAGGACTCCACACTGCAACTCTGTTTCTGTACATACAGGTCAAGGGCGTCTCTGGATCAGGCAGTGACTAGTGTAGAAGTAGAGCTTTTCCGTGCGAGGGATTCTGTAGAATGACCTGGGGGGGGGGGCATTCAGCAGAGGCTCCTTTCGGCTTTTAGAGGCCTGACTACTTTGTCCCATTTCCGAAGGGGTCAGCTTCTTCTCAGGTTAGCATAGCATAAAAGGGCTTTGCTATTAGCCCAGAATTCAGGATCCAGGCCCAGCCGTTCTTGAGAATCCTTGTAATTGTTTCCTGGTCTTGGACAGAGGCAAGTTACAGGTTGCCAGTTTCCTCGTCTTGGGGACAGGCTCTGTGTCCTTGGGATATTATATACCCTAGAGACATCGTAGTTTCTTTAGCAAATTTTGCCTTTTCATTTGATGCCTCATATCCTTTCCATGCCGGATAATTAAAAATTTTAGTGGTGGTGTTATCAGAAGCGTCTTTTGAAGAGCTAGCAATAAGAATACCATCCTCATAGTGTCAGACTGTACCCTTGTTTAATTGTCATGCTCTAGGGTTTTCACTCAGTGTTCTCTAAAATTATTTGTGGCCAAACTGTCCAATAAGACTGATATTTGTAGTGAGTTGTTGGATCTTCCCACTCAAAGTCCAAGAGAATGCACAAGAATGTGCCCTTTAAGTGTACGATGGTGTAATACTTGCTTCCCCTGAAAATTGATCTTGAGTGTAGGGATTGGGTATTATGGGATGGATGTCCTGAACTGCCTTATTCATAGCCCTCAAGTCCCATCTGTAGTCATCAGACCCAGGTTTCCTAGTTGGCAATATAGGGGTGTTGGGTGGTCAGTCCTGGGCTGGTGATTCTGTTTCCAGCTAGTAGCTTCTAACGATTGCTTCAGGTCTCAGAGAAGATTGCCTGGCCCTGGGCCAGTGATCAGGCTGCCTCAGTATTATTTTTATAGGTTGGGCATCAGTAGATCATCCCTCCTGACCCCTGTCCCGTACCTGTGGATGAACCTGTGCTAAATTACCATCTGGAATGATTTCAGGACCCTTAGGTGCCTCTTGGAGGAGAGCTGGGCATTCTGCCCTCTTGCTCTTTGGGCTTCCACTTCTGTTTATTGTGACTTAAGTACAAAGTGGCACTCAATATTTTAGTCATCAGGTCGCTTTCCCAGAGTGTGATGAGACCCTCAGGGTGATAGAGAAATAAGTGATCAGGAATTTAGAACAAACTTCACAGGTCAGAGGCTTCAGAATGCCTTATATCTCCTTCACTGGATCCTTCCCTCTGAGGGAGGGAGGGAGGGAGGGAGGAAGGGAGGGAGGGAGGAAGAGAGAGAGAGAGAGAGAGAGAGAGAGATCCATTTGTAGTAATTAACAGAGTGTGTGGCATGGGTGTTGAGCAAAAACTCCACTTTCTTTCTATTTCTAGGGTAGCCTGGGGCTTCTTGATGGAGGCTGGATTTTATTACATGGAGCCCTCTGGCCCCAGCAATTTTCCTCTTCTGTTGAGGAGAGCTGCAAGAAATCAGATATTCCCCGAGCTCTCATTCTTCACCTGGAAATGGTTCATACACCCTTATCTCCATTGTCTCTTCTGCTTGCCGTATGCACCCTGGCTAGGTGCTAACTTAACAGGTGGCCTTATTGTTGGTCCCACGTTGGGAGCTGGAGTTCCTCATTCATGGCAGCTTGCCTGTCTTCCTAGGTTAATACAACCACCTGCCTTCATGTCTCTGGCATCCTTCATGTCGTCTTTTGTACATCCTCTTCCATGTCTGTTGTTGAAAACCTTAAAGGCAACCTCTACCAGTAGAGAGGGATTGGTGTCAGGAACAAGAGCCAATTTGTAAAGCTTTCTTTGGCTGTCCCATGCACTCTGATAGGTGTGTGTGTTTAAAGTGGGCAGGTGTAGGTGTTTAAAACTCCCTGACCTCGGTCGGCGCCGTGGCTTAACAGGCTAATCCTCCACCTTGCGGCACTGGCACACCGGGTTCTTGTCCCGGTTGCCCCTCTTCCAGGCCAGCTCTCTGCTATGGCCCGGGAAGGCAGTGGAGGATGGCCCAAGTCCTTGGGCCCTGCACCCGCGTGGGAGACCAGGAGAAGCACCTGGCTCCTGGCTTCAGATCACGAGATGTGCCGGCCGCAGCAGCCATTGGAGGGTGAACCAACGGCAAAAGGAAGACCTTTCTCTCTGTCTCTCTCTCTCACTATCCACTCTGCCTGTCAAAACAAACAAACAAAAAAAAAACCAACTCCCTGACCTCCCTGTACTTAAGGGTCTCAAGACATGAACTGCCTGAGACACTTGCTTAGCCTCCCTAGGAAGGCAGAGGAGTTTTCTCCTGGTTCCTGCCGTGTCTGTAAGCTTACTCCAGTGTGTGGAGCCCTGCTTACTTCTTGCATGCCTTTTTAGCAACATGGTCCCCTAACGCTCTGCTCTCGGTAGGGCCTTTGGTATATTAGCCATATTAGGGTCACATTGAGGGTCCCCATTGGAATTGGCTCCTCAGTCAGCTTCACACTTGGTTATCAGGTTGATGGACAGCCGTGTGCCAGCCTCCCACCTGCTCACCTTTGCTAGCACAGTTGACTTTCCTTGTGTTGTCAGAACAGTTTGAAGCACAGGTGCAGTTGTGAATTGGAAAAAATCCCCTGTACCAGAGGTGGGGTTCTTCAGGATTGGCTCTCAGGCTTCAACACGTGCCTTCCAATTATACAGGTCAGAGAAGGTGAATGGCACCTGCACTTGTATCAATCCCTCTCTGCCTTCAGGAACCTAACAGACTGGAAGCACTCTGCACCCAGGCCTGTAGCTAGCTCTGTGCCAAATAATGCCGGGTGAGCCATCTGGAAGGGGTGGTTATGGTGCTAGCCAAGCTGCTCTTGTACATGGAAGGCTAGCCATGGAGTCAGGAACAGGGTGCGTGAGAGCTTTTGTAGATACACTTTCAAGCTATCCTTTTTATTTTTTCCCTGTAAGAGACTTTGAAAAGCATTAGACTTTTTCTCACTGGATTTTCTCTTCGTCCTTGGCCACACACAGGACCAGATTATAAAGAGACCAAAAACTGCCCAGCTCACTGAGATGAGGATTGTATGCCACGAGGAGGTTTCTCAGAGCCCAGCCATGTGCTCCAATACACATGAGGGAAAAGAGGTCTTTTCCAACTGGGCAGGCAGAAAAAATTGGCAAAGCTTGCAAACCAGTAGGGAATGCACAAGCCAGGAGGAATAAAGTTGCAGAGATACTGCTGGGAAGCCAGAGTGGGGACCTAAGACATCACAGTGCTTATCGGTTCTAAAATGTGAAATTCCCCATAGAGATCTCTACACCTGAATAAAATAGTATCACACCTGTGAAATAGGGGAGAATGAGGTCAGGTGACCCAACTGGAAAACCAGCTGGAGTTTCTCAGACCGCCCCTTTGGCAGTCCTCAATCCCCTGAGCAAAACCTGATACTTGATTCCCTGGGAAAGGGATGGCCCTCCCCTCCCTCCCCGCCCCCTCCCCTCCCTCCCCGCCCCCTCCCCTCCCTCCCCGCCCCCTCCCTTCCTCCCTTCCTCCCTCCCTCCCTCCCTTCCTTCTTTCTTTCTCTCCTACTCCCTTCTCTCCTCCCCTTCTTTTTCTTTCAAGATTTATTTATCTATCCGAGAAGCAGAGAGAGGATCCACTGGTTCACTCCCCGGATGGCCACACCAGCTGGTGCTGCATCCATCCGAAGCCTAGGGATCATTTCCTTGGTTTGTCACCAGATAATCAGCTTCCAGCAGGAGTGGCTCAGGAGAAAGCTTTACTTCCATGTGACAGTGGGAAGGGAGAGTTCCCTGAGAATACTGCGCCCCAGAGAAGCAGTTCTCCAGGGATTTCATAGCAAGGGTTATGGTGGCGTCCAAGATGTAGCCCAAGAAGACTGAGAAATTCCCTTCTGCTCACAGAGTGTAAGAAGAGCATCTCCATGCTTCCTCATGCCATTACATGTTCATAAGATGGTGGCAATGTCTTCTTCTAGGTGGAGAATTTAGTTATGTGAGGGAAGTTCACATTTGGCCTCGAAGATCCAACCCAAGCTGATTTCTTGAAGCTCAAACCACTCCTCGTTTGTGGTGGTCTGGCCCTCTCTGAGTAACGCTGCCAAGTAAGCTCTCCCAGAACACCTGCTGGAAACCAGCTCGGGAGAGTCCAGAGTGTCTGTGCCTCCTCCACGGCTCCTCCAGCCCCCACCCACCTCTCAACGTGTTACTCAAATCCTGCACTCGTGGTTGGGAGGGGTAACTTTCTCTTGCTATCTGTAAGCAATGTGTGGGGAGATACTTTCACACACATGCTTCTCATCAGAATGTCCTCCTAGGTTCAGTATCATTGGTGATTGCTCCTGGGCCATTCTTTGCTATGAAGATTGAAAATAGCGATTTTTTTCCCAACTCTAGCACTTTCCACATTTGCCAGTTGGTTCATGACATACATATTTGTGTGTTTATTAGTTGTGCGGACTTGGACTCGTACATTGCTACGTTCCTGTCTCCCCTACCTCCCCCCGTCTCTTGCTATGTAGATCTTTTTTGATGTGGGAAGCAGAGAGGCAGAGATTCACAGATAGAGGGCGGTCCTGCCTGCTGGCTCATTCCCCAAACGCCTGCAACAGCCAAGGATAGGTCAGGCCTGAGTCTGGGAGCTAGGGACACTCTACAGGTTTCCCATGGGGGTGACAGGAACCCAATAATTGGAGCTCTCATCCCTGCCTCCCAGTGTCTGCATTGGTGCAATGCCGGAGTTACGAGCTAGAGCCAGAAATCAAACCAAGGCACTTGAATGTGGGACACAGTCATCTCAATTGCGATACCAAATGCTTGCCCCTGGACCTTTATTTTGAACCATAATGATTATTAGATTTTCTTTGCTAGTATACCCCTCCCTTCTCTCCCTTCTCTTCCTTCAGATCTGCTAAGAAGTCCATACAAGGCACTTTTACACTGGTGGTAGGGTTTTATGATACAAAATAGATTTTTAAAAAATCTTTATTGATGAAGATGCACATAATACATAAACTGGTATGTTATGGGGTCTTATAATTTTATTCACTGGTAATGCATTATGTTGGATGTTTGGGGATCATAAAACAATGCTAATAGATTTGATTTAGCTCTAGCCTGTAGTCCTTCTTTTGCTAAGTAGCTGTATAAACTTGGGCAAGCCACCTGGTTTCTCAGATTCTGTTGCTGTGTCTGCAACTGCCAGATGGAGCAATGATGAAAGCAAGGCCGTGAAGTCCCTGTCAATGCGGGAGTTCCTGATGCTCCTTGCAGAACAATTAAGATTCTGGATGTGCAGAACCGTTATCTCTAGGTTGTTTTGGGGATGTTTTGTGACTTCAAATTGTCTTTTTTTTTTTTTTTTTTTTTTGACAGCCAGAGTTAGACAGTGAGAAAGAGAGAGAGACAGAGAGAAAGGTCTTCCTTCCGTTGGTTTACCCCCCAAATGGCCGCTAATCCGAAGCCAGGAGCCAGGTGCTTCCTCCTGGTCTCCCATGCAGGTACAGGGCCCAAGCACTCGGGCCATCCTCCACTGCCTTCCCGGGCCACAGCAGAGAGCTGGACTGGAAGAGGAGCAACCAGGACAGAACTGGCGCCCCAACCGGGACTGGAACCCAGGGTTCTGGAGCCGCAGGTGGAGAATTAGCCTAGTGAGCCGTGGCACCAGCTGACTATTGTCTTTAAACCAAAATTTATCTTTTGACTCTGATGAAAATGTTGGGACTTATTTATTTATTTTTTTTAAATTTTTGACAGGCAGAGTGGACAGTAGAGGGAGACAGAGAGAAAGGTCTTCCTTTTTGCCTTTGGTTCACCCTCCAATGGCCGCTGTGGTAGGTGCGCTGCGGCCGGCGCACCGCGCTGTTCCGATGGCAGGAGCCAGGTGCTTCTCCTGGTCTCCCATGGGGTGCAGGGCCCAAGCACTTGGGCCATCCTCCACTGCACTCCCTGGCCACAGCAGAGAGCTGGCCTGGAAGAGGGGCAACCGGGACAGGATCGGTGCCCCGACCGGGACTAGAACCCGGTGTGCCGGCGCCGCAAGGCGGAGGATTAGCCTACTGAGCCACGGCGCCGGCCTAGGACTTATTTTTAAAGGTACATTTAAAGTGACGGTACCGTAGAGAGCATTTTGTTCCATTCTGTTTTCAAGTCCTAAGTAACTTATTGTCCTTGGCAAATTGTATGAAAAGCTTATTTTGTAGTAAGCATTTGCTTTTTAAGAATAGAGGAAAATATCTCTTGATTTTAAAAATTCTTTGACAAGAACATTACAATATTATTCTGAACATTTAAACGACAATCTTATCTGTTGCCAATTAAATTTAATTCTGATCAAAAGAACATTCTCACAGAGAAACATATCTGGTAGTGGTAGTCACATACACATATCCAGAATCTGATTTATTTATTAATAAAATGTGTGTGCAGTAATCTGAAATGTTTAGGAGTAGGATATGAAAGTAAGGAGATTGCTAGAAGAAAACCAAAGAGCACCCCCTAATCTCTCAGATGACATTCTTATCAAAGAATCACAAGTCATGAGTGGGTCTGCCTGCAGGTTTTTATGTTTGTATTGTTGGCCCAAGACAAAAATTGGAAGCAAGGCTGAAGTGCCATGCAGAGCAAACTTAAAATAGCACCTAGCAATCCTGAGTCTCAAATGCCAGCAGTGCTAATTGTGCTGCTGTTAAATCATCGGTCGGCTTGGGCACAGCAGCCAGAATATGGTTAGCATTTGTTCCTGGAGAGTGAAGGTTTAACAGCCCTTATTGTGTCTTTGCCATCAGATGCCTGATTGTAGTCTATGGAGAATGTTTGCACTCCTCTTTGGGTCGTGTTGAGAGCAGAGGCAGCCAGGGGAGAGCCGCCAGGCAGCGCCCCATCTTGCTCTCCATCCTGCTGTCTGCCACATGCCTGTGCCACATTCCTTCCTACAATATGACACTCTAATACATGAGTGACCTTTTGCCTTGTCTTGTCTAACGGTGTTCTTTGTAAAACTATCTACCATGTTCATTGTCTGCTCCATGTTACTACCATGTTTGAATTGGATTATATCTAACCTGTGTCTGCCAGCTACAGCTAAGAAGTTTGATAAAGAATAGTGCTAAGGGAATAGACGTGTAAACCGAAGAACTCTTCCTTTTTCTCTTTCCGGATTCTCTGTCTCTCTCTTCCCGGCATTCCACACGCTGATGCGGTAGATGTGCGCAGTCCCATAGAATCTGCCTGACTTTGATCCTCTTCTCTTGGCCACTCTCCCTGCCTTACTGCCCCCATCTGGGAGCTGTAAGTCATCCTCCTCCTGGACTCCCCTTAGCATTCATCATGGTTTTGTGCTTTGTGTTTATGCCTCATGTTTCCCTGTTCGACTGTAGCCTCCTGGAGGACAGAATTCTTGACTGGTTGGACTTTCTGCTCTTCACTGCTCGTAGCACGATACCTTCTACCCAGAAGATTTTCAATAAATAATGTTGAAGGAACTAGTAATTCCTCATGGGAAAGTGACAGATTCCTTTAGTCACAAGGTAAGACTGATGTGTGATCCCCGATGCTGGGTAGGTGGCTTCATGAGTCCATCCATCTAAAATTGCCATGATTTTGCTGTTCAGTGTGCAGCTTACCATTGTGGTTAGCCTTCAAGTCCATGTAAAAGCCAGATTCCATTTAGTTTTTGCATCAGCTACTCACAAGATACAGTAACAAATAGTGAAGAGATTATCAGTGGTCACATTGAATTTTCCATTGATCTACTTTTAAGCAGTCATGTAGTCACATGGGTTTAGATATTTTGTTAATTCATTGAATAACTAAGCTGAAAATGATATATGTTTCCAAGTGTGGAAGAATGGAAAAAAGAAGAAATCAATGTGTTTATGTCCAAACGTATACATTATACTCCTTGTAACAGAATGCCACGCTCCATCATAACACCGTACATTTCAGAAAAGTACAGACCCTTAAACTGAGAGGTATTAATCTGTGTGTAAGATATAAAATGAAGGCCTCATGGTTTGGTAGGTATGCATTTTAGTAAATGTGTGACCTCTAGTGATTTTAAATGCCACAGGCAGACTGCAAGGTAATGCTAACTACCTTCTCCAGAAGAGATTAATTCCTAGCCCGAAGTATCTAGTTTTCCTTGGCAATGCTAAATGTAGTTGTGTTCCCTCTCCCAGACATGTTGGGCCTTGCAGATAAATGGCATGTTGCCAATTCATCCTAAGTAGCCTGGTGGCGGGCAGAATACATGCTCAGCCAGCGTCGGCCTGCTGGGACACCAGCCGCGAGTGCTGATGAAGTGTCAGATGTATACTTCATATACATTAATCTGGAGAGGGGAAAACTCATTTTCCCATTTGCTTCCTCCATCTTGCTGTCCCTCCCCACACACGCGGGTAGTTTATCAAAGAAGTCATAGCCGGCAGAAGCAGGGGGATTCATACAGAAGCTGTTTTCTGGCAAAGAAGGGGGAAATTTGAGGAGGCGAATGGGGGACCCGTGCTAACCGACTTCTTAGTAGGAAAAGAAGGTTGTAAACCTTGAGGACTGAAGTTTAGAAATGCTGTCCGCGGCCATCGTCTGAGATAGTCACGCCTTTTGTGCTTTAGAGTAACAGATGATGGCAGGAGCACCGTGCATATTCGTTTCCAGTGTTTTTTTTTTTTTTTTCCAGTTTTCTGTTTGATCTGAGTCTTGTTCCCATCTGTTTTGTTTGTGCAAGGTCTCATTCAGGTACTTTCTCGCCGAGGTCTTCCTTGACTGGCCTGTTGGACAGTCTTCCCCATACTGCTTGTGGCACGTCCCACTGCTTCCTTCTTCTCCATAGCTTTATCAGCTTCCAGTGTACCCCATGGTTTGACATTTTGTTATACAATTGTCCCTTAGTGTCCGTGGGGGATTGGTTCCAGGATCCCCTGTGAATACCAGAACGTGAGAATGCTGAAGTTCCTTATGTAAAATGGTATAGTTGCATCTAACCTACATACCTCCTTGCATGTATTTTATTTAAAAAATTATTTGTTTTTATTTGAAAGGCAGAGAAGAAGGGCAGAGAGAGATTGTCCATCTGCTGGTTCACTTCCCGAATGCCTTGGGACTCAGTCCAGGTCTCCCATGTGGGTGGCAGGTACCCAACTATTTGAGCCATTACCTGCTGCCTCCCTGGTATACATTGCAGGGAGCTGGAACCAGGAGTAGAGCCTGAACTTGAACTCAGGTACTCCAATTTGGAATGCAGGTGTCCCCAGCACTGTCTTAACCGCTGTTCCAAATGCCTGTCCCCATATACCTTAAGTCATCTCTACATTACTTATAATACTTAAGACAGTGCAAACTCTGTGTTAATTGTTGGGACACTGTATTGTTTGGGGAATAAAGACTAGGAAAAAGTCTGTGTTCAAAACAGACATGATTTTTATAAAAGATATTTTGGATCTGGGATTGATTAAATCCACGGATGTAGAAGCCGTGGTTATGGAGGGCCAATTGTGTCTCTCTTACTGTAATTAAGTTTCATGATAGTAGAAGTAGTTTCTTTCTTTCTTTTTTTTTTGTTTCCAACTATTTCTGCGGTGCCTAACATAGTGCCTGGCACACAGTAAATGCTCAGTGAAGCTGTTGAACGCATAGACAAGTGTATTTCCTTTCTATACATTTTCAGTGCCCTAGAAGTGACTTTTGTATATTTATTCCTTTATTTTTAATGTGACAAACTATTTTTGGTTGATATTATATAGCCTAATCATGAAGCTGTTCATCAAGCCAGAGAAAAGTTAAATGGAGAAATTCAGGAATTAATGTACAATTGTTCGGCTGGAACATGGGAATTAAGGAGAGGAGTAGAGAGCTTCCGAGCATGGGCTGCCCAGGATCATCTCTGCCCCGCCATTTATTAGCCGCAGGGTTAATTTTGCCATCCTCAATTTCTTCATCTGTGAAATGAGACTAATGGTAGTAGCAACCTTATTAAGGTCCTCTGTGGATAAAATGAACAGACTTGTAACGGAACTTCACATGACACCTGTCACTCAAGAAATGGTCGGCAATTGTTCTGGGATTGGTAGGATAAAAAGGTTTCTTGGAGATTGTGAGCTAGGGTTGGCTGGGATGGTGTTACCAGAAGAGAGGAAAACAAGCGCTTTTCCCTCCAAACATTTGACTTGAAGTAGGAGAATAGCCTCGTTGCCCTTACCTTGCCTGATGGTAGGTAGACTAGCTTGTGTTTTCTTCCTCGCCTTGACTCAAAATTCACCAGTTGAAAACACTGGAAGACATTTTTCTAGAATACTTAACTTTTTTGAAGGGCAAGGTGCTTTTAAATGCTGTTTTTCAACTTTTAAATATTAGGTTAAGCAGTATAATTTTCTGTTTCTTTGGTGGCTCTCGTCTGACATCATATCCATTTCTTTTAATGGAAAAATTGTATTTCATGATGTACTATAAATATTAAAACCAAACTACTTAAACTGTAATATATTCAGAGAGCCTTGATGAATATTCATCTTTTCTATTTGCAAAAATGCATTATGAGGAGTCAGGGAAAATTCACTAAGCATATGCAAAAGTGCATTTTTCCTTTTTAATTCATTCAGAATGTTGAGACATAATGTCAGCATTTATTTAGGGTACTGACTTTATTTGCAGTCATTTAATATTATATCAATTCTTTATTAGCTTTAAAGCACAAAAACTAAAACCTGATCCGAAGCCCAATTAGTTAACTCCAAGAGAGTATCTGTTAAATATTGATGCTGGAACAATTTAAATGCCGTTGGATGAATTGCTTCACTAAAATTATAGAATACATCTATGAATAAGCATTTCTCCATTGTCATTGTGACTCCATTCAAAGGCTGCATAATAGTCTAATGTACGGGGTTATCATAATTTATTAAACTCTTTTCCCCTTTTGATGACTTTCAAGTTTTTCCTATTGCAAATAATGGGGATGAGTAGACTTTTAATAAGCCCTGTTCACCTCTAATTATTTCTTATGGTTTATTCTTGGAGTGGGATTATTGGAATAGAAAATAAGAGGTGGTTGAGGGTCTCCACGGTTTTTGCTGAATTGTTTTTAGGAATGCTATTCAAAGTGACACTTCTAAAAACTGGAAAAGCGCATTTCACTTCACCTTGGCCAACAGTTTATGTTTTCTTAAAAAAAGAAAATCTTTGCTGATTTGGTGAACATTCATTATTCCTTGACGTCTATGCATTAGGGACGTTGACGTGGTTATTGGACAAGTTGAGATCTTATGCTAAAGCCAGCAGATGTAGCAAATAGGAAATTTGGGTTATCCATGCTTGCTCCCATAATGTCTCCCCTCCATTCCCTAAATCAACTTACTGTACCAACTGTTGGTAACCTGTATTGCTCTTGGGATAGGGAAACTGCTGAGTGTGATTACAGTGTGTGTGGCTGAAGGCATTATTCCTTAGTTCAGTATTTTTTTCATCTGGAAAGTAGTAATCTCAATTGTGAAATAGTGCCTTCAGCTGTGGACATTATAATCAGAGTCTCTGGAGTGCTTGTATGCGAGGAGTAATACATCTCACAGTTATTACCCTCTGAGCTGGGTTCTGTTTATAGTGAAGGGATGAATTTTCATAACTCAGAGCTGAAGCAGCAATGGGGAGTCCTGAGCAGGTTATGATAGGTCAGGCCTAATCCTCGAAGATAAATCTCATTATAGGCTCACCTGGGCCCATCTGCGGAGTAGCTGGCTTAACACAAGCCTGTAAATCAAAGATCAGCTTAACAATGAAGGCTAAAATCCTAGTTCTAATCCAACTACTGCCTCTGTGAAGAGATCATCTGATCATGTATCCTTCTCCAAACACACTTAGGTGGCAGAAGGATAATTAGCAGACAGCGTGGGAAGGACATTGTGCGTCCGTCTCTGCAGGAGTGAAGGAGAGATTTCTTTTACTAAAAGTGAAATTGCACCCAGGGCAGTCATTTCATATTTCCTATGCCTTGGATTTTTCTTCTTTTCATTTAGCAAAGGTTAAAAAGCATTTGTTACCTATGTATGTGTCGACTCTGAGGACAGGGTGGATATGGGCACGGGTGTGCCTGGACAGGCCAGCCAAGAGTGGGCTTCCTGTTAGCAAAGGCATTCGAGAATGGTGCCCGTAATTGCGTAGTCTCTGGGGCTTCGGGAATAGAAGCACATGTCCTCTCGTCATTGCTTATCATGGCAGAGGGGCCAAAACAAATTTATAACAGCAGCATTCTACAAGGGGACTTCAAAACTGTTCATAGAAAATTCACATCTTTTCATTCCATTTTTCTTGGGTTTTTTTTGAAGTACCCTTGTGTATGTGCACATATTTCTCTGTGTGTTAAAGCCTAGGCTTCATCTGCTACCTGTTTGCCCAACTGGTGTACCTCTGTAGGAACTGGCCACTGTGTCTATGAAACATCAACAAATGACCCATGGGGTGGTCGGTGTTTGCACCTCAGCTCTCTCATTCCTCCCTGGGTTTTAGAAACAGGGACAGGCACTGCGTCTTCAGGGAGGGGCCTGCTGTGTGGCTAGTCTGTAGAACGTGGGGGCTCACGGACGCCAAGGACCTCTTCATTCTAAGTTTCAGGGTTTTCTCGTGCTCCTGGGGCACGCACTGGCTGAATGCTCAGATGGTCAGGGCTTCGCTGGGCTCTGTGGATAAAGGAAGTAATGCGGTTGGTGGCTTCCTCCCTAGAAGTGCACCTTGGTGATGTGGTGCATGGGTGTCCCTCTCGTGGACTCCCGCGGGGACACAGCTTGTCCTTTTTGGTGACTTTTTTTTTTTTTTTTTTTGACAGGCAGAGTTAGAGAGAGGGAGACAGAAAGAAAGGTTTTCCTTCCGCTGGTTCACTCCCCAAATGGCCACTACAGCCGGCACACTGTGCTGATCTGAAGCCAGGAACCAGGTGCTTCTCCTGGTCTCCCATGCGGATGCAGGGCCCAAGGACTTGGGCCATCTTCCACTTCCTTCCCGGGCCACAGCAGAGAGCTGGACTGGAAGAGGAGCAACCGGGACAGAATCCGGCGCCCAAACTGGGCCTAGAACCCAGGGTGCTGGTGCTGCAGGCGGAGGATTAGCCTAGTGAGCCGCAGCGCTGACCTGGTGTGCTTTTGCTCCATGGGAAACTATCAGGATTGACCTGCTTGCTTTCTCATTCACAGAAGGACTTGCTAGCTTTGTGAGGACCAAGAGACCAAATACAATGGTTTTGGGGAGGAAAGGTGTTGGGATAGCCCATCTTTGGAAAAATATTTTCATTTTACTTCAGAGGCTTCTTAAGAAATCCCTGGTTGGCTGGTGTCGCGGCTCACTAGGCTAATCCTCTGCCTGTGGCGCTGGCACCCTGGGTTCTAGTCTCAGTTGGGGTGCCGGATTCTGTACTGGTTGCTCCTCTTCCAGTCCAGCTCTCTGCTATGGCCCGGGAAGGCAGTGGAGGATGGCCCAGGTTCTTGGGCCCTGCACCCCCATGGGAGACCAGGGGGAAGCACCTGGCTTCTGGCTTCGGATTGGTGCAGCGCCGGCTGTAGCGGCTATTAGGGAAGTGAAGCAATGGAAGGAAGACCTTTCTCTCTTTCTCTCTAACTCTGCCTGTCAAGAAAAAAAAAAAAAAAGAAAAGAAAAAAGAAATCCCTGGTTATTATGGCTCAGGGAAAGCATGCTTCAATACTTTTCCACCCTTATATTTTAGATATACTTCTGCACTTTGTCCAATGAGAAATATTGGTGATTAAGTTTGATTCTGGCTTGGTGGCACCTGAAGCATCAATTTAGGTTGAATTCTGATTCGGTATATACCCCAAATGCTCATTTATCACTGACTTGACTGTTAATGGAGTCTCTTTTGTACAACTGGTGTTAAAACATGTATAGAAAAGAGGCAGGGGCCGGCGCTGTAGTGCAGCTGGTTAAAGCCCTGGCCTGCAGTGCTGGCATCCCATATGGGCACCGGTTTCAGTCCTGGCTGCTCCACTTCCGATCCAGCTCCCTGCTATGGCCTGGGAAAGCTGTAGAAGATGGCCCAAGTGCTTGAGCCCCTGCACCTGCGGGGAAATCCAGAAGAAGCTTTCAGCTCCTGGCTTCAGATCAGCACAGCTCTGGCAGTTGCGGTCATTTGGGGAGTGAACCATTGGATAGAAGACCTCTCTCTCTGGCTCTACCTCTCTAACTCTGCCTTTCAAATAAATAAAATAAATCTTTAAAAAAAGAGGCAACACCTGATTCTGCTTTCAATGTGCTTATTTGTGAATTCAACTAAGACTTTTAGGAAATCAGACAGCAAGGTAGAAGAAGCATGCTAGATAATTTACAGCCATGAGAATTTGTAGAAGCAGAATGACTTGGGCTGTAGGTTTCTGGAAAAGTTTTGCAATTTGAATTGAGTTTTAAAAGCCAAGTAAGCTTTGATCAGGCAAGCAAGGCCATGGTAGAGTTGTGTTTATGGTGGAATGGGGTAGGGGGTACAAGACAACAGGAAGTGTGGGATCAATGATGTTTCTCCTTGCATGATATTTCCAGGACCACATGAGAACTCAGGTGCCTGCATATGGTAGAGTGATTTCTGACTTAATGTGGACTCCAGAAGACCACTCCTACCCCTGTTTTTCTCCTAGTAAGAACATTCCCTGTCTAAAGTGCATGGGGAGCCTCCAACCAGCCAGCCAAGCAGTCATTTTAAAAAATTCTTCTTAAGTATATATTTTATTTGAAAGGCAGAGTTACAGAGAGAGAGAGAGGGAGGTATCTTTCATTTGCTGGTTTATTCTCCAAATGACTGCAATGGCCAGGGCTGCCAGGTTGAAGCCAGCAGCTGGGAACTCCATCCCACGTGGGTGGCAGGTACCCATCACCTGCTGCTGTCCAGCGTATGTGTCAGTAAGAAGCTGGAATTGGGAACAGAGCCCGGACAGGAACTTGGGCACCGTGATATGGGATGTGGGCCTCCCAAGTGCATCTTAACCTTTGTGCCAAACACCCACCCAGTACTTTTTTTTACTCAGGAAATCTCCATGGTGGAAAGTGTGGTATCTTTCCTTTAGTTAAGAGGAAATGAATCTATATTTTTGTTAGCTTCCATGACTGTATTGTGAGACTATAATAAATTCTTTTATTGTTTAAGGCACAAAGAGTTTTTCAACCATGGGTGTTAAGCAGAGGGTATTTTTACAAATAACATGTAGAAGCATAAAGCCAGGGCTCAGGTTTTGATAATTCGGTCTGCACAGCAAGACCGACAGTCATCCAAGCCTTGGAGCCCTGATGTCTGTCCCTTTTACCTATTTTTCTATGTCTCTGTTTCTTTCTGTATATTTGAGATGATCCACAGCTAAAACTTGTTCTCTGGATGGTGAATATTCTTTTTTTTTTTTTTTTGACAGGCAGAGTGGACAGTGAGAGAGAGAGACAGAGAGGAAAGTCTTCCTTTGCCGTTGGTTCACCCTCCATGGGCTGCTGCGGTTGGCGCACCGCGCTGATCAGAAGGCAGGAGCCAGGTGCTTATCCTGGTCTCCCATGGGGTGCAGAGCCCAAGCACTTGGGCCATCCTCCACTGCACTCCCGGGCCATAGCAGAGAGCTGGCCTGGAAGAGGGGCAACCGGGACAGAATCCAGCACCCCGACCGGGACTAGAACCCGGTGTGCCGGCGCCGCAAGGCGGAGGATTAGCCTAGTGAGCCGCGGCGCTGGCCTTGGATGGTGAATATTCTAAATAATTTAAGAATCAAAGATTCTACATTACTATTTTCACTGTAGAATTCTGCATTTACTAAGTGATAACTAGAGCTAATGTCATTAATGTATATACATTCTCAAGAAAGTGATATATATGTATATATTAATCCACTTGTCATTCTTTTTGCAGGAGTTAATGTCTCTTTCAGTACTCTTAATTATAAAATACCTTCTCACTGCATGAAATCAACTTGTTTTTCCTTGATAGTAACAGGGATCTTCAAAAATTTTGTGGAAAATACATATTATGAAAAAATTATGCATGGATTTCAAAATGTCTTTGCACCAAAGTAAGCTTAGGTTTTAATTCCATTTTTCTTTCTTTTTTCCATTTTCTTTAGAAAATTAGAGTTGCAGATAGGGGGAGGGAGAGAGAGAGTGAGAGAGAGAGAGATCTTGCATCCACTGATTGATTCCCCAGATGGCTGCAATAGTCAGCCCTGGGCCAGTCAGAAGCCAGGAGCTTCTGAGTCTCCCATGTGGGTGCAGGGGTCTAAACACTTGGGCCATCCTCCGCTGCTTTCTCCAGGCCATTAGCAGGGAGCTGGATCAGAAGAGGAACTGCCGGGACACAAACTGGCACACATATAGGATGCCACTGTCACAGGCGGTGGCTTTGCCTACTGTGCCACAACGCCAGCCCTGATTCCATTTTTCCATGAATTTTTTAACATGCCCAGGTAAATGCCTCCTGCTTGGCTTGGGTGATCAGCTAGGTCTGTTTCTTTCTGTCCTTGTTTGTTTAAATATCAGTTACTTTTGTTGGGTTGGGTTCCTGGGCACATGTAGTGATAAGTGTTAACCTGGTAAATAATGTGAGCCAGTGATAGTGTCCCATCCCTGTCTTCAGCTGAGTCACTGCCTCGTCCCTGACCTCTACCCATGCTTACCCCAGCCCGGGTTACCTGACCTTCCTGCAAACTGTGAGTTCATTATGTGGTTCCTCAGGGCTTGAGGGCCTCTTTGTCTTCTTCCCTTTCTCTCGTCATCCCCAAATGACCTAAAGAGCCCAACAAAATGAGCTGTGGCTGATGCAGATATGAGTCTAGAATATTTCATTTGCATGGACTCTTAGAGATGACACTGGATGAGATAGCATGGACTCACATTTGATTGTGCCCACAGCTCCTCTCTACATTTAATTGACGTTTGTGGATATTGCATTTGAAAATGCATCCTGGAACTGGAGAATGTTGTGGGCAGGACAGGCTGTGGGTCACTCCTTTCCCCTTGCCCAGAGAGATCAGGCTCTGCAGTGGCCCTTATCTAAATTGTGATCACTTTTACAGGCACTTGATTTAGAATTTAATTATTATAGGCAGTTGAGAGGGATGTTTAAGAGCCCGGGCTCCAGAGCTTGGCTGCCTGGGTTGGAATCTTGACTACTTAGTGGACACATAACCTTGACTATGGAGCATAACCTTCTCGTGCCTCTGAACAACAGGACTATTAATTGCACCTGTCTTAGGTAATGGTTGCTGGAATCGAGAGATCATACATGTAAGGACATCCACTTGGTGCTCCTAAGAGTACAATAAATGCTAAACGTTAGTATCGTTTCAGGCAAAGAGCTAATGTATTGATGTATTAAACCGAGGAATTTAACTTTTATTAAATACGTATCCGAAATTAATGACTTAAACAGTTGATGAAGCTGGCCTTGCAAAGATAAGCGCCTCAGTAATTATTTTCCGACAACCGCAGGTTTACTGTGTTTGCTACAGTGCGATTTATAAAGCATGAAGCTTATTTGAAATCAGACGTTACGGGGAAAGGGTATTTTCTCACGGTTGTTGTCATGAAATAAATTTTAAGGGATGGTACCACTTAAAAAAAAATAAAAGGTGACCAGAAGAAAGACACTCAACTCCTTTTTTGTTTGTTTTGTTTTGTTTTGACAGGCAGAGTGGACAGTGAGAGAGAGAGACAGAAAGGTCTTCCTTCCGTTGGTTCACCCCCCAATGGCCGCTGCGGCCAGCGCACCTTGCTGATCCGAAGCCAGGAGCCAGGTGCTTCTCCTGGTCTCCCATGGGGTGCAGGGCCCAAGCACTTAGGCCATCCTCCACTGCACTCCCTGGCCACAGCAGAGAGCTGGACTGGAAGAGGGGCAACCAGGACAGAATCCGGTGCTCCAACCGGGACTAGAACCTGGTGTGCCGGGACCGCAGGCAGAGGATTAGCCTAGTGAGCCGCGGCGCTGGCCTCAACTCCTTTCTTTCCTTTCTCCTCACTGAGTTATGGGCAAGACTTATCAGAATCCTTGGCTTGGGGTAGGCATTTAGCACAGCAGTTAAAGCTCCACATGGGATGCCGACATTCCATATTGGAGTGCCTGGGCTTGAGTCCTGGCTTTGCTCACGATTCTAGTTTCCTGATGATGCAGGCATCAAGTCCCTGGAACCCACATATGAGACCTGGGCTGAGTTCCAGTCTCTTCTGGTCTAGCAGGCATGTTGGGGAATGAACCAAAGGATGAAAGACTTCCTCCCCCTCCCCCTCCGCCTCCTCCTGCCCCCCTTCCACTGTCCTAACCCTTTTGCTCTGAGTTTCTCTGCTTCTCGAATGAAAAATAAATAAATAAAATTTCAAAGGGAATCTTGTCTTCATGGGCCTTCTTTTTGTAACAAAATACAACTTATACAGTAGTCTTGCTGTCTATTAAATTAGCATTTTAATTGCCACTTACCACTATGCCTGTTTTTTCATGCTACAGCATTAATTGTTTTTTACTAAAAATATTATCAGTGTTGTCACCTTTTTGAAATTGCTACATTTTGCTATCATTTGCCCAGTTGGTTGGGCTGCTAGCATTTTTGCTATTTCACTCCTTAAGTAAAACATTTTTTTAAGTATGTATCCTGTGAATCTCAGCTTTTCATTGTTCTAACTAGAATACCTGAGAGGAGCTTCTTGGTGACGAAGGAGATTTATTTTGGCTGACAGTTCAGAGACCACAGTCCGAGACGGGGTGGTCCCCTGCGTCAGGTATCTAAAGAGGACAGTGGAGAGAGGATCACGTGGCCAGCCAGCAGCAGAGGGAGACACACACTTCATCCACCATCTTGCTGACCTCTCCCTATAAAGCCTTCACGGCTTGATCATGGGTCCCCACTCTAGCAATCTAATCCAATCCAATCACTTCCCAGTGGCCTTACCTTCAGATCCAGTGATTGGCCCAAATCTCTGCCCTAATCCATCAACCGGTCACTGTCAACGTCAGACCCCGGGGGGTTAAACGTCAGCATGTACTGGGGAGCCAAGCGCTGCTCTCTTAGACCTCCCTGACATGTGAATGTGTGTGAACATGATTTCATTTCGGTAGAAGTGTTATTAAAAACTCTGAAATAGGTGGCCATCACTGTGGCATAGTGGGTAGAGCCACTACCTGCAGTGTCGGCATCTTATATGGGCACCGGTTCAAGTCCCAGCTGCTGCACTTCCACTCCAGATCCCTGCTAAGGTACCTCAGAAAGTAGTGGAAGATGGCCCAAGTGCTTGGGCCCCTGTACCTACGTGGGAGACAGAGGAAGCCCCTGGCTCTTGGCTTAGGCCTGGCCCAGCCCTGGTAGTTGTAGCCATTTGGGGAGTGAACCAGCAGATGGAAGATCTCTCACTCTTTCTCGCTCTTTCTCTCTGTAACTCTGCCTTCCAAATAAATATTATTTTTTTCTCTTTAAAATATTTCTTCTTAAATGTTATTTAAGTTATACATGTTTCATGTATTTCATATATGCAGATTTAGGAACATGGTGATATTTCCCACCCTACCCTCTCTCCTGCCCATACTCCAAACCCTCTTTCTCCTCCTCCTCCCATTCCCACTCTTAATTTTTACACAGATCTACTTTCAGTTTACTTAGGGATTATAAAGTTAACCCTACACTAAGTAAAAGGGTTCAACAAGTAGTATGAAAAAAAAAAAAACAAAAAACAAAACCACTGTTCTTCAGTGGAAGAGACAAGGGCTGTAAACAAACATAAAATCTTGAAATGTCAATTTCATTAAATATATTACATTTTAGGTACTTATTAGTTTCCCCCACTCAGGGAAAACATGGCATCTGTCTTTTTGGGACTGGCTTATTTCACTACATATAATGGTTTCCAGTTGTGTTCATTTTGTTGCAAAAGACAGGATTTCTTTTTTTTTTTTTTTACAGCTGAATAGTACTCCATAGTGTATATATAACATAATTCCTTTTTTTTTTTTTTTTTGGATAGGCAGAGTTAGAGAGAGAGAGACAGAAAGGTCTTCCTTTTTCCATTGGTTCACCCCCCAAATGGCTACTACGGCTGGTGTGCTGCAGCCAACACGCTGCCGCATCCGAAGCCAGGACCCAGGTGCCTCCCTGGTCTCCCATGCAGGTGCGGGGCCCAAGCACTTGGACCATCTTCCACTGCCTTCCCAGGCCACATCAGAGAGCTGGACTGGAAGAGAGGCAACCAGGACAGAATCTGGTGCCCCAACTGGGACTAGAACCTGGGGTGCCAGTGCCACAGGCAGAGGATTAGCCTAGTGAGCCATGGCGCTGGCCTTCCATAATTTCTTTATCCTGGCAACAGTTGATAGACATCTACGTTGACTCCTTATCTTAGCTATTGTGAATTGAGCTGCAATGAACATGCAGGTACAGATAACTCTTTAATCTGCTGATTTCTTTTGATTTGGGTAAATTCCCAGGAGTGGGATGGCTGGGTCATACAGTAGGTCTATATTCAGATTTCTGAGGTATCTCCATACTGTCTTCCACGGTGGCTGCACCAGTTTACATTCCTACCAACAGTGGATTAGGGTACATTTTCCCCACATCCTCACCAGCATTTGTTGTTTGTTGATTTCTGAATAAAAGCCATTCTAACTGGGGTGAGGTGAAACCTCATTGTGGTTTTCGATTTGCATTTCCCTAATAGCTAGTGATCCTAAATATTAAAAAAATTTAAATAAGCCTCTGAATCTCCACTAAGAGACCAGTAGAAAGGACATTTCCTGCAGGATTTCAGCCACAGAGTTTGCTTATTGTTAACCACTTAGTTGCCATATTGTGGAGAGAATGAGGCAGTCGGGGGATTGAGGAGATCAGGTGTACTTGGAGTGTTGGAGGCAGTAGATGTCTGTCAACCTGCTAGGAAGTATTGTGGCAATCACAACTGCTGCTTATCAGTAGTATCAGCCTGAGTATCAACTTATGAAATGTTCTAAAACCAACAAAAAAGAGAAGATAGAGAAAATCGGAAACAGATGTTCTAGTATTGTTTCCCTAAACCATTCCAGTGTCCTCTTGTGTACCGCACTGGTTCCCACACCCAACTTGTAGACCTCTGCAATGTGATACAAGGTCTGCCTTCTCAACCTTCCAGAGTAGAGCTTTGCTAATTACAATGAGCTTTGAATGTTCAGCCAGGCTGCCTGCCTTTTCTTTTTTAAAAAGGTCTATTTTATTTTATTTTTAAGTGGAAAGAATAGCAGATCTTTGTTACACATGTCATTAACTGCCACTAAATTGACTCAAGTGTTGACAGTTATTGTGAGAACTGTTTTAAAGCTTGTTATGTTAATTAGAATGTAACATACCAGTAATTGCATGTATTCAAACATTATACCATCACTTTTTGTGTTTTCTTCTCCAGATGTAAGACATTCATTTGTTGCTTGAAAAGCTGCAGAATTATAGCTAAGATAACAAATAATTGTCAGCAAATAAAGTTGGTTCTTTAGAAATATACTCTTAATTCGTTAGCTGTGTAAAAGAAAGAAACAAATGTTAGTATGTTAAGCATATAAATTAAGAACATTGATTATGAAATCCTTGGTTTTGGGCTTTTCATTTAAATAAGCCTTCTTATTGCAATTAATATTATCGTTTGGTTTATGACCCTTAAAAATATATTCCCTCTCAGCATTTCTTGGAGTTCTAATTTAACTTTCTTATATATGTTGGACGATTTGCAATTTAGATTTTAATTTGATTTCCATTCTTTAAAATGCCGTTTTTCTTGTATTTCATTTTTATTTAAAGCATGATTCTCTGTATTCATGGAAGCTAGGCATAAACAAACTACTAGAAAAATCAAGCTATTAAGTAAGCCGAGAACATAAAACATTTTAATAGGAGTTTCACATAAGTAAACTGAGTATTTGAGAGCCTAGGCAGGGAAAGATAGCTCTTCAGAAACAAACTTTATGGGGCATGGTGTTGCTGGTTTTCCTTCTGTTGTGGTTCTTTAAAAAATAGCATTTCCATCGTTGACGTATTTAATTCTTTATCTGTTCTTGCGTGTGTAAAGTGTTGAATATATTTCTGCCCGATAATTTGGGTGCTGTATGTGTTGCAAGCAGAGTTTTGGTCTTGATAGTTTTTTAAGAGTTTTGAATGTATTTTCCTTTTTTGAGAGTGTTGGTGTGAGTGTCTTTTCACTTGAGTATGTGGGGTTGCTTTGTTTTATTTGTTTTTTCTTTCCGGTTGTGACCCACATAAATCAGTCTAGCACTTCTGGTGCTGTGCCCTTGATTCTCCAGGACATGCAATATACCTTCCTCAATTAAGTGGACTCACGGCCTGGCTCCAGAGTGAGGTCTCGGAAGAGAAGAGTGTCTCCTTGACCCCTCTTACAGTGATTGCTGCGTAACTCGGCTTGCCTGTGCCACACTCGGCCTGTGTTTCTGCTAAGATTTTTGTTTAGGGACTCCTGTCATCCTTAGCATGGGGCCCTTTTTCTTGATTTATTTATTGACTGCTATTCAAAACGCAGCCGATGATGAAGAATGCGGGGTGTTCAAGGTTGGGAAACCAGGACTAAATTCCGCAGCTGACGCTGCTGACTTTGTAATGCTGGGCACTTGTCTCTGAGCCTCACGGAGTCCTGCTGTCCTGATTAATAGAATGAGGATAGTTCATCCCAACTGCAGTGTTCTAACAGTTGAAAGACGTAATTCATACCCCAGCAAACTGCTAACTCTTCATATTCTGCGTGTTTCTTCATAGACATGACTGTTGTCTGGGTCTTCATTCTCTCATGGGTCAGTCTGTCTGTCCTTGTGCCAACATTACACTTCCTTGATGACTCTGACTTCATAACAAGTCTTAGTAATGGTCAGGAAAGGTCCCGTATGTCATTGTTGTTATTCAAGAGTGTTGGCTCTTTATGGCACATTTATCTGTCCTATAAATTTGCTTGTGAGATTCTGCAAGCTGATTGAGATTTTGATTAAAATTTCATTAAATCTGTAGATCTGTTTGGGGAAATTGACATTTTTATGTTGTAGAGTTTTATTATTCTGGAACATGGTATATTGCTCTATTTACTTAGGACTTTAATGTTTTTCAATAAGATTTTATTTTTTATGGAAAGAGTTTGTATATCCTTTGTTAGATTTTTTTTTCCTTAGGAACTTTAAATAATCACCTTTAAAAATAAACGTTTCTACCTGTTTGCTAATATATGGGAATTCATTTGTACTTTATGTATTTTTAAATTAAGCTCACTAATTGAAAATATATTATTTATTTATTTGAAAGGTAGAGCAACAGAGAGGGAGAGAGGGAAGGAGGGAGATGGAGAGAAATCTGTCTGCTGGCTCACTCCCCAGATGACTGCAAAAGCCAGATCTGCGCCAGGTGGAAGCCAGGCGGCAGGAAAGCCATTAGGCTCTTCCATGTAGGTAAAAGGAATCAAGTTCTTGAGCCATCCTCTTCTGCCTTCCCAGGTGCATTAGCAAGCAGCTAGATTGGAAGTGGAGCAGCTGGGACTTGATCCCATGTTCTGATATGGGATGTTGGTGTTGCAAGCAGTGGCTCAACTTGCTACACCACAATGCTGACCGCTACACTTCATACTTTCTATTGATTTTTATCCATAGACGAGGGAGTTTTTATAGACAAAACTAACAGCTTTGCTTTTCCCCTTCCCAGTCTTAGTAGTTTTCCTTATCTTTACTAATTAGAACTTCTAAGACAAAGCTAAATGGAAATGGTGATACCACATATCTCATATTCATACTAATTTTGATTAATGCTGTGAGTTTTTTTTTCCCCCAAGCTCTATAGCAGGTAAAGAATGTCCCTTTTTTACTTGTTTGCTTGGAAGTTCTAAATGTCAGTGTTTCTATAGAGACAGAAACAGGGAGCCCTTTGATCTGCCGATTCATTCTCCAAATGCCTGAAGCTGCCAGGGTTGAGCCAGGCTGAAGCCAGGATCCTGAAACTCAATCCAGGTTTTCTATGTGTGTAGCAGGGACCCAAATACTGGAGCCATCACCTGCTGTCTCCCAGGGCATGCATCAGCAGGTAGCAGGATTGCAAGCAGAATAGCTGGCACTGGAACCAGGCACTCTGACATTGAACAAGGTGGTCCCAAGTGGTGACTTAACTGCTGTGTCACTAGCCCAGCCCTAGCTTGTTATTTTTTCTCATGTGGTTAGCCACTTATTCCAGAAGTGTCATTGAACAACTTCTGTTTCCTTAGTCTGCGATATTACTTTTAGCATATACCGAATTCCCAAAAACGTTATGGGTCTGTTTGTTGAATCTGTTCTGTTCCTTTGATTGCCTTAGTTGATTTCCATCACATAACTAACATAACATCACATAACTATTTTCTTTGAAAACCCATGAGAGAAATAAAATCATCCCTGATGAAAATATTAACAGCTACTTTTATAAAACCATGGTCCTGGGGCTGGCGCTGTGGCATAGCAGGTAAAGCCACTGCCTGCAGTGCCAGCATCCCATATGGACGCCGGTTCAAGTCCTGGCTGCTCCACTTCTGATCCAGCTCTCTGCTATGGCCTGAGAAAGCAGTGGAAGATGGACCAAGTCCTTGAGCCCCTGCACCCCCGTGGGAGACCTAGAAGAAGCTCCTGGCCTGGATTGGCGCAGCCAATTAGAGAGTGAACCAGAGGATAGAAGATCTCTCTCTCTCTCTCTCTCTCTCTCTCTCTCTCTCTCTCTCTCTCTCTGCCTCTCCTCTCTCTGTGTAACTCTGACTTTCAAATAAATAAATCTTTAAAAAAAATGGTCCTTTTGGGTTGTTAAACTGTTTGTTCTCTGGTTGCCTCTCCACGTCCCCTTCTTGGCCTGTGCACTGCACTGTGTCAAGGAACTGTTCCCTGATGCTATTGTGTGACTTGTTCTCGTGGAGTCTGGTGACACATAACCCCAGACCTTGAGGTCCCCTAAAACGGGACTCCCTGAGACTGCAGCCGTCAGCCTAGCCAGGCGGAGCTGAGAGGCGCAAGGCTCCAAAGGCGGGGGATACATCCACAGGCACGAGTTGGGACTGCCTAACCCACCCTCCCTCTGCAGGCGGAGAGATCCGACGTCTGCCACTCTCAGGGCCCCAACTTTGAGTTTTATAGTGGTTGCGACATTGTCAATGGCACCAAGTGCCACACTAGCTCGAGAGATCCTTTCTCTCATAGTAGGAACTTTTTTTTTTTTTTTTTTGGAAGCAGGTTCACAAGAGCCTCCAAAAGGAGAAGTGAAAAGTTAATGCCTGCACCACTTGGCTGGTCGTGAGCTGTTTTCCCAAGCTGTCTCTCTCTGGAGTTATTTGGAACATCCCCTGCCTTTCGTGTTGATGAGAAGGCTGTGCTTAGAGCAGAGGGGTGAGCACTGACAGCCCACCAGGAATAATTCCCCTCATCCATCAAGCCCTTGGATTCCTCACCTTGTCAGGGCGGGGAGAGGCTTGGGCTGCACTGAAGGATCCCTTCTTGTCTGACATGTTGAACAGATCTGCATTTGATCTGAAATTAACTAGATGCAGCTGAAGTTACTGGTGGCAACAGTTCTCACTGAAGTCGGATGCTTATAACCTGCAGCTGAGTTATGTCGGCCGCCTGCGCCTACCAGCACTAATAGCAGCTCACTGAGAAAGGGAGATGAGGAATTCGAAATCAGGGAGAGGAAGAGCTTGTCTTTTATCAGGGAGAACTTAATTCAGTTCCCTATCTTAGCGTCTTAGATCCAGTTGATCAGTAGGAAATTTGGGATTAGATAACCTCTGTGTTTATCTTTTATTTTAAAAACTGTTTAGCAATTTTCTATCATAAATTCCCATAGATACTTGAAACAGGATAAAGATCCTGCATAAGAGAACTGTTCTGAACCTCTTGCCTCGAAACATGGAGTTCCTTTTCCCTTTCTTGCATCCAAGTAACTTGTGAGCGCAGGTGCACACGCACACTTTTTCATTTTACACCTCTTCTTTCCCCCCAAGATGTCAGTCTTGGGCTGAGTTTCATATCCCCTTGATTTTCTTGCCTGATTTTAATTTCTTCCTTTGGCTTTCTTCCTAACCTCGTTTTCCTTTTCTGGAGTTCATAACTCTGGCGGTGGGACTCGGGGGCATCCCATGTCTCAGCGGGCGCTCACCTTTCACCCCTGGTGACACAGCTCATTGTTGCTACCTGCACTCTTGTCTTGTCTTCATTTAAAAATAATCTTTTATTTATTTGATCTCTCATGTTCTTTGGATTCCTTGTGCCCTCACTTTCTTCTCACAGAGGAATTTACATTCTTACACCCCTGGGAACTATGGAACACATGGATCTCTGGCTGGGCTTTTCCTTGCTGCCCGCTCTTCAAACAAGGTGGGGACAGACCCCCGGTCCCTGAAGGCACTTGGACCCTCAGGCAGCTGCGTCCCTGGCTGTGAAGGACTTCACAGCCATCCGGGCAGCCTTTTGTGTTGGCTGCATCAATATCAAAGCCGATATCCCTGAGTCTCTCTAGAGGGCAGCATTTACCTCCCTCTTCCCAGAGGCGACACTAGAAAGGATCCCTTGGCTCTCGCCCAAGGATGACGTTGAGTGCTTCAGTTTCCAATGTATTTTAAACTTGGCAGACAGCCCTGAAGTGGAATATCCAGTCTGTCCTTTCCTGCCTTCCCCAGCACTGTCTTCAGTTTGCCGTGTTAGACACCTGAGTCTCATTGTTCAGCCTGGTTCAGTCGCATGCAATTTTGTTGTTAAGAAAGAATATTGTGGCTGGTGCCGCGGCTCACTAGGCTAATCCTCTGCCTGTGGCGCCGGCATCCCGGGGTTCTAGTCCCTGTTGGGGCGCTGGTTCTGTCCAGGTTGCTCCTCTTCCAGTCCAGCTCTCTGCTGTGGCCCAGGAGTGCAGTGGAGGATGGCCCGAGTGCTTGGGCCCTGCACCTGCGTGGGAGACCAGGAGGAAGCACCTGGCTCCTGGCTTTGGATTGGCGCAGTGCGCCGGCCGTAACAGCCATTTGGGGAGTGAACCAACGGAAGGAAGACCTTTCTCTCTGTCTCCCTCTCTCTCACTGTCTAACTCTGCCTGTCAAAAAAAAAAAAAAAAGAAGAAGAAGAAAAGAAAGACTATTGTTCTAAATGCAGCTAGAGGGTTTTTTTTTTTTTAAGTCGTTTCTTAAAACATTTAAAAAATTTGATTTTATTTGAAAGGCAAAGAGGTAGATACAGATAGAGAGCTCTCATCTGCTGGTTCACTTCCCACATGCCGCAAACAGTCAGAACTGTGCCAGGTTGAAGACAGGAGCCCAGAACTCAATTTGGGTCTCCTGTGTAGGTGGTAGAGCTCCAAGTGCCTGAGCTGCCACCTGCTACCTCCCCGGGTGCATGGTAGCAGAAGGCTGGAACTGGAAGCAGAGCTGGGACTTGAACCTAGGCGCTCTGATACAGGATGTCTTCATCCTACACTGCAGTGCCTGGGGTGGAGCCCTGGCTGCGCTGAGGACTCCAGCTTCCTGCTAATGCAGACTCTGGGAGGCAGCAGGTGGGGACTCCAGTGGTTGGGTCCCTGCCTGCCCTGTGGGAGATCTGGACTGAGTTTCTAGCTCCTGGCTGTGGCCTGTCCCAGGCCTGACTATTGTGGGCATTTGGGAAGTGAGCCAGCAGGTGGGCACTCTCTTTGTTTCTCTCTCTCTCTCTGTCTCTCTCAGATAAATTTAAAAAATTGAGTTATATGAAAAAAATTTGTATATATGTAAACACATACACTCACACATACATGCAGGCTCATGTCAAAGAAATTTTGTTTCCTGGCTCAGAGTACTTTACAGATGATGAAGGCTTGAAATCAAGTACAGAATAGTCAGAGTTTTTTTTAAGTATTTATTTATTTATTTAAGAGGTAGAGATACAGATAGAGAGAGGTCTTCCATCCCATGGTTCACTCCCCAAATGGCCGCAAGGCCAGAGCTGGGCAGATCGAAAGCCAGGGGCCAGGAGCTTCTTGTGGGTTTCCTAAGCGGGTGCAGGGCCCAAGCACTTGGGCCATCCTCCACTGCTTTCCCAGGCCATTGCACAGAGCTGGATTGGAAGTAGGGCAGCCAGAACTTGAACCGGCGCCCATATGGGATGCCAGAGCCACAGGTAGTGGCTTTACCACTTTGCCATAGCACTGGCCCCAAGCTTTTAAAATCTAGATGTATGATGGGTTGTGATGTTCAAATTACTTCTTCTTCTTCTTTTTTTTTTTTTGTTAGCCCCTCTAGTCCCCATGACACTGGGGCCTCCTGGGAATCAGGCAAGGCCACATTGTTCGTGTCCTCTGTGTTTACAAGATCAGGGCCAGCCTACAAAGGCACTGCCCCCAGTCCCAGTATGCTCCTCACCCTGCATTTGGAAGTGCCAGGATTCTCACACACTTGTTCTGTCTGCCTTCACGTCGGAGTTCTAGTGCAATTGTGTTCAGTCGGTTTAAACAAACCAAGGAAGAGCTCAGCACGCACATGAGACTGCGCAGGGTGCTGTGGCCCGGGTCAGCCTTTCCTCCACCCCCATGTAAATCAAACCCGAAACAAAGAGATGAGGCAGACTCGGGAATTCAGAAGCATTTTTTGTGCCTTATTGGGAACTAGGCAGGTGTGCTTTTCCTGAAGAGTGTCTTGAAAATGAGACTCGGTAAAGTTTTTCCGGGGGTGGGAGACGTGGCTTCCTGAGTGTTGGGCCAAGCCAGTAACCGAGTGTATATCTCTGCCCTGCCCCATGCCTTCTGCGCTCCTACCTTTGGTGTTGTTTGAAAATGAGTTGTCCAGTCCCCTGCCCCCTCCCCCCATCTCCCCTCCCAAATGTACTGAACCACTTCGGGGTAGGAGGGGGGAAGGTGGGATAACTGCTCTCAGAGGCAGCCATACGCAGAGCCCTTACCACGGTTCTGCTGTGATCACGCATCCAAAATGCTCTTGCCATGTGTCGCTTATCTAGTGCACAAATAGGGCAGCCTTCGTGGTCACCTGTGACACCAGGGCAGATTCAGAGCTGTGTCCTGAGGATTGGCAACTGCTCAGCAACGGCTCTGTAGCATCCTCATCCAGGGCTGGTCATTCTGGGGAGGAGGCGAGGAGGGAGTCACTGTGTTGAAGGGGTCTTTCTTTGTGGCTGCTGATTTATGTGTTTTAAAAGTATGTTTATTTGAGGGGCCGGCGCTGTGGCATAGTGGGTACAACTGCCACCTGCAGTGCCAGTATCACGTATGGGTGCCAGTTTGAGTCCCGACTGTTCCACTTCTGGTCCAGCTCTCTTCTATGGCCTGGGAAAGCAGTACAGGATGGCCCACATCCTTGGGCCCCTGTGTCTGTGTTGGGCACCTGGCAGAAGCTCCTGGCTCCTGGCTTTGGATCGGTGCAGCCATCTAGGGAGTGACCCAGTGGATAGAAGACCCCTGTCTCTCTGCCTCTGCCTCTCTCTAACTCTGCCTTCAAATGAATGAACAAATCTTTTTTAAAAAGTTTATTTATTTGAAATGGAGAGAGAGAGAGGGAGAGGGAAGGGAGGGAATGATTATCTTTGATCCACTGGTTCACTTCCCAGGTTCCTGCTATGGTTAGGCTGCAGCCAGGAGCCTGGAACTCCCTCTTGGTTTCCCACATGGGTGTCAAAGAGCCAGCCATGTCCTGCAGCCTCCTAGAGTGCACACCAGCAGGAAGCCCTGTAGGGGACTTGATCACAGGCACTCCAATATGGGACGGGGCGGGGGGTGTTTTAGCCCCATCCTTGCCCATTTACATTTTAACAGTAACATTTTTTAAACACAGCAAAGTATGACAAGGAAAAATTAAGTAGCCCACAATATGCACCTGTTGACACTTTTACAAAAAATCATAAATGGATAATACCAGAAAACACTAAGGATACAGAAGAGTATAAAATAAAAAGTGATTCACTTCTTCTTCCTCACCTGCCTCTTTAAAGACAATCATTGCTCTTTGTTTCATATTAGTTGTTCCAGGAAACAAAAGCACACACACACACACACACATATATATATATATATATATATATATATATATATAAATTTTATAGAGTACTTGAGCCTTGCTTTTCCACTTAATTTGAAGTTGTGTTACAGCTGCACTTAAAAGTCTGTGGCATGCTGTGAACACGCCATCGTGTAAACTGCCTGACCCCTCCCCCAGTAGGACCTGTTTGAACGTCCTGTAACCAGCTGTGGCCTGGCTGCTGGCTGGGGTGAGGATGCTGTTGCACACTTATTTTAGTTGTAGTTGTGGGTGAGGACTGTCATTGCCGGATCCGATCAGGATGACGTAGAGTAAGTGCATTGTGTCACAGGAGGTGTGAGCTGTTGTGACAAATACACTCGGAGTCCTCACTGGCTGATCATCACAGCAGTATTTCTCCCTTAGCGACGGCTGGGTTCTAAACCACGCAGTTGTTTGGGCACTCAGGCCAACAAGTTCTGTCATCTTGATGTCACTACCAAGATCTCCCTGGGAGCCAACACCCAAGTTTATGGGGGGAAGATGGTGGCAGGGGATGTGTTAATGTGGCAGGTCTTAAAGACTAGCCCACATGTGCCCATATTCTGTTGTCCAGACCTGAGTCTTGTGACCACAGCCAACAACAGGGGAGGCTGGGAAGTGCATTCTGTGAACTTAGAAGCCAAAGGAAATGGCTATGATAAATGTAGCCAGAAACATGAATGGGAGTGCCCCCTAAGCAAGGCTTGTCACCAAAAGAGTTGCATCTGGGCTGCTTTGTCTTCCTGTGCTGTTGCTGGAATTGGGTCCGAGAACTCATCGTTCTAGAAGGGTGCTCTCCCCTCTATTCTCAATCCTTTATTCTCTCCAAGTTCACAGTTCTTTAATGCCTGTCATAGCATATGGGCCCTGTGCAGAGAGCTCAATCTGAGGGGCTGAGCTTGTGAGGACAAGGAAGAGAGCAGGGTGGGGTGAGGTAGTTTGTGCTGTGTCTCCCTAAGGACTTTGCTGCGAGAGCAGGAGTCACAATAACACTGCGGTCACTTTATACAACGTCTGTATTACCCACTCCCTGTGTTCATCGTGTGTGACTGTTTGCTGGGACAGCCTCACTGGGGGCTTGCCAGGTGCTGGCTTTGCAGAATAGAGGAGGACCAGGCACGCACAGGAGCTGGGCGGAAGCCCAGGGACTCTGCCAGGCAGAAGTGGCTCCTGTTGGCCTTTCTGAACCACCACCTGGGCTCCCTCCCAGCTGGGCTGTGAGCGCAGGAGAGAGAGAGATGTCAGTAACGGTCCGTTGCCCCTTGGCTCTGCTGCTCAGGAGTCCCAGCCTGGCTGTGGTAAGGAATAAACAGTTGGTGGCCACACGTAGCTTGGTCATCGGAGAATTAGTGAAGACAGCAGTTGTATACTTCTCTGAATTAGCACTTGTTTTTTTTAATGGTACTCTAGTAGGGTGGATTAAAGAAGAAAAGGCAGTTATATTCTCAGTACGTAGACATCTTTTCAACATGAGAAACAAATCCTTAAAAGACTTGTAAATGTGCTTGCATTTTAACTGAGAACATAATCCAGGAAATGCACGCCCTCCCGCTCCCCCCAAGCCCCATGCCCACCCACTTCCTTTGCCACTCTTCTTTGTGTTTATTCAAGTAAAGTGGATGCATTTCTGAGCTTGGGAAAGCCTCAGAGCGTTTCTGATGTCTTGATAGAACATAGAATACCTTCTGGGCAGGTTAACATCTGTTATCTTAAGCATTTTGGTAGTCAGTCATGTCAGGGGAGTGTAATGTGGTGAACATCTTGATTTTGCCATCTGTTGGGTCCTAGTGCAGTCGTGTGCAGACGGGGTGAATGGCCACGTCCAAAGCGATGTAAAAGACCTGTTCCCTCTCAGATGATGAAGGTGTTACCTGCTCTGTGAATAATGGTGCCTGCCAGGATTCCGGACACTGCGCTCAGACAGAGGAAAAGATATTAAAAAGATAGCAGCAAAGACAACAGGGACAGACAGAGAGCCTGGCGACGTTAACAATCAATACTGGAATTGTGTGCCTTTGCTAGAATTTATCATGGCATCTCCGAGGCTTTCACAGAGGAGCTCCCTGATTTTACAAATGAAGCAGTTGATGGCTAACGGTAAACTGCCCCCTACCCACTGTGTACAGCTGTGTTAGGTCAGGAGACAGAGAATGGTAAAAAGCCAAGTGAAAGGCTGGGGTGGGCTGGTTGGGTAATGGTGTGATCTTATGCGGTAGAGTTCCATCGATAATTATCATTGCAATACAGCCAGTGGGTACCCAGCCGGCCGCTGAGCTGCACTCCACCAGGAAGTATGCCAAGGAGACAATCAATAGAAGATATATTCCTGAAAATTAATATTCTGCTGCTGAATTATTTTTATTGATTCAGGGATTTTGAAAATAGCCTTGGATAGTTTTATGAACAAAAGCCTGCGTATTTCCTGAGCACAGAACCAAAATAACAGAGGAAATCCCATCTCTTACCCAAGCCCTGGAGACAAGGCTCAGGGAACGTAAAACTTGCCTGGCGTGTCCTTGGAGGGCCCCACCTGTGTTTGCTTAGAGCTTTATTTGCCATGCTCAGATCCTCGCTCTGATAGAACCCACGTGTCCACAGTAGTCAGAGGAATCATGAACGCTGTAGTCTACATACATGGAAGAACAGAGATGCTTGCAGTGTGTGAGGTGGGCCTGAGCTGTGGGTTGGGGGCTGTCGGGTTGAGGGTGGCAAGGGGAATTGGGGGAATTTGGCTTGCTCTGAAGGGCTGCCCTGTCGCATGCCCTTGGTGTGCAGTGATGGCTGGCCGCTGCGGGGGATGTCAGCGGGGGTGGGGAGCTGCTGCCCTTGACCATGCTTGGCTGCCTCCTCCTCCTCCCTCTGCTCTGCTTCCCCTTTTGGTGTCCCTACCTCTCTCGCGGAGACGTGCACATTATTCATGGCGGGTTAGAAAGTTAGTGCCGGTAAGCAGCAGCTTTGCTGGAACACAGTTTATGCATCCCGGAAAGGATGGGTTGGTTGAGAATCCTGGCTTCCAGCTCGGCGGTGGGACCATGCTGCGGTTCCCCCCGGATTCCCTGCCCTTACTGAAGCCGTTCCTGGAAGATGTTAATGAGAACTCTTTCGCGTTCTGAGAGTTCCTACAGAGGTCTTAGTTCCTAGCAAGATGTTCCTAGCAAATATGTATCTTTCAGGTTAATTTATTTGAAAGGCAGAGTGACAGAGGGAGACAGAGAGAGGTATCTTCCATCCACTGGGTCACCTACCAAATGGCTGCGATGGCCAGAGCTGGGAAGGAAAGTCTTTCAGTTTTGTGATGTGACCTGGCCTAGTAACAAATTATGAAATGAAAATGCCTGCTTCTGATCTGTGTGCCCCTCATTAACACGATGGCATTTGAGAGAGGCTGAGAATTGGCTGCTGTGCCTCCTCAGCGCTTGGGAGCTACAAGTGGGTCATCAGCAGGGAGGGAGGGAGGCAGTCACCTTCCTTGCGGCCTCAAGGGAGCAGTGTCCTCTTGTGGGTCATTCCTGACCTTTGGTTGAGCAGCCATAGATATGCAAAAGAAGCCAGCACGCCCTGTCCAGTCTTTCCCAGAGTTGCTTTGTAGAGCAGGTACACCCTGGGTTTCTCCTGTGGATCCCCCTCTAAGGAGTTGATTAAAAGCCCTGAAACAGAGCCAAGGTGAAGGACACCGATGCTGGTGGTATTTTGTCCACTAGGTGGTGCATCAGCAAACCTCCTTGTCGACGGATGGAAGTGGTGGAGGATATCTAAGACTGCTCGGAAAGTCAGCTGGGAAAAAAACAATCAGAGTACATAACACTCTTTCTCTCCGTGTCAGGAAATGACAAGGAAGAACTTTTTAAAAGCTAATAGACTTGTTGAAATAAAAATGCTTTCAGATGGCACATGGAGACTTTCCCCGCAGTAGCTGGGTTCCAGTGCACTGATATCAGTCAGAGAAGCTGCTTCTCTTGATAGTATTTTGAGTTTTAGTGAATAATGTATAGGAGACATCTTGGCAACCCAGGTTTCTAAGTTAGAATTATATTCAAAAGATGGTGCATGCTTGAGCTGGAGAAATTCCTCCTAGTAACACATATGTATGGAACATATTGATCAGAACTTCTTGTAGAAGGGGTAGACTTCTGGAATGTATAATCAATAACTCTCACTGCCTGTGCAATGAGACTCCACAGCTAAATGAGTAACTGTGCTCACCGTGGGTTAGTTGCAGTTTTGTACTCACAAATGGTTAGATGCTTCCTTAGAAACCTGTGCATTTTCACTTTTTAACACAATGAAAATTGAGTAGGAAAATTAGTAACACTTAAAACATGTAGTTCAGAAGGAAGTAAGAACTTAAAAAAATCCTGGTTTCTGGTCAAGAATGGGGATTTCATTGTATTTTTTTTCTTAAGAAATCTATAGTGTTGCTTTGCAAAGTGAATCAGATTTAACCTGCTCGTTCTGTCTGGACACACATGCATGTACGGGGCTCTCTTTAGAGGACAGTTACAGAATACAGTTAGCAGGCTCCTCACAGCTGCTCTCACCTGCCTTTCTGAGGAGAGTGGTGACAGGTTCTCAAGGTTGTCAGGTGAGCTGTGAAATCATTGCCAGAGTTCAAGTAGCAGTGGAGCAACCCCAAGAAAGGAAAGATGGAGGGTCCTGGTGGCTTTTAATCATTGAGTCCTGCAACATTGTTAGGAGACAGATGGGACTTGCTGGACTCCATTCTGGACAAGATTGTGGAAGACAGATCTTGTCCTTCCAGGAATACGCTAGTCTTTGGTGCAAAGAGATAGTGGTCACGTTCTTCTATGGCCGTGGGAATTACTGTCTCCTTTCCCTTCCCGTCACCTCTTTCTTCCCCTCCCCTTTCTCAGGTTGTGTAATTACTTATGGAAAGGATGACAGGAACATGGTAGGAAGAGGCGCTCAAGCCTTTTGGGTGTGTAAGCTGTTTTCTGTAAGAGTGTGGTTCTAAGTGTCAGGAGGAGGGATCCACGTTGTGGGCTCTGGTTTCGTGCACTGGTACAGGTTTCACCCATACAAGGCTGACTGTGGTTGGGCCAGACCCACCCAGTCCTGGCTGCCATCTCACTGCCTCTCCGACAGCACCTTGACCTGTGTTTGTCTTGGCCTGTGCTGTTGACTGCACTTGGCTGCTTCTACCAGCTCAGAGGCCTCCCTTCATTTAGACCATTGCTTCCTCAGCTTGTCTGCGCACTGGAATCGCCTGCAGAGCTTTGGAAGCTCTGGTGGCTGGGGCTGCCCCTCCGGACTGTGGTTTCACTGGTTTGGGTGTGGTCCTGCTTTTTGGGATTTGTACAGGATCCTCCAGGGATTCTAATGTGCAGATCAATGTGAGAACTGATGTTTGGGACTCAGTCTTCCCCCGCTTCTCTATGCTCCCCAAGTTCCTTCCTCAGCACCTCGGTAGCCCCTCCGTAGCTTGTAGCTTGTGTGTATTGCCCCTGGGTCTGCACTTACTTCCCTGTCTTTTGTGTATTGGGATGTCTTGGGACCCCATGACTGCCGTCAGATGGGATTGAGTCTTTTTCCTCTGTCTGTTCCCCACATCCATCGTGGTGCCCTGTACAGAGTAGATGCTTGGTGATTTGGTTTTTAAAACAAGAGAATAGAAAAATGGCAATCCAATAATTTAAACAAACCAGTCCATGCACTTGTGGCTTGGGCCCTTGTGATTGCCCAGACAGCTGCTTCTTCCTTTGCTTGAAGAGCATGGATTCCCTAACCTTCTGTCTTTGATGCAACGGTAAGTATATGAAATTAAAGAGGAATCTGTCTGCAGCGAGGTGTTAGCCTGAGTCACAAAAGCCAGCTTTAGATAAGGATACAAAGGAGGGCTGAGCCTGAATTCAATAGCGCTCAGGGAAGTGAGTGCTAAGTGTGGTCCATTTCCACCCACCTTACTCAGGGAATATCAGTTTATCTAATTGGTGATAATCTGGTCAATTTATCGTAGCATTAAAAATGCAAATTAGTTACCATACCAAAATATTCACTGACATGCCTGAGACTTTTTAAATTTTATTTTCTTTTATGTGGTGATAATGGGAGGCGTAATTGTTAATGTTTGATTCTAGCAAAATGCAATTAGTTTCTGTGAAACACATTGAGCATTAATGATATCATTAAGATTAATGAATATAAATGAATGAGCGGGGGACTTCAGACAGAACATAGTGACTTTGTATCAGTCTGTAAAACCTGAGATAGATTTCCTTGTTTTTTTTTTTTTTTTTTTTTGAGGATAATGTGCTAGAGCTGCTATCGAATTCTTCTATAGACCAGAGAGAAAATAAATCTAAGAAATTAAATTAGCTACCAGAAAAGGATCAACAATTTTTTAAATATTTATTGCCGTATTTTGGGAAGTCTGTTATAAATTGATTTTGGTTAAAGAAAGTTGTCCTTTAGTTTCACTTTAAGAACTATTGTGGAGACAGCTTGAATAGACATCTCCTGCTCCTGTATATGCACGAGAGCATGTATATTTTTGTGTACTTAAAGTGTCATAAATCATTGCTCAGTAGCATTAGATATAACTTTACAGTATCATTATATATTCCAGACATGCATCGCATTTATAATTTTATAAATATCAAGAAAACTAGGTAAGTGGTTATGTTCCTTGAGCTGAGATACAGCAGAGCAGGGGGGAAGACTGCTCCTCACCACCTTGGGGAAGAGGGTCTGCAGTGTGGCGCAGTGGGTTAAGCCACGACTTTGGTGCTCTGACATGAGATGCCAGGATCCTGTCTGAGTCCTAGCTGCTGTGCTTCCCATCTACAGGGAGATCTGGCTGGAGTTCTTAGCTCCTGGCTTTTGGGGCCATCTGGGGAGTGACCCAGTGGATGGAGATCTCTCTGTGTCTTTCCTTCTCTCTGTCACTCTGTCATATAAGTACATCTTTTGGAAGGGTCACAGACTAAATGTATAACATGAGCCCGGGGTTACAGGGTGTTTGGAGTACTGATGCATGACTATACAAGGGAACTTCAAAAAGTTCATGGAACATGGCAGTAAAGGGCAAGTGTATTTTGGTGCAAAAAATGTTGAAATCTGTGCATACATGGGTTTTCAAAAACTTCACATAAAAGGTATACTGTGAAACGACTATGCATGGATTTCAAAATTTTTTTCTGCACCAAAATGTACTTATTTTCCTTGAACATTTTGAATTCCCCTCTTATGTTTTTTATAGCATTGAGAAACTGTCAATAACAGTGAAAAGCAGAACAGATTGAAGTGTGGTCTGTGCACTTGGGATTTAAACATTGTGTTTTCTGAATCCTCTCGTTCTACTAGCTAGATATAAATACCGTGTGCTCAGCGGTGCTGACTGTGACTTTTGCTTAGGCACGTTTCCTTGGTCTGATCTTCATTCATGTGGGCCTTTCTCTGTCTACGTGCCTGTGTATAGTCAAGTATGCCGCACCTGGTTTACGTGTTTGTTTGTAAGTTTTGCAGGGTAGCCCTGGTCCTTGAATTGCTGTTGGAGTCCTGGTGGGGTGGGTCACAAAAGTGTAGGAGGAAAGGGAGGTTTTCTGGATCATGGTTGCTGCCTGGTCCCTGGGCCCCCGATCTGATACACCCGAACTCCCTTGTTAGCTCTGGCTTTTTGCTGTTCTCATGACCTTGGGCCTTTTCTTCACCTCATTGTCTGACTTTCCTCATTGGTAAATTGAACCAGTCTCTGCCCTTTCTACTTCACAAGGAACTGATGAGGATTAATGAGATAGAATCTGGAGCCCATTCGATGTCTCTCGGAAGAGTACATTGCAGTGATGCGGGAAGACAGAGTTGATATGGAAGCCGAGTGGGACTACATTGCTTACCGTGTTGTACGATTCAGTCCCCAGGAATCCTTAGTTCTCTTTCAGCTGTAAACTGGTTGGCAGGTGGCAACCCTGGCTCTGTTTGTGTCTTCAGTGGGTGACCTGTTAGTGCAGGATGGTAGAAAGAGCACATGGGACACTAGTGGCATGACAATCAGGATCCGTGCCTCTAGACTTGCCTACCAGACATCTAGTTACTTTTAAAAATCCTTTTTATATGTGAAGAGACTTCAAAATGTATGTGGACAATGGAATTCAAAGCTAAGTTTATTTTGGTGTGAACATGTTTGAAATCCATGCGTAGGAGGGGGGCCTTCAAAGAGTTTTTGAAGATTGTATCTTAGAAAAAAATTTGCATGGATTTCAATTCTTTTTTCTTTTTTTGTGGCCCAATCAACTTTTTTGTTGTTGTTCCACGGACTTTCTGAAGCTCCTCTTGTATCTCTCTGATCTCTTTGGCTGTTCAGCATCTGTAACCTAGCTGAATGTGCAGGATGCAAAGCAGGTCAGTTCATGGGCCCAGGGTTAGCTGTGTATCACTTAGAGATGAAGGGACATAATTGAAAAAAAAATATTGGCACAATTTCCAATTGTCAGATCTTCATAAATGCTCTCATATGAAACAAATGAAGTTGTATTACCCAGTTTTATTAGAAATGCTATATTTTGTTGGATTCGTGTCTTTGCACAGTGGAGAATATTTTCCTGCTGTGATTGATGTTAGGGCATTTATGAGGATAGTCTGCTATATTTCATATGTATATGAGGGTGTCATTGTTAAAATGTTCAAAAGAAAATTATGTATGTGATTTATATTTTATTATTTCCTCCTAGGATGTAATTTTTTCAATACCATGATTCCTGTCATAGTGTCAGTAGTGATTTGATGGCTAATATGCCAGAAATAATTAGATAAAAGAAGGTGATGCAAACGTCAAGGCAATATAGCTTTCTTGTGAAGAGCCTTAAGCAAACTCATGCATGTTACATAGTGCAGGTCTTCAGCATTGCAAGCGGGCTGGAAAACGGAGCTGAATGCGGGAAGCGTGGGATGCAGCCCGTTTCATAGGCGCCTGCTTGCTGCTGACCCCGCCTGCATTTTTTTTTTTTTTTTTTTTTTTTTGCTGAAAGAGACGCATTTTAGAAATTGCTACTCTTTGGATAAATTCTGGCTTTGGGGTATTGTCAGTGGGAAGGCGTTAGATCCTCTTTTCTTTTGAGTGGGGATGGAAGCCTGCTCTTTGTTTTCTCCTTCCTGACAGGTTTAAGTCTTTTTCTTGGGTGGGAAAAAAGAGACCCATCCAGTGTGAACTGCTGTTTCTTTACTTTGGTTAACCTTGGAGGTCAGAACTTGATTTTACAATGCCAATAGACTATTTAAAAATACAGACAAAGATCACGGGTTGTCTCAGTGTTTGTTCAGTATAGTCTCTCCTGGCCCTTTAAATTGAATGGAACCCATTTTGAGGTTTTTTTTTAATCTTTGAGCACCAATCACAATGGAAATATATATCTGGTTCATGTTTATGCTACTTCAATAAATGGCAAATATCTGTAAAGATTAGATAGTAAGAACATTAGGTGGTAATATTGTATGATAGCATTAGCATTAGTAATAAATATTAGCGTCAACCTTAGCCAAGTGTTTAACCTGTTCTCATCTCCGAGTTAGCATTACTACTGTAGAGCTGTTTCAGGCACACACAACTTCCGCTCATCACTGGTTTCTGAGCCCTTGGAGACTGAGGAGGAGGAAGGGCTGATGGGAAACCTCAGCCCCAAACATAAACCTGGAGCCTTGAAGCCAGGTACCGGGTAGCTGAGCAGCTGTATAAAGCAGATGTTCTGCGAGATGGTCATGGCCAAGAGAAAGGCGAGTCAGGAGCCGTGGCTGTGCCACAGCGAGAGGGAGCTGGTGTCCCCGGGGTGGGGCCCTAGGCTGATCTTACTCTGAGGATCGTGGGACCAGCTGCCCAGTTTCCTAATAGGTCACCTCTTCTCCAGCTTCCTGCTCCAGCCCATAATGACATCTTCATAATACAGTTGAGAAACAGAAGCTTTAGGAAATTAAGGGACTTTCCCAGCCTACCTGGCATCTTGTTGGCAGAGCCTGAGTCAGCTCTCAAGGCAAATAGTTTTCCATATGCTGGGGAGGAGCCATGGCTTCCAGGAAAGGAAGGGGGAGACGGCAGGGCTGGGATTCCCCCTGCTTGCTTCTTCCCAGCACTGCTCAGAATGGGAGACCAGCCTTGCCCTGCAACATTTCGCCAAAAGGAGAGTGATTGAAGGAGGCGCCTTTGACGGGACATTCCAGCAAAAGCACCGGAGTCGAAATCAAAGAGCTGCCCAGCCCCTTGACACGGCCACTGAGAGGGGGCCCCTGGCTATGTGGAATTTGCTTAATTGTGAATAAATGGGGTTCTATTTAGAACTGTGTGATCTTGGAGTCAGGAGGATGAACAGTTGTTCAAATCCAGCACTGGATGCCCAAAAACATCCTGTTAGAAAGTAGAGGCCACCTCCTATAGCTTTCTCTGTCTGGACTTCTTCCTCGTTCCCCTCTTGCCAGATGGGGCTCTCCAGCTTCTCCCCTGAAGAAGCTGAGACCTCATTCTCTCTCTTTTAGAGACACAAGGCCTGTAGATTTTGGGGTTCCAAATGCTCTTTCTGGTGTGTTCTGACCACTGACAGCTTATGATGAGATCGTTGTTTCCTTAGGAGCTGAAGAATTTATACATGTCTCATGTTTTTGTGTAAACCATGACAGGCAATAGAGCATCGTGGTTAGAACCCAAACCCTGCAGTCCACCTGGTCAGGGTTGGCACCCCAGGTCTCCCTATGCTTGGCTTTGTAGTCTAAGGAAGTTAGGTGTCTTGTCTGTGTGTAGTTTTTCTCATCTGTACAATGGGGATAGGATACCTCTCCTTAGGGCTGTTCTGAGGATTCAGTGAGCTGACTCCTCTACATACTGAAAGCAGGGAAGGGCACATAGCAGGTGATCAATGAATATTGCTAATTATTGCTGACTCTAAGAAATGGAACATGGAGGGGGAAAGTGTATTTTAATAAATCTTACAGCTGTGTTGGTCATTAGCGCTTTACCACGTACGTTGACACAGAGGTATGATTATCATCGCAGTAATGGACACGTGTATGTATTTTCCCCTTTGTGCCTCTTTATAACTTTTACATTACTTTTTTTTTTTTTAAATATACATTCATTGGCCACTAGCAGTTATCTTGTCAACAGTAAAAATAACTTGTGGGTGAATGGAGGGATTTGTCCACTTGAGCACATTGACTTACCTTGTGAATGAGTATGTGTGGGAGTCTTAAAAATGTTTGTGGAGAATGTGTAGTATGCAAAAAACAGGGCATGGATTCTAAATTTTTGCACCAAAATAAACTTATGTTTTAGTTCCATTTCCATGAACTTTTTGAAACCCTCTTGGATTGCACAGACATAGGAAGTTATGGTCTGAGATGTTTAGGTAGCCAGTAAGATCCAGTGGTTAATGCTTTTTTTTTTTTTTTTTTAAGATTTTATTTGTTTATTTGAGAGGTGGAGTTATAGACAGTGAGAAAGGTCTTCCATGTACTGATCTACTTCCCAAATGGCTGCAACTATAGGAGCTGGGCCGATCCAAAGCCAGGAGCCAGGAGCTTCTTCTGGGTCTCCCATGTGAGTGCAGGGGCCCAAGCACTTAGGCCATCCTCTACTGCTTTCCCAGGCCATAGCAGAGAGCTGGATCGGAAGAGGAACTGTCAGGACACAAACCAGCGCCCATATGAGATGCCGGCACTGCAGGCAGAGGATTAACCCACTGCCCCACAGTACCGGCCCCAGTTAACGCTTCTTGTGGCTGTTGTTCTACCTTAGCCACACTTACTCCAGAGAACATTTAGAGCAAAAGCCACCCCCAGGCTGTGGCGAATGTGTTGAAGTCGCATTCCTCACACAGGAGAACTCTGGGGGGATGAGAGGCACAGCCCACACTGCTTTCCCTTCTGTCTCTGGCTGAGATGGCGGCAGAAGCGTCCTTTTCCACTGGGGTGCATCCTTTCCATGGCCCTCAGATTTGAGAAGCTGAAAGACCAGAGCTGCTGGGCAGGGCTGACTCGAATTGCACAGTGGAGTGGAATGGAAAGGTTGGGTTTGGAAATGGCACACACCTTTGTGTTGTGAAAACCCGTTTACAACGGGACATTTCCTCTGTGAACATTCAATTGCGGATGCAAAATGAGTACCATCAGAAGATACAGGTCCCAGGATACGGTGTTTGGCACTCCTTAAGACACTGCATGAGATACTTGCCTTCCATATTGGGGTGCCTGAGTTCAAGTCCCTGTTCAGTTCCTGATTCCAGTTGCCTGCCATCATGTACCCTGGGAGGAGATAGGTGGCGATTCAAGTACTTGGGTTCCTGCCTCCCTTGTGGGAGATTGGACAGAGTTCCCAGTTCCAGCTTCAGCCGTGACCCTGGCCCAAACGTTTCGGGAATTTGGGGAATGAATCAGTGATGGCTGCTCTATCTCTCTGTCACTATCTCCCTGCTTCTCAAATACATAAATAAATTTTTAAAAAGAAGACATATTTACTTTAGCGTGACCCATGTAGAGTAACAGAGAGAAGTAACTTGCTTCTAAATGTGTGGAATCTGACCACACAGATCAAGTGATAAACCTGTATCCTTACAGCAAGCAGTATCATTGTATGTGATTACTACAGAAATCTCAATTGACAGCTTTGGGAAAATGTGGGCAAATAAACCCTGTCTTCTTCCTCTCCTTTTTCTTAGTTGGGATACAGAATTGTTTGTTTCCATGAATCATTTGATTGAAATAGTTGTTAAAGTTAAAACTTGACTTGGATCATAGTGGTCATGGATTTTGAGTAGTCCAGGAAGCAAATTATGCCTATAATAAAGAGGACATGTAGTGAACCTGTAGAGACGGTTTTTTAAAGTCAAATACCACAAAGCCCCTGGCTTTTGATTACAATTAATAACAAAGGCTGCCAGATTTTATTATTTGAATACATAAGTAAAAGCATTCCACGTTGAGGTTGGTACTTTGTAAATTGACTCACAATATTGTGAACGTATCCCATGAAGGTGTAAAATTGCCGGAAAAAATGAGTTTATTAATGGAAATTAGGCTGGATCCTAATTATTACCTGTGAATAGTGTCATCATGTGAAGTTTTTATTGCATTTTAACACATGGCTTATCTTGATGAGCAAATATATTGCGAAGGGTAAATGTAGCCATTTTCCTTTTACTATTCCCTCCACTGAGCCATTATTGCTTGATGTTATTTTACAGCAGCCTTTCATTTTTGTCCCAAATGTTTTTGCCTCTGGCTGGTTTTATTTCTTTAAAACGTATGTGTATCACTTCTCAACGTGATACATGTTGACAGGTAATCGATATTTTTCATAGTAGATTTGATGGTGCAGTGGTCATAATCCTCATCTTAGACTTAGTTAGCGGTGGCATACCAAACTAGATTTTATCTCCAAATAGTCTTTTGTTGAGAAATGTACTCTTCCTCTGCAGCCCCATTCCTTTCTGCCACACCCACACCCCAAGCACTGGCGTTGAGAAGTGCCTGGGACACAGGCCATCCACTTACCTGGCATGCTCCTCGGCTGACTTTGTGACCGTTTGTCCTCCACAAGGCTTCTGATTGGACTTCCCGCAACCGTACTGGATTGGCCAGATAAGAGGCTTCTGGACTGTCTGCGTAGTAGTTTTTCTTTTCTTTTTTTTTTTTTTTTCCTCTTGGCTACCTGTGATCCTTATTTCAGGGGAATGTGTTTTCCTTACTCTTCCCCCAGGGTCCCAGGGTCCATAAGGACCTCAAGATTGGCTTTTGCTTTTAAAATGTGAGCTGCTGGGGTCAAGGATTTTTTTTTTTTTTTTAACTAAAATCCATCAGGATTCTTCCTGCCTCTGGGGGCAGAGAAAGTCGGCACCGAAGTTGGTAAGCACACTGATGCGCTGGTCAAGGCTTGTCCCAGATGGCTGCCCACACTCAGGGAGCTTCCTGTGCTCTTTCAGAAGGGGAAGTGGTTGCCATTCCCTTTGTTTTCCTTGGAGACCCAGGTCTTTGTAGAAGAGTCAAGTGGGGGGCGGAGGGGGGCTATTTTCTCTGTACTTTGGAGGGTTGCCACAAACAGCAAGCCCATCGCCCCTGTTCTCCACTAGCTTTTTCTTCTCATTATTCTTTTGACCTTCACTTTCAACAAACACTTACGGGTTTTAAAAATCCCTTAAAAAATGACACTAGAATATGTTGGACCCTGTCACTGGAGCAGTGACTAATTTTGCTCAGCCTTTTTCTTTTCTTCTTTGAGAGATGGCATTCCTCCACTTACAGATGAGAGCTAAAAATTCTCTGGGGCTTTCTCCCTGAAGTGGTATCAACTGAACAAGTCTAAGTGGAAAAGCCCCTGGCGGTCCCTCAGCCAGGGGTGGCGGCGCTTGACAAGGTTTCTCTCTGTTCCTCTGATGTATGCCAAGACCGTTTGGGAACGTGAAATGCCATCAATTTTCCTCAGTGGTTAGATTCATAAATCCTTGAGCTATTTTTAATGACATGATCTAATCAATTGATAGCAAGCCTAATAGTGTGTTGACAGCCTGAGAGAGACGGAAAGCCAGTGGAATAGCAGGTGAATGGAGGAGCCCCCAGATACTTCCCTCCCTTCCCCTCCCCTCCCCTCCCCTCTCTTCCCCCACAGTTGAAAATCTTTGGCTCTCTGGATTGGGGAAAATCCAGGAATGACTGATATTTTCTTTAAAAAAAAACCAAAAAACAAAAAACACATTGTGTGCCTGCCTTCCGTCTACCTTTCCTTCAAGAACAAATTTGATGGATGGAGTGAGGGAGAGGATGTTTATTAGACGAACTGGGGCTGATCCTCGGGACCAAGCTATTCTCTCAATTTAAAGGTCTTTAGAGTACACTCCGAGGAGGGATCATTTATTCTAAATTGGCAGTACTGTATATTGTTGCTTCTGTGCCCTGCCAGTAATGAAAACTTAATATTCATGTCTTGGTTGCTTTGAATTGAAATAAGATGAACATGAGCGGGGTAAACAAGTCGAAACAGAATGTGAAATTGCACATGATGGGAGTCTTTTTTCTGTTTAGCTGCTGATAGATTCTAAATAGGTTAATATTCCAGTTAATGATGGCCCTTAGAATCTCACCCTCCCCCTTTTTTTCTTTTTTTACATTTTGGTCAGCTAGCAACAGAACTAAGTTATTGTCATAAGGGAAATGAAAAATCTCAGCCTTTTCTGCCTTGGGGCTGGGAAGGGACCGCAGGTATTTATGTAAATGAAGGGCTTTCCCGGCGGGAGGTGTGGGGTGTGCCTTGGCGGGGTGGCTGGTGGGGCTCCTGCGCCCGCCGTCTGAGGTTTTCAGGCATCGTGTGTGTTCTGCTACATTTCCCTTTCTTTGATGCCTTGAGAAAGGATGAGCGCGGGAGTAGCGGAGCTGCTTGGCTGGCCAGCTGTGCCCTAATTTTCCACCGCCCCCGTCAGCGGCTGCCTGTTACAGAGGCGTCTGTCACCGCCAATTCACTTAGCCACCTTGACCTGATAGTTGGTTCCGCAGGGGCCGGACCCGAGCCACGGAGGAAAGCCGTTCGCTGGTCCGCCCGCCTGCAACGCCACGGGCAGCAGCCAGCATTCTGAAGACGGCGCAAAAACGGGGACCCCGGGATTCCCCGGTGATAGCCAGCGCCTCCTCGGCCTGCCTGGGTAAATGCATTAGGTGCCGGAGCCCACTTGCTGCTCGCTCCCACCGAACTGCAGGCGGCGGTGAGCTCTGAAGTTGCTGGAGTGAATAACTAAGTGGGACCAGCTGACTCCGGGCTCCAATCAGCTAGGGCGTGATGTAAGTGTTTAGCAGCTGCGGGGCTCTGAATTAGCGTGGCCAAGTAGAGGTAGTACAGCATGGCTAGATTGTGGTGAGAGGCTCAGAGACAGCAGAGGGGCAGATGGATGAGTCCAGCATTCTAAGACGGAGAGGGCTGCAGGTAGGAGATCCTTCCCTTCTTGCCACGTAGCCTGGTCAGCGGCCAGCCGGGGAGGATTGCAAAGTTCCCTTGTCATTCCATTACTGGGCGTGCATATGTGCTCAGTTCTTAGGATCTACTTAGCAAGCAGCTACGCTGAGTGTCTAGTTCCAGGTAGGACATTAGCACAGGTTCAAGGAGGGAGGCTCTTTGTCCCAGACAATAGGTGGGACTTTGAGCGGGACACTTTGGCGGGGTTTGTTTTGCGGCTGGGTGTTCAAGAATAGTTTCATTGTGGCTGGCGGTGACAGCTGATGAGCCGATTTGGCGTTCGGTCAAGTGTCTGGGAAGCCGGTGGAGACCAGCAACTCCGTTCAGTTCTGAGTGCGGTGTTGGGATCCACCTCAGCCCGAGCGCATCTGTCTGATGGCCCTGCAGTTGTTTGCAGCTGCTGGGAGTTCCCCGCCTGTCAATAAAAGGAAAGTTGTTGCCGGCAGCTCCGTCAGAGTTCCCTGTAATTTGTTTATGTTGAGATGAGCAAAGATGTGCATCTGACGGCTTTGTTCTTTGTGCCTAAGTTTCTCTCCTGAAATGATTCTGACTTTAGCGTGCAAATGAATTCCAAGTGAAAACTTGGCAAATCGGAAAAGTTGGGGGAAAAAAACATCTGCTTGGGGCTTTGTAAGTTTACGGAAGCCAAAAACCTTAGCGTGTTCAAAATGAGGATGTTTAATTCCTTGATGACTCTTTTTCCTATAGATAAGTGGTATTTTGGGGGGCGTGGAGGAATCTAATCTTTGGCCGTTGGGCTCCTACTCATTATTTTTGGAATTACAACAAAAGGTGCAGACTGCATGGCACTTTAAGAGATGCTTCCATAACAGTCTTTTGAACCATGGATGGCCTGGCTGTCTGCTCTTTGTGCCAAGTGTCAATTAGTAATATTAATGTTATTCCTATTACCATAATGCCATACCATGGTAGGCAAACTAAAGAACTGGTTGCAGGTCAACAGAAGAGGGCTTAAAGAAGCCAGGGTTAAATGTCATCTATTGTTTCAAACCTAAGTAAACAGCCTGCGTCCCTAATGAATGTCAGTGTGGTCATTGTTTTGAATGTACAGCGCACTTAGTCACTGCTGTTCATTTCCTTTTCTTTGTTTTCATCCCGTCCATAAAGTTGGGTGATCCATGGCTGTTTGTGTGTGTTCACCTCCTCTTTGGGGCCACTCGTTGAATGTGCACAGGCTGTGTGTTAGAACATGATAAACTCTCAAACTCCTAATAGTTCTGATTCGTAGTAAGTGCATAGCACATCTGCATTTTTTCTTTCCTTCAGTTCACCTTTGATAATCTTTGTGTTTGAGAAAAATGTCCTTGCAGTTTTTCACTCGCGTCATATACAATATACAATTATCCCGACTTCAGGTGACATGGATGAGACATCAGGTGTTTTTTTGTTGTTGTTTTTTTTTTGAGGGGCATGGGTTTCATGGGACTTTTTCATTTTATAAATAATGGAATCATTATTTGATTATTGAAAATGGCAAACCTATGCTCTGTCTAAAAGATTTGTAACAAAATAAAGCAAGCATCATTGACTTGGTAATGCATGTTAGAGTCAAAGATCTTTATTACATTTAACATACTTTTACTACACTCGCCCTACCCCATATAATGGATGAAGAATATCTGCTTTTTGTGATGAATGAGAAAGGTCCTCAGGTTATGTGAAGCAGCAACATAGAAGTGCTTAAAAGTTCTTCCTCTCCATAGTTAACAGTTCTCCTCTGACTTAACCAAAGCCAATTTTGCTTTTAATTCCATTGTATCTGGCATTGTTAAAAAAAAAATCACATGTACAGAACAGCTAAGACATTCCAGTGTAAGGAAACCATTCACAAAATGCAAAATTGAAGTGTGTGTCTGTATGACAGCGACATTGCTGTAGAGTTCATAAGAGTAACGCCACCTAGTGAATTTAAGAATTCAGTTAATTTACAAATATAGCTATGTGGAACATTTCAACGTGTAAATGAGGTGCACCTGTAGCGGTAAGGCTAGCCTGCAAAGCACACGTGTGGGTTCCTGGCTCTAACTCTGTGTTGCAAGGTAACCTTGAGCAAGCCACAGAGCCTCTCCCTGTCTCTTTATTCTTCTGTAAAATTCACCCTGTGCCTGTGACTTGTGAGTGTATTGAATAAGGATCTTGATTTAATGGACTTTTTTAAAGTGAAGGGCCATATAATATATAGACTAGCATATAGTAGATTGTCAGTAAATATTGATGGAAAGCCAAGGATGATTTCTGGTTCTTTATAACACTCCATGTCATGCTAATGAAATGAAATGCTTACATTTTTACATCCTGCTTGCTAATTGCATTTGTCTTTCAGTTAGAACACTTATCTGTAAAGTTAGTAAATATAATTATTTACAGGGGTCATTGTGACAGGCTACCATATAGGGTTTTATAGAATAATGATGATGAGAATCTGTGTACAGCTTAGATGCATAGTGTGTGGAAATAATCAGTTCTTTAAATAACTTGAAGCCTAGTGTTGGGATTCTGAAGCAGACACTATTCTAATTCTGTGAAATCTAATTTTACTATGACACAGTATGTGTTTAGTATAAAATAATGCAGTATGTATTTAGAACCCATTGTTGAAATGTCAGTACCTGTAGCTCTTGAAACCCAGGCATACCAGTGGTGTCTTTAAAATTTGGACTTTGAAAAATTATTTTTTTTTGCCATGACGTATAATTTCTCTGAGTGTGACTGCCCCGTGAAATGGCAGCACCACTGAGTTGTTCATCTTAAGTGACTGCACTTTTCCATCTTTTCTGTGGACTGTATTAATATTTCCAGTACTATTGATAGCATTTCAATCACTGCCTTGGAAATGAGAGCGAGAGAAAGAGGCCCCAGTGACGGCCACTGTTAGAATCTGGGAAACTTTTCAGATTGCGCCTTGAAACGTGGGAATGCTGACGGATGGCTGGGCTGGAGCAGACCTTGGACTTGGGGCAATTTGAATTTCTAGACAGGCCTAATTCGTCAGAGGATAACTGGCTCTTTTCAGGTCTAATATCCCTCATATGTGGATCATATATTTTAACTGTCGGGGGAAATTAATTATTTTAGTGATTTCTGTTGTGTGTTTCCCTTTCATTTGTTCTGATGAAAGTGGCTGAGTCCCTACTGTGGTAGACTTGAACGCTGAGTGGGCATCCGAAGGGCAGGTGCAAGTCCCTGAGCCGAGGGTGGCAGGGTGTGTGTGTGTGGTGGTGTATCCCAGAGACCCCCTGCCTCCCTTTCTTGCCATCCTCTAGGCTTTGTGCTCCTGATGACCTGCCTAATCAGTCCACTTCCAGACTGTCACAGGCAGCTGCAATGTGGAGAAAAATCTCCCTCCACTGACCTGTATAATACAATTAACAACAGAAACAGCTCAATGGTTATCATTTAAACTTTGGGATTGGTGTGTCTAGGATTTCATTTTTGCTTTGTTTGCTCTTCTTTCCTCTTCTCCTGGCTTCACACTTCCTACCTCTTTGAAAACAACAAAAGCCGACACTAACACATTGGCCTACGCCTAGATTTTCCATTGGCTTTGGTCTAGAATTCAATTTTAGGAATCAGAGAAGCAGGTGGACTTGTGGGTTCTGATTGGGTGTCAAACTATCCCTGTTTTGTGTTTGAATGGATGTCATTCCATGACAGCTAAGTGTTTGTTCTGTGTCACCTCTGAGGTAGTTATGGATCTACCCTTCCCCTGAAGTCCAGTAGCAGGATCCTTGGCGTGGGAGCATTGCTCTGCCCCTGTGTGTTTGAGGAGCCTGGGTGGGAATAGGGAAGAAGTGTAGTTAGAGGATAAGCACAGAAACACGCTGATGATGCTAATTCCTCTGTGGGACGAGGTGCATTTGTTCTTCAGCAATTCCTAAAGACAGAGACTTCTTTTTTCTTTTCATAAAGATTTGCTTCCTTATTGAGTAGCTGGATTGGGAAGTAGAGTGGCCAGGATTTGAATTGGCCCTCCAATATGAAATGCAGGTGTCCCAGATGGTGGCTTAACCTGTGCCACGATGCTCATCCTAAGACAGAGACTTCTTCGGGACACGAAGAATCAAGATGGAAATGGGAGTGGCCATCTGGCACAGTGGTTAAGACGCTGCTTGGGGCACCCCCATCTCACGTTGGAGCATCTGGATTCGAGTCCTTGCTCCGGCTCCTGACGCCAGCTCCCGGCTAGCGGGCACCCTTGGAGGCAGCACTTGACGACTCAAGCAGCTGGATCCCTGCCACCTATGTGGGAGACCCACCCTGGGCTCTGGGCTCCTGGTTTCAGCCTGACATACTTCTGGTTGTGGGTATTTGGGGAGTGAACCACAGAATGGGAGATTTTTCCCTCTCTCTGTCTCTGGTCTCTTTTTCACTCTGTGCCTTTCAAATAAATTATTATTATTAAGAAATGGTCAATGAACTTCTGATAGTTATGGGTACCTAGTTTATAAATAACTTGGGCTTGGATCTGAGTGGCATTTCAATTTCTGCCTCTGTGATACATATAATATTATAGTTTCCTGATCTATGGGGAATGATATATTTTCAGAATATTCAGAAAAATTTGTATTGTGCTCTCAGAATTATTTTTCTTAACAAACTTTTAAAAATGTTCACTTTGGGATGCAATGCTGGCATCCCATATGTGACCCATTTTGAGTCCCGGTTGCTCTGCTTCCAATCCAGCTTCCTGCTAATGGCCCAAGTCCTTGGGCCCCTGCATGAACATGGGTGACCCAGATATTTCAGGTTCCTGACTTCAGGCAGGCCATTGCTGCCATCTGTGGAGTGAACCAGTGGATAGAAGATCCCTCTCTCTCCCTGTCTCTGCCTCTCTCTCTGTAACTCTGCTTCTCAAATAAATTAGTAAACCTTTTTTAAAAAAAAGTATTCATTTTATTTATTTGAAGGGGTGGGGAGAGAGAGAGAGAGAGAGAGAGAGAGAGAGAGAGAGAGAACTCCCATCTCCTTGTTTACTCCCCAAATGCCTGCAACAGTAGGGGCTGGAAGCTGGCAATTCAATGTAGGTCTCCCTGTGAGTGTCAGGGATTCAATCACTTGAGCATGTTTTGATGCCTTCCACGGTGCACAGTAGCAGGAATTGAGAACAGAGCTGGGGACTGGTCACAGGCACTCAGCCATGGGTGGCAGGAATCCCCCGTGATGTCTTAACCACTGTTCCATGATTCCCTATTCCAGCTTGGGACTTGCAGACTTTGTGATTTGCCCTTGTCCTACGACATCTTCTCTCTATTTTACCCAAATTCTAACTGCTTATCAGAGACCAAAATAAATTCTAATTCTTTCATGAAATTTTCCATAGTATTGCCCTCCATTCTGAATTATACAATAGTCTATTTTATTTATTTTCACATCTAATCCTGTGGAATGATACATTTTTAAAAAAGATTTATTTGGGGACAGCACTGTGATGTAGTAGTTTAAGCATCTGCCTGGGCACCAACATCCCATGTGGGCACCAGTTCGAATCCTGGCTGTTCCATTTCCAATCCAGCTCCCTGCTAATGGTCTGGGAAAGCAGTAGAAGATGGCCCAAGTATTTGGGCCCCTGCATCCTCTTAGAAAACAAAGAAACTCCTGGCTCCTGGATCCTGGCTTCAGATTGCCCCAGCTCCAGTTGTTGTGGCCATATGGGGAATGAACCAACAGCTGGAAGACCTCCCTCTCTGTCTATAACTCTGCCTCTCAAGTAAATAAACCTTTTTTGTTTAAAAAAGGTTTATTTACTTGAGAAAAGAGTTGAGGGAGAGAAAAAGAGATAGAGAAAGAGAGAGAGGCATCTAAAATCCGCTGGTTGACTCTCCAAATGACCACAAAGGCCAGGACTGGGCCAGGCAAAATCCAGGCGCTTCATTCAGGTCTCCCATATGGGCGCAGGGGCCCAATCACTTGGCCCATCTTCCACTGTTTTCCCAGGAGCATTAGCAGGGAGTGGGATCTGAAGTGGAGCAGCCAGGACTTGAACCAGTGCCGATATGGGCGGTGGCCCAACCCATTATGCCACAGTGCCTGCCCCTGATGCGTTGTTTTACAGTTAATGAAATTATTTTAAATCATTTCACTTATGAGTGTTCTTACACCGAAACAGCAGATCCATTGAGGATTAGTGGCTTTAGAGCCAGATGCGTGTTCAATGACATTGAATCACTCTGTAACATATGTTAACTGTTGGGAATCTCTGAATCCACACTTGTAAATGGAGATAGTAAGTGAACAGTTTCAAGACTGTTCTGAGGGGACTGTAAATCTTTTAGCACAGTTCTGGCCCATAGTCCTTGCACAGTTAGCACAGTTCTGTCTCCTGTTATCACCAGCAAGCCTTGCCCAGTGCAATTTTAAGTTATTAGATATGGGCACCAGGCAGGGCCAGGCAATCAAAAGATGGCCTGCTTGGGTTGGATGATCTGAGGAAGGGTTGTTTGAAATGCGTAGGAAGCTGTTGGGAAAGGACCTGGGCTAGAAACCAAGCGTGGGAGGATTCTGTGCTGTGGCATAGCGGGTAAAGCCACTGCCTGTGTTACTAGCATCCCATATGGGTGCCAGTTCAAGTCCCGGCTGCTCTGCTTCCAATCTAGCTCTCTGGTATGGCCTGGGAAAACAGTGGAAGATGACTCAAGTGCTTGGGCCCCTGTACCCAGGTGGGAGACCCGGAACAATCTCCTGGCTTCAGATCAGCCCTGCTGCAGTAGTTGCAGCCATTTGGGGAGTGAACCAGTGAATGGAAGACCTCTCTTTCTCTCTCTGCCTCTCTGTAACTCTGCCTTTCAAATAAATGGATAAATCTTAAAAAAAAAAAAAAAAAAAAGCAAGGAAGCAAGCAAGGGGATCCCTTACCATCTCAATGCCTGACATTGTGAGTGAGCCAGGAACGTGGAGACAGAAGGCACAAAGTAGTACGGGGCTTTAGGTAAAGGGATGTGGTCAGCCATAGAGGTGCCAGGGGGATACCTAACTGTATTTTCCTGCATCCTTCTGAACTCCTGCCACGCTCCATATTAGCAGAACCTAACCAGAAACCAGAGGGCAAGGGGCCCCCGGGTATTGTCAGTGCACACTGGGCTCCAGGAGCCCCCTGGCATGAAGAGAACTGGAGGATGAGGAGCAGTACGGTCCATCCGGCACGGTGTGTGATGAACATGTGTTGAGTTGCCTGCTGCTATTACGTCAGCGCTCAAGGGTCAGTGTCCATCGCTGAGACCTGAGCCGCACCAGGAGCATTTGAATGGATCCAAAGCTGTTCTTTCTCTGCTGCCACTGTATGGGATGACATAGCGGTTCTCCCCAGGCACTTTATCCTCGTGGGAAAATGCTGTTTGTCTCTTTCGTCTGCAGTGTCAGGAACCCATGGCTGTCCTTCAAATCAATAATGCAGGAGGCCTGGGCTGCACATCCCGCCAGCAATCTCGATTTGCAATTGCTCTGCTCAGTAGATCTGTGGGCAGGTGGCTCGGCGAAGCCCTGCGAGGGGCGTGACCCCAGAGGCCTCTGACCTTTCTTCTCCTGGGCCTGTCCTGCAGCAGGTGCGGTCACCAGAATGTGACGCACCTGCACCGCCCATCTCTGCCCCAGCTTCACATTAGGTCGTTGGCTTTGACTTTGCTTAAAGAAATGACTGTCAGAAAAGATCCTTATGCTTTTGGTGAAATTCTGATTGAAGCCCATCCGTTACATTGTGCACTGTCTTATATTAGGCCCACACAATGAATTCGCATCGAGGTCAGCACTCACAATAATCAGATAATGAGAGCTGTGTGAGCTCTCTTGCTTCTTCCTTCTTGTGCCGTAGCTACTCAGAACTGGATTTCATGCTCAGTGGCAGTAGCTTTCTAGATAAAATTAACTACCACTTCATTGCTTACTTCTTGGTTCCCTCTTTTAAGAGTGAGTTTATTGGCCGGCGCCGTGGCTCAACAGGCTAATCCTCTGCCTTGCGGCGCCGGCACACCGGGTTCTAGTCCTGGTCGGGGCTCCGGATTCTATCCCGGTTGCCCCTCTTCCAGGCCAGCTCTCTGCTGTGGCCCAGGAGTGCAGTGGAGGATGGCCCAAGTGCTTGGGCCCTGCACCTGGCTCCTGCCTTTGGATCAGCGCCGTGCGCTGGCCGCGGCGGCCATTGGAGGGTGAACCAACAGCAAAGGAAGACCTTTTTCTCTGTCTCTCTCTCACTATCCACTCTGCCTGTCAAAAAAAAAAATAAAAAAAAAAGTGAGTTTATTGGAGCTGGCATTGTAGCATAGCAGATAAAGCCACCACCTGTAAGGCCAACATCCATGTCGATTCTGTTTGTATCCTGGCTGCTCCACTTCCAATCCAGCTCTCTGCTAATGACCTGGGGAAAGCAGTAGTGGATGGCCCAAACTTGGGTCCCTGACACCCTTGTCAGAGACCTGGAAGAAGCTCCTGACTCCTGGCTTTGGCCTGGCCCTGGCTGTTGTGGCTATCCAGGGAGAGAACCCATAGATGGAAGATCTCTCTCTCTCTCGATCTCTCTCTCTCTCTCTCTCTCCTCCTCTCCCTCCCTCCCACTCCCTCCCTCCCTCCCCCCACCTCTCTCTCTGTAACTGTTGCAAATACATAAATAAATCTTAAAGGAGGAGTTTATTATATCTTTTTAAAAATTTGAATTTTGAAACTGGTTTAAAATACATGTCTCAATTTTTTATATAATATTGCATTTAAAACAATGAAATTATTTAAAAGAATCAAAACAAAAGATGAAAAGACCAGCTAATCAATAAGCTGGAGAAACTATAAAAATTGAGAATTTCATGAACTTACAAAGATCAATATGCATGCAGGAGCCAGTCATTTTATTGTTTGTACCAGAGTATAACAGTAATTAAATAGGGCGTGTGAATTCACCTGAGACATACATTTCCAAATAAATTATGAAAACCAATGGTGCTTTATAAAGTGTCCTAGAAATCACGTATTTTTTTCTTATAATCAATGGAAAACGTGAAGATTGGTGGATAACGTATGAAAGGCACAAGTTAGAGGCCAATGTTCCTATTCAAATCATGCTTTTGAGAGAGAATGAGAACTGTTGCCTAGATGGGTGGGGAGAAGGCACATGCATGGGCTTGCCGTACCCAAGGCCATCTCTTCCACTTAGGAACTGTGTACTATTGGCCAGGCTATTTAATTCCTCACCAGTGAAGTACCAGCCCTTATTTGCAGAGTTGTTGAGGATGAATTAAAATGAAGAATACAAAGCCTGAATATTACCCATTCCTTGGGAACCTATTTTCTTTTTCTTCAGCATTACCATCTGAAACAACAAGATGAAAATGCACTCAAATGTATCTTGGTGGGGTCACAAAATTTGTTTTTTTCAAACCATTCTGCAGGAAGCTTTATAATCAGTCAAAAAAAGTGGGGATTGGGACCTGTCTTTAGGATGCTTTCTTTTAAAAATTCTTATTTATTTATTTACTTGAACGACAGAGAGACAGAGATCTCCCAAATGCAGGTTAAGTCTCCAGAAACCCATGACAGCCAGGGCTGAGCCAAGTTGAAGCCAGGAGAGAGAAAGTCAGTGGCAGGGGCCCACGTACTTGAGTCACCACCCACTGCCTTTCAGGGTATATGTTAACAGGAAGCTGGAGTCTGAAGCAGAGCCAGGACTCGAACCCCTCACTCTCCTAGGGGATGTGGGTGTCCCAGCAGAGTCTTCACAGCAGTGTCCTATACACTGTGCCAGTGCCCAGTGCCTGCTCCCAATGAAAGGTACTTGAAGACTGTGTTTTGTGCAATGTTTGGAGTTGAGGCAGGTAAATTGAGTCTAAATTGACACATGTAGCCACATCTTAGGAAAGTGGTTCACCTGTCTGTGATCAGGTTACATCAGTTCAGTGAGTGTCTCTCAGTGGCAATGGGTTGAGCTATGGTTGACTCTCAGCTCTCCTAGGGAATTAAGTGTCCACCTACTCCCCAAGCCATAGGGGGTGTACAAGTTCTTTATCCCCAAAAGTAAGAGCTTTGGTATCCTTTCTTCGAGCAAAAAAACCTTTGGATTTTATGTATTTTTTAAAAATGTAATGGAGGGGCCAGCGCTGTGGAGTAGTGGTCTAAGCCCTGGCCTGTGGCGCCGGCATCCTTTATGGGTGCCTGTTCGTGTCCTGGCTCTTCTTCTTCCAATTCAGCTCTCTGCTGTGGCCTGGGAAAGCAGTAGAAGATGGCCCAAGTGCTTGGTCCCTGCACCTGAGTGGGAGACCCGGAAGAAACTCCTGGCTCCTGGTTTTGTGTCAGCCCAGCTCCAGCCATTGTGGCCATCTTGGGAGTGAACCAGCAGATGAAAGACCTCTCTCTGTCCCCTCTCTGTCTGTATCTCTACCTCTCAAATAAATAAATAAATCTTAAAAAAAAAAATGTAATGGAGAGGATAGTGAAGGCATTCATGTGTTTGTTTCCTGAGTTCCTAAATAACAGTAATGTGCACTCAAACCATTAACAACCCCATTTTTGGAGGAGGGGTATATTATAGTGGGTGTGCCTGGAGGCAGCTCTACACAATTACCCCAAAAGTATGCATTCCAAAAATTGCTGGAAACCACCTGAGGGGCCTGGTGAGCCAGTTGCTCTGCCCCTTGAAGCATACTCCTAATGCTAGCCATGGCAAATGCCTGTGGTTCACAATGGAGCTCCTCCCATCCTTAGATACTCTTAAGGTTCATCTTTATGCTCTCAAAGCCTTGGGTGTTTTACTTATACTCTGAAGGCTGTGCTTTTGGTTCAGGCAGTCAACTATGGGATCCTATACTTTGCCTTTCTTCCACCAAATGTTGACTAATGATAACAATAGTAATAAGAATATGTATATTGAACAGGGACTGTTATGTCCTAGACACAGACTATTGTATCTTTCCCCCAGGCTTTCGTGGTACCAGAATGAGTGGACTATGCCCCTAACTTGTGAGAGATTTGCAGTATAGGGGGTGGGGGGAATATGGGCAGAAGCTTCTTAGGCTGCGAGGGCTGCTTTAGCTGCCTGTCACAGCACAAGGGGCCTGCGGGTGGTGTGCAGCTCTGCAGAAGCAGGTCGGGAGGGTTTGTCGAGATGAGGATGTTCCCACCAGGTGCTGAGGGTGAACAGGCTCAGATGAGGTAAGACTGGCATCCCAGACGGGGAGACAGCAGTGTATGCAAGGTGTGGCGGTTACACAGCGTGCACCCTTTCTCAAGGAGTTGAGCCCAGCACCAGTGCAAAGCGGGAAGTGGTGAGCAGAGGCCCGGCAGTGATGCCACGAGGAGGGATTGGGTCTCAGTAGTCCAACAAGAGGAAGCTGTCCACAGATGATAAGCAGGACATAGGAACATTTTCCCGTCAACTGTAGGGCAGCTGATGTCTAATGAAGAGTGCTTGGGAAGAGGTGGAAGAGCAGGAGCAGGATAAACAGCTAGGAAGTCAGACATGGGAGGTGAGAGACCCCGCTGGGGCTGAGATGTTGACAGCGGAAGCAGAGGAAAAGCCACCAAGGGTAGTGTTGAGGACGTGGTAACTTTTTGTTGATTTGGAGAGGAGAGCAGAGCGAAGCTGGAGGAGACCTCCAGATCCCAGGAGTTAATGACTAGACATAAAAAAGGAGCAAGGTGTAAAAGCAGTTTGGATGGTGAGAGGATGCTTAGTTGCTGCTATGAGTCTTGGGATGGAAGCATCTTTGGCACTGGGGCTTGGTACGCAGCTGTAGTTTTGGGCTTTCAAAGAGAAGCCAAGCTGGGTTAGAGAATCCGAAGTCATTGGCTCTAATAATTAGTTGGAATTGACTAGGAACCAGAGAGAACACAATTTCTCCCAGACTCATGGGTTTCCATTAGAATGGTTTTTAAGAATTATACCATAATATGTATTTTAACAGTTAGTTTTGTAGGAATGGTTAAAATTGCACAGTGATTTGATGGTTTAGTGTCAGGCCTTGAAAATAACGTGCTCGATTTTGAAGAAGTGTATTTCTTTTTCAAATTGCTTCCAACTTTGACAACTTGCCTGCAAGGCCCATTCTAATACAATTTTGCAAAGGCAGAATGAAACATCTCGGAGTAGAGGCGATAATAGGGAAAGCAATTCATTCTGAAATGAAGATGATGAGGTTGCTACCATACTGCTTGAAACAGTGAGTGAATCTTAAACCTGAGTGAGATTACCTTGAATTCAGCCAAGATTTTTGTTCCATTTGAATGGAGTATCTATAATTGCAGATAGTGGTGCAACTAAGAAAGCTACACGACATGTACAGTTTTATCAGCTCTCTGCCACTCTGTCTTCAATAGATGTGTGTGTGCAGAGCCATTACAACATATTGATAATAAGAAAAAATGGAACCTTTCTCTGTCTTTTGTTTTGGCAACAAATGAGAATGCAAGCTTCATTTCATTTCATTGCTTTCCCTCTGAGTTCCTGTTGAGAACTTGCAATCTTCAGGAAAGTTGTACAGAATTAGAGGTAGAATCTGTTAAAATGAGCTCAAAATGATTACAGGAAACATTAAATATTTTCTAATGCTGTTTTTAAGCTTGGTGTGCAAAGTTAAAAGCTAGGTCTAGAAATATTTAGTATGATTTGTATCACAATATTTTTGATGATGAGGATAGTTTCATATTGCCTAATGACCGATTCTTTCACCTTGTGGAGGTAAGGTTGAATAAATGCCGTTTATTGGACTATGTATTTATACTTTCCCATTAAAATTTTATTTCAAATATAAACTAAGATCATGGTCATTTTCTATTTGTTTAGCAAGCCAACTCAGAGAGATGGTGAGTACAAGTCAAATTTGGATAGTCTGGTAGAGTCATTTATTCTTGTTTTTCACTCCCCTTTAATAGAAGTTTACAGTCACTGCCTTGGCCCAGCCTCATGTCCTCACACTGGCCAAAGGGCACTGCCCCCCCACCCCCACCCCATGCGCTTCCCACTTGACGTTGGTCTCAGCTTTGAGCCATTCACTGGCCAATGAGCTGTTAGTGGATGAGTCGAGGGTGGAGGCTTGAATTGTGCTTGTGCACTTTCCCAAAGTCTGGAGGTTTGGTGATTGACCTTGAGAGCATGCTCAAGGTAGCACTGCCCCATGAGTCTTGGACCCAGCACAAACTCCTGGGCAGCTGACCTGTGTAAACCTGCAGTGTGGAATCAAGACCAGTAGACTCATAGTCTACTGCACAGCTGCAAATGGAGGAATTACAGTTGTAAGCCACAGCATCTGCTCAGGGGTTGTTGCCCAGCCTTGTGATGGCAGTGACGACTAAGGGAAGCCAAGCTAATGCTGTGGTTGAGAGCTGTGGATCTGGTATCTATTAGGCTCTTGTTTGAGTGTTGATGCACCAAGTCCTGGCTTTATTTTCTGGGACATGCTTCTTTCTTCTTCTTTTAAGATTTTCTTGTTTATTTTGAAAGAGTTAGAGAGGGTGAGAGAGAGGTATCTTCCATCCTCAGATTCACTCCCCACATGGCTACAACAGCCAATCCTAGGCCAGGCTGAAGCCAGGAGCTTCATCTGGGTCTCCCATTGGGTGGTAGGGGCACAAACACTTGGGCCATCTTCCACTGCTTTTCCCAGGTCATTAGCAGGGAGCTGGATAGGAAATGGAGCAGTCACACCATGAACCAGGGCCCATGTAGGATTCTGGGATCGCAGGTGGTGGCTTTACCTGCTACCCCACAATACCAGCCCCATGCTTCTCTGTTCTTAATGTTAGTGCTGTCATCAGTCAGATACATAAATGCCTCCAAGAAAAGTTATGAAAAGAAGCCAGTTGTACCTGAGTGCTGTTACAGAGCTAGTAAAAACTTTGCAAGTTCCTACTAAGTTGTAACTGCAGGTGTGTCTGAAGATAGCTGAGCCTTCCTCCTCCCCTCTACTCCCCCAATGTCATGTGACCTTACCAGTTCCTAGCTGTGTCACTCTGGGGCACAGAGTTCCAAATGATCTGAGGCTTAGTGTCCTCATATTACAGAAAAGGAAACTAGCATTTACTTGGCAGGATTATTATCCTGACTACCAAATGTAGACAAATAACTGTCTAACTTTGTGGTGCTATTAAAAAAAAATGACAGAGGGCCTGGCACCATGTGGCACAGCAGGTTAATTCACTGCCTGTAGCACCACCATTCTCTGTGTGCACCAGTTCCAGTCCTGGCTGCTCAACTTCTAATCCAGCTCCCTGCTAATGCTCCTGGGAAGGCAGCAGGACATAGCACAAGTGCTTGGGCCTCTGTCCCCATGTGGGAGACCCAGATGGAGCTCCTGACTTTGGTCTGGTGCAGCACTGACTGTCGGAGCCATTTGGAGAGTGAAGCAGTGGATGGAAGACTCTCTCTCTCTCTCTCTCTCTCTCTCTCTCTCTCTCTCTACCTTTCCCTCTCTGTAACTCTGCCTTTCAAACAAATAAATAAATCTTTTTACAAATGGCAGGGACTGGTGGTTTCCAGAGCAAACATTTGTTTCTCACACGCATGGAAGCTGCAAGTTCAAGATCAAGGTGCCGGCAGGTTCAGTCTGGGGGGAGCTCTCTCCCTGGCCTGCAGATGGCTGCACCCTACTAGAGGAGATTGGAGGCCTCTTCCTCTTTTTTTTTTTTGTAAAGATAACCAAAATCCCAGAAACCTTTTACTTAAGGAATACAAACTTCATGCATTTCTTAAGTACAACTTAAGAACACAGTGATTCTTCCAACTGTACCTCCCTCCCGCCCACACTCCCACCCCTCCTCCTCCTCCCTCTCCTAGCCCATTCTTATTTTTACTAAGATCTATTTTCAATTAACTCTATTCACATACGATTTACTCTGTACTAAGTTAAGAGTTCAACAAATAGTATGGGGAAAAAAACCCACAAAACTCTTCCTCAACAGTTGAGACAAAGGCTGTTCAAAGTCATTGCATTGCAAAGTGCCAATTTCATGAGGGCCCTACCTGCAAGACTCAGCTGACCCCAGGTACCTCCCCAAGGCCCTATATCTAAATACTTACACTTTGGAAATTAGGGCTTCAGCATACAACTTCTGTGGAAATGCAGACATTCAGACCGCAGCACCAACCACGGCCAGGCGAAGGACCGCTTAGTAAGAGTGACAGTATCATTATTTTCACTCTCCATATATCCTCTTATTCCTCCATTCATTCGTTTTTAAAAGTTCAGCTTTTTCCTGGCTCTTGAGTGCCTACTGTGAGCCACGAACATTTTGCATTCTTGACTTCTGTTTCCTGCAATCCCTGCTTTTATAAAAAAAAGAACAAAGACTCTGGCAGACAGGAAAGGAAAGAACAAAAGTGCTGCAATTGCAAAGGCAGATGTTGATAAGGTCCCTCAAGCGTGTAGTACTTGTAGAGGAACTGTACTTCTGCTGCTGTGTGCGCATTCGAAAAGGAACTCCTATGGCATACGGGGCCTTCTAAGGGAGACTCACCTTTTTACCTGTTGGAAAAGTGTTCTGATACATTGACTACCTTCTGAGTTTGTGTGTTCTTCCCCCTTTTATAATTCTGTTGTGATTGCCTTGGCTGTTTCATTTCCACATGTATTTTCACTGACCGCATCAGCCGATAGCTGCCCATATTGTACGCTTCCGCTCCGAATTTGTTCCATAGAAAATCTGTGTCCTGAACATACTTGCTTTGAAATTATTTTGATGTGTATCAGCTGGAATAGGTTTTGAGCTCCTGGATATTAACTTCTGAATGCCACTTTCTCTAGAAGCTAATTGACTGATTTGGGGTGGAGGCAAGATGAGAGTCTATACATTTGACCAATTTCACAGAGCTTACCTTGCAAGCTATTGAAATGCAAATACAGATTAGCTTAGACTCCCAAGAACTCACACATTCAGTTCTTTGTTTTCTTCTGAAAAATAAGCATTCAAAATTCATGCACATTCTATTATTCATGTGCTTTTTATTTAGGTTCCGCTTGTAGGTCTGGATAAATCTTATCACCATTATTTAAAATTTCATGAATGAAACTTTGTATCTCTAACACCATACTAGCCTAGACAACTTTAACCAATCAAAATGATTTTAAATGCAGTGCTTAAATGAGCTCTCGTTTGTGTCTAAGTATATGCATTTACATATACACCTATTATTATCATTGCATTATTAATGGTTGTCTTTATGTAGAAAATGGATAAGCATTCAAAACAACAGTATGTGATTGGGCCTCAGAAAAACCTGAATCTATCTTTTGTGATTCTTGAAAGGCTTTCATGAGATAGAGCACTGATGGCACAACACATTCTTTGTTTGCTAGTTGTCATGTAAGTGGTACTGAGAGGCAATGCTCTCTCCTGTGCTGTCCGTTCACTTGTATTTTCAAGTCATCCACCAGTTTCCACTTGTCATATACTTTAAAAAGAATGCTATGTGTGCACAAGACAGTTCCCTGGCATTGGGTCTGCTCCACAAGCTAGCCTTCTTGCAATGGTTAACACCTTCAAGAATCCCTTTCTTTCTGAGTGGTGATCGCTTCATCCCTTACAGAGGGGACAAGGATTTTTCTTAATCAGATCAGAGACTCCCTCGCCCAGTCTCCTGCCTCTTGCCTGGTGGTGCAGGTGGGCAGGAAAGTCCTTGATAAGTGATGAGGTGGACTGGCACCAGGCTTGGGGAAAGGAATGTAGACCTAGGTGGCATTCTGTGGTAAGCCTGTGTCTGCATGAAGGGGTGATGGAGATGGTTTGAATTAAGCTGTCACTTTGTGGGAGTCATTTCCATGGGGACGTCGAGTTTTCTTTGGGCTTAGGAAGGTTTTGCCAGTTCCAGGAGAGCACTTGTGGGAATTTTGGATGCACTTGCACAATTGGCTGTGGCTGGATCCTCCTCCTCCCATGGCTGAGTCGTCTCAGTTAGCAGTCCATCTCCACGCTGGTCCAAGTGGACATGCTGGCGTGGATTGTGGCGGTGCAAGTGGCTGCATCATTTCCTGCCTCTCACTAGGAGGGTGTCTTTCGCTGTAACAGTCCTTCCTGTCATTGTCAGATGCTTTCCTTAAGTTGTTCTCCACTGAAAACTGGTGTGAGGACTGGCAATCATCCCCAACAGCTGCTTCCAGTCAGGTGTGTGTGTGTGTGTGTGTGTGTGTGTGGGTGTGGGTAAGGGCTATTGACTTCTGTTTTCCATTATTCTCCTATCCCACTGGGCTGTCTCAGTTAGAGACTTCTATGATTTCTTAAATCTTCAGACACAAACACACTTAATGTTTGTTCCATCTTCTATTAAAAATAGCGATTGTTTTGGATGGTGTGTAAGGTTATATTTGCTGAAGCATCCTTGGATTTTGTCTCTTTTTCTGAGAATAATGATTGGCTACATTGTTCCTAACACCTTTATATCTTCTTGGTGTTAACTTGTGCTCAGTGGGATCATCATTGGCTGGTCCCATGAGAACCTCCATTCACTCACCCAACATATATGTGTTGTGCATTTGTGCTTGGCCAGACCAGGTATATGAGGACAAACAAGACTCAATTCCCGTCATCTTCTGGGAGCTTATGTACAGAAGGAGGAAAAGGAGGTTGGTAGCTGGATAATTAGTGCTCTGATGGTTAGTCTGCTACGCAGTGAGTACTCCATAAACAGATGGATTTGTGAGTATATAGGATGCCAAGAGAGAACCCAAGAGGATGTTGTCTCGTAGCTAGTTGTCAGAAGCCTAATGTCAGGCGTGGAGGCTGGCAAATGGATTTCTGTTCTGTTCATATCAAGTTTTTGTCCTGGAAAACTCAGAGTGTGGCGCCCAGTAGACAAGGGAGATGTATCTGAGCCTGCAAAAGTGAGGGCAACAGATCAAGATTTCAGCGGCTGTATCACGTGAGTGCTAAGTGAAGCCATGGGAGGGGCGAGATGGCCTGTGACTATGGCTGAGGCAGGAGAGGAAGGTGGGCCCAGGTGACAGCCTTGATCCACGAGGAGCGATTTTGAAGGGCCTAATGAAGAAATAAACAAGGGAGGCATTTACTTCCGCCACAGTGTGTGCTGGGTCCACCTCTGTGCTGGGCCTTCAAGGACGCTCTGGAGGACCGACGTGGTCATAATCATTAACCTGACATTTGCTGAGCTTCTCAGAGCCAGGCACTGCTCTCCACGCCTTACATGAGTAAGTCTGCTTAATTTCTATAGCGGCACCTCGGGAGAGGGACTGGTACCCTCAGTTTTCAGGCAGAAAACAGCAGAGTCTCCTAATAGTTAACTGATTCATGGACTAGGAAACCATGGAGCCTGGCTCAAACCCAGGTGTTTTGGTCACACTCCTACAGTCTTAAGCTTTGTTATTGTTTTTGTTTGTTTGTTTTGCCTTTTGGAGGTGGGCAAGACAGGTGACCCAAATGGGGACCGTCCCCTCTTTTTCTTAAGTTCACTAGCAGTTGGAGCAGGATGGCATGGAAGCTCAGAGATGGTGTGAGACGATGTCTGTGTGGAAGGTGAGAGCTGGCTAGAAACAGTAATGAGTCCACTCCTCCCAACTTCCCCAATGGCCTGCAGCAACTGCAGACTAAAGGCTACAAAGTTGATCTGGTGGCCGTGACTGCTGACGTCTTCTTGCTGGTGGGGACTCCTTCGATTCCTGAGGGAGTGCAGGGCATCACACAGAGAGACAGAATGCCTATATCCTAGCTCAGGTCTCTGCTCCTCTTCCGATAAAGCCATGGGGTTAGGGCCCCGCCTTTATGGCCTCATTTAACCATAATTACCTCCCAAAGGGCTCACTTGCAAATATCATAGTCATATTGAGTTTCCACCCTCTTAATTTCCCGTAGTGAGGATTAGATTTCAACATGAGGGCATTCAAACCAGACGGGCTATTTTATTCATGAAAGGCTGAATGAAATAAGTAATGCTCATTGTTGCTGGGAGGCAGACCATCCTGGACTATGGAAATGCACCTGGCTTGTTGCTAATTAATGACTTGCATCCTAGAAATGATAGCCCTGATCCATGATGGCAAATTGTAAGTTATGTAATTGTGTTAGAAGAGGTAGCTTATAGTTTAGAGTTTCTGGAACATTCTCTTGTTAACTCAGTGGGGGTTTTTTAAGATAACTTTTTTTTTTTACATTATGGTCGAAGGCTTAATGCTTCTGGAACATTCTCTGGAATAATGAAAGGATTTCATAAATGATCTGGTATATGCAGAGTCATACTCGTAAACAAGGAAAACTGAATAAGGCAAAACAATGGAAGATTTAAAATTTTAGTTGCTTTTTAAGTTAATTTTAGTTCTTGGAAGATAGGGTAAAAGATATGCAAAGGGCTCCTGGAGATCATATTGTGTCTAGGAACGTTTACCAATTTTATTATGGAAAAATATTTTGAGATAGAACATGATGAACCAAATTGAGATTTTATTGGATTAGAAGACAAGGTCTCCTGGTGCTCAATATTCCCTGGTTCTCATTCCCCCTCTACTACCCTCTGTTGAGCTCTTTAATTCCATTGGGAAATTCCATTGCTGTTTCTTCCTGGGTGTCAGTTAGGAGGTATGGTGGCTTGGAGCTACTTTGGGAAGGCAGCTTGCTTTAGGAAGATGGCAATGCCTTGAAAAGTAGGGCCAGGAGATGGAAAAGAAACAAGACCCTTAAAGATGATGTAAGGCTCCTGGATCAAACCATGCCTGAAGCAGGACCTCTCACTGGGGACCTACATTGTGGTGCAGAGGTTAAGTGGTCACCTGTGACCCCGGCATCCCATATCAGAAGCTGCAGTTTGACTCTCAGAAGCTCTGCTTCTGAACCACCTGCCTGCTAATGCTCCTGAGAAGGAAGTGCAGTGTGGCAGGTACTTGGGTTCCTGCCAAGGAGGACACCTGGATTTTCAGGCTCCTAGCTTCAGCCTGGACCAGTCCTGACTTGCAGCCACTTGGAGAGTAAACCAACGCATGGAGGGTCTCTCTCTCTCTCTCTCTCTTTCTCTCTCTCTCTTTCCCTCTCTATGTCACCCTACCTTTCAAATAAGTAAAGCAAATATTTAAAAAAAAAACAAAAACAAAAAACAATAACTTCTCAATGAACTTGTCAGTCACACCAGTGGGTAGATCTTTTATGCTGTTTAATTCAATGTGAAGTAGGTGTTTTTGTTATTTGGAACAGCAAACATCCTCACTATTTTAGCTTTTAATTTAGGTATTATCTAAAAAAGGGATTTCCTTTTTGAATATTTAGGAGTTTTTATTTTATTGTCACAAAAAATTTAGTATCCACCTCCCCTCAAAACTTGCTTTTTTTTTTCCCTACAGACATGTTACTTTTATGATATTGTAGTATCAATCTGTTTTATTGAAGAATGTTTTATTTATTAATAGATTCAAACAGACACCAAAAAAGAGAAGGTAATACTTAAGAAATGCAAATTTATTTCAGTGACATTTGTCATAAACATACTAACATTTTTTCTCCTTGGGGGGATTGACGCGTTTGCACTGTTGCTCTGCTCAGCCTTGAAAGGCAGGCCGATGTTCTTGTTTGCTCAGTGAGTAATGAATTACTAGGCATGGCTTCACCAGTTAGCCCAAGTCACTATCATCTTGAACCTAACTGATCTGACAGTGATAAATTGCTGCTGTGGGAATTCGGCAGAAAGTTGTAGGTCATTAGTGCCTTTGATCACGTCTGCTCTAAGTCGCCATTCTCTGGCCACTCTCAGGTGCAGTGGAACGAGGCTCAGACTGTGTGGGATAAGAAATCCTGCCTGGTGATCTTGAAAAGTTCCCTGTGGCTTGTCCTCCATTCCTTTCCTGTTTTCCTCTTCTCTCTGAAACACGCTCTGCCTGGGGTTTGCTGTGCTCCTGACGGAAGATCCAGTTGCCAAACCACCTGTGTGAAGGTGCTTCAGAAAGTTCACGAAAAATGGCATTAAAAGAGCAGTTTGTTTTAGCACAAAGCCTTTTGAAATCCGTGCACACATGGACTCTTCTAAAAGTTCATAGAAGATGGGTCTCATGGAAGAACTACACACAGATTTCAAACATTTTTGCACTAAAACAAACTTACCTTTTAATTACATTTTCCATGGACTTATTTTAAAGTTCATTTTATTCATTTGAAAGGTAGAATGACAGAGAGAGAAGGAGAGACAGGGAGAAAGAGATCTTCCATCTGCTTGTTCACTTCTCAAATGGCCACAACAGCCCAGAGCTGGGCCAGGCGGAAGCCAGGAGCCAGGAGTTCCACCCAGGTGTCCTACAGGAGTTGCAGGGACCCAAGCACTTGGACCATCTGCTGCTGCCTTCTCAGGTGCTTTAAAAGGAAGCTGGATCGGAGGTGGAGCAACTGGGACTAGCCTGTGTTATGTGCAATGACTTAACCCCCTGTGCCACAATGCCAACCCCTAGTCATGTTAAAATTTTTCTCTATTTGAAATGCAGACAGAGAGACCTTCCATCCACTGGTTTATTCCCCAGATGCCTGTAACAGCCAGAGCTGCGTTAGGCTGAAGCTGGAATCGTAGAACTCAATCTGGATCACCCATGTGGATGGCAAGGACCCAACTACTTGAGCCGTTGTCTGCTCCCTCCGAGGGTGGACATTAGTGGAAGCTGAGGTTGGAAGCAGAGCTGGGACTTGAACCCAGGGACTCTGATTCAGATAACCCAGGTGACAAACGGGTGCCGCATTTCCATGAACATGTGCATGCGCCCTCTATGTGTGTCACCCAGCACCTGCGCACACGGTGCAGTCGCACGGCTCGTGTGCTTGTGTCAGAAAACCAGGTCAACCACGTGCTGATTGCGTCTTAGGCCGCCCTCCCAGGTTCATGCTCTTCTTCATCATCAGCTGATGTGGTGGAGTTTTCTTGAGGGCTGGAGCCTTTTCCAATAGGAAACCTGTTGGAGTTGGGGAAATAATTTCTCACACAATCCTGTTTGCAGATAATTGGGGATGCCCTTGTCTAGGTTCCCTAGGTTCTTGGGGGCATCTTGAGATTGTGATGGATGTACCATCAAAAGCTGAAGGGGGCCTGGGGTCTAGAGATTGAATCTGCAATGCTTTGGCAGAGTTGGGGATTTTGAGGATTCCGTCTAGTTTTGCTCCATTTACTCCATTCTGCTTTGTGTCACAGAGTGAGGCCGAGGAAGCAGCAGAGAAACCGGAAGCCCTCTGTCCTGTGCCTGGGGCAGCCCTCCCATCCCCTGCCTGGCTGTCCTCCTCCATCTCCTGCATCCCTCCTCCTCTCTGCTCTCACCACCCCTCCCCTTCCACTTCATCTATTCTGCCTCCGCTGTATTCCCCTCCCCCAGCCCCATTTCTCAACACCTCCTCTGTCTGGAGCATCCTTGGATACATTATTTTTTTTTTTCCCCCAGAAAAGCAATTTTTCATCCTAACTCCCCAATGCCAGAGTAAGGTATTCCTTCCACAGTTCCCATCACTTTGCTCAGCTGTGGTTGGATTGTACGAACTGCCTGTTCTTGTCTCCACCTACCCCACGAGTGTGTAAACTTTTCGAGATTGAGAGAATTGCTGGTCCCCTGCCCCACCCACCACATACGGTGGGAGACACGGGCACATAAATGGTCAGGAACTCTCTGCTCTTCCCAAGGGCTCGGGCTGTAGGCGGTTTTGATTCTGTTTGTTTTGGGCCATTCTTTTACGAGGCTGTGTCGTGTGTTATTTTTATAATCAGAACAGAAAGCTTCAAAAGAAACCTAGTTTGATAGAAGCTATGTGTGAAATCAAGGCGACTCTGTCAAGTTGTGCTCAGATGCTAATGGGGCCCTTGGCAAAAGGCGTATTACCTCACAGGCATGAGGCAATTATTTATAGTGGTTACATCAGCCAGCATAAAGATGATAAACTCTGCATTCTTTTCCCTGAACGCCCTCTGACTCACTGCAGAGTTCCAGGTAAAGAGTTTGCCTGGTTTGCCTCTGATTGCCTCTGCAACTCCTCAGGGTTCAAGTTTAGAGCTGTTTTGTTTTATTATTTTGGAGGGGAGGAGGGTCCCTTTTTCCTCAGTAGCTAAAGCCTGGGATTCTTTACAATTAGGGAATCATAGATTTTTTATTTCTATTTTTAAAGATGCTTCTATTTATTTATTTGAAAGGCAGAGTTGCAGAGAGGCAGAGGCACACAGAGGTCTTCCATCCACTGATTCACTCCCTAGATGGCTGCAATGGCCAGAGCTGCGCCGATCCAAAGCCAGGAGTCAGGAAATTCTTCTAGGTCTCTCACTTGGGTACAGGGGCCCAAAGACTTGGGCCATCTTCTACTGCTTTCCCAGGCTATAGCACAGAGCTGGATGGGAAGTGGAGCAGCTGGGACTTGAACCAATGCCTATATGGAATGCCAGCACTGCAGGTGGTGGCTTCACCCACTATGCTATGGCACCAGTCCTTATGTCTATTTTTTTTTTAAATAAGCCCTCTAGCACTTTATTTTAAAAGTTTTTAAATTATGTATTTGAAAGGCAGAGTTATGCTGGGGGCGGGGGTGGTGGGGAGACAGAGAAATCTTCCATCTGCTGGTTCACTCCTCAGATGGCCACAATGGCTGGGACTGGACCAGGAAAAAGCCTGGAGTTTGGAACTCCGTATGGATGGTGAGGGACCCTAGCCCTTGACCATCCTCTGCTGCTCTCTCAAGCACATTAACAGATAGGTGGATTGGAAGTGGAGCAGCAGGGACTCAAACCAGCACCCATATGGAATGCTGGCATTGCAGTAGCTTAACTCATTGCCCCACAGTGCTAGCCCCTAGGGATCATGGGATTTTAAGTCCAGGGTAGGAACCTTAGATTTTAAAAAAATTGCTTATGCACTTATCTGTTCGTTTGAAAGGGGGGTGGGGTAGGGGCAGAGAGACAGATGCTCTCTGCTGCTTTACTTCTCAGATGTGCACAACAGGGAAACCTGAGCTGGACAAAAGAGGAGCCTGGAACTCAATCCCTCATGGGTGGCAGGGACCTAACTACTTGAGCCATCACCTGCTGGCTCCCCAGGGTGCACATTAGCAGAAAGTTAGGCCGGTGCTGCGGCTCACTAGGCTAATCCTCCGCCTTGCAGCGCCGGCACACAGGGTTCTAGTCCCGGTCGGGGTGCCGGTTCTGTCCCGGTTGCCCCTCTTCCAGGCCAGCTCTCTGCTGTGGCCAGGGAGTGCAGTGGAGGATGGCCCAAGTCCTTGGGCCCTGCACCCCATGGGAGACCAGGAGAAGCACCTGGCTCCTGCCATCGGATCAGCGCGGTGCGCCGGCCACAGTGCACCAGCTGCGGCGGCCATTGGAGGGTGAACCAACGGCAAAGGAAGACCTTTCTCTCTGTCTCTCTCTCTCACTGTCCACTCTGCCTGTCAAAAAAAAAATAAATAAATAAAAAATAATTTAAAAAAAAAAGAAAGTTAGAACCAGGAGCCCAGCCAGGACTCAAAGCCTGGCACTCTGATAATTCAGGCACCCCAATCTGGAATTGTAACTGCTTTATCATGTCCTCCAGAAACAGATTTAATGTAGCTCAAATTATTTCCCTTTTCAGCTAAGCATGGTGAATTACAGACAAATAAAGTGACTGAAGTATAGTTGTCAGAAGAGTAAATATCAGCATCAAGGTGGTTTTCATTCATGGTTGGCAAATATTCTTCTAGCTGTTCTGTGTCCCACACTTGGCCAGCACTTGAGTTCTCCTGTGTGGCCACACTGAGCTGTTACTTTTTACAGTAGGAACTAGTCCTTACCTAATTAAAATGGACCCATTTCAGAAAGTGCACTCGTATCCTTGAGTGAGTCTTCTGATTTGACTTGGTAAATTACAAAAGCCTGTCCAAAGTTGTGTGTCTCTTATTTTTCTAGAACTTGAGACTGTTCCTTAGCAGTTCAATTTGGTCCTTTAGGAGACTGAAGGCCAAGTAAAATGTCCTCAGGCTAAACTCACAAGACCCTTGCGTAGGGCGCAGTAAAAATGTAGCCCAGGGTCAGTCTATTTGAACCTCATCTGTGCAGATGTATGGGCCCAACCTTCCCCGCTCACTCTCCCACCCCAAGTCACTCTGGAGAGTGAGGAAGAGCCAGATCATGGTATAGACGAGGACAAACCATGAAGTCAAAGAGCCCAGTGGGGGAGTAGAGTTGTGGCCAAGTGGGAAGTATATACCCCACCCAAAGGGATTCAAATTCCATTTGTGTTTAGAAAAATGAAGCCCCAACAAATCACTTATACAAGGACTTGGAACCTTATGTTCGTCATTCCTTTCAATATAGGTCCTCAAAAAATTTTTTTTTCACTAAGAAACCATGTTAAGCCCTTTATTAAAAGACAAAAATATTGGTGTACAACTGGGATATATCTTCTCTTGGAAATGGGAAGCATATTTCTCATGCCAGTACTTGTATTTATACTCAGTGCATGCCCAACAATATTTCCCCATAGATGGTATTCTTAGTCTTTTATAATTTCGAAGTTGATTCAAATCATTCTGAAAACACATGGGATTCTAGCCACTATTCCATCTTGGCCCTGTTTTGTGTACACGTAAGAACCGTAATCGAATTCTGTCCTATCCCATCCTTGCTAGCTAGCTGGCTATTTATGCCTCTGTGCAAAGACTCAGCAAAAAGGCTTGGGGAGGAGAAAAAGAGCATCTCCTTTAACTAGGATTTAATAGGAGGGTGGGCAGAAGCAGCCATCTAATTGATTAGGTTGCCAGGCAATTTGAGCCAACCTGTTAGTTACAAATTTTTGTTACGCAAAATTTAACACCCATAGCAAGAACCACGAAGCAGCCGCAGATGCATTCTTGGCGCGCTGGCCGTTGCTCTTAAGGACAGTTTAATGCATGTGAGATACTGTTGCAGCCTGCAGTCTCTCTCCTGCCTTGGGGAATGGCTCTTCAGAGTCTCCGTTTTCTTAATGTTTTAAAAACCTGTGCTACGCATCTGCAGCCCTTTGTATTTTTATTGGCCCCACATATCACTGGATTATGGCGGCGTGTGCTCTTCTTCCCATGTTGATTTTCTATTTGTATCAGCGTTTCCTTGGTGCAGGCCTGCAGGTTTCCTTCTGAAGGTGAGCAGGAGCTAATTGTAGGATAATTCCTTTGGAGAACAGGTCCTGTCTATAGCCTTCCTTTGGACTCCTTTCTGACTTCCTGGTGATACCTAATCCCATCATGGTGTTTGTTTTAGAGCTAGACAGGTCCCAGGGGATTCACCAAGTTTAATTCTTTTATCGTGCAACCCAGTGAGGCTGTCTGACACAACTAAACAGCCAGCATTTTTCATGAAGAGTGATATTGGATGATCAGTTCCAGTATTGGGCTCAGTGCAGTGAAATATTTTGAAATACATAAAAACCTATCAGATTATAACGAATGTTAGCTATGCGTCAAATGCTAGGCCAGGCCCTTTGTGTGTAATAGCTGCAATCTGCAAGATGACCTAGCTGTTGTTAATCTCATTTTATAGAAGTGGAACTGAGCTTGGGAAATGTTCAACAGATTGCGTGGACATCATGAGGCTTTTCTGTATGGTACAAAGTTGTAGCTCTGTGACATCACATATGAACTCATTGTGTGTCACACTATCTGGCCCTTTGTCACTCCAGAGTGATTTGGGGGGCGGGAGGACAGGTTGGGCTCAAGAACATTTTGCACAGCTGAAATCCAAACAGCTTGTCATGTGGGTTACATCCCCCCACCCTCACCCCCCCAAATTGGAACTACAGGTACATCTTTTGCATAGAAAAAAATGGCATGGCTATGCAGGTTCACAAAGCTCAGAGAAGCATAAACTCTCTTCCCCTCCTACACAGAGTTCCTATTGGGCCCGTTTTGGCAAATGAAGAAGGTGTTCTGAGGTGAGTGGCAAGAGCAGAGGGTCCTCCCACCTGTAAATGGAAGACAAGCGTAGATGACAGATGCTGCTCAGCCTGAGAGTGCTGGGACCCCTGAGTTGAGGCCTCCTATGAGACCAAGAGAGTGGATGAGGAATCTCAAGTCATTTTGTTCACGATCCTCACCCCAGTCCCCAACCCTGTCTGCTGCCTGTATTCCTTGGTTCATGGGCTTGTGCCATGACTGATGGAGAATCAGAGTATTACTTCCAATGAACATGAAATTTGTTCAAGTCGCATTGGTTCAAGTGGATGATCTGAGTGGCGAGGAAAGATGGGCATGTTCAAAGAAGTCTGCGTAACTAGTGTGATCATGGAGTGGTAAAGATATAACCAAGATGAGTTGAACTAGTCTAGTCCCATGGGTTTAACTGGCCTGTGTGTGTATTTCCATTCTTCACTAAAAAAATAAATCATTTCCCTTTAACTTTCTATTTTTTCCAAATGGTCACATTTCTGTTAGTATTCCCAAAGCAACTTATGATGCTGAGGGGAAGCTGGTGGTGATTTGTTTGTTTTTTGTTTTTGTTTCTTAAATAGAACTAGAGAAATACTTGATGCAAAAGAGAGAGTGAATCCCTCTGTTTTGTCAGTTTGTCCTTTCTAGGTAACAGAGAGCGAAAGGGAAAAGTTGCATCATATAAGATAGACGTCTCACATAAGTGTCATTGCTCAGTAATGGTTAAATATTTACCCTGAGTTTGCACGGTGGTTACCAAGTCTCATCAGAAGGACAAGAACGTTGGCTTCCAAGTAGTTGATTTGGAAAATATTACAGAATGTTTGCACATAACGTGTTCCAATCCACTGCTTCATGCTTCTCTGCCTGTGGGAAGAGTTTCCTGAATGAATGGAAGGAAAAGGCCTAATTCCTGTAAGATTTTTTTGTGGAGAAGAAAATCAGAATTCTTTTCTAAATATATCACTTATGTTTTGAGCAGATTGAGTAACCTCTAGGAGTCTTGCCTTGAACATAAAATGCATTAATGCAGCAAAGATTTTAACTATATAGTTAAGAAATGACTTATAGAGTTGGGAGAAATTAAACTTTTATAAAATCATAGTTTTAAATAAGTGAGGTTGCATAAATACATTTTCTGCTAATTTTGCAAATTTGACTTTCTTAGGAAGACAAGGTCTGTGTCCTTTTTAAAAGTGACTTTATATTAACACTGTCCACCATATACTAGATGCTTACTGACTAAGCACATGAAAGAATGAAGAATTGGTCATGAGACACACACTGCCTAAACTGTATCTGCATCGTTGGAGATTTTTAATCATAGATAGTTTGTTATCTATGGTTGGGTAGCAAATTAACCCCAGTGTATTTGCTTTAAATAACGCTTCCCATGTCACAGTTTGGTGGGTCCAGATCCCCGGTGTAGCTTAGCTGCGTGAGCTGGCTGGGACAGGGTCTCTGCTAAGGCTAAAGTCAGGGGTTGGCTGGAGCTGCAGTCATCTCAATGCTGACCTTGGGGAAGATCTGCCTCCAAGCTTGCTCAAGTGGGTACCGTGCCTTGCTGGTGGTTAGACAGAGGGCCTCAGGTCCTGTGTGGGTGTGGCCTGGAAGTCTACCTCTCCTCCCAGCTATGTTGGCTTCTCCACAACTCACCTCTACCGGAGCAAGCAGACCGGAAGTCACTGTCTGTGTAACCAATCTCAGAAGTGACACTTCATTGCTTTTGTTGTCTTCTAGCTCCTAGAAGTAGACCACGGAATCCCACACTCAATGAGAGGAGATTAGGAAAGGGTGTGAATGGCATGAGCCAAGGATTGGGAGTCCTTGTAAATGCTAACACAGTTAATTAAGCACAGCTTGTGACCTGGGAGTGTCCCACAGGCAGAAGCCATCACTCCCACCTTTATGACATTGCTGTGTCTTTTACTTGCCTTGATAGTAGCTGGTGGCACACTTTATTACGTGTGTGTGTGTGTGTGTGTGTGTGTGAGAGAGAGAGAGAGAGAGAGAGAGAGAGAGAGAGAGAGAAGAGAGAAAATTCTTCCTTGCTAGATGCTGAACTCATGGCTGGTAGGGACTTTGTTTTGTCCTGTTTTATTTGTGTGTGTGTGTGGTGCACCTGCTGTTTGGCACTCAACTACTTAGGAAATGGTGGAATCTGTAATTTAAGGCGCATTTTGTGCTTAGAGCTGGACTTCACAGTATTTCTGTTTAATGTGGGTTCTCACGGACGCAGAGCTGCAGACAAGGACTGGAGGGCAGGTCGTTTGGGTCGTGTTCTCCAGAAGCAGGCATGAGGGAGGAGAGATAGAAGGAAGGGAAACCAGTGTGAGGTTGCTGGATGAGCAAGTGGCAAGCCATTCTGCTGGGACTCCTGAGGCATACTGAACTAACTGATCATTCCTTTGAGGGGCTCTCACGGGAACCTGGGGCGGTCATCCACCCCTGGCTTCTGTTCCTTGTTGGTTGATGGCTATCTGTCCCAGAGGAATCTACACCTCCTTAGTTCTGTGCCTACAGCTTCCATGGTTTGCAGAGTGCCTGGGATAGAAGTAGAAAAATGCACCATGTGTGTATTTGAGCTGGAATGCTGTCAGCACCAGGTTCGTCTGGGCTGGCACTGAGACTTGAGGGATGGGATGAGAGCACAGTGCTATCTGCTGCCCTTGCCCAAGGGGATTAAGCCCTAATGGCAGGTGTGAGCTCAGAACTTGAAGGTTAGGATGGGGAGGCGAGGAATATCCAAGGCGTGATTAGCCCCCACCTGGAACTGAAGCAGATAAATCCTTCTGTATGGTAGCTGCTGGAAGTGGTAAGTTGTTTTCTTTTCCTGCTTGTACTTTAGAAAAGGATAGTGAGATACTGATTGTGGTTTCAGAGGATTATTAATTGCCCTCCCATGTGCCAGTCAATGTCAGGGCTGTCTGGAGGGACATGAGCCATTCCTGTGTGTTGCCTTTATCAGGAAGCCACACCCTGACGGATGGCCTTCCTGATTGTAAAGCTGATTGTGTGTATATCTGATTTTTGAGTCAAATACAGTGCATTTGCACAAAGACAGCCCTTCTACCCGGATCATCGTGGGAAGATTTGTGGATTGAGCTTTTCATGAACTTGGACTGTTCGCTTCCTTAAGGCATTTACCCGGACAAGAGCTGTGGTACATGATGACGTGATCAGCTGTGAATGTAGTCTTTTTTAAACATTGGAAACGTTTTTTGAGTGCTGGAAAATAAAGAGAATAACCTATCACACACCTCTCCGTGTGTGACAACTTAAGAAAGGCCTGCATTTCGTCATTTTCTTCAGCTAGGGTTTTAAAGGAAAGCACCTGGACATTCCAGCAAGAAAAACCCCAGTGCACTAGGACTGCTTTTCCCTCCCCTGTGTTTTATGCTCTCCCCCCGCCTCCCTCTGCCGTGGGGCCACTGCGCTCAGTGATTTGCTGTGTGGCTCTCTGGTTTGCATTTTTAGTCTCATATAGATTTTACAACTATTTTTTTTCCACTCAGAATTGTTTTTCATATATAATTACATTGATTGAAGGAGATTTAGTTCATTCATTTTAAGTGCTGGTAGTTTTTCATCTTGCAAATCTACCACAGTTTATTTCATCCTGTTTTCTAAAAATAAACATTTTAGGTGTATCTACCTTTTTTCTTTTTTAGCTGTTACAAGCAATGCTTCCTTGGATTTTGCTTTTTTTTTATTTTATTTTTTTGACAGGCAGAGTTAGACAGTGAGAGGGAGGGAGGGAGGGAGAGAGAGAGAGGTCTTCCTTTTTCTGTTGGTTCACCCCCCAAGTGACCTCTACAGCTGGCGCGTTGCGGCCGGCACACTGTGCCAATCCGAAGCCAGGAGCCAGGTGCTTCTCCTGGTCTCCCATGGGGTGCAGGGCCCAAGCACCTGGGCCATCCTCCACTGCACTCCCGGGCCACAGCAGAGCTGGCCTGGAAGAGGAGCAACCGGGACAGAACCGGCACCCCAACCGGGGCTAGAACCCAGTGTGCCAGCGCCACAGGCGGAAGATTAGCCTAGTGAGCCATGGCGCTGGCTGGATTTTGCTTTAACATTTAAAATTTTTAAAAATTTTGGGGCCGGCGCTGTGGCGTAGTGGGTAAAGCTGCTGTCTGTGGCGCAGGCATCCCATATGGGCACTGGTTTGAGTCTCGGCTGCTCCACTTTGGATCCAGCTCTCTTCTATGGCCTGGGAAAGCAGTGAAGGATGGCTCAGGTGCTTGAGACCCTGTGCCCATGTGAGAAACTTGGAAGAGATTCCAGGCCCCTGGCTTTCGATCAGCCCAGTTCCGGCCATTGTGGCCATTGGGGGAGTGAACTAGCAGGTGGAAGACATTTCTCTCTCTCTCTCTGTCTCTGTCTCTGTAACTCTGCCTTTTAAATAAATAACTAAATCTTTAAAAAATTATTTGTTTTTTTTTAAACTTTTATTTAATGAATATAAATTTCCAAAGTACAGCTTATGGATTACAATGGTCCCTCCCCCCCCCCCCATAACTTCCTTCCCACCCGCAACCCTCCCCTTTCCCGCTCCCTCTCCCCTTCTGTTCACATCAAGATTCATTTTCAATTCTCTGTATATATAGAAGATCAGTTTAGTATATATTAAGTAAAGATTTCAACAGTTTGCCCTCACATAGCAACACCAAGTGAAAAATACTGTTGGAGTATTAGTTATAGCATTAAATCACAATGTACAGCACATTAAGGACAGAGATCCTACATGATATTTTTTTAGGAATTGATTAATTTTCCATGCAATTTCCAATTTAACACCTTTTTTTTTATTTTCAATTATCTTTATATACAGAAGATCGATTCAGTATATACTAAGTAAAGATTTCATCAGTTTGCACCCACACAGAAACACAAGGTGTAAAAATACTGTTTCAGTACTAGTTATAGCATTACTTCACATTGGACAACCCATTAAGGACAGATCCCACATGAGAAGTAAGTACACAGTGACTCCTGTTGTTGATTTAACAATTTGACACTCTTGTTTATGGCGTCAGTAATCTCCGTAGGCTCTAGCCGTGAGTTGCCGAGGCTATGGAAGCCTTTAGGGTTCGCCGACTTCAATCTTATTCTGACAGGGTCATAGTCAAAGTGGAAGTTCTCTCCTCCCTTCGGAGAAAGGTACCTCCTTCTTTGATGGCCCCGTTCTTTCCACTGGGATCTCACTCTCAGAGATCTTTCATTTAGGTCTTTTTTTTTTTTTTTTTTTTCCGAGTGTCTTGGCTTTCCATGCCTAAAATACTCTCATGGGCTCTTGAGCCAGATCATTTTTTTTGTTCTAGTACTAGTGGTTGAACTCTGTAATTAACACACAATTATTCTTAGGTGTTTAAATTTTAACTGAAAAGTGATCCCTGTTAAATATAAGAATGGGAAAAAGAGAGGGAGGAGATGTACAATTTGGGGCATGCCCAATCGGACTTGTCCCAAATGGTGAAGTCAGAAATGTGCCAGGGGATTCCAATACAATCCCATCAAGGTGGCATGTACCAATGCCATCTCACTAGTCCAAGTGATCAATTTCTGTTCACAATTGATCACACTGATAGGTCTACGAGTCAAAGGGATCATACAAACAAGACTAGTTTCTGCTAATACTAACTGATAGAACCAAAAAAGGGAGAGAACGATCCAACGTGGGAAGTGGGAGACACAGCAGACTCATAAAATGGCAAGATGTCCTAAATAACACTCTGGCCTCAGAATCAGCCCTTAAAAAATTATTTATTTGAAAGGCAGAGACAGATACACAGATGTGTACACATGCACACATATACACAGTTCCTACCCAAAAGCCTGCAGTGGCTGGGGCTGGGCTACCTGGGCCCATCGAGGAGCTGGGAATTCTATGCCAATCTCCCACATGGGTAGCAGGGAACACAGTTTTAGAGCCATCTTGCCTCACAGGATGCCCGTTAGCAGGTAGCTGCATTGTAAGTGGAGGAGCTGGGATTATAACCTGGCACTCTGGTATGGGATGTAGATATCCCACTAAACCACTGTGCCAAGTACCCGGCACCCATGAACCTGTTGAAGTCACTTCATTTATGGTTTATATCTCTGTTAATTTTGATCATTTTCCTGCTAATATATTTTATAATTTTCCCTGCATAGATCTTGTTTATGCTTTGATGGATATATACCTAGATATTGATGGATATATGCCTAGATATTGTATGGTTTACATTGGTAATATATTAGTTTTCCTATTGGTTATTGCTGGTACATGTAAATATTGTTTATTTTTGTTGGTCTTATACCTAAAAACATCTTTTCTGCTCTTTGAATAATTCAAAAATAATATGGTATTTTTGAATCTCATGATATTTTAGTGCAGATGTTCTGTCTGCTGCAAATAGAATAGGTTTCCAATTATCTGCTTCCTTTTCTTTTAGTACTGCATTGATGAAGACATCTAGTACCTTGTTAAATCACAGCAGTATTGTAAAGCTTATTATTTTGTTTTTGTACAGTGTGGCAGCATAAGAATTAAGCACTGCCTCTTCCCCAGAGTCTCTAATTTTTCCTTTATAATCCCTGTTAGACAAATATTACAATTTCCTGCTCTGTCTTCCATATTGGTAAATACAGTTCTGCTTTTTTGACATTTTGGCATGTCTTGATACTGAATTTTGGTATTGAAATACTGATTTGGTTGGTGTGATACCTTTCATTAAAACACAGGTCAGTGACTTCATTGACCCCTGATTCTCCGTCCAGCCCTGCCACGGGTACCCTCTTGCCCTGGTCCCCTTCCCATAAACCCTTCAATTTCCACCAACAATAGGACCACATAGGAGCTTTGTCTTGGCACATTATTCGTTTCACTGACATCTTCCGTCTATGTCACAGTTTTGCAAGGGACATCTTTATCTTATACCTATTTGTATCAAAGACAGCTGGAAAGTAGTGACAATGAGGAATGAATGGAAGATAGCCGCTGATTTTGAGGAAGCCAGGTAAAGGTTTGTCCCTGAGAGCAGTATCACATGACATGAATGATGTAAACACACGGAGCAGAAAGATCTCCTGAGGGCAGAATGGTCCTTGACTATCTCACAGCCGCCAGCACGGAAGTAACACTGGTGGCACCAGCAGGCGCAGTGCCTTGGGGCTCTTCCTCCTAGAGGTCAGGACGGCTGAGACCAGGCATGTGGAGCCTTTCTTAGAATTGGGCTTTAAGGGGCCGGTGCTGTGGCGTAGTGGGTAAAGCTGCCACTTGCAGTGCCGGCATCCCATATGGGTGCCCGTTCAAGTTGCAGCTGCTTCACTTCCCATCCAGCTCTCTGCTATGGCCTGGGAAAGCAATGGAAGATGGCCCAACTCCTTGGGCCCCTGCACCTATGTGGGAGGCCCAGAAGAAGCTCCTGGCTTTGGATCAGCCCAGCTCCAACCATTGTGGCCATTTAGGGAGTGAACCAGAGCATGGAAAACCTTGCGCTCTTGCTCTCGCTCTCTCTGCCTCTGCCTCTGCCTCTGCCTCTCTATAACTCTGCCTTTCAAATAAATAAATAAATATGAAAAAAAAATTGGACTTTGAATCCCGCAGATAGGCTTACTTAGATATTGGTATGTTCTTTACAAAATATCTCAGTGTGCTTAAGGACACTGAATTTGCAAAGTCAAGTGGATAAACCAGTGCCACCTTAAACAAGTGCTTAAATGAATCTTGTTACTGATCAACTCAGACCACCAGAAGCTATGGGGGCAGCGGTTAAGACCACAGACACTGGCCATTCTGGATTTGATTCCAGTACCATTTCTTACCAGCTTGCGGGCTCAAACACATTTTAAACCTCTTTATACCTTTGTTTTCTTATCTGTAAAATGGGTATAATTATAGTGCCCATTTCCTTAGGCTGTTAGGAAAGTTAGAGCAGTTAATGTGTGCACTGGACAACAGAGCCCAGCCTACAGTAACTGCTATACATGATTGTTAATTATCTTTGAAATGTGTAAGAATACTTATTCTCCTTCAAACTTTGCAGTGTGACTGAGGTTGTAAACCAGGCTGTCCTAGCTTTTCCGTGTTGCACAAAAAACAGGGTTCAGATTTGAAGAAGTGGTGCTGACAGCCGTCAGTGATGGCATGCTCCTTGGATTAAGCATCCCTTCAGGATTAAGAATTAAGGAGTTAAAGACAAAAGTCTTTTGGAGTTTCTTTAAATACTTCAGCTGCATACGATTAGCACATTTTTCTTGGCAGGAAGCACCTTTTCCTTTTTCGCTGGAGCGTCTTTCGTCAGCAGCCTTTCTGGTTTTTCTTCCCAAAGGCTTCCTGTGCTTCTGTCTTTCTGTCATCTGCCTCCATTCTCCTCCACGCCTCAGCACGTCCCACCCACTGCTTCCTCTCACTTAAAAAAAAAAAAAAAAAAAAAAAAAAAAAACCTCTGCTCATAGATTGTGTAGCATGCTTCCTTCCTCTGCCGGCCACTGTGTGTGTGTGGGTGGGGGGGTGGTGTGGAGGGCGCCGGCCACTTGGGAAAGGCATTGTGCGTGGCCCAGCACCTTCCTGATGTCTGTATGATGCACTGCCGGTGGGGAACCAAAAGCAGGGCGTGATCCGGTGCTGGGAAGGCAGGCTCTGAAGCCATCTGCCTGCAGGCTGAAGTCATTGCTCAGTTGTTTGCCAGGAGGTTAGCCCAGGGTGTGTGTTGTGATTGCGTAACTGCAGGCACCCTTTGCGTCCTCTGCTGTAGGTGGTTCTGTAGGCGAAGACAGGGCATCGGAGGCATCCGTGGTCCCTACAAAGCCTGGAACTCAGCAAGGCTCTGTGGCCCCTGTCTCGCCTCTCTCGCCTTGCATTCAAACATCTAGAAAATGTTCAGCATCCTCCTGAAGTCAATTCTTTGGAATTTATGATGGGAAGTGAATTGAGCCAGTGTTAGAGGTGTTTACAAATCAACTGTTGCTGAGACCCATTTCTGTAACCACTAGCAGCCAGCATGTGGTCAGTGTTGAATGTGGTATTGCATTGTTTATGTCAGCACTCTATGGAGGTCACTGTCATTTTACAGATGGGAACACTGAGGCTCTGCTGGGGATGCAGGACCAGGACACCGGCCTTCTGGGGTGTTTGTTCTAGACACTTCCTCTGTGACATAGTGCCTCTCATGCCTGGGATGTGTGCCCCACAAGGAGAAACCGAGTCTAGGGGTGCGGGAGAAGCTGCAATGTTTTAATTGTCTCCAGGTAAAAGTAGGTCTTGGTTAAAGAATGGAGAATGAAATTATGGCAGAGTACTTGTAAAGTGTCAGGACCTTGTTAAGAGGAAGTGACAAGGGGCTGGCATTGTGGTAGAGCAGGTCAAGCTGCTGCTTGTAGCACCCGTCCAAGTTCAGGCTGCTCCACATCCAATCTAGCTCTCTGCTAACGTGCCTGGGAAGGCAGTGGATGGTAGCCTAAATCCTTGGGCCCTTGCCAAGACCACAATTGAGTTTCTAGCTCCTGGCTTCAGCCTGGTCCAGCTTTAACTGTTACGGCCATTTGCAGAATGAACCAGCAGATGGAAGACCTCTGTCTGTCTGTGTCTCTCTGTTGTGCTCTCTGTCTTTCAAATAAATAAGTCTTGAAAAACACAAAACAGGAAGTGACAAGATGACCTCTCATCCATGTATCCCACCTGAGAATTCATAGTGATTGTTACACTTCCGGTAGAAGACTCGGTTGCCGTTATGTTAAGGATTAGCAGGTGTGTTCAGTGTTCAGTGCTGGAGTTGTGCTAGGGCTGTACTACATTTGGGTCTTGAATCTCTTTCACCCATGCATTTGTGTGATGTGCGAGTGCCAGGTGAGAGCGAGGTCAGTGGAGTGCTGTCCATCCCCAGTTTGCAGGGCCGGGCAGCTCCCCACTTCCTGGGACCCTGGCCATTGTCCACACACTTGCTTAGAACAGATGAAACAAGTCCAAACAGCTCGGAGGAGTCCAATGCATCCCCTGCTTAATTTAAGCCCCAATCAGGTCTAATTACCAGAGCCATATTACTTGCCGGCAATAATTTGCTTTGGGTACAACTCAGAGCTATGTTGAAAATTTTATGTTGCTATCAGAAAATTGGTTTACCTTTACGTTTTTTCCTCCGAGATTTCCCTGTGGAACATTGGCCCTCTTAATTTAGGTATCTTGTAATTTTTCTCATTAAAAAATGTGTGGCATGTGCTATCATTAGATTTTTTTTTCTAAATTGAAGTGACTTAAGTGGGTTGACATATGTGCTACAGTATAATTGTGCTGTGTTTTTGGAGCTCAAGTTAGTAATTACATCCATAAACTTATTGTCTATGGTAAAATATGTTAAGCAGTCTTTGACATGAAATTCATTAATCTGGATCAATAAACAATGTGCTGAAATGCTCTAACAAAACATCATTGACTGATGGCTATAACATGGTCCCAGACCCAAGCACTTCTCTGTGAACATAAACATTTTCTAAATAGCTTGTCAATACTGTAATTCCACAAACACACATATTTTGAAACCTACAACAAATTTGAACTATGGCATGAGCCCAATAGTTGAATTTACTTGTATATTCAGTAGGGTCTCCTGAGTATGTGTTTGAGCCGTACGATGCCAGGCTTACTTTCAGATTGGGTCATGGGATTGCAGACTTTCAAATCCTCAGGCCCTGAAACAGATGGGGACTTTGAGTGACTTGGGCCAGTGGCTACCAGCAGGTGGTGGTCAGGAGGAAACCCTCTCACTGAGGATTCTGTCTTCCCACTGTGTATCTCAGAGCACGCCAGGGCTCCCTCAGCGTGGAGTCTGTGTGGATTCTGTGTATGCCTACTGTTCTACTTTCCTACTGTTCAGTAACCTGAAAAGGCAAACTGACAAGTGTACCAGGGTCAGGGAGTAAATTTGAATTCCACGTAAGGATTTCATCAGGAATCCAATCCCAGAGTTTGCTTTCAACTTGAGACTGCAGACCTATAAAAATTACATCAATGTGAAACCTTGACAAAAGAAAAATCGCCGTGATTAGACATGTGGGCTTCACAGATAATATCTAGTTCACCCCTTCAGCATTTCTGGGAAGTGGGAGCCTGAGGAGAAAGTACTGTGTGTGGCTTTTCCGCTCAAATTGCTGCCTCCCTTCCCATCAAGCACAGAGCCGAGCTCAACGTCTGCAACGCAGCTGGAGCAGTTTTAAAGGTGAAGCCACACATCGCGCTGCTCAGGACACTGAGACTGTGCAGGGCAGGGGCGGAGGAGGTTCAGTGGTCCTTAAGGTGCCTGCTGCCTCCTCCTGGCCTCCACGTCCCTTTGCCTTTCCCCACATCTCCCTCTCACCCGACCTGTGCGCCCATCCCTCCCTCATCCCCTCCTCCCTCTCCCTGCCCCTTCCACACACACTTTTCCTTCTTCTTCCTGTCTTCATCTCTCAACCTTGCTTTCTCCCTCCCTGTTTCTGGGTGGGTCCACATCACAAAGCTCCAGCCCTCTGGTGTCTGGTCGGGTTTGGGGAGATACTGGCAGGAGGCTAGAGGGAAGCGGAGAGAACAGAGACGATGATGGAAGCCATCGCTCCGTGGCTCCTGGGGTGCCTGCACATGGTGGCTGAATGCTCCACTCAAACTCAGGGCACCTGTCAAGTGACCATGCATGCCCAGCCGTGCTCCCTCCCTCTGGGCACAGGGAGGTGAAGTATACCCTCTGTTGCTTTGTTAGTAGCCCCTTTACCACCCGATCTGAGTGCCTTCCTTCCTGCAGGAAGCCTCACGGAAGCAGTGGGGATGGTTGAATTGGTAGAGAGGAACTGTTCATTTATTGGCTTAGTGTTTATTGAGCACCTACTCAATGTCAGGTAGAGGGCAGGTGTTGTGATACAGCAGCTTCTGTCCCTGCTTGTGACACCATATTGGAGTGTGGGTTCGAGACCTTCCTCTGTTTGTGGGTGCAAGGCCCACCTCTGTTTATCACTAATGTGCACTCTGGGAGGTGGAAGATGATGGTTTAAATGCTTGGGTCCCTGCCACCCATATTGGAGATCTGGAGGTAGTCTCTGTCTCCTGACAGCTCTGGCTGTTGTGGGCATTTGGGGAGTAAGGCAGTTGATGGAAGATCTCTCTCTGCCTCTCCTTCTGCCTTTCAAATAAATACAAATAAATTTGTAAAAAAGATGTCATTATATAGGTTGTTGTTAAAACGGAAGTATCTGCAGTGGGTGTTGTGGCACAGCAGGTTAAGCTGCCACTTGAGACACTCTTGTCCCATGTCTGAGTGCCCATGAACAGGTCTCACGCAGGCTTCTGATCCAGCTTTCTGCTACTGCACACCCTGGGAGGCAGCAGATGACAGTTCCAGGACGTGGGTCCCTGCCACACACCAGGGAGACCCAACTGAATTCCAGGATCCTAGCTTTTGTGTGGCACAGCCCTGGTTGTCATGGGCATTTGGGGAATGAACCAGCAAATACCTCTTTCTGCCTTTCCATTAAAAAATAAATAAATAAACTTAAAAAAATGGAAGTATTTAGTATTTGAAAAACATTTTAAACTGATATAAAATTATACATATTTTGACTATCAATACATATTATGTCAATACATATGCATTTTAAAATTAGGGGGTAATATTTTAAAAATCTATTAAAAATAATAGTACATAGAATATATGTACCAGTGCGTGTAGTACATGGATATGGGAAAAAATGAATAAATAAATGACTGAAGTTTTGGACACACCTAAAACTTCTTAACGAGTTCCCTGGGTGATTCCTGTCTCCTCACATTTGAAGAACTATTCGCTCACTGGATTTTTTAACTGCAGGTCACATCCTCAATTTAGCAGGTAGAGAGCAGCATTTGTCTGAAAGGGAGCTCAGCTGGCTCAGGAACTGGAGTGTGTTGCTGGCAGTATTGGCAAGTATTGTTCCATTGTGCTCATTGTGGGCATTGCGCTGAGACAGACAGCTGCTGGGTCAGGTTCTGTTCTCAGAGACCGATTGCTCCTTTGGCTGTTCCCTTGTGGTGACTCACCTCTTGAGCTAATTTGAAACACCAGGCTTTGAAAGGAGATGAGAGAAAAATGATCCACTCTCCTCATTACCAGATTATTAATTATGGAGGTTTTTTTGAATTATTCAGTGATCAGTTCCATAGGTTTTAGAAGCTATGACATTGTAATGGAGAGGTGTTCTGTCTTCTAAATGGCACATTTCTTTGATGTTCATTAAGTTTCTGATCCCTATTTTGATATCCTGGATGACTGTTAAATCTCCAAGACTTGTGAATTCCATCAATCAATTTATTTTAATGGAGTGCTTTAATTTTTTTTTAATTTCTCATTGCTTTATTGATATTCAGGGATCCGTTAATGGTACCTGTTTATAGTAGCTTTGTTGTATTAAAATATTGTGTTTAGCCAGAGTTTTCATTGAGGGTCCAGTATGTTTTTCAAAAACAAAAACTATCTGAGGACTCCGTGGAGAAGTTTATCTAATAATGCTTGTGATTCTTTTCAGAATTAAAACTGGGTTTGTTTTTTTTGGGAGGAGGGCAGCATTGTGGCACAGCAGGTTAGGCCACCTGTGATGCTGGCATCCCACATCCGAGAGCTGGTTATGTCCGGCTGCTCCACTTCAGATCCAGCTCCCTGCTAATGCTCTGGGAAAGCAGTGGAGGATGGCCCCAGTGCTGGAGCCTTTGCTCCCATAGGGGAGACCCAGATGGAGTTCCATTTCCTGGCTTTAGCTCCCAGCCCTGTTGATGGTGGCCATTTGGCAAGTGAACCAGCAGATGAAAGATATCGCTTTCATGAAAGATGTCTTTCAAATAAATAAATAAATAAATACATAAGTAGTAGAAAAATAAACTGTTTTGGGAGTGGGCATTTGGCTAGGGGTTAAGATACTGGATAGGATAATAGAGTCCCTGCTCTGTTCCTGATTCCAACTTCTTGCTAAGTTGTGCTTTGGGAGGCATCAGGTGATACAGGTCAACAGGCTGAGTCTGCCACCTGCAATGGAGACCTGGACTGGGTTCCTGGCTCCTGGTTGTTGCCAACATTTGGGGAGTGAATCAGTAGACGAGGGCTCTCTCTGTCTCTAAGTATGAATTTATGCCTCTTGCATTAATTGGATTAATTTTTTTAAAGATTTTATTTATTTATTTGACAGAGTTTACAGACAGTGAGAGGGAGAGACAGAGGAAGAGGTCTTCCATCTGCTGGTTCACTCCACAAGTGGCTGCAACAGCCAGAGCTGGGCCGATGTGAAGCCAGGAGCCAGGCGCATTTTCTGGTTTCCCATGCAGGTGCAGGGGCCCATGCACTTGGGTTATCTTCCACTGCTTTCCCAGGTCACAGCAGAGAGCTGAATCAGAAGTGGAGCAGCTGGGTCTTGGACCAACACTCATATGGGATTCCGGCATTGCAGGAAGAGGGTTAACCTACCATGCCACAGTGCCAGCCCCAGCTGCAGTTGATTGAATTTTAAAAATTTAAGAAAATGTTTTGAATGAACTTTTAGGAAGTAGTCTAGGAGCCCTTGAAACATTTAAATGGTAGATTATGTGATTTTCTGATTTTTTTTTAATTTTTAAAATTTTTAGACTAGAAATGTCTCATAGATTTAACAGCAGAAAAAAATGATCCCAATGCCAGAATTATAGATATTCCTCGTTTTAAATTTTCTTTGTGGGACTCATTTTGAGATAGTCACTTATACCCAATTTAAAGAGACTTTTATACATAGTCTGGTGTCAGCAACCAAGTTCATCAGGCACCCATAATTTCACAGCTGATCTGTTGTTTTCCCACAGATCATTCTTATAAGTATGTTTACATGACGCATGTTACACTAAAGTACTGAGCTATCAGTTCTGTGATGTTAAGGGAACGGTAATTTGTTTAAAGTATACTCTGCAGCGTTAAGAAATGTTTACAATTTCTCAGTGGCTTCACAGGTGAAGGCTTGGTGAAAGCACTTAGCAGAGATGTTCTGGGGTCCACTCCCCACATGTGATGAAGGATGTTCCTGGATTCGGCATGCATTTGCTCTCCCTTCGTGATCTTATGGAAGTTTGTTGACATGACTGCAGGGCGCTGCTTGTCTGCGTGGTAGGCATCACCAGCACCATGACTTTGGTTGGTCTACCAAGGCAATGGAGTGCCCCTCTGTTTCTTCAGCAGCAGTGGTGAGGAACCCAACTCCCTCAAGCCCATGGCAGTGAAGAGCCCCTGTTTCTATATGTGAATAAACCTTTGAGTTCAGAGCCCCTGGGATCCGCCCGGGGCCAGCCTAGTATTTTGCTGATGTGGGGGTATTAGCCAGGAGGTGCACGGTACCAGGGTTCTGACTTCTTCTGAAATGATGGATACTGGAGACTGAAGGCTGTCATTGAGGAGGAAAAATGGATTCTTGAGACTTAGAATTTGGGAAAACAAAATGAAGTCCTACAATTTGCTTTTACTGATGGCATGAGTGGTAGGATTTTTTTCTTTTAACTTTGAAAACTATGTGAACATATTTGTTAAACAGTGTCTTGGTCTGTATTCTGTTGCTATAGCAAAACACTGGGGACTGGGTCATTCATCAAAAATAGAAGTTGATTTGGCTCATGTTCTGGATGCTGGAAAGGCCAAAAACATGGTGTAGGCATCTGCTGAGGGCTGTGCTGCTACTTCATAGCACAGCAGAGGGCATCACACAGTAAGACGGAGCAGGTGCGTTAGCTTGGGTCTCTCTTCTTCTTTTTTTTTTTTTATTTATTTTTTATTTTTATTTTTTTTGACAGGCAGAGTGGACAGTGAGAGAGAGACAGAGAGAAAGGTCTTCCTTTTTGCCGTTCGTTCACCTTCCAATGGCTGCTGCGGTAGGCGCGCTGTGGCCGGCGCACCATGCCGATCCGATGGCAGGAGCCAGGTGCTTCTCCTGGTCTCCCATGGGGTGCAGGGCCCAAGGACTTGGGCCATCCTCCACTGCACTCCCTGGCCACAGCAGAGAGCTGGCCTGGAAGAGGGGCAACCGGGATAGAATCCGGCGCCCTGACCGGGACTAGAACCCAGTGTGCTGGCGCCGCAAGGCGGAGGATTAGCCTAGTGAGCTGCGGTGCCGGCCTAGGGTCTCTCTTCTTCTGATAATGCCATTAATGCCATCATATGGGGCCCACTCATGCCCTCCTGTAGCCTAATTACCTCCCAAAGGCTCCCTCTGCAGCTTCCATTGACACAGGAACTCCTGTTGAACTGACTGAGCTCCAAGTATTGTTCATACTTTCCCTGAATATGTGTAGGGGTCTGGAAAGTAGCAAGACTGGGTGAAGAGACAGAAAGTGCTTTCCAGTTAGGGTCTGCCTAAGAAGCAGGCATGCATAGCTTCTTCTTCTTTTTTTTTTTTTTAAGATTTTATTTATTTATTTGACAGAGTTACAGTGAGAGGGAGAGACAGAGCTATCTTGGGTTATCTTCCACTGCTTTTCCAGGTCACAGCAGAGAGCTGGATCATAAGTGGAGCAGCTGGCTCTCAAACCAACATTCATATAGGATGCCGGCACTGCAGGTGGAGGGTTAACCTACCGCGCCACAGTGCCAGCCCCAGCCCCAGCCCCAGCGATTGATTTTTTTTTTTTTTAACAGGCAGAGTTAGATAGTGAGAGACAGAGACAGAGAAAGGTCTTCCGTCCGTTGGTTCACCCCCAAATGGCTGCTACGGCCGGCGCACTGCGCCGATCCGAAGCCAGGAGCCGGGTGCTTCCTCCTGGTCTCCCATGTGGGTGCAGGGCCCAAGCACTTGGGCCATCCTCCACTGCACTCCTGGGCCACAGCAGAGAGCCGGACTGGAAGAGGAGCAACCGGGACTAGAACCTGGTGTGCCGGCGCCGCAGGCGGAGGATTAGCCTAGTGAGGCGCGGTGCTGGCCCCAGAGATTGAATTTTAAAAAGGTCTTCCTTCCATTGGTTCACTCCCCAGATGGCCGCAACGGAAGCCAGGGGCTTCTTCCAGGTCTCCCATGAGGGTGCAGGGGCCCAAGCACTTGGGCCATCTTCTACTGCTTTCCCAAGCCATAGCAGAGTGCTGGATTGGAAGAGGAGCAGCTGGGACTAGAACCGGTGCCCATGTGGGATGCCAGCGCCGCAGGTGGAGAATTAACCTGCACCACAGCGCTGGCCCCCATGCTTAACTTCTTAATGAATTAACTTCTCAGATTTTTCCATTTAGAATCTAACTGTGTGCACCTTTCTACAAAAATCTCAACGTCACCAAACTCTTAAGATTATAGATACAACCAGTCAGGACCATTTTTTTTTTTAAGCAGTAGCATACAATATGATAACTCTACTGAAAATTAAGGTTTGTTTACGACATGAGTCATATGGGGAAAAACCTGCTGTGAGCTGTTCGTAATTCCTTTAGTTTCATTCCATATGCAATTCATTAAAATGTCATTTATCTTCCAGGTTCTTCCTTGGTTTCTATTAAGATGCATTACTGGAATTTCTTTGTAACTACATTGATTACTTTCTAGGCTCATTTGTTCATCACAAGCAGGCTGTTGGTACAGATTCATTGTGCTTGATGATAAATGACATAGACTGCAGACCAGGTTTTAAAAACTTACCTCTTCCAGGATGTGCTTGCTCTCTCATTAAGCAAGACTTCCACCCACTGGGAGTTTAAGATTCAGATCCCCAGGTTTAATATCAACATCTGCCCCCTGCTGAGTTCATGCTACAATTAGCTAATTAAAAAAAAATAACATTTTCACCTTGGTGTCAGAGGAAGAGCAATAAACCACAGGCCCAGGATTTAGTTAATTTGCACATTGACTGTAATTGTGTATTTAATGCTGAGATTAATTTTTCGGTGATGAGTGGGAACCTGGCAGTGTGTGTTGGGACTCTTAAATCAGTTGTAATCATTCCATAGGGAAGTAAATAAGAGCAGATAGTTCTCCAGATGTATGAATGAAGATATTTATTTATTTACCTATGATAACTTCTTTAAGGGAAAGAAAAAAGCATGAAAACCACTGGCTGGTATAACAGTTTAAAGGGGAGAAATCAAACTGAATAAATCTATGATTCTTTTTTCCCAGAAACTCGATTTCTCCTGCAAACACTAATGATTCTATTGAAAAGGGAAGTCATGCTCTGTATTTCACTTGTTTTTGTTTTGCCAATGAATATCATTTCTGCTATTAAAGCTTAGACTATTCTATTATTACAGCTTAGTCAGTGAGTATCATTTCTATTAAAGCTAGAACATTTTCTAGGTCAGCTGAGTTCCTGGACTATTTCTTTGCCTATCTTCAGAAGAGGGTAGAGAAAGAATTCATGCTGGCAGGGCAGGTCCTAGGGGAAACATGATCCTGACTTGCAGTGTTACTTATGGCACTTTCTTTTTGAAAGGTAAGCATTATACCATGGACACGGGAGCAACAATGGTTGGCAATTCAAGTGGGCGTGATTGATACATGTCTTAAAAGTAATAGCGCTATTATTCCTCGAAGAAAAAGTGAATTCTGAAGTCCTGTAGTTCGGATGTTACATTTTTAGCTAAGTGCAGTTTGGGGGACGCTTCCTCATAGGTTAGCCCTCATCTGAGAGCTGTTCTGCCTGAGTTGTGTCACTTGTATCGGGGCCTTTACGCCATCCAGGGTTTTGTGAAACCGTATCTCTGTTGCCTTCTCATCTCTCCTCCCAGAAGCGGTTGTTCACAATGGGTAGTGCTTGCTGCTTAAGTTTCTTGTCCATCTCTGGAAGACGGAGAGCTATATACCATTTGTGAACACACCTGTTCTGAACCTCTATAAAAGCGAGCACTGTCTGTTGTGTGTCTTCATGTTGGCATGGGATGAATGACGGGGCGATGTCAAGGCTCTCCACATGACCCATTTGTTCACTGTATAATTAGCAGCGTTTGTTTAGGAGAGACCATCCTTTTATGTGGGTTTAAGTTATAAACTTAATGATGAATCTTTATCTGTGCCTGTCAAATATACTACACAATTAGAGGCAGAGTTTTCTGGTGGCTGCCAGACCCCAGGAATTGCGCCAGGAGGGTGGAGAGAGGAGATTCTATGGCAAGAGATGTGGCATGATGTTGGGGATGGTTGCGACTTCCCTGTCATTCTGCGGAGAGCCCCAATGGGGGGACAAGTGGAACCCTGTGCCTGATCCCTGATGCTTCTGATATTTCAGGAAGACTGACTTCGTGTTCAGGGAAATCATGTTCCAGTTTTTCTTAGTATCTTGAAATATAATTAGAGGCAATGACGAGATAATAGAAAAATGAAGAGTTGGTGGGAAACAGCTTCATAGCTGAAATGACTGTGTTTGTGACTTTCTTACAGTCAGGCGTACGCAAAGCTGCTTTCACTCAAACTACTTGCATGTGGCATGTGCGTGGGGGTGGGGGTGGGGGAGGCGTCTTGTGTTGTTATGTTGGCGTTTAACTAAGACAGTGAACCGTGCCGTTAAAAACTGTCCCTCTCCCTTTCTGACCATCTTCCCGTCATCTCACACCCCCGCCTTCTTCCTTCCCGCCTCTCGTTCATTCCCCATCTCCCATTCACTGCCAGGAAGGGCAGCCTCCGAAGAGCCATTTCAACTCAGCCCGCCATCGCCAGAGACTAGTGGAGCCGGCGGCTTCAAAAGTGAGTGTGTCCCATCGCCCTGGGCAGTGGGCGTGCATGGCATGTGTCTGCCTGTGGCCAGGCGGGTTGTGGGGTCTTGTGTATGCCAGTAAATTCGCACCCTTTGGAATATGGAATATGGAATATGGACGAGGCAGCATCTTCTCTGTTAATTCAAGGCCATGTACACCAGTGGTGTTCGGGTACACATTTAAAGCCAGCTGAAAACGAAGCAGAGACCCTGATGTATAGTATTTGCTGGTTTTTGTCATGTACCTATTCCCAACATGGCCATTTTCAAATACCCATGGGACGTCTTTGAACTTAGAGCTGGGAGGTGACACTCACAGTAGTGTCCTTCAAGCAATGTTGTATCATAATTCTTTCTCTAATGTAAAGATATAATTAACAGAAACCCTAATAAAATAGAGCAAACTAATTAGGAGGTGGTCTTTTAAAAAAAGATTTATTTATTTATTTGCAAGGCAGGGTGAAAGAGTAGTGAAAGAAAGAACTTTCATCTGCTGGTTCACTCTCCGTTAAGGCTGGGCCAAGCCCTAGCCAGGAGCCAGGAATTTCATTTGGGTCTCCCACATGAGTGACAGGAGCCCAAGTATTTGAGTCATCTTTTGCTGTTTCCCAGGCACATCAGCAGAGAGCAGGATTGGAAGCTGCGTATCCAGGACTCTAACCCATGTTCTGATATGGGGCATGGGTGTGTCTACTGGTGGCTTAACCCATGGCACCACAGTGCCCACCCCAGAGATCTTATTTTTAAAAAAGTCTATTATTTGTGTTTACTCGAAATGCGGAGAGAGAGAGAGAGACACAGATCTTCCATCTGCTGCTGGTTCACTCTCCAACTAGCTGCAACAGCTAATGCTGGGACAGGCCGAAGCCAGGAGCTAGGAATCCCACAGGGGTCTCCTACATGGGTGGTAGCGTCCATTGCCTTCCATTGCCTTCCCAGGCAGATTATCAGGTGGCTGGGTCAGAAGTGGAACAGCTAGGACTACAGTTGGCACTCAGATACAGGATATGGGCACCCCAAACAGAAGGTTAACTCATTGTTCAACAACGCCAGCTGCCACTTTTGTGTATCCATCACTGTTGCTTTCAATATAATGTGTTTGCTCGTCAATTGAGGCACATTAAAAATATTTATTTGTAAGATCACACACACACATACACACACCACAACAGAGACAGAGAAGAGAGATCTTCCATCTGCAGGTTAAATGACCACAACAGCCAGGGCTGGGCTGGACTGATGCCAGGAGCCTGGAACTGCATCTGGGTTTTCTACCTGTGTGTCAGGAACTCAAGTACTTGAGCCATCATCCACTGCTTCCCAGGTGTATTAGTGGGGAGCTGGATTGGAAGCAGAGTGTCCGAAACTATGAAGTGTTCCAGTGTGGGATATGGAGGTCCCAAATGGCAGCCTAACCCATGGTACCTCAACACTCACCCCAGAAATCCTTTTTTAAGATATATTTACTTATTTATTCAAAAAGGAGAGAGGGAAAGGTACATAGAGAGGGAGAGAGAAAGAGATCTTTAATTTGCTGGTTTACCACCCAAATGGCTGCAACAGCCAGATCTGGGCCAGGCCTATGCCAGGAACCAGGAGCTCCATCTGGGTCTCCTGCACTGGTGGCAGGGGTCCAGTACTTGGGTGGTCACCTGATGCCCCCTGTGGTGTACCCTAGCAGGAAGCTGGATTAGGAAGTGGCATTGGCAAGATTCAAACCAATGCAATCTAATATGGGATGCATGTATCCCAAGCCACATGTTAACTGCTGTGCCAAACACCTACCCACATATCCAACTTTTTTTTTTAAAGATTTATTTATTTATTTGAAAGGCAGAGTTATACAGAGAAAGGAGAGTCGGGGTGGGGGGGGTGTCTTCTATCGATGGTTCACTCCCCAGTTGGCCGCAATGGCTGGAGCTGTGCCAATCCGGAGCCAGGAACAACTTCTGGGTCTCCCATGCGGGTGCAGGGGCCCAAGGACTTGGGCCATCTTCTACTGCTTTCCCAGGCCATAGCAGAGAGCTGAATTGAAAGTAGAGCAGCCGGGCCTCAAACCGGCACCCATATGGGATGCCAGGGCGCTAGCCCGCTGAGCCATGGTGCCAGCCCCAACTCTTTTTGACAGACAGCAACGGTCATAAGTACCATGAGTGGGATTTTAGGAGAGGATTTTTGCTAATTCCACACAGTTTAAGTCAGACTCAAGCCAACTGAATTACACCTAGACTTTTATTTATATTTATGAGTAAATAGGCATAGAGCGTTCACAGAGCTTGTCTGAAAAAAATGAAGTCCACATGTTCTGGTGAAAACAAGCAACCCAGACCCTCCTACCCAGATGCTAGATGTAGCCATTTAGCAGCTGACCCTCCGATGCCAGTGTTAAGGATAGAAAGCGCAGGTCTTCCTAGATTCTTATGCCATGTTCATCCACTGGTGAAGAATGTCTCTAACATTCTCCTGGCTACAGTTAGTTAAGCACCACTTGTTTCAGTAATGAGAGCCATGAGACTAGCAAGTTCCCAACAAAAAAGCCATCTGAGCATTTCTGTGAACAGCCTTCCTGGTGCTAAGACACAGATGCCACTGGTTGAGCGCTAGCTGCCCACAATGGGGAGAATTCTGTTTGGGCCATTGTGTATCCGACATGACTTTAGTCAATAATCCTATCACATCACCTCCCATGACGTATTGGAGAGCAGACTGCAGCTGTCACAGCCCTTTGTCACACTTATTAAGTGCCTTGGTTTTCCCTTTTCCCCTTGTGCCCCCAAACAACTCTGGCTCTGGGTCCCGGTGAGGGAATAGTGGGGGTTTTATTGGTACATAAGAGACAAAAATGAACTGGTTTTGAGTAAGTCCGGTGATTTCATCATTTGAGAACACAGAGGATAGCTGCAGGTGGCAGGCCCTTCTCAGGCCCTACCTTACTAACAAGGCACTAAGATGTGAGAATGAAGTCTGTCCACTGGGGGACACATAGGGCACCTCTTGGTCGGACAGCTCAGCATGTGCTGTTGTTCTCCCTCTTTTTTTTTTTTTTTTTTTTTTTTGCTTTCATTCTGTCTTGGCATGTACAGGAATGCTGTGCCTCACCACAGTGCATTGTATTCCCTGGAAAGTAGCTCATGTTCTTCCACTGGTCTGTTGTTTTGAGTGAGAATCGTGGCTTTTTGTGCTAGAAAACTTTAATAGCAACTCATTAAATTGCTATAAAGAAGCTGCCTGATGCATTAATAGGTTATGTGATTACCAAATAAGTTTAAAAGGTCAGATCCTTTCCTTCTGCAGAAGTGGTAGGAATTTGAGAAGGGCCTAAAAATCTTTTCTAACACTGAGAAGTGATGGGAGAAGCCACCGTGGGCTGTGCAGATGCACTGCTTGGAGAATAAATGGCAAATGGAGATGCGCATCTGTGAAGCCAGTGACCTTTCATTGTAAGCACACTTGGCTTCGTATCTGTACTCTATCATTTTCAACTCAATAACCTGAGTTGTAGGAAAGAATTCTTCCAAATTACAGGTTCCCTTGTTTCAGGGGTCAGTAACAATTTATGGTAAACCAGCTGCCAAATCTTCGGAGACCAGTGATTTTGTTGTGAGTCTGCATTGTATAATCTGGGGAGAAGTGTGGCCAGGTAGAAGCAGTTAGCTTCCCAATAGCCATAGGATGTGGTGCATAGAATATACTACTAGACAGGCTTGTGCGACACCAGCTCTTGGCCTTGGATGGTCACTTAACGCTGAACCTCTGCTGCTCTAGATGTTCTCATCCATGAAATGAGGAGAGCATTATGAAGCGCTCTCTCAATGAAACAACGGTGGTGTTTTTCTTGTCCATCAAGCTGGTATATCTAACTAGACGTTTTGTCCTGTAGTCCCAGACTTTGGAATGGTATTTCTCACTCCTCAAATCTCAGCTACTGACATCATTCCTCATTACCTGGCAGGCTTTGCTACTAGGCTGTCTTTTATCAGTGGCTTCCATGGAAGGCAACTTTGAAAGCAATGAGGAAAATATGGACCAGAAATGAAGGGTTCTTTTTCACCAGAGGAGTTGGACTTTTTTTTTTTTTTTTTACTGTGAATTTTTCTTTGCGTTAGAAAGTCTTTTGTGCTTTGAGGATAGGAAAACAAGCTTTAAAACCATTTTATTTGAATAAAAGTAAAGGGTTAGGGGGAAATCAAAGACAGATAATGCGCCTGTGATTGGCTAAGCTTGTCCACCAGGAATTCCTAAAGTGTCTTTCACTTTGAGAATAGCTCACCTGTGGGTCCCCCAGTGTGAGTGCTGTAACACAGCAAATGAACAAAGAATGGAGCCAGGCGGGCGATAGGAATAATAGTTCAAAGACCCCAGAGCAGCTCTGTGTGGAGCTGGGAAAGGCCTCTGTGAAATGAGAATCAGTTGGCTGTGGTAGCACCAGGGACAGGATCTGGGGGACAAAGGAGGGCACGGGAGGGTACAGAGGATGCGTTTTCAAGTCTCCTGGCATTTCAGCACAAAAGAAGGATGGCGATTTATTCTAGATGAGCTTTCATTTCACACTGGAAGCTTTGCTGCTCCTGAATAAACAGGTTCGTGAAGATTGTATTGAAATTTTGAGGCTGGGAGAGTAAATAGTGACAGGCATAGCATCTAATAAATTTCAAAACTAGAAAGTGTCTTAACAATGTATTTCTTAAAAAAAAATTCAAATTACCCAAATGCACGGATCATCCAACTACCAAAAAATGTGCATGCAATTCTAAGATTCATTGTTTCAATCTGCTGTAGGGCTTGGGAATCCTTTTTACTCATTCTCAGCAATTTTTTTCCCTTTTTCTAATGAGAACAAGGTTTAGAAAACCTGGGCTTCCCTGCTGGGAAAACCAGCCCAGAGCTATCTCAGAGCAGATGGCTCTCTTTTCTCACTACTATAAACCTTTTAGGATTGATCTTTTTTTTTTCTTTTTCATTTTTACCTATCTGAAGAGTTAACGTGTTTGAGACCTTAGAAGTCCACTATTCAGAGGGGGCAAGCAGTTGCCTTGACTAGAGAGCGTAGGTGCATAGAGGATGTAAAATAAAAGCAATGGGAAATCTTAGCTCCCTGTACTATTGAAGGGAAATATAGGTTGAGTTTGAAACATGAAGGGGCAGGCTTTAAAATATCTACATTTTTGAGCCTTATTTTGCATTGAGTTTCTGGGTGGTAATTAACGCTTTCTGGGCCCTGGAATTTCAAGTGTTAAAGGATAATTTCTTTTTTGGAGGATGCAATACTTGTTACTATATTTAAGGACATAGAAAGATGGGGAAGGGACTGGAAGACTGGTTTCCATAATTATTCTGGGAGTATTTTAGTCACATAAAATGCACTATGTCAACTTTGTTATAAAAGTCTTTAGGAATGATAAATTTCTATTAGAAATCTTTGAGGCAGCTTATAGTTCTTGTTGTTTTCACATCATCCATCTAGAAATTATTTTTGGTCCCGACTAACATGAGCCTGAGTCTCATTTCTGAAACTTGTTAGCTACCACTTTGAGCCAATTACTTAATCCCTCTGAGAAAGCCACCATTCAGTTTTCTTATCCGAAAAATGAAGAACAAAACAACATCAGCCTGGTCAGGTTGTGGGGATTAAATGAGATAATGCATGAAATACCACATGGTCAGATATTTAATGAGTACCAAATTGTATGACTACTCTCATCATAGTTATTATGTAGCTGTTATTTAACTTTTCTGTGATTCCCCCCCCCCCATTTTATAAAGTAAGGGAATATGACCTTAGCATTAAGTAACAGATTGATTTACTCACTTGAAAAATGGAACAACAGAGAGAGAGGTTCACTGGTTCACTCCCCAAATGGCTGCAATAGCCAGTGCTAAGCCAGGCCAAAGCCAGGAGCCAGGAGCTCCATCTGGGTCTCCCATGTGGGTGGCAGGAAGCCAAGTACTTGGGTCATCATCTGCTGTCTCCCATGTGTGCCATCAGGAAACTGAATTGGAAGCCTGGAGTAGCTGTGACTTGACTCAAGCTCTCCAATATGGGATGTAGGCATCACACGAAGCAGCTTAACCTGCTGTGCTGCCCCCGGGCCACATTAAAGGTCCATGTAGAGTGGGCATTGTGGCCAGACAGACTGAGCCACAGTTTGGGATACCCACACCCCATATTGGGGCTCCTGATGTTTAATACTGCCTCTGCTTTCACTAATGTGCACACTGGGAGACAGCAGACGATGGCTCAAATGCTTGTTTTTTTCTGCTCCTATGGGACACCAAGATGGAGTTCCTGGCTCCTGGATTCAGTGTGGCCTGGCTCTGACTGTTGCAGGTATTTGTGCAGTGATCCAGGAGATAGAAAAATCTCCTGTCTTTGTCTCTGTTTCTCTGCCTTTCAAATAAGCAAGAACAAATGACATTTTAAAATAATTGTACACTTACACACTGCTTATTTTTTGAGTGGCTACTGTGCACTCAGTGGTGTGTTAGGCAAGGAAGAACATAACTTGTAGGGTTGAGTTACCCGCGAGAGTGTAATTTAAGTGGAAAAGAAAGCAAAGGGAGCCATGAATTGTAAAACAAACAATATCAGTGCCATGTTGATTTTGAGTGGCGGGAGTTCTGGCAGTCAAAAAAGCCTCATTGGGAGTGGTGGTTTTTCATCTGGGCTAGGACTTGGTCAGCAGCACATGTGCAGGCTCGCACATGCATGAGTGCACGGGTGCACGGAGTAGTTCTTGGCCCAGCTGGAGCGGAGGACAGGTGACACAGGTTGAGACGTGCCATGTGCTCGTCTCTTGGCCCTTCGCAGTCTGTGAACAGCTCTGAGCTCATGCAGATGTATTTTCCAATTCTGTGGATTATCTGGGAAGCCAAGGGAACTGCTTTTTATCTCCACATGGGTTCCGTGGGGAATGACATCATCGACCTCATCGGGAATGTGGCTATAATTAGGTGGTCTGGTGCAGCCATTCCACAGAGTGAATCAGTGTTGAGTTAAATTAGACATAGTCCGCCCTGTGACCCAGCTTACTGCTGATCCTAAACAAGTGGCCTCTGTAGAGGACCCAGACATGGGTGTCTCGTGCAGCATTCTTCAGACCGTTACGGGTATGGTGGTGTAGGCAGCTGGCAGGATGGTTGGGAAAAAAGAGTGATGTCATTGAGTCACAGCCAGAGCCTACAAGGATGTGCAACAATGGGGATGTAGCTTAAAATTAGAGTTGGTTGTGTAGCGTCGCACTCTTCATGTTGCATGGTGTCCGTGTGCATCTTCCAGGGGCATGTGCAAAGAGCTGCATGTTACTGGGACACATTAGAAAGGGGTTGGGGGAGGGCCTGGGACTGGACATGCAAGTTAAGAGACCTGGGTGTAGCCATGATGTGCTCTGGGTGGGGGCCCCATGCCCTCTCCTCTTACACTTGAAATAGAAACACACAGACTGAGAGATCCTCTTTGTAGGAGATTACACGTTTCAAAAGGGGAAGAGGCCTCCTGGGAGGCAGCGTTGCTGTTAGGAGTCCGAGTGTGGCTGACACGGCAGGGCAGACATACGTGGGCACTTCAACATTCATGGGAAATGGGATTAAAAGGTAAATTTATTTTGGCTCAAAAATATTTGAAATCCGTGCATAGCTGTCTCGTAATGCGAATTATTTTTCATGGGGTTTTAGAAGACCCTGCATAGGTGAACTCCTTTTGTCCTCACAGCAACCTTGGGGTGCTTGGAGCTGTTTTGTTGCCTTTGTGCAGGAGAGGCAACTGAGTCACAGTAAACGTAAATGATGTTCATGGGAAGCTAGCGTGAAGCTGAATTTGAAGCAGAGTTGCCAGGACTAGAATCAGGCACTCTGAAGTGGTCACTGTAGGCCTCCCGAGCAGTACCTAAACCACTGTGCCACAATGCCTGTCCCAAGATCCCAAGATGCTGTCTTCTTCTTCTTCTCCTCCTCCTCCTCCTCCTCCTCCTCCTCCTCTTCCTCTTCCTCCTCTTCTTCCTCCTCTTCTTCTTCCTCCTCCTCTTCCTCTTCTTCTTCCTCCTCCTCTTCTTCTTCTTCTTCTTCAAGATTTATTTATTTATTTGAAAGGCGGGATGAGTGAGAGCGAGCACTTCTATTCACTGGTTCACTCTCCAAATGGGTGCAACAGCCGGTGTTGGGCCATTCTTAAATCAGGAACCAGGAGCTTCCTCTGGGTCTCCCATGTAGGTGCAGGGACCCAAGGACTTGGGCCATCTTCCATTGCTTTCCCAGGTGCATTAGAGAGCTGGATTGAAAGTGGAGCAACCAGAACTCGAACCAGTGCCCATATGGGATGAGGCAGTGCAGGCAATGGCTTTACCCGTTAGGCGACAGCACAGGCTCCAAGACCCTTTTCTTAACCATCCTGAATGGCTGTCTCCTGATGGACTAAATAAAAGGGGCCCCCAGCAGTGCTCTCTTTTCCTACAAAAGCTTAACATTGGTACATGCCAGGCAATCCCCTGTACTTCCTTTCTGTGGGAGCAGTTGTTTCATTTGTTCACTCTGTGTGCATGTGTGTGAAACTCCTGAGTGAAATATGATGTAGATTCACAAATACAAAGCTTGATGAATTTCCACAAATGGAACCATTCGCCGCTATCAGCGCCCACATCTAGAAATAGAACACAACCGGCATCCTTGAATAAGAAAAGAAAATAAAAACTTCTGTCATTTTTATGGGGCACTAAATTATGGTGGTGGAAAGCACCACCATGAACTACCTAAGCCTTCCAAAGCAGAAGCACTAGAAATGTAAATTGCTGCAGGTGTCAGGTGTTGCCAAGGCACAGAGAACCCGCCTACCTTTTCATTGATTTTATCACAGTGAGCGGCTCCAGTAATAACTGCCCGAGGGGCACAGATGCCTCATGGAGGAATGGGGAGAAATCTCTGAATGAATTTAAAGGCAACCTTCTGTTATCAAAGGAGGACCCTGTTTGGGCTGTCAGCATTGGCTAGGCGTCAGTAAGTAGGTGGCTAGATAAACAGATACTTGCCACAACTGGGAAGACCGCAAGGAAGACTGCCATGGCGGGTGATGGGTGTGTTCATCCCTGCTCCGGTCATTCTTTAACTGTGCCACAGCTGTCATTGGTGTTCAGTGTCAGCTCCTCTGGGCCACATGTGCCAGTTTTGCAGGATGCCACTATGACAACATGCATCACACTAAAAAAAGTGTCCTCCCACACCCCGAAGGATCGATTCCTTCTCTTTAAGGCCAGGAAGGGTGCATTTCAGGGAAGGTGTTTATCATGTCTCCTACCTCCCTGGTGAATCTGTGCGCAGACTCTCACTGACTTGGGGGAGGGTAGCACAGCGAAGTCGCACCACTTGCACAAGGCCCCAGAACTAGTTAAAGGGGAAACCAGGGTTCAGACCAGTCCATGTCCAACCTTAACGTCAAGCTGTGTTCCTTGTGAGCACCGTCACGGAGCAGAAAGGTTCCTTTCCCAGGGCGTGTCCAATAGCTACACAGGGTTTCTCAGGGTCCAGGCCACCGTGCCACTTCTTTGAGCTCCAAGCCATGGTGATGTTCTTTCCCCCTGAACTTCCAAAGATCCCCTTTGCCTTGGACCCCGTCCTCCTGCCACGTGCTCCACACCACTGTGGACCCAGGTGATGGTGCAAAGCCCTCTCTAAAGTGTTTGTTGCAGGATGGGCATTGTGGCACAGTGGTGAAGGTGCTGCTTGGGATGCCCATGTCCCATGTCAGAGTGCCGGGGGTCAAGTCCCACCTCCCATCCCAGTTCCAGCTTTCAGTACCCAGGGAGGCAGCAAGGGATAGCTCAAGTACTTGGGTCTCAGCCTGCCACGTGGAAAACTGAGATTGAGTTCCTGCTCCCAGCTTTAGGCAGACCCAGCCTCAGCTGTTAAGGGAATTTAGTGGCTGATTAGGGGGCATTTAGCACTGTCACCCTGTCTCTTTCTCTCTGCCTCATAAATAAATACATTTTTGTTTTAAAAGTGTTTCTTCTCCTAGTAGTTCCTATGTGTGTCTCTACCAGTTCACAAGGAGTTTTGCCTTCCTTGGCTCTAACAAGAACTCCAGGCACCTAACAGTTCTGTTGAGAAATGGGGAATGAGGGTACAAATGGACAGTTTGCAGAAAAGGAAATATAAGTAAATGGCTTTGACACCTAAGATATGATCCTTAACTGCTTCATAAGAGAAGTGCAAATTAAGCACTAGGTTATGTTTTACCTTATCAGATTGGCAATAATCTAAAAGTTTGGCAAAACTTTCTGGGGAAAATAATTTTCTTGCAAATATTGCTAGTGAGAGTGTAAGTTCTGCCTCTGTTAATCACAAGTACATATCCAGGGACCTTTTGACCCAGCAAGTCCCCTGGGGTGGGTGTAGTTACACACCGCTATACAGGCACAGAAAGTTGCAACAAAGATTACTTGTTGACAGTACCATTTGTAGTAGCAAAAGATTAGAAACAATTCATATCTATTTATGGCTAGCTTAATGAAAAAATTGTGCTTCCTTTATGCTGTAGAATACCATGCAGCTATGTAAAAGAACATGGATGCTGTAGTGCATGCAAAAGGGTCGAATAAAAGGGAGAAATCAAGGGAGAAATAGGTTTCCCATTCAGATTGGCTGGTGTGATCCAATAGTGCACATCTGGTCACAAATTCTGAATGAGGGCACATACAATGCAGAGCAGTGGGCTTCTTTGGGAGACAATGGGAACTGGCTGGCTGGAGAACAGGGTTGGAAGAGATTTCTAAAACAGCAAAAACCAAAAACGAAATGCACATTTTAAATGACATTTGAATCATTTTAATACAGGACTCATTCAAAACATTCTTAAAATGCTGTGTATATTTAAGGAATACAACATGGTGTCATGATATATACTTATAGTAAAAAGAATTACCATGGGGAAGCCAAGTAATGTGTCCTTCATCTAACATTAAGTTTTTCTTGAAATATAAAGAAATGCAGAACTTGGTGGCTCAGTTTCTTCCTTTACACTCTGAGCCATCTCCTAACCCTGTCCGACCACCAGGCCACTTCTAAGGCTGTTGGCTCTACCAACTTGCTCACCTTTCTAACAAGGCACAGTCCCCATCCTCATAACGTTGTATTGCAACAAAAGGCAGCTTGCTCCAGGACAAAGAAGGAGAGACCAAAGGCCCTAGAATTCCCTCTACTTATTTCAACACCTCTCTTCTCAGACCCATATAAGTAGTTCTGGGCAAAGTGGGTTCCACGTCTTTTCCACGATGTCGTCTGGAAGGTGTGCCATAAGCCCAGAGTTAAGACACTTGTGAATGACAGCGGAACTGTTACATACTGAGCATTTGCCTTGTGGCCAGGCGCTGTGCTGCACGCTGGGGAGTTAGTACTTGGACTTGATGGTGAGTGGAACCAGCTGCCTTTTGCAGAATAACTTTCTTATCTTGTTTAAACCTCTTTTCAAAATTGAAGTATTATCTATGTATAGAAAAGTACAGATATTTTAAGTTTGCTATTGTCCCATAGTAGATCTTAGCCGCATAATTTTTTTCCCTGTAAGAGTAACATACACTCAGAACAGTGATCAATAAACTCTCAAACCGACTGCACCCATTCAGCCAGCACCAAGGTCACACAACATGATCAGTGCCCAAGACATCGCCCTTGTGCTGCCCTTATGGGAATTTTCTAAAGGATTTGCATTCTCGCCGGTTTTGTTGTTCAAACACTGGTGTTTTTGATGATACTGCCTTCCAATATGCTAATTTATAATTCGTGAAATGCTGGTGGTTTTTGTTTCCATTTCTTTATAAGGAAAAGTTGGGATTTGGCTTTGAAATACGGGTAAAAGAACACCAGGGTAAAGCCTGTACTCACTGGTGTTTAATATCTCCATCACTGGAATGTGGTGATCAAAAACACTGGGAGGAAAAGCGATCCGGAGTGGCCTATTTCTCTTTGCCCGCGCTGGAGTGCAGGGATTGTCTGCTTTGCTCAGCAGGCGAAGCCGGGTGTGTGGAGGTGAACTGCTCAACCTCGCTTGCCAGTAGGGGGATTTTTTTTTTTTTTAATCTTAGAAAAAAAACCCAGAGAATGACATTTGTTGACTTTTCTCAGAATCATCAGAACTCTCTGCTTGCCCAAGACTTGTGGAATAGGAAGTTTGCCAAGATGGGATTAGAGGTTTATTTGGAGAAAGTGTATCGGAAATATTTTCAGCGTGGAGGTGAACAGATCATAGCAGAGGTTAATTACAAATCACCCAGTTTGGCTTTTGAGATTCGTAAAGAACCAAAAGCATCCCCTGGCCTTTAAGGAATTCTGGATGCCAGTGTGCCTGTGTCCCTCTGTCACTTAGGCAAAAGGAAAAACAGATATAGCCAGCAACTCTTTTTTTTTTTGTTTAAAGATTTGTTTATTCATTCAAAAATCAGAGTTACACAAAGAGAGAAGGAGAGGCAGAGAGAGAGAGAGAGAGAGAGAGAGAGAGAGAGAGAGAGAGAGAGAGAGAGGTCGGTCTTCCATCTGCTGGTTCACTCCCCTATTGGCTGCAACGGCCGGAGCTGTGCCAATCCAAAGCCAGGAGCCAGGAGCTTCCTCTGGGTCTTGCCACCCAAGTGCAGGGGCCCAAGGACTTAGGCCATCTTCCACTGCTTTCCTAGGCCATAGCAGAGAGCTGCATTGGAAGTGGAGCAGCCAGGACTCGAACTGGCGCCCATATGGGATGCCAGCACTGCAGGCAGTGGCTTTACCCACAATGCCACAGCGCCAACCCCTAGCCAGCAACTCTTAAAAAAATATGTAACTGAGACATCCAACCCAGGTCATCGTCTTCTGAGGGTTCTGGTGGGATTGTAGAAGGAGCTGGTTTCCTAGCAGTGTTCAAGAGGTACAATGGGGACAGCCCAGATAGCTTTGCTGGCCACTGCACAGTGAACAGACTTGCGTCTCTTTTTGTAACTGGTCTTAACCATCTTGACAACTCCATTGTCTGTTTTAATATTTTAAAAATTTACTTAGTGGGGCCGGTGCTGTGGCGCAGTGGGTTAACGCTCTGGCCTGAAGCACCAGCATCCCATATGGGTGCCAGTTTGAGACCCGGCTGCTCCTATTCTGATCCATCTCTCTGCTGTGGCCTGGGAAAGCAGAGAAGACCTTGGGCCCCTGCACCCCCGTGGGAGACCTGGAAGAAGCTCCTGGCTCCTGGCTTCAGATCCGTGCAGCTGCAGCCATTGCGGTCAACTGGGGAGTGAACCAGAGGATGGAAGACCTCTCTCTCTGCCTCTCCTCTCTCTGAGTAACTCAGACTTTCAAATAAATAAATAAATCTTTAAAAAAATTTACTTAGTTATTTGAAAGAGTGATAGAGAAGCAGATTTTTCATCTGCTGGTTCACTGCCCAGCTAATGTTGGACTGATCTGAAGCCAGGAGCCAGAACTCCATCTGGGTCTCCCATGTGGGAGGAAGGGACTCCAGTACTTGAGCCATCACCTGCTACCTTCCTAGATGCATTAACAGGGAGGTAGATCAAAAATGTGTAGTAGGGGCAGGTGTTGTGGTGACACAGTGGGTTAAGCTGATGGGATGCCGATCCAGTATTCCCTCTCAGAGAGGCAGTTCGAGTCCCAGCTGCTCTGTTTCCAATCTAGCTCCTGGCTGATGTGCCTGGGAAAGTAGTAGAAGATGGCCCAGGTGCTTAGGCCCCTGTCACACGTGTTGGAGACCTGAGTGGAGTTCCTGGTTCCTGGCTGTTGCAGCCATTCAGGAAGTAAACCAGTGGATGGAAAATCTGTGTCTCTCCCTTTCCCTCCCTTTCAATCTGTCTTTCAAAAAATAAATATATATTTTTAAAAAATATAGGATAGCCTGGGCTCAAACTGGTACTCCAATTAGGAATGTGAGCTTCCTGCATGGCAGCTGAAGCCAACGTGCCACAATGCTTGCCCATGTTTTAGTATTCGTAAAACTTAATATGCGGGGTGTGTGTGTGTGTGTGTGTGAGTGTGTGTGAGTGATTCATGAGTCCTCCCTTTCCATAATTTCACACATTTATCTGCATCCTGCCTGAAAGAGACTTGACTTTGATGTGCCCAAGTTTAGTTTTCCTTCTATTTAATCTCCTGGGGATTTGCAGAGCCTCTTGGGTATGTGGATTGATGACTTTCATCAATGTTTGGGAAGTCGTTGGCTATATTTATTCATCTAAATCTTCTGCTCTGTTCTCCTTTCTCTCCTTCTAGGACTCCATAAACAAACAAACAAACATATATATATATATGTATATGTATATATGTATATATATATGTGTGTGTGTGTATATATATATATATATATAATTTGAAATTGCCCTACAGATTTTAAAAGTCTTTTGCTTTTTGCTTTTTCCTCTGTGATTCATTTTAGAAAATATCTAGCATTTTGACTTATAAGGACACTTGAAAGTATTCATGAGAAATAAAATTAAAATATTTTTTTGTGCACAAAATTGAAATGTATGTATATGACAGTCTTCAATAAGTTCATGAAAATGTGCATTATGACAAAAACTATGCATGGATTTCAAAATTTTTGCACCAAAATAAATGTATCTTTTAATTCCATTTTCTATAAACACTAAACACTTTAAGGTAGCCTCATAGACTGATTCTTTCCTTTGTTTTGCTCTGGCAAGTCTATTTCATTTTGATATCATATTGTGTAGTCTGGCTTTTCCCTTTGTTTATTTTTGTAGATCTACAACTGTCTTGCTGAAATTTCCCATGTCTTCATTCATGTTGTCATATGTTTGCACTGTATCCTGTATCATGGTTGTTGTTAAGTTTTTGTCTGTTGACACCAGCATTCTTGACTGCCTGTGTATCTGTGTTTCCTGTTTCTTTTCCTGACCATGAGTCAGTGATACCCAGCCCTGACTCAAGCAGAGAACAGAATGACTAAGCACCCTTACTCAAGTGGCACAGAGCAGGAGAGGCACACAGTTTTCTGAGCTAAATATTGTTTACCGCTGCTTCTGTTATTCTTTTATTCAATTGCTTGGAAGCCATTTGAGAACTGTGGCTACAGGAAGAAGCAAAACCTTTTTCTGTGACTTCCTCTTCCACTTAGGGTATAGACTGTCATAAAGGAACATCTCTTACTGAACCATCAAAGCCGATTGGACAAGTACAAAGTCATAGTTTTAAAATAATCCATACTAAGGGCTTACCCAAACCTTCAAAAACTAAATTCTGGGAAGTGATGAGCTCTTCAAAGGAAAGAAGAGGCCTATGGTTGCTCTCAATCCTAAAGGAGTGGCAGTGGGAGGGGGAGGGGGAGGAGGAATCCATTCTGAGTTGGGTCAGGAGACGCCTGCCAAACTTAACAGTTTTTATGTATAGCTTTTCTTTGTATCTTCATTGTCATCTTTGTGAGCATGGTCTCTGGTGATTGTATGCATCCTATGTAGATGTCTCAGAAATGGGAGATTTGTTTGTGGAGAAAGGAAATTTGCCAGTAGGGCAAAGAGAACAAAGATGAACCTTGTGCATTGATTACTAGGACACAGTTCTGTTGTTCTGTCATAGTTACAAATACACAGATATGGCAACAATCCTTGTTTACAGCCGTTACCTTTTACATGAGCTGTAGGCCTATGGTATGGTAGGCATGTATTTTATACCTTGTATTTGTTTCTTTAGAGATTTGATCTCTGTAGTGCACAAGGAATTTGGTTCTGTAGCTCTTGTTTTTAGGTTTTGAATTTGTTGCTGCCAGCTTGCAAGGGGACACTTTATTGGATGGAAACATAGACTACCTACCACTTTCATCATAGTGCAGTTCAAGACTGTGAAAGTCAAACGTTATGAAGTACAAAACTAGCATATCGGGTGCCAAAAATTCGTGTCAATTTTTGTGTGGTTTTCTTACCATTGCATTAAAATTAGCACTGAAACTTTTATTTCTCAAAGTGTCTTTGGTGAATGTGCCTGAGTAATGTGTCCCCCTAGAATGTTCTTTGGTTTGACTGATTTGGGTAACATTCCAGTCATGTCCCTTGTGTGTAGAAAATAAAATGCCAATGATCATAATAGTCTTGGAAAAATCTTAGAGGAAGTCAATCTTTTAGCTGTATTTAATTTGATATTTCTTAAACTTGCTTGAGCATGTAACTTTTTGTCAAGGAATCTTGTTTTTCTTGTCAAATACCATTCATCAATGAAGTTCAAAGCAGTGTTTGGGGACACGCTGGGTTAAATGGACACTGGCTCTTTATCTCGGGACTATGAATAATTCATATCAGGCTGTCATTCTATCCACTTGGGAAATATCTTTTCCATGCTCTCTGATGAGGACCCAGGAAGCTGCTTAGATTCTGGAAGGAGGAAGAGCTGTCACCCAGGAGCCTGTCAGGTTACAACGTCCTTGCTTAAGAGCCCTCCTTCCAACGATGTGGATGTTGCAATGCTGTGCCTTTGTAGAGGCATCCTGGTTCTGGCTGCCTAATGTGTCCAAGGACTATCTGAGGCTGCTAGTCCAAGAAAATAAGCTGGGTCAGCTGTCATATCCCCCTAAATGAGAAAAGACAGCTAGCTGCCTAGCCTGCAATTGGAAGGAAAGGTCAATCGATACATTACCTTTCTGCCCATGTGTTTCTTAGCTGCCGGCTGAGTTGTGCCTTCTCCCTAGTGCTGGTGATCTCTTCTGCTAAATTTTATTTTAACTTTGCAAATAGGTTAAAGGAAGGGCACAGTTAATAACGTCTTCTCTCATTCACCTCCGAGCGTATTATTGGGGCTGAGTCTTGCTCCTCTCTCCCTCTAGCTGCAGAGCCTGCAGAGTAGTTCTTGGATGGAGTGTTATGCAAGGAGCTGTTTTTATTTATTGTGGGAATTTCTCCTCGAGCCTCTGTCATGCTCTTGCACAGACAGAATGCAAACAGTTTTGTGATTTTTGACAGTAGCTGGGATCTATGTGGAATAGGGGGTTTTCAAAACATTTCTCAGTCAATATGTTTACTCTACACCACCAGCCATGCAGTGTGATACGGTGCATCACCAACACTTGAAATAGACTGCAACAGGAGGTCAGAATGGAGCATGGATTTTCTAACACAGCATGTTAGATGAAATGATTTTGTGTACTTTGAAGTGGAAAATTCAATCAGAATTTTCCACACTTTTTAGTTAAAGCAACACTGTTATTTATTGATGAAAGGTAGACTAAGAAAAATACAGAATGCAAGCAAAGTAGACTAGAAATCTGGCATATTGTTCCTGGTCATAGCAGGAAATACTTTTATAATTTAATGAAAGCTACACAAGATGAAAAGAGTCTACTTAAAATATACAGCTCTAGAAGGCTTGGAACATATGCCAATATGTTTAGCATGCGTGTGGATAAAAATGGAACCTTTCTTTTTAAGAAGTTCATTTTTCATTAAGAAATGGACTTCATGCTTGATAAGTAGCAATCACAATCGCCCAGGTAATCCATTTTTGGCTTAGTTTGAAAGTAGCAGGGTTTATTTAGAAAACACCTGAGAGTATCAATAATACATTCAAGAGTAGATTCTCTAAGCTTCCATTGAAGCAGGCTTAGAGAGTATTTAAATTTATTGCTTGTTTTCATCTGTCCTTTGGTGCACTGAAGATAAATCAGCATAACTACCTATTATGTAGATGAATACTTTATACTTTAAAATTGCAAAACCTTAGGGTTACACTATCAGATTTGTGAGTGAATATTTAAGAGAATACTAACCTAATATTAGATTGCTCAGCATGTGCCAGCTACTGTTCTAGGTATTTTACATGCATTATTCCATTGAGTCCTCACAATTACACTGGGAGCGCCTATAATCTGTAATTTCTAGTGAAGGAAGAAAGCCACAGTAAGGGTAGGAAGTTGCCCAAGGTCATGTGACAAAGTGAGGGTGACACTCCTGGGCACGAAGGCTTCTGTGCCAGTCTGCTGGGTTACATCCCTGTGTCTCTGTGGCTTCAACATTTACATCCTTGTGTGTATGTGGGCGGTTAGCAGCTAGCATATAGGATTTAGCATATATAGGACTTGTATATTTAGAGTCTTTCTTTGAAAGATGCATAATTATTCAGAGGCCTATTTTACTCTAGCTGCTATATATTCTTTTTTCTGATGGATATACAGTTCAGCTCTGTAATTCAGTTTGCTTTTTCTCTTTTAAACTAGCATTTAAAGCGACAGAACCATTTCAAAGCATTAGTGCAAATTCATCAACTTGTCTAAATAGCATGGCTTTGAAAGATGTTTTAGGCTTTCTAAAACTTTGTATTGTTCAAAGTTCTCTTATTCTGCAGTTGATACTCCCCTCCTTGCTCATACTATTTTGTAAGATTATCAGCTTTTATCATTGTTTGAGCGTGTGTTAACTTTTATTCTACAGAAGGTGGGGACAGAATCAACTGTCCTTTTTAGGTTTCCAAGGAATCCAGAGACAGAACGTGTACGTAGAACAGTAAGCGTTTCAGTCCAGTATGATCTTGTTAGGCTTTTTCCGTTTTCAAGGAAGAACCTCCTCTGTTTAATGGAATCCAAAGTGAAGACGGCTGAGCAGCCCCTGCACACCAGCGGTCGATGCTGCAGGGAGGCTGAGGCGCTCCTGCTCAGCCATCACCGCTTCACTTTATTTTGCAGGAACAACAAGAAGAATCCACCTTATGAAGGTTGTTTCAGGTCTCGGATTTAAACGTCCATCTTACTTGTAGTCCTTGTGATCCAGAAAATCCACAGGGATAGTTTTGACTTTGAAGGATGAATTCTGCCTTCACAGGGAGAACAGAATTCAGTCTTTGGGAAGAAGCAATTAAAACCCCAAAGTCTTTTATTGCTTTTGATATTAAAAAAAAGAAAAGCAAAAATCTCATTGCACTGATTTTTTTTTTTTTTTGCTAATTAACTGTCACAATGTAATGTCATTAAGCTTGGAATCACTTTGGTTAGCTTCAAAGTCATTAACACACACAGCAGCCCTCCCAAATATTTGTTAGAAAAAGGAAACCAATTGGCAGATCTCTAATCAATGCTTCCAAGGCTTTTTAAAAATATTTATTTATTTATTTGAAAATAAGAGTCAGAGAAGGAAAGGCAGAGAGAGAGAGAGAGAGAGAGAGATCTTCCATCCGCTGGTTCACTCCCCAATAGGCCGCAACAGCCAGAGCCATGCCAATCCAAAGCCAGGAGCCAGGAGCTTCCTCAGAGTCTTCCCACCCAAGTGCAGGGGTCCAAGGACTTGGGCCATCCTCTACTGTTTTCCCAGGCCATAGCAGAGAGCTGGATTGGAAGTGGAGCAGTCAGGACTTGAACTGGCACCCATATAGGATGCCGGTACTGCAGGTGGTGGCTTTACCTGCTACACCACAGTGCCAGCCCCTTCCAAGGCTTTTGACATAGAAATTAACTCCAGCCTAAGGAGTTGGTTGGTTGTTTGTGGTTTTTTTGTTTTGTTTTTTGTTTTGAGTATCCTGTGCCAGCCTTCATGGTGATGTTCTTGTCTTGGTACCTGGTGTGCATTTGGATATGGTGTCCCAAAGTTGACCTGCCATGGTCAATGCTCAGAACTTTTGGAGAGTACCATTAGGAATGTGTTTAGTGGCAAATTACAGAAAAACTCAATTAGTGGCCGCTAACGTACATAGGGGTTTATTTTTCTCAGATAAATGAATTTATTGGTAGAATGTCCAGGACTGGCACAGTGTCAGAACTGTGTCATCCATGCTCAGGCTGACTTGCCCCAAATGGTGGAGTTAGAAACATACCAGGGGATTCCAATTCAATCCCATCAACGTGGCATGTACCAATGCCATCTCACTAGTCCAGGTGATCAATTTCTGTTCACAATTGATCATAATGATAGGTCTAAGAGTCAAAGGGATCACATAAACAAGACTAGTGTCTGAAAATACTAACTGATAGAATAAAAAAGGGAGAGAACGATCCAACATGGAAAGCGGGATACATAGCAGACTCATAGAATGGCGGATGTCCTAAACAGCACTCTGGTCTCAGAATCAGCCCTTAAGGCATTCGGATCTGGCTGAAAAGCCCAAGAGAATATTTCAGGCATGGAAAGCCAAGACACTCTGGCAAAAAAAAAAAAAAAAAAAAAAAAAAAACCTAAATGAAACATCTCTGCGAGTGAGATCCCAGTGGAAAGAACAGGTCATCAAAGGAGGTACCTTTCTCTGAAGGGAGGAGAGAACTTCCACTTTGACTATGACCTTGTCTAAATATGATCAGAGTTGGTGAACTCAAAAGGCTTCCATAGCCTTGGCAACTCATGACAAGAGCCTAGGGGGATTACTGATGCCATAAACAAGAGTGTCAATTTGTTAAGTCAACAACAGGAGTCACTGTGCACTTACTCCTCATGTAGGATCTCTGTCCTTAATGTGCTGTACATTGTGATTTAATGCTATAACTAGTGCTCCAACAGTATTTTTCACTTTATGTTTCTGTGTGGGTGCAAACTGTTGAAATCTTTACTTAATATATACTAAACTGATCTCCTTTATATAAAGAGAATTGAAAATGAATCTTGATGTGAATGGAAGGGGAGAGGGAGTGGGAAAGGGAAGGGTTGCGGGTGGGAGGGAAGTTATGGGGGGGGAAGCCATTGTAATCCATAAGCTGTACTTTGGAAATTTATATTCATTAAATAAAAAAATCAATAAAAAAAAGTTTAAAAAAAAAAACTGTGTCATAAAAGACTCAAGCAGTTTTGTGTCTTGGCTCTGCTATCCTTAATGTGATATCTCTGACCTTGGGTAAATCACGCTGTCACTTTTCCCAGACTCATTTTCCCTATTTGAAAAAAATGGTGGTAAGCCTTTCTGTAATGGAAGGCTAGTGGTAAGGCTTACACGAAGTCCTGCCTGAGCCACCGCAATGCAAGTTTCCATGGGGTGTCAGTCTAGCGGGAACTAGGGGGTGCTACCTTAACCCATGCTCTTCCTTCTTTAAGCTTTCAGTTCCAGCATACTTCCAGCCAATGGTACTTAAAATAGCACATTGGAGAAAGTATTTTTTGATAATGCCAGATGTGGTACCTTTTTTTTTTTTTTTTTAAGATTTGTTTGTTTATTTGAAAGTTAGAGTTACACAGAGAGAAGAGAGAGAGAGAGAGAGAGGTTTTCCATCTGATGGTTCACTCCCCAGTTGACCGCAATGGCCGGATCTGCGCTGATCCAAAGCCAGAAGCCTGGCACTTCTTCCAGGTCTCCCACATAGGTCCAGGGGCCCAAGGGCTTGGGCCATCTTCTACTGTTTTCCCAGGCCATAGCAGCCAGATCTTGAACAGCACCTGTATGGGATGCCAGCACTTCAGGCCAGGGCATTAACCTTCAGGTCACAGCGCCAGCCCTGATACAGTACCCTTTAACAAATAGGATCTTTTACTTACTAAGTGAAATATACCCTTCATAAACCAATTATTTGTTTTATTTTTTCAAAGATTTATTTTTATTTATTTGAATAACAGAGTTACAGAGAGAGAGATCTTCCATCCAACGCTTCACTCCCCAAATGGCCACAATGGCTGGAGCTGAGCCGATCTGAAGCCAGGAGTCAGGAGCTTCTTCCAGGCCTCCCACGTGGGTGCAGAGGCCTCAAGCACTTGGGCCATCTTCCACTGCTTTCCCAGGAGCATTAGCAGACTGCTGGATGGGAAGTGGAGCAGCTGGGACTCGAACCAGCACCCACATGGGATGCTAGCACTGCAAGCTGGGGCTTTACCCTGCTGCGCCACAGTGCTGGTCCCACCAATTGTTTATTTTACTCTGTGACCTCACTACAATAAATTTCAGTACCATTAGAGGCTTAAATTCACATTATTGATTATTTGAATCTATGCATCATTAATCTTCCATTGCTCTTGCACATTTTATATGTACATTTTAAGTGTTGTCTTTTGCATTTAGATGGAGAGGGATGGCCAGAAGAAAGTAGACTTGAGGGTATTAGCTTCATATAGCACTTGAAGAGCTCCCTTGAGCTGATTTGCCTGTAAATTTCTGCACTAAAATAGGCTTTCAGAGTAGTGACTGCTAGATAAACTACGAGGTATCCTTTGTAAATAAAAATGATTAATCTCAGTGGAATGAATTCACTGTCACTGGCCCAATAGTCTCATCCAATTGTTTCCTGGTTCTATTAAAAAAAAAAAAAAGCCTTTTTCTTTTTGTATTAAGGCTGTCTGTAATATTAATAGAACCTTTGAATTATTATCTGATTTTTAAAAATTGGTTCATAAAAGGATATTGATTCTTTAAATTAGGGGCAGTTGAGATATTGTTTATAGGCAAACTGACCTCGTCTGATGCCTTGTCTGGAAACCGCTGTCAAGAGAACTGATGTCAAATCTGTGTTAAGACACATCCTTAAAAACAGGATTGCAGCTCTTAGTGGGTGGACTGTGGATCGGACAGTGATGGCCGGGGAATTTGTTAGGCAGGGATCCTACTAATTGCTTAGTTCTTATTTCCTATTATTGATATTCACTGCAGTCCCCAGGCATTTTCCTGGGTAATGCAAAGATTCTAAAATCCAGTCAGGCTTTTGAACACTGAAGAAGTTTGCCACTGTTGTGTTGAAGAACCCTATGGATTTATAGTGATTTTAAAAGGTGTCTCATATCCACTATATTAACTAGCTTTTTAGAAGCTTATGAACATTGTAGCTTTTATTGATTCCAGAGAATTGGGCCCAACAATAAGCAATAAAAGTCAATGGTAACTTTCTTCCCATATAGGGGCGTGCAGATCAATATTTTGAATTTACTGTAATTTGCTGGTAATAGATGGAAGAACTGAAAAAGAATTGCGGAGACTCCTGGGGCACAGCTGTGTGGTGCTGCCTTTTTATCTCGGCTCACCGTGGGCCACAGGCTTTTCTGAGGGACAAGAAACATAGTTAAGTGGCAGGGCTGATATGCGTATTTATCAGGAGATTTCATAAATCTGTTCTAAGGAAAAAAGACAAGCTCAAGACTTATCCATTGATGACTTTAATTTTGTAGCAATCCAGAAGGATCCATAGATTTGCATTGTCCAGTGGCAGTTAAACTCTAAATACCTTGCATTGATGTTTGGTCTTCTGTGACTGAATTGTAAGAAGGTGAGCAATTACCCTGAAGCCCAGTTGGCTTTGAATCTTCAGGTTGTTTGGCAAAATCACGCCCAGGTCAGCGTTCTAAAGTTCTAAAGTGGAGGAGAGAGAAGGGTCAGGCAGGCTCGCTCTTCAGTTGAACCGGGGTTTCCTCTATCAAAGCGCTTCTCTGGCACCCTGGGACCTCACCTAATTGGGATAACACACCTACACAGTGATAGCCAGGATCCAGATCTTTTCTTCATCCTCTGAGATAATATGGTATGTTCATTTTATCATTTAGGAAAGTAAGACAGATTAAGGTTACCCAAGGACACTTCCTGGCATTGTCTTGGACTACAACATATACATGTCTGTGTGTTTATTTGTTTTTAAAAAAGTTACTTTTTTATTTGAAAAGTAGAGTGACAGAGATCTTCCATCTGCTTGTTCACTCCCCAAATGACCACAACCCCTGGGATTGGGTCAGGCTGAATTCAGGACCCAAGAACTCCATCTGGGTCTCCTACGTGGGCACCAGGGATCAAGTACTTGAACCATCAATGGTCTCCCACACACATTAGCAGTGGAACATCCAGGACTTGAACTGGTGCTTCGGTATGGGATAAGGGTGTCCCAAGTGGTGCCTAAACCTACTACACCACAATGCCTGCCCTTCTCTGTTTAATCACTATGAAATAATCAGTTGACTTAAATAAAGATTTTTTTTAGCTTTAAGTTCTGTTGATCATGTATTTACAGTTTTAGCCTCTTTTGTTATGAAGAACTCTGGCTTCTCTAATTTGATCAAAACTGTCCCTTAATTTTAAAAATGACATGGAATCTTATGCTTGAAAGAGGCAGTTCTTTTGTTCTTTAGAATAAAATAAGCACACAAAATGCAGTGTGACTGTGGCTGGAAGCTATTAAATACATTGGGATAATAAACACACTTCACTTGGTGTGTAGTGAACACTCAATAAACTGGAGCTGTTACTCCTATCTGTACTAGTCATTCCCCAGTCAAGACCTGCAAGGAAGCATTATAAACGTTGAGTTCAGGGGCAGATTGCTCCTGGATGATACTGACTTGGAATACAGTAAGTATATCTATGGTTGATTTCCAAGCTTGACTTTTTTACATCAAGGTTATATTACATATTACTTACACACACACACACACACACACACATATTTTATGAAGCATCAAACACCGTTGTTATTGCCTGGAAAGGAAATTTGTTCATTTACCTGGGTGGAGCTGATTATTTGACTTTTTATGTTTTTTTCTACTTTAAAAGATCCCTAAATGGCCACAATAACTGGAGCTTAGCTGATCTGAAGTCAGAAGTCTGGCGCCAGGAGCCTCTTCCAGGTCTCCTACACAGGTGCAGGGGCCCAAGCATGTGGGCCATCTTCTACTGCTTTCTCAGGCCACAGCAGAGAGCTGGATTGGAAGTGGGGCAGCTGGGACTTGAACTGGCATCGATATGGGATGCCGGCATAACAGGTGGCAGCTTTACCCACCATGCCACAGTGTCAGCCCCGCTGGTTCACTTTCTAAATGCATGCAATAGCCAGTGCTGTCCAGGCAGGAATCTGGAGCTCCATCCAGGTCTCCCATGTGGGTGGCAGGGACCCAAGTACTTGAGGCATCAGCTGCTATCTCCCAGGGTGCACATTAACAGGAAGCTGGATCTGAAGCTGGGTAGTTGGGACTCTTAATATGGGATGCAGGTGTCTCAAGTGGCGACTTAAGCGCTTAGCCAAATGCCCTGCCCCAAATCATTTATTTATTTATTTATTTTAATCTTTTTTTTTTTTTTTTTTTGACAGGCAGAGTGGACAGAGAGAGACAGAGAGAAAGGTCTTCCTTTTGCCGTTGGTTCACCCTCCAATGGCCGCCGCGGTAGGCGCGCTGCGGCCGGCGCACCACGCTGATCCCAAGGCAGGAGCCAGGTGCTTCTCCTGGTCTCCCATGGGGTGCAGGGCCCAAGGACTTGGGCCATCCTCCACTGCACTCCCGGGTCACAGCAGAGAGCTGGCCTGGAAGACGGGCAACCGGGACAGGATTGGTGCCCCGACCGGGACTAGAACTCGGTGTGCTGGCGCCGCAAGGCGGAGGATTAGCCTAGTGAGCCGCGGCGCCGGCCCCAAATCATTTATTTATTGATGGAAAATAATTAAAATACTCCAGCTTCCAGTAGATGTGAATTCAAAGACAAGTGAAGCTGTTTACCAGCTTTGTGACTTAACCTGTCTGTTCCTCAGTGTTTTCATCTGTAAACTGAGAATAACAGTGAAGAGTAAACAGACAATGTATGTCACCCTGGAGTCAGTAGATACCATTATGTAGCTGATGAAGACAGAGTAGTTTAGCAAAGAAAAACAATTTCCATCAATTGCAAAAATTCTGAAGTGAAAAGGAGTTTGCATGATTGATATTTCACTTTTCATGCAAGTAAAGACTGCTATTGTTTTAATATGTGACTTTATCTCCTGTTCCTGCTTGTCAGGGACCATCTGGTCTACCTTGAGTCCTTTGGCGGTTTTGTTTTGCTTTTTGGCCATCTCTTGCTCCAGATTCAGATTTTAGCTACTTAGAGTCCGAAAGGCCCTCAGTGCTTCCAGACAGTCTCTCTTCCTCGTCTCTGATGACACAGCACCCTTAGCTGCACTGTAGGTGTTCTAAACCTTCCTGGAAGTTCAGTTTCTTCTCTACTCCTGTGCGTTGCTCACTTGAATCTGACCCCTGTCCATCCTCCTGCCTCTGCCTTGATCCTGGCCCTCAGCCATGCTTCCTGAATAAGCCTGGGACACAGCTGGTTACTTTTCCTCTTGGGATGCTCACATCCCATATCAGAGTACCTGGGATTGAGTACCTGACTTAAAAAAAATTGTTTGAAAGGTGAGCTATGAGAGAAGGAGGGGGGGTGGTGGAGAGAGAGGAGGAGGGCGGGAGAGAGAGAAACTGAGATTGATCTTCCACCTACTGACTCCCTTCCCAAAAGGCTACAACAGCCAGGGCTGGACTAGGCTGAAGCCTAGAGCCAGGAACTCCATCCAGGACTTCCATGTTACTGGCAGGGACCCAAACACTTGGGACATCTTCTGCTTTTCAACTGCATTAGCAGGGAGTTGGGTTGGAAGTGGAGCAGCTGGGACTTGAATGGCAGCATCACAAGAGGTGACTTCACCTGCTATGTCACAACTGGACCTCTACTTTACTCCTGATCCAGTTCCCTGCTGGTGTGAGTGGGGAGGCAGCTCATGGGCTAGCTTAGTGCAGACTGATGCAGGCATTTAGGGAGTGAGCCAGCAGGTGGAAGATCTCTCTCTCTATCTGGGTGGGGGGTCCCTATCTCTCTGTCACTCTGCCTTTCAAATTGTTAAGTCTTTTTTTTAAAATTTATTTTGTTTAAGGAATACAACTTCATGCATTTAATATATGCATATTTGGGAACATGATGCCTCTTGCCCGCCCCCCGCCACTTTCCTCTCACCCACGCTCCAGCCTTTCTTCTTCCTCCCTCTTCCTTTCCCATTCTTATTTTTTAGAGATCAATCTTCAGTTAATTTTTATATTCATGAGATTAACCCTATGCCAAGTAGAGTACATTGATTAGTATGAAGAAAAAAAAGGACTAAAAGAGCCTCCTAACATCCCTGAGATCGCGCCCTCTGTGAGCCGCTCTACACTCTAATGCCAGAGTGATCCTTTTCAGCATGTCAGTTTGATCGTGTTATTCTCTGATGTCAAATCCCATGAGCTCCCCTTTGCCTGTAGGAGAAGGGCATATCTGCCTGCCTCCATTCTCCTCTTCTGTTGGGTTTTCCCTCTCCCCTGCTCCGGCCCTGCGGAGTTTCCTAAGACTTAGGCATTGCCTCACTTCACCCTACCCTACCGCACCTGTTCATATGGAATCCCCCATCCTCTGCTGCTCCTCAGGCTGCCCGGCTACCTCGTAGACATTGCAGAAGAGCAAGAAGGTGCACGGAGCTTGTCAACGGGAGATTTTTGAATTGTTAGGAAGAGAAAACACAAGTTAAACTGATTGATTTGGGTATATGATGGGGTCCTATACCCCAAAAGCCCATGTATGTGCAATGTTAGATCCACTGAAAGATGGCGCTAGGGACCCAGTTTGCACCCATCTGTTTTCTCTGCCATCCTTGCTATCAGCTTCCTGGGGCTACTGCTCCTTCTTTCTTAGGACCCCTCTTGAGTGAGGGGGAGGACATTCACTCCCAGGAGCCCTGACAAACATCATTTTGTGCTTTGTCTACTCATGCCATCACTCAACCCTTGACTTTGACCTAGGCAAATGAGCTTTGTTATTAGTTTAACAATCAGAGATTGAGCCTACTGTCAGTCCCGCTCGCTTTTATTACAGTGAGCAGTATTGGGCGAACAACAGTTCTGACCTTCCTCAAAGGTGACTGACGATTCCCCACACCCCCTCCCTGTGTATAGTGCATACTTTGTAGAAACCTCTATCCCAGGCCTTTTCACACTGTATTTTACAGTAAGTGATGTCCTTTATCCCCAGGGCCTGGAACAGCATCTGCCATATCGACCTGTACTAAAATGTGTGTGATTGAATAAAGGAAACCCATTTTGCTTGCTTTAATCCCTAAATGTGCCCTTGCCTTCACCCTTGCAGGAGATTTTTGCCTTCTGTGTTACTGAAAGGGCAAAACTCGAAAGTTGGACTCTGCTGCTCTTTAAAAATATCTGGTTTCACCTGCACCTTCCTTCTTCCTTGGGGAAAAACCAGCACCTCCCCTTCTTGTTATTCTCTGTGCCAGCGCTCCTGGCTTGTGCATTCATTCAAGTCTCTCTTCTTACTCATATCACCACTCCGGTCCACTCTCTGGACTGGGGGGGGGGGGGGGGAGGGAATTGGGACCAGTGGTATTGGTTCAGATTTTCATGTTTCCTGTTCCTACTTTCTGTCTCTGGTCAATTGCTTCTCTCCTGTGCACTTCTGTGGGAAGCCAGTTGACTGCATTATGAAGCTTATATAGAGACTCAGTTTATGAGATCTTTCACGACCAAAATAGATTCCCACGTCTTGACTAAGAAATTTTGTAGAAAAGACTTCGAGAACTTTGAGGACAATAGTCTGGGTTCATGGTAAAAGAAACAAATTGACAGAAGGGGAGAAGGTACTTTCTTCTCCACTTTTCAAAGAAAGTAAATATGCATTTTTTATTACTTATTGGTTTGAAAGCCTATGTATGTGCAATGTTAGATCCACTATTTGGAAGATAGTGCCCAGGACCCAGTTTGCGTCCATCTGTTTTCTCTGCCATCCTTCCTATCAGCTTCCTGATAGAGAAGCTATCAACAGAGAGCAAGAGGCACAGAGAGTCTTAATGGCTAAGCTAAACACCAGCTCCTATTCTACTGTATTTCTGTAGAAAACCATGTGTTCTATGCACAGCTTACTGGATTGTCCAAGGGTTGTTTGAATGTCAGCCACTCTGGCCTCTTTCTGATGCAGTGTCAAGCCTACATGTAAGATCTGGCTCCACGCAGGGAGCTTTTTCTGTCCCCTCCTTTTGCATTCCAAGTGACTTAGAAATGAAAACCAGAAGCCAGCGCCGCTGCTCACTAGGCTAATCCTCCGCCTTGCGGTGCCGGCACACTGGGTTCTAGTCCCAGTTGGGGCGTCGGATTCTGTCCCGGTTGCCCCTCTTCCAGGCCAGCTCTCTGCTGTGGCCAGGGAGTGCAGTGGAGGATGGCCCAAGTGCTTGGGCCCTGCACCCGCGTGGGAGACCAGGAGAAGCACCTGGCTCCTGCCATCGGATCAGCGCAGTGCGCTGGCCGCGGCGGCCATTGGAGGGTGAACCAACGGCAAAAGGAAGATCTTTCTCTCTGTCTCTCTCTCTCACTGTCCACTCTACCTGTCAAAAAAAAAAAAAAAATGAAAACCAGAAAAATAGGGACCAAAGCATTTCTTTAAGATAACCAATGCCTGGATAGGCCTCCACCCATAGCTAATTTTACACTCTCTCTGGTAGGGAGAGCTTGATTTCAGGTAACCTTCCTTTTCCCACAATACTTCCCACTTGCCAAGGGGAATAGCTACCATCCTAAAACTCCACTACAGCAATGACTTCTAGAAAATTAATATTCTCTAAAGCAAATCCCAAAGGCGAAAGGTTTATGTAAACTAATAATCCTTAAGAGGACTGGAAAGTGTTAACCTCTAATAAAGAGCGAATGAAAACGCTTGGCAGGATCTGTAGGGGTGGGCCCAGGATCTGTGCTTTAAAAATGCCATGGGGGACATTAATGTGTGGCCAGGCCACAGAGCCACAGCAGGGGCTGAATTATCTCCATGCCCTTTTATTTTCTCTCCCTGTTGGCATTTACACATTCAAGTTATGCTGTGTGCGTGACCTTGTACCTGCATTAGCTCTTTTGTGTGTATATGTGTGTGTGTTTCCCAACTAGCTTTTCAATGTATTTTGTTTTTCTTGTTACGTGTCCCTAACAATTCTTGATCCACTGGCTGACACATCCAGGCTCACTGAACTGTTTCCCTAAATTACTTGCAGTAACTGTCCATGACGGAATGGGACCAGTGTTAACCAGCGCACGAAAGATGACAGTGGGGGAGCACAAGAACTTAAAATCTGCTGGTAGCTGGGTGGTGGTGAGGAAATGGTATAGGCTGGACCTTGCCACTCTTTTTGTGGACCAGGTTTTTGGTGGAAGCAGTGGGGGAGGCAAAAGTTGCCCAACTTCTGAGTTCCCTGTCCATTTTTGTAGTCACTCCCGGCGTCTGTATCTTGGTTCCCTTGGCCCTGCAGCCCATTGTGCTAAAGAAGGGAGCCAGTGTTCCTTTCTCTTGCCTACTTGGCAGCTGGGGCAGAGCCCCAGGTGTGGTTAGGCTGACACTCACAGGGACCTGCCAGGCCTGAGGGAAAAGTGTGGGCACTGGTAGATGTTTCCTGGAGGCCAGGCTCCCCAGGCTGCTAGGGGGCAGAGGTTTGCTACCTGGTCCTTGCCGGATGTGGCTGCATTATCTACATTTAATTTCCTGATTCCTACCCATCTTCTGACTTGGTTTGCCTAACCATCCTGCGCCTTAAAGAGTGCTGACATCTGGCCAGCTGAAGAGATTTTTACTTGTCAAGCCTCCTTCAGTTTGTATTATTTCAAAGGCTCTCAGCTGCTTTGTAGTGAAACACACCATTGAACTATATGTGGCACAGTCTTCTCTTCTCCATTTTCTTTGTAACACTTTAATTTTACATTGGCAAATATAACTGCATTTAGGTCTGAGGACCCGTGGGATGTTTCAAGACTTGGATGTTTACTGTGCATTGATCAGATGAGGCTACATCATATAGCCATCCCTTCAAATATTCACCATTTCTTTGCTGAGAACATTGACAATCTTTTTAGCTATTTCAAAATATGCATGAATTGCTTTCACTTTGCTGTGCAATCGATCAACAGGGCTCCTCCTCCTATGCTAACTCTAGCTTTGTCGCCTTGACCAAAGCCTGTCCTTTGCCCATCACCTGCCCCCGTGACCCCTGCAGCCTCCGGCATCCACCATTCTACCCACTCCTTCTACCAGCTTGTCTGTTCTAAGTGCCATCACCACACAGTGGTCTCCAGGTTCATCCATGTGTTGTGGGAAATGAGCAGATTTCCTGGGTTTTCAGCATTGTGCATCTCTGCCACATTTTACAAATCCATGCACCTGTCAGTGGACACCTGTGTGCATGACTCGGGGGTAGTGCAGACAGCCTCTCTGGTACACCGATTTCAGTTCTTGATTTCGAGTGGTGAAGGGCTGTGTCTGCCTTGGTCCTGAAGGCAGGCCCTCTCCTGCTTCCTCCACCTGTACTCTTAGCTCATCCCACTCCTTGGCTTTACGTACCATCTGACGTGGTGATGACTCCAAAATCTCTCTCTAGCCCTGACCTCTTTCTTGAACTCGGATTCCTACACAAAGTAGACTGTTTGGAAACCTGTACCTGGAATAGTTCTGGACAGACACCTTGAACATCATGTGTCCAAACAAGACCAACTCTCTTTGCCCTGGCCAAAGACCATAAGACATTTCCCTGTTTTCTCTTTCATACCCTACAAGTCATTCTTCTGTAAACTTCTGTAAAAGCTTTGTTCAATCCTAAGGCTTTTCACATCTTCACTGCTGATCCTAGCCACAGTCTTCTCTTAGCTAAATGATTTCTTTAATTCTCTCAAAAGTTGATTTCAAGTATTACTCTAAAATAAGCTTAGTATTGGATATCTATGTATCTCTTTCATTCTCCATTCAGCCGTGTACCTGCCAATCTTCATTTGTCCCTGGCCTCCCTATTTTGATACACTTTAAACAAAATAAGAGTAATTTTTGATTTATGGGAAAGTTGGGAGATAGTCCTAACAGTTCCTCCATACCCTTTCCCTTGCTCCCCTAATGGGAACATATTATATAACCTAATGTCTTTATCACAACCAGAACTATAAGCTACACTGTTTTATTTGGGTGTCACCAGGTTCTGCACTAACGTTATTTATCTGATCCAGAATCCAATCCAAGACCCCGCATTGCCTTCAGTTGTCCTGTCTCCTTGGTCTCCTCTGATTTGTGAGTTTGGGGATTTTTGCTGGTTTTTCACAGCCGTGGCAGTTCTGCAGAGTGCTCGTCAGATGTTTTGTAGAACTCCCCTCCGTTTGGGTTTGCCTGATGCTCTTTCACGGTTCCACAGGGGTTGGGTATTTTTCGGGAGAATCCACGGGGGCGGAATGTCCGTTTCACGTCTTCTCAGCCGGCACCTGATGGCAGCACGGCTTGCCGCTGGCCATGCTGCTGTTGGTCACGTGATTTCCCCACTGTGATGTTGCCATTGTTCCTGTTCTCTACTGCGGGCTTTGGGAATGAGTCCCAAGGCCCCAGGTCACCCTCAATGGAGGAGGATTAAGCTCTGCCACTTAGAGGAGAGAGTATGCGTGTGGCTTCTTTCAGTTGTCCTGGCAATGCATATTATGAAAAAACTATGCATGGATTTCAATTTTTTTCTGTCAAAATAAACATGTTTAAATAATTATTTGAAAAGCAGAGAAACAGAGACTGATCTTCTATCTACAGATTTATTCCTCAAATGCCTGCAGTAGGTAGGTTGGTGCCAGGCCAAAATTAGGAGCTCAATCCAGGTCTCCCATGCCTGTGGCAGGGCCCCAACTACTTGAGCCATCACCTGCTACCTCCCAGGATGTGTTTTAGCAGGAAGCTGGAACTGAGAGTGGAAGCAGAACTTGATCTCAAGGACTCTGATGTGGGATACTGGCCTCTTAACCATTAGCTGAATGCCCTCCAATAAACTCATCTTTTAACTCACTTATCTATGATTTTTTTTGAAGTATTGTTATATATTATTTCAACTTTTTAAAAAAGATTTATATATTTACTTGAAAGGCAGAGTTACAGAGAGAGAGGGAAAGACAGAGATCTTCCATCTGGTGGTTCACTCCCCAGATAGTTTCAATGACGAGAGCTGGGCCAGTCCAAAGCCAGGAGCCAGGAGCTTCTTCTGGGTCTCCCATGTAGGTGCAGGGGCCCAAGCACTTGGGCCATCTTCCATGCTTTCCCAGGTCATAGCAGAGAGCTGGATCAGAAGTGGAGCAATCGGGTCTTGAACCATTGCCCATATGGCATGCTGGTGTTGCAGGTGGCAGCTTTACTTGCTACTCCACAATGCCAGCCCCTATTTCAACTTCAATACTCCTCCTTTCTCTTTTCTTAAAGGTTTATTTATTTGTTTATTCAAAATGCAGAGTAACAGAGAGAGAGAGAGAGAGAGAGAGGGAGGGAGCGATCTCCCATCTGCTGGTTCACTCCCCAAAGACCCTCAACAGGCGGGACTGGGCCAGGCCTGAGCCAGGAACTCCATCAGGGCTCCTGTGTGAGTTGCAGAGATCCAAGTGCTTGGGCCATGATCAGTTGCTTTCCCAGGTGCATTAGCAGGAAGCTGGATCAGAAACAGAGCAACCGGAAGTTGAACAGGCTTTCTGATAGGGATGCAGCAGCTTAAACCACCACTTGCAACCCCAGCCCCAGCTTTCTCCTTTAAATCATGCTTTGGCCTGTCAGTTACAAAGAATACCTCCGTGATTCTCTGGACACGTGTGATACGTGTAGCCATATTGTTTTATTTGTGTAGGTGTCACTGTTAAATACTTGCCAAATACAATAAATCAATTGAAAGTTACTGTGGACATTGTTTGTACACGTCAAACTAGCTATTTACTGTCTTCAAGAAAGAAACAAGGTATTTTCTTTTGGAGCTGAGCATGCTGGGAAGAGGGGCAGATTCACTTGTTTTGTCCCTCTGGTGTTCTTCAGCTCTCCATGAATTCTCTTCCTGGTTTCAAAAACCCCTTTGGTACCTTCAGATCTTCTTTAGAGATCTCGAGAAAATAACAGGATTCTCAGAAATGATTAACTTTACTGCGCCTTTATTTTCAGCATGAATATTTGCTCGTTAGCACTTTGGGAAGGGGGGCTGAGGATTTGGTATCAAGCAAATAATGATCCACAGGGACTCTAAGGAATATTAAAGGCGCTGTGTAGTCAATATCAGTCAAGATAATTGAAACCGTTTTCAATCTTCCTAAGTATGTTAAGAAATCTTTAATCCAGTGATAAGTGTTTAGCTCAGCTGGCTGCTTCTTGCTCTTTTCATCCCTTTTCCCTCCCTTCTTCCTTTCTCTAATTCTTACCTGCCACTGACGTTTGCACACACGTTCCACAGGACCCAAGCACAAGCTTTGGTGTAGGACTCCGACCCATGCCACTAGTCTGATCTAATTAGCTAAGCACGTGGTGGTGACCTTATGCTGATATTAAGAAAACAAAATGAGGACAAGTACACGAAGTACCGTCGGGGCTTTGGCAGTGCCGTGCCTGGATGTTGTTCCTTGGTGTCTGGCCAGTGCGCATTTATCAGCATGTGGTGCCCATACATTAGGGCTCTGCCTGCTCCCTGCTCAGTTTGCAACTGATAGCTGCAGACTGTTGCAGCCACTGTTCACAAGGTCTTGGCCACAGCACATTCATTTCTCTCACTTTATTACCATCACATCTGATTCCAATTTGCTACCAAATTGAGTTTCCAGGCCTGAGCCTGACACTGAAGGCGTCAGGTGGATTAGCTCCTTCAGCTTGGTTAGCGTGATGGCTTCAGGTCAGTTGACAGTGGCCGATTAAATGTCCTCTGCTCTGAGTCTAGGCATCTGAGCCACCATCCCGTGGAGCTGCAGCCCTGGGTTACCCACTGCAACCTTTCCCCTTGTTTAGAACTCATAATTCTGGCCCTGCTGGAAAGACTTCTGATTAGAAACAGAGTTGGTTTTTTATCCCTTATCTTACTGTTTCAGCAGCTTTTCCTTAGAGCCAAGCTGCCAGGTTATGGTCAGGTCATTTGGTGTAGAATATGATTGATTGAGCTGTTGGACTCATGCCTTTGTCCTTTTCCCTGTTCTATCTTCTGGGTGATCTGTTTACATAGACTCATATGGTTGCAGTAACATCTGATTTATTAATTTTTTTGTTATTAACGGCAACACCTCCAATATCTTTTATGCTGCTGTCCAATCAACTGGACAGAGCAGAGTTACCCATTTGGACTTAGCCCTTTTAGTATGCAGTAGGTTTCACCTTCTTTATGAAGGGAAAGATCCAGTGAGCTACTACTTCTAGTGAGTTCTGTCTCTCTCTTTCATTTTATTGATTTGAAAGGTAGACTGCGAGGGAGGGAGGGAGAGAGGAGGGAGAGAGAGAGAGAGAGATCGCCCACACATTGGTTCACTCCCCAAATGGCCATAACAGTCATGACTGGTCCAGGCTCAGGCCAGGAGCCTAGGGTTCCAACTAGATCTCCCTCTTGGATGGAGGTCCCAAGTATTTGGGCCATCTTCTGCTTTCACGATACATTAGCAGGGAGCTGGCTTGGAATTGGAACAGCAGGGGCTTGAATTGTTGCACTAATATTGGATGCAGGTGTCACAGGTGTCAGCTTAACTTGCTGTGCCATGGAAAGTTCTCTTGTTTCTTTTCTGTTTTAAAAACATGCATGCAAAATTAATTTCTCAGTGCTTGTCATAACCAAAGTTACATATGTAGACAATTGCTCCTTGATTTTCTATGAACATTTTAGTTCTGAAGGAAAACTGTCTTGGCCAGAAACATTCCGTTTTCTGTGAAGTCTTTGGTAAATGAAGGTATACTTATTTTTCAGACTCAGGGAGCCAGATTCGCCAAACACTATAATTTCTTGGGGGTAATCAGGGATTAAAGAGAAAGCAAAGCAAAGAAAGCACATTGTCCCTGAACCCTGCAGCCCTCAAAAAGAAAATGTTAGCTATTGGGAGGAAGAAGATGATACCTCATTCCTCAAATTGTAGATTGTTCCTCTTGCTATTAGACAGGGATATGGTTAATATAACCCTGGATGGAAGTAGGTTTGCCAGTTAAGAAGTCAGGCATCCTGAGTTTAAGGCCACGCATCAAAGAGTTTTCCTTCCCTCTCCTCTGATGCTCCCAAGGCCGTTTTCTATAAGCTGTGCTGGAGTAAACTGCACTGTTTACAAGTGATATCTGAGGCTGCTATCCATTCCACACATTTCAGGATCCAGTAAAAATTGGACACAGGAGAGCTGAGTTTGAAACTGGGGAAGAGGGTGGCGAGGAAGGGACACCTTTCAAAATATAGTATTTGAGCTCCTGGAAGGCAAAAAATAGAATTACAGTAATGAATAACCAAATGGATCCAACTGGATCTGCTGAATTTATAGTGCACTCCGGTTTTTTGTTGTTGTTGTTGTTGTTTAAATAGCCAGAAACTCATTGCTCTCTATTCTATTACTATTGTCGAATAACCACTCTTGAGTAGGTGGGCTTCTAAAAACTTCATTAGTGGCTGGACATCTTTCTGAATCCATTTTTGTTCACTTGGTTTGTTTCTCTGGTTTTCCCATAGCCTCTTGTGATTATTAGGTAAGTTCTGTTCCTCATTTGAGATAAATGTCGGAGTACTCTTTTAAGATACAGACACTGTAGTAATTTTTGTGGCTGTCTGGTTACCTCTTACAGGCTTATGAATCTACTTTTCAATAGCCCAAATGATAAATTACATGTGTTTTCAGAAGTAATACCAGAAGGAAACCTTTTGCTTTATCTTTTAAAAAAATAATAAAGTATAATCTGTAGTCTCCACCTGTCTTGGACGAATTTATTTCTGATTTGATTGCCCTTTTCAGCTCACCTTGCATTTAATTACAACTCTAAAATTTCTCCTGCTTCTCATGTCTGTTTCCTGTTTGGTTAAGTCCTTTGGTTACTCAGATTACCCGTGGGCTCAATTATAGTCTGTGCAGCTCAACATAGTGTTTTACTGTAGTTGCTTTGGGGGCATTGATGCTTTGTGTCCTCTGGAATTCAGATAAACTGTGTTTGTACCTTAGACATACGGTGTAAAAGGGACAATGTAAGAAGGGATCCAGTGTTAAAATCTTTTCTGTATAGAAAATGCCAAATCAAGCATAATGAAGGATGGTACATGTATGTTAACCATTCCGCGTCCCGGTAGTCTGAGGTTGATGGAACATCTCCTGTATGTGTTTTCTTTCTTTTGCAGAAGGAGCTGAGTCTCCCCCGAAGAGGAAGTCTGTAAGTAATAGTACTCTGTTCCCTTGTTTTCTTTTGGCATAGTTCCTAATGTGGGTTGTTCTCTGACTTGTTGGGTTGTTATTGGCAATTAAAAAATTAATGATAATCCATGGAATTAAGAAAACAAAAAACTTTCAATTTATTTGGAAAAGTCAAATAGTAACGATTTCATGATAACTTCTCAGGTTCCTTATGAAGGCTGCAAATCAAAATGCATATTCCTGGGAGAATGCTGTTTTAAAAATTCTATTATATAATCAAGTGAATCTATTATTTGGTGTGCAGATAGTATAAATTGATCTGAATCAAGAATGAGTACTCATCTGTATGTTCTGGAAATCCATGATTGTTCTTTACACCATGGATTTTATGCAGAGTAAATTATGTACATTTGCATTTGAATTGATGGAAGGTATTATCAGCTAATCCTGATTCAGGTAATGCTCTTATATTAAAATGATAGATTTATGAACTTGGACTTGACTTCCTATAATGTGTTCCAGCCATTTTTAAAGCCAGGAATATATTTGCATCAGTCATAGTATTTTTCATTACAGAGTTGCAGAATGTATTTAACTGCCCTTAGTAGTCCACTACATTTAAGGTAGATTTGTTATCAACTGGTGCTGTGTAATGGCTGCTCTAGAAGTATTTGCATTAGGTGTCTGATTTATATTAACTAAGTTTACCAGATTGGGGAGCTCTTTTAAAAAAAAAAGTTACGTTTGAGTTATGTTTCTGCAAATCTCATCATGGAGGATTAGAAAAATATTTGGTGACCTTTGCAAAATAGGATTCACTCTATTGGCTATTGGCTAAAGTCTGGTAATTCTCAGCCTTTGTGTATAGAAACCCAATATTAATTAGCTGTGAACATTTTGTTATGCATGTTGCTTCCTGCTTTTTATACAAGTTTAGGCTGTTAGATGGACACTGGCTCATTATCGTTAGGGAATGTGCCCAGATAAATTGTCATCAGCTCCCAGTTTCCATTTCTGTATGCTAATTTATTCTAGCTTGCCATAGAAAACATGCCTAGAATTAAATACTTCCAACTTCTCTTTCAGGATTAGGAGATTGTCTTGCCTAAACTTTGGGAGAGTCTAAGCTTTTGCTATTTCCCATCATAATGACAAATAAGACACACAGAAATGAAGCTATGTGAAACATTTTTATGGGAAAAATCTCACTTTTTGATTCCTTTATTTTATTTATTAAATACCCTAGATTTTTCTTCTAATCTTTTTATGAAAACTAAAACAGTGATCAAACCTTGCTTTTATTCTTTACAATGGTTTTTCCTCCAGGTTTTTTCTCTCTTCTTCCTGTTTCTGAGTTATCATATTAGTCTTAGAAGAATCATGCTAGTTAGCAAATATAAGGCTTTTTCTCTTTCTGCACTTGAATAAGTCCGAATGCTATTGACGTTAACTGATAACCATGAGTTGATGTAAAAATACATGCTGATGAAAGAAAATGTTTTTCTTCTGCGTGAGAGAATGAGCTCTTTAATAAAAAAGGGATATGAAGTAAGTTTGTTTGAATATCTTGCTTTGAGCTCATAGTTGGAGAAAGTTAGAATTACATGACTCATTTAGAATCACCTTCCTAATAAAAATCAGTTGATTATCCAGATGATGAGATAGGTCAACACAGAGCTACCTTTGTTTTAGTGAACTCTGGAACAATTAATACTTCCAAGTGAAGCAAACCAAAAATGAATATGGCATTTTATATTTTCTATTAAGTACAAATACTCCCCAAAGAATTAACGATGCCTGATATAGCTGTTGTGGAACCAATGCCACTCTATATTTTCTGTGACACCATACAGAATGCCAGTCATTGTTCTGCTCATGCAAGCCTCTTTTATGACTTGAAAAGAAAATACTTTATAAATTAAATGCTGCAGCAATTTGAATGCAAATCTAATGAAGAAGGGCACAAGTGTATCCTTATTAGCTGTAACTGTTAGCCCACATCATGGTACCTGATTATTAAAACTGTTAAGGCTTTCTTAGTTTATTGACTGTACAAATGCCTCCTGCATAAACACTTTCAGATTTTTTAAGCATTCTTCCAGAAAGATTGGGAATTTGGCCCTGCTGTTTTGCTGAGTCCTTCTACACACTAACAGCAACCGCATACAGTAGCAGGTGTCTTTTCCTCATTGTCTTTGGTTCCACAGTAATGTGATTGAACTTGTCAGAAAGATTGTACTTTGGGAAGACGGTGCCTTATTTCAGTAGATCTGCTTCTAATTTGTGTGTCTTGAAGGATAATACCTTAAATTGCATTTTCATCATTCTGAAACTTAAAGTTTGTGAGATGTTTTTTGAGTATTGTCTTAAATAAGTTGAAAGATAATTTTTAGAGTCATAAAAACATTTAAATTAAAGCTTTCACAAATAGAATACAGAACATATGCTCTTTTTATTATTTGTAAGTCTGAGAAAGCAAACTGCTGTATCTAAAAAATAATCAGCTTTCGCAAATTTGTAGTTTACAGTTATTTTGATAAAAATTCAGACGACAACCTTCTTGTTTCTTGTACATTTAAAATTTGCATAGGCAGTGTGACCTTTTTTAAGATGCAAAGAGCAATAGACAAAAGAAGTCAAGGGAAGATGTTATGAAATAGGCAAATAACTCCAAATAAGATCCCAGATCTTCTATGCTCCTGTACTCCAGCTTTTTGATTTATTGTAGCTGCATATTCCATGAAAGAGTAGCCATGCACTGAGGCCTTGATCCTAGATTCCTTCAGCCCTTTGCCTGTCATCCTCCTTGAAGCTGAAGTTGTCAAACTCTCTTCTCTTCCTCCCTCCCAGCTGCCTACCAAAGTAATGATAGAATCACAATGAAGTATTATACACCAGGTAAAATGATGAGGATGGATGCATCAGTAGGCATGGTTCTCAAAAATGTAGCGATGAACCAGAGCTAAAAGCAACTTCTGGATAAAAACATTTACATAATAAAATTGAAAAGGATGTGAAACATATATCATGATGTTGCTGAATACAAACATGTATGGTAAAAGTGTAAAACATGCATAGGAAGCAAGTTTATGACTAAGGTTACTTAGCAGGAGGCAGTAAAAGACAAGAGACTTGAAAGGACTCTATAGGGAGCTTCATATATACCATTAATGGGGTAGTATATGCGTAAGTGTTTATAGTATACCTTCTACAATTTGGTATTTGTAGAATATTTTTATTTAAAAAACTCAGTGACTGTATAAAAGTAAAATTAAAATATTTGTGGGGACTAAAAAATAAAAATACAATTTAATATATAATTTTTTTGACTAAGAAAATACCATATCTGTGGTGAATTCTTTATGCATGTGTGTGTGTGTGCGTGCATGTGTGTGTGTTTTTCTCATGATGAGGATTGGCCCAAATGAGTGAGATTTTACAATAATTGGACTGCCAGATGTGGCAACATTGTTACTTAATGTCTAAGCCTAGAAAAATTTATGACAAATTTTGTGCTCTTGGAACTTTATTATGTACTACCTGGGAGCCTTGGATGAAGCAATGAGATAATAGCTTCTATAGTGGTACATTGTAATACTCCACTTCAGAGCTGGATTTGTTGCTTTAGCATTTTAACCCTTTTTAGAGAGAGAATTCTGGTGGACTTCTCTTCGTGTTCACCACAGCGCCCAGTACAGTAACTTCTCCGGAGTGGATGTTTGTAGAGTGCATGCCATCTGCCTCCCCCCACCATGCAGTGAGCCTCCTGCGAGCAACCTGCATGGGCCCTGCCTCTTCTGTTTGCTCCCAGTCACCAGTCACCGCACCTACGCCATCAGGACCCATGGCTGGGGCTCTGGTGTCAGATCCTGCATGTTCCGAATGCGATGTGGACTGCGTAGCCCCTCTTGATGTCCCTTTGATTCGATCTAATAGTAACCTGAGCTGTTGGTATTTATAAAAGGACCATCAGTGCCGTGGGTCTCTTGTCTAAGGCTTCACTCACATTTAGAACTTCAGTCCTGAAATGACATTGCTAAGTAGAAGAATTCTCTGGGAGAAGTTTGCTTTCAGGCAAAGAAAGTAGAAGAAAATGGAGAAGCCCCAGAGGTGAGCTCATGGGTACTGAGGAACACAACCTAGGTGTCTCTGGCAGTCACCATTTACTTTTTCCCTTTTTTTCTTTAAAAAAATTTATTTGTTTGTTTAAAAGGCAGAGTTACAGAGAGGCAGAGGCAGAGAAGAGAAGTCTTCTATCTGCTGGTTCACTCCCCAAATGGCTACAACTGCTATAGCTGAGCTGATCCCAAGCCAGGAGCCAGGAGCTTCTTCCGGGTCTCCCACATGGATACAGGGGCCCAAGGACCTGGGCTGTCTTCCACTGCTTTCCCAGGCTATAGCAGAGAGCTAGACTGGAAGTGGAGCTGTCAGGATTCGAGCCGGCACCCATATGGGATGCCAGCGCCTCAGGCGGAGGCTTAGTCCACGACACCACAGCACTGGCCCTGACCACTGTTTCCTTTTTTTTTTTTTTTAAACCTATTTATTTAAACTCAAGATAACCGACAAAATTAAGCTAATTTTTTTCCATTCTTGACAGGAAACTACTTTTGTAATGATTCTTGATCTATATTTGTAACCCAGAGACTTTACTAGGTTTAAGTATCTATCTGCCTTGAGCAGGGTTCACCATTTACTTTTAAAGAACACTCCTGTGTTTTGTCAGTTACCCAAATAAACAGCTGTCCAAGATAGTGAGGCTTCTTTTTTCATGGAATTCCTTGGAGTACTAAGGCAGTGTTTGTACCCTGCAGAGAAGAGCTGGAAGTTGGCTGGGGCTAGCTCCCTGGTGCCTCCCTCCTACTTTTTCATGATCTTTCAGATTTTTCTACACAAAGATGGAAACTACACTATCCATCCTTGGCAAATAGATTCTCCTCGCTACTTAAAATGGTGTTTCCTCCACCTTGTTAGGGCCCCCTGTAAGTCTGTGATCCATACAGTTATCAGCCACTCTCACTATTGTAGTGGAAGCAGTGACTGCCGCTTGGGAGGTTTCTTAGTCACATCTGCTTTAAAGATGCTGTTTCAGGCTATCCAGCAGCTGGAGCCCAGTGCAGAGTAGCTGCTTGTGTACACAGTGGTCCTGGGAAAGAGTATTTCTGTGTGCTGAGGAATTGCTGGGAGCATTGAAATTACCCCAGAGGCAGTTCGAGAGTCTTGGCTTAAATTTCGTGAACTAATAATATTAGTGTCTACTGACAGTCGTCCTCTGCATAGCATTTTTGTGTTCCTTCTACATTCCCCTTTTTCTTCATTACTGCTCTGGGGATGGTTAGAGTCGAGGAGGGCTGGTCATGGAATGAGTCAGGTGGGTGCCTCTTGGCAGCTGACAGTTTCAGTTCCACTAAGAAACTGCTCTCCCTCTCCACAAAGGGCATATCCATGTGAAATGCACCTGCCACAGTGCCAGACATCCCGGGACTGGAATTTCATCCAGTTGGATCTTGAAGATGTCTTCTGTTCAGATGCATCTTTGGGCCAGGTGCCACTCAGCTGAACACAGCGGATGATGATTCACTAATGGGTGCACTGGCGAGAGACAGAACTAATAGACATTTGAGCAGGTGTTGTGAACCATTTTGCAACATGAATATTTAATCAATGCATGAAAAGGATGATAAACTTATTTTACCTCTCTGTAATTTTGCCTTCTTACACAGAGGTAGCAGAGAACACAAGGAATGGAGAGAACAATGAAGGAAGATAGGAGGGAGAGAGTATTATCAGAGTGGTTAGGACTACAGATGCAGGGAGACCCAGTGGTCCCTGAATCTCTGTAGAGGAGCTGAGCCTGCTGGAGTTAGGAGACTGGATTAGCCTCATAACCAATATATTGAATTGCATGTGTTGGATTAGGGTACTTCGAGATTGGGAGTTCTCATTTTGAAACAAGGTTGAAAGTCACTTCTAAGTAATTGAATAGGCTTGGGTTGATGTAATTGGCATATATAGGTCTTTGTATTTTTTCCAAAAGGAGACTTACATTCAAGCCTGTTATGTTTTGGAGCTAACTGCCCTGGATGCTAGTTTAGAAAAGTAGTTGGAGTAAAATGAGGTTATTTCTAGAATGCAAGGAGAAAGAATCACCTTGGTTTTACAACTGATTTGAAATAGATTTATGAGATTTTCAACAAGGTGAAGGTAACATTTCCTGAGAGAAAAAGGAGGAATTTAATTCAAGCAAAATAAAGGACATGTAAACCATATTTGGATAAGTTTTAAAATAAATTCAGTTTTCCCTCCATGGTTTCTGCCTACCCACCCTCTACAAGTATTGAAGCAAGGATTCAAAATATCTGTTGTTGGAGCCAAATGGAAGTCCAGTATCATTTTGAATGTTAGAAACCCAAAAACAAAACGAAGGGAAAATTGAGTGTTGCATCTGAATTAGCATTTAAAGTGGCATGTTTATGTAAAAAGAGAGCAGTGTAATATATCCTGAGAGTAAAGAGAGGATTCAAGACTGGGGAGGAATGTCAATTGCATTTATATATTCATCGAATAGCCAGGTTGGTATTTGGCATGTATTTGCAGCATTCCTTATCATGCATGTATTCATCTTCTGTGAAATAGGTAGGGAGGAGATTGAGGAGACAGAAGCAATGTGGGATCTGGCTTCTTACCTTTGAAAATCAGAGGAACTCTTTAGTTTTGTTCCAGAGAGATGGTTGGGTTAATGGTAGGGGGAAGGGTAGTGTTTATCAAAATATGTATATGTTTCCAAAGATCCTCAGGAATGCAAATCAAAATCTCTATCCTGCCTGGGTGAATGCATGAGTGTGTGTGTGTGTGTGTTGTGCACGTGAGTGAGTGTGTTACATGGGGGTAGGCACATGTGTGTGTACATGTTTGCATGCATGAGTGTAGGAGTGTCTGTGTGTGAGTGTGGCTCTGTGTGTATGTATGTCTTGGGGATAGGAAGATGGAGGCTCCTATGTCTTTGACCAGTTCTCAAGGTGACTCTGCAGGGCCACCTCGGCAGACAGCTTCCGTCCGGGCTGCATGGTAGGAGGGGAGGCTCTGCATTTGATACTCACTGGAATATTTCTTAGCAAATCTGAATCAAACAGCATTTGGGGATGGCTTTCCAGGGAGCAGCCCTGTTCAGTAAGGGGCTCATATAGAGTTGCTGGCCTAGGTTGGTGAACATCTCTGCTTTCTCTCTAAAGCCACTTTGTCAGATCTGTAATTTTGTAGGTAATCACCATGGAGTGTCTCAGAGCCAGGAGTCAGAGCCAAACCTCCTGTGTTTGAATCCTCTCTCCCATTTAACCAATGCTGTGGCCTTCAGAAAGTTACTTAAACTCTGGGTGTCTTGGTTTCTTTATTTATAAAATGGAGATAAACTTGTATTTTGGAATTGCTCGGATGATTAAATCAATTAATATTTTTAGAGTGTTTACAACAATGTCTGGCATGCCATAAATAGTGTATGTTTTTTAATTTAAAAAAAGATTTTCATTTTTATTTGTAAGCCAGGGAAACAGAAAGAGAGGGAGAGAAAGGGAGGGGTAGCTCTTCCATCTTCTGGTTTACTCCCCAAATGCCTGCAGCAGCTGGGGCCAGACCAGCAGAAGCCAGGAGCTTGGAACTCTGTCCAAGTCTCTCACATGGGTGGCAGAGACCTAGCTACTGGGATCAACACCTGCTGCCTGCCAGGGTGTGCACTACCAAGCAACTAGAATCAGATGCAGGGCCCAGACTCCATCCCAGGCACTGTGATGTGGGATGTGGGTGTCCTGGTGTTTTGGGGGAGACCCTAGGTTAGACTTGGTTCAGTTTCTCAATGCTTGAAAGAATTCTGCAAGGAGAAATTGAGCAGGAAGGCAAAGTTAAATAAAGGCAACGGGAAAGTTCACACTCAGGTGGGAATGCAGGCAAGGTCAGCAACCTTCAGGGTCATCCTTTTATAGGATTGGGGTGGCACTTAATTGAATATACAAATGGGATGAGGTTTGGCTTGGGGCTTGAGTACCAACTATTTCCGTATCCCTTTCTGGAAATCTCAGAGATGTCACGGCGTCTGGCGCGTGATGTGGGTGTGTGTGCCAAGCCTGCAGCCAGCCGCGTTGCATATTACTAGCTGGCAGGGCTCTGGCGGCTGCGTCTGCACAGAAGGGTGTGGGGCTTGGCACAGTCCATGCAGGACGGTGGCACACATGCTGGGAGTTCCCAGCTCCTCACTACTTTTCTGCCTACATCCTCAAGTAGGGTGATGTACCCATGGCGCCAGGTGCCTACCCTGTGTATTTTGTTTCATAAATAAAACATGTTGGGGGGCCAGCACTGTGGTATACTAGTCTAAGCCTCCACCTGTGGCACTGGCAGCCCATATGGGTGCCAGTTCGTGTCTCAGCTGCTCCTCTTCTGAACCAGCTCCCTGCTAATGGCCTGGGAAATCAGTGGAAGATGACCAAAGTGCTTGGGTCTCTGAACTCAGGTGGGAGACCTGGAAGAAGCTCTTGGCTCCTGGCTTCAGATTGGCACAACTCTGGCCATTGTCACCATTTGGGGAATCAGAGGGTGGAAGACCTTTCTCTCTGTCTTTCCCTCTCTCTGTAACTCTACCTCTCAAATAAATTTTAAAAATCTAAAAACAAACAAAAAACCACATTGGGAATGGTGCCTTCTTCTCCCCCACCCTGCCTCTGCCCCAAGTCACTTATTATTTTCCTATTGAGTTAAGTAAAAGACCACAAGGTAGACTGGTGTGGTTCCCTTAAATCCAGGTCTTGTGAGTAGCCTTCTGTGCGGGGCTCTTCTGTCTCAATGGACAGTGTTAAAGGGGAAGTTGACTGCGTATCTGTGGGTAGGGGTTTGACTGGTTGCAGGCAGTGACCCCTGCTGGTAATGGAGGTTTCAGCATGTGCTGCTGAGGCAGGTTCCACATTGGCTTTGACTCCCTATCTTCAACCTTTGAGGGAACTGACTCCCCATGGCCAGTGGCCCCTCTTCCGGAATAATCTGTTACTTTCATCATGGGCTACAAGTCACTCTTCCAATTGTGTCTGGGGACAGACAGGTGTTGAAGAATGTAGAACAGTATAGCTGTCCACAAGGAAAATGTTAGTCATCGAAGAAACCTTAAGAGATACCTGATTTGGGCCAGTGCCGCGGCTCACTAGCCTAATCCTCTGCCTTGCGGCGCCGGCACACCACATTCTAGTCCCGGTTGGGGTGCTGGATTCTATCCCGGTTGCCCCTCTTCCAGGCCAGCTCTCTGCTGTGGCCAGAGAGTGCAGTGGAGGATGGCCCAAGTGCTTGGGCCCTGCACCCCATGGGAGACCAGGAGAAGCACCTGGCTCCTGCCATCGGATCAGCGCGGTGCGCCGGCTGCAGCACGCCAGCCGCGGCGGCCATTGGAGGGTGAACCAACGGCAAAGGAAGACCTTTCTCTCTGTCTCTCTCTCTCACTGTCTACTCTGCCTGTCAAAAAAATTAAAAAAGAGATACCTAATTTATGATATTTTTATTAGATAAATGGGGCATGAACAACTCGGAGGATTTGAGACTTGTTTGGGTTCAAATAGCAAATTGGTTGGGAACCATGACCTGGATTTAGGGTTCCTAACTGCCAGGACCTGGATAGCAGCCTGTTTTTCTCTTTCTTGCAGATGTCTTTCTTTGAGTCAGAGTTACAGGGAGAGAGATTTTCCACTCACTAGTTCACTCTCTGCAGATAGCCACAACAGCCAGAACTGGCCCAGGGCAGAGCCAGGAGCTTCATTGGCATCTCCCACATTGGTGGCAGGACCCCAAGCACTTCTGCTTTTCCAGGCCATTAGTAGGAGCTGGATTGGAAGTAGAGCAGTTGGGACTTGAACTAGTGCCCAGCATCCCAGGCAGCAGTGTTACCTGCTACGCCACAGCATTGACCCCAGCAGCCTTTCTTTCCTGAGGTCAATATGTTTGAGTTAGAAGCATAGATATCAGCAAGGATGTGGGTATGTTTTGTTTTGTCAGAAGACATGAATTTTCATGTCAACATCTACAGTAGGGGTCAAATAAAGGATAGATATCCCTAAGTCATGGATTCATTGAACATTCTGAAGATAATGCTACAAGCTCCTTTTTGTTATTATTTTGAAAGAGCTACACACACCTACACACACACACACACAGAGAGAGAGAGAGAGAGAGAGAGAGAGAGAGAGAGAGAGAGAGAGAGAGAAACAGAGAGAGAGAGAGAGAGAGAGAGATTTTGATCTACTGGTTCATTCCCCATATGGCCACAATAGGCAGGGCTGATCAAGGCCGTAGTTCTCCCATATGGGTGCAGGGGCCCAAGCACTTGGGCCATCCTCTGCTGCTTTCCCAGGCACAACAGCAGGGAGCAGGATTGGAAGTGGAGCTGCTGGAACTTGAACAGGTGCCCATATGGGATGCTGCTTAACTATGCCACATCACCCCCTAACTCCTCTTAAAAGCTTGTATGTTCTTAACACTGCAGCCCAAGGGAAAACCTCATGTCCATCTCCCTGGCACTGTCAGGAGCTGAGTGGACTAGGCCTACTAAAGAGATGAGTGACAGCCACCCTGGTGGGGTGTTGTGGGTCCAGCTGCAGCCCCTGGCAATGCTCAAATGTATCCATTGTCCAGCTGGACATGTGAGCGGAGCAGCTGTGCTGTGTCTTGTCCTCTCTTTGCCCCATTGTGCGGTAGCCAGTTGGGCCTGTGTGGCCTGGACAGGAACGATGAAGAAGCAAGACTGCACTTGTACCTCTGGGTTTCTCCTTTGGCTCACTGCTCCTGTGCTGTTTGCACCCCTGAGAATGAAACTCGCTGCTTTGTCACTTTATTTTTAATAAGGGTTCTTTTATTTATTTGAAAGGCAGGGTTACAGAGGCAGGAGGAGAGGCAGAAAGGGAGAGAGAGAGAGAGAGACAGAGACTGAGAGAGAATCTTCCATCTGCTGGTTGACTCCTCAGATGACCACAATGGCCAGGTCTGGGCCAAGCCAAAGCCAGGAGCTTCCTCCATCTCTCCCACATAGGTGCAGGGCCCCAAGCTCTTGGGCCATCCTCTTCTGCTTTCCCAGGCATATTATCAGGGAGTTGGGTTGAAAATGGAGCAGCTGGGACTCAAACTGGTGCCCATATGGGATGCCAGTGCTGCATTAAAGGCTTAACCCACTGAGCCACAGTGCCGGTCCCTGCTTTGTTACCCTTTGTGGCCGCAGTCCGGCAGAAATATCTGTGAGGCTTTTCTATCTCTTGGCCCTTGCTCTCTGAGAACCCTGAGGTCATTTTTTGATGTGCTGCTCGGGCACGGGCTTGAATGTGCTGCCCTACAGAGTCACTTCGAGCATGGCATCTGGGGCTTTCCCACACTTCTGTGTCAGAACACAGGACTCGGCTGTGGAGGAGGTCGGCAACTCCACACTACTCCTCTGGGGGGCGCTCTAAACCCTGCCTCTTTCCCACATCAGCCACATAACCTCTGACTGACAGCGGAAAGATAAAGTCTGTGTAGGCTTCAAACAATTCTTTTTATTTGCAAGGCCAAGAGACAGAGAAAGAGACACAACTGTTGGTTCACTCCCCAAATGCCCACAGCAGCTGTGGCTGGGTCAGACCAAGGCAATGAGCTCACTTTGGGTTTCCCACATGAATGCCAAGGACTCAAGTACTTGAGCCATCCCTTGCTGCTTCCTGGGAAGCTGGAGAGGAGAGCAAGGTTGGTGCTTGAATCCAGGCAGTCTGATACAGAACGTAGGCATCCCACACACAGCCGAGCCAAGGGCGCTCCCCTTGTAGAAGCTGTGTTGTCTGTCTTACTCTGTTTTTTGTTGTTGCTGTTGCTGTAATAGTATACCAAGGGTGCGCTAGTTTATAAAGAAAAAACAAATGGTGCATTTTTGGGTTGGGTGTAAGGTGCAGTGGTCAGTAAGTCTCCATGTGAGATGCTCACATCTCACACTGAGTGACTGGGATCAATTCCCACCTCCACTTCTGAGACAGCTTCCTGTTGATGAGTGCTTTGCCAGACAGTGGCTGCTAACTCTAAGTACGTACAACCCAGTAACCCACAGGGGAGACCTGGACGGAGTTTCATACTCGTGGTTTGGCCTGGCCCAGCCCTGCCTGTTGTGGGCATTTGGGGAGTAAACCAAAGGATGGAGGGTTTCTCTCTTTCTCTGTCTCTCCCTCCCTCTGATGTCCTGCCCTTTGAATAAATAAATAAATACACAAATTTAAAACACAAAAGGTTTATTTTGGCTTCCAGTTCTGGAGGTGCAGAGTGTTGTGGGTTGGCCTTTTTCCTGGCAGAGTCCTGCAGTGGCTCAGAGCATCATGTGACAAGGAACAGGGAGTGTGCACGTGTGTCTGTCTCTCTGCTTATAAAATCACCAGGATTCAGTCATGGGGTCGCACCCTAATGAATCTGTCTAAGCCTAGTCAGTTCCTGAACACCCAGCCTCTGAACGCCACACTCAGGTTAAATTTCCAATCTCTTAATACCCCACAATGAATTTCAACAAAGGAAGAGCGAGCATTTACCCTGGAGGTCAAGCTGCCTGCATCTCACATCGGAGGGCCTGTTTTCAATTCCTAGTCCTGGCTGCTGACTTCATCTTGCCCCCAGTAAAGACCCTGAAGACACTGATTTTGCTCCTGGCTCCTTGCTCCAGCCCTGGAAGATCCCAGTCATGGGGTCATTTGGGGAGTGGACCAGTGGATGGGAGCTCTGTCTCTTCCTGTACCTCACAAACATTTTTAACTATCAACACATGAAACCTCAAACGATACCCAAGTCAAGCATTGGCTATAGTCCATAAATTTGATTAGCACGAGGAAATACGAGCATGAATTTGTGCACAGATATAACAATTTTAATTAATTTTAAGATTTACTTATTTATCTGAAAGGCAGAGTGACACAGAGAGAAAGTGAGATGATCTATCTGCTACTTCACTCCCAGATGGCTGCAATGGTAAGGGTTGCACCAAGGCAAAGCCAGGGGCCAGGAACTGCATCCAGGTCTCTCTCTTGGATGACAGGGACTAAGTACTTGGGCCATCTTCTGCTTTCCTGGGTGCATTAGCAAGGAGCTGAGTCCGAAGCAGAGTAACTAAGACTTGAATTGGCACTCTGCACATAGCAGCTTTACTCACTGCACCACCATGCCTGCCATTTATTTTAATTTTTTAAGAACGAAAATACTGATAATAAATTCAGACAGGTTGGGGTTGGCGCTGTGGCATAGCGGGTAAAGCTGCCGCCTGCAGTGCCAGCATCTCATATGGGCACTGGTTCTACTGGTTCGGGTTCTGGCTGCTCCACTTCAGATCCAGTTCTCTGCTGATGCACCTAGGAAGGCAGTGGAAGATGGCCCAAGGGCTTAGGCCCTTGTGTGCATGTGGGAGACCCAGATGACGCTTCTGGCTCCTGGCTTTGGCCTGGCTCAGCTCTGGCCATTACGGCCATTTGGGGAGTGAACCAGTGGATAGAAGGCTTCTCTCTGTGTGTCTCTACTTCTTTCTTTGCAACTCTGCCTTCCAAATAAATAAATAAATCTTTATAAAAAATTCAAATGTATATTGTATTAAAATTTTTTTAAATGCCTGCATTGTAGTAATTTGATCTTCCAAAAAGTATTTGCATGTTTTGTAGATATGTCATAGTGTCCTCACTCTTTCAGGAAATATTAGCATAGCATAGCATAGCCTTTGTGATCTTTACTGAGGAGCAAGAAGTGAATTTTAACTTCTGGTGTGTCATCGAGGTCCTTGGGATTGCCTTTGTCATGCCACTCACAGCCTGCTCCTAACACTTCCCCAGCCCTGATTTCCAATGTGGCCTGAATTGGTTGCTATGAGCTTTTACTCTGAGATGGTAACTTTGAGGCAGAGATTATCTTTTGGATTTACTTTATCTTTAAAGAATTGAGGGGCATGTTTCTTTGAGAAGTTAGCGCCATGTGACTTCCACGTTTAGCCGCTGTGGAACAAGTGACAATGTTTACTGCAGGAGGATAAAAACCTTCCCTGTGGGCTGGCAGCAGGGCCAAGGGAGGGAGAGAGTGGCTCCTTCTTTCCTCTTTGCTGTCTGTGCTGAAGCAGTAGACATTAGCATTTGCTTTGCATGAGACACAAGATTGAGTTCACCAAGGGTTTTGTATTTCAGGGCATAAAGCATCATGTTTAGTATCTTAACAAATCAAGAATCAATTATCTGCAAGAATAAGCAGAAGGTTTTTTATGTCTAGGATAAATTAGTTTAAATGCTAAAACTAGTCCTTGTGGATTAAAGAAGCACTTGGAAGTGATAGAATATGTTTTAAAACTGCGCTTGACACCAAGCGCTGAAATGAAATTAATGGATCAGTACACAGGTGTCCTGTCTTACCGGAAAAATGACAGTTCCTGCAGGTGGGGTTCTAAGGGGTTAGCCAATTGTGTGGCACCTGATTCTGACAGAATCACAGGGAGAAATCCTGTCACCAACACTTAGCCAGCAAAGCGTATTACTTAATTGTTATGTTCCTTTGCAGGCCACTTAGCTCTATCTATTTTATTTACTTGTTTTTTTGGAAGAGGTTAGTCGAGCATATCTTTAAGATCATGCTTGGGATGATAATGGTGGTGGTTGTCTGGGGAGTGCATCAAAGAATGAAAGCAAAGACAGCTGAAATTGGTGCTTCATGAGGTTCTTTTTTTTCCCACACCCCAATATGTACCACATCTACTATTTTATGTCACTTAGGCTGTATTATGTCAGTGTACCAAAGATTTGTGAATTCTATTTGTATTAACTCACACCAGAATTTAAAATACAAAATCCCCCAAACGGCCGCCTCTTGTGGATCCTATGTAGCATGACCAATTTCAGGAGTCTCAAGAGCAGGATAACCCTACATGGTCTAGCAGTTAAGGTATTTCTCTGGTTGATAACATTGTCTTTTTTTCCTTTATAAAAATACAGCTTTAGGGCCAGGTGTTTGGCATAGCAGTTAATAGACTGCTTGAGATGCCGGCATCCCATATGGAGTGCCTGGGTTTGAGTCTCAGCTATGCCCCTAATCCCAGCTTCTACTGCAGCTTGCAAGGCATCATGTGATGGCCCTCGTACTTGGGTCCTTGCCACCCATGCGGGAATCCCAGGCTGAATTCCTGGCTCCTGGCTTCTGCCTGAGGGAGGCCCAGATATTGCGAGCATTTGGGAAGTGAACCAGTGCATGGAAGATCTCTTTCTGTCTCTCTCTCTCTCTCTTCCTTTCAAATAAAAAAAGAAGAAACGTTATTAAAGACAGCCTTGTTGGCATACAACAAGCTGTACAGAAAGTGTACAATTTCAGATTTCAACATGTGTGTCCACTTGTGAACCCCCACAATAAAGAGAAAGGAATACCCACCTCCCCCCTTCAGCATGATTATTGTGAGCTTCATCCACATTGTAGCATGTTCGTAGTTGTTAGTTTTTATTGCTGAATAATATCTTGCTGAAAGGCTATGCCACACTTTGACTCTCCATTGTCTTGTTAATGGACCCTGTGTTTGCAGCTTTATAAACAAGCCTGCTATAGGTTGAGTGTCCCTAATCTAAAATTCAAAGTGCTCTAAAATCTGGAACCAACATGACACTCAAAATGTTAGATTTTCAGATTGGGGATTCTCAATTGGTAATCCAAGCAAATATTCCCAGATCTGAAAAACTCCAAAGTCTAAGACACTTCAAGTTCCAGGCATTCACATAAGGGAGATTCAGCTTGTATACGTGATCTGTAAATATTTTCTCCTAGAATGCAGTTTGTGCTTTCATTCTGTTTGCAACATCTCTTGAAGAACAAAAGTTTTTATTTTAAATAAGCCTAATTTATCAATTTCTTCCTTAAATGCTTTTGATGTTATATGTAAGCTGCATTTACCTAATGCATGGTCTCTCAGGTTTTTTTCCCTATATTTTCTTCTAAAAGTTTTATAATTGTAGATTTTGCATTTAGATTTATGTTTAATTTTGAGTTAATTGTTATGTGTGGGTTGAGGTATGGGCCAAAGGTCATGTTTTTGTGTATAAACATCCAACTATTCCCATACCATTTGTTGAGCAGACTACCTTCCTTCTCTGAAATGCTTTGAACCTTGTTGAAAATGAGTTGCCCACTTATGTATATATGTGTTTACAAGCTATCTATTCTATTTCATTGAATTGTTTTTGTGTCAATATCATACTTTCTTGATTATTATACCTTTATGATAAGTCTTGATAATCAATAGTGTTAGTCTTCCAACTTTACCTTTTTTGTTAAGTTTTTTGACTTTTCTAGGTCCTTTAATTTTAGACTAAGTTTATCAGTGTCTCTGAAGAAACATCTGTTGAGATTTTTGTTGGCATTGCATTGAGTTTGTTGAGGAGCTGTGAACAGTTAACTGGCAATTATAATGAGACTCTAGTGTTAGTGATGGATTAGAGAGAACAATGTATGGATGATGCAGTATGGAGAGATTGGAATGGAAGGTACCACAATTTGTACCGGTGGAGAAACTGAGTGGCATAAATGACTTGGTAATTTGTCAGAAAATGCCTTCAAAGCAGCCCAAGGGGAGCTGTCAGGTGTGTGGTTCCAGGAGCGGCTCAGGTAATGGTTGAAGCTGAAGTCAGTGGGAGCTAGCCACATTTCTTATGGAAAGAAGAACTGCGGTGGAGAGCTACACTTGGCAGAGAGTGACTTGATGAGGTGCCGTGCCTGAGGAGAGGGCCACGGGACCAGAATGGTTGTAATGTTGGAAACAGCATTATGCTGTATGATGGACTCCTGTCAACCAGTGAGGGACTGTTGTACACTGGAACTGAATTTTTGATGTAGAACAGTGGGTCTCAACAGGGGTGAGGATGGCTTTGCCTCCAAGGTGACGTTTGATAATATCTATATAGACATTTCAGGTTGTCACTACTATTGGGACGGGGTAGGGTTTATTCTGTCATCAGTTGGGAAAGAACAGGGTTACTGGTTAACATTCAGCTATGCATGGGACACCCCTCACATCCGACAGAGTCATGTGCCTCAAATGCCATTAGTACTGAGGTGGAGAAACACTGGTGTAGAGCAGGACCAGAAGAGAAGTTGGAGCGGCAGTGGGGGCTGGAAGCTGCTTTGATGTTTTGTGCTTGTGTTGTCCAGGGGGTAGACTCTTGTGTAGAGTGACCGTGGAAATTTGCCCTGTATGATCAGGGGTTTGTATGTGGGATTCTTCAGAATTGTTCCCAGAAACTTCCTAAAGATGTTATCAAACAAAACTGCTTTAACACAAGACTACCTTTACCACAAATAAATGTAAGAAACGTGGAAAGTCTGAGTTCACTTAAGAAAATGATTCCATTTGAACATGGCATAGATCGTGAGATAGACATGAGATTGTCACTGAGCCTACTGCTGAGGACAGGTAATGGAAGACCTAACTCTACGTGACTGAATAACATAAAGGAAATTTACCAGCTGCTGTGACTAGAGAGTCCACGCTTCGTGTAGGCGCTGACCCAGAGCTCAGTGTTGCTGCCAAGGACCCTGGCGCTCAGTCTTATTGCAGGCTGCTTCCTTAGCTCATCTGTGGATGTCTGACACCAATTCCAGCGTAGCTTTGTTCTTGTTCACTCTCGTCAGGAGAGGATTTCGTTGTTCTCTTACCATATGGATTTCTCTCTGATTGAACCTTTTTAAATTATGCATTCACCTGTGAACATAGCACTGTTCTCATTAGCTTAGACCTGTGCTCTCCATTGTAGTAGCCATGCCATCTATGGCATTGAACTCTTGCAGTGTAGCTGGTTTGAATTAAGAAATAACAAAACAATGTGAAATATCTCATTAATAACTCATATTCATTACAGGTTGAAATAATACTTAGGATATATTGGGTTTTTGAAAATTATGAAGACCTAGTCCTTTAAAAATATTTCAATATAACTATAAAAAAAATCAAAATTATGTCACTGGCTCCAAAATGTGAGTACAGTGGTTTAGACCATTTCAGAGTCCTTGAAAATGGAGTTTAGTCCAAACCCCATGGCTGGTACTCCAGGGGAGAGAGAGTTGGAATGGACACTGGGCAAGCAACCAATAGTGCACACTATGGTGAGACTGGCACAAGTACAGTTTACTAAAGATGGATGTCCTGAAATACTACTCTATTACCACTAATGAAAGCTAATAATTTTTTCTTGTAGTTTTAAAAACTGTAAAATTAATATTGTGCTCATGTAGGAACTACATAAACAATGCAAAGACATGCACAAAGCCAATAGTCTCCATCCCTTCTGATCCCTGTCTCCATCCCGCCTTGGGTTATCATTTTTATTGTTCTGTCTTCGTCCCTTCCGTCTTACACATACGGGTGCATTCACTTGCATTGATTTGTTGCTGCTTCCTATTTTCACAAGCATGTAAAACACCCACTCTTCAGTGTACTTCATTTCCGCCTTATCAATCTTCTGAGGCAATAGATACAGATATTCACTTCACTTTTGACAATTACATAATATTCCACATTATAGATATGCCACATTTCATTGAATCATTTCTCTATTAATGGACGTTCATGTTGTTTGCAGTACCCTCATTTCCCACCTGACAACAAACAATGCTACAATAAACATTTTTGTATCTATATCCTTACGTACTGGTCCTTTTTTTCCCTATAGGATAGATTCCCAGAAGTGGAATTGCTTGGTCAAACGGTATGTGTAATTTTAATTTTAATGGATATTGCTAGATTATTTTACCCAAAGGAACAATCACCTCATACATCAGAACACCCATTTTCTACATTCTCACCAGCACTGGATGCCACTGACCTTTTTAATCCTTGCCAGTCTTACCTTGCGGATGGCTTTAATTTGCATTTCCTTCACCACCACTGATGTTGAACATATTTTATGTTAATTGTACATTTGAATTTCTCTTTTCTTCATGATCATTTTGACTACTCATTTTCCCATTCAGTAGTGTTTTTTCTTTCTCATTTTCTGGAAACTTTTATGTTTTATAAATATTAATCCTTTGTTACATTTGTGCAACTATATCTTTACAGTTTCTATCTTGTTTATGAAATCTAGTGAAAATTACTAATCAGTGTTTAATCAAGTATGTCTTTTTCATTTATTGCTTCTGAGTCACCTGTTTTGTTTGAGTGGGATCACTGCCTTCCCCCAAGGTCATACAAATACGCCCTTAAATTTTTCCATTTTTGAAAACATTCAAATTTCCAATTTTATGTTTTGTACACGATTTTTTTTGTAGGATTCTGTCCTAATTATTACAGGTGTCTTATTTTTCATGGAATTGAAATGATACCCTAGTCAGTACATGTTTGGATTTATCTTTGGACACTCCATTCTGTTCCCTGTCTGTGTGTTTCCCTGTCAGTATCACTATGTTTTGAATGCAGTGCCTTTCTACTGACTTGTAATGTCTGGTAAGTTCTGCACTAGCTTTGTTTTCATACTTTCCAGGACTGTTTTTAACCACTTATTTTTACCATATTGTTATGGTTAAAATTTTAAAAAAATTAATTTGAAATTGGAAGAATTTTATCTTAAGTGTTTTTAATATGAAAAGCAATATAACATGAAAAGTAAATAGAATGAAAAAAAATCAATGTTTTCCAATATGGGGATCTATTTACCTGATGCTACTAGTTGGAAAAATATTTACTGTTAAACAGAGTTATTTTTTCTGTCAATTTTAATTCTGTAAATGTGTTAATTATAAATTTACTCCACAATGTTAAGACAGAGATGCAGGCGTGCCATTTAAATTTATCCAGGAATTAGATTGCTGCATTAAAGGTTAAGTGGTTAAAGCTTTGAATAACTGTAACCTTATAAATAATTTGTATTTCTGTTTATTTTCCAAACTCTTACAAGCCAGTATCTGAATTGGTTGAATGATGTGTACATATAATGATAAAAACAAAGAACCCTAACTGAAGAACCTGCTAAACCATGCATTTGGGGAACTTTAAGAGTTTATTTTTTAAACTGTATATTGAACTTTGGAGATCGTCACCCAAAGTTTCAAGTGTGACTTTGTCTGTTATTTGTATGTTTGACTGCTCTTTTTAATTTATATTAATTGTAACTGTTGACTTTCTTAATTGCTTTTTAGAAACTGTAAGCTGGTACAGTATTGAAGTGCTAAATACTTTTGTGGGTTTTTTAAAAGGACATTTGAAATATTGGAAATACTGTAACACTAAAACTGCCTGTGATTAAAAATAGTGGTAATAGCTTACATGTGAACACATACAAATAAATGTGGGGTTTATATTTTGCTTATGGAAGTAGAGGGCTTTTCTTAATAAAGGTTCTACCTATGTTCATTTGCCTTTGTAGAAGAGTCATTTGCTTGTCCTATAGCCAAAAATGAAATGGTGAAAAATTAGTGTATTGTGTTAACTGTTAGATGATATAGTCAGATAAAATGCAATTATCTTTTAAAACTTGAGATTCCTATCAATATTAATGATAGTACAATTCAAGTAGATGTATTTAAATTGCATGTATATAAATATTAAAGATGATAATTTGGAAAAGAGAAGAAAATCAAATTCCATCAAGAACAAAAAAGTGCAATAGGTAAATAAATTGAAACTGGCTGTATGAATTTAGTCTTTCCCAAATCAAGCCAAATGCCGTTTTTGTGCTTTGTTCTAAAGAAGGTGTTGGACAATTACGTCCTGATTTTGATCAGTACTCATACGAAACCAATGGACAGGCTCTTCTTGTACCCTAGTTCTCGTCTCTAATATTTCTCTCCACCCAAGGGCATCAGGACTTTTTGGGGGGCTGTAACCATGTGCCTTGATTGAAATAGAATGTCATTGGCTTCACAACAGCTTATTTTTTACTTGCTGCGTGAGGGGGCTTTCAGCCGTATATCATGCTTAAGCTCTAAAGACAGATGAACAAAATTCAAGGAACGTCTGCTGGCCAATAGAGAAAACGTTAAACAGCAAGGAGGGAATGGTAACTGGAAGACATTGGAACAAGCTGAGCCTGCTGAAAGCCAAGAGTCGATCATGACATATGCAAAGATGACAAATGACGCAAACTGCGCTAGTAAAAGGCACTTCTGTCTGCAGTGTTGCCACAGAAGCCGTGTTTCCATCCCCTGAAGCTGTTTTCCCTGCACTCAGGTTTTAATCAGCATCAAAATTGACAACATTGATAAACATAAATATGAAAAGATATCATCAAAATGTATTTCAAATGTAATTTTGTGCGTGTATCTTTGTAAATTCCACATTGTTAATCTTCAAGGAAAATTGTTTTAAGATATAGGGGCCGACATATTTAAAACCACTATCAAACCCAGTAAATACCAGAAGTCATAAGGTTAACAATGATAATGTTTCTTCTATAATAATGTCAAGTATTTAATTTATTCCTAGGCTGCCCAATTGCTAAAGACTATGGGGAAAAAAAAAAAACAGAATTGTGTAAACTATGATAGAGAACATCTGTTTTTGTTAAAGAAATATACAATCCCTGCGACCAGGGATTGGTGTGGCCATAACAGTCCCCAGGCAATGTATGGCCGTGGGAAGCCAGAAATTCCGTAGTTCCTCTAGTACACCAAAAAGCCACTTGTGACCAGAGGACAGGAAGTGACAAATTGGGAAGATAGACGAACTAAACTAACAAAAGGAATGCTTGTAGGTCTGCAGGGATGGGGGAGGAGATGCCCTGATCTGTGACATAGGATAAGACCAATCATGTGTTGGTTTAAGTGCATCAACTACGCCTGTATTACAGCCCCTAAGTATAACATAAAGGTACAAGCATGTGGGATACTGCTGTGCAGACCCAAAAATAATGTTGGACCCCCCCAAACATTTCAAATGTTATGTGTAAAGTAGTAACCCTTAGTGCTTGGGATATTGTTCCTGGAGCTAAAAGGGAGCCCAGCTAAGTTCACAGGCCTTCTTAGTGTAGATCATCTGAAATAAAACCACTTTATGTGCCTTTGTACTTTTAAAAAATAAAAATTAAAACTGAATCAAGATGAATATTTTACACACATGAATTATTGATTTAAGACTTGTCAGGGTTGCCTACAAATGGCCAAAAGAAAATGTAACTTGCCTTAACATCATTCTAATGAAATACAACAATCTTGTGCTTGTGAACAAGTGGTCCTTATTATATTAGTACCTTCACGTGTTTGGCATCATCTTACATCGTCTCAAAATGAAAAGTTCCCAGCCTCCGCTCCTTTTTATGTCTTAGCCATTTAAGGTAAGCCTTCTGCACCCAGCAAGCGGCCAATGATTGGCAAAGCAGACCCAGTGCCGGGATGGGGTTTGCAAGCTGCTTCTGTGGTAAATGGCTCTGTCATTGGTCACGTGCAGAATCTCCCGAGCAGGCGTAGTTCTGTGTGAATGAGCACTCACACCAACCCAGGACCTGCGGTAGGAACTGGACAGCAACTGCAGTTGTGACCCAAGTGCTTAGCTTTGCTGCTGCCAAGTCTTCTTAGCCATTAAGGAATGAGTTGAGTCCTCTCCATTGACTTGGATGGAGCACTGGGTCAGTAGGCAGTAGTGCTGAGTCTCCGTGCTTTAGAGAGGAGTGGCTGCCTTCCCTTTGGGAAACCTGTTGTGAGTGGGTATCAGGTATCACCAGCTGCATTTAACTTCCAGGTGAAGTCATGTCAAAGGACTACGCTCTAAAATGACACATTGAATTTGAATTGCCACATTTTCCTTTTTTTTTTTTTTTTTTTTTTTAAGATATGGAGTGGTTTGCTAAGTAATGGTAAAATGACAAAGGTTCAATTCACTATGAATTTAAAACATAAATAACATAGTCTCAACATGTATGAAGCAAAAATTGTTTGAAATATTTTTCTACATCTCAATGTTTAAGGGTCAGTTTCCACTTAGTGTTTTTGCTGTCATTTCTTCTAACTTTCACATTCTACTGAATGAAATAACTACTTGCAAAAAAGAAAATACCACTATTCCCTTTCTCCGTATTGCATTTGTTAAAGGCCAGCATAGCACTTTTTAGACAGGGACAGGACCATTGAAATGTATGAATAGAAAACTTCAAAAGTGAACCTGTCAAAGCAGTAGACAGTAAAGATATTTTAAATATAATTGCAGTTTTATTCAGTGGTGAGAAAAAAAATCAAAACATCTCTATTTGAGGCCATCCTGAAGGTGTGGAACATTCTATAAAGATGAGTGAAATACAGGAAGGAGGCACCGCAGTGTTCCCCAATTTGTGGCAGCACGTGGATCCCTAACCTCCAGTTAGTCCGACCAGGTTTCCACCGTGCTGGTTAGGGTCCTTCAGTTTGATCTTCTCAGGCATCCAGCGGTGGAGCCGAAGATCCCATTTGTAGGGACACCGTGACTGTAAAATATTTTCTTTTACATGGAGCTTTGAGAAGGTATCTTTTATCTCCTACATGGCCAGGCTCCTCAGAGCCCTGAACAATCAAGAATCAGAGCTAGTTTTTTTTCTTTCTTTCTTTCTTTCTTTTTTTTTTTTTTTTTTTTTTTAGCACCAGAACCCTGAGAGCTTAACACACTTTGAAGTGGATTGCTCTCCATTGTGGGGCCACCATAAAAAGTTTTTTTTTTTTTTTTTATAGTCTTTGCATTGGTGTCTGCAAAGCCAAATGGCTTTGTATGATGAGCCCAGAAGAAGCACAAGTGATTAAAAGAAATGCCACGTAGTGCAGGGCTCTCATACCCAGTGTGAGCCTGGCAGAAAGAATTGTTTTCCTAGGATACCTTAATATTGGGGACCTCACTCTCCCATCCTCAGGGGTCAGCAAAGACAATAGGGACAGGTGTTGGCAGCAGCGGCTTTCAAACTGAAGGCTACAACGTTAGCTCCAGCCAGCCAGTGGGAGAACTGTTTCAAAAAGATGCAACACTGATCAGTGAGGGGAGTAATTTCAGGATTGTAGGTTCTTTTTTTATTTTTATTTATTTTTTTATTTTTTGACAGAGTGGACAGTGTGAGAGAGGGAGAGGCAGAGAGAAAGGTCTTCCTTTTGCCGTTGGTTCACCCTCCAATGGCCGCTGCGGCCGGTGCACCACGCTGATCTGAAGCCAGGAGCCAGGTTCTTATCCTGGTCTCCCATGGGGTGCAGGGCCCAAGCACTTGGGCCATCCTCCACTGCACTCCTGAGCTGGCCAGGAAGAGGGGCAACCAGGACTAGAACCCGGTGTGCTGGCGCCGCAAGGTAGAGGATTAGCCTATTGAGCCGCAGCGCTGGCCCAAGATTGTAGGTTCTTTCTGAGTCTGTAGCTCCCATCCGGTTGTCTTCTGTTTCTTGGGTTTTTGTTGCGGTCCAAGCTCCACATCGTCCTGAAACCTCGAAGTTTCTACCATGTCACACTCGAGGGTGATGGCCACCCCTGCTGCTTCTCTGGATAGTGGAAACGGCGCTATTGCGGACTCCAGGGCTCTCGCTTTTTTGTTGCTGCTGTAGAAATCGTTCTGCCGTGTGTGTACCCCTGACCTTAGCCTAAGAACACAGTCGTAAATTTCAAGTTGTTTAGAGCAGGGACTGATGAAACCTGGCCTTGTAGGTAGAGGAATCCAGAGATGTGACAAATGGTTCTCTGTCTTCATCACCTACCATTGGATTTCTGAGAAATGGGGTTTGGAACAGAAGGAAGGAAAAAACTCATGTTAAGGAGAGCTTGAAAAACCTATCATAAAGGAGTTCGCTGACCCTAGGTTTAGTTGTTTTTCTGTCATCAGGAAACTCTTTAATCCTGCCATGAGTGACAGGGGAGAGGAGCTTAAAACCAAACACCTCGGTGTCCCGTTTCTTCTCATTGCTATTGCTTTTCCCTGACTCATCGCATTTGCTGCTGATGGGTTGCAGAGTGGAGTGGACTGAGGCCCTGGCACCTGTGTGTTTTGTCCAAATAGCTAATTTCAGAAGAGCCTGTATGTTTTGACCTCTCTGAACTTCTATGGATCCTTTCAAAGTGGGAAGTAATTCAAACCTAGAGGCGTTTCTAAGCATTGTTTTAGAGAATAAGCTGATGGCTGTACTATATGATTGAGCTCTCTATTTTGGGTGCTATTGTAGAATGTGTAGAATTTTAAGAAGTTAGAAAATAGTAGTTCAAGAGTTTTGTCAGTCATCCAGGTGATCATTGTAGAGAAACTAGAAAATACAAGTAGGAAAAACATGTGTTCAAAATTATCCCATAGCTTAGCACTTAGGCAAAGACAGTTTTGAAATTAAAATCAGAAAATTTAGTTTTTATGTCTGATTTTTGATGCATTAAATAATTTTTCTTTTGGGTACTTTAGTGTTACAGTCTCAGCATTAAGGAATAGAGTGCCATTTTATTTTAGTTCATAAAACATTCATTATTTTTGCTGATTATTTCCATTGTAGAAAGATATAAAAATATAAAAAAAAAACCATTTTTCACTGGCAGTCTAACCATGTAGAGATAGTCCCATAATCATGATTTTTTTTTTTAGGTTCCTCTCCAGATCCTTTTTATTTGATGTTATGGATTTTTTTTTTAAGATTTCCTTTACTTATTTGAAAGAGTGACAGAGAAAGAGGGAGGGAGGGAGGGAGGGAGGGAGACAGAGAGAGAGAGAGAGAGATCCCTCAATCTTCCACCTGCTGGTTCAGTCCCCACATGGCCACAATGGCCAGAGCTGTGCCAGGCTGAAGTCAGGAACCTAGCACTCCATCTGGGTTTCACAGGGGTCCAAATATTTGGGTCATCTTCTACTTCTTTCCTAGGTGCTCCTTTAACAGGGAGTTGGACTAGAAGTAGAGTGGCTAGAACTGGAACCTGCACTCTGAGCATCACAGGCAGCAGCTTAACTCACTGTGCCACCTTGTTGCCCTCCCCTCTCCCCCCCTCCACCTTGGTGTGCATTCTCTGTCCAGCTGGGAAGAACTTTCTGGAACCAATCAGTTCTATATGAGCGGAGTGTCCTGTTTGCCCACACAAAATTTGTTGTGTCTTTGAGAGCAAAGTGCTAGGCTTTTTCTAATGGTCATGTACAGTTGTTGAGTCCTAAGGCATTCTCTTGCTTTCAGTAATTCACTTTATGAAGCTCCAAATGGTGGCATTTTTCTTTCTGCTATTGGCGGTGTTTTAGGTTCAGGAACGCTTTTATATTTTATGTGCAGGAAATCACTCTGAATAGCTCATTCTAATAGGTTCCAATAGTCAACAGAGATACTGTATTCATTTAGAGAATACAATGGGATTTTCTTTAGCTGTAGCACTCAGGGCTTTTTAAGATTTCCCCAGAACCAGCACTTTAGCCATTCTTAGTCAAGTTGTGACTTGTGGAATGATTGCTTGATGGTGGTGGGCTCCCCAGAGTTTCTCAGGATATGTCATTGCTGTAACTTTGTACATGCCTTCCTGCTGAAATGGAGCCTGACCTGGGGCAGGGAGCTTTGCCTGCTATATTATCTGTGCCTAGAACCGTGGCTGGCATGTAACAGGTGTCTCATAAATATTTGTAGATAATTTTATGTGTTATTCAATAAGGTATCCCCCTTACCACTTAGATGTCTCATGGATTAATCCACTAATTAGTTGATTGAGCAATTAATTTTTGAGTTCCTGCCTTAACTACTTCCAACTTTTAATAAATAGTCAATGTTGGATTGAACATTCACTGAATGAATTTCTAGTATGGTACAATTTTATTTTTTGCGTTTAAGTCTTTTATGAGATCAGGTAGTAGTTATGGATTCATTCCTGAGTAATGTTCTCCAGTCCTCTCTATAAAGGGCTACAATTTCATTTGAATACTATCCTAAATTCTAATGTATCTTTTATTTTTCTGGTCAAAGAGAGTTTTCAACACAGGTGATGTAGGCTTCCATATGAGTTGAGGAGTGCCTGAGATTGATACTTATGCAAATTGTATTTCCCATTCCCTATAGCACACAGGTGAAAAATGGTATTAGTTGCTAAAAATAAAATTAAGCTGTTTCAGCTATTGTTTCTATGGTTTGAATGCATGTGTCTGATAGCTATTCTTTCATTAGGTAAGGGATAGAAAGGAAAAACATAAAGTCAAAAAAAAATTAACTGCACCTGACATTGTGACACTGTAGGTTAGGCAGCTGCTAGGAAAGTCCACATTGCATCTTGGAGTGCCTGCTTCTGACCCATCGCCCTGCTAATGTGCATCTTAGTAGACAGCAGGTAGTGGCACAAGTACTTGAGTCCCTGCCACCCATGTGCAAGAATCGGATTGAGTTCCAACCACCTAGCTTTGGCCCGGCTGGATCCCAGCTGTTGTGGACATTCGAAGACTAAATCAACAGCAGATTTTGGTCTCTATCTCTGTTACTCTACCTTTCAAATAAATAAAAACCATTTTTAGAAAGGTAACTGATGAAACTTATCAATAAACCCTGTCTTCTTGAGTGGGTTGTCTATATAATAAAAGTAGAGACATGCATGAGAATAACAAACACCAAATTCACATTGGTGGTCACCTCTGGGGGAGAGAAGAAAATGGAGAGCAGAGTGACATCAGGGCCTCTGTGTACGTGTTTTGTTTACTGCCTATCAACTATCCAACTTGATAAACAAAACACATCCACAGTCAGAGGCCCCTGACGTCACTCTGCTGTGGGCTTTCCTCTCTCTCCCAGAGGTGACCACCAATGTGATGCATATTCCTGCCAGTGTGCCTCTTGGTAGACAGAAGTGATGGTGCAATTGCTAGAACTGCCCACCCACGTGCGAGACTCAGACTGGATTTGGCCTGGTCCAACCCCAGCAGAGACTCTCACACATGGGCTACAGGTAGGTGTCTGAACGTGTTCAGTCACCAGAAGTGAGTAATTAAATCCCTCCTGAGACACAGTCACTTACCTGACCTTTCCCCAGATGGTTTCTGTTTCTACGTAGGTCTGTGGTTGAATCATGTACACAGGTATCTGGGTGAGCAGCGGCTGACGTGTCTTGGTCGTAGCAGGAGATGACTCTTGGTGGAGTGAAAGGCCCCACAATTTCCCTGCTCCACTCAGCTGGCAGTGGATATTCCCGGAACTCCAGAATCTGCAGGCCTGAAGCTTCAGTTATAACTGATGATTGCTGAGTATTGTGGGGCCCGAGAAGTAACTGGGGACAGAGACAGAGTGGGCAGACACACACACACACAAGGACATAGACAGCTGAGAAAGGAAGCGTTGTGCTGGACCCGGGAAGGTGTGTGAAGATGTTCCACCTGACGCAGGTGTTTGGTCGGCCTGGGCTGCTGTAACAGTGCCACAACCAGGCAGATTAAACATGGTTGTCTTCCCACTCTGCAGGCTGGAAGTCTAAAGTTATGGTGTTGGCAGGGTTGGTTTTTTCCTGAGGACTGTAAGGGGTAAGCTCTTCCTGCATGGTCTTGAACTTTTCCTCTTTGTATGGCATTTTTTAAAAATATTAATTTAATTATTTGAATGGCAGAGTTACAGAGAAGGAGAGAGAGGGAGAAAGGGAGAGGGAAGGAGGTCTTCCATCCGCTGGTTCACTCCCTAAATGGATGCAACAGCCAGAGCTGGGCCTATCTGAAGCCAGGAGCCTGTGGCTTCTTCCAAGTCTCCCATGCAGGTGCAGGGGCCCAAGGATTTGGGCCATCCTCCACTGCTTTCCAAGGCTATAGCAGAGAGCTGGATTGGAAGTGGAGCAACTGGGACTTGAACCGGCGCCCCTATGGGATGCCAGCGCTGCAGGTGGCAGCTTTACCCACTATGCCACAGTGTTGGCCCCAAGCATTTCCTCTTATGAAGAAATGTTCATATCGAATTAGAGTCCACTTTAATCACCCTATCTGAGCTTGATTATCTGCAAAGACTGTTTCCAAATAAGGTCGCCTTCAAAGGGATTGGGGGATTAAGACTTCAACAATACCAGGGTGACACAGTCCAACCTGTTTTACCCCTCCGCTCCCGTTCCCATGTACTCAAGTCTGAAAAGCAGATTCTGCCAGCCAGTATATTGCCCAACTTGAGTCTGTGATCCGTCCTCTCCTCTTCTTACTGAATTCTTTGGACTGGAGTCCATAGCCCGGCAGACACTGAGAAAAGGGACTGTGCAAAAATGCAGGGTTCCGATGAGTTACTTATGGGAGAGAGAACAGTTGAAAGTGCACTTGCCAGAGAACAATGCCAGGAAGAAGGCGGAGTTGCTCCTTGCTACTATGTCTTTCTCCTTCTCTCCGGGCCCTTCTCTGCACCTCATTAGAGCAAAGACTAATCCATTGAAATCCAATCAATTCCACTCTAGGTGAAAGCAAATGAATATTATTTCTACTACATTACTTGTTCAATAGACCTTTGTGGACAAACTTGGAAAGCTCCCCATCTGTTATAACATTGTTTCCCTAAGCATGGGACCTGGTATCTTAAACTTCACAACATAGCCTTGGATGTTGTTGAGATGATTTGGGAAATAGTCAGCCAGGACCAGAGGTCACAGCATCTGGATTCTCTTCCTGTGTCAAGAAAGATGCTGAGGGGCATTCTGGGCAAGTGTACACTTCCCATGCTAGCAAGCAGTTGCCCCACTCAGCAGTGGCGTCTTCTGGGTCCGGTGCTCCTGCCCAGGACTAAAACCTGCTGCGCATTCTGGCAGATAGCAAGTTGTATGCCCAGTATCTGCACTTTCCCTTCTGGGATCTTTGTTAGGCTAGTAACATATGCAGCTGAGAGACTGTACCCACCAGCCTCCCTCCCTCACAGCAAGAGATGGTTGAGGTCCTCCATTGAGGTTGATGGAATCTGAGCAGAAGTTCCTCAAGGCATACTCAGCTGGTGAGACCCTTTTCTTTTCTTCTGCTTCCTTCTTCCTGTCTGGAATATTTGTGTTGGGAGCTCCAGCAGCTGTATTTGCCCATGACGCACCATGAGGGCAGACTGTCTACTAAGGGTCATGGGGTAGAAGTAGCTTGAGTCTGATGATCTGGTGGCTACCAGATCAGCCCTGGACATCCTACTTCTTTGACATAGAAAGAAAGATACTATTTTGTTTAAGCCCATTAACTGGGTTTCCAATTATATGCAGCTATACCCAATTCAAACCTGTGCATAGATACTCTCGATGGGAACCCCGGTCACTGCCCTAGAGGGGATCCAGTGTGGTGGAAGGGGAAGGCTGATCCACAGAGAATGAAGAGCAGGAATTTCTTCATGAGTCCCAAGGAAGAGTTAGGCAGTGTATGAATGGCACCTTGCCCCACAGGCATCTTCTACATAAAGTGGTAGGGAAAACTCTGAAACTATTCTTTTTCTAAAAAATAATATATATATATAATTTTTATTAATAGAAATATTTTCATCAATGCAATTCTAAGAAGATAACCATACTTCCCTCCCTTCCTCAATCCCCCTCCTTCCTTCCTTTCTTTAATTTTTGCAATAACATACTTCCAAGTTTTTAAATTTGTTTTATTTATTTTGAAAGACAGTGAGACAGACAGAGAGTGGGTGGAGGGAGATCTCTCTCCCGTGCATGAGTTCATTTCCCAAATGCCCACAACAGCTGGGGCTGGGCCAGGCCAAAGCCAGGAGCTGGGGACTCAGTCCAGGTCTCCCACATAGGTGGCAGGGACCCAAGTACTCAAGCCATCACCTGCTGCCTCCCAGGGTGCACTTAGCAGGGAACTGGAATAAGAAGCAGAGCTGAGCCCCAGACCTAGGCACTGCAATATTGGGTTCAGGCATCCCAAGCAGCGTCTTAACCACTTTGCCAAGCACTCACCCCTATGTTGTGTTTAATTACCCCCTTATTTCATGAGAAAGCCACCTCCTAATACCACAAATGGCCTTAGTCATTAGCATTTTCTGCCAGCTGATATTAGTTGCTTCTGCTGGAGCAACTATCGGTGAGAAGGCACAGTCAGTTTCTTGGGTCATTAATCACAATGATATGAGTCACTAAAAACTGGCTTGAAGACCCTCAGACAGCCATTAATGAGTACAATTCATTTATACTTTATAAAAAAAAAGATTTATTATTTATTTGAGAGGTAGAGTTAGAGAGGTCTTCCATCTGCTGCTTCACTCCCTTAATGGCTACAATGGCTAGAGCTTGGCTGATTGGAAGCCAGGAGCCAGGAGCTCCCTCCCTGGGTCTCCCAAATGGGTACAGAGGCCCAAGCATTTGGGCCATCCCCTGCTGCTTTCCCAGGCTGTTAGCAGTGAGCTGGATCAGAAGTGGAGTAGCCAGGGCTTCAACCAGGCCCATATGGGATGCCAGTGTTGCAGGTGGAGGCTTAACCTCCTATGCCACAGCACTGGCCCCACTCTTCATTTATACTTAAAGTATATAAAATAGCATATTTTCTCACTGAATATGTTTGCTTTTATTTTTATGACAGTCCAAATATTTGTGAGGACTTTTAAATGTTCCTTCCTGACCTCTGTTCTGTTATTCTCTGTTTCCCCCATGCTGTTAATTTTGCCAAATTGGAGCTGAACTTTCTGGACACTACTCAGGAAGCCAATTTTTTTTTTTTTTTTTTGATGCAGCAGCATCTTGGCTGTGAAACACTGTGTTGAGTACTTGTTTCCTTTTGACGGCTGTTTCAGAAAGGCAAATAGCAAAACAGAAAAGAGCGGTGTTCAGTTTCACTCAGACATTCATGGTCTTAGGCCAGTGAGGGGTGTATATGATTATGAATGAAGAGAACACAATTAGAGCTGGAAATATTACAATGAGGAGTTTATGAGAAATAATTAAGAACTTTGAGATAAACAATTTCTCCGTTGCTACGTGCTTGACTCTGACATGTTCCCAGGACTAAATGAAGTAGGAAAGTAGGGAATGAATTCTATACAGTTCTGTCTGGGTTCACCATCCTTTAGCAACTGAACGATTCTCTGATAGAGAATGTGGTGGGCTAGCAGGAAACCAGGATGGCTGTGGGGTGTGAGGAGCAGAAGCAGAGAGTGTGAAATTGTGGTAGAGCTGAGGTGGTATGTGTGGGTATTTTAACAAGCACATCGCAAATGGAATTCAAAGATGTTTACTTTGGTGCAAACTTTCTGAAATATATATAAGAAGGACTTCAGAAAGCTCATCGAAGTACTTTTTCTGAAAAAAAAAAAAAAAAAAAAAGCCATGGATTTCAAAACTGGTTTTCACCAAAATAGATATGCCTTTTAATTTTTCCATGAACTTCTGAAGTACCCTGGTACTTGGACGTGAGAAGGGGACTCCCTGTCCACAGCTGTAGAGAGGAAATCAAGGGGGCTCCCAAGCTGCTTTCCCCATCTTGAGTGATGCGTGCTGGTCCCTAGAGAGGAGCGTTTTCAGGAAGAGCAGGTGGAGGGGAGAGCTTCTTAGAAGTTCCCTATCCGGGAGAAGGCAGTTGGTTTCTCAGCAGGTTATCAGAGTCTCAGTGCTATAAGACCCTAAAAACTATGGCCTGGAGTACTTCAGACGGCCCTCAATGAGTGCTATTCATTTATACTTAAAGTATATAAAATGCACACTTTCTCACTGACTGTGTTTGTGCTTATTGTTATGACAGTCCAAATATTTGCAAGGACTTTTAAAGGTTCCTTCCTGACCTCTGTTCCAGTTATCCCACCCCCACCCCCCCCCCCATACTATTAATTTTGCCAAATGTGAGCTTACCTTTCTGGACACCTCTCAAGAACCTACTTTTTTTTTTTTTTAATGAGGAGGAATCTTGGCTCTGGTTTGCATAAATGTGTTATTCCCGCTGTTTTCCTTGGAGGAAGAAGGGTGCAGTGGAGTTGTGAACAGGAGCCCAGCCAACCTTGATTCAAACAGTTTTCCTAACACGTTCCTGATGAAGTTATTATCATTGGCACTTCCTGGTAAAACAAGTGTGGGTTTGACATTGCATTGGACTGTATGTGTTAATTTCTATATAGGAGTGTTTGTCTGCCAAGGACCATTTGGATATTTATTTATTTTCAGTTACTTATTTATTTTTTAAAAGATTTCTTTATTTGAAAGGCAGAGCTACAGAGAGGCTCAGGCAGAGAGAGAGAGGTATTCTATCCTGTGGTTCACTCCCCAGATGGCCACAATGGCTGGAGCTGCACCCATCTGAAGCCAGGAGCCAGGAGTTTCTTCCAGGTCTCCCACATGGGTGCAGGGACCCAAGGACTTGGGCCATCCTCTACTGCTTTCCCAGGCCATAGCAGAGAGCTGGATCGGAAGCAGAGCAGCTGGGACTCGAACCAGCATCCATATGGGATGCCGGCTCTTGGATATTTATAACATCACTCATGGGCCATGCAAAGTTAAAAAGTAGCCTCCTACAGACTTAGTGGATTTTGAGTCTCACCAATGGTTGTCTTGGCAGGGCCAGACCAGATGCTTTTGCGAGCCATAGGCCAGACGTTCCCCACCCCATACTGTCCCTGGTGTCTGTCACCCAAAGCAGTAAGATCATATATCGTGGGGGTGTTGCTGCCAGGGAGATATGCGTGTGCAGTATGGAGGAACCCACAAAGCAAAGCCAACATCCTTTAGGTCCCATACACATGATGGTTTCCCTCCGCAATGACAGCCTGGATGAGAACACTAACACCGGTCATCCCACTGGGTGACACCACCAGAGGTCTAGAGTACGTGCACTCAAGGAACCCTGCAGCTGTGCTATGTTTGTGGAGTCGTGAAAACACCATTTACAGCCTTGGTGTGCGAGAGGACAGGGGCTGGTATGGAAGACATCTCCTAACAGTAGCTAGAGTGATAAGAAACACCGAAAAACCAAAACCAAGATCGACTCCCTTCAATGAACAGTCTCATGTGAATTGCTGAATATAAAACCTGAACCAGTGAGGGCTTTTTACAGGTAACTATATTTGCCAACCACAGTCTGAATTACCTAAAGGTTTCTGGAAATGAATAAGTAAGGAGTCTTCATAGGGTAAAGCTGAGTCACCTATAGCAGAAGAATGGCAAAGAATGCTTGTTTGAGTCCCAGCTGCTCTGATGTGAATCCAAGTTCCCTGCTAGTGTAGTACATGGGAAAGCAGCTGATGATGGCCCAAGGGCTTAGGCCCCTGCACTGCTGTGCATGGGAGACCTGCATGGAGTTCAGTTCTCCTGGATTCAGCCTGGTCCAGCCCGGCTCTTGTGGCCATTTGAGGATTGAACCAGCAAATGGAAGATTTTTCTCACCCTACCTGCTCTCTCTGCCTCCTCCCCCTTCTCTCTCCTCTCCTTTTCTGTCACTCTGCCTTTCAAGTAAATAAATAAATCTTAAAAAAATAAAAGAATGGTAGAATCTCATCAGTTTTATGACATTGACCTTTTTTTTCTTTTTTAATTCAAGAGCTAGAGAGACAGCCATATATATGGCAGAGATCTCCCATCTACTGGTTCACTCCCCAGATGTCTGCAGTGGCCAGAGCAAAGCCAGGAGCAGAGAGCTCAATCCAGGTCCCCTACATGTGGGCAGGGAACCAGGGACTTGGAATCAAACCCAAGCACGCCAATAAGGGATGAAGGTGTCTTAACCACAAAGCCAGACACCTGCCTCTGATACTGGCCTTTTTGTCAGGAACCCTCCAGCCTGGAGGGGAAAGCTCGATCCTAGAAATGGACGTCTTATTTTCTCCTCTAGTTTGCTTGCTCAGTAGTAATTAGTAAGGTGTCTTTTCTGTAGAAGACTTCGTTTCCTCATTTTCATCTAGATAGTGTGACTTCGGAAGTGGAGGTGACTGAAAATTTGAGGCTACTGCACAGGCTGTGTGTTTCCGAAAATACCATAGTTTGCTTTCTCATGAAAATGAAAAGGAGATGAAGTGAACTTGTGTTGAAATTGTGCTGGCACTTTGAATTAAATTCCTTGCATGACTGGCTCTTATTTAAGACCAGAAATGATGAATCCTTGATCTGAGAGCTGCCATATAAGCTGAATAGGCAATGAAGACTTTCTCCATCTTGGGGCTGGTAATTAGCTCTGTGTGGGTCATGGGTTGTTGATTATCTGTTCCTCAGAGCGTGTCTGCAATCTTTGATATCTACTTAGGCTATGTAAATAATTTGAATGGTTTTTATTATGATTTTTCTATTAATCTCTGATAGAGTGAAATTTGATATTTTCTCTATGACAAACCATGAAATTTAGCAATTAAATCCCTTCAGTTATTCAAAGTCTGCACTAGGTTGAAATAAATCTCAACAAAAGATTGTGTTGGGATTTTCTAACTATTACTTAGTGGTTCTTTGGGAGCCAGGAAGCATAACTGTGATTATTCCTAACTTCTAGATGGTTATATCCTTTAATTCTTGTAGAAACAAGAGTCATATTTGGAAATTCATAGACCCTGGGAGTCCAGAGATTTTGTTGACCCTTCAAAACCCAATTTAACTGACGTTCTGCATATCACTAGTTTATTGTTTATTACTATATTTGGTGATGCTTGGATTCTGTCCACACCTCTTTAACTGGAGTAACCTAAGTGCTTGAATTTCTGACAACTCCTTATGCTTGCACTGTCCTTGCATGCCCCTCTTCATTAGAAAAATGTCTGATAAATAAAAATATTGCAATGATAATAGTTTTGTCATTTGACTCCTTGTAGATGAGACCATGAGATTTGGAATTGTGTATTTAAGCTTTCCTTGAACATCAAGTCATTCTCAACTTTCTACCCCAACTTTTTTCTGTCTTCACTGCAGGGTTAGCCTGTCATGCCCATTTCTTGATTTCATCAAATAACACCTCTTACAAACTATTATTTTTCTCTCACTATTTAAATGTTAACATCCGGAGATGTGTGGACAGCTTTCTGGAGTCTCTGAATTCCCTGAAATTGTATAAGAATGTGTGTGCATGTTTTCTGTAGCTTTCTTCTGCATCCCCAACGTCTCCTTGAGTGCTGAAAGGGAAGGATTATTTTATTTCCTTTTTGTGTGCTCTTTGTAAATTTTAAGCCTCTTGCGATGCTGTGTTTTTCCTCCTGCCTGTTTTCCTGGAGCAGATAGCAGCAGAACACACAGATTGTGGACTGATTTCAAAGTCTCTCTCTCTCTCTCTCTTTTTTTTTTTTTTTTTTTAGTTTGAGCCCTGATATTTGGGGGTGCTTTTCAAATTTGAATACTATATGAACTTGAAGAGCAAAAAGTTGTCATTCAATGTTGATTTAAATAGTTTTTATTTTAGTGCTACTTTATGCCCAAAAGAAAGCAGGTGTAAACTTCCATGTTCAATAGTTTTATCAGTAAAACTCAAACAGACCCAACATAATTGCAAAAGAGGACCATCTAAAATAATAGGGTGGATTTAATAATGTGTATGAATGATGAAACTTGGCTGGCGGTAATTTGCCCTTTTGTAACATGAATGCAATTGACTGCTTGGGCACAGGCTTCCTTCCTTTTTTGGATTTTGGAGTTGACATATTTATCCTGAGCGGTGTGAAGCTCAGTTCTCCTACAATGCTTAATAAAAAGCCTTTCCTAAGGTTCCACAGAGCTGCATGATGTCATTGGGTGCTCACTTCATTTTGCGTGTTAGGCCTGTGACCTTTTCTCATTAGCTCAGAGCAATTGAAGCAGTAATTCTTGGCTGAATTGCTTATTAGGCCATATGGAAATAGGGCACTGAAATCATAGGGCAGTTTGAAATTAAAGACTAGTCATCACCCTGTTCCTATATTTTAAGACTATTAATGAAATGACAACCTTTTTTTGTAAAGTTATTAAGTATTTATATGTCCCGAAGAATCTCTTTCAGTCTCCGGTATGAGGAAAATCAGCACAGAATATATGCGAAGGGCCAGAATTGGTGCAGATGACTTTTAGGGCATTAGCTGGGTGTGACTTGATTCATAAGTGGGCTGATTTAATATTTATCTTTAAAGTAGGTGTAGCTGGGCTTAATTAATACTTGTCTTAATGCTCTACTGAAATCATTATTTTAACCTAAGCTTTGCTTGTGTATGTGTGTGTGTGTGTGTGTTGATGCCAGGCTTTTGTCATTTGTTTCCATGCAGCCTTACTTTTAGCTGTCTTACCTGCTGCACGTTAGCTAAGGGCAGACAGAGGAGAGTGCCAGCAGCATGGATCTGTGCAGCAAGTGAGTACGCGGTGCTCTTGCTTGCTCATTCCACGCTCTCTCCGGAGATGTCTCCCAAAGACTTGTGCATTTGCCTGGGCTTTTTATCAGGAAGTGAGGCTGTCTTCCAGTCCAGCTCTGCTGCTTCGTGGCCACGTGCTTTAAGCATTTGGGAGATGGTGTGTGGAACCCTGCACAGAGCTTGGCTTGTGCTGGCACCACTACATATTTTCTGCCTTAAACTTCCATGGGGACTAAGGGGAAAGGATGCAAAATAACTACTTTGCAAGTTCATTTCACACAGAGAGAAGAGGGGAAACCTCCTTTCTCCACTTGACATTAGGTTTTGGTACAATGTGATGTTTTTAGCATAGTACTTGGCATGTTGGTATTAGCTTTTTTTAAAAGAAAAGATTTGAAATAATGATGGGGTTTGGGAGAGAATGGAAATGAGAGAATGAATATGAGAATCTTGCATCCATTGGTTCATTCCTCAAATGCTCACAACAGCTGGGTCTAGGCTAAACTGAAGCCAGAGCTGAGAACTCCATCTGGGTCTCCCACATGCATGGCAGGAACCTAAGTATTTGGGCCATCATCTGCTGTTTCCCAAGCTCATTGGTGGGAAGCTTGGTCAGAGCACAGTGTAGCTGGGACTTAAACTGGGCACTCCTATATGAGATGTGGGTAGAAGCCTAACCTCTTGAGTCATAATACCCACCCATATTATTATCTGCTTTTTAAAAGTTTATTTGAAACTCAGAGTTAGAAGGAGAGAGGGAGAGGGGAGAAAGAAGGAGAGGGGGAGAGAGAGGGAGAGGGGGAGAGAAAGAGAGGGAGAGAGAGAGGTAGAGAAGGAGAGAGATGTTCTATCTGCTGCTTCACTCCCCAAATGGCCACAATGGAGCTGGGCCAAACCAAAGCCAGGAGCCCAGAACTCCATCTTGGTCTCCCATGTGGGTGGCAGGAGCTCCACTGAGCTATATTCTGCTGCTTTTCCAGGTTCATTAGTAAGCAGCTGGGCCAGAAGTGGGGCGGCCGGGATGGGATGTCAGTCTGCAGGTAGTAGCTTAACCTGTTGTGCCACATGGCTGGGCCCCTCAGAAGTACTTTTCCCCATATCTTAATTACTCACCTGGTCAGCCCTCTCATTCCCACCCACTGCTGCTTTAGTGAAACCCCTCCTACTTCCTGTCCCTCTAATGGTTCTGCAGAGGCCAAACCATAGGAAACTTACAGGCACTGGAGGTGGAAGGACAAGGAACCCAGACTTTTCTATGGGAAACACATGTAGACAGAGGGGCCGTTGGATTAGGTTAAACACTTACTGTAATTTATTATGTGATAAACGTTTAAACCCTGCCATTTGCAGGGCACTGTACATTTTGGCAGAAGGCATTAGTGAACAGGGCAGATCTGACCCTTTCTGAATTTCATGAGTGCCCATTCCGATTAAGAGAGCGAAATGCCTCCCTGTAGAAAGGATTTGGTATACTTCAGTGCTGTTCCACATGGACAGCTTGATTTATTGTGTTACTAGGTTGTCTTCTCACCTTTGCATCCGCAGTACCTCACAGTGTCTGGCATTTGGGAGGCACAAAATAAATGTTGGCCATCTAATGGATTTGTAATTCATTTGGGTGCAAAGTAGGATACAATTGTGTTACTGTGTCATTAATTAATCCATTGCTCACTTATTCTTAACAGATTCCTTACTGAATTTCTCCAGTGATTCGTTAAGTCTAATTATATTTAGTGTTATGTCCTTTCTAGTCTTGTTACGTGTATTTTCCTTAGCCAGTTTAAAATGTTTTTAACAACTGCACATGTATATTTTCCTATTTGCTCGTCTTTTTAGATTCTTATGTGGTAGTTTCATCTATTTGATTTTTCAACTGCTTTATTTTTCTTCCTAGATAAATGCTAGAATCATATTTGAGATTCCTCCAGCATGCCAAATTTCTCTAAATGACATGTAAAGAGTATCCATTTCACTTAGAAGAAAGTGTCATTTTGTGATATGTAATTTTTCCTTCTAGGAATTTTTTTTAAGACTTACCATTTATTTGAAAGGCAGAGTTACAAAAAGGCAGAGGCAAAGGCAAAGAGAGAGAGAGAGAGAGAGAGGTCTTCCATCCGCTGGTTCACTCCCCAAATGGCTACAACTGCCTAAGCTGGGACAATCTGAAGCCAGTAGTCAGGAGCTTCTTCCAGGCTCCCATATGAACGCAGGGGCCCAAGGACTTGGGCCATCTCTACTGCTTTCCCAGGCCTTAGCAGAGAGCTGGATTGGAAGTGGAGCAGTTAGGACTCAAACCAGCACCCATATGGAATGCCAGCACTGCAGGTGGTGGTTTTACCTGCTACGCCTCAGTGCCAGCCCCATCTAGGAATATTTTTATATTTAATTTAATTACACTGACAATAGTTTCTCTTTCTAAAGTATTTTGGTTTTGTGTTCTTATAGATCATATACATTTCTCATTAGGATTAAATATACAATACCTCTATTTTTGTTTTTATGTAACTAAGATTTTTTTTTTAATGAATCTACAGTAGACCTATTAGGGCTAATAGCATTTTAATTGGTTTTGTTTGACTTTCTATTATATGACATCACTTACAATAATCTTTTTTCTTTCTCAATTTCTTCTCTTTAAACCGTCTATTGCATTGGACTTCATTCTCAAATAAGTGTACATAATGATGATGGTAGGTGGCTTATTCCTGGAATGCATCTAGTGCTTTAAACTAGATGTAGACTGTTCCTCTGAAATACACACTCTTGTATAAGAAACACTTTAAAAGAACACATTGAGCAGTTATTTTCTTAAATTTTCATGATTTACTTATTTAATTGTTATTTGCAAGGAAGAGAAACAGAAAGACTCAGTTGGAGATTTTCCATCTGCCGATTCACTCTCCAGATGTCCAGAACAGGCAGGGGTAGGCCAGACTGAAGCCAGGAGCTTGAAACTCAACCCAGATTTTTCATGTGGGTAGCAGAAGCCTAAGCACTTGGCTGTTTTTGGCACCCACTTCCTAGGATGTACTTTAGCAGGAAGCTGGACTCTGAAGTGGAGCCAGGACTCAACCCGGCCACTCCAACATGGAATGTGGGCATTCTAAGCAGACTCTTAATGACTGTACCAGATGCCTGTCCCTGAACAGGTGTTTATTTTTTTTTTCAAAGTTACATAGTAAATTTCATGACACAGTGCCTTGTTCATATTTAATTGAGAGGTGCTTGCTATCTGGAAAGAGAAAATGGCTTCAAGATATGAATAAGTCACCTGAATTAGATGAATTTGCCCTTTTTAACCAGAACATTGTCTTCCTTGGTTCTACAATGAGAATGCTAATGACTGTTCTAGTTGTGAGCAGTGGTCACGAGAGCAGCTGGGCAAACACCCACCTTCAAGCTGTTCCCTGAAAAGATAAGCTGAATAAGAGGTATGCTAAGTCATGCAGAAAGTGTAGCCAATCTTGGCTCAGCTCAGGCCATGATTTCTTCGAGGTGTTTAATGCTTTACCAGCTGATGTGAATGACTTTGATAGAAGACAGTATCACTTGGCATGTGCATTCTCAATAGAAACATTATCACCGCTAAGGAGATAAAGACCGATTCTTGAGGGGTGAAGCAAATATTAAATATTACAATGGTCTGTGGCCCACAATACATAAATGATACATGGTATGTCTCCTAAGTTGGGAAAATTAGGGGAAAATGTCTAATCGGCTCCCTATGCAGATGATAATGGAAAAATAAAGGTTGAGAAACACTGATTTACATTGATAGCCCTATCTGTTTTTCTTTTGTGGAGGACTTATCTGAAAGGCAGAGAGGGAGAGAAGGAGGGAGAAAAGAGAGAGAGCTCGTCATCTGCTTGTTTACTCCCCAAATGATGACAATAACTGGGACTGAGCCTGGCTGAATCTAGGAGCCTGAAATCCCATCCACATCCCCCATGTGGGTTATTTGAGCCCATGTACTTGGGCAATAATCCAGTGCTTTACCAGGCACATTAGCCGGAAGCTGGATTGGAAGCGGAACATTTGAAATTCAAGCTGCACTCTGTTATGAGATGCCGACATCACAAGCTATGGCTTAACCCACTGTGCCACAATGCTGGCCCCTCATCTGCTCAAGACATGATCATCATAAGTTATAGGCATATAAGATATAGAACTGTATGATCAAGACAAAACACAGATAATATAATTCTTAATTGCAATTTCACTCCAGAGATTGGGGTTAGAGCATAGGGTGGTAAAACTAACATGATTAATATTCTAAAGAGAACTAGAAGAAAAACTGGAAAAATTTACTGGAGAATTTGAATCTGCATTTAAAAATAGAAAATTTTATAACTGAAACATAGAATAGAATAGAATAGAATAGAACTCTATGTGTGTGGGGGGGTGGCACTGTGGTGTGACAAGTAAAGCTGCTGCCTGCAGCACCAGCATCCCATGTAGATGCTGATTCAAGTCCCGGCTGCTCTGCTTTAGATCCAGCTCTCTGCTATGGCCTGGGAAAGCAGAAGAAGATGGTCTAAGTCCTTGGGCCCCTGCACCTGCGTGGGAGACCAGGAAGGAGCTCCAAGCTCCTGGCTTTGAATGGGCCCAGCTCAGGCCATTGTAGCCACTTAGGGAGTGAACCAGAAGATAGAAGACTTCTCTCTCTCTCTCTCTCTCTCTCTCTCTCTGCCTCTCTGTAACTCTGCCTTTTAAATAAATAAATCTCTTAAAAAACACACACACAAACTGTGGGTAGAATTAACAATTCATTAGACACTGCAGAAAACAGAGTTAGTAAATTGGAAGACAGTTCAACTGAAAATAAGCAAACTGGGTCACAGAAAAAACAGTATATGAGTTCTGGAGAATTACCTTTTTTTCACATTCCTCAACAATAGGCATTTTAACAGTGTTTAGTTTTCTTTATACAATGTTTAGTTTTGCCAATTTTCTATGTAATAGGATATCACATTGTTGTAGTTTGCATTTTACTCACTAACAAAATATTGTATCTTTCTATTTCATTTTTCTTTTATTTAAATGTTCTCCTCTGAGAAATGTTCATATCTGTTTGTCATGTTCTGGGTGAGTGGATGGAGGTGGGGTGGGGTGGGCGGAGCTTCACCTTGTCCGTGGACTTCTTGCTCAATATAGAAGTAAAGAGAAAAGTCCAAAAGAGAGTGTAAAAGTGAAAGTGATTTTCTGTTTTTTAAAAAAGATTTATTTATTTATTTGAAAGAGTTAAAGAGAAGCAGAGGCGCAGAGAGAGAGAGGTCTTCCATCTGCTGGTTCACTCCCCAGATGGCCGCAATGACTGGAGCTCTGCCAATCCGAATCCAGGAGCCAGGAGCTTCTTCTGGGTCTTCCGTGCAGGTGCATCTTCTACAGCTTTCATAGGCCATAACAGAGAGCTGGATTGGAAGTGTAGCAGCTGGGACTAGAACCGGCACCCAAATGGGATTTCGGCACTGCAGGCGGTGGCTTTACCTGCTACACCACAGGGCCTGCCCCGAAAGTGAATTTCTTATAAGAAACAAAAGCTCTCCCATGCAGAGGACAGCCCCAGGGAGCTGGTCTGTTTTGTGTTATTTCTCTCATTCCCCACCATATCTCTGAGGTCCTGGCCCTTCACCTAGTGCTGCAGTAGAGGCGCATTTGGGTTTGGCTTGGCTCTCGAGCCTGTGTCAAGTGTGGAAGGGACTGCTGATTGGATTCCTGGAGGGATGGAGTTTCCCAGAATTTGTCCCGGCTGCTCTACTTCCCATCCAGCTCTCTGCTGTGACCTGGGAAAGCAGTAGAAGATGGCCCAAGTCCTTGGGCCCCTGTATGCACCCATTTAAAAAAATATTTATTTGAATTACAGAGAGAGAAAGAGAGATATTCCATCTAGCTGTTCACTTCTCAAATGGCTACAGTGGCCGCAGCTGGGCCAGACTGAAGCCAGGAGCTTCATCTCCCACGTGGGCTCAGGGGACATCTTCTGCTTTCCTAGCTACATTAACAGGGAGCTGGATCAGAAATGGAACAGTTGGGACTCAAACTGGCATCCATATAGGATGCTGGCACCGCAGGCCGGGCCTTTAACCTGCTGTATCACAGCACTGGCCCCTTTCTTGGTCTTGTTAAATTATGTCAGTTTACTTTATGCTTATATATTAACTTATAATAATTACCTTATAAATGTAATGTAAACAAATGAGTAATAATACTTAGAAATGAGCTAATAGAGCCATTGTCTGGCAAATTGAGCAGTTATTTAGGTCTGATTAAGTGGCAAGTAGTTATCATTGAGCTCGAGATATCCCTCTGTTGATACTGGTGTGACATCGTGTCTATGTATGAGAGTGTAGTATCCTACAGGTCTAGAATTGTTGGTCATTGGAATACATGCACATGAAAATTTCTATTGATTTCTCCCTATTGTACTAGGGTAGCTGTGATAGAGGCATCATGCCGTGTATCCTGGGGATAATGGAACGTAAGGATTGCTGATTTATTTTGCTTTGGAAGCTGTTTGAGTCTGCTACTATCAGAAGATAAGCAAACCGGGTGACTTAGGAAGAGCAGATCTGTCTGTCAGTCTGGGAACTGGGAAGTCCCGCAGTTATGGTGGCAGCAGATTCCATGTCTGCTTGTTTCCTCCTTCATAGGTGGCATCTTCTCTCCGTGTCCTCGCGGGGCTTGGACAGAGGCAATGCAGCCCAATGGGGGCTCTCTTACACAGATGCGACTCTCGTTCAGGAGGGCTGCACCTCAGGATCTAAGCACCTGCCACTTCCAAATACCATCGAATTGGGGCTTTACATTTCAACATAGGAATTTCTGGAAGGCACAAACATTTCAACCATAGCACTGGCCATCCCGCTTCTGGTTACCACTCAATTTAACCTGAGACAAGTTAAAGAACCTCTCTCAGTCTTGATTCCATAGGAATGAAATGAGAGTGTGTACCTCACAGAATTCAGTGTGATAGCAGGTCCAGGAAGACACGCCTGTTCATCCTGTGGTTCAAGTATAGGTGCTGAGCCACTAGACACCAAATATAAAAATCCAGGGGTCAGACCATGACTAAGGAAGATTTAGAGTCTCCCCTATATTATGATATTGTGAGGGTTCTTTTCTTTAAGTAAACTGTACCAGCAGGGACATTTCAGATGTTTAAATAGCACTTGCTGCCATTATCTCATGTAATCTAGAGTGTAACAGTTAGGAGTAGAGTTATATCACAGGAGCCCATTACAAGAGCTGTATTTATTTCATGGAATTGTATGGCAAATGCTCACCTCATGTTTTGTCTTAAAGCAAAAATTATTATTTTTGTTATACTAGCAGTCATTAATAATTTTTTAGTTTTTATATGTCTTTGAAATGCAGAGTTGGGGGGAGGGGAGAGAGAGTGGAGAGAGAAAGAGAGAAATATTTTCCATCCATTAGTTCACTCACCAAATGGCTATGACTGCCAGGGCTGTGCTAAGCTGAAGCCAGGAGCCAGGAACTTCTTCTGAAGTCTCCCACATGGGTGACAGTGGCCCAAGTACTTGAGCCATCTTCTGCTGCTTTCCCAGCAGAAGCTGAGAAAAGCAGGGAGCTGGATTGTAAATGGAGCAACAGGGTCTCAAACTTGCACTCAAATGGGATGTTGGTACTGCAGGCAGTGGCTTAACCCCCTATGCCCTCAGCACCAATCCCCCTGAAATTATTATTAGCAGTACTTAGGACTTTTTAGTATTTATTATAGTATTTCCATTTTTCTGCCTGAATTGTTAGACTATCAGTGCTGAGAAAAAATGTGCATATAGAAAAAGTACTGCCCCTTCTTTTCGGTGGCATTCTCAAATGTTTGCAGGCACCTGCTTTTTTTTTAAGAGAAAGTCAGAGCATTGATAAATGTCAACAGCTTCAAAGTAATTCTGAAGCAGCAAAGGTGTATTTGCTAATCTTCTCTGATAAGTCAGTTAAAGTTTTCAAGGAACCTCAGCATTTCCCACCTTTTGCTGAATTGAGTTCTGAGAATTAATATGTACAATTCCTATTTTTAAAAATACTTTGAGAGTATTTTCTGATTTCAAAAAGAGTTTACAATTCATATTGTCTTATGGATGTCATGGATTTTGTTGTCTCTGTTTAAAAAAAATAATTTTTTTCCTACTAATAGAGAAAATTATTCCTGAATGGCCCAGGTGAAAAAGCAAGTGAGTTTGTGTTGTTGGATCAAAAGTCTGAATGGTTTTAAAACACAAATCTTCAAAGCCATCTGTCTTTTGCCAGTAACAAAGTTTCTGCTATGATGTGAAGCTAAACCTTTGGTTAAGTTGGTAGTTACTGGGCTGTAAGTTAAAATTCTATGTTAGAGTAATAGGAGACCTTCAAACTTCATTCTGAATTAAACTTTCTCTGCAAGACCTAACATTTGTAAACCTGCCAGAATGCCTGGTTCAATAAGTCTTAACTCCCTCCTTTTCCTTCTCCCGTTCTCTTTCTAATATGTGTATTCTGTGTGACTTCTGATGTTTCTTTTCCCTGAGGTTATGGAAACATACAAATTTATAGCTGTGCTCTGTATTAGTTTTCTATTGCTGAATGTGAAATTACCATAAACCCAATGGTGTAGAGCTATGCCCACTTATTATCTCCCAATTCTGCAGATCGGTGGGCTCAGTGGAGTCTTCTTCTAAGCTCTTTGAGTTGCTGGCAGACTTCAGCTTCTTGTAAGCATCAAACTCATGGCAGCAAACATCTTGGAGGCTGGTAGCAGAAGCAGGACTCTGACACTTCTATCTTTTTGGGGTCTTACCTGAGAGGTCAGCTGCACCCAGCATAAACTTCTTTCGCATTAAGGTGAAGCTGATCCATGGATGACCTCATCATGTGAGTGATATCCCATCAATCTTCACAGGTTCTGCTCCCAGACAAGGGAACTTCTGTAAGGTCCAAATAAGGTTATTGTGGCACAAGAAAATTTTGAAGTTCATGCATAGTTTTTTTCATAGTGTATATTTTTAAGACCCCTTGCATGCATAGATGTCAATTTTTTTTTGGAGCCAACATAAACTTATATTCTCATTCCACTTTGTGAAACACTCGTGAGTTTCAATGAGTTCTTTTTAAAGAGTTCACATTCAAGTTGGTTATCTAAAATCTATGACTCTATTTCCCCAGTGAAGCTATGCTATAAATGATGAATCGAGTCACCAGTCTGCACCACGACCAGCTTAAAGCCTTCTTCAGGATTGTTCGGAACCTCTTGGGTGCTAGTCCCTGAGCCTGATAGATAGAGGCAGTCAAAGAGATGTGGCTGCCTGGTGTGGGAACAGCTTCCTAGAGATGAAAATCAGCAAGGTGAGGCTCATCTGGGAGGGACAGGAGCAGGTGCCACCTTTTGTGTCTGCTGAAGGTTGATGGGCCACAGTGACCACCCACTGCTCTTTTGGTAGGGAAACTTACAGCACTGAGTGCTAGAATCATTTAGTTTATCAATGCGATAATTATATTATATCCTATATACAGAATCATCTTATTAGCTAAATTATCTTTTGTAGAGAATGAATTATTAGTGATATCAGGTTTTTCCGTGGTGCCCATTAAAATTGCATACTTAGCATATGTTCAACTATTCTACAGGCACTTATTTTAAATTTATTTGAAAGACAGTTACAGAGAGAGGTAGAAAGAGAGAGAGAGAGAGAGAGAGAGAGAGAGAGAGATCTTCCATCTGCTTGTTCACTCCCCAAATGGTTTTAATGTCTAGAGCTGAGCCAAGAAGCCAGGAGCCAGGAGCTTACCCGGATCTCCTACGTGGATACAGGGGCCCAAGGACTTGGGGCATCCTCTGCTACTTTCTCGGGTGCACCAGTGGGAAGCTGGATAGGAAGTGGGGCAGCTGGGGCTTGAACTGGTGCCCATATGGGATGCACCCACTGCAGGCTTGGGCTTTAATCCACTGTGCCACAGCACGGGCTCTTCCACAAGCACTTTTGACCTCTGCTTTCTTTGTGAACTGTGCTCTTTCACGTGTGTATTAAGGCATGGTGCATAAGGGAAGCTCCTGACAAAGTCATAGCCATACGTGTTGTGATGTCTATGTGTCACTTCAAAATAACACAGCCTCTGTGTTCCTTTCCTTCCTGTCTTGAGTTCGATCATGTTCTTCCTGTCTTTAAAATGTGCTTGGGAAAGGAAGGAGAAGCACTAACAATTCCCAGGGAGTCGCCATAGAAAAAAGAACCACTCTCACGCTACAGTTAGCACAGAGTCTGAGTGGTGTCCATGACACAGGAACAGTGTTTGTGGAAGGTCAGATGATGACTGGAAGGAAAAAAGTAAGAGAAAGGAATACCTGGTTTGAATTTTCTTTAACTTTTCCCATAGCTTTGGCCTCAATTTCATACATCAATGTCATGCTTTATGATTTTGATGCAATTTTTGAACTTCTTTATGAACAAGATATTGATGTTTGCCTAAATTTAGACTTTCTCTCTATTCTAAATTTTACTTTCTTTTCATTCGCCGCCTCAGGTAAAATAAATAAATAAATGCATTCTATTCCTTTTTGATCTTCATTTCAGGTTATTCAAAATGTATGGCTGACAGCCTTCAAAGGAATGATGCCAGCATTGGATGTTTTATTTAGTTTATTGCTGCTCTGCCCTTTTGTTCAGCTATTCAAATTGCCATGGAAGTGCCTGCAAGGTTGTCATGGATTTTTACCAACAGTGAATGACAAGTGGTAATATATATGGTGAATGTTCTAGATGTATTGGAAATTACTGTTGCAACATCTATTTCATGGAAGTTTGTTTTCCACGTACTGCTGGAAGTTCAGTCTAAATTCTCTGGTCTGAGACATTCAGGTCTCACCTCACGTGCAATGTGTGGAGTAAAAATTATTTAGAGCACAATTACAAGTCAAGATCGCATAAAGTACACACACTAACTTTTAAAACAGATTGTTTTTAATAATTCTGTGCCTTGGGGACAAACGACATTCCCTCTTTATGCCCATGCCTTTTAGGATATCCACTTCCTTTCTCATTGGCTACAGTGAAGTCTTTCGAAGATCATTACCTTAGTGGCCCCTGATGAAATGTAAATAAGATGAATGATTACAGCTTGGTTATGGGCCCAGTATTTATGGGGCTCCCAGGAACTCGCTGCATAAATTTCAGAATGTGAGTAAATTCTGTTAGGGACGGTCAGGGTGAGGTATTTTATTTTTCTTTCCTATTTTTTATGATGTACTAATTCTTTTCACCTCTGGGTTCTTTATTGTTGTTTGTGCCGTGGAAGAAGTAGGACCTTGGAAACGGAATGTATTTTTTCTGTGTGACTTTTATGATGCCTGTAGGGATTTGGACCAGACCTGAGTTGTTGCCTGGTCCTGACCTGTGGAAGGAACATTGAAGTTAAGAATAGAGCTTTGCTTTTTTCTTCTTCTGCTGTATCCATCTGTACACAAAGAAACATGTGTGAACATTTTTCTCTTTTCTTGTGAAGGATGTTCAATTTCAAGTCCATGGTAGTTTGATGGAAAGCACGAGGTTATGGGTTAACAGTATTCTCTGATTTCTTCGAGATTTTAAGTCTTTTAAGGTTTCTGCTTTGCCGTCTAGATTCTGGAATCTAGACTCCCACTCACTTTACTATTCAATACTTTTCCTGCAGCCTCCTCTTTCTAGAGTTGATGAAGATGTGAAGCTTTTACACTAAAATCAGGGCATGATTCTCTTCGCGTTGCTTGGCTGATAGAAACAGACAGGGATGAAACTTCATTTTCTCTATTGCTCTCATAAGTTGCCTGAAATCCAGGCACATGTGGTGACCACAATATCCACTCGGAGCTGACATTGTAGCATAGCAGATAAAGCCACTGCCTGCGATACCAGCATCCCATTGGGTGCTTGTTAGAGTCCTGGCTGCTCCACTTATAATCCAGATCCCTGCTAATAGCCTGAAAAACACCAGTGGAACATGGCCTAAATGTTTGGGTCCCTGCCACCCATGTGGGAGACCCAGATGAAACTCCCAGCTTTATCCTGGCATAGCCCTGGCGTTTGCAGCCATCTGGGAGTAAACCAGGATGGAAGATAGAATAGTATAGAAGATCTCTCTCTCTCTCTGTATACCCCTCTACCCCTCTCTCTAACTCTGACTTGCAAATAAAAAAATAAGTCTTAAAAAAAAAAAATACCCCAGGGGCCAGCACTGTGGTGCAGTAGGTTGATGCCCTGGCCTGAAGCGCTGGAATCCCATATGGGCTCTGGTTCAAGACCTGGCTGCTCCACTTCTGATCCAGCTCTCTGCTATGGACTGGGAGAGCAGTGGAGGATGGCCCAAGTCCTTGAGCCCCTGCACCTGCATGGGAGACCCAGAAGAACCTCCTGGTGCCTGGCTTTAGATTGGCTCCACTCCTGCCATTGCCACCAATTGGGGAGTGAACCATCAGATGGAGGACCTCTCTCCTCTCCCTCTCCCTCTCCCTCTCCCTCTCCCTCTCCCATCTCCGTGTAACAATGACTTTCAAATAAATGGATAAATCTTTTAAAAAAATACCCCAACAACATTGAAATCTTCTTTGAGTATTTGACCTTTTTCTTTTTGTACTTAGTAGAATTTGGAATATCAGGGTGAAAGTCAGTATTGATTGTATAATTAAGGCAAATAAATTTGGATCAACTTGTCCCTCCCTCCCTATTCCCTTTCTTTCCCCAGGATGTAGCCAATGCAACTCTTTTGATAAAGTTCTAGTTTTAAGGCCTGAAAACATTTTATGGTTAAACTCAGGCAAGCTAAAGTTCTTTATATGAATTTGAATAAGTATTTTGGATAATTATAAACATACATAGTATTATAAATATTATAATATATTTTAAACATATGTAGTATAGTATTTATTACATACCAGGTAGTAATGATAATGATGATAATTATAATAATAACAAATAGCTCCATAAAATTTATCTTTGTACTTTAGGATTTTGTGTTTCCTCTATATATAGGTTCTTTTCCCATGAATTTGTCATCCTCTTCTATTTTTCCTGGCTCTGAATTAATTTACTTTTACTTCTTGACTTTGCTTCCTTTGTTGTCTTAACAAATAGTCAATGAGTGGTGTCTCTCGGGTTCTTTTGTATTACATTAAGTTCTGGATAGAGCAATGCTAACTGTAAATAGCTTTTTAAGAAGGAGATTTTTGAGTAGTTCATGAAAACAATAAACCCTCTAACATAGGCTCTCTGCTTTTGTGAGAGGTGCAGCATGAGCCCGAGGAATCCCCACACGCACAAGTTTGGGGAATTTTCACAAACTGGACATGTCCACTTAGGTCAAGAAAAAGAACGTAATTCATACGTCAGATGCCCCCTTAGTGCTTCCTGCCAATATTTCTTCCTGCTACACCCTCCCCCGTCTTAACCACTATCCTGACTTCTAATAACATAGATTGTCTATGCCTGCACATGAACTTCATGTGAGCAGCAGCAAAGGATAGGTATACTTTGTCTTTCTTTTTAAATGTGGTAAGATACAAATAGTATAAGATTTCCATTTTAACCATTTTTCTTTTAAAAATTGCATTTATTGAGAGACAGAGATAGAGATGGAGAGTGCAAGGGAGCACACACATCTGCAAGCTCGTTCCCCAAATGCTTGCAGCAGCTGGGCCTGGTTGAAGCAGGGAGCTCGGTCCAGATCTCCCTTGTAGTGGCCGGAACCCACATCACTTGAGCCATCACTGCTGCTCCCAGGGTCTGCTTTGTCAAGAAGGTGCAGGCAGGAACTGAAGCTGGGCATCAAACGCAGGTACTCTGGCTTGAGATGTGGGCTTCTTGATTGCTAGGCTAAATAATTTCTCGCTTTATAACCGTGCTCAAGTGTGCAGTTCTGTGGCATTAACTGCGTTCATGTTATTACACGACTATTATCACCAGTCATCTCCAGAACTTTTACATCTGCCCCAGATGGAACCCTGTACCCATTAAACACTAACTTCCCATTTCCCCTGGTCTCTGGAGATAAGCATTCTACTTTGTGTTTCTGAATTTGACATCCCTAGATATCTGAGGAATCATATGATGCTTTTTCTTTTGTGTCTGGTTTATTTCACTTAGTATGGTGTCTTCATGGTTCATCCATACTGTAGCATGTATTAGAATTTCCCTTTTCAGGGGCCAGCGCTGTGGCTCACTTGGTTAATGCTCTGTCTGCAGTGCCAGCATCCCATATGGGCGACAGGTTCTAGTCCCGGTTGCTCCTCTTCCAGTCCAGCTCTCTGCTGTGGCCTGGGAGGGCAGTGGAGGATGGCCAAGTGCTTGGGCCCCTGCACCTGCATAGGAAACCGGGAGGAAGTACCTGGCTCCTGGCTTTGGATCAGCGCAGTGCCGGCTGTGGCAGCCATTTGGGGGGTGAACCAACAGAAGGAAGACCTTCCTCTCTGTCTCTCTCTCTCTAACTATCTGTCAAATAAATAAATAAAAAATCCCTTTTAAGCCTTAATAATATTCCACTGCACAAATGATCATGTTTTGTTCATCTCTTTGTTGTTCACCTGGCTGGCTTTCACCTATGGCTGTTGGGTATAATGCTGTGCCTTGAACATGTACCTTCGAATATCTATTTGAGTCTTTACTGTCATTTCTTTGGGGTATGTACCCAGATGTGGAATTGCTGGATCATATGGTAATTCTATGTTGAAGATTTTTAAGAATCCCTACACCATTTTCAACAGTTTGTATACCATTTTACATCCCCACAAGATAGTTAAATTCTTTTGTCACATGATGTCAGCAAGATTCATTCACGTTAGCACATGTAGTTGGGTGTCATCCATCTCATCACTGTGTAACATCGCACTAGGTGAACATAGCATAATATAAGTAGCCATTCCACTGCTGATGAACCACTGGGCAACTTCCAGTTTACCTATTGCAAGCAGTGCTCCTCTTACAATGCCTTTTAAAATTTGGTCTGTAGTTTTGTTATTTTGTTTTCTTAAGTTATAGAAAAGAAGACTGCGTTAAAGTGAAAGCTATTAAAGTTATTTCTGACTCTGTCATTTGGTTATGTCAGTATCACAAGTGATAGAATATTCAACCCACACTGGACTAAAAGAATGGACTTGTGGGATCATGTACCTGGAAAGTTTAGATGTCCAGCTTCCTGTATGCCTTGATCTACAGCTGAAACAGTTTCACTGATGCCCAACTCTGCTCATGTATGTGTTGGTTCTGCTCGTTGGGTGATGACAGTTGTCAGTCTGGTGGTCGCAAGACAATGGAAGATGTGTAACTTCTTTCTTCAGTAGTTTGTCTTTAGCCTGAGTCATCACAGCACATCCTGGAAGCAATCAGTACAATCAGGAATGGAGAACAGAGGACATCGCGGTATCCCCAGAGAAAAACCAGGCGACAGACTGGGCATGAACGGCAAGCAGGCACCATGCTTCCTGGTTCTGAGTAGCTCACTAGTGCATGGTCAACCTAATAGCATAGTTGCTAATGTTCTTGGTCTTCACGGGTAGGAAACAATAACTTTTAATTGCAGTTCTGGTAAGCAGCATCAAGTTTCACTCTTGAGTACCAATTAAAATCAAAGAGGAGTCTTACTACAAGTTTGGAAATGGGGATAGAAAGGTAGCCAGCCCCAGTGCTCACATTAAGGGAGTATCCTAATCCACAGAGTATGGCCTTGTGTCCCGGAGACAGCATCCCACGGAGAACACCTTGAACAATTTTAATTCCCCCTTTCATTTTTGAGTACTCCCCTGCACATTCTTTGTGCTTCATTTGCTTGTTTTTTTGTTTTTGTTTTTGTTTTTGTTTTTATATATATATCTGTTGGTAGAGCTTTTGATTCACAATGATCGTGAGGGAGACGTTATTGTGAGGAAGAAAATCTCCAAATCTCAGAAAGATGGGAGCGTCCCACCATGTCTAAAATGATGGTCTGAAAAGAGATTACAAGTGCATGACAATCAGATGATGTTTCAATGAAAGTTAATACTGTAAAAGCCAGGGATGCAGTGAGCAATCACCAGTAGCTCTGGTAGCTAAGCTTTTCTCTTTTTAGCATAATTTTTATTCTTATCAAAATAATGTATATACAGGGTTTTAAAAACCTAACAATGCTACTGGGCTTATGTAAAACCAGAGTCTTGCCTCATCCCTCCCCACTCTCCAGTCCTGTTTCCTTCTGACCTCTTTCTTTTAATAATGTTCTTCACGTTTCACAATAATGCACTCAGGTTGTTTTTCCTTATTACCAATTTTGTACATTATATGTTGACTTCTTATTACAATGCGTGAAGACTTAACTCGTTAAACAGCTTCATTATCTATTAACTTATTTTTCCATATTCCAACTGCATTTTTTAAGGTTTCAAAAAGGCATAGTTAGAGTTAGAGTTAAAGAGAGGGAGAGAAAGAGAGAAAGAGAGAAAGAGAAAGAATCTTCTGTCTGCTGTTTTACCCTGCCTGAAATGGCTGCAAAACTGGGGCTGGGCCAAGCTGAAGCCAGGAGCCAAGAACTTCATCCAGGTCTTACATGTGGGTGTAGGGACCCAAGCACTTGGGCCATCCTCTGCTGCTTTCACAGGCACATTAGCATGGAGCTGGATCAGAAGTGGAGCAGCCAGGCTTACCCGCTACACCGCAATGCAACCCCTCATTCCCTAACTTCAAAAGAGTTATGGTACTATGAGACACTTGAAAGTTTGTGGAAAAAATATTTTGAAACAAATATGGGGGGCTGGTGCTATGGTGCAGCTGGTTAACGCCCTGGACTGAAGCGCCGTCATCCCATATGGGCACCAGTTCAAGACCTGGATGCTCCTCTTCCGATCCAGCTCTCTGCTCTGTCCTGGGAAAGCAGTAGAAGATGGCCCAAGCCTTTGGGCCCTGCACCCACGTAGGAGACCTAGAAGAAGCTCCTGGCTCCTGGCTTCGGATGGGCGCAGCTCTGGCCGTTGAGGCCAATTGGGGAATGAACCATCGGATGGAACACCTCTCTCTCCCTCTCTGCCTCTCCTCTCTCTGTGTAACTCTGACTTTCAAATAAGTAAATAAAATCTTAAAAAAAGATGTTTATTGTAATGCAAAAAATAAAATCTGTGCATAATTTTTCACATTACACATTTTCTAAAGTCTTTTGAAGACTTTATGTATGCGTGGATTTCAGTGTTTTGTTTTTGTTTTTGTTTTTGTTTTTTTGGCAACAAAATAAACCTATCTTTTAATTCCAATTTCCATGAACTTTCTTAATTCACCTGTATTATGGTATGAGGTGTGGTTAAAGCAGTATTCACTGTTTATGCTTTACAGTTATGTAGGTATCAGTTTCCTGATGGTGCTGTAGCAAATTACCATAAACAGTGCCTTAAAACAATACAAGTTTGTCATCTTGTAGCTCTGGGATCAGAAGTCTGGGTTGGGTCTTGGGGAGCTGAAATCAGAGCCCTGCTGTCCTCTGGGGGCTTCAGTGGGGAATCTCCTTCCTCAGCTGTAGAGCTGTTGAGAGCCGCCTGCCTTCCTTGGCTTCTGGCCACATTACTCCAACCTTGGCTTTCCTCCGGTCTCCTTCCCTGGGTCTCCTGCCTCCTCGTTTCTGCTCATCAGGGCTCGTCGGGCTCACTGGGTCCATGAGGGTAATGCAGGGTTATCTCATCTCCACATTTGCTCACATTGGTGAAGACTTTTTACTGCACAAATTTATGTATTCACAGGTGCTGGGGACTACAATATTGCTAAAGGGCTCACGAGTGTGTGTGTGTGTGTGTATTAGCTGATGAGCCAGTGATTACATTCCCTTTGTGTTGTAAATGTATGGTTTCCCTACACTTAGTTGTTGGACTTTCCACTCCCCGGCTCCTTGACTGTCACCCATGATGGCAGCATGTGTCATCATTGGAAATGATCTCCGTTGTGGCCTTATTTATTTCCCCGATACATGGAATGCACACATGTCCCTTCCTGTTCCATCTGCTGTGGTCTCTCCCACAGACGGAGCAGAGACTGCTGGATCCAAGCTTATTAAGTCTGAACGTGACAGTGGTTGACACCTTTATCTTTCCTGGGGTCTGAATGGGAAAAAGCTGGAAACATACACACATACACATCCCTTTTTTGAATGCTTTTCCCAAAGGTGTGCATCTTTTCTTACTATCTGAGATTATTGAACATTCAGGGAGTTTGATGTCCTCTTTCACTCTTGCCTTAGGGTTTTATGTATTCCTTATAGAAACCTTGAATCTAGAAAGTGAAAGAGTAAGAAAATACTTGACTGAGCAGACCCTCCCCTTAATTTCATCTGCAAAGTCAAAACCCTTATGTGTCAATCCCATTTGAACCTACCTGGACCTCAGAATCACACAGCTAGCTTTGCTCTTGTACCAGCATCTTTTGAGGCCTCAGAGCAGGGCCAGGGGTGGGGGGAGCTTATATTATAGGTAGCCTGGGTTGTCTTGGTTTGCAGAGTTCCCAATCTAGGTTGCTGTTCTTAAGTGGCATGGAGACCCTGGTAATTAGGTTTCTGTGACTGAGAGACACTTCTGGGGCCCTGGCTATAAAAAGCTGTTCCCTTTGAAATCAGGACAGAAGTGTGTACGTGCACTGTGGTGAGTGACATTGCTGAGAGAAGACACTGTGGATGGGAAAGGAGACAATAGGACTTCTCACCCCCTGCCCAAGCTGAGTGCGAATGGAATCCAATAGAAAATATTTACAACTGGTTGGTGCTGGGGAGCTTCCTGCAGAAATGGACTCTTGCTCCTAGGGTGCGGTTGCTAGAATAGCACTGTTGATTTGGGGCTGGACTGGATGTAGATGCCTGGTTGTACCCCAGGGGGAATTGGCGCGGTTGGGGATTGCTTCATGTGTGTTGCTTCCAGAGGCTCTTGATGTCCAGAGTCTCTTTGTGATGTCAGTGGCCATTAGTGATCCACCAGCTCACTAGGGTTTGAAAAAATGGTGATACTCTACCTGTGCCATCCCTTCTTTACTGATCAGCTGGAGAATTTCTATAAAGAGAATCATTTCCCTCTGCATGAGGTACAGATCATGAGAAAAGCAGGAGAAATGCTGGGTTCTTTCACAGTTTGTGGGATGAATGGGATCAATGTCTGCCTACTCCAGAGTTGCACCTAGCTGGCTGGCTGGCTGGTCTCTTCCTCCCTCCCCTCCATCCTGATTGTAAGCATTGGTATGTTATAATACATTGCCCTTATCATTGCTATTGATGCTCAGTTATCCTGTTTTGGGCCAAGTATGCTGGATTGTTTGTTTGGCTTTTGCTCTGAATGAGAAGGAAGGTGCTGGAGGTTTTTGAACAGAAGTATGAGATAGGAATGTTGGGAAAGAGCGTGCTGGAGTTCACGTGGCCCACAAAGTGCAGAGGGTGCTGGGAGGAAGTGCAGAGAGCAGGTAGCAGGGAATTGCAGCAGTTGAGCCAGGACCCTTTGTATCTTGCTTCACAGTGGGTTAGGTGGAAAGGATAGAGATATTATGGATATTTATGCTGGAAGGAGGCTTATTTAGGGGGTTGGGGCAGGATGGTGCGTTTGCTTTGGGTTATGTTAAATTAGGGATAGGCAATGTATGTTAACGTGTGTAGTCCATTGGCTGTTTGGAACTGAAATTCACTTGAGATTTGTGTGTAGCAGTCTGATGAATAATATTGTAATGTGTGTCCTGGTTTGGGGGTCTACCTTACAAGATTAAAGAACTTGGGAGTTGGGTTTTATTTATTTATTTTTAATCTAAGATTGTGATTGGTTGGTTTTCTCTTTTATTACAGCCTGGCTTGTGGCACTCATGCTTTCAGGCTCTCCTAAGTAATTTGCTCCCTCTGCCTTTGTGTTCCTTGACATCTTTCTTCTTTCTTCCCGTTCTGCTTTTTTAGACTCAATTGCAATGTGGTTTTTTTTTTTTTTTTTTTTTTTTTTGACTCATTTGCGACCCTCTGGAGGCAGTGTCTGTCCGAGGACTCTATTTCTGGAATGAAATTGTTGCCTCCGAAAGGCTGGAGGCTGGTTCGTTCCCTGAGCCCACACTCAGGGAGAAATAGGTACCCAGTTAACCCCTGCAGATGTCATACAGTAAGTGGGCGGTCGTAAGGGTTTAGAAAAGGATTCTGGGAATATCACATAGACCTCCACCAGCCCATCGGCACCTTTGTCAAATTCAAAGCAGGTGGTTCCCTGGAAGGGCATGGACCAAATGGTGACTGTGAAAATGAGTGAAACAGGCTGGAAGGAGCCCAGAGCAAGGCGCAGGCTTGGCAAAATTGGGACCAGGCTGGGGTTCAGAACACAACCTGAAGAACCACCCATGGCATCCCTGCCTACGGAAGCCTCTCTGGAATCGCAGCCAGAACATGAGGATCTAAATCCTAGCACCATTGCCTGTTGTGTGTCCCCAGGTTCTGTGGGAAGATGGAGTTTGACTTCATAACTTCATACCCTTTGAAATGTAAATGAGCTGGGTTTACTTAGTGTTCAGGCAGTTTGGCTGTGTGTGTTTTGTGTGTGGCTGTGGCTTTTGTGGTGCTTGAAAACTAGCTTTCTTGATAAAGGAAAGTTCTAAGTTCTTGTGCTGCTTCTCAGCTGCCCACTGGCTGCCAAGTTTTAACACATTTTGAAATGGATGTGAGGAAGTGAGTCAGATACGTTCTCCATAGACAATGGCAGTACACTTAGTTCCAAGTTCGGAATAGTGTGAAAAATGTTGTCTCTTGAATAAATACAGAATGAAACTTCCAGGCTTTCAAAGTGTATGTTTTCTTTTTCCTTCCTTATACAAGTTAGATTGCTTTGTGAAGTGCACAGCACTGAGATGCTCTTAAAAATCGGCTTTTAAAAAAATAAATATCCAAGCTCCTATGCCTTCTCTTCTTGCATTTCTGGTTGTTGTTTTCTCGTTGGAGGAATCTGCCTGTTCAAGGGAGTCCTTGCCTCAAACAAGTTCACCTCCCCCCAGATTAAGTTAGTTTATTCCTCTTTCTGATGATTGCCATATATAGGAAAAAAAAAAAAAACCCTAATTATATCTGTTCAGTACCATGCCTTGTGTCTTGTGGGACGTAAGTAATTTTGTGAACTGCCGGGGAAAAAAAATCAGCACAACTTCCTTGGGGTGGTTCAATTCTGCTACCCATGAGTGTAACAGGGAGGTGGAGACAGTCCACACTGGCTGACATAAACTCTTTTTAAGTGTGATACTGTTGCTTTATGATTTTTTTTTTCCAGCGTGCGTGGTGCCAAGGACTTTGCATTTCCCTGAGGTGAAAAGTGGGTCTGTGAGTAGAGCGACTTTGTTAAAAAAAAAAAAAAATCCCGAACCCAATTACTTGCTATGCAGAGCTGCAAGCCTTGTTCCGTTAAGGCAGTGAGTGCAGTGTGCACCGGCGTTAACCTGCCGAGAGCAGCCGGCACCTCCTGATTACGGCTGGAGGTGGAAGGACCCAAACTTGCAGGGCTCCCCTCCCCCCCGAGAGACTGTTAGTCCAGTCCTTTGGAGAGGTTTGATGTAGCTCTCTGTCATCACCGGGACACTGGCTGCCGGGGACCGTGTGTCATGGTTACAATAGAGTGTGCTCACACATAACAACCATGAAAGCCCAGCGGGAGCGGCTGCAGATTCCGGGGCTGACCTTGGAGTAAGTATTGTCTGCCTTTAATATGTGAACGCTTTCTGCATGGCACAGGCTTTCGGGCGACCAATAGCTCTTTAGCGTTTGTTTGCACTGACAGTCTGGGAGCACTGCGGTGTGAGGTGGGGGAACCTGTTTTAAATGCATGCCTTTTGCTTACAGCCAACGTGGAAGCCCAGACCCAGCAGCCTGCACTGCAGTCAGAGGGAAGGCGCTGCTGCATATTGAAAGTTACTGAAGCTCAGTTCTGGAAACAGCTTAACAGCTCATTGTGAAAGAATGTATCAGTAGGCCGTGGTGTATCTGTCTTTTTTCTGCTTCTCTCTCCCTGTTTGTTTATCTGCATGTTGCCTTTTTTTTTTTTTTTCCTAAAGAAAGGCCCCTGTCTGCATTGAATAATGGAGGACATGGCAGTGGATTAGAGTGCCAGAGCAGGGTTATTTGTGACAGTCATTAGATGTGACCCATGTTCTATCTGTGCAGTGGAATGTTAATGAACCATAGTCCATTTAGAACCCTGTCTGCACAGTTTCCAGCCGCTGCTTGCAGTGTGTTTACCTAGTTGAGCTCCGTGTTTGCTTAGCTGTTTGGTTTTTAACCCATTAACTCATCTGCCTGCCTTCCGATGTGCCGGAGAGCTATGTGAAAATGTCCACATCTTCATCTGTGGCGCAGAAGTTAGACATCTGTGACGCCGGAAGTGTCAGCAAATTTTGATTTTAAATCTGTTAGTCCAGGATGTAGAAGCTGTGAGTTAGTCTGTGCTGGCACACTGAAAATAATAGATGGAACGCTATAAATCAGGGAGAAAAATAGCACAAATATCCCTCTTTCAAACTTACAGTTCAGCTAGGAAATGACATTTTCGTGAAACCAGCGCGGTCCTGATAATCTGCTACTGGACCGCCTCCAAGTGGAGACTGCAGCAGAAGGCTGACCGGTTCCAAGTATTAATTAATTAATTATGGCTCTTGAGTCTGTAGATGCGTCATACAAGGGAAATGATTTCTGTCGTTAGTAAATTCATAAAAGCACAGCCTTCTGAAGAGAAGACTTTTCCAATCACTCCTTGCGCTTACATGGCGCGCTGATGTTACGCTAATGAGGAAGTCACTTATAAAAAGTTGGAGGCTCTTGCAACCTTCCTGCTGGATGTGACGTTGTTGCGAATAGGGAGAGAAGCAGATGCAGCCACTGCCTTCATGCTTTCCCTGTCCCCACCCCCACCGTGGCATTCCACCCCCACCACGTCTGTGGAATCTTTCAGTGGCACGCACTCATTCTCCCACTTAACCCTCTTCTCTCTGCGATCTGTAAACCCACAGCTTCGTGTTTAAGACCCAGGAGTGCTGTCCTTCAGCTGAGCTTCTACCTCTGTGTTTTTTGTTGCTGGTAGTTGTTTTGTTTTTGTTTTTGGTTCTGCTGCACCCTTGTTTTCTTTGGAGGTAGAGTCATTTCACATCCAGCTTTTCTTTCTTTCATTTTGAACATCTTGTTCACATTAAGAAGATACACTTCAAAGGAACTTAAAATTCAAACTCGGTTCTAGCAAGTGCTCCGTTTTCTGATTTGGACCAATGAGGGGTGCCCAGGTTTGATGACTTTCCACTGATGACTCAGCACGCAGGAGTCAGTGAAACCCGGGGGCTTCCCTGGGCGAGGCTTTGGCATCAGGCTACATGCCCCTGGCCTAACCTCCAACTTGGTAAATGTTACTGTCTATTTGATTGGTATGTTTTGTTCAGTTCAGGGACTTGAGATGGTAGAGTAGAGGATTACCCTTAAATATCATTAGCTCATAATTTACTTTGAACATTTCATTTGAAGTGTAAAATTACTTTTCAGTAGAGAGCCACAGATTCATTCATGAAGAAAGCTCGTTCTGCAGCCTTTGAGTACATTCAGCTTCTGACCACTGCAGAGCAAGTCTTATCACTGATGGTATTAAAAGAAGATACAGTGTATGTAATTTTAATTATTCCAGGAACTGATCATAGGGTCTTAACTCACAGATGAAATGTGTAGAATGGTTTTTCGATATTCTCTCATGAGACGTTTCTATGTTTTGGAGAGAGGGAGTCAGGAGAGTTGATTCAATAAGTTCTATAACTGTGGAGTATTATTACTTCAGCATTTTTATACTCTGCAGATATAATCTAGAACCTTCTATCTGACTTATTAATAACATTGGGACAGTTACTGGTTCCTATTTCAGAAATTGAACCCCTGATTGTGAGACATAAAATGTAAAAATATTTCAAAGAGTAATGGATTATGATTTTATACAGAAATGTGTGAGATCTTAATAGCCTACACCTGGCTAATTTCTGAGAAAGAAGGTAGGCTTGGTCCTTTTATGATGTCTGAGAAAGAGGGTAGGTTTTTTAGAATTAGGTTTTGTAGTTATTGCAGAGTATTCCTTGCACATGTTTCTACTTGATGACAGGGAATGGTGTCGGGGCCCATGCCTGCCTAGTTTGGAACCAGAAGGGACAGATAAGAGTGTCCAGTACTGAGATAGAGTGATGGGTGTATCAGTTCACATTCCTGAGAGCTTTCCAATGAGCTGCTAAGATGAGTCCAGTATATTTTAGGGCACAGATTTTTGAATGTGCCCTGAATGTCTAAGGAAATCAGTTCCTTAGTTTACCATGTACTGGCACCAAACCAGAGAATGGTTTTATTGAAACTTATTAAATAAATTGGCATACTTTGAGTAGCAGTTTTATATTTAAGTATAGGACAAGCACAGCCAAGTCTCAATTATCCACCTAATGGGAGTTAAAGGTGGCATGAAGAATTTTGCAAATAAGCTCAGATTTGATTTTGACCACTCTTGGCCTACTCTGTGTGCCAGTGAAGGGCACAGCCGGCTTGATCTGTCCATACACAGCTGCATTCCAAGACCCTTGTCCTCTAAGGCAAGAAAACCCCATGCTGTGTGGAGCCATCGTTCATGAGAGGCCAGAGCATATTCCTCAGGAAACTCACTGCAATACAGTAGCAGTTTCTATGTCTCACTTCAGCCTCAGAGTTGGGATCAGAATAGCTAAGTAATGCTTAGCTCCATTGGTATCTGAAAAATAGCTGGAGTTGACTAATATCAACTTCATAATTGATAGATCTTTGGCAAGAATTCCTATAAGTAAGATAAATACTTTAGGTTTCATTACCTCCCTAACAGAGGAGAGACATGAGGCCAAAAAGGAAGGAAAAACAAATTTAGAAATGAACTTCGTGCTAGTAGTCCTGTTGTGAATATTTGAGAATTGGCTGTTGAGTATATTTAATGGTTTGGGTGGGTTGGTGGGCTACAGGGTTGCCATGGTCCATTGGTAACTGAATGAGAAAATCTCTCTGGAAAGAAAAATAACTCCTTGCTAGACATATGAAATTTTGAAGTTCTTTATTATTAATATCAGCACAAGAACTCTTTTTGTCCCTAGTCCTGAGGGTCACAGGAAAAACATTGTTGGTTCTTTGTTACAAGAAATCTCACTTTTCTCTGCAAAGTGCTTCAAAACTTATCTTCCGAAATGAAAATGTTCACTGCTTTGCTCTTTAAAAACTACAGTTATTTCATTGGAATTTTTGTGTGCAGTGTCTGATAAATGTTTCCCTTTAGTTATGTTATGGCTTTGCCATTGATTCTTAATATGGATTAAAATGCACTTCATCTAAAATGACACTGAATTTTCATTGATGCCAAAATCACATGTCAAAGATATCTGCCGAGTTGCTTCCTGACAAGGAGAAGGCTCAGATAAAAATGGCAGCTGTAGTTTTTAAAAGGGACATTTGAGCAGGGAGCCTCTGACTTGTGCTGTATCTCAGGGCACCAGAGGAGCACAGTGATTAGATGATTACCTAGTGGTGTGGGGAGGCGGCCTGTAGTGATTCTGGTCTAAGGGGAACACGGTCCCTGCAATGAGCTGTGCTATTTTTGCCACAATCATTTCTCCCACTTGGAATGACATTATTTTAACTTGCAGTCTCACTCCAAGGAGCCTGAGTCCAACCCCATCCAGCCCAGGCAGTCCTTGTAGTCCTCTCGTCGCTTTTCACTTTTGGAGGTAAGCGTGCTCAGGGCCTGCCCAGGGCGGCTTTATCTTTTATTCCCTACTTTGTGCCAGAAGAGCTTTTGAACATTTTGGACTCTGTAACACACCTTGAACAGACTTTTCGTAATTGTTTCCCTGGCATTAATATATAAAGTGAGGCAACAGGGTGAATTGTTTATTTGATGACTTAAAGGATGTACTTATTGCTTTTGGCACATCTTAGCAATGTTTCACGTGGTGTTGGATGGTTAGCTGTTTGACTTCTGTGTATATCTTAGTATTGTGTGTGTGTGTGTGTGTTGCTTTCTTAGGAAATGATCTGAGCTAAATTCCCATAAATTTTCATCAATCTCTCATAATGGTGCAATTTATTACAATTTCTAGAAAACATCTCCTAATTCATGTTGTAGTGTCATGATATCTGTTGCCACAAACCATTGTATCTGCAATTACTTACATGATGAAGTATTAAATGGTCTAAAAGGGTTAGTATTTTCAAATCATTTTCAGAACTCCCTTGATCTATCTCCACCCTCTCATTTAGAGGCCTGTTAAAACACGTTCTTCTCTTTTCATTAGAGAAATATCCCCAAGGAACTCTTCCTGCATTTTAGCATAGTTTGTTACAAGAATCCATGATGGAAAATACTGCTGGTATGGTATGTAGAGTACTTGTGTTCTAACAGATTTTTCATGAGTTCAATGTTTATAGACGTACTAGGTCTTTCCATGTCTAATCAGAACATGTAGAGTACCCAGCATCTTCCCACCCCTTTAATCTTAAGAAGGGAGAATCAAGCTCTATGTGGTTGGAAAGGGCAACTTAAATAGTTTTATCAGTGAATCCTTTATATTTCATATATATGCAAATGAATGAAAAATTTGCCACTCATGGCCAGTTCTTTCAAAATACTAACTTCCAAGCTCTAGATGATATTGGTGAAACAATTTACCACATTTGTTGCTCTCCTGTTTCTAAAGTGAGGCAGAACTGTAACTGTGAAGAAGAATTAGCTAGAGAAATGAATTAATGACTTTGAACTTTGGTTCTACTCTTCTGCTGATGGGATTATATTTATTATTGTAAAAGTGACTTTCAGCATGAAAGTTCCATATAATAGCTCTTATAAAGCATCCTCTGAATATAATGGATCTTAAAGCACAGGAGTGTTATTTCTTTGGAGAATTCCATTGCTCTGGTAATTTGTTTCTGGTGATCTAACCACAAGAATTTGAGCCATCTTCTGGACTACTTATTTTAAGCATAATATGTCTTCATTAGATACACATATTTCCTTTTCTTTTTCCTTCCTAAACAAAATAGGCTATTCCAAATGGACATGGTATCTTAGGGGAGAAGAGACATGGACTAAATGCCGTGGTAGTGCCACAGACAGGGTGGTTCTGAGAAGTGTGTTGAAGAAAAGTTTTACGGAAAAATCTTGGGGTTCACTGGGGAGGGGTGGGGTGAAGGACAAAACCAGGCAGACAGCAAACATTCAGAAGGTAAGGAAGCATCATCTAGTGTGGCAATCATGTGTTGCTAGCATACAGGGTGAGTGAAAAAAAAACAGGTGGGCTCGTGCAGAGATTAATTAAAAATTAATCTTGGGTCATGCTATGTAGGGCCTTGCATACTAAATTAGAAAGTTTAGCTGTCATTTTTAAATCATTCAGGAGTCATAGATTTTTTTTTAAATAAGGACATGACTGATCTGAGTTCAGACGGAGGTAATATCTACTTGCCAGCATTAAGACTAGATTGGATGTTATACAGAAATACCAATGAGGATGCTGATACAATTATTTCATGAATGGTAGATGCTGGATTAGGGTAATTGCAATGAAATAAACTGAGAATCTTGAAGTGTTTTTTTTGGCCATACCTATATATACATACACATGAAATCATATATCTTATGTTTTGATTTATTCCACCTGACACTGTGTGAGACAGAAAGGAATATTGCTTCTTTTTCCAAATGGAGATACTAACACACATAGAGATTAAGTAGCTTAACTAGCCTAGGATCCAAAATGAAATCTCAGATCTTTCCACTGTGACTAACTTAAGATCTACATATTGCTATGAGATCATTTATACTGAGTTTTAATTATCTGGTTTGGGTAGACCTTCTGACCCCCTTTAGTAAATTTTATTTCCCCAGTGCCTTGCTCAGTGCATGGAGTTTAATAAGTGTTTGAGGAATGTTTATTGAAGAGTGACTAAATGACTAGGAAATGAAAGCTGTAGTAGATACAGTGGTGCTAACCAATCAGTCACCAATTAAATGTGCAGTGGCTCAAATACAATGGAACTATATTTTTCACTTACAGACCAAAGGCTTGAGGAAAGGTCTGCTCCATAGAGTCATTCAGGGATCCAAACCAGGGATCTTTAACACATTCAGCTGGTACAAAGAGAGTGTGGGGTTGGCACACTACCAGACCACATTAATTGCACACAGATTCTGTTGCATGTATGTAGCATTCTGATCCAGTGACACCTAAGAAAACCTTGTATCCAGGGCAAGGAGGAAATCAATTTGATTAACAGTTAGCAATGTTTGTTGTAGGCTTAAATGAAAGTGTCCCTGCTAGATGTTTGGTAGGTCATTTTCAGTGAAATATTTTTACTGAGCTTTCAGGTATCATGGACTTGAATGGAACCCAAGGGAGCAGAGAGGGGGAGGGAGGAGAATATAGTCATTATGAGCCTGGTCTTGAGCATGTTGAGAGCATCTTAGGTGGGACTATCTGGTTGGCAGCTTGAAATTGATATATCTGATAGCATGCCCCACAATGGTGGCCTCCTATTTTTACAAACCACAGGACTCCAAGTATGTTCATGCAGTTACTACAAAAAAGAAAGCACCTGTTGCATCCATGCACAGAGGTTGATTTTGTTTTTCTTGCATTGACTGTAATGCGTCAGATTTCTTCTTTGCTCCTCTTTGATGAGTGGATTTGAAAGTCTGGGGGAGTGTAGTGTGGGTGAGTGGTACCCTGTCCACGCACCTTTGATGTGCTGACACAGGTTTCTAAACATCCCCCTCACATGAAAGCCCTGGAGGCTCCTTGTGCAGAGACCTGGGTCAGCTGTGCTCCCCAGCAGGACTCGCTGGGGTTCTCCAGGTCAGGCTTCCTGATGGCTGGCTGGGGCAGCTCCAGGACTCAGCAAAATGTACATTGAGCTTGGGGCATGAGACGTTGCACTGCTGCAAGGGAGTGACAACAAGGCAGAGCTTGGCTTGGGGTGAGAGGAAGCATTTTACCCAGGAGCTTCCTGCCCATGCAATGCCTCAGACTGTCAGTTTGGGGGAGGCCAGGTGCCCAGGTAGCTGGAGAGATGTAAAGGTCTTCCTGCATGGAGGAGAGGATTAGAACACATTATTTCCAAAGGCCCTTCCACCTTGCAATTTGGACACTTTTTTTTAAATCTTCCTGCAGAGGCAGAAAAAGAGACAAATAGACTGCAGACTTAAAAAAAAAAAGTGTCAGTATATTAGATAACAATAAGAAGGAGAGCATCTTCAAGACCTCCGAAGTGGGATTTATGTGTGCCTTCCATAGCCACTCTGAATTTCTCCAGTCCCCGGTATTTAATGAATTGACTGCCATGTTGTAGAAGGTATTTGTGTGAAGATGACCTCAGTGGTTTTGGAGTAATGTCGATGAGTCCTACACCAGCTCATCATCTGGACTGGGCTGAGGTCACAACATTCCAATGGCAGCCACCTCATTTTTCACCCTCGGTGCCTCTCTTGGCACCTGGCGTGTGTTGCCCTGGATACCAGTACTCAATGGCTATGTTTCTGTTGTGTGGTAGTGGTGTGGATGACACCAGCCTTGGGAACACCTGCTGTGCTTCCTGGGCTCTTCCTGTTTACTTCTCCCATGCTTTGTTTTGCCTCTGCCTGAGGCTCCTGGGGTCTCAAGATGGCAGACACACAGTCAGCCAGGCCTGAGTTGGCAGTGGAGAAGCTCTTTCTTCTTACATTTCCAAAGCCCCGTCTCCCCATGTCAGCTGTGGCAGAAAACACACATGCCACATGGCTCGTAGGATGGTGTGCTAGTTTCTGAGAACACTGGCACTCGGCTGTGAACTCCATGAGAACAATGCTTCTTGTCTTTTTTCAGAGAACCTAAAATAGTGCCTAACACACAGAGAAGCTCCACAGATATGTGTGAACTTGATGAATGAATGACGTAAGTTTTCATTCTGCCATACATGTAGTAAATTATAGCCATCAGAATGTAAAACTGAGCAGGTATCAATTATAAAGGATGTTAGGGTCAAGGACAAAGTCAGAAAGTATGGTTAAATTAAAGGTAAACCCAAAGTGCATTAAAGATGATGCCTGGCTATGGAAAGGGCAGAAAAAAAATTGATCTGGAAGGCATGGGAGATCACACACATGTTAGACTGTGAGCCCCCAGGGCAAATGCCCATCTTTGCTGCTTAGTGCCATCCACCTAGCACCTGTAACAACACTTGTTGTACGCATACAACCCCTGGTTTGCAGTACGTATGAAGATGCAGAAGGGGCACTCACTTGGTAGACGCTGTTCTTTGAATTTGGATCTTTTCCCATGCTAGCAGGACACAGGCTGACCCTGTCTCGTGATGCTGTGCAGTGACAGCAAGCGCAACTCTCACTCGCTCAGCTCAACGGTCACGAGGGGGAAGGGACCCACACTCTACAGTGCCCTGTGTTGCTGAGCTCAGATATGCCATAGGCTCTGCATGTTCAATGTGTTTTCTTTCAAGAGATATTTTATTAATTTGAAGGAGACAGATCCTCTATCTGCTGGTTCCCTTCCCAAATGACTTCAATAGCCACGGTCAGCCAAAACCGGGGGTTTGGAACTCAATTCAGGGCTCCCATGTGGGTGACAGGGAACCAGGTACTCGAGCTACCACCTGCTGCCTTCCAGAGTGTGCATTAGCAGGAAGCTGAAATCAACAGCAGAGCCAGGACTTGAACCAGGCAGTCACACAGAGGACATGGATGTCCCAAGTGGCATCCTAGCTTCTGTATCAAGCACCTGCCCCTCAATGTGTTTTTGACTTACGAGACAGTCAATGTGTGATGGGCTTATCAGGGTGTAACTCAATCTTAAGTTGAAGAGCATCTGTACCAGATAGTAAATAATTAGTTGTTGTTGGTGGTGTTCTCCTGGAATGTGCTTTGAAGGAACAGGAGATCTGTTTTGGGGACCACGGGGCTGCTTTTAGGAGTGCGCCCATGTCCCTTCATGGTGACCGTCTGCCTGTGACTGGCCTCTCTGGCCCTGTGTCTGTGGGGCTCCTGTTCTCCAGTTCCTCCCAGAGCTCTCAGTTAGCTTCATTCATTCATGTTACCTCTCAGGCCCTGGGTCATTGGAATATGCAATGAGGAGTCCTGGTACCAGAATCTTGGCCACTGCCCCTCACATACATGCATTGTGACCTTGACCAAGCGTGAACTTCATGGACCTTCAGTGTCTTTGTGAATTCCCTACCTCACTGACAACAGAAGAGCAGTAGCTAATGGGTGTTTTGGATCACAGTTTTGTACTGGCAGGGATGGGACCTAGTGGGTCCTGAGTGGTGTGCAGGTAAGGTAGCCAGGACCTTAGCAGGGCAGGCAGCAGTGGGGTTTTGCTGAGCACGAGCCCATTTGTCCTGTCACTGCTGCAGCTGTCACACAGCTGCCCAAATCCCCCTCTCTCCACTTGTTGCCATGGTGAGGGGCAGGCCTAACAAGCGCTTATCAGACATGTGGTGGTGTGTGATGACTTTGTGTTCCCTTTGCACAGGGAACCTGTAAGGGTGGGAAACTCACCTGACTGTGAAACCACTCAACCAGTGTGGTTTCCTCTACTTCTTAGGATGAGCAGGGTTTCTCCCTCCCCCTCCGCATCCCACCCGCCCGCTTTCACTTTGTGGAGAACGTTGAAAAAAATCCGAAGAAGCTGGGACCAGATGGTCATTTCTTCGTACTCTGCAGACACCCACTCGTGGGCTTTTGTGAATGCGATGGTTTAATGAATTGCCTCATGCACCCCCAGCCTTTATCTCTGCATTGCTCTTCAGGACTGGAGCTGCTCCGTGCAGACACGCCAAGGGGTGGCTCTGCTCAGCAGACATGGTTGTGCTGGCCCTGCTGGCCCCGGGGCATGGTGCAGTGGGGGAGGTTGGTGGCTGGGACAGAGGTCCCTGGGTAGCGGCAGGGGAGGAGCATATGGGGTGCATAGCACTGGTTTCTGCCCTCTCGCCTGGTTCCTGCCAGTCCCACCATTGGAAACTTCTGTTGCTCCTAAGAATGCAAGAAAGGGAACAGGAGATCTGTGCCTGGGGAACAGCAGAGGGGGCAGGACAGCAGAGGGGTTGATTTCCTGTGAAAGAGTTCTAAGGGAGAGGACGCGCCCCTGATACATCCACTGCTGGAGGATGCTTAGGTAGCTTCCTTCAGTTCTGGAATATGTTATTGCTTTTAAAGATTTATTTATTTGAAAGGCTGAGTTAGAGAGATAGAGGGAGAGACAATGACAGAGAGATCTTCCATCCACTGGTTCACTCCGCAAATGGTCACCATGGCCAGGGCTGAACGACACCAAAGCCAGGAGCCAGGAGCTTCATCTGGGTCTCCCAGGAGGGTGAGGGGCCCAAGCACTTGGACTATCTTTCCCTGCTTTCCCAGGTTGATTAACAGTGGGCTGGATTTGGAAGTGGAACAGCCGAGACAGGTGCTTATATGTGGTGCTGACGTCCCAGGCAGCAGCTTAACCTGCTGTGCCACAGCGCTAGCCCAAGGAATACATTATTTTTTCATTCTTTGGCCAGATGTCATAAGCCTACCTGTTATAAAGCTGCAGAGTCTACAGAATGGAGTCTGTGAGATGGGCTGGCATGCAGGATTTCCACATCGACTGGGGTCCCCGGAACACAGATGTCCATGCAGGGCCTTCACTGCCTAAGGTACCAGGCCCCAAGAGCCATTCCAGAGCCTTGGTGTTTGTCACAGGGATTCACAATTGTTTTTTCTCTTATGCACTCACCTTTTCACGTTCATCATTCTGGTTGGCTGACTGACTTAGGTTCAAGGCCAAAATCACCGACTCAGGTGTTTGCGTGTGTGGTGGCTTAGTTCCCAGAGCTTACACGTGGCTGGTGCTGTCCTTGGTGCTTCGCAGACTCCTGTAATTCTCACACCGTTGCCTGGCGTGCAGGTACTGTCTTTGTGTTACAGATGTGAAAACTGAGGCCCAGACAGAACCCTACCTATGGTGGCCACCGTCATAGTTTGCCTAGGTTGGGATTAATTTATGTGATTATTAGAAGTATCCCCAGGAGTCACTTTCAGCCTCTCCAAGACACAATAGCAGATGGCATTCACTTCTCCTTGGCTGGGGAGCGGCCTGACCTGGTCAAAGGAGAGCTGTGGCAGGGGAGCCTGTGTGCCTATTTTGTAATGTAAAACTACACTGCCTGTGAGTCCCTTGACTTCTTCAGTTTGGGATCATGTTAAATTTGAATTCAGAAGTAACAGTCTGTTGCCAGTGGACGTGACTTCGTTGGTCCTGCTGGAGCCCGGCTCGGCTCCCTAACCGTTTTCCCATCCTCTGTTGGGAGTGTGCCTGAGAGTGGATATGGACTTGTGGGACCCTCTGGTTGTCTTTTTTTTTCAATTTTACTTCACACAGAGCCTAGATGATGCAATGAGGCTTACCTCAGGTTCGTTTTGGAAGTCGGGCCATGAGTCCTGGCAGCTCTGATATCTTTGCTGTCCTCACGGGAGCAAGCGGGCCTGCCGCTGTCCTGGGTGCTGGTGTCCCCACCACTGTGATGTGCAGGGGGCCCATGGAACACCCTTAGGAGACCAGCCTCTTCAGACCTGGAGAAGGAGTCCCTACCCCATTTGCAAGGCTCCTGGGTACCTCCTTTGTACCACCTGCCGTGGCATATTCCCTTGGCTGTCACAGCTCAGGAGTATTTGTTGCTGTGTAGCCTTTTCAGAACCAAAAATTGGGACTACTTCCCCAAGTTTTTGAGTTTGGGTTTTGGCACTGAAATTAGTTTCTGGGGACTTAACAGTGATCTCTTATGGACTAGATCTTAGGACAAGTGAAAAAATGAACTGTGTGTTGTGTGTTGGGGGAAGAGAAAAGATTCTATCCTACGTTCCACTGTGCTACATTACTTTGTGACTAGAGAAAAAGTCATATCATTTTTGGAAGCCCATCTCCTACATTTTAAGAATGTGGACACAGCCATTAGCAGCTACCCGTGGACGAGGGAATTCAGTTGTGATATTCTTTGAAAGCACAGGATGGTGACATTACTGGAAAGCAGAGGGTGACTCAGGGAGGGGACCAATACACATGCAGAGTTAAACAGAATTCTCAAGTTTCTTCTGCAGGAACATGGATAATAATACCTCTTGGAGGTGTTGTGAGCATTAATTAGGTAACATTTGTGAGGTGCTGAGAGGCGTGTTCTGTTTTATTATTATTAGCTCTGTATTGTTCCTGGAAATCCAGCATTCAAAATGAACCTCAAAACCCTGCTTTATGTCAAGGCTGTTGCATGTTCCAGTTGAACGTGACAGTGAATGGTGAGAAAGGAAACGGAGCAACTGAACTCCTGGGCCTGGGCAAAAGGGAGATGAGCTGAATCTCATGGATTCTTAGGTTTTGTCACTTTTTCTTTTTATGACCATTTGCTTGGCTGAATCATTACTGGCTGCAGTTAATAAACCATTATAGAAAAACCCAGAATAAAAGGAACAGTTGTTTTCTTGTGATAATATTGCAAGTATTTTTTATCTTCACTTTATATAAATCATAAATTCTACTCAACCTTAAGCAAGTTCCAGAAATAGAAGTCACCTTTAATCCTTGTCGCATATAAGTTGTTTATCTGTGTGCATGTGGGTATAAGGGTGAGAGAGCAAGGGAGGGAGGAGTGAGAGGGGGACCCTTGGGAAGTGCTGTTGGTTCTGCCCTTGTGATGGGCCTTCTCAGCTCTTGAGTCTGAGTCACTATCTCCTATCCCTAGATTTGGGGAGTAGCTTTCCAGCCTGGACTCCTGTATCAAACAGCCTTTGCCCTCCCTAGTCCACCTCCATCCACCTCTCAGTGTGGTCTCTCTGTAGTTCAAGCCTCTGCTTTGCTCAGAACCTCCCAGGGGCTTCTCCACTGTCTCCCAAGTCCTGGATACCTGCTGCCTCTCATCATTCCCTCTGGCTACTTGGGGCTTTGCTTTCTCTCCACAACTGCATGCATGTTCAGTGCCAGGGCCTCTTATCCCCATTCCTGGAACATTGTCTTCCTACCCTTTGAATTAAAAAAAAAAAAAGTGAACCTATGGGGAAGTTGAAAGAGCTGTACAAATTCACCATGTTTACCTCAAATCACCAATTAGCACTTTAACATTTGTTTTCTATCTCGCTCACTCCTTCCTTCCTTCCTTCTTAGGTCCTGTATAATACATATATTTAAAACCGTTTGTTTCCTGAACCATTTGAGTATAACTTAGATGTTCAGACACAGACCCCTAAATACTTGAGCCCGTGTCTGCTGAGGGCAAGCACATTCTCCTACATACCTCACTATCGTTATTACATCCCTGAAATTGGGTATAAGGGTGAGAGAGAAGTTGTACAGTCCATATCCAATTTCTCTATTGTCCACCTAGAGTATCTTTGACTATTTTTTGATGCAGGATCTGGTTAAAGATTACATGTCATGTCCCTTTAGTCTCCTGACATTTAGATGGCTCTATCACTTGTGTCTTTTTAGAACAGTGATGTTTTTGAAGAGTGCTGGCTTCTAGACTATCCCCCAATCTTGATTTGTCCCATGGTTTTCTCATCTTTAGATTCAGATCAAGCAAATTTGAGGATGATGCCCCCCACAACATCACATCAGGAAGCCCCAACCCTGGTGTGTGCTGGATTTTTTCATTAATGTGGCATCTCTTTTGCTGTAGTCAGTAACCTCTGGGGTGACATTCTGTGGCCCTGGGCACATCCTTTTCCTATCAAGTTTTCACCTAGTGGTTTTTGCATTCATTGATGACCTAGCTTCAATCACGATGGCACTGCTATTTGTCACAGTTATCTCATTTTGTTATTAATGGATAGTCTTTAGTTAAGAATTTTCCCTCCTTCATCATAATCATTTTTAGGAATGTGTTCCTTTTCCAAGAGAATAAAATAGGAAGCAAATATGTACATGTGTTATGTATATAATCTATGAGTGTCACTGCTCTTTTTGTTGGTTACATTGACCTGAAACTCATCATTGGGAAGCCTCTTAAGCTGCTTCCTGGGTCCTTTCAACATGACCTGTTAGTCATTGAGACTTCCTCACCTTCTGGCACGACAAGATGTGTTCTAGTTGTCCGGAACAGCTGAGGAAATCCCACAGGATGCCAGGTAGTTCTCTCCCTCACTTCCTTTCTGTCCGTGCTGTGACTGTGGCAGAGAGGCCTGCCCAGGCATGGCTGGGACCCTCCTCTCCCTGTGTCCTAGTTCTTGTCATGCATAGCCCTACCTGATGTATCATGTACTTGTTGATTGTTAATTAACTTGTTTTTTATCTTACCCAACTAGACCATAACCTGCACATGAATAGAGATCTGGCATTTTGTTTATCACTTGACTCTTACAATCTGGTATGTAGTACACCCTCAGCAAATGTGTGTTTGAGTGAATCAATGAATTTACCCCATTTTGAGGCTATGTCAGCTTCTTCCAGATTGGCTGCTACCTTTCTCTTTCTTTTTTAAAGATTCATTTTATTTATGTGAAAGAGTTACAGAGAGAGGTAGAGACAGAGACTTCCATCCGTTGGTCCACTCCCCAGATGGCCGCAATGGCTGGAGATGCACTTATCCGAAGCCAGGAGCTAGGAGCTTCTTCTGGGTCTCCCACGTGGGTGCAGAGGCCCAAGGACTTGGGCCATCTTCTACTATTTTCCCAGGCCATAGCAGAGAGCTGGATCGGAAAAGGAGCAGCCGGGACTAGAACTGGCGCCCATATGGTATGCCTGCACTTCAGGCCAGGGCTTTAACCCACTGTGTCACAGTGCTAGTCCCCGGCTGCTACCTTTCCCTTTCTTGACATTGAGACAAATCAGGCTCACCACTCTGGGTTTATAGTTGTTCTTCTGGAGTTCACTGCAACTTTGTTTGTAGTAGTTCTCCTGACTTTTGATCCTGGTGCATGCAGAACTCTTACTAAGGCTGTACGACCAAGGATACTCCCTGGAAGGCACTTGGCAGTCGACAGTGGAAACATTTATGATGTATTCCCTTCATCTCTATCTCTCAACAGAAGGTCTGGCTATTTTAGCAGTAAAAATGAGACACTTGACTGTGTTACCATTTTTTTTTTTTTTTTGGCATGGAATCTAATGCTTGGACTTAAAAAATGGAGTGGAATAAGAATTTTACATTCTAGATGGACAGAAGACCATTCTAGGACTTATAAAGTGAAAGAGTTGGTTCTTGCCTTCAAAGAAGTTTCTGGCTGAGCACATGAGAATTAATAAAAATGTGAGGCAGGAGTCGTACATCGGCACTTAACGTAGTGGGTGCATACAGCGGGCTGAACTGTGGATTTCAGATCTGGATCCCTGGAACCTGTCAATGTTTCCTGACTTGGAAGAAGGGTCTTTCCAGATGTGGTTAATTTCAGGATTTTGAAATGCCTGATTATCTGGATTATCCCAATAGGCTGTAAATCCAATCATCAGGATCCTGTTGAGAAAGAAGCAGTGGGAGATTTGACGTGCAGAGACGCTGTGGCTCACAGATGGATTCCCTGCTGTGTGGCCTTCGTTTTGATCTGTTGTTACTGATTTCCATCTTCTTGCATCCAGGTGACACGTGACTCAGTTTTTGTGGATGTAATCCACTGAGTTTGGCGTCACTTGTTGTAGCACCTGCAGGAAACACATTCAGTGATAAACCGTATGCCCCCTCGTGTTTATTTTAATTCATTTTCTGGAAGAAGAAGCCAGGGCCAAGGGAGCTGTGTGTCTTGAACCAGCTTCTCCTGCCCTTTGGCATGCCTTTCCCTATAGCACCCTCCTTCTCCCAGTGCCTGGAACCAGCCATCAGCAGAGCCCTCCCACAGAGAGAGGGCCCCAGGCCAGTGGATCTGGGGCGTGTGTGTGTGAGGGGGGAACCCGAGGCTGTTGTGAAGGAGAAAGATATCTAGTATGAGGGCCAGCCCTGCTCCCCGCAGCCCAGGGGCCTTCTCCCTCTTTTAGCCTTCAACCTCCAACCTATGTTTTAACCTTCCGGATCCTGGCTGCCTTTGCACATGCCCCCATGTCAGTGTAAATGCACCAAGGGGAAAACATCCCTTGCTGTGTGGTTCACAGTGTGCCTCGTTTGGCCCCTGGGGAAGCATTGCCTATTGAGTTTCTTGTATGTGAAGGCTTCCTGATGTGTTGTGCACAAAAGGATGTAGTCAGTTCCAGCCCCAAAGGAGGCAGGCAACCCTAATAAAAGGATGTGGAAAGCCCTATCACCAACCCCCCAGGGGAGGTCCTTGGTAGCCTGCTGGTCCAGCCCCCTGCGGTATTGCTCCTTTCTGGAAAGCACTTGCTTTGGCTCACCCTTTTTCCCTGGCAACCCTTAACATTCTCCTGCTGTAGGCCCCTCGGCCAAGCCATGCACCAGCCCCCATGGTCTGCACTGGTGCTGCCTACTCTTACCCCTGTGTCGGAGGTTTCTTGTTCCCTCCGACTCAGCAGCCATTTTGCTGCTTTGAGGTGCTAGGGAGCTGAAACTAAAAGGGAGACAGTTCCTGCCCTCAGGCAGCTGTCAGACTGTGTGGGAAAGAGGAAACAGGCCTGACTGATGGGTGACAGCAGAATCAGCAGGAGTGTGTTTCAGGTATGGGGCTCTGCAGGCTCATCCAGGAATCAGACTGGCCAGAGAAGCCCCAGACCGTGGCATCTGGCAGGAGGCAACCCCAGTGCACGTCTGCACATTGTGGATGTGAGGCATGTTGTGTGCCTGGGTTGTGTCTGTCCTCTCTTTGTTCTGGTGATGGCACTCATAGCACTACCTGGGAGCCTTGTGCACGTGGGCTTCTTGTCACAGCACTACCTGGGAGCCTTGTGCACGTGGGCTTCTTGCTCAGCTCAGTGCAAGGCAAGACAGAGTGTGGCTAAGCAAGCATCGCTTTATCACCTCGTCTCCCTGACCGCCATCCGCAGCTCCTCTGTGTCTGCATTCTATCAGTGATGACGGAGGATATGAAAGGAGCTGAATTTCATAGGCACTGCCCAGATTCCAGCAGCCTGAGAGCTTCCCAGAGCCGCAGACCCGTGTGGTACTGGGTGACTGTGTGGAGCCTGCATCAGGGTTCTGATTCGTAAGGCCTCCCTTTTCTACATATGAGAATGCTTTTTCATGTCAGGTAACTTTTAGAGTGCACCAAATGGGACCAGCAGTGTGGCTCAATATCCTACACCTCCACCTGTAGCACCTGCATCCCACATGGGCACCGGTTTGAGTCCTGGCTGCTCTTTTTCTAATCTAGCTCTCTGCTGTGGCCTGGAAAAGCAGTGGAACATGGGCCTAGTGCTTGGGCCCCTGCATCCATGTAGGAGACCTGGAAGAAGCTCTTGGGTCCTGGCTTTGGATCAGCCCAGCTCTGGCTGTTGTGGCCTACTGGGGAGTGAACCAGCAGATGGAAGACCTCTCTCTCTGTTTCTCCCTTTCTCTGTAACCCTGCCTCTCAAATAAAATAAATCAGTCTTTAAAGAGAATGCACCAAATGATCTGTTGATGGAGTGTATCTCTCAATTGATAAAATACAGGAAGAAGAAAATGACTGCAAATTACACAACACTTAAAGATGTTTATTTTATCAGTCACAACTGCAGCTATAGGCATCTATGGAAAAATACCCCTGGTGTTGCTGACGCAGTCTTTTGGCAATGCTTGGACTTACAGATCCCCCCTCATAGCTTCATGGGCATTAGCCACTCTTCTCCACCTTGGTCTCCCCATCAGCTGTCTTTTGTGGTTACATTAGCCATGATTTCTTTCCAAAATGGAAAAGCAAAAACTGTACTATTACCACAGTTATAGAAGTGAATGAAATTCCATTTGATGCTGTTTTTTTGTGTGTGTGACTATGGAACTAAAAGGTTTTATCAGAAAATATATTGTTTTGTCAGTTCATAATAAATCTAATTTTCTTTTCTTTGAAAACCAGATAGAGATGGTCCATCCTGATTCACTCTCCAAATGCCTACAATAGCCAAGTTGTGCCATGCAAAAGCCAGGAGCTGAGAATTCCAGCCCTGATTTCCAAATTGGGTGATAGGGATCCAGGTACTTAAGGCATCATCCGCTGCCTCCTGGGTTGCACATTGGCAGGAAATTGGAATAAAGAGTGGAGACAGGAAGCAAACCCAGGCCCTGAGATAGAGCATATTGGGTACCCCCAGAGGTATCTTAACCATGTACCCAATGCCTGCCTACCCCTGTTTAATATCATGCATTGTGGTGTCATCTTGAGTTAATAGTGACTTTGGAGGATAAGAACACAGAACTTGGAAGCCTATGCTTAGTCAAGGCATTTTTGTTTCTCTTTCCTCCTTTTTCCCCCGAGAAACCTTTCCTTTAAGGTATACAAATTCCTGGTTTCATACTGCAAATTTAGGAACATACTGATTCTTCCCACCCTTTACTCCCTCCCACCTGCATTCCCATACTTCTTCCTCCTCCTTTTCCTATTCCCACTCTTATTTTTTTACTAACATCTATTTTTTAAAGATTTTATTTATTTATTTGAGAGGTAGAGTTATAGACAGTGAGAGGGAGAGACAAAGAGAAAGGTCTTCTGTCCGCTGGTTCACTCCCCAAATGGCTGCAACAGCTGGAGCTGCACCGATCCAAAGCCAGGAGCCAGGAGCTTTTTCCGGGTCTCCCATGCGGGTTCAGGGACCCAAGAACTTGGGCCATCTTCTGCTGCTTTCCCAGGCCATAGCAGAGAGCTGGATGGGAAGAGGAGCAACGGGGAACAGAACTGCTGCCCATATGGGATGCCAACACTGCAGGCAGAGGATTAACCTACTGCGCCACAGCGCCAGGCCCTAACATCTATTTTCAATTAACTTTATATGCATGAGATTAACCCTACATTAAGCACAGAGTTCAACAAATAATATGAAAACAAAAACAAAACTGTTCCTCAACAGTAGAGACAAGGGCTGTTCAAAGTCATCAAATTTCAAAGTGACAATTTCATTTCTATAGATTACCTTTTAGGCACTCTATTAGTTACTACAGATCAGGGAGAATATATGCTATTTATCTTTTGTGAACTGGCTTATTTCACTAAGTATAATGCTTTCTGTTTTGTTGCAAATGACAGGATTTCATTTTTTACTGTTGTATAATATTCCATGGTATACATATCACATAATTTCTTTATCCAGTCTTCAGTTGATGGGCATCCAGGTTGATTCCATATCTTAGCTATTTGGCATCAAGCTCCAATAAACATGCGGTTATGGATAACTCTTTCATATGCTGATTTTATTTCCTTTGGGGAAATTCCCAGGAGTGGGATGGCTGGGTCATATGATAGGTCTATATTCAGGTTTCTGAGTTATCTCCATACTGTTTTCCACAGTGGCTTTACCGGTTTACATTCTCAGCAACAGTGGATTAAGGTACATTTTCCCCATGTCCTTGCCAGCATTTGTGGTTTATTGATTTCTGTATGAAAGCCATTCTAACTGGGGTGAGGTGAAACCTCATTGTGGTTTTGATTTGCATTTCCCTGATGGCTAGTAATCCTGAGCATTTTTTCATGTGTCTGTTGGCCATTTGGATTTCCTCTTTTGAAAAATGCCCATTTAAGTCCTTTGCACATTTCTTCACTGGATTGTTTTGTTTGTTTTGTTTTTGTTGAGTTTGTTGTTGAGTTTCTTGAGCTCTTCAGAAATTCTGGTTATTAATCCTTTATCAGTTGCATGGTTTGTAAATAATTTCTCCCATTCTTCACTTTGCCTCTTCACTTTGGTGAGTGTTTCTTTTGCAGTACAGAAGCTTCTCGATTTGATGTAATCCCAATTGTTAATTTTGGCTTTGATTGCCTGTGCCTCTGTGGTCTTTTCCAAGAATTGTTTGCCTGTGCCAATGTCTTGAAGGGTTTCTCCAATGTTCTCTAATACTTTGATGGTATCGGGTCATAGATTTAAGTCTTTGATCCTTGTTGAGTGGATTTTGTGAAAGGGTAAGGTAGGGGTCTTGCTTCACACTTCTGCATCCGGAAATATGGTTTTTCCAGCGCCATTTGTTGAAGAGACTGTCCTTGATCCAGGAGACTGAATTTAGCTCCTTTGTCAAAGATTAGTTGGTTGTAGATGCATGCAGTGATTTCTGGAGTTTCTATTCTGTTCCATTTGTGGCTTTAAAGTAGGCTTTATTTTTCAGGGTAAAATCATTTGTCCAAATTAGTATTGCTCTAAAATCACATGGATATTTTTATATTGTTTGCTTCTTCTGAGGCATTGTTTTGTTATATGCATATGTTGAGTTTAACTATGGATGAGTATAGGTAACACTATGCTTTGAAATTATTATGAGCATTTTAACACAGTGGTAAATTAAGAAATAATCTTTACAGCAAGGAAAATGAACTCTGCTATCCTCCCTTACTGACAAGAGGCCATACAATTAAGGGCTTCTGTGACTGGGTAGAACTTGAGCAAGTTGTAGTAATGAGAGTAGGGTTTACTTAAAGAACTAAACACCTAAAATGATACCATTCTAGTATACACTTAAAAAAAATCTATCCTTAGGGATCCATCTTTTTTTTTGACAGGCAGAGTTAGACAGAGAGAGACACACACAGAGAGAAAGGCCTTCCTTTTCCATTGGTTCACCCACCAAATGACCACTATGGCCGGTGTACTGCACCAATCTGAAGCCAGGAGCCAGGTGCTTCCTCCTGGTCTCCCATGCGGGTGCAGGACCCAAGGACTTGGGCCATCCTCCACTGCCTTCCCGGGCCACAGCAAAGAGCTGGACTGGAAGAGGAACAACCAGGATAGAATCTGGCACCCCAACAGGGACTAGAACCCGGGATGCTGGTGCTGCAGGCGGAGGATAAGCCAAGTGAGCTGCAGTGCCGGCCAGGAAGCCATCTTACAACTGTTTAGACGTTGCAGCATCTCCATAGGTAAATTTACCAGACTGTGGTGAAATTGCTCTACTCTAAGCTTGGGAGAGTTACCAAGAGAAGAAGGTGTTCTTACATTATAGGGACTTATTCTGATTTTAAGTAATTGATTTGTTAAGCATAAATACCTGAAAAAATATAATATGCAGAGTTCTGTTGTGGGTGCCATGAGCATGGTGCAAAGGATATGGGATTTAGGGGCAGGGTTTGAAATTGACATGTAGATTGTTTAGGGGCTAGGCAGATGAAAGGAGTAAAGGTCACCAGGGGTGAACAGAGGAGTAGGAATGACAGGAATGATGGAGAGGTGTTCAGGGATGGTGAACATGCCAGCTTGCCGGAGAGTTTATATGAAGCAAGAGAGTGGCTAGATGAGTTGCCATGGAAGGAGGCTTGGACATAAGATTGGGACTAGACTATAAGGAGTGTCTTACAAACCAGCCTTGGCTTTTAATTTTTCAGTGTAGGACGTTTCTGAAGGTTTTTGATGAGGACACTGGAGTGGTGAACATGGTAGTTGAGTAAGATTTCCGTGCAGGAGAAACACGGTATGAATGGAGTGGAGGAAGGTAAGGGCAGAGGAAGTGGGACAATGAGCTGACCCAGAAAGGCTGCATTGGGAAGGGAAAAGAGGACCGTGATGGATGTCAGGAAAGCGTCCACTGCACCCACTGGGAGGCATGCATAGACCAGGAGATCCCACGTACGAGTAGGGCTCTAAAGGCAATTTTGGAGTGAACATTATCAGTTTTAGTGATGTTGAGTAATGTCACATCTGAAAATGACAACTTTACTACCAAGTAGCAAGGCCCACCTGCTGCCAGAGAGACATCTGGAGCCGGGGAGGGGTCAGGACTTCATGTCTAATGTGGGTGGAGGTGTGAGGAGGTATCAGCGGAGACACCGGATAGCCTCTCTCTCTCTCTCTGCATGTTGGGAAGCAAATGATTGGCAAAGTCCCCTTAGCTCCACAGTGCCTGTGGCTTAGGTCTGGACTCAAGGAAAGCAGAGTGCTTTATGGGCACAGGGATGAGCTGGGCCTCTGTTCATTGGGACTGAGATTTCTCTTTTCCTGTTAGCTGGCAAATAAGTGTAGTATTCTGATTTGGAGAAACACCTGGATGGCCCAAAACTCCAACTTGGGCCCATATCGTGGAGTCCCCTCGACATACCCAGGAGCTAGGGAAATGTCCCTGGGTGTGAAGACAGGGACACATTTATCTGCTGTTTCTACCAGATGGGTTGGACTGTGGGACAGACCTGGCCCTGTGGGAGTGCAGGTTGTTACCACATGTAGCTGGCTGTTGAGAGACCAAATGAGATCCTTTCCACATGCAAGATGTTGAACTTTCCAACAGCAAGTGCACTGTAGAAATTTCTAGAGTGTGTGCTGAGAAGCAATAAACCTCTATAACTCACAGAACCTTTAAGACTGTGAATGTGTGTGTGTGTGTGTGTGGAATACATGTGACTCAGAACAGGCTACAGATTCTGAGCACAGAGAATTGTTATGGCCAAATTGTGCAGGATAGTTCTGAATGTTGGCATCTTTCATTTGTGAAGGGAATATCATTGTCGTGCATCATGGTGATGGTAAGATTTTCATGTTTGTAAGTTATTTGTGGAAGTCATTTCTTAACTTGCTGCACACGAAACTCTAATTGAAGAGGAAGAACTGCTTCATCACATCTGAATGGATGGCCACGTGTCAATGACTGTATCTTGTAGCACCTCAGAGGTGTGTGTCTGGCACAGAGAAGTACCCAATGGCAAAGATGGCCTGGTGAATATAGCCAGTGGCAGCCACAACACTGCATACACGATAACACTGCAAACTGGGCTCTTTGTTATGATTTGTATCTACATCCTTTGAAAACGAGATTTGAATTGGTTTATAATATAAACATACATGTCAAATTCGTTATACTACTCAAGAACTCAAAACTTCCTTTATATGGAACACTTAAGTAAGATTATTAATGTAGTTGAGATCTAAATTTAACTGAGTTTCCTGGTGATCAAGGCAAGGAGTGAAATGTATTTGGTGTTGCCATCTAACAAAAGCGCTGGTGGTTTTGGAGTTCTGTGCCTTTTCCTAATGTGGAATTTTACAAGTGACCTTTAAGGTAGTGATTGATGACCTTAACAATTCATCAAAAAAGATGAAAGTATTTTTTTAGTGAATCCTTCTTATTAGGGATCAGAGAGTATCAGTTCTGCATTTATTGCAAGAGCATGGCTTTCCAGGAGTGGTTTAATTAACACAGGGCTAGAACTTGGAGAAATGTGTATTCAACATAACTCCTTGTCTTCAAAATATCAATCTTCTTAACATATGTTTGCTCTGATTCAAATAGCCACCAGTTCTAGAGCAAATGCTCTGGCTGATCCTGGAAAGGACAGGGAATCTGGGTGAATGGAGGAAAATCTTTGTTTTTTATGTCAGTGAGCAGCCTGAAGAATTCCAGCAGTAGTGAAAGTCTCTCTTTCTCAAGCAAGGAGCTGGGCTGCAGGGGTTCCGCTGGCCATATCATTCTTACTTTTTCTCAAGAAAGAATGAAGGCAATGTTGAAGAAAAAATAGTGCTGAACTGAGACCTCGAAACTCTGGGCAGCTGAGTATGGGAGAGATAATTTGGATGCAAAAATTTTTATGGCAAAAAAAATAACCTGGGCTGATGTGTGTCACAGTGGGTTAGGTCAATGCCTGTGATGCTGGCATCTCATGTGAATGCCGCTGAGTCCCAGATACTCCACTTCCTATCCAGTTCCCTGCTAATGTGCCGGAGAAAGCAGCAGGAGATGGCCCAAGTGTTTGGGCCCCTGTACCCATGTGGAAGGCTTGAATGGATTTCTAGAGTCCTGGCAATTATAGCCATTTGGGGAGTGAATCAGTGGGTAGAAGATTTTTTCTCTCTCTCTCTCTCTCTCACTCAATCTCTGCTTTTCAAATAAATTTAAAAAATACTGTAACTAGTTGCCTTTTCTATAAAACTTATACTATAGTAGTTGTGTGACTCTGGGGACTATGGCTTATTTTAAGCTTCCTAATGTAAATATTACCTGGAATAGGAATATATATTTATATATATATATTACATATTTGATGAGAATTATTTAATATTGATCTTTTCATTGGAAATTATCAGCACAAGGTAGAAGTTCTCATTATGGAAAGACGGTTGATGACAAGCCAGTTGCTTGTTACTCTAGGGGGATTATCAGTGGGAGGTGCTTCTTTCCAATTACGATTTTGTAAAATCTACTCAGAACTCTGTGTGGAGAAGTGCTCTGTGGCTCCTTCTTCAGCGGATTTTTACAAGCCAGCTCTGATCCATCAGCAGGACTAACTACGCTGATGGTAGGGTTGGGGAGAGGGATGTCAGCACCAGGGGTGCCATTGATTTGCCAGTGGAATTTTTGTCCTGAAATGAGCATGTTTGTGTTGAATTTGTTTTGCCAGTAGCTTGCCAGAAGCTCCAGATGCCTTTAGAGGATGTGTTTAGTTTGTTGTGCTTGGAGATCATGTACTCCATCACTCTACAAATTGATTGGGTTGATCAGAGACCACACAGGCTAGGGCGGGGCTGATTTCTGTCCCACTTATTATTTGAGATTTCATTTTTCAGGAGACTCTGACCCACTTTGCTGCTGAGTGGTATTGCTTCTGGAGAAGCATTAAAAGCCCAGAGTCTCTGCCAAGTTCAATTTGGCTCAGTAATTGTAAAGTGCTCTCCAATTTAAGGGCTCTTCTCACACAGAAACTCTAATTTGATCCTCATAAAGCCCAGGGAGGTCACTCTTACTGTTTGTTTATTTGAGCTTGATCCCATCATTTGTTTCTTTATGGTGTTTGAGGTTGTCTCGACATTATTTGAGGCTTCAACTTTGTGGGAGTAGGTAGGCTACGGAGAGTTACTTGGTGGCATCATCCTTATTTTAAAGGTGAGGATTGAGGGGTTGCAGGTTTTAAGTCACTTATCCAGTCTCGTGCTCTAGGAAGTGGCCAGGCCAGGAGCTGCTCTTGTCTTGTGAGATGTCCTTGCCCACCTCAGCTTCGGGGGGTTGGGAGTGGTCTTTTTCTGCTGACGTCATCAGCATTGTCCTTTTCTGAACCGTGAGCTGCACTGTGTGTGAAGGTATGTGCTGGTCTTGAGCTCTTCATTTCCCTTTACTTTGGGAGGCTGGAGTGGAGCCCAGCGAGGATTTGGTAAAGCATCTTGCTTGGTGCCTGGGGTTACTTAGCAATGTAGTCCAGTGACACACGTGTGTCTGGTCGCTGATAACCCATCGAAGTAGGCAACCTATGTCATTAGAGAGTACTTAAGGATGACAAGGCATTTTCATTATTTATCATAGCGTGTGTATTGTCTGAAGCCATCGTGACAATCTCTAAGACTCTCCTGCTGGTACTCGGGGAGAACTATCAAGTCCTACGTAAAAAAAAGAAAGACATCAATAAAAGTCACTTAAAGAACTGGCATTAAAAGCAGAATGCATGTGCCTCTTAAAATGTCATATTGCAGCTTAAGCCCCAACCCTGGGCTGTCTTGGCTTAGTAGCGGCCTCTCGCACTGACAGCCTTTTGCTCTCCCTGGCTGCTAGTTTGGCGGAGCATATCAGCACATCAGTTAATGGGCTTTCCCTCCTGGAGGAACTGATTTGGCTACAGTTATGTTAGCTCCTGTTTCCTCCCTCGTTAAAGTGCCCATCTGCAGTTCGCTCAAAGGAGCTTGCCAGCCTGCAGCCGCTGTTGGAGCCTGTGTCACCCAGGGTTTGCTGTCTAGTTAGCTTCAGTTTTAATATCCATTTAAGGCCGGCACCGTGGCTCAACAGGCTAATCCTCCGCCTAGCGGCGCCGGCACACCAGGTTCTAGTCCCAGTTGGAGTGCCGGATTCTATCCCAGTTGCCCCTCTTCCAGGCCAGCTCTCTGCTATGGCCCGGGAAGGCAGTGGAGGATGGCCCAAGTCCTTGGGCCCTGCACCTGTATGGGAGGCCAGGAGAAGCACCTGGCTCCTGGCTTCGGATCAGCGTGGTGCGCTGGCTGCAGCGGCCATTGGAGGGTGAACCAACGGCAAAAAGGAAGACCTTTCTCTCTGTCTCTCTCTCTCACTATCCACTCTGCCTGTGGGGGAAAGAAATATCCATTTAAAGTACACTAAGATATATATCAAGGAATGTGCCCCATTCATCAGTGTCTTAGTGCTCCTCATAAGCACACAGCATCTCCGTGGCATTTTTATTCAGGAAGCTCCGTGGTGGGTACCCCGTAGACCAGGCGGCTGAATTCACCTCATGGGAGTAGATTCGCGGCTTCACGTTCCACCTCTTGCTGTCTGCGAGCTCCTCTTAGGCACTCGCTAACTGTGTGTGCTTTCTTCCCGAGAAGACGGGATGTCAACAGCGCTGTTTCTGTTCCCTAGCAGCATTGTGGGTGAGATCCAGTAAAACCGATTGGCAGATGGAGTTTGGGAGGCCTTCATCAGAGAGGTGTCTCCTCTTCAAACTCTGAGATGTCTCCTCCTCTCCACGAACACAGATGGCTGTGAATGAGCTTTGTCCCTGGTCTAGAACAGTGAGGGAAAGAAGAGCATCTTGGCAAGTGGCTGGCGTATAAGGCCGGGGGATGCATGAAGTGAACCAGAGAGAAGGCACTCCAGCACAGATTCCCGAGAGGCTACACATGGACATGGAGATGGAGATGGAGAGCTGCAGGAGACGCGGCTGGGGTGAGAGGAGGGCCAGGTGAGGGGCTGTACCGAAACGAAGCAAAGAAGACTTCCAAGCAGGGCCGTGGTCCCCTTTGTCCAGTAACACTGAAAGGTCGATGCCATCCCATCACAGCCCATGGAATGAGAGGCATTTTCAGGGGGAGGGGTTTGGAGCAAGGCAGGTGAGTGGAAGGTAGAATGTAGCTGCTAGAAGCAACGCTTGGCAAGGTCGAAGGCTCCTGTGACACCAACAGCTCGGGGCTCCTAAAGTTACTTCGTGGGCATGTTATGGCTCTTGGTCCTTAATACCTGCAAACTATTCTTCTTGATGTCTTTCCTTTCCTTTTACCACATCAGACTGATCTTTAAGTGCCGGCTTTTTTTTTTTAATTAAACTTTTATTTAATGAATATAAATTTCCAAAGTACAGCTTATGGGTTACAATGGCTTCCCCCTCCCAAAACTTCCCTCCCACCCACAACCCTCCCCTTTCCCGCTCCCTCTCCCCTTCCAATCACATCATGATTCATTTTCAATTCTCTTTATATACAGAAGATCAGTTTAGTATATATTAGGTAACAATTTCAACAGTTTGCCCCATATAGCAACACAAAGTGAAAAAAAAAATACTGTTGGAGTACTAGTTATAGCATTAAATAACAGTGTACAGCACGTTAAAGACAGAGATCCTACATAATATTTTTTTAAAAGTTAATTAATTTTCTATGCCATTTCCAATTTAACACCAGGTTTTTTTTTTATTTCCAATTATCTTTATATACAGAAGATCGATTCAGTATATAATTAGTAAAGATCTCATCAGTTTGTACCCACGCAGAAACACAAAGTGTAAAAATACTGTTTCAGTACTAGTTATAGCATCACTGCACATTAGACAACACATTAAGGACAGATCCCACATGGGATGTAAGTACACAGTGACTTCTGTTGCTGACTTAACAATTTGACATTCCTGTTCATGGCGTCAGTAATCTCCCTAGGCTCTAGTCATGAGTTTCCAGGGCTATGGAAGCCTTTAGAGTTTGCTGACTTTGATCTTATTCCGATAGGGTCATAGTCAAAGTGGAAGTTCTCTCCTCCCTTCAGAGAAAGGTACCTCCTTCTTTGATGGCCCCGTTCTTTCCACTGGGATCTCACTCACAGAGATCTTTCATTTAGGTTGTCTTCTTTTTTTTTTTCTTTTCCATGGTATCTTGGCTTTCCATGCCTACAATACCCTCATGGGCTCTTCAGTCAGATCCGAATGCCTTAAGGGCTGATTCTGAGGCCAGAGTGTTGTTTAGGACGTCTGCCATTCTATGAGTCTCCTGTGTATCCCACTTCCCATGTTGGATCTTTCTCTCCCTTTTTGATTCTATCAGTTAGTATTAGCAGACACTTGTCTTGTTTGTGTGATCCCTTTGATTCTTAGACCTATCAGAGCCATCGAATGTGAACTGAAATTGATCACTTGGACTAGTGAGATGGCATTGGTACATGCCACCTTGATGGGATTGTATTGGAATCCCCTGGCACATTTCTAACTCCATCATTTGGGGCAAGTCTGAATGTGCATGTCCCAAATTGTACATCTCCTCCCTCTCTTTTTCCACTCTTAAATTTAACAGGGATCACTTTTCAGTTAAAATTTAAACACCTAAGAATAATTGTGTGTTAATTACAGAGTTCAACCACTAGTACTAGAACAACAACAACAACAACAACAAATACTAAAAAGGATAAAGTATTACATTGTACATCTAGAGTCAGGACAAGAGCTGATCAGTTCATTGTTTCTTATAGTGTCCATTTCACTTCAACAGGTTTCCCCTTTGGTGCTCATTTGTCACCGATCAGGGAAAACAAATGATATTTGTCTCTCTGGGACTGGCTTAATTCACTCAGCATGATGTTTTCCAGATTCCTCCATCTTGTTGCAAATGACTGGGTTTCATTGTTTCTTACCGCTGTATAGTATTCTATGGAGTACATGTCCCATAATTTCTTTATCCAGTCTACTGTTGATGGGCATTTGGGTTGGTTCCAGGTCTTAGCTATTGTGAATTGAGCTGCAATAAACATTAATGTGCAGATGGCTTTATTATTAGCCAAATTAATTTCCTTTGGGTAAATTCCAAGGAGTGGGATGGCTGGGTTGTATGGTAGGGTTATGTTCAGGTTTCTGAGGAATCTCCAGACTGACTTCCATAGTGGCTTAACCAGTTTGCATTCCCACCAACAGTGGGTTAGTGTCCGTTTTCCCCACATCCTCTCCAGCATCTATTGTTGGTTGATTTCTGAATGTGAGCCATTCTAACCGGGGTGAGGTGAAACCTCATTGTGGTTTTGATTTGCATTTCTCTGATTGCTAGTGATCTTGAACATTTTTTCATGTGTCTGTTGGCCATTTGGATTTCCTCTTTCGAAAAATGTCTATTGAGGTCCTTTGCCCATCTCTTCAGTGGGTTGTTTGTTCTGTTGTTGTGGATTTTCTTGATTTCTCTGTAGATTCTGGTTATCAACCCTTTATCTGTAGTATAGTTTGCAAATATTTTTTCCCATTCTGTTGGTTGCCTCTTCACTTTCCTGACTGTTTCTTTTGAAGTACAGAAACTTCTCAATTTGATGTGATCCCAAATTTTAATTTTGGTTTTGACTGCCTGTGCTCCTAGGGTCTTTTCCAAGAAGTCTTTGCCTGTACCTATATCTTGCAGGGTTTCTCCAATGCTCTCTAATAATTTGATGGTTTCGGGTCATAGATTTAAGTCTTTAATCCATGTTGAGTGAATTTTTGTGTAAGGTGATAGGTATGGGTCTTGCTTTAAGCTTCTGCACGTGGAAATCCAATTTTCCCAGCACCATTTATTGAATAGGCTGTCCTTATTCCAGGGATTAGTTTTGGATCTTTGATCAAATATAAGTTGGCTGTAGATGTTTGGATTGATTTCTGGTGTTTCTATTCTGTTCCATTGGTCTATCCATCTGTTTCTGTACCAGTACCATGCTGTTTTGATAACAACTGCCCTGTAGTATGTCCTAAAATCAGGTATTGTGATGCCTCCGGCTTTGTTTTTGTTGTACAAGATTGCTTTGGCTATTCGAGGTCTTCTGTGTCTCCATATGAATTTCAGCATCATTTTTTCCAGATCTGAGAAGAAGGTCTTCGGTATCTTGATTGGTATTGCATTGAATGTATAAATTGCTTTTGGGAGAATAGACATTTTGATGATATCAATTCTTCCAAACCATGAGCATGGAAGATTTCTCCATTTTTTGGTATCCTCTTCTATTTCTTTCTTTAAGGTTTTGTAGTTTTCTTCGTAGAGATCTTTAACGTCCTTGGTTAAGTTTATTCCAAGGTATTTGATTGTTTTTGTAGCTATTGTGAATGGGATTGATCTTAGCAGTTCTTCCTCAGCCGTGGCATTGCCTGTGTATACAAAGGCTGTTGATTTTTGTGCATTGATTTTATATCCTGCTACTTTGCCAAACTCTTCAATGAGTTCCAGTAGTCTCTTAGTAGAATTCTTTGGGTCCCCTAAATAAAGAATCATATCATCTGCAAAGAGGGAGAGTTTGAGTTCTTCCTTCCCAATTTGTATCCCTTTAATTTCTTTTTCTTGCCTAATAGCTCTGGCTAAAACTTCCAGAACTATATTGAATAGCAGTGGTGAGAGTGGGTATCCCTGTCTGGTACCAGATCTCAGCGGAAATGCTTCCAACTTTTCCCCATTCAATAGGATGTTGGCCGTGGGTTTTTCATATATTGCTTTGATTGTATTGAGGAATGTTCCTTCCATACCCAGTTTGCTTAGAGTTTTCATCATAAAAGGGTGTTGTATTTTATCAAATGCTTTCTCTGCGTCTATTGAGAGAATCATATGGTTTTTCTTCTGCAGTCTGTTAATGTAGTGTATTACGTTGATTGTTTTGCAAATGTTGAACCATCCCTGCATACCAGGGATAAATCCCACTTGGTCTGGGTGGATGATCTTTCTGATGTGTTGTTGCATTCTATTGGCCAGAATTTTATTGAGTATTTTTGCATCTATGTTCATCAGGGATATTAGTCTGTAATTCTCTTTCAATGCTGCATCTTTTTCTGGCTTAGGAATTAAGGTGATGCTGGCTTCATAGAAAGAATTTGGGAGGATTCCCTCTTTTTCGATTTTTTTGAATAGTTTGAGAAGAATTGGTGTTAGTTCTTCTCTAAATGTCTGGTAGAACCCAGCAGTGAATCCATCTGGTCCTGGGCTTTTCTTTGTTGGGAGGGCCTTTATTACTGTTTCAATTTCTGTGTCAGTTATGGGTCTGTTTAGGTTTTCTATGTCTTCCTGGCTCAATTTAGGTAGGTTGTATGTGTCCAAGAATCTGTCCATTTCTGATAGATTTCCCTGTTTGCTGGCATACAAGTCCTTGTAGTAATTTCTGATGATTCTTTTTATTTCTGTGGTGTCTGATGTTACGTTTCCCTTTTCATCTCTGATCCTATTGATTTGGGTCTTTTCTCTTTTTTTTTAGTGAGTTGGGCCAATGGGGTGTCAATTTTGTTTATTTTTTCAAAAAACCAGCTCCTTGTTTGGCTGATTTTTTGTAATGTTTTTTTGGATTCAATCCTGTTGATTTCTTCTCTGATTTTAATTATTTCTCTTCTCCTACTGTGTTTGGGTTTGGTTTGCTGCAGATTTTCTAGATCCTTGAGATGACTTGAAAGCTCATCTATTTGGTGCCTTTCCAATTTCTTGATGTAGGCACTTATTGATATAAACTTTCCTCTTAACACTGCTTTTGTTGTATCCCATAGGTTTTGGTATGTTGTGCTTTTATCCTCATTTACATCCAGAAAATTTTTGATTTCTCTTTTAATTTCTTCTATGACCCATTGTTCATTCAGGAGCATGTTGTTCAATCTCCATGTGTTTGCACGTGCTCTAGGGATTCCCGAGTTGCTAATTTCCAATTTCATTCCTTTGTGGTCTGAGAAGCTGCATGGTATGATTCTAATTCTTTTGAATTTGCTGAGACTTGCTTTATGGCCTAGTATGTGGTCAATCCTAGAGAGGGTTCCATGTACTGCTGAGAAGAATGTAAAGTCCTTAGATGTAGGATGAAATGTTCTGTAGATATCTGTTAGATCCATTTGGGCTATAGTGTCATTTAAATCTGCTGTCTCCTTGTTGATCTTCTGTCCTGTTGATCTGTCTATCTCTGAGAGTGGAGTATTGAAGTCCCCCAGTACTATTGTATTGGGGTCTAAGTCTCCCTTTAAGTCCCTTAACAAGTCTTTTAAATAAGCTGGTGCCCTGTAATTAGGTGCATATACATTGATAATCGTTATATCTTCCTGTTGAATGGATCCCTTAATCATTAAATAGTGCCCCTCTTTGTCTCTCCTAACAGGTTTTGTGGTAAAGTTTATGTTGTCCGATATTAAGATGGCTACGCCTGCTCTCTTTTCATTTCTGTTGGCGTGGTATATCTTTTTCCAGCCTTTCACTCTCAGCCTGTATGGATCATTGTTGGATAGATGGGTTTCTTGTAAGCAGCAAAAGGATGGGTTTTGTTCCTTAACCCAATCAGCCAATCGGTGTCTTTTAACTGGACAGTTCAAGCCATTAACATTCAATGTGAATATTGAGAAGGAGTAACTTTGCCCTGTCATTTGCCAAAGATTTTTTCTAATATATGGTTTGAAACTCCGTGATTTTTTGCTGTGAGGTTTTCTTCCTTTACCTTCTTTTATATTGGTGACCGTGTTTCTGTGTTTCTGTATGTAACACATCCTTAAGCATCTTTTGCAGGGCTGGACGAGTGGCGACAAATTCTTTCAATTTCTGTTTGCTGTGAAAGGTCTTTATTTCACCTTCATTCCCAAATGAGAGCTTTGCAGGATATAATATTCTGGGCTGGCAGTTTTTCTCTCTTAGTACCTGGGCTATATCTCGCCATTCTCTCCTAGCTTGTAGGGTTTCTGATGAGAAGTCTGCTGTGAGTCTAATTGGAGATCCTCTGAGAGTAATCTGGCGTTTCTCTCTTGCACATTTTAGGATCTTTGTGTTTCACTGTTGTGAGTTTGATTACGACGTGTCGTGGTGAGGATCTCTTTTGATCATGTTTATTAGGGGTTCTATAAGCTTCCTGTACTAGGATGTCTCTGTCCTTCTCCAAACCTGGGAAATTTTCTGCTAGTATCTCACTAAAAAGGCCTTCTAATCCTTTCTCCCTCTCCATGCCTTCAGGAACTCCTGGAACCTGAATGTTGGGTTTTTTAATAGTATCCTGTAGATTCCTGACAGTATTTTTTAGATTTCTGATTTCTTCTTCTTTTCTTTGATTTGACTGTTTCCTTTCCTGTTCTCTGTCTTCTAAGTCTGATATTCTCTCTTCTGCTTCACCCATTCTGTTTTTAAGGCTCTCTAATGTGTTTGTCATTTGATCTGTTGAGTTCTTCATTTCATTGTGGTTTTTTGTCACTATCACAGTTTCATGTTCTACTAGTTGTTTCATTTCATTTTGATTCCTCCTTAATATTTCATTTTCATGAGAGAGATTTTCTATCTTGTCCATTAAGGATTTCTGTAGTTCAAGAATTTGTTTTTGAGAACTTCTTAATGTTCTTATCAATTTTTTGAGATCTGCTTCTTGCATTACCTCTATCTCTTCATCTTCATAATCTTGGATTGGGGTGTCTTGTTCATTTGGGGGCATCATAGTGTCTTCCTTGCTCTTGTTACCTCGGTTTCTATGTTTATTGTTTGGCATGTTGGAGATAATTTATGTTTTTTTTTTTTTTTTTTTTTTTTTGGCTGTGGTGTTTTTTTCTCGTTATACTATGCCTCTAAGTGGGCTGTCTGCTTTGATGGATCCTTAGGGGCTGTGATGGGTGTGGCCAGAGATCCCTGCTTAATTCTTCAGGTTTAAGGCTGTGCAAAAAGCTACTCACCCAGATTGTTCTCTCCCTTGCTCCTTGCTGGATTGCGCTCTCTCTCTCTCTCTCTCTCTTTTTTTTTTTTTTTTTTTTTTTTTGACTCAGTTGGGAAGTAATTCCGAATGGCTGAGTGGAATTGAGTGTAGTTGAAATCTGGCCTCTGTGAGTATTCGTTTGATCTACCCCTGGGACCACACAAAGAGATTATGCAGCCCTCAATGTGTTCTCAAGTTTCACCAAAGTTCCAAAGTTACTGAGTTTGTGAACTCGTTGGCGGCACTTTACATATGTAAAATGGCGCCTGCTCTTTGTTTTGCTCGGTTTTGTTAGGTGAGTGGAGAGGCCTCTGCTTTTCCCCCCCAATGTCTCGGGTTTCTGACGCCTTTGTCTTACCTCCAGCTCCTTCCTGCGCTGGCGAGATTCTGTGGCTTGGCTCCCGCGGTTGGGTTTCCACGCGGTGGGCTTCCTGTAGGTCCTCTGTGTCACATCCACTAGATCTGGAAGCGTTTCCTCTGCAGTTTTTTTCTTGAATCTTTTCCTGAGGCTACAGTAATTCCACTTTTATGAAACTTTGTTTTCCCAAACTACAGCGCACGTCCTCACTATCCGCCATCTTGGCTCCGCCCCCTAAGTTCCGGCTTTATCTGAGTAGTAGGACTGGACTGATTTTCCTTCAACTCAGAGCCTGCCCGTGTGTGCCTGTGTAGCAGAGAAAGTCTGCAGAGCAGGTAAAATAGGAGACGTGGCTTGGAGGAAGAGAAAAGTTGGGTGGGTGGGATGGAGAAGGGGCCAGAGACGAGGGCAGAGTGGGTGAAAATGCCTTGCATGTGTGAGGTCCTGTCCTGTGTTGCGGAGCTGAAATAATCAGCTGTGCATTGAGCATGCCTGTGGACGTGCTGAAAGTAGTACGGCAACACCAGACACACCAGCTTCACTCATGAGTGCGGGTTCCTTCTCACATCCTTCTAGAAAAGATTGAAGCCACCTTTGTGTGCACCCCTCGTTTATCCTCCAAACATGCATCGATTGCCAATAATGGTCACACAGTAGAGACTGCACTACTGAGATGGATGGTCCACGACCTTCCCTTGGGGGAGATAGACACGAAAACCATTAGCTGTAATGTAATAATGGGTCAGAGGAGAGAGGATTTGTTCTGTCTGATTCCATTTCAACAGGATGTAGAAGGGTGAAAAGTTGTCACCCAGGAACAAGAGAGCAGCTAGCAGGGAGACCGGGCTGAGCACAGGGCACAGCAGAACAAGGCAGCAGTGTCTGAGAACTGGTGCTGTGGTGACAGGTGCAGGACTGTGGTGCCTGGTGACACAAGGTGGGGACAGGGAGCATTCATTCATTTGAGAATAAGAAATGTCTCATCCATTTGTTTACTCCCCAAATGCCTGCAACAGCCAGAACTGGGCCAGGCTGAAGGTGAGGGCCAGGAAGTAGATCCAGTGTGCTCTCGTGACTGGCAGGAGCCCAACTACTTGAGCTGTCACTGCTGCCTCCCAGGGTCTGCATTAGCAGGAAATTGGAGTCAGGAGCCAGATCCAGGTGTCAAAGCCGGGTTCTCTGATACAGGACACAGACATCTTAACAGCTAGGGTAAACACTCACTGCATAGAGATAGTTGATCTTTGCAATGGAAAGGGCATTTACAAACATGGTTACCTTTCCCCCTGTTCATTTCTTAGTCCTGCACTTCCAATGCCAAGAGACTGTTGCCCTGTAGGTGACTTGCCACCACCTCAAATGAGACCTGTCTTAAACTCATATTCTCCCCTAACACTGTCTGTATGTTGTGTTACACAGATGTGCACATGCACGTGTGTACTGTCATGCACGCCTCTCACTATCTCAAATGAGCATGACATTGTGTAGGTTTATTAGATTCTTTGTGCTACTGCATATGCCAAAGCAGATATTCTTTGATGTTTGTGTATTTTATAGCATGAAAGAATAAAATGTGCTTTTTTAAAAAAATTATTTATTTGAAAGGAAGAGTTACAGCGAGACAGAGGAAAAGAGAGATAGGGAGAAAGAGAGAGAGGTCTTCCATCTACTGGTTCACTCCCTAAATGGCCATAGCAGCTGGAGCTGCGCCAATCCAAGGCCAGGAGCCAGGAGCTTCTTCTGGGTCTCCAACACAGATGCAAGGGCCCAAGGACTTGGGCCATCTTCCACTGCTTTCCCAGGCCACAGCAGAGAACTGGGTTGGAAGTGGAGCAGCCGGGACTTAAACCGGCACCCATATGGGATGCTGGCACTGCAGGCAGCGGCTTTACCCACTACGCCACAGTGTCAGCTCCTAAAATATACTCTTTAATGGGCATATTTTCTTGGAGAGATTTTTAAAGTCAAATGTGTGTATATTTGTATATAAAGTTTCTGTGAAAGGAATGAGAGTGTTGTTTTAGGGAGATCTTCTGTGTCTGGTGGGTAGCATTTTCTAGCCTTCCTAAATGAATTTACAAATGAAAAATGAGTCACAGTTTCACAGTGTACTTGGTGTAACCTCCCTTCATCAGTATATAGCACATAGTGTGTGCTGATGATTCATGTGCAATGTGTTTTTAAAATCACAATCTTTGTCAGAAGAGCTGGACTCCTGAGTGACTACAGTAGTTTAGGGTGTAAACTGCTCAAAAATAATTTTGATACTCTTAAAGAAAATCCAGTTCCCTTTGTAATATATCCCGCATGTAATAGAGCTGGTTAAAATGTGGTATTTTTCTTTTTCTGTGTCATTTTTTGTCTCACCAGAACCCTGGGAAGTTAATGGTTTAAGGAAAATACTCCAAGCCCAACAGATCATGTCAAATATTTGGTTTGGTTGGATTAATATTTTACTGTGGAGCGACAGTGCAACACTGTCCTAGTTTTAGGGATGATTATGTAAACTAATGAGCCCCATCCATTAAAAAGCTAGGGAAACAAAAGGCTATTTATCATGTGGATTACGCTGACTATACTTAGAGGGCACTGAAGGGAGTATTAAATACTTACAGTGAAGTTACATTTAATTAAATTGCTCTTTTGTGAAGCTGAGGTTAATAATTTATGAGACTGTACACATTTCTAATTTGCCTTATTTTTTTAAAAACTCAGAGATTTGTTATTCTACTCTGCACTGTCTTAAACTTGACTTGTACCTTAAGTTTACCATCTTCTGAAGTATTTCCGTTTGAAACAGACCTGAAGAATTAGTTGGCTGAAAAGTTGTAATTTCATATACTGGCCACTAGAGGGAAGTGACCCTAATAGTCACTCCTGAGGGGGAAAAGGTGTTCGCACCTCCAACTCTGATCCTAGTAGTTGACCCTTAACCTGGAAGAGTTAGCACTGAGTTCTGTATGTTGGGATCCTGCCTGCTCTTCTCCTTGGGAAGGAAAAGGCAGAATTAAGGATACCGTTTAGGACTTTATACTGGCCAACGTCAGCTTAAAATTTGAGGTCCGTCAAGTGGAGAGGCAGCTTTGCCGACAGGAGTGAGAGAGTCTTCCAGAACCATCTTACCCATTCCATGTGACGTAACAATGGCATGACTAATGCTTCTAGAATGCCAGGCACTGTGCTGAACACTTAAAAGATACTCACATAATCCTAGCAGCAACCTGTGAGGTAAGTACTATTATTCTCATTTTACAGACTAGAAAACTGTAGGCACCTAGAGTTGAGATAACATACCCAAGACAACAGAGCCAGTCGGTCCTCTTGGTGTGACCGCAAAGCTGGGCAGTGGCTCCAGAATCCGTGCTCATAAGCATGGAATGATCCTTTCTCACACGCTCTGTTTCCCAAGCTTGAAAAGACAGTCACAGAATTTATAAAAGCTTGAGTCTACACAGAGAGATTTTGGTTGCAAAATGCAAAAAGGAAATTGTAGAATCAAAATTTGCACTGGGTTTCATCTAAGTGAACATACGCTTTTCACACTTTAATATCTCGGAAATCAGGCTTTGGCGTACAGCTTTATTGGGGGAAATAAGATACTTGTAAACACAATATATCAATTTAATTGTTAAATTTCACATTCGCAAGAATGCTAATGTTTGAAAACAATTTCTATTTTGGATCCTTGTGCTTTATGGAAGAATCCCAAGTATGTGTGAGAATTGCTGAGATGTGAAGCAAAAATATAAAATACAGCTTGTTTTACAGGGACAAAAGTTTAATGTGGGCTACTGTGGGCTACAGAGCATTTTAAAATGTTAGACAATATGTCAAGTGGGACTTCCAGAGGCCTGATAGTTTCCAACACCTTAATGTTCTTAAATGGCCCTGGGATCTGCTGCTTCTCTTAGATTCTCAGCAGAACTTTCAGTTTTTAATTTATTTATTTTCATTTATTTGAAAGGCAAAGAGACAGAAACAGACAGACAGAGGTCTTTCTTCTGCTGGTTCCCTCCCTGAGTGCCACTACCAGCCCTTGGCTGGGTCAGGTTGAAATCAAGAGCCTGAAACTCACCTTGGTCTCCCGTGTGAGACACCAGGATACAAGTGATTGAGCCCTCACCCGCTGGCTCCTAAGCTGATGTTGGCCAGTACTTGAACCCAGACACTTGAAATGGGGTGTGGGGATCTTAGCTACGCGCCAGCCCCTCAGAAGTATTTTAAACAGTGCCCGCCTCTCCTGGCACCTCCCTGTTCTTCATCTGCCTTAGGTGCCTTATTTAGCGAACCAATTACCCTCACAAGGCTTCAAAGCAGCAGCGGTGTTGAACTTCAGAGTGGTTTTGCTCCGTTAGCGACCAGGTAGGGCTTTCCCTGTCTCACTGATGTGTGTATTGGCCCAGTATCTATTCCAGCAGGCTGGGCACTGGCTGTGGTATTTGGGAGTGGAGGCTCAGCGGCAACGCCAGCGTGTGGGTTTCTTCAGAACCCACACTGGCCAAGCAGCAGAGTCCTGTGACATATCATTGAATATTTTATATGGTGAAGCATTATTTTTCCCCCCACTGGTATTTTGAAAGCAGCTCCCGTAGGGAAAGAAATATAATTTCAGATAAACTTTTTAAGAGTTCCCAAGAGTCTACAATCAAAAACAGTCACAGTAGGCCAAAATTTTTTTCAGCCAAAGAAGAGGAAAATATTTTTTTCTAGAATAAGTAAAATGATACATACTGTTTCCATTAAAATACAAAGAATGTTAGACCATCTCTCTTGAATCTCCGTGTTTTAAATGATTTTTTTATTCTATGGTTCATCTTCATCAGTTTTAAAAATCTGTGAGCATTGCCAGATTACTCAGAGACCAGATAAACAAGGGTACTTCAAAAAAAAATTCATGAAAATGTGAAATCAAAAAGCTTATTTTGAAGCTGCATTGTTTGAAATCCATGCATAGTGTTTTTCATAATGTGCATTGTCCATGAAGCTTTTGAAGAATCCTCTTACATAAATGAGCGGAGCATTTTGCTTTGCAGCTTTCTTCTTAAACTCTACCTGAGGGCATTTATGTGATTCCCGGCAAGCGATCACAGGTTCGCAGGGAGACACAAAGGAAGGGACATTTAGACAGAGTTTGCCGATCGCCGATAGTTTCGGTGGAAGATTCAGTGTGGCCAGAAGTTAACATACAAATTTCACTTGATGAAATTATCAGCACAGTTCTATTATTCATGCCTTAGGTGGTCCCCTCACCCCTTTTAAGAACCATTTTCTATATCCTGAAAACTATTTGGTTTTGAAGTTGATCGTAAGCCTACTTTGTCTCTCAGTTGATGATAAATTTACCTGGCTGTATTTCTCTCTCAGCCTTTCTCTGAAGTTACTTACGTGGACTTGTAAACTTCGAGGTATGAATCTATTCTGGAGATTCCCAGAATCTGACAGGAAGATTAGATGTGATTTCATTGGGGAAATCAATGTGACTGTTTTATGCACTGGACTATTTTTCACAGAATAGCAGGTTTTTATGAATTTCGTTATTGCCTCCTGGAATGCTGATGCTTTGGATAAAAAAATAAAGTAAGCATGGCTCAGAACTGTTTCAGTAAAAGCTTCTCAAAACCTAATGACTGAAACACAGGACCTTAAATTACCACCCCATTCAAAGAAGCAATTATCCCCTAGTCTACCTGGAGGAAAAAGAGGGTTGGAAGAAAGGGGGTATTAGAGAGACTCAGGCACAAGACATCCTTCTGATCCATATGGGGTGGGTATAAAACCTCGCTGGCTGGATTGCATGCTCTGGTCCATTCATCTCTTCATTGTTTCCCACCTGTCCCTGGGAGAACAGTGCAGAAATTTATTAGTTGAAAAACCATTCGCTAATTTACAGCATGGCTCCTATTTCCCTTTTCCTCAACCATTGTCCTTGTTTGGAAACTTGACATTCACTGATGAGTATAGCCCAGACAGATGCTGATCACATATGGACAAATGGGCACTAGACCCAGCTAGAACTCTCCTTAGCCGTCTGTCCTTAAAACACATCTGAAATAGAATTTGTGATGTGGGGAACTGGGCCAAGAGCTCTCCATTGCAGTCACCAGTCTCCACACCCCAACAGAACTGAAAGCAGCAATACTTCTAGTTGTAGGCACTTGCTTGGATCAGATAAGGTGTGAGTATGCCCCCCAAGGGTTTCTATGCCTGGAGCTTAGTCCTCAGTCGGATGATGTTGGCTGGGGTCAAGGAGAGCCAGTAGAAGATGGTTTGGTCATTTGGGTGTCCCGTGGTCTCAGAAGGAATTCTTGTAGTTCCTGTGGGACCCTGGGTAGTTCCTGTAAGAGCAGGTTGTTATGGAAAGATCAAGCCTTGGCTCCCTGTATGGCACTTGCTTCCTGCCCTTCCTTGGGATCTCTGCCCTCACATGTGCTCCCGAGGTTGCCATCAGCCATGCTGTCATGCAGCCTGAAAGCCTCACCAGGGCAGAGCAGGAACTTCTGCCTTGCTCTTCAGCCTCCAGAGCTGTGAGCTGACTACTCCTCTTTCCTTGATAAAGCACCCGGCCTCGGGTATTTTGTGACAGTAACAGAAAATGGATACTCCATACCCTGCAGATGCCTGGCAACTCACGGACCTGTTGCACATCTGTAAGACCTATGTATCTAAGCCAGGAATTCTGCAGTGATATTTTTAAAAGCTGTAGAACTAGATATTTAGGATGAATAAATAGAATAAAGGATTCATCTGAAAGGGGAGAAAAGACCTTTGGCCATCTCTGATGCCAGTCAAGATGTTAAGCAACAATTATGTGTATCTTTGAGACCCTGGCAACGTAACAGTCTAGTGTTTTTGAACAGGTGGCCCACGCCAAGGCCAGCCTGGGCCACCTGCTCTTCTTTCTGTGTGCTTTTTGCTGGTAGCTGGAGTTGCTTCAGGGAAGACAGACGACTTGGCGGCAGGGTGAATTAATACAATCATGGAGTGAGTTTCTAAAGACCAGGAAGTAACTGCTAAAATATATCATATATGGAGCAGGAGTTCACCTACCAGCTAGGATGCTCCTGTGCCCCACATAGGACTACCTGGTTTCTATTTCTGGCTCCGGCTCCTGATTTGAGCTTCCGGCTTCCTAATGGAGACCCTAGGAGGCAGCAGGCGATGGCTCATATAGTTGAATCTTTTTCACCCATGAGGGTGACCCGGATTGAGTTCCCAGCTTCAGCCTGTCCAAGTCCTTGTCATTGCAGGCATTTGGGGAGTGAAGTGGCAGGTGGGAACTTGTTCTCTGTCTCTCTAGCTCTGTGTCTCAAAAAAGAAAAAAAAAAAAAAGAAATGCAATACTGTCCTTTAAAAAATCTACATGTATTTTGTTTGGAAAGATTTATTTTATTTATTTGAAAGAGTTGCAGAGAGAGGTAGAGACAGAGAGAAAGAGGTCTTCCATCCACTGGTTCACTCCCCAATTGGCCGCAATGGCTGGAACTGTGCTGATCTGAAGCCAGGAGCTTCCTCTGGATCTCCCACACAGGTGCAGGGGCCCAAGAACTTGGGCCATCTTCTACTGCTTTCCCAGGCCATAGCAGAGAGCTGGATCAGAAGAGGAGCAGCTGGGACTAGAACGGGTGCCCATATGGGATGCTGGCACTGCAGGCCAGGGCTTTAAACCACTGTGCCACAGCACTGGCCCCTACATGTATATTAACATATATTAAAACAATATCTGAAATAAACCAGCGCATCACCTAGGAGAGACTGTTTTCAGCTTCTTGAGTTACCTACAAACCTTTTCCTGCATTCCTACATGATTTATGTGATTGTAATCATAACACAGTTACAGCTTTTCCATTTTTTACATGGCATTTTACTGTGCTATTATGTAATTCTTCACAGTAATCATTTCTGGTGGTAGAACAGTTAGGAAATAGGTCATCTACCTGTAGTGACTGTGAGGAAAGTGGAAGCGACAGTGGTACCCACCTCAGGGACTGAGAGCCTTTTCTGTGTCCTGCGTCCCCACGTCTGTGTTCCTCTGAGGAAGGGACCTGGGGAGATGAAGTGATGGCCACTGCTCCTTCAGAAGCCCGCCCCCGGTTCCTCAGTGGTAGCCTCATCCAACGTCTGTCCTGGTGGATACATGCTCCCCAACACCTGCGCCTTGTGTATTTCTCTAAAGCTTTCAATTCCTTCTAATACATAAACCCAGCTGGCGGGACACATCTTTGACATGATCATCAGAACCATTCATTCTTTAAAACTTTAGTTGGGATTGGCTGACTTATGAAGTAAGAGCAAGAACAAGATGTAAGGACGGGCATTGGCCCGAGAGGGAGGCGTAGCAGGAGCGGAAACTGACCGAGGAGACTCATTGTCAAGCATCACTCAGATCAGTCCATCTCAGGTCTGTTCACCCCCCCAGAACTCCTCCTAAATAGGCTGGAAGCTTTGGCCATGGCAGTGGAACCGTGGGCCATGCAGTGGGAGCCCCAGATTGCAGGTCGTGAGCGCTGTTTATGTGGCGTTCTGAATTCTCATCTGTTCTCTGCTCTGGGTTGTGTGTGTTGATCATGTTCCCAGCAAGATTGAGTTTCTAGCCTTGGAGAAAGGTCACCCTGCCCGAGTTCCTGTTTTTATCCATCCTCTCAGGGGAGACAATATAATACAGTAATGCAACCATACTTATTGTGAAAGAAAGGAGAATGCTAATAGTAGTTTTTGATTCATTTCTTAATTTCTAAAATATGTGTAAATATCGTAGATTTAAACTTTAATTTGTTTGAGAGGCAGAGAGACAGAGGCAGAGACAAAGAATTCCCACCCGTTGGTTCACTCCCCAAATGCCCATAGTGGGCTGAAGCCAGGAGCCAGGAACATTATCCAGGTCTCCTACCTGGGTGGCTGGGACTCACTACCGCCTTGTAGGCACCACATTAGCTGAAGTCAGCAACAGGAGCCAGGAATCAAACCCAGATCCTCCAATATGGAGCTCAGGTGCTTTAACCACTAGGCAAAACACCTTCTCTGTAGACTTGCATTTTTATTGTTCTTTGTACTACTTGTTAGGAAGATTGTCCACAGTGGCAGTGCTTTCCAAGAAAAATCATCCAACCAGTTGACCAAAGGCAACCTCGTTTTGGAAACACCCCTTAAGGCTTGTGTGTAGAAATTAGATAAATAGGAAAACACAGGCTTGTGTATTTTCTTTGTAATCAACTTAGAAATAATGTGTTTGTACCCATCCGTTCTGCTGATTGTCTATTGTGTATTTTGAGAAACCATCCTTGTCCCTGGAGAGCTTAGAGCCTAGTGGGGAAGTGGACTTGTAGTCACATAACTGTGCTAGGCTAGAATGATTGCTATAAAAGAGGCATGCATAGGCTCAAATTCACTGGGCAGCCAGGAGAAAAACCACTCATGTCTACAGGAAGGAGTCAGGTCACCTTTGCTGCGTTAGGGACCCTTAGAGCTTACACTTGAAAGATGAACAGACGTTTTCCAAGCAGAGGAGCTGGGAGTTCTAGGAACAGGGAACAGGATGTGCAAAAGTCACGAGGCTGGCAGAGCTGACTGTGGGAGGGCACCATCATTCAGTATTTCTAACAAGTACATTTTTTAAAGATTTATTTATTTAGAGAGTTACTGATAGAGACAGGGAGATGCAGAGAGAGAGGTCTCCCATCCGCTGGTTCACTCCCCAAATGGCCACAACAGCGGGAGCTGGGCTGATTTGAAGCCAAAAGCCAGGAGCTTCTTTGGCGTCTCCCACATGGGTGCAGGGACCCAAGCACTTGGGCCATCTTCTACTGTTTTCCTGGGTGCTTTAGCAGGGAGCTGGATAAGAAGTGGAGCAGCTGGGACTTGAAGTATCACCCATATGGGATGCTGCCACTGCAGGCGAAGGCTTAACCTACTACACCATAGCACCGGCCCCCAAGTACATTTTTTTCCTCTTTTTTTTTTTGTTAAATTTTTTTTTTTTTTTTTTTTGTTTTTTTTTTTTTTTATTTTTGACAGGCGGAGTGGACAGTGAGAGAGAGAGACAGAGAGAAAGGTCTTCCTTTTGCCGTTGGTTCACCCTCCAATGGCCGCCGCGGTAGCGCGCTGCGGCCGGCGCACTGCACTGTTCCGATGGCAGGAGCCAGGTGCTTATCCTGGTCTCCCATGGGGTGCAGAGCCCAAACACTTGGGCTATCCTCCACTGCACTCCCTGGCCACAGCAGAGAGCTGGCCTGGAAGAGGGGCAACCGGGACAGGATCGGTGCCCCGACCGGGACTAGAACCCGGTGTGCCGGCGCCGCAAGGCGGAGGATTAGCCTGTTGAGCCACGGCGCCGGCCTTTTTTGTTAAATTTTTGACAGGCAGCGTGGACAGTGAGAGAGAGACAAAGAGAAAGGTCTTCCTTTGCCGTTGGTTCACCCTCCAATGGCCGCTGCGGCTGGCGCACCGCGCTGTTCCGAAGGCAGGAGCCAGGTGCTTCTACTAGTCTCCCATGGGGTGCAGGGCCCAAGGACTTGGGCCATCCTCCACTGCACTCCCGGGCCATAGCAGAGAGCTGGCCTGGAAGAGGGGCAGCTGGGACAGAATCCGGCATCCCGACCAGGACTAGAACCCAGGGTGCCGGCTCCGCTAGATGGAGGATTAGCCTGTTGAGCCACGGTGCCGGCCCCCCAAGTACATTTTTAAAAATATTTATTTTATTCATTTGAAAGAGATACAGAGAGGTAGAGACAGAGAGAGAGGTCTTCCATCCACTGGTTCACTCCCTAATTGGCCGCAGTGGCCAGAGCAGTGCCAATCCGAAGCCAGGAGCCAGGAGCGTGTTCCGGGTCTCCCATGGGGGTGTGGGGGCCCAAGGACTTGGGCCATTTTTCACTGCTATCCCAGGCCATAGCAGAGAGCTGGATCGGAAGAGGAGCAGCTGGGACTAGAGCTGGCGCCCATATGGGATGCCGGCGCTTCAGGCCAAGGCTTTATTTAACCCACTGTGTTATGGAGCCGGACCCCCAAGTACATTTTTTAAAGATATATTTATTAACTTTGAAAGTCAGAATTACAGAGAGAGAGGAAGATCTTTCATATCCTGGTTCAAGCTCCAGATGGTCGTAGTTGCTGGGGCTGGGCCAGGCCAAAATCAGGAGCCAGGAGCCTCCTCTATGTTTCCACGTGGATGTGGGCAGTTGAGCAAAAACATGAGAATCTCCCACATCCACTGCTTTCCCAGGCGTGTTTGTGGGGAGCTGGATTGGAAGCAGAGCAGTTGAAACATGAACTGGCACGCATATGGAATGCCAGCATCATTGGCAGCGACTATCCACTATGCCACAGTGCTGGCCCCTTTAACAAGAACAATGTTTACTGCTCTGGGAACATAGACCATGTGAGAACATTTGTCAAGGGACAAGGAAGAGTGGTAACAGGGGCCTGCATCACAAGGTGTATCATTTAAGGAGATTTTAATTTTTTTGTGAAGTGTGTCTCAAACTTGAATGTACATAAGGATCACCTGGGCATTTTAATAGAATGCAGATTCCTGGGCTTTACCCCCAGGATTGCTGAATCAGTTGTAGAGTAGAGCACCCAAATATGTACTTCTTTTTTTTTTAAAGGCTTATTTATTTATTTGAAAGGCAGAGTTACAGAGAGACAGAGACAGAGAGAGAGGTCTTCTATCCACTTGTTCACTCCCCAGATGGCCACAATGGCTGGAACTGGGCTGATCTGAAGCCAGGAGCCAGGAGCTTCTTCACTTCTGAGTCTCCCATGCAGGGGCCCAAGCACTTGAGTCATCTTCCACTGCAGGCCATAACAGAGAGCTGGATCAGAAGTGGAGCAGAGGGGACTTGAACCAGCACCCATATGGGATGCCAGCACTGCAGATGGTGGCTTTACCCACTATGCCACAGCTCCAGCTGCCAAATAAGCATACATTTTTAACAAGTATTCCAGATGACTCCTTGGTAACTAGGACAGGAGCTGGACTTGGAGAAGTGCTGCTCTAGACTGACCAATGGGGAGCCACTGAACATTGTTCCGGGAAGGAGTAACATGTTGGAGCTGGGTGGTTTTGGAAGGACAGGTTTCACATGGGTAAAGGAAGCAGTGAGAAACAGGAAGACACTGTTAGTCCAGGTAAGAGATAACGGAAGCTGTTCCTGGGATGTGGGCAGTGGAGCGAAAACATGAGACTATTGTTCTTTTATCATTTTGTACATATTGAAAACTTTTACCCAATTTACTTCCATTTTCCAGACTAGGGTGTTTTTCTGCCACTTTTAAATGGGATTTGCTCTGTTCTCTTCCATTTTCTATCTCTGCTATGCACACGTCATCTGGCCCTGCTTGTCTCTTCTACAGGGTGTGTTAGATTTCTTTATGATTCTGTATCTCCTTCGTTTCCCAAGGTAATTCTTATGTTACATTGATAGGTCTTCATCCATCACCCATCTGTCACTATACAGCTGGACCTGACTGCCCGCTGTAGTAGTTCTTATTAACTACTAAGAAAACTAATGGTTTTTGAGAAGTGTTTTGATCACCATGGACGTTAATTTGTTGTATTTCTGTAAAATACAGGACATCAAGTTGGTTTAAAGAATGTATGACTGGCAGGAGAAGACAAAATCTGAAGTATCTCGCATAATGGACAATAATAAGCATGCTCATATGGATGGGGGATAAGAGGAACTAACCCCTAATTATAGCTACTTAATTCTTTGGGAGGAGGAACTTTTTTTTTTTAACTGTATACATATCTGGTACTAGTCAAAGTAAGCTTGCTTACTGATTTTTCTGAGCATGGAAAGAAGAAAGTTTATGATACAGTGCAGGGAGGCAGGTCTGGAATTCAAAACTGCTCACATAAATGCACAGCCGCACCAATCTGCAAATAATAATGCATCTATTCAACCAAAAAGAAAGTATTGTTTGGATTTATAACCCAGTCAGCTTTGAAAATACCCATTTTCCCCAGTCGCCATAGACAGATGAGAATTTATGTCTAGAAAACAGATATTTTTCATCTTGATATTATAAAATTCCTGAGAGTTGGAAAGATTTCTTTTTTTTAAGCAATTTTAGTTTTTGTTTCCAAGGCTCATGGAGCTCTTACATATGCATTTTATTTTGTCAAAAAATAGCTATCAGCATTTCTGAGAATGTCAGAGTGCAAATGCATGTTTGCTAGTTAAGTTTGTAAACTCTTTAAAGTACTCTGACATTCTCAAGAACTTAAACTTTCAGGATGTGATAACAAGAGTGTCAAATGTGTGGCTCTTGGAAATTAAAACAAAATTTTTTAATTAAAAATAATTTAAAATATAAAAGTATAAAGAGGAATGAAATCAATCATCCCGCATTTATGGATTTGCATTAAAATATTTCCATCTTTTTTGTGTATCAGCGATCACATATGTGTAACCTTTTAAATTTATTTATTTGAAAGGCAGACCAGGTAGGGGGTACCTTCCATTCACTGGGTCACTTCCCAAATGGCTACAAGAGCTGAGGGTTGACCAGGCTGAAGACAGGAACCAGAAACTCAGTCCTGGAATAATTTCATGTTAGTGTCAGGAATTCAAGTACTTGAGCCATCATCCCCTGCTTTCGAGGTGCATTAAGAGGGAGCTGGGTCAGGAGGGGAGCAGCTAGGACTGGAACCCACACCCTGATAGGGGATGCAGGCTTCCCAAGTGGTGGCTTGGTACCACCAGGTATACCCCATGTATAACCTTCTAAACAGTGACGGTCGTAGAACTCTATTTTTCAAAACACAATGTCAGGTACCTTTGCCATTACATATTTCTTTTGAAAACATCACTAATTTCATTTCCTACATCTACTCTAAACAAATTACTGTTGTAGTACATTCTGACAAACTGAGTGTCTTAAAACAACATTAATTTGTTCTACTAGAGTTGGAGAGATCAAAAGTCCAAGATCAGCCAGTTTCACGGGCTGAAGTCAGGGCCTCATTTGCGCTCATCTGCCCCTGGAAGCACCAAGGTGAAATCTGTTCCCTCCCGTTGTCCACCTAGGAGATGCCATTCCTTGTCTCTTGGTCCCTTCCTTCATTTCCAAAACCAGCAGCTTAGCGTTCCATTTCAACAACTCCCTGCTGTGCTCTTCAAATTGCCCTGTTCCTCAGGGTTAGAGATTGTTGTGATTACATTTAAGGTCCACCTGGATAGCCTGGGGACTCTCCCCATCTCAAGGTCCTTAACATCACATCTGCAAAATCCCTCCTGCCCTATAAAGGGACGTATTCTTTTTATTTTTGACAGGCAGAGTGGACAGTGAGAGTGAGAGAGAGACAGAGAGAAAGGTCTTCCTTTGCCGTTGGTTCACACTCCAATGGCCGCCGCGGCCGGCGCGCTGTGGCTGGCGCACCGCGTTGATCCGAAGGCAGGAGCCAGGTGCTTCTCCTGGTCTCCCATGGGGTGCAGGACCCAAGGGCTTGGGCCATCCTCCACTGCCTTCCCGGGCCATAGCAGAGAGCTGGCCTGGAAGAGGGGCAACCGGGATAGAATCCGGCGCCCTGACCGGGACTAGAACCCAGTGTGCCGGCGCCGCAGGCAGAAGATTAGCCTATGGAGCCGCGGCACCAGCGTATTCTTAAATTCCTCACAATAGAACCTGGATATCTTTCCCTTACTGGGATAATCTTCACTGATTTTCTAAAATTTGTTCATGACTAATTCAGCATTTATTCACAATTGCTTTTGTCTTGTACCTTTGTTTTCTGCCCAATGTTATGCTGTTATAAGGAATTATGAAATTAATTTCTACATCCATAAATCTTTATATGCATACTTAATTATATTCTTTGTGTAAATTCCAGGATGTGGAATTATATTTCAAATATATGTATACATATATTTATATGTTTGCTTATACAAACACACACATGTCCATATATGAAAGGACTTCAAAAATCTCATGGAAAAAATAGAATTAAAATATACATTTATTTTGGTACAAAAGACATGAAATCTATGCATAATTTTTCATGATATGCAGTTTTTATGAACTTTGTGAATATTCCTTGGATGCGTGCATTTCAATTTTTTGTGGTATATGATTTATTTTTCATTTTTATTTAAAAAATTTGGCAGATAATTGTACATTTTTATTGGAATAGTGAGATTTTGGTACCTTTATACAGTGCATATTTATCAACTCAAGATACTTAGGTTATCCATTATCTAAACTTTTGTCACTTTCTTGTGATGAATAATCTCCTCTAGCTCTTTTGGACTATATAGTGTAATATTGTGGGCCTATAATCACCTTCCTTGTAATAAAATACCAACACTTATGCCTGCTGTCTGGCTGTGATGTGTTTATGATAAATACTCAGAATACGTACTTTTCTTGTCTGACTTTATTTTTCTATAAATGAGTACATCTTTAAAGAATCCTTGTTGGTTTAAGAACAATATAACAGTGAGGCTGATTGAGAGCTTTTTGGCTTGGCAATTTCATGCATTCCTCATTCCCATAGTACCTCTGATGTGTATAATAATTTGACTCAGCCTTAACAATGGAATGAATTGTGAGAGAGCATGTAGTTTCTGCCTCTATCTGAATATGTTCTCTTTGATGGCAATTCCTACTTCTCATTTTTAAATATTTAGTTATTTATTTGAAAGGCAGAGGTACAGAAAGACAGAGAGAGAAAGAGAGAGTGAATTCTTTTATCCACTGGTTCACTCTCCAGATGGCTGCAATGGCTGGAGCTGCGCTGATCCAAAGCCAGGAGCCAGGAGATTTTTCCAGGTCTTCCATGTAGGTACAGGCCCCAAGGACTTGGGCCATCTTCCACAGCTTTCCCAGGCCTTAGCAGAGAACTGGATCAGAAGTGGAGCAGTTGGGACTCGAACTGGCGCCCATATGGGATGCTGGCACAGTAGGTGGTGGCTTTACCCGCTATGCCTCAGTGCCAGCCCCTCCAAGTTTTCATTTTTTTAAAAGATTTATTTTATTTATTTGAAAGACGGAGTTACAGGGAGAAGTAGAGACAGAGAGAAAGGTCTTCCCTCCGCTGGTTCACTCCCCAGATGGCTGCAATGGCTGGAGCTGCGCCGTTCCAACCCAGGAGCTTCTTCCAGGTCTCCCACGTGGGTGCAGGGGCCCAAGGACTTGAGCCACCTTCTACTGCTTTCCCAGGCCACAGCAGAGAGCTGGATCGGAAGAGGAGCAGCTGGGACTAGAGCTGGCACCCATATGCGATGCCGGCGCTTCAGGCAGGGCTTTAACCCGCTGTGCCACAGCGCTGGCCCCTCGAGTTCTCATTTTAATGGGAGAATTTTCCATAGCTTTAGAAGTCTGACCTGGAAAAATATTCAAGAAAAGAAGATCTGATAAATTAACCTTAATCTTATCTTACAGTAAGGGCTTGGTGTCAGCTACTAAGGGGCTAAATATAGCCACACTGACCCACTTACACCAAATTGACACTTCTTATAATTGCACTGTAATTCATGCTCACGAGCTGCATGAAAAATGATGTACCTTAGACCTGAGCTTCTGGATCAAGAAGCGCCATGTCCTTGGAAGCTAACTCCCTACTGAGAGTCTAACAGAGTAATTAGTAACTGAGGTTCACTTGCCATCAAAAAGCATTTAGAATGTCCTGTGTAAGTAGGTGTAGATGTACAAGCCCATACAATTAGTTACATATGCTTGGTCTCTATTTTCCAAGGTTTTGAAATCTGATGCAATAGAGCTGCCTAATAGGTAGAATGCTCATAGATAATGGAAAGGGTTCATGGACCCACGAAACTCAAATAGGAATAGACAGAGAAGCTGTTGTTATAAAACACACATGAGGCCGAGTTTTAAAACATCAGGCTTCCAACCCCAAGTTGGGCATGACATAGCTTTCCCACCCTCAGCTGATGCATTCCTTACTCCCTTCCTGCCCCTGTCCACCGCCTCCACCTGCAGTCTTTCTGTGTCCCTTTGGGCCTTTTTGCCTTGTCTTCACATGCATCCTCATGGTTGTACTGGGATTTTCAGATGAGATGCAGCCCGTCTGCCCAAAGAGCCCTTCCTCTAAGGCAGATAGATTGGTCCACAAACAGATGGCTTTGGATGTTGTTACACTGGGAGAAGCCTTTCATGGAGCAGTTCTCAGGAGCAGAGTTCAGCATAGCAATGTCTGATCCTTTGGAGGTCAAGGGCTCGTGGGAAGACTACCTTGAGCATGTGGCAAGCCGTGTGATTAATGCCAGATGGGAGTTAGCCGTCCTAATGCTGACGGAGGCGTTGATGGCCCCGTGTCACTGTATGCTCCATCATTGGCTGGCTGGCTGTTAGAAGCTGGTGCTCCACCTGCTTCCCTGATGGACCTTTCGGACAGCTGCTTTGCATGAAGAGGCACACTCATCTCTGGATCTCTCGGCCGTCTCCTTCCCAGCCCTGGAAGGTTGCCATTGCCTTTTCTGGCAGCCAGTCTCGCTCTTCTCCCAGGGATGGCGCTCCATCAGGCTGAGCTGTGAGTCCTCAGCCAGGGCTTTCCCCTGCTTGAAATCCGAGGACAGAGAGCTTGGGTGTGCTTGCCAGCAGTGATTCTGAACCCTTCCCAGTCCTGTGGGCTGTGCTGCCCCAGGCACGTGTTACTCCATCATGCAAATTAAGGAGTCACTGGGAGAAAAGTGCTTCAGGATCCCTGACCCTCCATTCAGTCTCTTAGGTTTTGGTAAAGCTATTGATCCTCTGCTATCTTTCTAAGCTCTGACTGCCGAGGTCTAGAGAATGAGAAAAACACTTTGTTCTCTTCCCAGTCTGGTCCTTTCTCTCTTGGGCCTTATCCTTTATACTACCCTTGGGGATTGTGTAGTTCTCTGCTCAACCTGTCAGGAAACAGAGACCAGTTCTTTTTTTTTTTTTCCCCCCTTTATTTGATCCATTCACTTTAGGAACCTGAATCTCTCTTACCTTGTGATACCATTTAAAAATTTCTGCGATTCTCACTGGCTAATGTAACCCTGCTTACTATCGGTCTCTTGGTTGTCAGCGTTGAGATCTGCCTCTGCAGGTGGATTTTCAGTTGTCTTTTTTCTTGCCTCCATATTTTAGCATTGTGAGCACAGATTTGTTTAATAACACTAGAAGAGCTTTCTTTCAATGCGCTTCTCATCGATGTAACTTTCTTCACATTTCTATGCCAGTCTTTAAGCTTTCTTTTCTGAAGGATTGCTCATTTTGGGTAACTGCCTTGCTCTTCACATTCCTACCATCAAACTCTCAAGGCAGCATTTCGAAGGTGACCGAAGTGTACCAAAGTGACCTGGGAAATAATCATTTCTGGGCACTTTGAAAATGGAGGTGAGAAGAGGTCAAGGTTAGTTGATTGCAGAAGCTGTTATGTAGACCAGGAGCAGATGGAATACTGATAGGAACCCAATATCCACTGTAGTTTCCATAGTGTCTTCTCAATGGACATGCCCTTGTGACCAGAGTATTCTGTGTAGGCACTCGGGGATTCCCAGGCCTCACACACACAAACTGGAAAGTGTAATTTCATTTTTTAGCACTCTTCTGTGTTGTGCAGAGGATTCCTCCTTAATGGGCATGGGGCAGTGGGTGGGAGGTAGACAGATTCAAGGAAGTAAGACCTGGCTTTGTTTGCACATAGGAGGAAAGTGAAGAGTGGAAGACTTGACTCTTAAATACTCCTTTCTTCCTAAGCTAGTCTTTCAGTAGGATGACAGACTTGTTTTTCTATTTCATTTACCTTTCTCATAAAAACAATGGCCAATGATATCATCCTGATTAGCTGAATGAGCCTTCTGGATCACAAAAGCTTGTTCCTTGTCGTGTAGGCTTAACTGTTGTGCAATAAGTAGAAAATCTGGCTGAATGTCTATGTATTGACCCATACTAGCTATCGCCTTGAGGATTTCAAAGGTCTCAATTCCTTCTCTAAGTTCTGTAGTTTTATGACCATTTTAACTACGTGTACTTCAGTTTCTGCCCATATAATTATTCCATCTGTAGGAAAATGTCAGTAGTTCTGGCAATTTTAATTCTTGTGTTTACTGACTGCTTCACCTTCTGAATCACAGGGTTCCCAAATCAAGTCAAACAGGTTAGAAGACAAGTTATACTTTGGTGTCACACCTACTCTTATCTTAAAGGAGTGTGGGAATGGATCAGCCACTTTCCCTCTATTAACTAATTCATTTCTGGCTCCTGTTTTTCAGTTTACCTATTTTTAGTTTTTCACTTTGGATGCAATCCAAATCCTCCCAAGCCTTTGAAATGCAAAACACTATGAAAATATACGTAGTTAAAGGTATTCTTGTTTTTTACTTACCCCTTTGAGAATCTATGTAATGAATTTCTCAAAATCCCGGAGTTGAAAGTGGCGATGACATCTGATGCCTATAGGCCAGGAGAGGCGTCTTTCAGTCAAGAAGAAATAAATGTTTTATGTCATTGATCTGTCCATTTTAGGTACTGTCGCCTTCAGAGATGATGCCCAAATACCTGGGCTTTTCCATAAAGACCACTGAGAATATCAAAGTTGGAGGGACAGAAGTCATCAGTTCCTAAAACCACACAGAGCTTTATTCCTGCCCACGGATCTTCAAGTGATCCCTGCTCAAGCCCCCTTAGAAGAAGTACACCCTCGACCCAGCCTTTTCCATCTCTGGATCCAAACTTTCCTCCTCGTAGTTACTTCAGTACTGGGGGCATCCAGACTTGCTCCCTGGATGTTCTTGTCTGCATTTCCGTCCCAGAGTTCCTTCAACCCATAATTTGTATAGCACAGTTTCAGGTCCCCTCTCACCATCTCCATTACCCTTCTCGGGGAAGCCTGTAGTACGTAATTATCCCTCTTAATCTAGGAAACTTCAAAGTAAGCACAAAAAGTTATTCCCTAGGCTTGCGTTTGAGGCGGGGAGGTGGAACTCAAAGGGAGTTCTCCTGGGGTTTGGTTGTAACTTTTCTTAGAGCCGTGTTAAGACCTGAGGAATGTTAGCACTAGTATCTTTCCAGTTATACAATACAGATGAAAATGAGTCAATGAGAGAAGGTTTTTTATAATGTAACAGCATCCTCATGGGATTCTTAAGAATTCAAGATCTTTGAGGAAAATCTATTGATTTGTTAATATTGATCATTTCAAATCTATCTTAAAACATAATAGATAGCTGGGCATCTGAGGTGTCCATTGAAAAAGCATTGATTAAAGGCCACATAAACCAAGTGCTGGAAATACAAAGATAAAAAAAAAAATGGGTTTAGGCTTTAGGGACTCCCAGAGTCACAGGGAAGGTGGCAGTAAGCAGTCAAGTATAACAGGGAGAAGCACCTCTGTAGAGGCACATTCCTGATACTGCAGAGTGGGGCTGGCTGTGGGGAGGCCTCTTAGGCTCTTGACAGAGTATTTTAGTTTCTATTTCCAACATTTATGGCAGGAAGGGATAAATGAATGGCATCTCACTTTCATTTGTGTGTGTTAACCTCTTAGAGTTTGGTCCTGTTGGGCACCCCATATTGCCGCTGGGGAAAATGGACAGAGATTAAGTGACCCGCCAATGGTCTCAGTAGTGAAATGAAAACCCAGGATTTTTGCTCCCAGCTGGTACTTCACGCCACCTTCTCCAATGGAGACTTTATCTGCAGCAATGGTTTCCAACCAGGCAGGATTTCGCTCCCTCGGGAACATCTGGCCGTGTGTGCAGACTTCTTTGATGGTCTCTCCTGGCACCTTATGGGTAGAGGCCAGGGATGTTTGTAAATCTCATGTGACTTAGCATAGGGCAAAACTACTGGACCAGGGCTGGCATTGTAAGGCAGTGGGTTAAGCCACGGCTTGCCACGCTGTCATCCCATATTACACCTCTGGCTCTAGCACCAGCTGCTCCACTTCCCATTCTCTGCTCCCTGCTAATGTGCCTGGGAAAGCAGCGGAAGACGGCCCGCATGCTTGGGCCCCCGTCACCCACATGGGAAACTCAGATGGGTTTCAGCCTGGCCCAGACCTGTCCGTTGTGGGCATTTGGTTTGTGAACGAGCAGATGGATGCTCTCTTTCTGTCTATCTCTGTGTTGCTCAGCCTTTTAAATAAATAAAAATAGATCTAATACAAACAAACAAACAAACTGAGAAAACTACTGGGCCAAGTGCGTCAGTCTACAGTGAATGTCACTTAGAGTCCAAGAGCCTCAGTTTCTCCAATGGAAAATCAAGAAAATATTGTCATCTTCTTCCACCCTCAATTATCTGCAGCAGCTAAAGCCTAATACATGAATCTTCACCAGGAACTCTTAGTCCTTGGTGTGGAAATATCTCCGTGGGCCAGAAACATTGGGTAAAGAGGACTCCCCAGCTGGCTTCCAGTTACCCACCCCCTTCCCTTGTCAACTGGAACGCACGCCCACTTCTCTTTTTCCTCCTGTTCCTGTGACTTTGTTCTTATTATTTACTGGATGGACAACACCATGTTTATGGGTCATTTTAGCTTAAAATTGTGTATGTTTAAAATGTCTTGCCACATTACAGGAGACGGGGCAGCTTTCTATTTGTATTATTTTTATTTGTATGTACATTGAGCCATGCATTTAGTTTGTGGGCATTACCTGCCTTTCTTGGAAATGAATTCCAGTGGCTTTGATTCCCCCGCCCCACCCTTCATTCCTTCCCTTCGGCCCAGTATTTGTTACCTAAATGCCACGTGGTCTCCAGGCTGCAGTGGGTGACCACCACCGTGCCCTGCGGCTCCCCTGGGAAGCCAAACTCCCTGTAGTTCACCCGTGGAACGCCACAGTGTGGCTTCCTGGGCTTGCCCAGCTGCCCGTTTGCACGCTTTTCCTATGCAACCCACGGCGTCACGGCAGAGTCATCACGACTTTCCTGGGAGTGTTTTCCTCGGGCTCCGTCCCGCGCTGAATCACACACCCGCCTCAGGTGTGCTGCACGCACCCCGGCGCGGTCCCAGCCGCGCCGCTTTATTTATTTATTTTGTGGGACGGATCCATTTCAGCCCTAGCAGGGGGGGAGCGGGGTGTCCCTTTCCCAGGAGGCTCCGCTCCCAGGCACAGCCCTGGGGGACAGGGCCCTGCTGCCCTCCTCCTACCCACCACCGCCGGTCTCCGCCAGGGCAACTCAGCTAGGTGTCAGGTTCAAGTCCTCCCATAGGCTGATTTTCTCCGAGTGCTTTCAAGTTTCCTGTTTTGTTATTTTCTCTCCCCCAGGAGGGGAGGGTGAGAGAAGCTTTTTTTTTTTTTTTTGGGATTTGAATTCTTTTCCTTGTATGTAGATACCAAAAGGAAGCTGGGCACTGGGCATGTTCGGATGTGCATGGTTCTGCTGATAAGCAACAGCCTCCCGGAACCGAAGACTTAAAATAGTCGTTGGCCTCCCTCCCCCACGCAGGAGCTGCAAATGGTATCTGCCAAACAGATGACAAAGTACCTTGGACTGAATCACACACAGACAGCATTTTGAGCAGGACGCAGGCTCAACTCTTGTAATTACTGTTTATAGCTGGCCAAGCCTGGCTCGGGGAGCGCGAACCGGGAGGAAAGAAGTTTCCTGAGCCTGAGAGGTGGCTGCGTATTAATTAAAGGCCCGGCCGCGTAATTCTCAGACATGCTCCAAGTTGTTCTTCAGCTCTCAGTCCACAGCACGTTTTCTCCCAGGGGGGTGAGCAGATAATTGGGATTTTTTTTTTTTTTTTTGCCTTTTTTTTTTTTTCTTTCCTCTCTCCCCGTATATTTGGTCTTATGGCCTTGAACCTACAGTGAATTGAAGAGAGAAACAAATGGATATGTCTGACCCCAATTTCTGGACTGTGCTCTCAAACTTTACTCTGCCTCATTTGAGGAGTGGGAACAGGCTTCGCAGGACACAAAGGTAAAGTGGCCGGGATGCCAGCCTGGAGAGGGGGCGCTTTCTCAGCCCAGGGCTGCGGGACCCGTAACAGCTGGGATTTTGTTGGTTGGACCCTGTTTAAAAAGTTTGTTCCTTGCTCCGCGAGCACTGTGTCAGAATTCCATTGTCCCAGTGGTTTCCTGGGTAATTGGATGGCTGTTTCTCAGAGTTGATCTTCCGAAATGTGGGGAACCAGACATTTCCCTCTGAGTAAGGGGGAGAGAGCAAGGCGACAGCGGAGGAGATACTTGGTCCGGGTCTGTCCCTTTGATCTGATCATGTGTGTCCCTTCATTCATCAGCCGTGGGGGCTTCTGCTGCTCTTCACAGGCTCTCAGAGGTCCCCCTCATTAAATGCTTGACCTTTCTAGGATATAGGATGTAGTGATAGCCCAAGTTAGCTTGCTTCATACTGACTGCTTAAAGGGGCAGATCTGCATAACTTTGCCATGTTGATTTTTTACTGGGTTTTGTTATGAATACAAGGCTGGCCCCTTTATTTTGTAACACCTATTTGACGGAAGGAGAGTTTTTAAAGTCACGCTGAAGCTCATGCCACAAGTGAAAGGCAGCTCAGAGGTAATTTGCTGACACTGGGCTTGACGGAATTTGATTTTCAAGAAGGTGCTTCTCCTCTCTACCGTGGTGACCAGCACAGAATCGTAGCGTTGTGATGATTTCCGAGGGCTTGCCTTCTGAGCTGTATAAACACAGGTTCTTTATTTTTCTTCAAAACTTGCCTCACACCTACACGGGAACTTGCACGAGAGCAACAACAGAGCCAAATAAACAGGATACAGACTATCAGATTTGGAGGTTCATAATCTCTCCGTGCTGGTGTTCAAAGGACGCAAGAAAACGGTTCTCTCTGCTTGGTTATACTTCTGATGTTTTGTACTACAAATGCAGATATGCAGCGCTTTGGAAAACTTAGCAGGTTTTTAGAACAAAGCTTTTTACAGATGTTTATTTCATTTGAGAGGTAGAGAGACAGAGAACTTCCATCCACTGGTTCATTCCCTTAACACCCAGGAGCTGGGAACCCAATCCAGGTCTCCTACATACCTGGCAGGCCCGACCACTTGGCCCATCACTGCTACCTCCCAGGGTGAGCATTAGCAGGAAGGTGGAATTCGGAGCAGAGCTGGGACTCAAACCCAGGCACTCTGATGTGGGATGTAGCTTTCCCAGTAGCATCTTAACTGCTAGGTCAAATGTCTGCCCAGTAGTTGTTGCTTTTGAAATGTCCCCTAGTATTTCTTAGATTTCATAAGCGTCCTAGAATTCTCTCAAATGAACTGCTTATGCACACACACAGAGATACACATACATAACACACACACAACACACACATACGACACACACACACAAATCACTTGCTCACCAGTTTGTGTGTATTTGTCCATGTGTGACATCGGGCAGGTTGCAAAGTCATACTTACATTGAATACAGGTTGAACAGTGTAGATACCACTAAGCCCTGTTGGATTCTAAAGCTCTGCCTCTTAACCACGTGGCCATGCTTTTCCTAGTCTGTCCTATAATAGTGCATTCAGGCACTCTTTCTTTTGGCATCGGTCATTTTTGTTCAAGCTGTGTCATCCGGGCCCTGAACCTCCAACACAGCTAATAAAGTTGAAGAGGGATGCATGCAATCTGTGAATAGGGCCAGCCCCTCTTGGTGGGAAACTCCATAACTTCTCAACTTCGAACTTGATGGGAGCCCTTCTGTAGGTTTGAGTGATGCAGTACTGGCTGTGGCGCAGCCTTGACTCTTGGCTGGAGCCAGTTCTGGGAAAAATTACTCTGCTCTGGCATCGTGTCTATGTTTGAACCTGAAAAGCACTTGGATCCGTTCTCCCCCTCCCTGCCTGTGGGTCGTGTTGTTGATAGAGTCGGCTGCACAGCTCTGGCTTTAGGGCAACATCGATACAGCCCTCACACTCCAATCCAGACAGCGCGTGCTGGCAGAGTCTAGCTGTACAGTAACCTGGATTGATCCCAGCAGCAGGGTGGTGGAGGGCTGTTTCCACTCCCCAAGACATGGGCCCACACTTTCAGTCCAGCAAGAAAGACAGGGAGGTGGATTTTCTTCCCTCCTTTCCAAGAGTAGAGGTTGGTATGGCCTGTGTGTTACAAGGATTTCCAGCATCGGTGAAGTTTGGAAACAAGCATGTTGAAGGTCGTCTTGACCTCAGTGTGGTCGCGGCCATCCCAGAGGGCCAGCGCTGCTTTGTATTTACAGTGCAGGTTTAGGAAGATGAAGGTCAGATGCTCTCTCCAGGGCCGTGCACGCGGCTGCTGAGTTCTATTATTACTCTGCGATCCGTTCTCGCTCTGTCCTTCCATATGGACGTGGAACCTGCACTCACGCTGCAACTCTTCTCCTCTGAGATGTCCCTCGACTGCCCCGAATCCTGTCTCCTCTCCCAGCCCAAGCTCGTGCTTGACGTGGCTGGCCAAGTTCCCTAAACACCCGTCGTATCCAGAGGATCTCTTCCTTCCAGGTTGCCCAGTCCTTGTGCTACCCTCAAAGTACGTGGCCCCAGGTCCAGGTGAAGACATCCTGGAACAACTCTCCTGCCCAAGGCCAGTTTCTTTCCTGTGCACTGTCTGACAGGTTGTTCATTTTGAATATTTTATACCACCTACTTGTTCTAATGAACATTGCAACTCAGGAGACTTCATCTTTTTACGTTGTTTTTTATTATTATTTGAAAGGCAGAGCTACAGAGAGGGAGAGGAAGAAGGAGGAAGGAAAAAGGAGAGAGAAAGAGAGCGAGCGAGAGAGAGATTGATCAATCTTCCATCCACTGGTTCACTCCCTAAATAGTTGTGATGGTCAAGACTTGGACAGGCTGAAACCAGGAGCCAGGAGCTTCATCCAGGTCTTGCTTGTGGATGGCAGGGGCCCAAGCACTTGTGCCATCTTCTGCTGCTTTCCCAGGCACATTAGCAGGGAGCTGGATTGGAAGCTGAACAGCTGGGACTTGAACTGGTGCCCATATGGGATGCTGGTGCTGTGGGTGGTGGCTTAACTCCCTACACCACAACACTGTCCACCAGGGCACTTCATCTTAACCTTCTCTTTGGTATCAGCTTCTTGCTTCAAAGAGTAAAATTCAGCTTGAAATCTGTGAATGAACATCTTGGAGCTCAAAGGGCTATGTTCCACTTAAAGAAAAGAGGAATTTGGGGACTGGAATTATAGCATAGTGTGTTAATTCACTGCTTGTAATGTTGGCATCCCATATCGAAGTGCCTGCTACTCTGCTTCTGATACAATTTCCTTTTAATGTGCTTGGAAAGGCAGAGGAAGGCGGCCAAAGTACTTGGGTCTCTGCCCATGTGGGAGACCAAGATGAAGTTCATGGCTCCTGGCTTTAGCCTGGCTCAGAGCTGGCAGTTATGGCTACTTGGGGAATGAACCAACAGAAGGAAGATTCTCTTTTCTTTCTCTCTGTCTTTCAAATAAATAACAATAAATAATCTCTAAAGAAAGAGAAGTTGGGTGAGCATTTGGGGCAGCAATGAAGATGATGTTTGGCACGCCTCCATCTCATATCAGGGTACCTCGCTTTGAGTCCTGGCTCCTCTCCCTATTCCAGCTTCCTGCTAATAAATGCCCTGAGAAGCAGAGACGATGACTCAAATATCTGGGGCCCTGCCATCCACATGGGGCACCTGTGTGGAGTTCCTGGTTCCTGGCTTCAGCCTGGCCCAGCTGGGGGTGCTATGGGCATTTGGGGAGTGAACCAGTGGATGACAGCTCTCTCTGACACATACATACTCTTAGTGCCTTTCTCTCTCTCTCTTTCCTCTCTCTCTCGGGTCCTCTGCCCTTCAAGCACATATATTTTTTTTAATATGAGACAAAGAGAGAGAGAGAGAGAGAGGTAGATGGTTTCAGCTCTTATCCTGAACCCTTGTTTTGATGGAAATTGTCAGTTGCTTCATCATATGATCTTTGCCAGTTCAGCACAGCACGACTTGTTACTTTTCCTCCCACAGGAAAACTTAATGGTTCTTTTTCTACTCAGAGCCCTAAGTGAGCCTTTAACTCCTGGAGTTCTTGGTGAAAGGAAGCCACAGACTTGCACCTGGGCCTGGATTCATTAAGGCTACAGAGAGCTGATGAGCTGAAGGCGCCGTCCCTGTGCCCTTTGTTCTGTTCTGTCTTGCCCTTTGCAGACTTGGGAGAGTCTGGGTGACTGTGACTGTTCTCTGACGTGAGAGCTCACCTGTTGCCCTGGGGGCCCGCTCCTCTTCTCTGCCCTTCTCATGTTTCCTGCAGGAAGTCTCAGTATAGCCATTCCTCTAGGGCTTTAAGGGACAGAAATCTAGGCTCCGCCCAAATCCACATGTTAGAGGAACTTGTCCATTTCGTGGATTTATGGGTATGCCATCCATTGAGGAACCCCCTACAGCATACCATGCAAACCGCTTGTGTTTATGGCATTTTCTGTTTTCCTTCTGGATTACAACTTTTAGGGGGATGGCACTGAGCTCTCGTTCACTGCTGTTTCCTCTCTGTGACACTTGGAGTAAAGTGCCACCATGGATTCCTGAACATTGCTGCTCAGGTAGAAGTGGGCCTGTGGTTTGCTGGAGGGCAGCTTTGAGAATCTAGATGAGGTTTGTTTTCCAGCCCCAGCGTTCAGAAGTTGTTTGTGTTTCTGCTTGACTTCTGTGAGGACCTCCGAACCTCCATGGCACCTAAGTCAATAAAACCCTTACCACTGTGGTGCCGGCATCCCGTATGGGCACCGGTATCTGTCCCGGCTGCTCCTCTTCCGATCCAACTCTCTGCTTATGGCTTGGGAAAGCAGGAGGAGATGGCCCAAGTGCTTGGGGCCCTGAACCCACCTGGGAGACCTGGAAGAAGCTCCTGGCTTCAGATTGGCCCAGCTCTGGTCCTTGTAGCATTTGGGGAGTGAACCAGTGGATGAAGACCTTTCTCTCTGTGTCTCTCTGTCTGTAACTCTACCTCTCAAATAAATAAATCTTTAACAACAACAACAAACCCTACCCACACCAACGAGCCATCTGTGACTCAGTTAATCACTTTGGACAAGTTTCCGAGTGTATTTTTTCTGAGAACTTAAGGGATAAAAGAAGTTTGTTTTGCTTTGACTTGGGCTTTTTAGTTTGCTTTTTGTGTGTGTGTGGTTTATTTATTTATTTTTGCTGAATCTATATTACTCAGCAGTTGCTATGAACAGCAGGTACATTCAGGGATCTTAAGCTAACTGCTATAGTTGTCAGAATGTGTTGAGCTTTTTTGCAAAAAGTGTCTTCCCTTCAGAAACACCTGTAGTGTTTGGTGGGATTTTCTTTTTGTTCTGTTCATGAATGTATGTGAACTATGGAGACTAGACTTCTGCCCTGGCATCCTTCATGTTAGTGAACTTGCACTCATGTCTTTTATCCAAAGCCCAGTTAAACCTGCATTTATTACATACCTATTGTGTGCCTGAACATGGTGTCCCAAAGCTGAAAGTCATAGGCATACTTTCAAATGAGACATGCAAATAAAGCATTGCAGACCGTGGTGGGAGAGAAGCGTTTCCACGGTACGTGTAAGCCACAGGAGTGGTCAGTGCGGGAGAGCAGCGTTGGCCTCAGAGCCAAGAGTGGTCATGGAGAAGAGGCAGCTCCTTGGGAAGCTTGAAGATAGATGATGTTTGTCAGACAGTACAGAGTCTTCCCAAGAGGCAGAAGAAATGGTGTGAACAAAGGCATGGTGGCCTTGGCAACGCAGAGTTCAAGGGACTATACATAGCTCGGGATTATTGGAGCATAAAGAACCCAGCATAGCTTAGTACTGCTGAAGCAGAAAGGTGCAAGAGGCAGCACAGCACAATGGCTGATGCGAAGCCAGTCACCTGGGTTCAAATCTTGACTCTCTGACACTGGGCGAGTTAATATCTTTGGACGTCAGTTGCTCCATGTAGTAAATGAGCTAAGTAAATTACTTGTGCATTTGCTGTGAAGGTAAAAATGCATTCGTGTGTGTAAAAGGCTTAATGTGATGACTTATGTAGAAAACTGGCGGGGAGTCCTAGCTGTGGCCATCATCACTATCTTGAGAACTTGGGGACAACTCATGGGCGATGCGGCTGGGGACGAGAGCTGAACAGTTGGTCTGCAAGGAAGCTTGGCTTTCATCCCAAGAGGAGGGAAATGTCTGTTGGGATGAGGTAGTGTAGGGCTGGGAGTGGGGGAAAGGCCTAACTAATTAATAAATTATTGTAATCGCCTATTTGAGAGATTTCTGAAGTCCTGAATAAGGGTTGTGGTGAGATTTTTGCCTTTAAGAAAGACCCAAGGGGCTGGTGCCATGGTGTGGTAGGTAAAGCTGCTGCCTGCAGAGCTGGCATCCCATGGGGCATCGGTTCTGTCCTGGCTGCTCCATTTCTGGTACAGCTCTCTGCCAATGTGTTTGGGAAAGCAGCAGAGAATGGCTTAAGTGCTTGGGTCCCTGCTACCCAGATGGGAGACCTGGAATAAGCTTCTAGCTCCTACCTTCTGATAGCCCAACTCTGGCTGTTGTGGCCATCTGGGGAGTGAACGAGCTGATGGAAGACCGCTATCTGTCCCTCTTTCTTTGTAACTCTGCCTTTCAAATAAACAAATCTTTTTAAAAAAAACTTTAAAAAGTTAAAAAAAAAAAACAAAAACAAAGACTCAGTTTCAAACTTACGGAAAATGATGAAACATTGGCTCTGAGGCTGAAGATTCCATGATGATCCTAGGATTTTGGATTTGGGGTCCAGGGAAATAAAGGAACCATGTGTATGTATAACAGTCGGGGAGAGGAAGACATAAGAACCTCTATCTGTCCTTTTCCTTTTACTTCCTCCCAAAGCTCGTTTAAATCCATATTTATTGAAAACCTATTGTTTGCTGAGTACCATGGGGCATTCCTTTCTTCCTTCAACCAGTATCCTCACCTTGTATCCCATACTGGGGTTCAGTTGCTCCATCTGTTACATGGGATAAATAAATTACCTGCATCATACAATTACTGTGACAATTAAAATGCATTCATATGTATAAAATGTTAAATGCGATGACTGACATAAAGATTGGTTCTAGGTGTTACTGTTATCACCATCGTAGAAACATGGGGATGATTTGTGGGCAATAAGGCTGGGGAGCAGAGCTGAGGCACATGTTCTTCAAGGAGATCTGGTGATATACAAGACAGAGTGGTTGGACCTCACCAGTGAATAAGTATCTAAGTAAGTTCATTGCCAAACTGTGACGTGTGTTCTGAGCATTTTCACTAAGGGCTGAGAAAAGTAACTGGGGGTGGATATGAGGGGCTCCTTTTGGTTAAGGTGGTCTGGGAAGGTAATCTGTCCAAGAGCCACCTGTGGGCTCCCGGAGACTGGGAAGAGAAAGTGCAGACAGAGGTTGCACATCTGGGCAGGCTGCCTCGGGAGTCGCTGGCACAGCAGTCATTGCTGAGCCGGGCTGCGAAGTGGGTTAGTTGGTCTGGGAGAGAGCTGCAGTCGGCCTGGTTCATGAGTGGGCAGAGAGGCAGCTCATCCAGGAAGGGAGACTCATGGTGTGTGTGTGTGTGTGTGTGTGTGTGTCTGTGTTGGCAGGGAGAGGAGTCCCATACAAGGAAGAGCTATCTTAGAGCTCCAGGCAGACGGCCAGCCCTGCCACCGCACGGAAGGCTGGAATGGATGTGTGCGTTGTATCTAGCCCCTGTGAGGTCACTGATGCCTTCGGGATCAACGGTTGCCACAGCTTGATGATGGGGTGGCCGTGGCAGATTCCCAGCCAGGAAATGGGGGTGAAGGGAGAAGCCGGAGACCCAGGGCCACAGACGCTCCCTCTCTGTGGGAAGCCAAACACAACGTCCTGACACCCTGGCCTCCGCCCATACATGGTCTGCCCGTCAGTCCGCTTTCCTGAATCATATCCCCTTACTCACTGTTGCTCACTTGCTTGCTTCATTGCCCAAATTGGCAATGACAGTTTCCTTTTCACCTCCTCCCTGGAAACCCAAGTTCCTCCCACAGCCTAGGGAGGATTTGCCCTCTAAGGTGTTGATGGTTGGAGTTTAGCTTCTTCTGTATCAAGGCCCCGACTCTGACCAGAGTGCCTCTGGCTGCCACCTGCTACCCCCCATCTCCTCTGGAGCCCTGGGGCTCCAGCCTGTCCTTTGCAGCGTTCCCCAGGTGCCTGAAACCTGGTTCCACTTGTCGCTCTGCCTCACCTCTCCACGCCTGACCTGCAGGCTCGGCCTCTCCCTCGGTCCTCCCACTCCTCGCTTTGCCCAGACCTGTTTCCTAACTGCTTCATCTCCTCCTCTCTTCCTGCGCCCTGTTTTCTATCCTGTGTGTCCCAGCAGGGCTCGCCCCTCCGTCCTGCTCTCACAGCCAGGGAGCTGGAACGCAGCGAAGGCTCCTGGAGCCTTCTGGTGCCCAGGCTGCCCTCCCTCCCGCAGCCCCCTGAGAATGCAGGCAGCCGCTCGGATGCTGCCGTGGAGAGGCTGGCGGTCTGGGCAGCCTGGCCCTGCCAAAGCTGCCAGATGCAAGGGACGCGAGCAGAACTCTGCACATTTTCCAAACGTTGCTTCTAGCCTCTGGTGTGAAGCTGACAATAGGAGATCGCAGATTGTCTTGCCCCTGGATTATGTAGGTTCCCCCCCACACCCCGCTCCTTTTTTTGGTCAGGGAAGGGGTGGGGGGAGATGTGTGAGAATATAAAAAGGAGATTTCAGAACAAGTTCATTAAAAATAAACCCTTAGAATATGGAACATGTGCTCTAGGGGGAGGCATGGGCTATGTGTTGCTATCATTGGATGTCACTGAGAGGAGTGTGTGTGTGTGTGTGTGTGTGTGAGAGAGAGAGAGAGAGAGAGAGAGAGAGAGAGAGAGAGAGAGAGACAGACTGACTCTCAAAGCATGGAAGCAGCAGGGAGGGGAATACATAGAGAACTTCACAGTCAGCAGCCGTAGAACAATTTGTTCTTTTTTGGCTTGGCTTGCTTCTCGGATATCCTGTTATCCGAAGTCTGAAGCATGTCTTTAAAACAGGAATCGTAAACTTCAAGATAGAGACCATAGGCATTCTGGGCTGAAACCTGAGAGGTGCTGGAGTCAGGAAATCATTTGAGGCCTTGTGTGGAGATGGCTCACACAGGAGAAAGCTTGGAGTAGTGTTCAGTCTGAATGACTGAGGAGATTCCTCCTCTTAGGGTTTGAAATAGAAGTAGCTGGGCTGGAAGGGAGAGCCCACCCCCACCCCCTACACACCCTATCTCTACTGTGAGTGAGCATGCAGGACTGTATTTTAATCTGAGCTGTCTTGAGGACTTGTAGCTTAGTCATTTTGGGGGTGACATCATGGGAACTGAGTAATCCCTTTGAAAGTTGAGTAGTAGAGGCAAGATACTAAAGTGGTCCTTGGCTACCTGGATAAAAGAGTAGGCACAGGGCATACAGCGTACTATTTATTCAAAGCAGACTCGACCTTTATCAGTAGAAGTCTGATATCCCAATATGGCTTTTGGGATGCATTTAGCTATCTCTAAATAAAATTTGTGAGGTTTCTACTACTTGTGGTCCTTCTGCTCCCTTGTATCTGCTTTTCCTCTGTCTGCCTGGAAATTAGGAAAGTTTCACCATGCACTCAGTTGTAAATTCTGAAATTGTTGACCCAAAACCTTGCTAATAGAATAAGAGGACCTGTGGGAGATTTCGCTACGCTAATGGCCATTGGACATGCTTATTAGAGAAGGTAATTATACCAATATCAAACTGCGAGGACTTGTTTTGTTTTAAAGAAAAAAAGACTCTAGTGGAGAATTTAGGCTTTGATCAGCACTTGAAGGTAAAAGAGATCCCTAAGAAGAATAGGCAGTCATTAACGTTTATCTCTTATCTTAAGCACCCAGTTGCTGGTTGCTTACTTTACCACAGAACCCTGGGAATTTCTACATTCTGCAGACTTTGTCATCTTCTGTTTATCAGTGGCTCTGATTTTGTTGGAGTTTAGCTTCTCTTTTAGTTATTGCCAAAGTACAGGCACGCGTGGTAGGTGACTCCTCATTTGTATTCTGAAGTTCTTGAATATGCTTCGTAGCTCTTCAGCGGTAGGAACCTGCTCCCCATGTCCTTGGGAAGTTTCTACTCTGGCATGGAATTTCAAATTGGGGGTCAGGAGGAGGGTAGGAGTGATTCACCTGGGTGGAGGGCATGAGGACCTGGTGGGAGATCACAAGGAGACGAGTGAAACTGGCTTCTAGGGTTTTAGAAATAGAGGAGGAAAGCTGATGCAAGCAGCAGACCCACTTGAGTATTTCTTGAAGCTGTATTGGCCATGCATTATTCTGTTCTGATTTAAGAAATGACCATGTATGTTGGTATCGCAGAATTTACTACACTTCTTCCTTAAGTCATTGTTAGAATATTAGCCAGCTGCGGCTGGATTTCTCCGCTCTAAATCTGAAAGCAGTCACTGCTCCTGTTGCTTGCGAAAGTATCACCTGTGCCCTTTTCACATTCCTGACTTTTCAAAGGCAGTATGATAGATATCTTTAAATGGAAAGTTGTAACTGTTAAATGTTTCACTTTACCAGATGTTTGGAGGGCCTGGGGTTGGGGGAGGATGTTTGTCATGGGAAAAACCGCCAGCCCAAGAAAGCCCTCTAGGAAATATGGTAACCGAAACCTTTGTTACTGTAAAACAATAGCTATTAAGTGGCTATTATGTAATGTTATTTCTCCAAGTCTGATTTGGATGGCTTGTTGATCATGGAACTTGAGATAAAATTCCTGTAAAAATATTACTTTGACTTGGCTAATCTTAAAACTTTTGATACAAAATTCAAAGACTTTTCCTGAGTTCGTTACCAGGCTCTGATCATTGGAGATACTGAAGCTGTGTTTGGACAGATGTTTATTTTACTATGTGAGGATTAGTTTTATCCAGTTAGTATCCCACATCCTAATACCCATCCATATAAACACAAACAGTTTGATAACCCCCAAATTAGTTCATTATAAATGTAGCCTAGGCTCGCTCCGCCACTCCAGAGGGTGGGCAGGTGGCAGAATGACTGGCACATCTGCCTTGGGAAATCGAGTGATTATGAATCTGCATTTCCCATAAATGATAGGTCAGGAAGGACAAGGGTTTCCTAACTTTAATCTCCAGTGGCTGCAGTAGCCGGTGTGGCACAGCTGGGATGTAGAGTGATGCTAGGTGCTTTAGGCAGCAGTTCTTTTTATGGATTCAGCAACGTAAGGTTCTGTGCTTGTGAGCATAGTTTCCTGTATTTTTCAGGACTTGATGTCTGGGGTTAGATGTTTCAGAAATGGAGTTAATAAAGAATGAAAGTTGCCATGTTTTTTATTGTGTGGCCTGTGCAATTTCTGTGTAGTAAGTATTCTTTCTCAGATGTCTTCTCTTCTTTCAGTTTCAGGTAAATTAGCTTTTGCAATCAAGGGTTTTTTTTTTTTTTTTTTGAGCTGAGAAGTCAGTATTGGTTTTCTAGACCAGGAATGCAGGCCCAGGATAGGGACCTGCTGTCTTCAGTCTGCTTCTTGGATCTTAGTGGTTCTGATGCCCTTTTACCAGCACAGCCCTTGCCAAAATACTTGCCTAGCAGGGAGACTTCATTCTTCTTTGACACTGTTATTGATTACTTATCATCTGATGCTTCTTAAAGGAAGCTCTTTAACCAAGAGCAAGAGTGATTTGTCTTACGTTTTGAGAGTTAGCCTTAAAATTAGTCTGCCTTTTTAGATCAGAGGTAGGTGATTTGGGGAGTCAAAAGGTACGTAAATTGACCTGCTCCATAGCGATGTGATGCAGGTTTTCAATGCCATTCCTAGGATACACAAACATTCCATGGAATTGGTCCCAGGTTGAAAATCCACGAGGGGGAAGAATTCTGACTCTTGGCACCGATGCTGGCAAGTGTTGGACTGAAGCCAGAGTAAACATATATGCCCTTCGCGCTTTCTTTCAAATAGCAGAAATCACTTCTAAACACTTATTTTGGCATTAAGGAAGCTCGTCATGACCCATTGTTCCAGAAAGATTATAGTCCGAGTTCTCGGCCAGTTCCCATGTAAGTGACATGCCTAGCCTGGAGCTGAAGAAACAAGGTTCACTTTTCAAACCTTTCTTTCTAATAGGTGTGTCCAGCAGGCAGTGGCTCGTAGCTGTTCCTTCTGCCACTTAACAGGTTTGATTTCCAATCTATTTAATATGTTTGGAGGGGATTCATGGCCCAACACTTATGGACTTTGTTGGGAAGTCCCAGGTGTGTATATATCTTAAACTCTGTGTTAAGGTCTGTTAGACTAAAGTTGATTCTGGTTTTGTTTTTGCTGTGCTCTGCTTGGTTTTGCCTTCTGATCACAGACTGAGTTACTTAAGATGTCTTGGGGATTGGGTTGGTGGGGGGGGTGGGGGCTCCAGCCCTGAATGCTGTGGAGCAACTTTTTCAATTGCTTTTCTTGGTCTGCCTTAGAGGCGCTAAAGAGGAGTCAACTGAAATTACAAACTGAGCCCAAAGACAGAGCGAGAGCTGGAAGAGTAGCATCTGAGACAGGGAAGTTAATTATGTTAAAAATTATCCGAGAGGGTTATTTATGAGCTCATGCATCTTGTGTGACCCTTTTCCTGCTTTGGGTGCTTGTGAGTGAGCCTGAATCACCTTCTGAAACCTGATAAAATAATTACTGAGTTTGACTCTGTTTGCCTTTGTGGCCAGGGTTCAAGCATTTATCACATCACCTCGCTTTGGCATTTTTGTGCCAAATACTTTCTGAATGCCTTTCATGTGACCATGGCTCCGATGATCACTTGAGAAACAGACATAGATATGGCGTGATCTTCTTCAAGCAGCTCGACCTGCTGGTGTTAAAAAGTCACTTAGACAAATAATTCCAGCAGCATGCCTTAGCCGGTAGGAGATATACCAACACCAGCCAAGGAGACTGGCAAGCAGAGCCTCTGTTGAGGCACTTTGGTCCATATTGGCTGTTTAGTTCTTACAACAGCTCTGGGAAGGGTGTATTATTATATTTATTACACAGATGAAAAAATGAGGCTTAGAGAAATTCACGGTCCCCAGCTCTAACCAGTAGTAGATGGTAAATCCTGATTAAAAAGCCTTTCCTACCCTGTCTCCAAGGGAAATAAAACTCCAGCAGTATTCTCATTTTTTGATGGTGATGTTTGTGAAGCAGGATTTTTGCGTCTTAATTTCAGGGAACAGCAGCCTGTTGGCAGTTCCAAGGACATTTGTGGAATACAGAGCACTGATAATTTTGATCTTTGCTATAGAAATGCCACCTGCTGTCTGAGGGAAGAGAATGAGAAATAGAAGTAGGTTTTACTTTGTTTTAAAATTGTCACCTGCTGATTCTCTTTCCCATTAATGGAAATTGTATATGTATTCGCCTGTAATCTCCTCACCTTAAAGTATCACCGTTTATAGTAGTGTTTGAATAGGCTTGTGCTTCTAAATTGAAGCTTTGCTTATGGTGTAGCTCTGAACAGCTGCTGTCTTAGAGCCCTTTTGAGTAACACCTCGCTGCAGCCATGCTTACTTTTCTGAGATTTCCCCCTGTGTTTTATAAATCCCATGCATTCGCATGGGTGTGTGTATTATGCATCCATCTCAACATCTGTATTGCTTTTCTAATAGTGCATATAGTTCACAGCATACAAGGGACAAAAGTCCTTGTATCTCCTAGGGGGCACTGCAGTGGGAATGCCAGAACAGGTATGTTAAGGGATTTTTTTTAAAAAAAAAATATTTATTTATTTATTTGAAAGGCAGAGTTACAGAGAGGCAGAGAGAGAGTCTTTATTCTGTTGGTTCAGTTCCCAGATGGCCTCAACAGTTGGAACCATACTGATCTGGAGCCAGGAGCCAGGAGCTTCTTCCAGGTCTCCCTTGCAGGTGCAGGGGCCCAAGGACCTGGGCCAAGATCTACTGCTTTCCCAGGCCACAGCAGAGAGCTAGATTGGAAGTAGAGCAGCGGGACTAGAAGCGGGTGCATATGGGATGCCGCACTGCAGGCAGTGGCTTTACCCGCTGTGCCACAGCACCGGCTCTGTATGTTAAAGGATTTGAGAGATGAATTACTTACAGGCTTCTTACCTTTTCAAAAACGATATATTATTCCTCTTGGATGTGTTCATGTTCACTTTCAAAGAAGGAAATGACTTTTTACATTTTTTTATTGCATCAATTTGGTGAGGCAGAGAGACAAGTGAGGGAGAGACAGAGATTTTCCATCCTCTGCCTCGTTTCCCTGTGACACCTAGGGCTGGGCAAGGCCAAAGCCAGGAACCAGGAACTTGCTGCAGGTCTCCTACTTGGGTGGCAGGGACCCAACTGCTTGAGCCATCACCTACTGCCTTAGCAGTAGGGTGTGCATTAGCAGGAGGTTGGTTGGAATAGGGACCCCAGGCACTCACTCCACTGTGGGATGTGGGGTTCCCAAAAGGGGCATCTTCACATCTTAACCTCTAAAGCAAACGCCTGCTCCCTACTCCCAGATGGGGAAATGACTTGATGGTACTCACTTAAATATGTCTTTTCCTTTGGGAAAGAAAGTCATCGTGTTTAGACAACTAAGAAGTAACTGCTTTGTGATGCCTAAAAGAGCTGTATAAGAATAAGCTATAAAGCTTCTGCGGTTTACAAAGCACACAGATATTTTGTTGGGAGTTCTCTAAGCCACAACAATCCATTCAGTCGCCATCTCTTAGCTTCCAGTGGTACAGTATGTGAGCTGTTTTTTTAAGGAATGACAGCTTTGTGATGGCATAAGAACCAAATGAAAGTCTTCCCTTTGGGTACTTCTTAGATTTTAAAGGCACTTTTTATGAGCCCAGTGCTTCTTCAGAATCCTGCTGGCATAGGATTTGCCACTTGCATTTATTTACTCTAGAAGAAGAAAGTCCAGGCATCTTGAGTGTTTTCCATTTTGCACTAAGCCAGGTCTATGAGATGGAGCTTGCTTTCCTGTAGTCAGCGTGTTCTCTTTAGGTAGGCAGTTCAGTGAGTTTTAACAAACACAGCCTCAGAGCTTCGACCACTAGAATTAGAATATTTCTATTACCTCAGAGTTTTAGACATTTGTAATAGCTTGATAATACTAATCCAGGGTCGGAATAAGACTTTTCAGTTAAACACTGCATTCTGTGAGCATTTCATTTTCCCCCTACTTTGCTTTTCCTGTTCCAGCATCCATGATCCATGTGTCATCCTCTCTAGAAATCATTTCTGTGAGGAATCATTTGATTGCTTGTTGATGATGTCAAGTGAGGTATCAGGAAAATGCGACCCAATGGGATATTTGAGAGAACAACATCAACTAAATTGTGTGGTCCATTAGTAATAGGTAATGGTCCCTTTGATGCTGCATAGATGAAGAAGTTGTAAGAAACCACATAAACAGATTTGACTCTCAGGAAGTAATTGAACGTGATGTGGGAGTATTTGTTGGGAAAGGAAACATGACTATGAGGTGGAGGCCTATATGTGGTATGCTATGTACGTGTAAGACGTGTAGGTTACACCATGGGTTCTCATGGTTGGGCAGAAGGTATGGAGCTGCAGAAGAAATTCTGGGATCTCGCTATGAAAGGGAAGACTAAATAAACTATGTATTTGATAAAAGATACATCCAATAAACCTTATTTTCTTTATATCATAATTTGTCAAGTACCTCCACTGTTTTATTGTATTTTAACTTCAGTGGAAATTATGTAGCTTTTAAAATACATTTTAAACTAACAATGTATTCAAGGCAAAGAATGGGAAAAATATTTGTGACCATACAGAGAGAAATTTGCCCCAAATTCTATACTCAGATGTATCTGCTCCTACAAATTTGTCCAGGGTTATTTTTCTGCCTGGATATGTGTATACATGCGTGTACACACCACAAAACTCATATAGGTATTTTATTTGACCTTCTGTCTTATGATATACTTTTTTCCCTTAATGAGATTCTTTTTAATGTACAGTTTGACGATGGTAAGATTTCTAGATACTTTGAAAAAATAGCTGATAAACGCCAGAAGACATGGGAGGAATGACAGTAAACTCTTGGTGCATCATCCAAAACCGTGCTCAGAAAGCGGCGTGCCAATGCGCTGCCCTCCTGAGGTGGGCGTGGCCTCAGCTGGCCCCTGCAGTGCCGTGAGGGCAGGGCCGTGGACATTGGTGATGTCGCTGTGGATGGTCTTATATTTTCAGTTCTGGTTTCCCCTGACTCTATTCAGCTCTCTGTTGAAATGCTCCCTTTAAAAATACTAATGCTAACTCAGAAAGATGCCAATTACCATCTCCCCACAGGCTTAAATGTTAAACTTCAAGTTCTAAACTTTATCCCTTATGTATGTGAGCAGGCTTGCCAGATGGCAGGCCAATTAATATATTTTTGCAAGGTGTAGAAATGTTTTCTCTCCATAGGGGAACAATGAATCCATCTGCTCCACATCTTCCGCACCCTCTGTCCTTTGGGGGAAAATCATCATTTGATTTCCAGAAATAAATTGTATAACTCTGTAAGTGATACTTCCTGCTTTTTCTAGGGAAGTAGTTTTAATCATGGAAACCTCTTCTTGCTTATATAGATTTAAAGGACACCATGTCATGGATTAATATATGTGGACATCTAAGTTTTATCCACGTGCTACTTTTTCTTTTATTTGGGCATTTAAAATCATATGTTAAAGACAGGATTCACAGAGGCACAACCTAGAAGAGACTTTCAGAAACATCAAGTTGAACTCTCTTGCTCTAAGACAAGAAAATTACTATGTAGGTACCAAATTACCAAACTGGTGAGTCACAAAAATGGACTTAGGACCTTGTCTTCAAATTCCAAATGAGAATATCCCTGGCGAAAATAGGATCTCTAATCTCTCAAGGAGAAAAAATAAAGCAATGGGAACCTAGATTAAAGTCCAAGCAGGAGTGGACTGTCATGTGTCTGCACTGTTTTCCCTCGAGTTTCAGGCACTGAGCTGGGTACTTAGTTTCTTTCTGTCCTCAGTGGCAGTTCAGATCAGCGTCCACACCTTGCCTCTGATGCTGTTGAACATTACGGAAGGACAAGTGCCATGTCCCTTTCTTAAGCACTTATGTGGCTCACTGTCTGGGCATGGGCTCAATGAGTTGCTAAATATGTGTGGTTTTACAGAATCATCGCAGAGAGTGTTGGGATTCTAGGAGGGTGGCCACATGGTGGCTTTGCCATAGTCTGCTGTATTGTAAATCAGCACTTGGCTCCTCTCCCCTTATGGTTTGAAGGAGTTTAGTACTGAATATTCTAGAAGCTTCTCTTGGGAGAAGTGTTTTACTGGTGACCCTGTTTACCAGTGGTTTTTTGCCTTTTCCCCCTCGTCCCCATGTTGCTTTGTGATAGGTGGGCCTAGATCCTTCAACGTTAACTGAGAAGGAAGGATTTAGTCTTGGCATCTTTCCTTTGATCCATAGTGACCACTCTTCTTTGTCTGTATTCAACCCCAGAGGCCCTTCTGGTGTAGTAGAGTTGAGGCTGGATTTGGAGAGACCTTTGTGGAAATCCCGGCTCTGCATCAGCCTAGACTTGTGACCTTGGCAGCTCCCCTTATCCCCGATACCTGGTTTTCTCATTTCCAAGCAGGGAAAATGACCAGCCAACTTTGTGTGCCTTAAATGAAATAACACTTAGGACAAGGACTGGCGCACTGCAGCCTGCAGGCCTAACCCAACCTGGTCCTGTGCATTGTGCTTTATCAGAACAGGACCACACTGGTTCACTTGGGGATTGGCCATGGCTGCTTGTGCAACAATAGCTGAATCGAGCATTTGCAGCGGAACCTGTGGCCTGGAAAACCAAAAATATTTGTTTCCTGGCCCCATACAGAAAAACTTTGCTCACCCCAAGCCTGGAGCAATACCTGGGAAATAAAGGAACTCAACAAATGTTTGTTTTAATTTCATCCCATTGGTTTATTTCAAGTTCAGTCTTCCTCTTTAGGCTCTCTTATAAGAGAGAAAGGTCAGATGTAAGCCTTCAGAAACCACACCCCAGTTTGGAGTCCATCCAAAGCCTTGAGCCATGGTGCAGGACAGAACACGCTGGAAGAGGCGTCTCCATGGCTCCCACACTCTGATATGTGGCATGTCCTGACTTGATCTGAGTGGTGTGCATGCTACAGGAGTGGGGTTTTCTCTAATTCAAGTGTAAATAACTGAAGTGCATGCTAGGTCGATGGCCACATGTCCTGTTTGAGCTAATATTATTTCTCACGAAATAGCACTAGGCGTGTCCCATCCATACTTCTTCAGGAGCTCCCAAATGCAACGACTGCTGCTGGAATTTTCTCATTTGTAAATGCACTAAAACACCATGACGAATTTACATATACCACATTTAGCAAGGAACCCCTTGAACTCTTAAAGCAGAAGCCTCTGAAGCAGTTCTGGGCCATTTGCAAGAAAAGATTCTCAGAGAAGCAGTAGGGTTTTGTAGCATGTTTATTTTCTTTTGCATTTTACGCAGAATGAACTGAGTTCCTTAACTGATTTTTTTGGGGGGGGGCAGTAGGGGGTGGATTGTCTAGTAGAAAACGTAGCCTGCAATAAAATGTACCAGATGAGGACTTTGTGATTGGTCACTGCAATCCAACTCCCATACTCTCTGGAGTGAAAGACCAGGGACTTCTAAGTGTGCTAGCAGCAATTATGCTTGGGTTGTTTTGTTTTATAAAAAGATATTGAAGAATAGCGTTGCAGAATAATAAAAGAATTTGTTCAACATGGCAACATCTCCTGTTGTCTTAAATACCCTAAAGAAATTATAATGACATCACTCGAAATTTTCAAGAATCTGTTTCAACTTTTTTCTTTGTTCCCGTGCATTGTTTGGTCTCTATTGCTCCTGCACAGTCCCCTGTTAGCACTTACTGCAATGTGCTGTAATTCAGTGCGTACTTATCTGAATTCCCGGCTGATCATGAGTGTCTCGAGGCCCAGACTTTATGCCAGCATAGTGCCTGGCACATAATAGACACTTAATAAAGGTTTGTTGACTGAAAGCACTCCACAGCAAGCATGTTCGTGCCTATAGCTTTCTCAGTCGTTTGGACTATTTCCTTAGGATGAATTCCCAGAATAGAGCTTTCTAGGCCAAAGTGACGTGAACATGTTTATGAAAAGACATAATGCCAAGTAGCTTTTATGTCTACTTGAAGTACCTTCCAAGTGTGTGATTCTCATATTGCATGGTACATTATTGCTAGATTGGCAGTCTGGTGTTCCATATTTTCTTAGCAAAAAAAAAAAAAAAAAATGACAGTAGGGCTCATGCTAGCCAAATTCAAGTCTGGCATGCATATTGCATGTGCTGTAGGATGAAATGCTTCTAAAAGAATAAAAATGCCTCATAGGGAATTTGAGGACCAGAGAGGACAGCAGGAACAAAGTATTGGATAAAAGATATTGTCATAGGGTGGGTATTTGATCTAGTGGTTACGACACTGCTCAGTTACCTGCCTCTCATATCAACACACATGAGTTTAATACCCATCTCCTGCCTATGATTCCTGCTTCCGGCCAACGCAGACCCTAGGAGGCTGTGATGATGCCTTGAGTAATTGTGCTACTCATGTGAGAAACCTGGATCAAGTTCCTGGCTCCCAACTCCAGCCCAGCCCCAGCTACTGGGGACATCCAAGGAGTGAACGAGTGGATGGGAGCTCTCTATCTCTGTCTCTCTGCCTTGCAAATAAATAAATAATTTTTAAAAAAAGATACCAGAGGGGCAAATAATTTCTGGGGTTTTATTGTTGCTATAAGATTTTACTCAACTATCATCAGTATTTCAAGAAAGCAATTGGATATGTTTTTTTGTTGTTGTTCACTTTTCCTCTTCAATTCACTTAATGTTCAAATGTGAAACGTTACTAAATGCAAATTGTTGTTAATGCACATTCTAAGGTCTGCTTTTATCAAGGCTTGCCACTGTTTGTCTAATGTATAATGCATTTCCATCTTCAATTGATCTGATTTGTGTGTGTGAAATAAGATTGAGCCTCCATGCTGTGACCTTGGGCAACAGCAGCATTTTTTTTTTTTTTTGCCAGTTTGATATTCTCCCCTCCCTCCCTCATCTCCTTTCAGCAGACTCATAAATTACCTATGATAAATGGCCGTATCTACCAATATGTTAGGGAGGGCACAGAGTCCCCTAAATGACACCTTTTGAGATGGCTTGTGAAATTTGATGGGATCTAAGCTGAACTGAACAAGACAGGAACTGCCGTCTGGTAGAAACACCTCCTGAAGATTGCGGGTTCTTCTCTTTTCTAGTCCATACAAGCTTTCCATTTTTTTTGTCTTAAAAAAATTGTGTACACATAACCTAAAAATCAGTCTTTGCCAATTTTAAGTGCGCATTTTGTAGTCAGTCCATACACATGCTGAGTAGCCACTTTCCAGGAGTCTTTTCATCCTGCAAAACCATGGCTCTGGGCCTGTTAAATACCTGCTCCTTTTCCCTCCCCCAGCCCCTGGCAGCTTCACTTTGCCTCACCTCTCCTCACCCCCACCTACTCCCCTCTCTCTCTCTCTTTCTTTCTTTCAAGATTGATGGGTTTATTTGAAAGGCAGAGTTCTAGTGAAAGGGAGGGAGAGACAAAGTGAGAGAAAGCTCTCATCTACTGGTTCACTCCCCAAATGGCAACAGCGGCCAGGGCTGAGCCAGGCCTGAGCCAGGCCTAAGCCAGGCCTAAGCCAGGCCTAAGCCAGGAGCTTCATTTGGGCCACCTTCCACTGCTTTCCCAAGGGCATTAGTGGGAGCTAGATGGGAAGCAAAGCAGCCAGGACCCATATTGTGCTCATATGGATGGCTGCATTGCAGGTTGCAGCTTAGCCCACTGTACCGCATTTGACTACTCATGGTTCCTCATAAAAGTGGGCTCATGCAATGTTTGTCTTTTTGTGGCTTGCGTGTTTCACTTAGTGTGATGTCCCCAAGTCTCATCCATGTAGTAACATGTGTCAGAATTTCCTTTCTTTAAGTAAAAAATTTATTTGATGCCAGTTCTGTGGCATAGCAGGTTAAATTTGCCATCTGCAGCACCACCATCCCATATGGTTGCCAGTTCAAGTCCTGGCTGTTCCATTTCTGGTCCAGCTCCCTTCTAATGTGCCTGGGAAAGCAGCAGAGGATGGCCCAAGTGCTTGGGCTCCTGCACCTACATGGGAGACCTGGATGAAGCTCCTGGCTCCTGGCTTCAAGCTGGCCTAGACCTGGCCATTGTGGCTATTTGGGGGGTGGTGAACCACCAGATGGAAGATCTCTGTCTCTTCTCTCTCTGTAATTCTGACTTTCAAATAAATATATAAATAAATCTTATAAATATTTATTATTATTTGGCAGGCAGAGGGAGAGAGAGAGAGAGAGAGAGAGAGAGAGAGAGAGAGAGGTTTTCCCTGCCACCATTATCACCCATATGCTGCTCTATTCCACAGATGCCTACAACAGCTGGGGCTGGGCCAGGACTGAAGACAGGAGCCTTGAAATCAATCCATGCTTTCCACATGGGTGGGAGGACTTGAGTTGTCATCACTGTTCCCATGGGCTGAATTAGCACCTGAATGGTTAGGCTACACAACCACCCCTCCTCTGTATGTAAGGCTAAATAATATTCCACAGTGTGTATATCCCACCTTTTGTTTATCCTTTCACCCTTCATGGACAATTGTATTAGTTCCAGCTTTTGACTTTTGGGAGTAATCCTGCTTTGAATAATGCCACGGATATGGGTGTGTGCACATAGTTCTTCAAGACCCTGCCTTCAATTCTTTTATATATAATGCCCAAAATATCTGGAAGAGGAATTGCTGGTAGTTCTATTTGTCATTGTTTGAGTAACCGGTAGCTGTTTTCCATAGCAACTGCACCACTTTACGTTGCACCAGCTACACAATTTCTCCACATCCTGACCAACACTCCATTTTTTTTTTGTCAGTAGCCAACCTAAAGGGCATGAGGGTAGTAGAAGCTTAAAAACTTTCTCTCTTTATTCAGAGAGAAAGAAAGAGAGGCAGGTAAAAAGAGAGAGCTGCCACCTGCAGGCTTACTCCCCCAAAATGCCTACAACAGCCATGGGTGGCGTGGGACTGAAGCCAGGAGCTGGGGACTCAATCCAGGTCTTGCACATGGGTGGCAGGAACTCAAACACTGGAGCCATCACTACTCCCTCCCAGGCTCTGCACCAGTAAGAAGCTGGAGTCAGGAATCAGAGTGAAGTATCAAACCCAGGTACTCCGATGTGGACATAGGCATCTTAACCATAGACTACATGCTTATTCCCAGTGGTTCTGGCTTTCTATTTTCTTTTCTTTTCTTAAAATAGATTTATTTACTTGAGAGGCAGATTTACAGAGAGAGGTAGAGACAGAGAGAGAGGTCTTCTATCCACTGGTTCACTCCTCAAATGGCTGCAACAGCCAGAGCTCAGCCCATCTGAAGCCAAGAGGCAGGAGCTTCTTCCACGTCCCCATATGGTTACAGGGACCCAAGGTCTTGGGCCATCTTCTACTGCTTTCCTAGGCCACAGCAGAGAGCTGCATAGGAAGTGGAGCAGGCAGGACTTGAACCGGCATCCATATGGGATGTCGGCACCAGAGGTGGAGAATCAAGCTACTGCGCCACAGCGCTGGCCCTGTAGCTTTCTATTTTCACTCATGTGGTTTATCTTTCTTGCTTCTGTGTGGTCTAGAATGAAAAACAAAAAAAACTTTTGAATGTATTTTCTAGGAAAGATTATGAAATATCCTTAGTCATATTTACTACTATTTGGGGTGGTTGGGGAAAGAATAAGTGAATTGAGTTTCTGTTTCTCAGATGTTTACATCTTGTGGCGTACTTAAATCAAGATCTACACTAGATGTTGGGTGCCTTGGAAGAAGAAACGTCTGGTCCCACATATACTGGTGATGATGCATGAGTATGAGAAGGGAAGAGAGGTTGGAGCAAGCAGTGCCTGGAACACACTTCTCTCACACGCTCTTTCTTTTGCTGTTCCTCATTCTTTTCAGCGAAGGTCTTCTGAAATGGCCCAGTATAATAAAATGTGGCTCAAGGAGTCTTGTTTCTCAGATTTCTGCTACTAACTAGTTCTTGACAATAGCAAGAGTTCCTGACCCTTCTACTGCTTACCTGTTTCTGAGCTTTAAAAATATTCATGGATTCCATTGGCAGTATAAGGAAGTCTATTATGGGTGTCTTTTCAGAATAATATTTAAAACGTATAAAATATATAAGGCCACTACAGAAAGTTCATAGAAAATGTGTATTATGGGAAAATTTCCAGGATTTCAAATTTTTTGCTAGAAAATATTTTTGTCAAAAGGATTTACTAATTTATTTGATAAGCAGAGTGTTAGAGAGGGAGATTCAGAGACAAAGGCAGAGATCTTACATCTGTTGTTTCACTCCCTATGTGGCAGCGACAGCCAGGGCTGGGCCAGGCAGAAGCCAGGAGTAGAGACGTCATCCTATTCTCCCACCTAGTTGACAGGGACCTGAGCAATTGTGCCATCATGCCAAGTTTCCCCAGGCTCACTAGCAGGAAGCTGGATCAGAAGCGGAACAGAACTTAAACCAGCACTCTGAATTGGGGTGCTACGTCACAAGCAGCAGGTTAATCCCCTGCACCCCAATACCAGCTCCCCAAATAAACATCTTTTAATTCAATTTTTCCATGACTTTTTTTGTTGTTGTTGTTGTTGTTAGAGAAAGAGAGGGAGAGACACAGAGAGATTGGTCTTCCATCTGCTGGTTCACTCCCAAAATGGCTGCAAGGACTGAGCCTGGCCAGGCAGGATCCAGGAGCTTCCTTTGGGCTCCCCATGTAGGTGCAGGGGCCCAAGCACTTTGGGGCATCCTGTACTACCTTTTCAGGTGCATTATCAGGAAGCTGGATTGGAAGTAGAGCAGCCAGGACATGGACCAGAACCCAAATGGGATGTAGTTGCTGGTTGCTTAACCCACTATACTTCAGCGCCTGACCCCTTTATAACCGTTTTGAGGTATCCTTATATAGTATCATACAAGGAGACCAATTATATTGAAATATTCATGAATACATTAAGATACTTGTGATAAATGTAGTTATTAGCTTGCCAGAGGCCAAGATCTAAAGGCAGGTCTAGTGATAGTGACTTGGAAGTGATAAGAAATGTAAATGCTTTTTAAATAAATCTTTAGTACCTGTAACATGATATAAAAATACATGTATTGCTGATAGTGACACAATCACTATTCTAATTCTAATGCAGTGATTGTCTGAGTGAAGGAAGTGTTATCTTTCAGTTTCTGGTCAGAGAAAATAAAGGATTTTTTAAAAACAATGTGAGTTCGTGGCCACAATGCATGTTATTCACAGACTCCTGGGCACTGCATCAGATTAGAAGCTCTCTGGTTTCTCCACCAGCAGAGACACTGAAGTGTAGGCAAAGACTGAGCAGGTGGCCTGTGGAGATGGTCATGACACTGACGCTGGGGGCTGGCGTGAACAAGAGGATGGCATGTCCAAAGACTAACCTCTGTCTCTGGAGTCGCGTGGCCAGGAAGTGAGCAGAGACGTGCTGGATTTTCCTCACTTTTACCCAGTTCAGGAATAATAAATAGGGCCCTTCTCATCTGATAGTCTTAAAGTGGTTTTCTTTCCTAAAGATGGGGTTTTAATGAGCAGGGTGCGAGTATGAAGTTTGTGGGAAAATGGAACGGTGTTTATTTTGTTGCCAAAAAATGTTTGACACCCCCGCATTGTTTCTTCATAATTTGTATTTTCCCTGAACTTTTTGATGTTGTGAATAAGAGGAATGGCAAACAAAGTTTATCCTAACCCTTTGGGGAAAAATAAAGAAGCCGTTTCTTCTCACTACCTGCCTACCAGTGCAACTTCATATTTTCGGGACCAAGCAGGTTGATTGGATGAAAAAGGGAGAACTATGGATGTTTTTCAAGGCCATGTCACTTGCCTACCATAATAGCATCTCAGAGTGGTTTCTCACAGAGAAGCCTCTTTGGCTTGGCAGGAGCTATCTGGGAGCGTCTGTGTTAATCTGGGTACAGACTCTTCTCCTGATAGAATGGGGAGTCAAGTCCTGAAATTTGATTTGTCCATCTGCTTACGAGAGGCAATCCATGCACCCATAAGAGTGCTTTGCGCACGTGGGATGCTCTTGAGGGCGAAAGGTCCACTCCCAAATGAGAGCAGAAGCTGGAAGCATCGACTGTAAGCAGTTTTTCCTCCCGCGGCTGCTGCGTGGGTCAATATTTTCTATTGACTCCTCTAAGGTTTGCATCCAATTTTCTATCATGGTCGTTTATGCTAATTAGCATGAAATAAAATCATTGTAAATCATAACCCCTCAGGCACATTTTCCCCTCCTGTAATACTCGAGACCCCAGGATTCTGTTCAAAAGAGATGGAAAAAATAATCCATCATTTTTTAGTGATTCACAGGAGCTGAACACAGAATGAATAGCAAGAACTCTTTCCCTCCTTTCTTATCTTTGAGCTCTGTCTTATATTTTAATACTGAAATCTGTTGAAAAAGAAACCAGGTTTAAATTATGTAGTTACCTTTATTTGTAAGAATCCAAATATCTCAGGTTAAATATGGAAGGTAGGGTAACTATAATGAATTCTATTTTAATGTATTTACATGAGATTACTAAAAGTTATCCTCATCAGGAGGGTATGTTTAAGTAATTATTGTAAATTGTCAGTTATTGCTAGAAAATATATAAGAATATTTATTAACTATTTTTAATGATAAAAATCAGATAATTAGCATAGAAGACAGCAATTTTTTACTTTAATGTTGTGGTAAGATAGATGGCTTGACCACTGTTCACTTTTATTTGTAGTATGGAATGCACTGAAATATGTAGTGATTACAACAAAGTATAGTATGTCTGGACCAGTAGCTCCTATAGATGCTCTTTGTTCTCATTCAGTGAAGGCACTGTGCAGTAAAAGCAAAGGCAGCTCCAGCTGTATACCAGACCCCTGTGTACACCCACAGGTAGAGGTCTGAAGGGCCTAATGCATAAAGAAACCCCATTTAGCAATGGGATCTTAGGCATCGGTCTGGGATGCACGGTTGCTTCCAGCCATGGAAATGCACCAACGCTGGGAATTTCCTTCTGGTTTTCTTTCAACAAATCCAGATAAAGACTACACCTGCTGGTACTAAAAGGAGAAGCTCTGCATTCTCTATAAGGATTTTCAGTCTAAAAACAGGTTTGGGGATTGTTAATGAGCAGAGGTTGGATGAAGAAGGAATTGGTTGTCTTCTAGTCTGTTTTAAGCAGTTTTCATAGGGATCATCCTTGCTTTCCAGAAGCCACCCTTGGGGATAGGCTCTGTGGTTCTGACTTCTTCCATGGTTAAGAAGCTGTGCTTGGGGGCCAGTGTTGTGGTGCAGGGGTTAGGCTCCTGCCTCTGATGCCAGCTTCCTGTACTGGAGAGCCAGTTCAAGTCCTGGCTGCTCCACCTTCAGAACAGCTTCTTGTTAATGTGCCTAGGAAAGCAGCTGAGTGCTTGGACGCCTGCATCCATATGGGAGACCTACATGGTGTTCCTGGCTCCTGGCTTCCACCTGGGCCAGCCCTGGCCACTGTGGCCATTTGGGGAGTGAACAGCAAATAGATCTCTTTATTTCTCTTCTCTTTCTCTTTCAAATAAATGCTTAAACAAATTTATTTTTAAAACAAGTTATGCCTAAAGCAGGGGAGATTTTGCTTGGGAGATGAGGCTTGGCTTGTGGAAATGGCTGCAGTCTGCTCTCCATCCTTTGCATGTATTTGTTCATAATTCAGTAACATCAGTAAACACCTTCTGTGTGTTAGGCATGGTGCTGGGAAGGCCATGGAGAAGGAGACAGATGGTTTCCGTCTTCTCGAAACCTTACTGTTTTATGGGACTGCAGTGGGACTGGATGTGGAGACAGGAAGATGCAGAGCAGTAACAGGCACCGCTAGCATCACGTGAGATGACATGTCTGCTCTTATCCCTTCTTACCCATATCAGGATGTGGGTGAATCTGAGGGCTTTGAGAACATCCAAGGGACATAGCTGAGAAGTGGGCTGCCAAGCCATCGGTAAACTGTGTTGGTGGGTGAGAGGTCACTGACACATGAATGAGAATATTCCAGACAAAGCGATCGATAGCTAGCTGCACAAGAGTAAGCGTGGAGGAATAATTCCATTGGAGTGGTAAGTAGAGTCCTGGAGTTCACTCCAGGGGCAGAAGGAACCCGTGAAGGGCTTTGTGACAAGGTTTGCCCTTTGGCAAGATTGCTGTCGATAAAGGATGTGTTGGAGTTGGGCAGAGAGGAATCCGATTAGAGCATGTTTCACCAGACTGGGGGCGGACACGGTGATGATGCCGCAACCAGGCTAGTGGCCACGAGCGTAAAGGGAGACACTGGGAAGTGGAATCCATAGGAACAGATGCCTGATTGAATGATTCCGGTGAGGAGGAACAGAAGTGGAGGTTTGTGTGCTTATTTTCTACTTTAGACTGTTTAGGTACCAGTAACTGAAACTGGGGACGCAGGAACCAGGATAGGTTGGGTGAAGATACACACTTCCGTTTGGGACTCATTGAATTGGAGCTTCTGCTGGCACTCGAGTGGGGCTGGGGTGGGGTTGGATATGAGGCTCTAGATGGATCACAAGGAAGAGTTTTATGGTGGGATTCAGTTATTCACATAAAGATTGATGGAAGATTGATCTCTCTGTCTCTCTCTCTGTCTCTCTCTCTCTCTCTCACTGCCTCTGCTTCTCTGTAACTCTGCCTTTTCAATAAATAAATCTTAAAAAAAAAAGGTTGATTAAGAGTACCAAAGTTAGTGTTGCCGATTTCTCTTCTAAGAGCCTCAGCATTCGAGCCCGCTTAGATGGAGGACTGAATCTAATCTTCTGAGCCCTGTGTGTCCCCAAGAGAGATGTAGCTGGGGTTTGGGGAGATGACTTGCACATGGTTTAAGTAGTGTTTTCTAGGAAGGATAAGTGTAGAGCTATATACTTATATTTCTCATGGGCATATGTGTTTTGTTTTTCTTTGGAGTAGTGTTTGGGATTTAAACAGCTTTGATCATAGAAGGATCAGATAGCTATGCAAGTTTCATTGTACTGCTAACATTTTCCTTATGGTTCAAAATATATTGAGGGACTTTGCCATTTTGTATATTCATCTCTGAGAAAAAGGAAATAGGCTGGAAAGGGGTGATAGGAATTGAGTAAGAAATGGGGGTTGCAAAATTCTATGGCAAGGTGATTGAATTGTTTGATTGTTGAGTTTTACTTTTTTTCCCCACTTTATTTATTTAGTTTTTGTTTTTGTTTTGAAGAACAAACCGTTTTCTATTTAGGAAACCTCTGTGGGCACCCTGACTTCTGTGTCCATGAAGAAGAAAAGTGAGGTGGATAGGAACTGTAGAAGGAAAGCATGCTTCTTCATCAGGGGAAATATAAGCTCATTTTCTTAAGTGTAAAATTTCATTGTGAAATGGCTATCAGCATGCTTGGAAAGTTTATGCGATGTGTGGGTCTCTACCACGTTCAGTCTGACTAACCTGAAAACAAGATTCGTGCAGCATTTTTATACATTTTGAACTTCTTTGCATTACATGGTACAAAGTTTCATTAATGATTTTAAATTAAGAAAATGTGGATATGTTTTAATTTGAAATTTACCAAGACTTCACAGGATTCTGTGTTAAATGCTATGTGTATTTAGGAACATCAGGGGAATTGTAAGGCCAAATTCCAAACTAAATATATATTTTTATTTTCCAGGTATTTTGAATGCATGTGAATAAATATCACTCACATCCTTAGAAGTTTTCACTTAACAAATGATTTCCCAGAGCAATACCATGTAAAAGCTCTGTGGTTACTTTTAGTAGCACCAGGATGTGAGGCCTCTAGTCCATGTCTTCCTGGTGTACAGTCTCAGGGCACTGTCTGAGATGGCGAGGGTTGCTTTTCTTCTCCGCTTGGACTCACACCCAGTTAGTGCTGAGTAAGATCTCTGAGATGACCATCCGATGGCTGAGGGAGAGCTGTTGTAAAGTGGCATAGTCATCATTCTGGGTTTTGAAGAGGTAACTGCTGGTGGCAAAAATAGATCACCTGTATGACATTTTAACTCAGAAAATAAAACCTGTTCATTTATGTGAATCACCATTCCAGAGCTGTCCTGAGGCAAGTCAGCGTCCCAGGACTGATATTTGGAGCAAGACCTGTTTTGTAAAGAATGAGGTTATAGTTTTGAGCCCCTCCATTCTATTTTGTAATTTCGAGAGAGTGTGGTTTAGCTAAGCGTGGCCGCCATGCGAGCCTTTACATATCAGGAGTGCCTAATGTTTTCTAAACGTTCTGTGGTTCAGCAGCTTTCCTATCTTGGGTGTTGTGTCACTCTCTCACAATGTCTTCTTTTATAGAGCCTTGGGTGTCTCAATAGCTATATTCTTATTTAGTGTCTTAGTTCCGCAGAGCATTGTGTTAAAGAGGCCAAGGCCATGGGTGTTGATCCTGATTGCATGCCAATAAGCTGTACCAGTGATTTTTTTTTTTTCCCTGTAGCTTCAACCAGTGCTGACATTATTTGACTGTATTTTTTCAGAGTATGAATAATGCTGCCTAACTCACAAATTGTACTGGAAAAAGTAAAACTGATGTCCAATGGTTGGACTCATTCCATACAGGACAGAACTTTTTCCTACCCACAGGAAAGGTTTCACTGTCACCCACAGATGACCTCCCGTCAGAGTAAAATGTGCATCGACGCAGCAGACTTATGTAACTTCCTAGTAGGTACAGACCATTAGTCTCCATATTGCCACCTGTTTAGGTGCCGTCTACAGACTGATCAACTGGCAGCTCCCTGGCACTGGGCTTTTCCCCAAGTTGATGGCAGAGGAGGGTCATCTCTTGTCATTTCTTTAACCTGATTTATTGCCCTTGAATTTTTAAATAATAGCATATTTTTAGCTCTGTCTGGAGACTGAGAGCTCAGATCATTCAAGCATTGAACTTTGAACAAGGTGAAAAGATTGGCTGGGCCCTATTATCATAATGGATGGTGACTATTTGACATTTATAGTGGTATGCTCCATTTGCACAAAAATAAATGAATTTGTATTTAGAAATAATTTGCCAGGTTTTTTTTTTCCCCATCAAACTTAAAATAGAGTTTATTTGCATTCAAAGTTAAGTGCTGAAAAATTGCATGAGGATTTAGTGAAGATTCGTCAAGTATATGTTAATTGTTGCAACCCTGTTAAAACTGATTGCACTGATCTATTAGCCAGAGAAAGAGCAGGAGTCGCCTTATTCCCACATCCCCACCATCCGAGTTGGAAGTGCTTCTAAAGACAGGAACAGGTCTCTGACGTGACTTCCTATCAGTCCTGTGGACCTCACTAACTGCTGACTTGTTTATAGATCTGGATGCTGCTTTCCCTGCCGAGGCCGTTCTCACTCCAGCTTCTTTGGTGAGAGAACTGATTTGCACTGCTCCCTCAGGTGGAGAGCTCGGTCAGTGGTGTCCTTTGCCGCCCAGGATCTGTGTGGAAATGAGTCAGTGGAAAATTCACTTACTCATCGTGACCTACTTCTGTCACTGCTGTGGAAGGTGTGCTAATTTGTCAAAAGCTATCTGTTCCCGCCCTCTCAAAACTCTCACTCCGTGCTGCTTTAGCCTATAGATTCTTCTAGAATATTTACAGTTGGCTAAATCCTTCTGGAAATGATCTTTTGCACCTGTAATCCATTTTAGATTGAGCCCCTGGAGGCCAGGGGTGGAATTTGATTTTGCATAGCCTTCAGCACAGCCTGACACATAATCATGACTTCCTAATGAAGATTTAAGATTTTTAGGAGAAACTGTGAAATGATAATTGGCACTAATTTAAGAAAAGAGGATTTTCAAATTTTAATTTAATTTAATTTGTTTGAAAGAGAGGGAGAGAGAGAGAGAGAGATCTCCCATTCCCAGGGGTTCACTCCCGAGTTGCCCACAGCAACCACAACTAGGCTAGGCAGAACCTAGGAACCAGGAACTCCATTTGCGTTTCCCACATGGGTAGCAGGTACCCAAGTACTTAAACTATTTGCTGCCTCCAAGGGTGCATATAAGCAGGAATCTGGAGTTGGAAGTGGAATAGGGCTCAAACCCTGGTACTCAGATATCGGGTGTGGACCTATCAAGTGGTATCTTAAGTCTTTTGCCAAATGCCTTCCTAAGAAAGGATTTAAGAAAGATTAGGATTTATTATGACCAAATACTACTACCCCTATTTTCAGCAGAATTTTTCTTTTCTCATTTTTATTAGCTTAATCTTTCAGGTTATTGATTTATTCCACAAGATTTTATCACTTGTGCCTTTGTGCTAAGGATTGTATTAGGCTGCACAGGGAACAAAATAGATGCTTGAATACCATAAGCTCACAGATCCTAGTAGGAGAGCGATAAGAAATCATTGTAGAGTGAGACCCATTTGAAATACCATTCTGGCCGGCGCCGTGGCTCAACAGGCTAATCCTCCGCCTTGTGGCGCCGGCACACCGGGTTCTAGTCCCGGTTGGGGCACCGGATTTTATCCCGGTTGCCCCTCTTCCAGGCCAGCTCTCTGCTATGGCCCGGGAAGGCAGTGGAGGATGGCCCAAGTCTTTGGGCCCTGCACCCTCATGGGAGACCAGGAGAAGCACCTGGCTCCTGGCTTTGGATCAGCGCGATGAGCCGGCCGCAGCAGCCATTGGAGGGTGAACTAACGGCAAAAAAGAAAGACCTTTCTCTCTGTCTCTCTCTCACTATCCACTCTGCCTGTTAAAAAAAAAGAAAAGAAAAAAAAAAAGAAATACCATTCTGAATTTGGGAAAGTGTCAAGTATTCCACCCTGACATCAAAATAAGGGTTGCTTCTTACCTGGCTTTGTCCTTAGCATCAAAATCTTGTCGTCTGGATCAGAGGACTTATCTATTCTATACAGCCATATATGTTAGTATGTGGAATGGTTGTTTACCATAGTACTTATGCCAATGCTGAAAGATTTATTAATAACAAAACTCAAGCAAAAAATTATGTGTATTACATATTGTAAGCAGAAAAACAAATACACACTTACAGTAACTACAAATAACATACAGTAACTTGCTGATAGCTGTTTATTTCATGTCCAGTATTGTATGGACATGCAAGTAGCTACCATATTTATATGTATATGCACTTCAGTGCATGTTATTTAAGATTACTATTTTATGTTTTAGAATAATATATAAATATCTTTTACCCTGATCTAACCATGCTTACAAAGACTTCATAATTGGAAAGGTCTTAAAGTACATGTTTGGAAATAAATGATGAATAGAATTGCATCCCTTGGGAAACCCCTTTATTCATTTTTTAAACTTTATTTTTTTATAAGACATGCGCACATACACACACACACATACACAGATGGAGATCCCCTATCTGTTGTTTCACTCCCCAGATACCAACAACAGCCAGGGCTGGGCCAAAGCCAGGAGTCACTAACTCAATACAAGTCTCCCCAAGTGGGTGGCAGGGACTCAAGCACATGAGCTGTTACCTGTCCCCTCCCAGGGTGCACATTTCCAGGAAGCTGGAGTCAGGTGTGGAGCCAGGACTCAAACCCAGGCCCTCTGATGGGGGTTGCAGGTGTCCCCAGCCCTGTCCTAACTGCTGTGCCAACCCCACCCCCCTCCCCATCTCATTCTTGGCAGCTAATTAGTTCTTACGGTGAACAGTTCATCCTTAAAAAACACAGACTCTTGCTGACTTGATAGCAGTTTTTTTAAAAGTGGCAGCTCTTCACATTAAAATAACAAAATGGAATTTTGTACTCAACTTACTGATAAAGTTGTAAGCATTACTTTATTTGGGTCCTAATTTCTTTTTGCTTTTTTTTTTTAATGGATTGTTACAGATACCTCTCCTTTTTAAGGAGACTGCATAGAGGAAGAAAAAAAAGAGCCAGCCAGCTGGTTTGGCCTAGTGCACTGCAGCATAGGCAGTTTATATTCTAGAAAATGTTTTGTGCCTTTTGACCAAGAAGCAGAAGTACCTAGTCAGTCCTAAGTGAGCAGCCAATTCTAAAGCAGCAGAGCTTGTTTACATCAGTGAGGCAGCGTTCCAGACCTGAAGCCGTCGTGTAAGGTGCCCTATGAATATTGTCACGATAGAATGATCTAGGTGTTGCCATCTGATAAGCTGATTGACTTTGATTCCACTGTGGGAAGACCGTGTGTCTGTGTTTGTTTTCCTGTAATTGTCGCCTTTGCTTTTGCAACGACTTTCTATACTAAGTGAAGCAAGTTTCAAGGGAAAGTATCTGTTTATTGTCCAATAATATGGCCTTGTGAACCACATCTGTGTATGCCAGTGGTCTGAGGCAACTCAGAGGTTTGAGAACTCCATGCTTTTCCACTGCAGGTGTTTAACCTTGTTTATGTCTCTGGCCTCCAGTGAAAGAAGCCCTTCTTCACAACAGCTGACTCTACAGCAGACCGTGTTGCAAACAAGAGAGATTAGAGTGTGAGCCACTTGGCCAGAGACCTGAGCATGAAATCCTTATCGGACTTTGCACAATCTTTTCATTTAAAACAACTTACTGAAAAGGCTTATGGCTTTTGTTGTGTTGTCATCACCAGCCACACCTAGAGCATTCAGAATTGTTCCTTGGAGCTTATTCAGATGTTTTCTTCTAAGCTGCCTTTGTGTGAGGCCCTGACAGCCAACATGTCCTTTCTAGGCCTTGAACTCTGAACATGATTGAATTGCTCTGTGTCACCACAGACACAGCATTTCTATAATCTTTGGAGAAGGCTCAGGAAGGAAATGGTTGAGGGCCATGCTGGGAGGGAGACTGGTAGGCGTCTGGGTGGTGTGGAAGTGGGGGCTGTGTAACAGTGACTCCACGATCAGGAGGTTCTTGGATTTTCTGGTTCGAATTCAACTCTCCTGCTCCCCCTCCCATCCCATGGGTCTGTGGCCACAGGCTGCCCAGTGATCTTCCTGGAATGCCAAGCACTGCAGTGACATGACTGGGGGTAGGTCACTAACCCCAGGCCTGGGAGCTGGGCACGCTCTTCCTAGGGCATGGTGTGTGATCTAGTTAGAAGCAGCTTGGCAGCTTTCCGTTTTGTGCAAATTGAATGTGAGACCCCTGATAGTCTGATGCAATATGGTGATCACTGCCCAAATGTAAATCCAACAATTAAAGCTCCAAAAGGACTGAATGTATTTAACGACACAAGCTGGGAGGAGATGACCTCTGTACAGGTGTTCATTAGGCTCGCGGAGCAGGTTACGTCTGACACTGTAAAAACCGGTTGCTGTGTGTAGATATTCTAAAAGCATAAAGTCTTCATTTACAAGTGTACTCGTGTAACTCCCTTGTTAATTTCTCAACCAGGAAAAGAGACTCTCCTGTCTGTCTTTCCCTCTCTCTCTGTAACTCCGACTTTAAATTAAAAAAATAAATCTTAAAGAGAGATTCTCCTCTAGGAAGGCTGATACAGAGAGAGGCAGAGAGACTTCTTACCATACTCACTTTCAGATCTCTGCAATTCCAGCTGTACGCGGAGTGTTTTTGTTTTGTTTCTTGGCTTTGTTTGGTTCGTGGGTGTTTTTGCTTGTTTTGCTTTGCTGCATTTTAAGTAAAGGAGACCTTTTTCCCTAAGTTGACCAAACCTGACAGACTGCGGCTGTGTCTTCCCCTTGTCATTAATAACTATTAGAATGGGCCTGACCTGGCTTTGATCAGCGCTTCTGTGACACACAGCCAGCAGCCATTGGATTCTAATTAAAAGGGTAGAAACGATTCCGTCCATTAGCAAACTGTGTGGTCAACATTCTGTGCTTTGTTTCTGTTTCCGTGTTGTAAGTCAGGGTCCAAGGCAGTATGGGCTTTGGCTAAAACAAGGAAAGGACATGCAAGGGGCTTCACAAACTTTGTGAAGAAACAGAGTTGAATGATTTTTATTTTATTGCAAAAGATTTTGTTTTTTTTTTTTAAAGATTTATTTGAGAGGCAGAGTTAGAGAGAGAGAGAGAGAGAGAGGTGTCTTCCATCCACTGGTTTACTCCTCATATGGCTACAATGGCCGGAGCTGGACTGATTGGAAGCCAGGAGCCAGGAGCTTCTTCCAGGTCTCCCACACAGATGCAGGGGCCCACGGACTTGGGCCATCCTCCACTGCTTTCCCAGGCCATAGCAGAGAGCTGGATTGGAAGAGGAGCGGCCGGGACTTGAAGTGGTGCCCATATGGGATGGCCGTGCCACAGGTGCAGGCTTAACCTACTGTGCCACAGCGCCGGCCCCTGTCAAACACTGTGAAACCCCTGCGTATGCATAGGCTTCAAAAATTGTGTGGAAAATGGGTATCATGAAAATACTATTGTGGATTTCAAAAATATTTGCACCAAAATAAACTTATTTTTAAATTCTACCTTGCCACACGCTTTCTGAAGTACTCTTGTATGTGGAAGGGTCCCTGAGAAAGGCAGCTCTCTAATGTTCTGGGTTGCTGCTCAGTAGCTCAGGACTCTCTTGGTGTTGCTAAGCCTTGGGGTCTGATGTGCCAGGGTTTCTGCATTAGCTACTTGATGCCACCTTCATGCTATGATCAAGTGATGCAGAACCCAGGAATGACTCCCTGCTCATTGGAACTGCTAGTCCAAGCCCACATGAAATGATCTGGCCTATTCTCAGTTGGGATGGGGTGCTCTTGGATGCCTGTAGTGGACAGAGACATCTTTTTTTTTCTTTGAAGAGTTTTATTTATTTATTTGAAATACGGAGTAACAGAGAAAGGGCTTGGATCCACTGGTTCACTCCCCACATGGCCCTAAGCCAGGCCAAAGCCTCCTGATCTCCCACATGGGTGGTGGGGACCCAAGCACTTGGGCCATCAACTGCTTCCTTCCGAGGTGCATTAGCAAGAAGCTAGATTGGAAATGGAGCAGCCAGGGCTTGAGCTGGCATTCCGATGTGGGGTGCCAGGTGCTGCAAGCAGTGGCTTAATCTGCTTTGCTACAAAACCAGCCCCATCCCCGGAAACATTTTTTTAAAGATTTAATTTTTTTTTATTTGAAAGAGTTACAGAGAAATAGGAAGAGACACAGAGAGGGCTTTTCCATCCTCAGGTTCATTCCTCAAATGGCTGCAATGGCTGGGGCTATGTCAGGCTGAAGCCAGGATCTAGAAACTCCATCTGGTTTCCCATGTGGGTGACTGGGTCTCAAGTACTTCAGCCATCTTCTGCTGCCTTACCAGGCCAAGTAGCAGGCAGCTGGATTGGAAGTGGAGCAGCCAGGACTCTAACCAGTGCTCCACTATGGGGTGCTGGCACCATAGTTGGCAGCTTCACCCAGTGCATCACGATGCCGGTCCCATCCCCAGAAACATCCTTAACTGGCACTTAAAAAGCAAACGTTATCCTGCCTCCTCTATCCCCAAGCCTCACAGTTGCCTACCACTGCTGGGCCTGTTGTCTTCCACCTATTGGAGCCCTGCATTGGAATGGGGTGGCTGCAGATCTCGGTCCCTCACACAGGGAGCTTAGATATCACTGTCTGCCCTGCTCCCTGCTCAACTCCCAGGAGAGCTCGGCTCTGTCTCTGCGGCTCGGGCCGTTCCCCACAGGAGCAGCTCTCAGTAGGCTGTTTCCTCCCTAGGAGAGGGGCCTCGTGTGGGCTTGCCTTCCAACTTCTGCTTCCATTCTTGAAATCAGAATCCACTGAAGACTATCCAAGACACAGGGGCCCAGTAGAACATAAAGACTTCTTGGAATGGGGGAAAGAAAAAATACTTTCCGTTCTCTCCAGAAGGAAAAAAAAGACCACAAATGAACAGCTCATTTGATTATCCTGTTACAGGGTATGTTGTCGGAATCCTGGCTAAGGACTGTTTAAAAAGAAACCAGGTTTTCTCTATAAAGCACACCATTTTCCAGATTAAGAGGATACAGTACTCAGCATTACAACATGTTGGAAGGAAAAGCGTGAGCATGCGTATGTTGACACGCTATGTTCCTACCATTGAGAAGTAATCGCTGTGACCACTGATGGACATTGCCTTCCAGGTTGTTTTCTTTGATTCTGAATACTGTCACATCTTTTTTTTTTTTTTTTTTAAGATTTATCCATTTATTTGAAAGAGTTACAGAGAAGCAGAGGCAGAGAGAGAGGTCTTCCTTCCTCTGGTTCACTCTCCAGATGACTGCAACAGCCAGAGCTGCTCTGACCCGAAGCCAGGAGCCAGGAGCCTCTTCCGGGTCTCCCACGCAGGTGCAGTTGAGCCATCCTCCACTGCTTTCCCAGACCATAGTGGAGACCTGGATCGGAAGAGGAGCAGCCAAGAGTTGAACTGGTGCCCATATGGGATGCCGGCACTGCAGGCAGCGGCTTTACCCGCTGGCCCCAACTGTCACATCTTGCAGTGTTGGCACAGCTGAACTCCTTCATTCAGGTTTTTGGGAGATGGAGATTAATCATTTGTTTTCCATGATCCTTTGTTTTCTGTCATCTCTGAGAAAGAGGTGCGTGTAGAGGCAGGGACAGGCGAGTGATAAATTGGCTTGAGTAGAAACCAAAATCATCCACCCAGGATAGGCTGTTCATTCTGGAGGAGGTTGTTGAGTGATGTTAAGAAAAGAGGAGCCAGCGCCGTGGCTTAACAGGCTAATCCTCCGCCTTGCGGCGCCGGCACACCGGGTTCTAGTCCCGGTTGGGGCACCGGATTCTATCCTGGTTGCCCCTCTTCCAGGCCAGCTCTCTGCTGTGGCCAGGGAGTGCAGTGGAGGATGGCCCAAGTTCTTGGGCCCTGCACCCCATGGGAGACCAGGAGAAGCACCTGGCTCCTGCCATCGGATCAGTGTGGTGCGCCGGCCGCAGCGCGCCTACCGCGGCGGCCATTGGAGGGTGAACCAACGGCAAAAGGAAGACCTTTCTCTCTGTCTCTCTCTCTCACTGTCCACTCTGCCTGTCATAAAAAAAAAAAAAAAAAAAAAAGAAAAAAGAAAAGAGGAAAGGATGGAGCAGGACTGTGGGATGGCGGGTAAAGCAGGGACCCCACCTCCCACATCAGACTGCCTATCATCCTGTACCACCATCCAGCTTCCTGTTAACGCACCTGGGAAGCAGCAGATGATGGCCCAAGTACTTGGGTCCCTGCCACCCATGTTGGAATCCCCAGTGGAGTTCCTGGCTCCTGGCTTTAGCCTGGTTGTTGTGGGCATTTGGGGAGTGAAACAGCAGATGGGAGATCCTGTGTCTGTCTCTCCTTCTATTTCTGTCACTCTGCCTCCAAATAAATGAAAGTGAGTGAGTAGACATTAACAACAACAACAACAAGAGCATGGGAGTGGACAGAGAAGGAATTCTTGAGTCCCAGCTTCTGAGCTTACAGGTGGGCTGCCAGCCCTGAGCAGCTTCAGTCCATGCACCTCTTCAAACCGCTGCTTCTTCCCTCGGTTCTGACTTTTCCACCATCTAGTTTAGAGCAGTGTGACTCAGAGAACTCCGACTTATTGTGACGTAGATTGTAAAACGTGTATGTTGTGTTGAACACATGAACAACATTTAGAGGTCGTAATAACCAAACAGTGGGTTCTCCTAAGTTACCAACCAGTTTCCATTCCTGGAGCTTATGAAATTTTAAAAAACAATTTCAAAAATATTAAGGAAGCTGTTTTCTTCATTTCTATACAAATTGGTTAACTTTCTGGGATGAGATAGAGATTAGTCTTTTGGAGGTCAAATTACCGGAGAAGAAGGAGTAGAAAACCAATCAAAGTTCTTTCTCCGAGAAGTGTTTACAGTTGACACATGATGGATCCTGAAGCCGGTTGCAACAGTGGTGGCCGTGAGGATCTGGGGGATAGAATTACCATTTATAATTAATATATCATTCATTCTTCATGGCCACGGGGTACACACGTTGGTGGTTCTCCCTTCTTGTTTATTTTTTTTTTCCTTTGATCCAAGCTAGGACACGAACATTAATTGGTTCTGCTGGTGTTCTCCATGATTCTATCATGTGAAACAGTTACTTTATAAACAGAATTATGTGCTTTCTTTAACAATGCATTACAGATACACTCAGTAACCCCCAAGCACCTCTCCTGTCCCCACCTCCTCGCGCCCTTTCTTGTATTTCTCAGCCTTAAAAAAAATTCCTCCCTTGTTAAATATCTTTCCTTTCTCCAGCACTTATTTTTAAAAATGTCTTAACCTAAGATAGGAACACTTTGCTTACCTGGATATTGAAATCTTCCGTTAGCATTGGATTTCTAATTTAGATGGCTTATTTATCAACTGAGTTGATTTTTATCTGAGGTCTCTTTTTTTAACAAAAAGCATGGCTTACTCAGTTTCTGTCAAATCTTAGGTAGGCAGATTTTAATTTTTCTTAATTGATCTTTTTATCCCCCCAATTACACAGCGTTGCCTAACTCCAACAATGGAGCCATTTAAAAATGCAACGGAATCTTCCCCTTCCCAGATTTCCCGATTGCAAGCATATATGCCTGTCTCTTGGTCCTGCGGTGAGTCTTCCTCTTCGTTGGGCAAGAGACTCTAAAAAAATTGCTGTGGGATTTTTGGTAGAGTAATAATATTACTGGCACATCAGAAAAACTAGGTGAGTGACAGCAAGAAAACCAGCTCAATGACTTTATGGTTGCGGGGGTGGGGTGGGGGAGTGTCATTAACTTTGTTAAGAACTGTTTGTGGCCGGGTCATAGGAAGTCAGCATAACCCAGTACTTACTGCTCATTTCCTTTCCATTATTTTAAAATATTACCACTTTTAAATGCAAAAATAAATATTGAGGTATTGGCATGATTTCATTTTTGGTAAAATGAGAAATGATCTCTGGCTGTTTGTACTGAACATGAAAACATCAGTGTACTATGCATGAAGCAAACTAATAGTCTAAGATGTTTCTGTTCCTGTCCATATAATTCTGTGAGTTCAGAAACTCTGGTACCTGCTGTAACAGACAGTTACTGTCAGTAACATCTAAAAACCCAGGCCTTTCAAGAAAGATGCTTCACTTAAGAACATTGAGAATACTCTTTGTTATATAAAGGAGCCCTACAATTTTATGATTATACTCTGAATGAAAATATGATGTGACCTCAAAGCCAAAGAAAAGACTCACTTGGTGGCGATTAGCAGATTGTCTTTTCTTTTTTTTTTTTTTTTTTTTTTTTTTTAAGATTTATTTATTTGAGGCCGGCGCCGCGGCTCACTAGGCTAATCCTCCGCCTGCAGTGCCAGCACTCCGGGTTCTAGACCTGGTCCGGTTGCCAGTTCTGTCCTGGTTGCTCCTCTTCCAGTCCAGCTCTCTGCTGTGGCCCGGGAGTACTTGGGCCCTGCACCTGCATGGGAGACCAGGAGGAAGCACCTGGTTCCTGGCTTCGGATCGGCACAGTGCGCCAGCCATAGCGGCCATTTGCGGGGTGAACCAACGGGAGGAAGACCTTTCTCTCTGTCTCTCTCCCTCACTGTCTAACTCTGCCTGTCAAAAAAAGAAAAGAAAATATTCATTTATTTGAAAATCATAGTTACAGAGAGAAAGGAAGAGACAAAGAGATATCTTCCATTGGTTGGTGCACTCTCCAAATGGCCACAATGGCCAGGGCTGGGCCAGGAGAGAGTCAGAAGCCAGGAGCTTCTTCTGGGTCTCCCATGTTGGTGCAGAGACCCAAGCACTTGGGTCATTCCCTGTTTTCCCAGGTACATTAGCAGGAAGTTGGATCAGAAGTGGAGCAGCTGGGACTCAAACTGGTACCCATATGGGATGTCAGGGTTGCAGGCAGTGGTTTTACCTGCTACACCACAATGCCAGCCCCAGATTTTATTTTCAAGATGTATTTAGCCGCATTGTTGTTTACATATTATTTTGCCATTTTCATAAGATTTGGGGTCTATTTAAAAAAATAGTAAGGAGTAATCAATGGAAAATTCCACATGCCTTTCTATCATAGGATTAGTGATTTATTTTCAGCACGTTGCAATGTCCTGGTAGGCAATTTAATTTCATGTGAGCGAGTTACTCAGTCTCTTTTTCAATTTGGAAATCTTACACAGTAGGGTACCATCTCTCTCTGCTATTGAATTTCTACTTAGAAATGTTTCCATTCGAAGGTCAGGGATTCCATAACTTCAGTAAACAGGAATCCAGGGACACAATGAACAGGAACTCTCTGAGTCACTGCAGGGAACGCAGAGTGAGCTTAGGTTGGGTGTCTGCTGACTGTGGTGAGGAGGCGGAGTTGCTATGTTATCCTGCAGATCAGAGGACCAGCTGCCAGGCTACGGATGACTGAGGCCATCTCATTCAACAGAAGGCTGGGCCCATGAGAAAGAAGTGGCCATGCCCATGACAGGCCAGAAGAGCTCAAGGTGACGGACGCCAGAGTTGAACTTCTCCTTAGTCAGCCGAAGCCCTCTGTCTTCTGTGTGAATTCCTGCCTTAGTTTTAATTTGATGCTTTCTACACACAGACCCCTTTCATTCATGCTTAGAGTCTGGGGGCCTTTGGGGACCAAGAGAAGGGGGGAGATCCCAGACTAAAAAAATATCTTGAAAGAATCTTGCAACAGGAGAATACAAGATTTGGGGTCACAAGGTTGTAAGAATTGTAAATATATGGAGTTTATACCACTGAGTTTGCTTTCTTGGGAGCTAAATGACTCATAGATATTTCAATTTTCAAAATACTTATCTCTAATATAGTGAGTATACCTTATCCTCTGACTGGCTAACTTTGCATCCTAGTGCTTATTACAGTGTGGGCAGTTACTTCTTTTCTCCAGATCCACGCATACAAGAATACTGCACATCACAAATCTGATTTCTGTGCTCTCTTGAATTTGAGTCAGAGATCTAGAAACAGAGGAGCAAAAAAAAAAAAAAAAAAAAAAGGGCCACATTGAAGGGGACACGATCTAGATACTCGGATACGATTTTGAAATCCCCGAAGAAACAGTAGAACAAAACATTTGACACACATGTGAGTAAACAGAATTCCCTCCCAAGTTGTGTCTGGTGGCTGGACCAGCTGGTTTGAGCAGGGATCAGGAAGAAGTCCTGCTTGCCATGGGTACTCTGAGTGTTGTGTCATCTGCCTGTGGATCATGGAAGACACAGAGGAAGAGGGACTGTCCCAGTCATGTCTACATCACACTGTCAACAAGATCACTGAAAGATCTGTACACAAGTGTATTCCGTCATCGAAAGCCCCGCTTGGTGCCACTGAGGTGTGTGTCCGCTGGGCTCAGGCTCGCTGCCTCGGGAACACTTTACAGTCGAGTATAAAACTCCGTAACTTGACCCATCCCCTGTACCTGACCCTCAGGCTGTGGGCTCAGAAATCTGATTTGGTGGCTTTCTGAAAGCAACTCCATCTCCTAGGCATGAATTCCTGGTTATGAAGCCCAGAGGAGTTATGCTTGTGATTACAGTTCAGTTGCAAGGGTAACTACAGTAATTACTGGGCGTCAGCCCCCTCGAAGTCCTTAGCCCCTGCTTCGTAGAAAGTCTAGCAAAACCGTGAACAGCACAGGTTCTGAAGCGGACTGCCTGAGTTTGGATTCCAGTTGTCTCACGCATTAGCTGGGCCACCTTGGACAAGTTACTGAACTTCTCAGTTTTCACATTTGTAAAGATGTCGATCAGAATGCATCCTACTTGATTGGGGATTCTCATGAAATTTGAACCATCGCTTGGAGTGTGTTAAACACATTCAATACTAGCATTTGTTGCTAGTGTTATTGTTCTTGTACCTCAGTTTGGGCAGATGTCTCTGTGAACATACTCAGAAAGTTGTTTGGGGAATAGGAAAGCAGAACATGATGGAACAGAGCCTGTGAGTGATGAAAGGGTTTGGGATAAGCTGGGCTGATGCCTATGGTTTCGACGATTGATGGGAAACTCGGAGTCTGTTGCATGTTGGGCCACCTTGACTTTGTCAGTTTGAAGCTCTTGGCCAGTGATTGGGTGGATACTCTCAACAGGTGGTTCTGAGGCTTTTGTTTTTTCTGTGGTTCTGGAATCAAATCCCCTCTCATCTTCTCAGCACATTGTCTTTTTTTCTATAACTAGGTTAATTTTAACTTTACGGTCAATTCTTGCTGTCCCTAAGCCAGCCTTTTTGCTCTTACAGAATTAACCATTTTGATTTTAGAAGTTAATTCTGTGGATGCTGTTAGGCTTCCTGTTCTAAGACCCTTAAGGGAAAACCTTAGTATAACATTCCACGTATGATAGCATATGCATGAGACAAATGTGCGCAGGACAGAAAGACCAAATGTTTCATTTAGCTAGTTCATGTTTACAAGGCAGTATGATAGTGCCTTTGTATATATCATCTCACGGGATCTCCCCAAGGCCCCCTCTGCTAGGTAATATTCAGGTTCCCATTCTATAGATCAGTACATTGAGGCTTAGAAGGGTTGGAATTTAAAACCAGGTCTAGCAATGGAAAGTCCTTGTATTTCATGGATGCCTTTTCCCCAGGAAGAGCTAATTCATTGCTTCTAGAACAGAAGTATTTCTTCTTTTGTAAAATGTATTGATTATACATTCACACAAAAAAGCAGTTCAGCGTAATCCTTATGCCTGACACAGATTTCTAACTTTGTGTCTGGTGGTGGGAGCCACATGACTTCCTTTCCCCGACTGGGTTTTCTCTAATTGATTGTGCCACCTTGGCAAGTCTCTGCGTCAGCCTCCAGGCCCACAGTTCTGCTGCTCAGCTCATAAACGGCAACTGCGAGGAGCTCATTCATTACCCAGACTGAATGCTGAGCCACTCAAAGGCCAGCATCTTCTGGTATCTCCCCAGCCCTCCTGTTTGTAGCAACAGAATTGGCTCCTAGTGGCCAATTTCATCTTTGCAGAATGAGAGATGCAAATGGGCAGAAGAAAAGACATCTGCCAAGTTAATTAAAAGAAAACATTCCTTGACCTGTTTTTTTTTTCACCCTGTGCTTTCACGGAGGTGGGCGATTCTTGTCTCCTTTGAGGCCTACTTCCCTTTCATGTTGAAAACAAATAGTACCGGACTAAGTACTGAAGTGTGGGATAAACACACAACCCATTTTAATATCCATTTGGCGGTTTGCCTGTTGCTTCTCCATTTAGGAAACATTTTCTTCCAATTTTGCCCATTATCACAGCTCCGGCATTCCTGTCATTAACAGAATGTCATTTTGCAACATACTGAACTAGGAGCAACTAGCAACGAAATATACTGAACACAAAGCGACGGGCTTTGGGTCACGTGACTTCTCGAAGACAAGAACAAAGTGGAGCCCTGCTGCCGGCTCTGCGTGTTTGCGCTCCGACGGTGGAGGCACGTGGAACCATGGCGCCGGGGACAGTTCAGGTGCAGGCAGAGCGCTTCGCCAAGCTGCTCCAGGAATGTGACACGCGCGAGGGCCGAAAGGTGCTAAGCAGCCAGGCTGTGCTTCCCGGGCTGGAAAGGCGTGGCTGTTGCGCGTCCAGGAGGCACTCTGCGTCCCGGCAGTGAACTCCCCTCGCTCTCGTGGGTCAGGAAGGCGCAGTCTGAGTCCGTTGGACCAGAACGAAGGACCAGAGCTGCTTATTTTTATGGGTAGCATTTAGCTGCGTGGCTAAATTATACTCCGAGACAAAAATACATTCGCCAAATGTATTCTGTGTGTAGCAAGAACTTTACTTTCTCAGCGTGGAGAAGGCTGGAGTGGGTAAAATGATAGATTAGCTCCTCTGTCACATGAGGGGGCTTCAGCAAGTTCATGGGAGGGGTGGGCATTTTGTTCAGCAGTTCAGGTGCCGCTGGGAGCAGCCACATCCCATATGAGGATGCTTGGGCTTAAGGCCAGACCCCACTCCTGACCCAGCTCCACGCAAAGTGCACCCTGGGAGGCGGCCGGTGATGGCGCTGTTACTTGGTTCTATTACCCACATGGGGGTGCTAGGCAGTCCCAGACAGTTCCAGGTTCCTGGCTTCCGCCTTGCTCAGTCCTGGCTATTGTAGGAATTTGGGGAACAAACCGCCAATGGATGATCTCTCTCTCTCTCTCTGCCTTTCAAATAAAAATAAACAAATATATATTTTTCAAAGTATATAAATGTGTATTGTGAAAAACCATGCATGCATATAATTTTTTTTTGGCACTGAAAAAGCTTGTTTAATTTTGTTTTCTATGAACTTTTGGAAAATCATTATAAATATGCAAATAAGATTTGGGTGCATGAGGCCCAGGTTGAGATGCTCACATATTATTTTGGAGGACCTCGGTTCAACAACCTACCTCTAGCTCCTGACTCCAGTTTCCTGCTAATGCAGGCCCTGGGAGGCAGCCATGATGGCTTGAGTAATTGGGTTCCTACCACTCATGTGAGAGACTTGGATTGAGTCAGCCCAATTCCAACCACTGTAGGCATTTGGTAATTAAGCCAGTGGGTGGAAGATAGCTCTTCCTCTTTCTGTCTCACTGTCTCTCAAATTAAAAAAAAAAAAAAGAAAAGAAAAGAAAAAAGGAACATCTCTAGATCCAGCTTTCTAAAGCTTGTGACCATTCTCTTTTAAAAAAAAAAAATCTTTATTTATGTGAAAGGCAGCGCACAGAGGAGAGTGAGAGTGAAGGTGTGCTAGCTTCCATCTGCTGGTTTGCTCCCCCAAGTACCTGCAATAGTTGGGACTAGAATAGGCCCAAGCCAGGAGCCAAGAACTCCATCCAGATTTCCCACATGGTTGGCAGGTGCCCAACTACTTGGGCCATTTTCTTTCTGCCTTTCCAGGCTCTCCCAATAGAAAGTTGGATTGGAAGTGGAACATCCTGGACTTAGAATGGGCATAATGATTTGGGATTTAGGGGCCGGTGCTGTGGTGCAATGGGTTAACACCCTGGCCTGAAGCACCAGCATCCCATATTGAGACCCGACTGCTCCACTTCCAATCCAGCTCTCTGCTATGGCCTAGGAAAGCAGTAGAAGATGGCCCAAGTCCTTGGGCTCTTGCACCTGCGTGGGAGACCCAGAAGAAGGTCCTGACTTCTGCGCAGCTCCAGCTGTTGCGGCCAATTGGGGAGTGAACCAGCGGATGGAAAACCTCTCTCTCTCTCTCTCTCTGCCTCTCTGCCTCTCCTCTCTCTGTATAACTCTGACTTTTAAATAAATAAATAAATCTTAAAAAAATGATTTGGGATGTAGGTATAGCAATCAGTGGCCTAACCTAATGCACCATAATGCCTACCCTTGACCATCTCTTAAAAGCAATAAAATAGGAGATGAAGGAAGTACAAGGGAAATAAGTTAATAGTAAAACTTTGCTACGCTGTTTCCAAAAAGATCAAACATTATGTTTAAGCCATAAAATGCACTAGTTTAGAGCTGCCACTACTTTCTAAGGCCTTTTGAAGACTTACTTTATCACTGGTCACTTGAGAATAATCCAATGCCATTAAATTAAATTGATTTAAGGTCATTTTTATAGTAGGATGTTGAACTCAGTTTTCTACCACTAAGAAAAAGATGTCTCAAGTTATGACTTTGATCCATCCATAACTACTCTGCATTGAAGCTGAAACATGGGAGTTTAAAACCCAGGCAGCTTATGTCATGCACATCTCCCACCCTCACAACACACAGACACAGACACACACACACACACACACATGCAAAGTGGTTACAAAAACAAGAGTTTGAGTTTTGTTTATTTTTTTCTTAATTTCCCAGTACGTCTGTGGACTTCTCTTTGGTCCCTCAGGAGAACAGCCTTTTGGGCAACCGAAGCCTTGGGTGTTAGTCCCATAGATATATTTTTTTTTTATTTGACAGGTAGAGTTAGACAGTGAGAGAGAGACAGAGAGAAAGGTCTTCCTTCTGTTGGTTCACTCCCCAAATGGCAGCTACGGCCGGTGCTGCGCCAATCTGAAGCCAGGAGCCAGGTGCTTCCTCCTGGTCTCCCATGCGGGTGCAGGGCCCAAGCACTTGGGCCATCCTCTACTGCCTTCCTGGGCCATAGCAGAGAGCTGGACTGGAAGAGGACCAACCGGGACTAGAACCTAGTGCCCATAAGGGATGCCGGCGCCGCAGGCAGAGGGTTAACCAAGTGAGCCACGACGCTGGCCCCAGTCCCATAGATATTTGATACTGACCTTTCAACCGGTTAGAAACCAGCTCCAACTTGCCAGTCTCTCCCCTGACTTTCATTTTGCACTTTGGTTGCCCAGCCGGGGGTAGAGGCCCAGTCACATGACAGCCTTGCAGGATGAGTTGACCTCCGACTTTGGAAGGATTCCAAAGTCTTTTGGCCAGCATTAACCCTTGGGGCAGTTTCCCAAGTTACAGTGCGTGTCCTTCCGCTCTTTGACCAGGCATGATTACCTGGCCTTCCTTGCAGTCTTCCCACACTCTTCCTAACAGGGACACTCTTTATTGTGGTCTTTGATCTTTGCTCTTGTGCTAATCTTAAATCCAAAAAAATCCTCTCTGTCATTAATTCTCACAGCTCTTCAAGGCCTTCGTGTCAATAGATGGCCTGCCTTGAGGACTGAGGATTCCTGGGTTGTACCTGCAGGCTCAGTACCTCTTGTGATTCCTATAGCAGATAAAATACACCAAAGTATTGGCAGATACGGAAACATAGGCTCTTCTCATTTTAGTTACTTTTTTTAAAGAATATTTATTTATTTGAAAGGCAGAGTTATAGAGAGAGACAGGTAGTAACAGAGAGAGAGAGAGGTCTTCCATCCACTGGTTCACTCTCCAAATGGCAGCAACTGCTACAGCTGGGCCGACCCAAAGCAAGGAGCCAGGAGCTTCTTCTGGGTCTCTTACATGGGTGCAGGGGCCCAAGGACTTGGGCCATCTTCCACTGCTTTCCCAGGCCATAGCAGAGAGCTGAATCGGAAGAGGAGCAGCCGGGACTAGAACCGGCACCCATATGAGATGCCAGCGCTTCAGGCCTGGGCTTTAACCCGCTGTGCCACAGTGCCGGCCCCTCCTATCATTTTATTTTCTTTATTTTCCTTGGCATCCGAAAGGATTTAACGTTATATGACATATCACCATTATCTTCAAGAAATGCATCCCCCACTCCTAGATGATAATCTTCATGTGCAATCCCTGTTATTGGACAAATGAATGACCACAGAGTGGTCCTTGTCTGCCATGGTTCCTGTGGTGCAGCCTGGTGAGTGTTGGCCCCATAGTCTCATGCTAGCGATATGACACCAGAACTCATCATTTCAGCCACATGGAGATAGCTATGTCCAAATGTCCAGCTTTGCAAGAGCCCAAAAATGGGAGAGTATCTTAAAAAAAAAAGGTGTTTAAAAATGTGTGGCCTTTCAGAAGGCCATGAGGAAATGGAATTTGAAAAGATGCTTATTTTGGTGCAAAAGTTTCTTTGAAATCCATGTATCATTTTCCCCCATAATTCGCATTTATCATGAACTGTTTGAATACCTTCCACGTGCATGGATTTCAAAAATTTTGCACCCAAATAAAGTTATCATTGAATTCCATTTCTAGGAACCTTTTGAAGTCCTCCCATATTTGTGTCAACAGATCACTAAGATTAGGGGATTAAATGCTATGAAACAGATGGATAATTTGCAATGCATGGCATATACTGTAAAATTCTCATGTTTATTATTTATGACAATGTTTAACGTTTAATTAGAGATTTATTTTCTACTTTAGCCAGCAACAAATTCTTTGTATGGCTCTTCTACCTTCTGCTTTAAAATATAATTATCTTTTCATTTCTTTATACTTTACATACTTTGAGGATGTCTTCATTTTCTTATCTCCCAACAGTCCTTTGTACTCAGGAATATACACTCCATAAATATGTATGCTTTCCTAATATCTCTATGTCCAGTTATCTCTTCTTCTATGAAGGCAGAAAATGTGGGCTTATTTTAATGAACTAGACATATTTCTAAAAAGTACTGTAAAAGATGGTATCTGTATTTTCCAACTGCCATACCTCAAAAATTTTGAAGGCTTGGAGGTGTGTCCCTTTCTCTAGCTATGGAATGTAGCCCACTTTCGTTGTTCATGGTGGAAACAGCATAAGCAAACATTCATTTCTATTTTAATTAATGCCCTCAAAAGAGGATTTTTCTGCTAATGGAAAAGTTTAGTTCAGGTATCAAGCAAATAATATCAATAATTACATCATTACATCCCCTGGATAATCTTGAGCTGGGTTATTACATTGATACAGATATGCAAAAGCTTCAGCACTCGGGCTTGGGCGTCACCACAGCTTCAACATTTGCTATTTCTCCAGGTTTTTTTGGATGCTGTACAATAGAGTATGGAGTGGTATAATGCTTGCATTCAGTTCGGGGACCATTTTTGCTCAAATTTTACGTTTTCCTGATTTACTAGTTTGAAAGGCTGAGAGAGAAAGAAACAGAGACGGAACTCTCTCATCCCCTGGTTCACTCCCCCAAATGCCCACAACAACTGGGGATGGACCAGCCTAAAGCAAAAGCTGAGAACTTAGTCCAGGTCTCCCACATGGCTGGCAGAAACTCAGGTACTTGAGCCGTCAGCTTGGCTTCCTCCCACATTAGCAGGAGACTGGAATGATGAGCAAAGCTGGGACTCAAATCCAGGCAGACATCCGAGGTGACATCTTAACTGCTGAGCCGCATGCCTACCCCGTGAACTAATTTTTAAGATAAATACTGTGTTTGAAACCAGAATCACTGGAGAGGGGAGAAAGCATTCGGGATGCACATCAGCTTAACTTTCTAACGAGTATTCCTGCATTCTCCTTTGGCTGCTTCAATCTAACAGCCAGAATGATTATCTTAGAATGGATCAGAGTTTGTTTGAAACCTTCCCCTTGCTTCCCTTTTCTCTGACTAAGCAGCAAACTAAGTACCATGGCCTACAAGATCCCACATGTCTGCCTCGGCCATCTTTCTCCCTCTCCTGGCTTTCTCTGCAGCTCCTAGAATGTGTGCGCCCCAGGGCCTTTGCTTATGCTCCATGTGCACCTTCTTCCCTTCTGGACTTCACAAATACCACTTCCCCCTTGGGACCTTCCTGAGTAGTGATTTAAAACCATGGCTTTCCACACCTCCCTCCCTGTCCTACTTTCCAGTATTATTTTTTGTCTTTGCCCTTGCACTGTAACAATTGATTGTGTGTGTCATCTACTTCTCCAGAATGTAAGCCCCTTGAGGGCAGGGATTTTTTGTTTGTTGACAGTACTGCCTGCTCTGTCTCAGGCACTCAGAAAAGTACTCTGTTGAATTCGTGAAAGTCTGAAGGGAACTTTGATTCCTGGGCCATCCGGAGGACACCTGCAAGTACCTGACCTTCACATAGGTGGCAGGGCTTGTGTGCTGGAGGCAGAAATATGCTGCCTTCTAAGGGGGAGCAGGAATGTTCACCCAGCTTCTCGGCGTGGCCTAGTTGTGCTATTAAGGAAAAGCAGTAGAGATGCAGACATGAAGATGCCCAGGGAAAGGTTCCATTGATTTGCATGAGACAAGTGGTTATTTCTGGAAGAGGACAATAGAATGAAGGCAGAGACAGACATATGGGGAGGCAGCAATATGCAGGATCTGGGGAGAAATGTCCAAAGAAAATGTTAAGGAACATTTGCCTTCTGTTGTATCTTGGAGTTTTTCTTTCAAATGCAAGCTCTTATTAAAGACACTTTTCAAGGCTCTTGCCTTGATTTACAAATGCACAGGGCCCTGGATATTTAATGGCGCCAAGAAGAAAAAGAAGTGTCCATAGTATGTAATTTTAGTGCATTTAGAAATCTTACACTTTCCTTCAAATGAATAATCTAAGAAAGAAATGAATTAGACCCATATTTATGTTGCCATGGTTAAATCTCAAAAATATAATGTTGAATGGAAAAAAGTAAGTTATAGAATATCTGTAGTGTATACCCAGTGCTAAAGTATAATTTATCCAAAAGTCAAAAACATGACTGTCAGACAAATATGAAATGAATGTGTGTCAAAGAGTTTATTTAGCTTATTAATGAGAGCAGCAGTAACATGATCATGGATTCAAAGGAGATTTTTTAAAAACAGACGTGAATATATATGTACAATCAGGAATTATGAAACGAATTTGCCTATGAGGACAATGATTTAAACATCTCAGGTCATCTTTTTGTGGTGAGGATATCAATTGTGTCTGTCTGACAATTCATGCATATTACCTGGAGAAAAATCCTTCATTTTACTGCCAGTTTTGTACAGTTTAACTTCCTTCTTTACAGAGCCTCAGCATAACTTAACTCAAAGACAAATGAAATGTGCATATGTTTATAGAGTCAGATAATTCCCTAGGGATGTGTGTGTGTGTGTGTGGGGGGGGGGGGGTCCACTCCACAAAGCTTAGCATGCTACTCTAAGGAAATGTATTAACTACTTTTGCACAATTCAGATTTTTCTGATATATGATGCCACTAGTGAAAATGTAAGAGCACACACATATATTGTCCATGATATATGTATGTATGCAACAATACCAAGAAGAAATAGAAAAGCTACATGCTGCAATTCTATTAGTAGCCCATTTGGAGAGTAGAAAATATTATTGGTTTAGAAGTCAGAGTACATTTTATTCTATCTCTGTTTATATATTTTTCAAAAGATTGGAAACAGGGATGATAAATGATGTACTTGTTTATTCTAGGGTGGTGAGAATTGTTAAATTGTTTTTCTAGCTCTTTAAAATTCTTGGACCAAAAAGAAAAATCAAGTTCTGACTCTGTCTCTCATCTGATCCAACCCCTTCACTGTAAAGGTGTGGAAACAGAGGCTTACCTAGTTTCTTACATTTTTTTTTAAGTCAACAACACAATGGCTAGATGATTCCAGCTTCCTTTATTTCATTCTTATTATCCATTGAAGGAATATCCAAATGTTCAGATTCAGTTGAAGTATTAGGAAACAGTTAGCAGGTGTTCACAAATGCTAAAGCTTTGGTCTAGAATTGGTCTCCTGAGCAAATGGATCAACATTTTCATCAAAATGAAATAAGAATTACAGTTCCACCTTGCAGAACTCCTGGGGCTCTTCTTAGGCAGTTCAACATATATTTAATACCCCTTAATGGTTAATTGCATGTTATACTGATGTCACACTTTCAAGTCAGCTGTGAGTGTCAAAAAAAATTGCTGCTTTTGGGATTTTTTCCGTTGTGACTGTCTTGCTGTGATCAGACATGATCAGAATTCACGTCTCAAGGTGAAGGTAATTTAAAATTAAGCTTTATTTCATTCAGCTGCTCAGAACAATTGTAAAAGGCCACAGTGCCCTGGGCCTCCTAGATTCTAGAGACCTGATAGGGCATGGTTAGCAGTTTGCCAGGAGAAAGCCGACTGACACAGATGTAAAACATCTGTGGACAAGTCCTGCCCTGACTTGTAGTAGTGTAGGCAGAAATGGCCCAAAATGCATGCTCACCTACCCTACCCCCCATCTTTTTTTTTTATTTGACAGATAGAGTTAGACAGTGAGAGAGAGAAAGACAGCCCCCCCCCCCCATCTTAGTGCCTACATTTCCTGCTGTGCTCACCCCACATAGGCCAGACTTACAAGGGGACTTTTTCTTCCTAACAAATGGAAGGCACTGTTGAGGGTAATTGTAAGATTGAGAAGCTCCTGGTGAAACTGCATTGGTGGTGGTTGATAGTGATCTCAGATAGGAGCGGCCCCTATTTGATCCTCACCTTTTTGGCTAAGCAAAAACCATGCAAATAGCATATTCCGTGCAGGGACCTCTCCACCCAGCACCTGTCCAGCTGTGACCCTCTTATGCACACTGTTCTGTCCCTGCCTGCCTGCCTCCCAGCCCTCAGGGATCAGTCCTGCTCCCTCAAAAGTGCAATCATTGTCTTGTCTTCCCACCTTCCCACTCCCCTAAGAGCCCAGGCCCACAGTCAGTGGGGGAGCATTTCCTGCACCCAGCTTGTGGAAGGACTGTCCCTCAGTGCTTCCCATTTGTCCCTAAGAGGACGTTAACAGGGAGGAACCAAATGAGTGAGCTATTGACAAATGCTTGCTTGTGCTCATCAGCGGTTGTTTAGCTCTGCCGTGATGACAAGTGTCTCAATACGATTGTCTTCTCAGGCTAATTTATGATTTTGCAAGGAAAGACTCAGAGCCATTGTGTTGATGGGACAGGGGTGGACATCTTACAAATCCAGTGAACAGGCTTGGCGTGTTCTCCACAGGAAAAAAAAAGTCTTTCCATGTGTTGCTTCAACTGGAGAATGAACAAGAGGAGGAGGTGCTTTGTGGGACATGGGTTTCCTGCATTTGGTTCTCTGATCGGAGCATAGGCAAGGCGAATGGCTGCCATTAATTATTGAAGAATGAAGTTAAAAGGGTGCATTTGGGGATGAGTAAATGAAAGGGGTTCATAGCTTTTCTTAAGTTTCCTTTTGTGGTCCTGTGCCTGTGCCCCTAGGGCTGAAAACTGGAGATAACCCCATAATCTGAATGATTGGGTGAGGATGAACTGTAAACAAGAGATCACTGCTAGGAGAGACCCCTGTTCCTGGTTTACCTTGTGGGACATCCTCTGTTTTTCTCTCCGGTGACTCTGCATGAGCAAAAAGAAAACAAAAGGGAATCGACCTAAGTCTTGCATAGGGAAAGCACCTGTGTTTGGCCTAGGTGGAGATGGTGCCACCCTGTTGTCTCTGTGTTAAGTGAGGAGATGTGGTCACACACACTGGCCAGCCTGCCTCCCACTGGACACCATCGACATCTCCTTTCATGGGCACAAAGCCTGTGATATCCGAATGAATAAATAATGACGACACAAGTCAGCTCAGCATTTTGCACTGATGTTGTTGTTGAAGTGAGCCGTGCCAGGCGCTGTGGCAGTGTAGGCAGCAAGTACTCTAGTCCTGCCCACCTGGGGTTTTCTTAACTAAGTGCAGATTGCAGTTCATTTGTTGACAGTCAGGTCCTGTGACCATTGGTACCTGATGGCTGTCGGAGATACCAGTCAGCAGTATTGAGGTTAGATGATGGTCCCTCCTCTGCCTTGGAGAATTTATCTATGAAACGCTTCAGTAAGGTCCTCCGATGTTACAAAATGTTAGTGTACCAAAGTCTAGAGATTTCAAGGTTACGTGCCATGTGAAATGCCCATTAACCCTGAAGTATGTTAATGTACTTATTTGTAAAGATAGAGATTCCTTCTGTATACACATTGAAATCTGTCTTGCTCTGTGTTTTATAAATTCTGGCTTTACTCTGTTAGGAACCTTTTATTATTTCAAAGTTTCCTAATTGTTTATAGAAATTCCAGAAAGTTCCAAGTCTGTTATAGTTTGAATACTATCTCTAGCTTCACTTTGAAGACTGATAAAGAAGTTAGAGAAGATACTTTGAATTATGTATGGTGCTTCGATTGTTCTTAACATTTATCCATTAAGATAGTCCTCTGATTTTTTAAATAAAAACTCAGGAGTTTTATTTAGATATTTCTTTTTAAAGTTTTTAAATCGTTTTGTTTTTTGTTTTGAATTTAAATTGAATATTGTGCTCGTTGTTAAAGTGTTCGAGTGTTTGAGTCACTTTATTTTTCTTAGGAAAGGTCAGTTTTTCAAGGTTTTTTTTTTAAAGAAATATCATTTTCTGGGGTCGGCACTATGGCTTAGCTGGTAAAGCCGCCACCCACAGTGCTGGCATCCCATATGGGTGCTGGTTTGAGACTCGGCTACTTCACTTCCGATCCAGCTCTCTGCTGTGTCCTGGGAAAGCAGTGGAAGATGGCCCAAGTTTTTGGGCCCTGCAAGACCTGGAAGAGGTTCCTGGCTCCTGGCTCCTGGCTTCAGATCAGCCCAGCTCAGTTGGGGAATGAGCCAGTGGTTGCAAGAACCCTTTCTCTCTCTCTCTCTCTCTCTCTCTGCCTCTTCTATCTCTGTGTAACTCTGATGTTCAAATAAATGAATAAATCTTAAAAAAGGCAGACCTTTAAAAAAATCATTTTCTAAATTTTCCTTTATTTTTTTTTAACTTTTATTTAATGAATATAAATTTCCAAAGTACAGCTTATGGATTACAATGGCTTCCCCCCTCCCATAACTTCCCTCTCACCCGCAACCCTCCCCTTTCCTGTTCCCTCTCCCCTTCCATTCAAATCATGATTCATTTTCAATTCTCTTTATATACAGAAGATCAGTTTAGTATATATTAAGTAAAGATTTCAACAGTTTGCCCCCACATAGCAACACAAAGTGAAAAATATTGTTGGAGTACTAGTTATAGCATTAAATCATAATGTACAGCACATTAAGGACCGAGATCCTACATGATATTTTTTAATTGATTAATTTTCTATGCAATTTCCAATTTAAAACCAAGGTTTTTTTTTTTTTTTTCATTTTCAATTATCTTTATATACAGAAGACCGATTCAGTATATACTAAGTAAAGATTTCATCAGTTTGCACCCACACAGAAACACAAAGTGTAAAAATACTCTTTCAGTACTAGTTATAGCATTACTTCACTTGAAAGTCAGAGTTACACAGAGAGAGAAGGAGGGGCAGAGAGAGAGAGAGAGACAGACAGATACGTCTTCCATCTGCTGGTTTACTCTCCAATTGGCAGCAACGGCCGGAGCTGTGCCGATCCAAAAGCAGGAGCCAGGAGCTTCTTCTGGGTCTCCCACATGGGTGCAGGGGCCCAAGCACTTGGGCCATCTTCTACTGCTTTCCCAGGCCATAGCAGAGAGCTGGATCAGAAGTGGAGCAGCCAGGACTCGAACTGGCGACCATATGGGATGCTAGCACTGCAGGCGGCAGCTTTACCGCTACACCACATTGCCAGCTCCCTAAATTTTGCTTTTAAGAAAGTCATTCCTAGTTAATATATTTGTTAGGTTACTATTGATACACTTCCTTCTTAATTTCACTTATAGATATATAAATATTAGTAATTAAAATATATAGAAAATATGAATCAATGTAGATTAAGTAGTAAATGTGAAAAAGTGCAAATGGCCATTTTTATAATTAAGCTGAATTTCAGTTGTTTTGCTCAAATAAGTTTGCTGAGATTCCCAATATAAATGTGTCATTTTTAATTTTTTATTGACATCAGCAAGTTAATATATTAATATTCCTATATTAAAATGAAAGGAAACATAAACTTGAATTAACACTAAGTATATTACACAGCATCTTTTAAAAGCAATCTAACAATCTGATTATGTGATTGTGAATTTAATAGGTCTAATGTAGATCTTGACAGAAGAGTTGATAATATCACAACTCACCTTCATAGTTTAGTAGCAAGAGTCTATTCTTATTCAACTTCTTTAAGGCTGAGTAAACATGATCTTCATTGAACTCACAGATAATGCAAATAGATGTTGATTGGCCAGCATGGAAAGTAAAATGATGCAGCCCGAAGTGAAGGGATAATGAATGTGAGGATGTTGACAAATGATAATAAACAAACATCTAGGAGAGAGGTTTGGCTCTCGGGTCAATATGGCAGAAAGAAATTGGGTTTGGTTTTGAAATGCATTGTTTGAATATTTAGAAGCGTCCCTTTCAAAACTTTTATCTGAGCCCTGAAATATGTCAGCTCCCCATGCTTCCTGCAGAAGCCAGGTGAAACATTCCTGTCTGGGAACCTGGTATAAACGCAATCTTTCTGAATTAAGGAGGCATCGCAATAAACTCTTCTTGGTGCTTGAGGCCAGTAGTGGGACAGGAGGATGGTCACTGGGTACTGAATCTTATTCTAGGCGAATCAAATGGGCAAACTTGTTGGGCCTTATCCCCCTGTTCTAACTACTGTACGGAGAATAGAGAATGAAGTGGCAATCTGTATTGAAGAAAAGCAAATGAAGATGACCAACTTCCACTTTACTGTCAAATGGCTTGGTGTTTGCCATAGTCTTTCAAGGCTTGTTAATGTTCTGTTGAAGTCAAATTAGCCATTTTATAACTTCCTGTTAGCAGAAACAAGAAAAATGTAATTACTTGTGTCTACATGGAATAATTCATTTCTACTCACTAGGTGCTCCGGATAAAGCCTGTAGTTTGTATGCTTAGGAAAGAGAGACATCACTGCTATTCCCATATACCAGAATCCATTTTATTCCTCTGAAACATTCACCTTAATAAGAAATTGCAGTGTAGTGTACAAGATGAAAAATGAATGAGTGGTGAAATACATTTATCTTGGGCATCGGCTGTTCTATTAACAAAAGGCATGAATATGAAATTTATCTAAATAATTAGATTTTTAATTAGTGCATCATTGTAAGATTGATGTCACTGCGCCTCATTGCATGTAATTTTGTGTTAGAGATTTCATGTCAACAAAGATGCTACCTGTGGTTTGCTGATTTGAGTCCTTAATTTATCACCCCTGTGTATAGCATGTCGCATCTTTCCCGTCAGGGGCTGAAAGAAGGGATTTGATTATAGCTTCACTGGTGGTGAGGAATATTGATGGTGTTATGCTGTGTGAATGTATTAGAGTTCCTAATATTCAGGAATCACCCACCCTCAAATAAAAGTGAATACCTGGTAATCTGCAATACTTATGCTAACTGAGCAGGTGGGTTGTTCAGCCTAGTATATGTCTACTGTGAACATGCCTGAACAGTGTTGGTGCCCAGTTCTAAAATTTCACACTTTGCTTCTTTCCTTTTGACAGTTGCCGAACAAGCAACCGGAAAAGCTTGATAGGCAATGGACAGTCACAAGCATTGCCTCGACCGCACTCACCTCTCTCTGCTCATGCAGGTAACTGATTCCCTTTTCTTGGGTTTTGTTTTATTTCCTTGTTTGTTTGTTTGTTTGTTTTAATAATAACCGAGGCATTTTGAGACTTAGACATGTCTTTGCATCTTGGTTTTCCTGTGATTTTATCACCAAGTTCTTTCTGATAGGTTAACCCGGCCTTAGCCTCTGTTTGAGTGCTTGGTCTCTGAAATGTAGAATAACTTTTTAAACCTGGGATCTTCCTTAATTATTTTTCACCACTTTGTGATTTTTTTTTTTTAGATGACGTAAGACATGTTTCCACGTTAGGAATATCTTTGGGAAGTGCAGGAGTGGGTTAGTGTTAATTGTTCAGTGTGTTTCTCCCTGTAATTGAACTTGTATATGAGGATAGCTCAAAAACTTCATGAAAATGGGATTAAATTAAAAGTTCATGTTCATGCAAAAACTTTTGAAATCCATGTATGAGGAGTCTTCAAGAAGTTCATGAAAATGCATGTTAAGAGAAAATACCAGGATTTCCAAGTTGTTTCTATACACAAAGTTTAACTTTTAATTCCATTTTCCACCAATTTTTTGAGCTTCTTTGTTGTTGTATGATTATAGCCATTGTGGGAGTGCTGAGGATTCAAGAGATGAGGCCATTGACCTCAAGTACTTCATAGAATTGTAAGGAAAATAGAACTAAACTATGGGAGCTATGCAAAGAAGACTGCTTTGCATGCTTCCCCCCCCCCCAAAAAAAAAAAATCTATCCAAGGTGATGCAAAGAATAGAAGGACTAATTCCAATGAGCAACATGTGGGACGGAGAGGTTGAAGGAGCCGCTTGCTCAGGCTATGGACTGATGGGCAAGACTCTGGCAGGTAGAATAGGGCGCGGGAAAGGATTCCCATGGATGGCGATAGTGTAGGTTTTGTGTGCTTCACTGTACCAGAGAACATAGGCATGGAAAGGCCAATGAAGGTGAGGCTGTGGGGGGAGTTGTAAGGATTTGAAGAGGCTCTGTGTGATCGTGAGGGGTGATGGGGAAGGATGTGCAGTTAGCTCAGTCTCCTTGGTCCTCCGTGCACATTCAGTTTGACACTCATGGGCTTTCAGGTGACCTTAATTTCCTATTCAAATGCCAGGTTGGCATCTGCCCCATAAGGCAGTCCTTGTGGTCAGTGGCCTCTCTCACATGGAGAGTGAGAGTTGTTAGATGTTTGGAGAGAAGGGAGACAGAGAGGCGGGTGCTCCATAGAAATGAAAATTTAATTTTTCCAGTGTAATACAGAAATGTTGGTAAAGGAAACAGGATAAATTGGTAAAGTTGTGATACTGTAAGATGAGCACTCAGATCCAGAAATGTCTGTCCCTGGTAAAGCCTCAGACAAGCTCCGTATACAGAACGACGCGTTCTGGGCTGCTCGTAGCTCATTCATGATGGATGGACATTTGAAACAACCTAAAAAAAATGTCCATCCACTGGAAAATGGATGAGTTGGGACATAGCTCATGAAAAACACTAGTGCAGCCCATGTCTGTGTGGTTGAAACGAAGAGTATTGGGCAATAAAAGCAAGTCACAAAAGAATATTGCTTAAACCACTCATACACAGTTAACATGCTGCCGCATGTGATATTTGTGTAGGGATATAAGTGTATTATATGTGTTATAGTTACATTCTTATTTTATAAAATGATCTACTTATTTGAAAGGCAAGGTGACAGAGAGAGGGGAAAGAAAGAGAAATAACGATTTTTCCATTTATAGATCACTCTTTAAATCCCTCAATAAGCCAAGAGCCTAGAATTTTATTATGGTTTCCTACATGGTGGCAGTGACTCAACTATTGGGCTGTCACTCACTTCCTCTCTTGTGCATTAACAAGAAGCTGGATCAGAAGTACAGAGTAGCCAGACTTGAATCAGGCACTGATATCAGATGTGGGCATCCCGGGCTGCAGCTTAACTTGCTGTTCCTCGACACCTACCCCTACAACTATATTCTATATATTATATTCATTGTATAATACATATTAACTATGTGAAGACGCTTCAGAAACCTTGAAAGAAACTGGAATTAAAAGAGAGTGCAGGGGGCCAACACTTTGGCATGGTGGGTAAAGCCGCTGCCTGCAGTGCCGGCATCCCAAATGGGCACCAATTCAAGTCCTGGCTGCTTCACTTCTGATCCAGCTCTCTGTTATGGCCTGGGAAAGCAGTGAAAAATGGCCCAAGTCCTTGGGCCCCTGAACCCACATAGGAGACCCAGAAGAAGCTCCTGGCTTCAGATCGGTCCAGCTTTGCTATTGCAGTCATTTGGGGAATGAACCAGCAGATGGAAGACTTTCTCTCTCTCTTTCTCTGTCTCTGTCTCTCTTTCTCTCTGCCTCTGACTCTCCATAACTCTGACTTTCAAATAAATAATCTTTTTTTTAAAAAAAGAGAGTGCAGATTTTCTTTGAAATTGTTGAAGTCCCCTCCTATGTTTGTGATAAGCTCTAAAGGAAGCCATGGCAGTATTAAAGACCAAGTTCAATTTCAATATGGTAGTTACTTCTGAAAGCATGAGGGGAATGTAGCTGGGAGACAGGAAAACAGTTCACAATATTTCCAAAGCAGTGTGATGAGTACACAGTTATTTATATTATAAACATTGATACTCTTGAGACTTACATCATTGACATAATAGCAAAAGCCCACAGAGACTTAGGCAAGGCCAAATACTTACTTGGGAGCTGGCATTTTATCTTTCTAAAGATCTGTCATCCTCCAGCAGTCAACGCAGTTGCCTGGCAGTGAATATGAGTATGAATGGCTTTCAGAAATTGTTTGCATCAATATCCACTCATCTTTTAATTGTATTTTCCATGAATCCTTTGAAATGCCCTCACGCTAGATGCTAAGTGATGGGTGAATTGTGGTTTTGTTTTTTTTTTTACATATAGTAGTGATTTTGAAAATCGAATCTTAGTCCTCATTGCAGTGTTTTGCAGTAATTTCAGCATACTTTATGTGCCCGTTGATTAGTCTTTTATTACTGTGATTTTCTGCAGTTCCAATATTGAGAAGAGAGAAACTGTGGTTGAGACTGTAGTGGTCTTTTTAATTATGTTTCTTTCTTCTGTGTGGGTGTAGCTTGACTTCTTCCTCCTTCAACGTGAATGCTTGAATTTAATCGGAGGAAGGGCAAACAGAAGCATGTTGTCCTGGTGCTGGAGTGCATTTGTCTTAATGTCCTGGAGCCAACAGGTTGCTTCTCACTCGGAGGCCAGAGACATCTGTCAGACTTTGTGAGCAGTGGCATTTATCACAGTCTAATAGGTTCCTATCTCTACATAAAAAAGAAGAAAATGGAAATTAAATAAAGGCCCAGTCCTGGTGTCTCCGTCCTATGCAAAGCCTTTTCACTCAGCCTTCCTTTCACCCCTCCCGCTCTGTCGCTGTTCCTTATTCTGTGTGAGATACTCAGAGTGCCCGGTGGGGATGCCTAGATGGCTCCATGAAAGACAAAAGAAGGCAAAACCGCCATCTCTCAGCACTTGTTATCCTAAAAGATAAAGTGGACGTTCTGTGTTCTGCAGGGAGGGATTATGGGAGCCAGGCCTCTCACTGCTGGCCCGAGGACCGGGTCCCCAGATGAATCAGCAGAGCTGGAGACTCTGACTTGTGTGTGTCTGTCCCTGCTGCTCTGAGAACAGATTGGCATCGTGTCCTGTGTCAGAGCTTCAGAAACAAGATACTTTGTGGAAAGGCAGGGATTCCTAACAGTGAATAGAACAGTCTCATTAAAAAAAAAAAAAAAAAAGAAGAAGAAGAAGAAGGAAGGTAGACAATTGGAGGCTCCTGCTAGTTCTAGGAAGATTCTAGGCATGAAATACAACCCAGAAATCCCCAAGGAAAAGACTAACCTATCTCTTCTAAAATGAAAATTTCTGTATAATAGACAAAATCAGAAGAAACAAAGTGTGAAAATTTTTTGTGTCCATAACTGATTGCCCTAATTTATAAGGAGCTTGTGTGAGTTGACACGAAGCAGTGAATGAACTACAATAGGAAAATGGGGAAAAGGTACAGTTAACATGTCTTAAAAAATGGCCAACAAAGCATAAAGTGGTATTTCACTGCAGTCGTAAGAGATACGTGTACCAAGATAATGAGATAGCATATTCAGTTGCATATTGTCAAAATTATTTTGTTTACTTATATATATTTTAAATATTTATGTATTTGAAGAGCCGATGGTAGAGAAGGGGAAAACAGAAGATTTTCCATCTGCTGGTTCTCTCCTCAAATGGCTGCAACAGCCAGGGCTTGACCAGGCCAAAGCCAGGAGTCTGGAACTGTATCTGGGCCTCCGACATGGGTGGCAGAGGCCCAGGCACTTAGATTATCTTCTGATGCTTTTCTAGGCACATTAACAGGGAACTGGATCAGAAGCAGAGTAGCTGGGAATTGAACTCCGATATGGGATGCAGCATAGCCGGCATCAGCTTAACCTGCTGAGCCACAGACCGGCCCCATCTCAATTATTTTTAAAGGTTTATTTATTTATTTGAAAGGCAGAGTTACAGATACGCAGAGGCAGAGAGAGAGAGAGAGGTCTTCCATCCGCTGGTTCACTCCCCAAATGGCCACAACAGCCGGAGTTGAGCTGATCTGGAACCAGGAGCCAGGAGCTTCTTCTAAGTCTCCCATGGAAGTGCCATCAGCCTTAACATGAAAATAAAAAAAGTTCAGCATGAATATAGGCAAGGGCTATAAACAATAAGGAAATGAAAAGATGTCAATTTTACTCTTACAGTAAATTTTAAAGTAATTACAAATCATTAAGGCTAAATTAGTACATCCTTCTTAACAATTTGAAAAAGACGTAGTTTAACAAAACACAATATTTTGCAGCCATATACTGATACACATAGACATTTCTTCCTTTTTCTGTTTTGCTTTTTTTTTTTTAATTTTAGCTCCCAATTTTGTTGGAGTACATGCAATATTTGTCTTTTTGTGTCTGGCTCTTTTCACTCAACATGATGTTCTCCACTTGGGTCCATTTTGATGCAATTCAGTTTGCATAACTGAATGATGTTCTATTGTGTGAATTCCATTCGCATTATCTTGATCCACTCATCAATGATGGACACCTTGCCTGATTCCATATCGGCTACTGTGAACAGTGCTGTTGTAAGCATGGTGGTACAGGTATTTCTTTGATACAATGTGTTCATGTCTTTTGGGCATATACCCAGTGGTGGCATTGCTGCATCCTATGGCAAGTGTATTTCTCGTTTTTTAAGGACTCTCCATACTGGTTTCCACAGTGGCTGCGCCCCCAACAAGGGGGCAAGAATCTTGAGGAGTCCACCTTTAGCGTTTTGCCTGCTGCGATACCACTTCCATGTTACACTGTGAGTCAAATATGGGAAAGTGTGAGCTCTGAGAGAGACCCTCAAAGAGGCTGAGCCACAGACTAGGTGCAGATAAATAACGGGGGCCCAATGGCCCCAGCTTTTACAGTCCTACAGTAGCAAAGTACCTGTGCTTTTATATCTTCTATCGGATTTCTTCCGTTTGGGTTGTTGTGTGCAGCTGCTGTGGAGTTTCGTCTCTGTAGCAAGGCTGGTCTTGCTGTAAGAGCTGCCTGCTCTGAAATCCTGGCTTCCCTTCCTCTGTTGTGCTTGACAAGTTGAATGTCAGTGATGTGTTGCTTTACCTTCTTGTACTTATAGCCGTCAGGACAGGGCAAGGGTTTTCCCAAGCAGTGAGCAAGTTTTTCAGCACAAGCGCCTTTCTGAATCCATCCTTAGCTTTATAGGCTAGCAAGGGGGAAATTGTAAGCCAAGCAGGTGTTCGAACAGCTTCCTTCCGCTGCCCAGGGTTTGACTATACACATAGCTTTCTGCTCCCACATTTGTAGTACCGTCTGGGAGACTGTTACTTATATTAGTTTGCCAGTGAGTGCAACTTAGTCGATAGACATGAATGCTCTTTTAGATAGCAGTGAAAGATTTCTCCTTAGGTAAAGGAAGGAGACTGGGAACATAGCCCTGAGTATAATCATGCCTTCATTTCATTTATTTTGTGAATTTCATTCAAAAGTCTGCAGCAAGCTTTTGGTACTTGAAATATTATTTACCAATCAGTTTGAACCTGCTTCATGGATTTGTAATAAAAATGTTTGCCTGGCAAGGCAGTGACCTCCTTTGGCTTCACGGATATCCTGATACCACTGCCATTGCCTTTCTTCTGTTTGGGTAGTTGGAAGAAGCAAGATTGTGTGTCCTCAGGGTCATAGCTGTTAATGGATAAGAATTAAGTTTTCTTATAATCAATCACTCATTCCTTAAAATGATAGAAGCTTTCTTTTCTACCCTGGAAGTATTTTTGACATAATCATTGCCATATTTTCCCCCTCAACAAAATCAGCTTTAAACGTATCAAACCTTGTCTTGGGTCCAGAGCACCTTGAGGTCCTTGTGCTTTCATCGCTGTTGGTTGAAATGGGCAAGTCAGATGCCCGTATAGGCTTCCATAGCAGGTCCTCGGGGGAGCACCACGTTGCCATCAGCTTATTTTGCTGAAAACTTCTACAGGCCCGGAGATCAGATTTCTTAATCTAGTGTGTGTGCCAAAACTATATCATTTCACAATGCATCTGTTCTGTGATTTCAAGGATTTCATAAATCAGTTTCTCTGAATTATGGAGAATACTTGCTTTCTATTCCATGCTGCGTTCACAGCTTTCTTTTGTTCAATTCTTAGCCTTTTGTATAATTGCCAGTTGTTGGGCTTGAGTAATGACACATCTTGCCCTTCCTGCTTAAGGAAAAGAATGATAAAATCAGACGGGCTGACGTCAGTCAGTGTTTTCCTGGTTTGGGGTATTGCTTTGTGTTGAATAACTAATCGGGTGTACATAACAGCATCATATTGGTCCTTGTCAATTCCTTTATGCAGATTGAACTGCTCTGTGACTTGAATTGACCATTTTAGTCCTTTGAGAGGACTGTATTGTTTACATGGAATCTATTCCTAATAATTCAATTACTGACATCTTTCATATTTCCTCTAATCTGAGTCTAGGAGAATTTAACCACAATGGCCTTTGGTTGACCTTTTTTATTCTCTCCTTCATTGTAAATTAAAGTTATTGGAAGCTGACCCCTATGTTAATTTTTAAGTTCACACGTGTTAATAAAATTGGTTCAGCTCTTTTGTTTGTTTTAGACATGGTCTCCTGGTGGCCACTGAGGAAGACTTTACTCCCTGTCCCTTGGGAAGGACCCTTCATTGTGTTTTGTCTTTTTTTTTTAAAGATTTATTTATTTTTATTTTGAAAAGCAGAGTTAGAAGGAGAGACAGAGAGAGAGAGAGATCTTCCATCTACTGGTCCATTCTTGCAATGGTCAGGGCTGGGCTAGGCTGAAGCCAGGAGCCAGGAGCTTCTTCTGGGTCTTCCATGTGGATTGTAGGGGTCCAAGCACTGGGGCCATCTTTTGCTGCTTTTTCTCAGGCACATTAGCTGGGAGCTGGATTGGAAGCAGTGCAGCCAGGATGTGAACCGGTGCCCATATGGGATGCCAATGTTGCAGGTAGCAGCTTGATCCACTGTACCACAACACCAACCCCTTGTTGTTTTAATCAAAATTTTACAGCATGTTGTGGGCATGTGAGTTTGTGTATCTACTGTGGATTTTCTTTCACTAAATTTGGTTGCTGAAATGAAGTTTAGATCTTAATTACTTGTTTTCCATGTTAGAATCAACAGTATGTAGTGACCTGATATGGGGTGAGAGCGTTGATCAGAGGTGGCCTCACATATCGTGCTGAGAACAGGCAAAGTGAGAGCGCATTTCCCAGGGTGGAGGAGGCACTAAAAGCAGCCAAGGCAGCATTGAAGAATTCCTTTTGCTGCACATTGAGTTTATCAAACAACCAAGTGATGTATGTCGACATTTGTCATCTAGGTGTGAAACCCAGACCTGGAGGCTGTTGGCAATGTCACTTGAGAAGCCAGTCATTTATGGACAATATGGAATATAAAGCCTTAGGAGTGGAGAAATCATTGAAGAGGGAAAGCTTTTTTTAAAGATTTATTTATTTATCTTAAAGACAGAGATACGGAGAGAAGGAGAGAGAGGGATAGAGAGAGATCTTCCATCCACTGATTCACTCACCAAATGGCCTCAATAGCCAGAGCTGAGCCCATCAGAAGCCGGTAGCCACAAGTTTCATCCGGGTCTTCCATGAGTGTGCATGGGCCCAAACCCTCAGGCCATCTTTCCACTTCTTTCCCAGGTGCGTTAGCTGGGAGCTGGATTGGAAGTGAGTGGCCAGGACTTGAACCAGTGACCGTATGGGATGCCCACACTGTAGGCTGTGCCTTCACCCACTACACCACAGCGGCGGCCCAAAAGGAGAAAGTGTGAAGTGAGAACAAGGAAGACCTAGAATGTGCCTGTTGGGCCAACAGTGCCAGGCCAACGGGAGCCTGGGAAGCAGGGGGAGGGAGGAGAGGATAGTGCCATAGGACCAGAGAGGCTGACGTCCCCGAGGAAAGCAGTGGGAGGTGCTTTTTTTATTTTTTAAATCGTATCACGCTGTCCCTTTTGGTCTTCTGTGAACTCCTGCGGGAAATCTCACTCATGCTTGTGAATCAGTAAGCACCTGTTTATAGAGCAATGCTTATAGCTTTATTTTACGCTTAAGACCAGAAAGATAGCTTATGCCCTACTGTAAGGGCAAAGTGTGCTTTCCTCTAAGGAAGGAATCCTCTTAAATGCCGAGGTACGGACGAGGCCTCACATGTACATCATCTTAGTGATTTTGCAAGTCACTTTAACAAATCTTTCATCCACTCGCCCATAGTACGATCTGTTTCCGCATTGCTGAAAGCTGAGAGGGAGCAATTGCCTTTCAAATTGTTGAATAATTGAGTTGCTGGAGTGTTTCTGATACACAAACCTCCCCAGCCCACATCTCACATCCCAGGCAAACATCTCAGCCACAGAAATCCGCAACTTTCTGTTTTTGAAGGAAAATGGACAACGGGGATTCTTGAGGTTAATTTTTCTCTGAAAAAGGAGATTCTTTTAAATTTTGGAGGGAAAGAATTCTTAGGAAACTAGAGTCTTAGAGCAGCTGATTTTATTTAAAGCTATTAAGATAGAATCTTTGTAATTTCAGATTTTGTAAAATATAACAACTGAAATTAAAATGATTCGTCAATTGTGTCTACTTTTGGATTAGGCTTTTTCAGATTTACATCTTATAGTGTGATAATTCTATGTTTGTTTTTTAAGATTATTTATTTGAAAGGCAGAATTACAGAGAGGCAGAGGCAGAGAGAGAGGTCTTCCATCTGCTGGTTCGCTCCCCAAATGGCTGCAATGGCCGGAGCTGGGCCAATCCAAAGCCAGGAGCCAGGAGCTTCTTCCAGGACTCCCATGTGGGTACAGGGGCCCAAGCACTTAGGCTATCTTCCACTGCTTTCCCAGGCCATAGTAGAGAGCCAGATCAGAAGTGGAGCAGCCAGGACTCGAGCCACGCCCATATGGGATGCCTGCACTGCAGGTGGTGACTTTACCAGCTGTGTCACAGCGCTGGCCTCCAATGTTTGCTTAAAAAAAAGTCTAACTAATGGCCGGCGCCATGGCTTAACAGGCTAATCCTCCGCCTTGCGGTGCCGGCACACCAGATTCTAGTCCCGGTTGGGGCGCCAGATTCTATCCCGGTTGCCCCTCTTCCAGGCCAGCTCTCTGCTATGGCCCGGGAAGGCAGTGGAGGATGGCCCAAGTCCTTGGGCCCTGCACCCGCATGGGAGACCAGGAGAAGCACCTGGCTCCTGGCTTTGGATCAGCACGATGCACCGGCCGCAGTGGCCATTGGAGGGTGAACCAACGGCAAAAAGGAAGACCTTTCTCTCTCTCTCTCTCTCTCACTATCCACTCTGCCTGTCAAAAAAAAAAAAAAAAAAAAAAAAAGAAGAAGGAAAAATCAGTCTTAGGGCCAGGGCTGTGGCATAGCAGATAAAGCCAACACCTGCAATGCCGGCATCCCATGTGGATGCTGGTTTGTGTCCCAGCTACTCCACTTCCTATCTAGCTCCCTGCTAAAGCAAAGGAAGATGGCCCAAGTGCTTGGGCCCCTGCTGCCCATGTGGGAGGTCTGGAAGAAGCTCCTGGCTTCAGCCTGGTCCAGCCCTGAGCTTTGTGGCAATCTAGGGAGTGAACCAGAGGATGGAAGATCTCTCTCTCTGCAATTCTGACTTTCAAATAAATAATTAAAAAAAAAAAAGTCTAACTAAGTTAATACATTAAATCTTTTTTTTTTTAATTTTTATTTATTTATTTTGACAGGCAGAGTGCACAGTAGAGGGAGACAGAGAGAAAGGTCTTCCTTTTTGCCGTTGATTCACCTTCCAATGGCCGCTGCGGTAGGCGCGCTGCGGCCGGCGCACCGCGCCATTCTGATGGCAGGAGCCAGGTGTTTCTCCTGGTCTCCCATGGGGTGCAGGGTCCAAGAACTTGGGCCATCCTCCACTGCACTCCCTGGCCACAGCAGAGAGCTGGCCTGGAAGAGGGGCAACTGGGACAGGATCAGTGCCCCGACTAGGACTAGAACCCGGTGTGCCGGTGCCGCAAGGCGGAGGATTAGCCTGTTAAGCCACGGCGCCCGCCAATACATTAAATCTTATAAATGTCATGTGTTATGTCTTCTTGATCCCTGAAATTTACTTATTCAAATTTTGAAAACAACAACAACAAAAAAACTTTCTTGATCTACTAGTTGAGAAATGGGAGAGTGGTTTATATCCTTGGTTGCTTTTGTTGTTAGAAGAGATGATAAATGATTACTGACAAAGGTGCATTTAAAAAGCCTGCTTGAGGCTGGCGCCGTGGCTCAATAGGCTAATCCTCCACCTGCAGCGCCAGCACACCGGGTTCTAGTCCCGGTCGGGGTGTCAGATTCTGTCCCGGTTGCCCCTCTTCCAGGCCAGCTCTCTGCTATGGCCCGGGAATGCAGTGGAGGATGGCCCAAGTGCTTGGGCCCTGCACCCGCATGGGAGACCAGGAGAAGCACCTGGTTCCTGCCTTCGGATCAGCGTGGTGCGCTGGCTGTGGCGGCCATTGGAGGGTGAACCAATGGCAAAGGAAGACCTTTTTCTCTGTCTCTCTCTCTCACTGTCCACTCTGCCTGTCAAAAAAAAAAAAAAAAAAAAGCCTACTTGATTACTTCTCACCGTCTGGATTTTCAGACCTGGATGGTCTCCCCTTGAGCAGCTTCAAGGTCCTCACGTGACTTCCTGTGGCCCAGTAGTGGTTCTCACTCTTGCCCAGCTTACCGCCACGTTATCTCTGAATTCGATTTAGAAATCTGCAGCCGCAGGTATACGCGGCTCAGACCTCCTATCCCAGGCCATTGCTGGCAAGAGCGTGTGGGTTTGGATCACGTACAAACTAACTTCTCCACAGAGATAAGAAGACTTGGGGCAGTGGCCGCAGTAGCAGTGAGTGACCAGCTGTATTCATGACGCTGATAGGGTTAGATTCTCAACACAACCGGAGTGGCTTGTATCTGCTGGACAACCCGTACGGGAAATTTAAGTCTAAATGCTAAACCCAGTCCATGCGCTCGGAAGCATTTTCCTTTTCTGTACATTGCAACTTCGTGTACAGCAATGCTGTCTCTCTCTTTGAACTTATTCACTCTGGCATAATTACAATTCCGGCTTTACCGAGGCTGTCATTCAGACTGTGCCATTTGTTACAGCAGTGTGTGACCACTTCTCTGCTAAAGCCATGTAAATTGCAGGCTTTTCCAGTCCTGAGCTTTTGTGTTAGGGGAGTACCAGTGGGTAATTACAGAGCTGGACATGAAATGGTGAGGTGCGCACCCATGCTGGAGCATCTGTGATGTAGTGAATTCGCCCATGGGGAAGAGGAGCCTGTCCACCCTCCTGCGCTGATCTGGATGCACAATGTGGTTTCTTTAGACCGGAGAGGAGTGAGGTGGAGAAAATGTGGAAGAGTGGAATTACAGGAAAAGTCATGTAGTAGAGGAGGTGATGTTTGCTTTTCAAAAACCTGCAGTGTTTTTAAAATGTGCTCTTACAACTTTTTTCCTCTTTACAAAAGCTGTATGTGTTCATTATAGAACAACTGAAAAATATAAGAAAGTATAAAGGGGATTATCAAACTCACTATATTCTTGTCCATCACTCAGAATAAACTAAACATTTGGGTTTTGTCTAAATATGTGTATTTTAGATGTTAAATGTTTATACTATTTATATACATGTGTAATTACATATACCAGCATAAATTTATGTATACACATATGCACTTGTATATAAGGGAGCTTCAAAAAGTTCACAGAAATTTCTTATTATGAGAAAACTAGATTTCAACACTTTTTGTACCAGAATAAACATCTTTTAATTCCATTTTTTCATGATGTTTTTGAAGTACCCTTATGCATGTGTATATGGGAATCATGGATATAATTTTTGGTCTAGATCATTTTTTAAAAGATTTATTTATTTATTTGAAAGTCAGAGTTACACAGAGAGAGGAGAGGCAGAGAGAGAGAGAGAGACACGTCTTCCATCCGCTGGTTCACTCCCCAGATGGCTGCAAAGGCCGGAGCTGTGCGGATCCGAAACCAGGAGCCAAGAGCTTCTTCCAGGTCTCCCACGCGGGTGCAGGGGCCCAAAGACTTGGGCCATCTTCTACTGCTTTCCCAGGCCACAGCAGAGAGCTGGGTCGGAAGTGGAGCAGCCAGCACTTGAACTGGCGCCCACGTGGGATGCCACACTGCAGGCAGCAGGTTTACCCGCTACGCCATAGCGCCTGCCCTGGTCTAGATAATTTTCTTTAGACATTATGTTTTGAGTATTTTTATTTTGCATTCAGTGTCTTTTTTGGGCTGGGCCTTGTGGGTCAAGCTGCCACCTGTGAACCCTGCATCCCATATCATAGACCTGGTTTGAGTCCCGTCTACTCCTTGCTTCCTATCCAGCTTCCCACTAATGCTCCTGGCGGGCATCAGATGACGGCTCAAGTACTTGGGTTCTTGCCACCCACATGGGAGACGTGGAGTGAGTTCTGGGCTCCGGCTTCTGCCTGGCCTAGCACTGGTTGTTGCAGACATTTAGGGAGTGAACCAGCAGATGGAAGATCTCTCTCCCTATCTGTCTTTCCTTCTCTGTCATTATTCCTTTCAAATAAATAAATAAATTAAATAAATAAATAAGTCTTTTTTAAAGTAAAATAACGTGGAAGTATTGTTTCAAAAGTCATTTTTTTCTCCTCCCAGTACATGGTTTTAATGGATGCACGTTGTTCTCTTATTGCCTTCTCCTAATGAACATTTTGGCTGTTTCTGGATTTTGTTGTAGTTGTTATTATAAGTTGAGTATTCCTTACTCAAAATGCTTGGGTCTAGAAGTGTTTTGAATTTTGAATATTTTTTCACATTTTAAAATATTCATACTTGCATATACATAATGAGATATGTCTTGGGGATGAGGACCAAGTCTAAGCAGGAAATTCATTTATGTTTCTATAACCCTATCGGCCACCCTGAAGGTGATTTTATACAGTATGCTTACATTCTGACTACAGTCCCGTCCCATGAGGCCAGGGGTCGTATTTTGCACCATGGCATCATGTCAGCCCTGAGAATGTTGTGGATGTTGGAGCATTTTGGATTCCAGATATGCAGATTAGGGATAGTTAATCTGTAGAAGGAGTGTTTTGCTGATCGCATTGTACAGAAATCTTTGTGGTCAGCTCTAATTGGTGTCTCAGCATAACCTGGCAAAGTGTTCTTTGAAGTGCTGGCCTTCCTATTCTTGCATTCATGTTGTTGGCTCATCTATTATTGTCTGACTTAGAGTTTTAAGTCCCTGGAAACCAGAGATTATGTCCACAGGAATGCTCTTTCATGCTTGTTGCAAATGGCATTTAATAGGCATCAAGAATGTGTTGTATGTGCACCAAAATGCCTTTACCTATCTAAGTACATCTTGAGTATGTTCTTTGGCTGAAACAATAGCTAGTACACTAAACTTCCATGAACCTTGAACCCGTGGACATCCTGGTGATGTGGTGATGTTAGTGAGGTAAGTGAAGCAGGGACTATTGCATGGTTTGCACCTCTCTCACACAACCAGGAATGGACTAGTGTGGAAACCCCAGCCACTGTGTAAGTCAGGAGTCTTGTGACCAACACCCCTTCCATTTCGAGATAGCAAAGGATACCATGCTACACAGTGTGTCCCATAAACACCAGCCCTCAGAGAAAGGACCTGTTTTTTTTTTTTTTTTAATATTTTATTTGAGAGATAGAGGGAGAGACAGAGAGAAAGGTCTTCTATCCACTGGTTCATTTCCCCAGTGACTGCAGTGGCCGGAGCAGGGCTGATCCAAAGCCAGGAGCTTGGTGCTTCTTCCAGGTCTACCACTTGGGTCCTGGGGCCCAAGTGTTTGGGCCATTTTCTACTGCTTTCTCAGGCCATTAGCAGACAGCTGGATGGAAGAAGAGCAGCTGGGACACAAACCAGCACTCATATGGGATGCTGACCCTGCAGGCAGAGACTTAGCCTTCTACGCCCTGCCCCAGGACCTAGATTTTAACACAGCTGTCCTATATAACAGCAGTGTGATTGTAGGCAGACCACTCTCTGGGTCTACCCAAAAAATACCCTTCTTGGTCTATCATATGGAAATAATAAAACTTGCCCTTGAAACTGCATGGGATTGTTTGAATTTGGAAACATTTGTATCATTATAAAGTAAAACAGGTTAGGTTTGAAGAGACCTTAGCCAGTCTGAATTGGTGACATAGTTAGAAACAATAAGACATTATTGTATGCATGCATGAAGCAAATTAGGACACAGGCTTACTGAAGTCTCCACGTGGGTTGTTGACAGTGGAATGGAGCAACCGTGTGGCAGTCTGCTGGGACATGCAGGGGTCTGTGACATGTACATTTTGGCACACCAGTCTTTGGCCATCCCTCAGTTAAGGCACTCACACTGCATTCCAGCTGATTTGTCTGGTGGGTCAGAGCTTCTGTGATTTCAGAGCAACTTCCCCAGGGATTGGGAGAGGGAAGGGCGAGCTCTTGGTGGGGCTTGCAGCCCCTGCTCCATCTTTGCTTCAGCCAGCGAACCTTAACCTGTCACTTCTTGGGTTAGGGGGTAATCTTTTGTGTGAGCTAAAGGTGTGTACACATGCACACTTGTATTCTGGACGACTGACCCGGTGCAGCCAAGTGTGCAAGGGCCTGTGGCTTGCTGGTGTCAGAGCCGTCTCTGAAGCCCTGCTTCCCAGATCTCCTCCTGCTTTGCTCCCTGCAAGGCCCTGGAATCTGGCGCTGAGGGTCCCTTCTGGGTGTGGTCCAGCATGTCTCCCCAAGGAGCTCTGACTCGGCTTCCCGCTGGTACCTACACATGATGGTTCCATCAAATGTTGCTTCCTCTGTCCTGTTCTAGCAGAGAGCTTGGGGCCTCTACCTAAAGTGGATTGCATGGTAGGACCTCACTTTTCCAAAAGGAAACACATATGTCAACAAGCATTTTCTTGTTCATTGATAGTATGTATTTAAGAGTAGAAAAACTAATAGTATTATTTTTGGAAAGAAATATGTTGCTGTGCTATGTCCAACCAGTAGGAAGGAGATGAGCAGGGTAATAACAGGCTTACAGGCTCCCATGCAACTTGATCAGATCAAGAATGGTCAGCAGATGGCATCTTCCTGGGAAACAAGTGAGCCAAGAAAGAGAGAACATTCTTAGCCCTTTTCATGAAAACTGAGCCTCCGCCACTCTTCTTCATACTGACTTCTCATTCGGGCAGAATCTGATACAATCGGTGCACCTAAGGACTTTCCCAAAGCATGGATACTGTAGAATGGCCTGCCTCGTAAGGTATCTGAAGAAGACTGCAATTTGGTTATGTGGACAGTACTCACATCTCTCCCAACCCCCATTAGATATAAAAAAAGTTCCATTTCAGGTTAATTTTCTCAAGTTTTTATCATACTCTGCTAACAATCAGATATGACTTTGGGTCATTCTCTTATCTTTACTTGGCCTTATTTTCTTTTTCTGTTAAAGAAGACTATTGAGCTACATGTATGTCTGTATTTCTCTAATATTGTTTTTTTCCCTCTATTACATGTTGCCATTCATGGTCTTATTTTTATCCAGTTTTCAACATAATACTTTTTTGAGATAATGCATGTTTAATTTATAGTATAGCCAAAGGCTTAATGGCTCTACTAAGTGAAGAGTTCAATAAATAAACTAACATTCTTTTAAAATATTCCTTCTAATGTTGTAGTTCTGAATCTCTAGTTGTTGACTATAAAGGAGGTTTCTTTCACTTTGTGGTCTCGGGTCCTGTGGTTTTTATGGAGGCGTGCTTTTAGTATTGTGACTCTGATGACAAATGCCATTCTCAGCATCTGAAATATAAGGGCAAAGAGGATGGGCTGGGGCGCTGGACTCCACAGTGTAAGAGGGCATGTCCAGGCCCTCATTCATGTTCTAGAAGTGCTCATCTCCCCAGCATCTGAGGATGGGTGTGCTATTTGGAAGAATTTTTTTTTAAGGCTTATTTATTTTGAAAGTCAGAGTTACTGAGAGAGGGAGAGGGAGAGAGAGAAAGAGGGATGGAAGAAGGGAGGGAGAAAGAGAGAGAGAGACACGTTTCATCTACTGATTTACTCCCTAGATTGCTGCAATGGCCAGTGCTGGGCCAAGCTGAAGGCAGGAGCCAGGAACTTATTCTAGGTCTCCCTTGTGGGTGGCAGGGGCCCAAACACTTGGATCATCTTCTGCTGCTTTCGCAGTCTATTAACAGCAAGCTGGATCGAAAGTGGAGCAGCTGGGACACAAACGAGCACTTATATGGGATGCGGGCGTTGTTGCAGTCTGTGGCTTTACCTGCTATGCTACTGCGCCAGCCCCTTGGAAGGACTTTTGATGGCAAAACGCATTGTCCTGTTGCCTGGGCCTCCCTGGCACTTTGAGAGCCATATGTTCCCTTGGTCATCTGGAGCAGGAAGCCATCAAAGCTTGTGGTGAATATGTGGATAAGCTGGCATCGTTGAGTCGGTCGGAAAACCAGTTTTTGGCGATGTGTTCTGGGTCTCTACAGTGGTTCCCAGAGTGGCCAGTTAGGGAAGGAATGCAGATTTTGAGAGAGAGGGGGGAAGTCCTCAGGAAGGGAATATGCCCTATGTCCATGTTAAGAGATGAAAATCATCTTATTTATGCCAAATGCAGGGAATGAAACATTCCTCAACTGGTAAAAAGTCCCCTTCCTTGTGGGATCATTCATTGGCTTGGGAGTGGCCATGTTCTGGCATCCTAGAAACTGAAAAAAAAAAAAAAAAGGTGAATTGGTTCATATTATTTCAGTGGGAAATGTGGGTAATAAACCTACCTGTAGTCGTATCATTTGACGGTTTTGATTTTCAAAAGGGAAGAGCCACATGCGAATTCTTCTCCCTCCCCAGAAACCACTCTAGACTTCACTATCCAGGCACAGCGTCCCTGGACAACAGACTTCCCTCAAGCTATAGGGTCTGCCTTGTCGGTAGTTCTGCGACATCAGCGATTCCGCCGTCCTGTTCCTATTGTTGACATTGGTGATGGATTTTCATTTCTGCTGCTGATGTGGGGCCTTCCCTGTTTCTGTCCTGTGTATTTGCCTGTCTAATCCGAATTCAACTTGCCATTCCATTCTCAAGTTACATTAACTCAGAGTGAGCAGTTGATTTATGGCTTGTGTCTTTGATGGCTAATCATACTTTTTACTAAAATACCCAGAATCCCTCGCCACCACCTGCAATTTGGAAAATGGCAATAATGCTGGAGACTAAGAATGTATCAATGATTGGTCACATCTCTAGTAGGGGTTCCCCATTACCCATGTGTCACACATGATCCCGTGGCAGTCAGCTCAGCGGGAGAGAGAAAGTGGATTTCACCATCCTGCAAACCACCCACCCGGACAGCAGAAACTTGACACCTGTACCAAGAGCCAGAGTGCCTGGCAGTCACCTCCTACTGCAGGGAAACTGCTGACCAGAGACATCTGTTGCTCTCCCAGCTGTATTATGATTCTCTGTTGGAGCTGAGACTCTACAGTTTCTGGCATTAAATATCCCACATCAGATAAATTGAGAATCCACTTAATAATACACTTTTTCAGAGCAGGGGGCCACATAAGTGGAACAAAAGCAAGATCAAAACTACTGTTAATGAAAAAAAAGAAAACATACTTGTAATGAAGGTTTTTGTAAGCTGGAAAAAAAATAAGTAAAATGGGTACAAATCATGCAAATGAAGAAAACTGTGCCCTAGATAGATTGCTGTGCCATATCCATTTTTATGCAATGAAAGAAAAACCCCTACAGGTATCTGAACAGAAAAAAAAAATCAAACAGTGATTGATTGCAAAGAAATAAAACACATGTTAGCCTTAGTCATGGTTGTGGTCAAAGAATTCTATCTACCAAGATCTCTTTCTCTCTGCCCCCAACCCCACATTCATTATGAAACTTTGAGGACACATAAAATATATTTTACGTGTGCCTTTCCTGAAAAATTTAAGATGTACAAAATATGACTGGAAGTTAAAGAACTCAAATTATGAGGATTGGGTTTTTTAAAAAACACTGTGATGAGCATGATAGAAAGCTGAAAATTTGGGGCTGACATTGTGGCATAGCAGGGAAGACCGCTCTCTGCAATGCTGGCATCTCATATTGGCATCAGTTCATGTCCCGGCTGTTGCACTTCCAATCCAGTTTTTTGCTGATGGCCTGGGAAAGCAGCAGAAGACGACCCAAATACTTGGGCCCCTGCCACCCATATGGAAGGCCTGGAAGAAGCTCCTGGCTCCTGCCTTCAGCCTGGCCCTGCCCTGGCCATTATGGCCATCTAGTGAGTGAACCAGCAGATGGAAGATCTCTCATTATCTCTCTACTCTCTCTCTCTCACTGTAACTCTTTCAAATAAATAAATAACAGATTCTTTTGGAAGATAGTAGTATAAAAAGTTATTCATTAATGGTAATAGTGATCCAGTACTCATGGTTTCATGAACTAAGATGGAGGAATGGCTGAAGCACACACATGTTCAAGTTCTTTAAATACTTTAAGAAGTGGAAGAGGAAATAGGAATCATGATATTCCTTTGGAATTCATTAATTAAGTAAAATGGGCATTAGGATATATTTTTAAAGATAATTAGCATGAAAAGCATGATTTTCTTACATGCCACAAAAGAAAACAGAAGTACTGACACAGCCCAGAGTATGAAAACTACCAACCGACTGCACTTTGAAATATAAATGTTAAAATGTTAGAACAGTACAAGGTCCATTTTTTTTTTTTGTAAATTACTGGGCTTTATTCCAAAAATTCTGATTAGTTTAATATAAACACTGAATACTTAGTGGCAGTAGGTCATGTGAATACATGTTGGAAAAGCTATTGATAAAATTAAACATCAATTTCTACTAAAATTCTTTAGAAGATGAGAATGAATGGAGAATCTCATAATATAGTAGATCATCTAATTAGGCTAATGACCAATATCTTACTTTAGTGAAATACCAGAAGCATTCTATTAAATCTCTCCCCTATTATAAGGTCATTTTATTCTATAAGTTCTTTGCAGTCAAGTAACACATAAAACTGAAACAAAATGTCTAATTCAAAGATAATGACATTTGTTATATTAACATGATATAAATAACTTAGAAAAGGATTCGGTAAGTCAAAAATAATGAAATGCACTATGTTTAAGATGAATATATAGAAATTAAGTGTTGTATATTACCAACTATGACCAGTTAGAGATGATAATGGAACAAAGGAATGAATTCATGACAGTATCCGCATATTTGCCCCACCTCCCACTTCTCAACAAGGGACCGAAAATATGCTTTGAAGTAATGGAAAGAAGACCTGAAAGGCATTGCTATGAAAACACAACACAATTGTATTTGAAAACTCGGCTGCTTTGAATAATGAATGGCATGTCATGCACCTTGCAAAAGAGTCTAAATTTTAATTTCTCCAAATTATAATTCTAAGGTGTTTCCAATCAGGATCATAATAAGTGTGTGTTCTGTATGTGAACTCGTTTTCTTTATTGCATGTACTTTTTGCATGCTGTCTGGTTTAAGCAAAAGAGGAATTTATTTAAAGTGTGAGGTAGCTCACAGAATTTGCAGGGGGACCAGAACAAGGATTGGAGGCCACATAGCCTGGGATAACTATGCCTGGCTCTGGCACCACAGCACTGCACCACAGCAGGGCCTGCCTCCCTCTGCTCCTGTCCCCTGGATTCCAGGAGCTCTAACACTAGTGCCTCCATGAGGGGCGCCTCTGCCACCACTTGTGCTGCCAAAATCAATTCTGGGAGGTTCTCATAGTGCCTTCTTTCAAGCAACAGTTAAGTTTAGCCCCAGATGGCAAAACCTAACCTGTATTATAATTGCAAGGAAACCTAGGAAAGTGGGTGGGGCATCAATCTTGGAGAGGCAGGATTCACAGTGTGTGCAACTACCCTTATGAAGGGAGGCTGCTCAGGAGATACAACTGGGTGGCCATAGAAAGGAGAAATGCTGGCTCTGGGAACCTGATGTGGTGACTCCAGGGTACATCTGGGAAACAGATAGATATAGTTAGCCAAGTGAGTTCAGTGAGTCAGACCTGACCTACCTGAGATTAACACATCATAAAGGGACAGTAATCTGAGCAGTCATTCACAAATGTGCTAAGGGATTGATGATGATTTCATAAAAGAAACATCACAACTACTGAGAAAGAAATAGCCAGTTCCCGCAGTATAGTTTGTTGATTAAACTTTCTATAGGAAAAGTGCTTAATGTCAACTTCCTACATGCTTTATACTAAAATCATTTTTGTATGGCTTTTAAATTATCTGTGAATATTAAGCCTTAAAAAGTAAAAATAGTATATAGTTGAACAGTCAATATATTTAGAATGCAAAACTAAAGATTTCTGAACCTGTAAAAATAGGGAAAATTGCTGAAAGGAAAAGATTGATAGCATGATAGCATATTAACAGTTTAAAATTCTCTAAGAAAGCACTATAAACAAAATACCAACATATAACTGAGGAAATATCTATAATAATTATAATGGGCAAGGGCCCAGTGTTGCGGCACAGTGGGTTAAGCCACCTCCTGCAACACAGGCATTTCATATCGGAGCGTTTGAGTCCAGGCTGTGGCACATCCAATCCAGCCCCCTGCTGATGCACCTGGGAAAGCAGTGGAAGGTGGACCAAGTACTTGGGTGCCTCTCACCCATGTAGAAAACCAGGATGGAGTTTCTGGCTCCCAGATTTGGCCTGGCCTAGCCTTGGGAGTTGCAGCCATCTGAGAAGTGAACCAGCAGATGGGATAGAATCCTACCAGACATTTAAAGAATTAACTCCAATTCTCCTCAAGCTATTCAAAACAATTGAAAGGGCGAGGATTCTCCCAAACTCCTTTTATGAAGCCAGCACCACCTTAATTTCTAAACCTGAAAAAATACAACAGAGAAGAACTACAGACTGATTTCCCTGATGAATATAAATGCAAAAATACTCAACAAAATACTAGCCAACAGAATCCAACAACACATCAGAAAGATCAGAGGGAAGAAGTGGGATTCATCCCTTGTTATACAGGGATGTTTCAACATTCGCAAATCTGTGTGATACATCTTGTTAACAAGCTGAAGAACGAAAATCATATGATTATAGATACAGAAAAAGCACTTAACAAAATACAATGCCCTTTCATGATGAAAACTCTAAGCAAATTGGCTTTAGAAAGAACATTCCTCAATACAATCAAGGCAATTTATGACAAACACACAGCTAGCATCCTATTCAATGAGGGGAAGTTGGAAGCATACCTACTAAGATCAGGAACCGGACAAGGATGGCCACTCTGACCATTGCTTTTCAATATAGTCCTGGAATTTTTAGCCAGAGCCATTAGGCAAGAAATAGAAATCAAAGGGATGCCAATTAGGAAGGAGGAAATCAAACTATCCCTATTTGCAGATGACATGATTCTAGCTCTTTCTCTCTCACTCTGCCTTTTAAATAAATACAATAAAATGAGGATGTATATAATGTGCAGAAGTTTAGCTAAGTCATGGGTTGACATTTGACACAGTGGTTAAGAGACCACTTGGGACACCTCCATCCCATATCTGAGTGCCTGAGTTTGAGTCCTGCCTCTACTTCTGATTCCACCTTCCTGCTAGTGCACACCTTGGGAGGGAGCAGATGATGGCTCAAGAATTTGGTTTCCTGCTACCCATCTGAGAGCCTGGTCCAATGCTGACCATTGTAGGGGTTTGGAGGCTGAATCAATGGATGGAAGTTGTCTCTGTTTTTGTCTCTGCCTTTGAAATGAAAATAAAAATTTTAGAAATATTGTTAGGTCATAAGGAGTTCTTGTTAATGAATATATGACAAAACTCAAATGCTTCAGAATATTAATACATAGGCAAATGGACATGAACACATTGCTCACAAAAAAATAGAAAAGACAAGTAAACAATGAAAAGTTCAAGCTGCCTGCAAAGAAATGCAAATAAAAATGATGGAATGATGAGATTGCAGTTTTCACATCATTTGAAAATATTCAAAAGCAAACATAATGCTATTCATTTATGGTGATGCTATAGTGAGATGGATAGTCTCACTACATTAATGTAAATTTACTGTTTGTAAATTGTAGAAAGCAGCTTGATGCTTCATTGTGAAAAACCTTAAAAATAGTTCATATCATGTGATGTAGTGTTAGCACTTCATAAAATTTAATTTAAGGAAATAATCAGAAAAGTACCTGGGAATGCATATTTTAAGGTTTGAGTTATAGCACTATTTGTGTAAGATTGCAAACAAACATGAAATAATAATAAGAGTGATGGTTAAATTGTAGCCCATCTATGTAATGGAATAATTTCTAGCCACTAAGAAATCATCATACTTTTGAAAAATATTTACTGGCATAGGAACATTGTAATTACAACCTAATCATAAAGACCAGGACACAGAACTGAATATGGTTTATGATATAATAAAAAGTATACTTGTAAATATATATACATTTATGTGTGTGTGTGTGCTGTCAGAAAATAGACTAAAGAAAGACAGCAGGTTATTGCATTAGTAGAATTACCAATTCCATTTTTATAATTTAACATCTTTCCCACGTCGCCTGCTATGATCAAGTGTTACCTGTGAAACAGATTTAAAAAGTTATTTTAAAAGTGAGCAGTTCCTTTTCTGTGGATTTTAATAGTTTTACCAGAAAAATCCCATGTGCATATTGCTACCACCCTCACCATCTGCCTCCAGTTTCAAGCAGTTAAACAGTTTCTGTGTAGCGTTTTCCAATATTAGTATCCGTCCTAAAGTTATCCCTTCAGTCTAATTTCTCTCAAGTCAGCCCCATTGCTGGGATGGGCATATGCTGCTATGTTCTGCCTAACAGCCACCTAGAAACGTGATATGTGTGCCTGAGGGTAGCAGAGGATCTGCATCAAGATTGGACTGTTTTTTATGACATATATTGCTGAGTAAAAGTGTCTTTTTTTGGGTCAGAATTCATGGTGATTGGAAAACTTTTCAAAACTGCTCAGCAGAACTTTTTCCTTCTTTATTTTTTTTAGTTTAAAAAATGTCCATTAAAAGCATCCTTGGTTCTGCATTAAGATTCCCAAATCATAACTCGTGCGCCCTGTTGGGGAAAGGTGGGAATTTCATTTTGCCCACGCTGCATCCTGTAACACGTAAGAGCCAGCCATTCAGTCACGCATTCTCTCACCCGTTTTCCACCTGGTGGCACATTTTTAATATTAGGTTTATAAATTAATGTGAAATTATTAGTTAGCTTTTCTAACATTGGAAATTTCTTATGCTTAAAATTAGACTGTGCTAGTCAAACGTACTCGTCATTATTCGTGACCTTCCTTCCGTGTGTCGTGGTCAGACGGAGCCAGTGATCCCTGTCCCAGCGCCCCCGCAGGTAACTAGTCCAGGTCTACCTTGGGCCAGGATGAATCTGTGCTGAACACAGGCTTCACCCCACACAGCCCTGTTGTGCTGTGGGGGACCCGCCCGCTTCTCCAGTGGCCAGATCCAGCGGTGTCTCTGTTAAAGATCAGGATTCCACTGAGCACCCTGCAGGATTGTATACAGGTGCCATCTCCGCCTCCTTACGGCCCCTCTTCCCTTGCGACCTGCGGCACTTGGCTCTGCTGCTGTTCCATTCATTTGAACTATCGCGATTCTGTGGGTTACATCTGCTGTCTTCCTTGTACTGTGAGGCGCACGCTTGTATCTGCTTCACACATGTGTGGATTTTCTCACCCTTTACCTTGGGCCTGGATGTCTCCTGCTTTTATTGACTGACCCTCTCTCCATCCCCATCTGAATGTGTCTCACCAGTGTCTCAAAATCCACTGCTTTCCAGTACCAAATTCATCATCGCCAACGCTGTTGGTTCTGTGTGGTTAGCAACATCATGCACTTCACTAACCCAGACTAGGAACCTCTGTGTCATCTTTTGTTACAGGCTGCTTGCCCCTTTTTCCTCTGAAATGCCTGGCCCCTGTCTCAGGGCCCGTAGCCTCTGGCTCAGGGCTTGTATAGACAGACAGCTGGGATCCCGTTCTGCAAACTCTAGCTTTATGCCCCAACTCCATCAAGCCCTTCTTCTACGCTGAAGCTCAGCTTTTGGAAAGACATGAGCCTAAACATTGAACTGGAGAGAAATGGTTCATTGTGACATCCCGAAGCATAGGGGTCTCCAAAGTGACCGGTGATGACAGGTCAAGCACAGCCCCAGGAGACTGGTTAGATACGTGAGGCTACTTCAAAAGCTCATGGAGAAATGACATTGAAAGGTGTATATTTTGGTGCGACTTACGTTTGATATCCATACTGAGTTTGTTCATAACACACATTTTCACATTTGTGAAGTGCCCTCATGCAAACTCTAGAGTTCCAGCCCAGACTTGCTAATGAAATAGCTATACGGATGATGGCCAGCGATCTGGGATCTGACAAATCCCCCAGGTGGCTCTGACGTGCTCTGCAGTTCGAGAATTTCTGCAGTGTGGATTCCAAAGTCTCCTTGCTCTCTGGAGTCACCTGTGAAACTTAAAAAATACCCAGGCCCCAGACCAATTAAATCAGAAACTTCAGGTGCCTGGCCTGGCATCAGTGTATAGCTTTTTAAAGGCTCTCCAGGGATTTTGGTTAGAGAACAAGTGAAAGATAGAATTCACTTTTTTTTCCTTTAAGCAGAATCTCAAGTAGTGTAGAAGAATGCCCTGGAATCGCCTGGGAAGCTTTAAGAGTGACTGATGAGTGCCCCCCTCCCTCCCCATCGTGATTTAATTGATTTGCAGTGTGGCTTAGGCTTCTGGGTTTTTCAAGCTCCGGGGACTGGGGACTATTTTAATGCAAAGCCAAGGTTAAGATTGCCATTTTATAAAGCTGGGATTCTGAAAGTGTAGTGTAGCTAAGAAGCCCTTGCAAACCTTGATTTAAAAAAAAAAAAAAAGAAAGAAAAGTAAGTAATTAAGAAAAGTGCCGACCTCAAGAACCATTACGGTTGAGCCCAGACTGGTGGACTTTGAGTCTCAGCATCCCCTGTGTTTCTTACCATGCACTGATGTGCTGCCACTCCTTCTCTGTGCCATCAAACTCCTGCCTTCCTTAAATGTGTTTTGCTTAAGTCACTGGGGAAGATGTAGAGTAGAGAGGCCAGTATACAATTTGAGTCCACTGATTTGCCATTGGCAAAGAGGTAACCAGGACTGCTGTCTTGTTCCTGAAACCAGGTAAACCCCATGTAGATTTAAAAAAGAACATTTGAAAAAGAAACCGTGAAAGTATTAGAAGAATGTGTGACCGCATTTTGAAAATCTTTAGGGAAATCTTTCCAAACAAGATGCAAACCTGCAGGCCAGAAAAGATGATTGATAAATTCAAGAATTTTTTTTTCAGAGAAAAGTTACTCTATGTGATATTAAAAGACACAAATTGGAAAAACGTCTTCATTGTATTGGCAAAATTGCCCCAATACTCAGGGAAAAAAATCAATAGGAATGAAAAGACTAATATATGACCCCAGTAGAAGAGAGTGCAAGCTGACTGGTTTGTATGTAATGAAACAGAATCGGTCAAGGTAAGAAAAGATTCTCAACTTCATGCATAATCGTCTAAAAAATGTAATGTGAGGTGGTGGATATGTTATTTAGCTTGATTGTGAGAATTGTTTCCTAATGTATTTTTATAGCAAAACACCCTGTTGTGTACCGTAAACGTATACATCTTTTATTTCAATTATACTCCAAGAAAACTGGAACAAAACAAGGAAATGAATATCAATGTGATACTGTCTTTCAAATTAGCAAAACTTGAGAAATTTTACTATTGGCAAGGTGAAGGGAGGCAACATTCTGTGTGCCTCTTATGACAGCATAACTAGTGCAGGGTGTTTGGGGAGAATGTAATGACCCTGGGATGCAACAGTCCTGCTTCTCAGAATTCAGCTTTTGGTTCTAATCACCTAAATATTCAGAAGATACTCAAGGAATCATCCAAAATTCAAGACCAGTATATCCATTAAGAGAAGACTTGGTAAATTATCTTACAGAATATAATGGAATATTACTCAGTGCTAAAAGATGATAGAAATTTAGAAATTCAAATTGAAATTTATTGGTTAAATTTAAGATTTAATATAGAAGGTTATAGATTATTGAGAAAAACATAAGGATAGAACTTCAAGTTATATAAATACAGAGCACTATATATGACATGATATTATTTTGGGAGGAATTTTTCATATACATGTTACATGCTTGCATATATGTATTTCTGGATCCATACATACCCTGTCTAAAGAAGCTGCATTTGGATAGTGGGGCTGGGGCAAGGGGAGTAGGATGAGGGGACAGAGGTTGGCCAGACGTGTTTGAATGAATCAATGAGAGTCTGAAGTGGAGAGGGAGACCTTTGTCTTGATTGTCTATCTACCTGAACTGTTTTGAATCTGTTTAGGAGGACACAGGATTGCTTTTGTAATAAAAATTACAGCATGCGCAATTGTGCTGTTCTCTTCTGGAACACTGACCCTCTGTTTGTTTGGTTTCCTCTGTCTCGAAGCTGCCCTTCTTTCCTTGTACTTCTCCTGTCCTCGCTTTCCTTCGGGACCCAGATCAAAGGTCACCCTGGGAAGCCAGGTTACTTTCCCTTCTGAGTTCACAGCATCCTCAGCTCATGTGCACTCCCACAGCACAGAATCCCTTCCTGATCACTGTAAGCCTTGTGGTCAGTGATGGATCCTACCTTCCAAAGGAGACCAAGGCTCGGTCACACTCTATCCACAAAGGTAGAAAGTGTGGCCGCACTTTCCTCGCCAACTTCTTCACACCGGTCCACCTTATAGTCACACCTGAAGTCAGTCATTTCCAGTCCCCTGAGGATTCTCAAGTACAGCTCTGGCTCAACAACCGTCTCTAGAATTGTCTGTATTCCATTTCGTCCAGTGTCCCTGCCAGTTTCACTTGAAGGAGCACCAGGTATCATCGATCTGTGACTCTGGGCTTGGCAAAGTGTTCAGCATATACTGACTGTTGATTAATGCTTGTCAAACGGCTTAGAATCATAAATTTAGATGCCTAGTTTTTAACTCAAAGAAGAGTTTAAGGATCCTGTAATATTCTTTACGAGAGTAACTGTGACCTCTGTGTTCCTGTCTCAGCACACCACAAAATACCTGAAGGAGTCAACCCATTGTCATTCATAAATGTGACTCCAGAAAGTGGTGACTTTTAAGGTCTGATGTTTGTGCACATAGAATCTCAGAGTTGGGTATGATTTGAAACAGGCTCTCCTCACCACACTTGTCAATCCTGCAGGATTGTCTACTAAAAACTTTTGTGGACACTAGGCACAGGTTCTTAACATAAACAGAATAAGCATGTGAATGATCATTTCCCTATCATGGATAAGGGAAAATCACATTTTCTGCAAAAAGACTGGAATGGAGTGCATGATTTAGGTTTGCTTCTGATAATCACTTGTAGAACTCAGACCCCATGCCTTGGTTGTAAGTGTCCTTATAACATTACATGGACCAAATAATAGGCATTCTGTATGTGAAAAAAAAAATGTAAGCATGAAATGCACAGATTTTAAGTCAAGTATCTTATTCATGTATTGTTAGGTACTGATTATACTGAAAACTGGTTTGTACAAACAAATGATTAAAGTTGATAGTGAAAGTGCAAACTAGATTATGGTTAATGAATGTTTTCTTTTCTCAGAGATGTTTAATCTTCACCCAGGAACACTGGAATGATTCACAGCTGGGCATTGGGGGAGGGGTCCTGTTTTAGAGGAAGGGAGACATTGGGGACCTGATTGGATGAATTTACAGAAGAGTTAGCAATGGGATTTGGGTGGGGGAAGTTAGGAAGTTGATTAACTTAGGATACCCATGGGCAGGTGGGATTCCCGACTGTTGACACAGTACGCTGTTATTTGTTTGGGCTGATAAGGAAGAGATTTCAGGTCTTAGTGCTGTTTTGAGAATACTTAGAGGTCAGAATGAGGTGGGTGTAGAAAAGGGACATTGAACTAGTGCAGCCCAGACAAAGAAGAAAGGAAGCTGGGCTCCAGAAGAGTGGGGAAATGAAAAAAATTCCAAGACTTCCTGCTTGAGAGCTCTGAAGGGCAAGTGGAAGTTAGGATAGAATTCACAGTTCACACAGACACCCCAAGGCCAAGTTTCTCAACCCTGGCTGCCTGTTAGAGTCATCTCATTTCAAGGGGTGAGGTAGGACCTGCACAGAAGCATCTTTTTAAGAAAGTTTCCTGAGTGATTCTAATGTGCTGCTCAGGCTGGGGACTGTTTATTGAGCCAAGAAAATAGAAGGGGAAATGATGAGAAAAATAATAGAGGTGGAACAGTCCTGGGGCCAGGGGCTTTCCAAGGTGTCCTGTGTAGTTTGTGGGAACGAAAAGTCAGTATGATTGACTCATTATATTTGATTTTATAATGAAACAACAGAGTTTAGTGTCTTTCATTCTTTTAAATCTGAACAGATTTTTGGAGCTAAAGACTGAAAAATGATTATTTAAGAGAAAAAAAATTCTTGTATATATTTTGCTTCTTTGAACTGGAATTCATAGACACCAGAATCCAAAGGAACATTTAGCATTTTTTAAATGGGACCATCTCAAATATAGTATCAGTTTTTAACTAGGGGGTACTGAAAGAAAGAAGTTTATAAGAGGGAATATCTTTAGAGTACACTTGGGAATTATATGGGATGAGATGTTTCATTTAAATACTTCCTCTTTTACCAGAAATTAATCGACAAGTGAAGCAAACTGAGTAGAACCAATTTACTGATAACTTTCACTGCCTCCTTCTAGGCAAGAAAAAAAAGTATCTACTTATGTTAAAGATTTGAAATGCCTTCCTATAAGATATATATATATATATATATATATATACACACACACATATATATACATGTGTGTGTGTGTACATACGTATATACATACATATGTAGATCTCCTATATATACATATATATATATATATACACCTCCTATATATATACACATATATATGCATTAGGTTATATTCTTTAACTTAGTCTGATCCAGATTCAGAGACTTATTAATTATTGAAGATTAACAGAATAAATCAAGCTTCATAAAATTGCCTGAAACTGAGGGATTAAGTCTGTTGCCGCACGTATGTTCCTATATCCCCTTCCTTGACCTTACAGTGCTACTCAGTAACACTAAACAAAGGGTAAGAGGAATCTCTTCACTCTGGCTGGGAAGACGAATTACTGTGGATGGGAGGGAAACACAACTAAAAATCAACTTTCTTCATCACTCTTGACATTCACCAGTCTTTACTCGGATCACCTTGAGATGTGACATCAATTCAGAGTAATAAGGTAGGGTCAATGAAAAGCTAAAACATTCTCAGGAACCCATTATAACACATCTCCAAGGGATTCGTGTCAATGCCACTGTGTTTCAAATATAGTACACAAATTCCAGAGGAGCGGCTCCATGAAATGGAGACAATGGTTATCTGTGAAAGCCCTGTGACACAGAGTTGACCTCTCATTGGGTCTCTCTTCCATTCCCTATGTGTTTTCTACCCTATAACCTCACCCGTCATTCCTTAGAACACATCACATGTACCTTTATCAGCCGTTTGCTGTGAAATAGTACGTTTTCTAGAAGTATATGGCAATGTCATTGATGGTGTTTATTTTTAAGTAAATAATGTTGATACATTTAAGCTTTACTTTCAGAAAAATTCTTTTTCATATGAGTAGGGATCCACAATTGGTGTTGCAAGATTAGTCTAGAGCCAGTGATGAGTGTATCTGCTTTTATCAGTAGATTCTTAGGTCTTTGCATCTTGCTCACTACTTAATCTGTCCTATCAGGTAGCTCAAAGCTCTGAGCTTTAATAGAGCCTGGTAAGTAATTACTGAATTAGAAAACAAACAAACAGTATGTTCCTAGTTTACTATGTAACAGGGAATAGGTTAGGTACTGAGAACTCAAAATGCTCTTTTTGTATACCTATATTTATAACTGGAATTTATCCCTTGCCAGCATTTAGAATTACAAATTAGAGGAAGAGAGAAATGGAATATAGTATGCATATTGTTATATTCTATTCAGTTTCACCTATGGTGACAGGAGACAGAGTAATTGAAATTATCACTACTCAAACTTTAATATTTGCCCTGTATAATTTTTTCCTCTGCATACTTTTTCTAGCACTATTGACCCATTTGAGTCTCTGAAACAAATCAGGACCAGTAAGTTCATTAGGCACTAAATAATGTGAAGGGGGGAGAAGTTGTTTGCTCTAAACTATAGTAAAAAAAAAAAACTATAACAGAGTTTTTAAACTATTTAGATAATATAAATATTATATATGAGAACTATAAGTAAATGTAACATTGTTTCATATATTTGCATATCACATACAACTTGTAAAATATAAATTTTTATGTATTTACAATGATTTGAAGTGTAGCATCCATAAGGAAGAGACTAAAGCCTACCCAAGAGTTTGAGTTCTGCTCTCAGTTCCGAACCCAGAAATCATCCTTATTGCTCTCTTCCCGTCTGCATTCCACTCAGTCTCATTTCTTAGCACATCTCATTGGCTCCACTGTGGAAACACACACCTGCGTTCTGCAATGACCTCATGCAAACCACCATCCCCTGGGACCTTGTCCATGCTGGCAGGTTCCTACCTGGCCTCCCTGCTTCCTCTCTTGCCTGCTGGGGGGCCATTGGCACAGAACAGCTAGAAGGGCCTTGGTCATGTCATTCCCCTCTGTGCCGCAGAGTGTGAGTCAAGATTTGTTGACTGATTCACTCAAGCAGTGAGTAGTGGCTATGGAAGGATCAATGAGGCAGGAACAGGGAAAACAGAAGAGTCAGGGTATCCAGATTGTGAGAAAGTCTTCATTCATAGTGTATACTTCTCTTTTCACTTGACAACCCAAGCACAGAAGTCTGGTTGTATTCACTGGCCGCTGTGTACACTTAACGGCCATCCCAGAGACAAGTCCACTGGCAGTCAATCAAGGTTTTGTCTTGGCCACTTAGATCGCAAACAGCTGTCCAGGTCTAATTAATATTCTGCAATTGTATCTGGAGTGGAGCCAGTCTCAGAGACAGGTGTCTAAATGAAAGATGATCTCGGACTGTTCCTGTGCATAACCTGTCTGGGTCTGGTGGGACAGGCTTCAACTTCTCCAGTGGTGTGAACTATTATTTCACAAAATTCACTCGGTCTGGGGTTCCTGCATATGTGTTCCGGTGCCTGCTCTATCTGCTGGCATTCATTTTGCAATGAGATCCTAGCTTTGACTCTGAAGTTTGGGCTTAAGATTTTAGGCAGTACTCATGCCTTGTCTAGAACCTCACACAAAGCAGTGATACCCACAGCACTGATTGTTACGGTGCCACACGTCACTGCTCCTTTAAGGGGATCAGCAAGTCAAGGGTACAGGGATTCAAACTGGGGCTTACTCTCTGCTCCACTGGGAGATTCAATGACAGTTATCATTAATTCTTGGATTCCTTCAGTTCTGATAGAAAAATCAAGTTATCAGAAACTATCATTTTGAGATCAGACAGCTATTAAAAGCCCATTAATAATCTTCTGGTGAGTATAGCATATGCCTTTTGAGAACATTTGCAACTTGCTTCTCTGTGGAAAGACACAGGACATCGCCAACCTAATTATAAAGCAATCAAACAATTTAATTAATCTGGAAATCACTTTCTTAACAATAACCTCCCCTAAAACGAGGCACCCTGCATAGCGCCATTAGGTAAAGTATGTTTTTGATACACTGCTGTGTGTCAGCCATGCCAGGGCCCTTTGGGGATCGTGGTGTTAATTACCTACTTGATGCCTGACCACTGCTAAGGCTGCTCAGTGAGGTCAGAAACATCGGCGGTGATACCAGCCGTCGGTAAAGTGTCCTAGCACTCAACCATCCAAAGCAAGCCAATCCCTGGGAACAGGGAGATTTGAGTTATAAGCAAGTGCTGCACATATGGGCAGAGAATTAACTGGCACCAGTTTTCATTTGAGAGTCTCCCAGGTATTGCTTTGCAGATGGGTGGATGAATTCGGAGAGCCGTGCTATGAGGCGTGAAGGTCATGTGTAGGACTCTGGTTTCTGCCCCTCTTGCTGCCATCCTGGGCAAGTGCTCACCACAGGCAAGTCCTCAGCTCTGAGTTCGGAATGTCCCAGGTGTGCTTTGTAGCTGGATCTGTTCTACTTTAGTGGTATTTTGATCACTATATAGCACAATAGTGGTGGGAAGTCTTCAGGGGCCAAGTAGAAATCCATTTTTACTTCAAATGAGAACAAAGCCTTCAAAAATTGACTTCTGTCCGTCTAATCTGCTAACGTTTGAATTTCTCCCTAAGGAAGAAGGAGGAATTGTTTGTAGTAAGCGACATGAGACGCTGCAGAATGCTCGTTTGCCCTACTCTATTACCAACTGCAGCCCTGTCCACTTGGCTGGAAAGTCCCTGCCCACGGGTCATTCTTCCTGTCCGCCCACCGTGGAAACATCAGTCACTTTTAGTCTTTTCCTTTTTCCTCTCTTTATTTCTATGATCTCAAATATGCCTGGTTTGCTTGCCTGAGACTACTTTCTACCTGCCTCCCCATCCTGATCTGGTGCTGTCTACTCTTACCAGGTACACGCATAGCAGGTGAAAACTTCTGGCTTCTTTCTCTTGCCTCTGAACACCCCTTAAGGCCTCCCGGTAGTGGGTACCAAACCATACACAGCTCATTGGCTTTACCAGTCTGAATTCCTTCAGCCAGAAGGCCTTTTGCTGTGGCATTGTCCTGCTATGTTTCAGTTCTTTCTGACCCCTTCCTGAAGCCCCCTTCTAGTTCTCCTCTCCTCTAAAGCTTACTGGGACTACCCTATGGAAGTACAGTCTCTTGTCCTTTAGGAATTATGAGGTACTCACACATTTTCTCTAGTATCTGGTGACACTGGAGAGCCTTAATGTTACTACGTAATACATATGATACACAATATGTGCACTGCAGAGCAGTGCTTTAGTCAAGGATGTAACTGCATGTACAGTGGTGGTCCCATAAGATGATGTCACCTGTGACACTGTAGCCCTCTTAGTTTGCTGAAGTACTCTGTGTGTACTTTATACAGTGATGAAATCACCTGGTAATAAGGGATCTCAGAACACCCCCAAGCCATGACTGCAAACGTATATATGTATATTTTCATTTCTTTACAAATTTCAAAAATTCATTTTATTTATTTGAAAGGCAGAGAGAGAGATCACCCACCCACTGGTTCATTCCCCCTAATGCCCACAACCCCTAGAGCTGGTCCAGGCCAAAACCAGGAATCCAGAACTCAATCCAGGCTCCCATTTGGGAGACAGAGCCATCGCCTGCTGCCTCCCGAAGTTCACATTAGCAGGAAGCTGGAATGAGAGGTAGAGTGGGACTCAAACCCCGGCACTCTGATATGGGATGCAGGTATCCCAGGTGGTGGCTTCAACACTGCACCAAACTGCATTCGCATTTCAACTTAGCTTTTCAATCTGACATGAAACAAAAAGAAAGGCCCTTGTTTATTATGATAACGCAGATGACTGTGTAGTCTTGACCTTGAAGATGTTTTTACAGCAGTAGATGCAAAGAAGAATATTCTACAATTGAAGGGCCTGGACAGTCAACCCAAGATAGGGAGGTGAAAATCTGCACAAGTTAATGGAAGCTTTGATTTTTTTTTAAGAGCAGAATGGAATTAACCTACCTCTGTCTCTGTTTTTCTGCCCATCCATCCTCAAGGTGATAGGTCACCATGTGTTGTGTTACCTGACTTCTCAGACCACTCGTTAAAATCTCTAAAAGTGAAAGGGGTTTAATTTAATGCCTTGTTTCTAGCTTCTTGAGATTGAAGAAATATTTAATAAGCCCTTCAGTTACTGGTTACATTAGAACCTCCAGAGATGGTGTTTTCTTAACAGTAAACACAGGTCTAAGAAAGAATTTAGTGCCAGGTTTCACTGAGTTTGTTCATTTTGAGTGAGTTAAGGTAGCAGGGATTGTTGTCAAAATGGCTTCCCTTGAAATAATCACTTGTTTTCTTCCTGCTAATAATTTACATGTAGTTTGCATTCTGTGGTGTGTGAGCAGCATAAACATTCATCCCAAATAAGAAACAAAATGTATGAGATTTCTGATATTAGATTTTTCCCATCAGGAAACAAAACTTTTTAGCTGCTTTGAAATAATTGAGCTCTTTTACGGACTATGCAGAGTGACGTAGAAGCCTAGTTAGGAGTGTGAGGAGCGGGGCCGGGGGGGGGGGGGGGATGTGGCTGTTGAGTAAAGTTGAAAGAACTTAATTTGCTGTGCAGATAAATGGACAAAATGAATCGTGGACTGCTGGATGGCAGAAGCAGAATCCATTTCTCCAGGGGCTCAGGGAACAACAGATGCAAAGACATGATACATTTCACTGCAGCAGGGGGAAAAGTGCCTCTTGCTTCTCCCTCCATCAAGAAATGGGCTGCTCAGCACTTGCCTATTAAATGGCTTTGATGGTGCTGTCATAAAGTTAATGGCATCTGTTGAAGACATCCCTACAAAATTTGCAGCCTTCACGTAATTGAAAAATGTCTGTAGAGATGTAGCCCATCCAGCAGTCCTCAAGGTAACACTAAACGTAGCCTCTTGTATAGGTTCCTCTCTTCTTTGTGTACAGTGGTCATAAATTGCTTACCTTTACAGCCAGGTAGTGGCTTCCAGGAGATCCCTTGCATTTTTTGTACCTAACTGCAATAGTCACTTCCACTAGGAAACTAGTGGTGTGGTAACTGGCTTGCTGTTAGGAGCCAAGCACCGCTTCCTGATTTATTTTCCATTTTGCAAGAACGTCCAGGGTGACTTGGCAGCCTTTGCTGTCTCGCCTCTTTATTTAAACCAGCTGCAGGCGTCGGTGGTCCTCAGACAATTCCGCCAATCTTATGCAGCAGTGTGGAGGGAGGCACAGCGGTCTGGAGTGTCCTGATCCTGCCCTCGCCAGCTGCCTGCCAAGCTTTCTCAGTGATCAGCGGCAGGTTGAGTGCGCTAATGGAGAAAGTGACAAGCCCCGGAGGGGCTGCCCTCCCTCTTTGAGGCACTTGGTGAGACACGCTCTGCCAGGCTCTGTGTGGCTGTGGCATTCAGGGGCCACCTGGCCAGTGGCCGTCCAGCTGCTGCAGAGCAGGGAGCCTGTTGAAGAAAATACTGACAAGGGGGAAAAGGGCTGGGCCCCTCCAGCTGTGCCAAGATAAGATGGATCTGGGTCATCTTCCAAAGGGATCCAGGCGACAGAGTTCCTAGTTCAGATGCATCTGCCCTGAAAGTATGTGCTTTGGAATACAAGGGCTTGTTTTTCAGCGCTCAGACCTTTATTCAGTCTGCTTTAAATTAAACCTCTAAAGCTGCTTCCCCAAAACAGAAAGCACCCCCAGTTGGAACCTGTCTCTCTATCCGTGGTGTTTCTGGAAACGTTCGCAACGGGAGGGTCAAAACTCATGTGTGCGTTATTCTGTGGAACTGGAATATTTAGATGTTAAATATGTGGAGGGCCATTGGTGAGTGCATTTTTGCATAGATCCAGCACACTTGGGAAGCTGTGTTGGACCTCAGGCTCCCTCCTCACCCCAAATCCCTACTCCAGGTAAGGCCAGCACATTCTTGGAGGAAGCCCATGACTCAGGAGAAGATGATCCGGGATGTGGATGATGATGCAAAGCCCACATCATCTTGTAATGTTTTCTCCTTTCTCTCTACAGGAAACAGCCCTCAAGATAGTCCAAGAAATTTCTCCCCCAGTGCCTCAGCCCACTTTTCATTTGCACGGAGGTAAGACTTTCTTGTGAGTAGAGAAGTAATGTGTGACATGGAGGATCCCAGTCCCCAACCCCTCTCTCAGCCCACCTGCCTTCTGCCTAGTGAGGTCCTGCTCATTACGTTCTGGTAAGAGCTTCTCAGTAGTTCCTTAGGCTGCCTCGGAATCATGCTACAGGGCACCTGCTCCTACAGCTTCCATAGTGATCTGTGCCCTAGGGTGGCATTCGATGCCCTCTCGTGGCCTTTCACTGGATGGTGAATGCCCACGGAGGGCAGAAATCACACGTTCCATCTTCTCTTCCACCCCTAGCGCAGTGCCTTGTCCATGCTTGGTGCTCACTAGAGTCTTGCTCAGTGAGCTGCACTTACAGACACTCGGTTCATCTGAGTCCTAATGCAGTTGTTTAGCTGTTGCAATGCTTTTCCATAGAAAGGGCTTTCTCATGAACTCCAGGACAGGAACCCGAGATGTCCTTGTATTTCAGAGCTTCAAGGCAGCAGTTTAGTCACCCCTTCTGACAAAGCCACGCTCGATGGGAGGGTGCCTTGTGTCTTCTCTTCCAGTCCTGTTTAGAATCAGGCACCAAATGTCACAGATGCATGTCTTGGCGCCTGAGTCGTGGTGTCAGGAGGCAGTGGTATTGCCCAGAATGGCCTCATAATCTGGCCTTTTGAGTGAGGGATCTGCCACTGGGATTTGGCCCCTCAGTCAGCTCTTTCTTCTGCGTTCTGTATGTGGAATGGGTGCACTTCACCTTGTAACATTCAAATTTGTACCCTCAGGGCCCCTTCATGCCTCTCACATCTGTGTCTCATGTACTCGTGCCCAGGAAAAACATAGAGAATGAAAAATGCCCGTTCTGCCCAGTCTCTGAATATTCAGGATACATTTGGCATAAGTGCTCAATGGCCTTGATGTTAGCTAAATTCCCCTCTGAGACTTACTATACCCTAAGTGGCCTAAGGTAACCCCTCATGAAGACACTTGGGAGGGTTAAAAAATATAATTGTTTGTACCAACAAAGCTTACAATGTCCTCACAAGCTTTGGTCAACATGCAGTGCATTTTACACCACAAAAGCCAGAGCAAAGGATGTTTGCAGTGTTTTAGTGTACAGAATTCTGTACAGCTAAGGTTCTATGGTAAACCTCATACCATAAAGAGATGTTTGCTCTCTGATTAGTTAGGCAGTTCCCATCCAGTTTTTCGGTGCACGATGTTTACCCCACTCTGGGAAGGATATAAAAGTGATTAAGATGTCATTGCCCGGGAGCTTACTGAAGCTCATACTCTGTTCTTCCCACAACTCAGAATTTTATCCTTTTAGCTCCTCATTTTAAGTACTATCAAGAAAGTGTGACTATTAACTGATCCCATAAAGTCTGTGCCCAGTGAATGTTGGTTTCTGATGGTGCTACTATTGGAGGTGGAAAAATAAGCCTGTAAAACTTGATAAACAAGTATCACCATCTTTAAAGCATATCTCTAGAATCCCACATTCTGGCACAGTGGGTTAAACAGACCCCTGCTAAGCCAGCATCCTATATCAGAGCACAGGTTCAAATCCCAGCTGCTCCACTTTTAATACAGCTCCCTGCGAATGCACCTGGGAAGGCAGCAGATGATGGCACAGTACATAGGCCCCTGCCACCCATGTGAGATAACCGGATAGAGTTGTGGGCTCCAGGTCTCGGTCTGGCCCAGCCCTGGCTGTTAGAGTCATTGTGGAGTGACTAGTGGATGGAAGATCTCTGTCTGACTTTCTGTCTCCATCACTCTACCTTTCAATAAATCTTTATATAATCTCTAAGAGGCATGCTTTTAATTAATAAGAAAAAATGGACATTTCGTTATAGCATGCATTTACACATGACAGAAATCATAGTATCTTAATCCTGCCAGAAATATAAAAATGAAGAGAATCCAATAATTAAGTGGGTGACTGAAGGACAGATTAATCTGATTTCTGTGCTTAAAAAAAAAAAAAAAACCACAAACAACACAGAGGCATGTTAATTTTTGACAAATAAACCACACACCATGACGAGCGATTATCACTGGAGACCTGTGGTTCACTTTGCATGCATTTCCAGATGGAGCACCCTCCACACTCTTCAGAAAGTATTAATTTAGATTAGGCCGTGAGTGATCATCTTTTACAACTCTTATTCGAGTAAACAGAACCTTGTGTGACTTACGAAAATTCACATTGGTATTTTTCATTTAATATCTCTTGGAAGTTAGACTTGATTTTTATTTGGAAAACACAGAGCCTCTCCTCATACCTCTCCGGTCCTCTCCATTTGGGGTGCATCTCTAAGCCCTAAAAAAGTGGGCCATTTGGAGACTCCCCCACATTTTACCCTTCTGCACATTTAGTCCAGGAGAGGACGTAGTACCATATTTTGGACCTTGTTTTTGGGTGAAGTGGGTAAGGTGAGGCTTGTTCATCTTTTCTGATCTTACTTATCCCACCTTCCCAGCAGACACTTGCTGGGCGTCTAACAGCCTAATCACAGAGTGTGAAGTGTGATGACACACATGTGCCTTCCATATTTTCTAATAGAGATTCAAGATTAAAATTATCAAGTTGCTTTTTTCATGTGAGGAAGATTCAAAATGTTTCATGGTAAAATTGAATTAGGATATGATGTATATTTTCCATGAACTTTTTGAAGCTCCCTAGTGTTAGATTACAAGAAACGGACAAAAATAAGCATCAACTTAGCATAGATTTTTCTCTGGAGCAAAGAGACATTTTTGCATTGCTAATTGTAATACTATTTCCAGTCCATTGATTATGGAGTTGCTTAATAATTTTTCCCTGGTGGTAAGCTAAAGATCTAAAAGAATCTGCCTTCCCCAGACGTTGCCAAGATTTACAAATTATACATTGTTTTCTCTTTCCTTGGCAATATAGAGCCCTTGAATGAACGCCATGGGTCTCTCTTAGTTACCTCATTGTTGTTTGTGAGGTTAAATCCTCAAGCAAACAACAAGAACAGACTTGCTTACTGAATTCAGGTCATCACCTGCTTACTGAGTGCTGGTGGGCAGAACAACCTCCCAGGGACTCTTCCACTATTCCTCCTAGCGTGGACTTTAGTTGGCCACATTCCCCTGCTTTGATATGGCTCAGCTTGTTCCAGCATCAACTAGAACACACACCATATCACACCAGGTGACCATCACAAGTAAAACGAAATTGCTCTCTTCTTTCAGTTTTAATGGCCAGGTTGATATTAGAATGTTCATTCTTTCTTTGTTGTATACTGTACTAATTAGATTTTTAAAGTAGTTTTGGAATATTTTCTGTTAGTCTTGTGTTCTGTGTTCCCAGCAGATGTTTTCCCTTCTCAAATTTTCACTTAATGGTAACATTGAGATTTCCACCCACAAGGAAAACACTCTCTTCAAAAAAGCCTTGTTGTCTTGGCAAAGAAGGTAGTCTTGTCTTCAGATAACATTTTGTTGGTAGCTACTGCAAAGAAAAGACAACATTGTTAGTGGGATCCAAATTGCACTTGTATGATAGCTTCCTTGAAAAAAATGGCCTGTTCTCTCCTGAGCACTGTACGTAGCATATATAGCAGCTTTGATGTGCGGTTGTCATGGTAATGAAGATGCAGTGGTCCCTTTGCTCCCTTTGAGTAAATAGACACGGGCAACTTAGGGGACTCTATGAGACGTAGCTTATTTCTGGTCGTGGTTCTACAGAGTACTGAGCACATTCTTGTTTAAACATCTTTCCAGTTGTGTGTTTTCCAGACTGAGCAAATGTAATTTATGCTTTGGAACTAATAAGAACATGGTCTCCTCTTAGAATTGTTCATTCTTCTGAAATATGTTCACTGATACCTGAGGGAAAGGAGAGTTAATGAATCACAAAACAAAATCATGGTAGGGAAAATTGTCTCTCACTCTTTCCACAGACAAGTTTCCTATAATTGCTATTAAATGGACTGAATAATTCTTTTAAAATCATATCCTTTTCTTTTCCAAATTGGAAGTGTTTAAAACATAAAGTACAGGCATAGATTTTTTAAAGTCTTCAACAAGTAACCAAATAAAATAGGATCGACTTTTTTCCATTTAATGGGGAGTTGGATATCTTTATAAGCACATCACTGTAATTATTTTTCTTATATTTTATTACTTTCAACTGTTTAAAAATGTTTTTCTAGAACATATAACTTGGTTTTCCCAATTCCTTTTATCATGTATATTTACGTACGTCTTATTTTGCTTCTTTTTTTTTTTTTAACATACTTGGTTCAATTGTACTCCAATCATGGTCACAGAAATGACAGGTAAATTTTACTGAAATCTTAATATTGTAATAGTTCTGTGATATATCCACTGAAATTTCTCCATTTTGTCTTTGTGGACCATTTGCATTTACTGGCAGTAGTACATATGGTTAACCTATGGTTATGTTTTCCCTTGAATATAAATGTAGGCTAAAATGTCAGTTTTCTACATGAACATCTAATTGTGACTTCTCAAATTCAAGCTGTTGCATTCCCTGACTTCCACCTACAGGGAATGCATCTCCAGCACTTTTTGTCCATTCTTGTCCCTCACTTGGTAAATTTGTGTAATCATGAATTACAAAGTGTCTTCCTGTGATACTGCATCTAAGAATGTCCTGTGAAGGCACTTCGGAAAGTTCATGGAAAAACAGAACTAAACAACAATGCCCGTGTTCTGTGAACTTTTGAAGACTCCTGATGCTGGTCCTTTAGAAAGTGTGCTTTTCCTGTGTTGACTCTTGGCAAATTTGCATGTATTTGTTTCCACAGTGTTTTAGTTTTATGTGAAATCGCTCATAAGGTGACAGCTCTGGAGTCCCTGAGATCTCCTTGCCTCAGTAGCCGTATTGTCTGTCACTGTATTAAGCCTTCTGACATCCTTGTGATAACCCTAATTCATTAACCAGAGACCCACTCCAAAGCTAGCATCCTCTCACCGTTTGGAGATGCAAACTGGCCCTTCACGGCTTCTGACAGTGCTGCCTCTAGGAGTTGGGCAGATAACTTCACTCGTGGAGAATTTTTCATGCTGCTCCTGGCGTCACTGGTGGTGCATGCTCAGAATCTCTGCGAGAGGCTTTTGATGCGACACTTTATGAAGCCAGGTCATGCCGGAAGGCAGTAACTCTTAAGGGATTCTGAGCATGAGGTCAGTCACTTTCTTAGTGCTCAACTTATTTGCCACTTAGGGCCTGAGCCAGGCAGCCAGGAGCCAGTTGACCCTTTCCTCCCTAGGAGTGCGGAGCGGAAGTGTTTCCTTCAGAATAATAAGCAGAACGTGTTTAGGAAGCCCGGAAAGTGTCCACGGGCTCCTGTCTCAGGCTGGAATTCAGACCCCGGAGCCTAGAGATCCTGGGCCCGGGATCTCCATTCCCCGATGAGAGCATCTTTCCTCCTCCCATTCTGTTTTTATTCATTTGAATCTGCTGAGTCTGACCGTTGTAATTATCCCTGGTATTCATTTTGTCAAAGTGTATTAGTGAGAGATCAATAATATGGATCAACCCATTCACTTTCTGCTTGTTTGGGTGTATCGATTCAGTTTAAATAAAAGTCAACCTGCTGTATAATGTTTGTTTACCCTGGCACTGGCTGAACATTTCCACATCCTCACAGACTATGTGGTGTCATTTGTTTGAATAAAAATCCTCAGTTTCCCTGGGGTTCCCCTGTAACGGTACTCCAGGGCTGGCCTGAGCTAAACTCACTTTCTCAATAGGACTGATGGACGCCGCTGGTCGCTGGCTTCTCTCCCCTCCTCTGGCTATGGGACCAACACCCCCAGCTCCACCGTCTCTGTAAGTGCCTGGATTTTTTTTTCCCTGCTGTCTCACAACCACAGAGCTTTTATGCAGGCAGTGTTTTCTCTGGGTGTTTGCTGGTAGCAAGGAGAAGATAAATTCCGCAGGTCTGTCACCTAGAATGGGTTATGCATCAAATGATGGTCTGACAAACATAACAAGGACACCCTTGTGCTGCAGGCTTTTAAACCGTGGGGCATCAATTGAGGAAGTCCCAGGATCACAAGTTTGGAGGAGATTGGGAGCTTTCCTTTTAATGCCATTTGGCTTAGTTTGGGGGAAAGAACACAATCTGGTTTTATTGCTCTGGTTCCATGCCAGTGATAGTAGTGCCGAAAAGGCTATTAAACTGTGATGGGCTGGGGCTTTTTTCTTGTATGGCTTAGATTGAGATTTGTTTTGTTTTCTCCTTCAAAGAATAATAATAATAATAATAATAATAGTCAAGTCTTAAATTTCTCTGTGCCTTCTAGGTTAAGACCTTTTAAGACAGAGTAAAAGCTTAGAAGAAAGTGAAGATAATAAAGAGACAAGGTGGAACCATGAAAATGGGATACAGGAACAAATATACCATTGCCCCAGACTATAGCATTTTAGCAAGGGGCCTACTTGGATAAATGCTTTCTTAATTTACATCAGTTGTCATGGGGTATCGGGACAGGTGGCCATTAGAAAGGCCTGGGTGTTGTAGGTGTTCCGTAAATGTCCAACGAAATGTTTTGGATGCTCTTGGACTGGATAGGAACGTGGATCTGTGAATCTAGAGCCCCTTTGGATTCGTTTTCTTCCTTAGTTTGTCATCATCTCCGGTTTATTGTCTCGGGATGCACATCTGTTGTATTTTCTACAGCCTTCAGCAACGTATTCAGCGTGTGGATTGTGCCACTTAATCATACTTGAACCAACAAGAAACTACAGTTCTACTGGTAGCACCACTGCTTTTTATGGTTCCAGAATTCCAAGTGTAATCTAGCACAGGTTTTCTGAAGCACCTCGAAAATTTGTTCTAAGTTTTGTTAAACTGAACAAATTGTTAGATTCTGTTAGGTTATTTTTACCCCCTCCATGTGGTATATTTGTTGAGGAAAGGCAATTTATTTTCCTATTCATTATTCCATTTTGTCCATGAGTTTGATCATTTTTGAGACACAGTCCAACAACCTTATGTAGTTTCATTGGCACAGCAGCTGCACATCAGTAAAGGATGTTTCAAAATGCTGAATGGCATCAGTGGATGAAACTGTCACTGAACACCAGTGGAGTCAGCCTGGGTTGTGGAGGCAACCATCACTGCTTTCACTGATCATTGGTCCTCCCATATTTTAGATGTCAATAATATGAAACACCAAGCTGTGAAAATGAAGACTCCAGTTGATTGACAAGAAGCAATTTAAAAAAAAAATTTTTAAGTGCAATTTTCCCCCCAGACCCTTGGGTATCTTTAATTAATGTCAAACCATGAATAAACAGAGTACTTGATTTTTTGTTCTTTGGTCTTCCTGAAAATATTCTTATTTAATTCTCCTTATTACGTGAAAGTTGAATTCAGATCTCCTGATTCCAGATTCTTTTTAAATTTCAGTTCTATCGCCTTGCATTGCCTTCACTCAGATTTTATTATACTTCAGGTCTCTTTTTTGCAAGAAAAATGTTGAGAGCAGGACCTTCTTTCTCTTTCTAGTCATCTGTACAGAAAGGAGAATCAGAGAGAGAATGAACTACATGGAATTGGACCCTATCTAGTACAAATACCTTGTAAAATAATTTGTACAAGTACTCACTATTTGCAAAGCACTGGTCTAGTGACTTACAGTGCATTGGCTCATTTCATCCTAGACACCTCTGACGGAGTTCCTATTGTCCCAATTTATGGAACAGGAATCTGAGGCACAGAGAACAAATGAGTGCCTCTTTACCCACCCCTTTGTTTTATTGGTGAGAAATCAGCCAGTGCTCTAGGTCCTCATCTCTCCAATCTTCTTAAAGAGATATGTGGCCTTTTTTATTATCAAGATTTATTTTATTTGTTTGAAAGGCTGAATTATGGGGTTAGAGGTGGGGTGGGGAAGAGAATCTTCTGATTCGTTGGTTCACTCCCCAAATGGCTGCAAAGACCAGGGCTGGGCCAGGCCAAAGTCAGGACTCAGTAGCTTCATCCATGGGTACAGGGACCCAAGCACTTGGGCCATCATCTTTGAGTGCTTTCCCAGGCACATTAGTAGGGAGCTGGATTGGAGGTGGAGCAGCTGAGACTTGAACCTGCGCCCATATAGGATGCAAGCATCGCAAGCAGCTGCTTTGCCTGCTACGCCCCAGTGCTGTCCCCTACATGGCCTTTCTTAAACTTGTAATGGACAACCTGGCCTGGCCATTGGTTTTCATGGGATCAGTGCTGTCTGCAGCTTCCACGTGCGTAGAAGCAGCAGCTCCCTAAGACACATTGTGAGGCAAACTCACAGGCTCTGTGTTTCCAACAACTTTTCTCTTAAGTGCTTATACTTATTGGAGAAAGTGTTATGTTTGTTGATCTCAGTGTTCCTTTTTTCCTTCGAAATGAAATTGTAGCCTCCAAAATTACTTTTTTTTGCCTGAAGACTAAAAGAATTGTTTAATCTGTAGACTCTAGGGGCCATGTGTGAAAGTTCAGACATCTTTTCTCCTTATTGCTTATTGATAAAAAAAAAAAGTGATGAGTGAAAACGAGAAAAAACATTTCTCATTTTCCTCAGTTTTTTTGTGTTCTTATCCTTTAAATATTAGGGCAACAGTTATGCAAACTGCTTAGTAATTGCTTGTTTTCTAAAGCTACTGAATCACTCTTAGATTCTCATTTCCCTGGGTTGATCTAGTCATTTAGCTCATCAGAAATTCATTTTAGTTATTTTTAAATAACAATATAGAAATGTAAAAAAATGGCAAGCACTTTAAAGAATGTAACTTAAAGAATTTAACCTTTATGGATAATTGTGGTGTTCGCTGAGCTCCAGAACTGCTTATCTAGAGAAATAAGCATCATTGTATCTTTCTTCTTCAGATATTATGGAAATGCAAAATTGCCAAATGTTAAAAACGCTACAGTCTGAAATTGGAAAGATTTGGTCATGAAGTTCATCAGTCTTCCAAGAGAAGATTTAGTATCACAACTTCTTCTGACATCAGGTTTTGCAGTTAAAATTAACTAGTGGAATGTCCCCAAGATAATAGTCAGATCATAATTTTTACTTTTGAAGTCAGTAACATGTGGAATTACAGCAGTAGGAAGACATCCCCCCCCTATATTTCTTACCAGATAAATTATTTTCTGCTGAAAGAATGGAAATGAGAGTATAAATTCCCATAAATATGAGGTATGGCTATAAAATATATTGCTTTTAATAAATAGAAAGCAGAAACACAGGTACGTCCTTTGCAGCTTGGTTATCTTGAGAGACTTAGTGCTTCCTGGAATGGTGCCACTACCCAGAACTTGTTTTTGGAATTCTAATTGCCCTGAGAATTAGGAAGCACAGTTTTTCTTGCGTTAAATCTTCATTCCTTGAAAGTCGATTTGATTTACGGTGTAGTCAGGAGTCATATGCAAAGTAGTTGAGGATGAGACTCCCTGGCAGTGCTCATGGAGGATGTGTTAAGAGGGTGAAGTAATGAGACTCAGCTTATTTGGAAACTCCCAGGCTGATTCTTGAAGCTCTTCTGAGGGTGGTTTTCCCAGGGCGTGTGAGCCAGTGGAGGTGTCTTTTTCTACGAGTAGATGAGGTCTCGTGGGCAGCACCTGCAACACTCGCTCATCCTGGAGGCCCTCCTGACCTTGCAGGGTCTCCTTTGATTCCCTCCTCTCTGCTGAAATTCAAGCTGTATTGTTCGGTTGTCCAACAGGACTCACTTGGGGCCCATTTAGCACCTTAGAAATCAGCCCCAGGCCATTTTGCTGGCCTGCAGTTGTCTCCAGTGCCCCAGGCTCATTCCTAGTGTCACTAAGGCCTATTTTCTTTGACAACTTGCTTGTTCCAACTGGGGTGAAAGGGGATCTCTCCTCGGAGAAGCTCCTTGCCTCCTACCTCCTACAACATTAGTTTTTATAACCTAAACTTGTACCGCACATCATTCATGCTCGCGTATTCTCTATCCCTATACACGGGCCACATTCCTTACCCTGTTAAATTATCTGGTTATGTATATGATCACAACATTTTCTATAATTTTTTTTCTCTCTTTTTTTTTATTTTTGACAGGCAGAGTGGACAGTGAGAGAGAGAGAGAGACAGAGAGAAAGGTCTTCCTTTGCCGTTGGTTCACCCTCTAATGGCCGCCGCGGTAGCGCGCTGCGGCCGGCGCACCGTGCTTTAACAGATGCTAACAATTTGTTATATTTGCTACAGCTATTTTTAAAAGTAAATTTTAAATTCTGTTGGATAAATGAAATAGTAAAGATACCCCTGAAAATCTGTCCTCACACAGCCTCCGTCTCCTGTCTCCTTCCATGGAGGGACCCCTCTCTAAAGTTGGTTGTTATTGTTCCCGTGCAAAAACAGGCTCAGCATATCTGATGTGAAACCCTTGAGCTGGGTGTGTTTGGGAATTAACTTTCACTGTTACAAAGGTAAAATGATCTCTGGACTGTATGTAATAGCCCGTAGCCCTGGGCCAGCAGCTCTTAAGCAGATATTTTAGCATGTCTTTAGCAACCTAAATCAGCATTCATATTAAATGAATTAAAGAAATATTTTTTATGGTTTTTTTTTTTTTTGACAGGCAGAGTGGACAGTGAGAGAGAGAGAGACAGAGAGAAAGGTCTTCCTTTGCCGTTGGTTCACCCTCCAATGGCCGCCGCGGTAGCGCGCTGCGGCCGGCGCACCGCGCTGTTCTGATGGCAGGAGCCAGGTGCTTATCCCGGTCTCCCATGGGGTGCAGAGCCCAAACACCTGGGCCATCCTCCACTGCACTCCCTGGCCACAGCAAAGAGCTGGCCTGGAAGAGGAGCAACCGGGACAGGATCGGTGCCCCGACTGGGACTAGAACCCGGTGTGCCGGCGCCGCAAGGTGGAGGATTAGCCTGTTGAGCCACGGCGCCGGCCTTTTTATGGTTTTTAAATTTGTATTAATATAAAGATAACAGATTTTATGTATTTCATAGGTAGAGTTCTAAGAAGATAACCATAATTCTCTCCCTTTTCCTATTCCTCTCTCAATCCCCCTCCTTCCTTCCTTCCTTTGCTTTTTTCTTCAGTTTTTGCAAAGATGTAATTTCAATCGACTCTATAATTACAGACTTAATTCACCACTAACCATAATATTCAACAAGTAAAATGTAGGAAGACCACGCTCCACAGGAGGATAAACAAAAGCTAAAAACAACAATCATATCACAAGAAGTCTATTTCATTCCTTTATTTTTTTGTATTCTATATTAACTGCCACATATCAGAGAGAACATGTGATATTTGCCTTTTGAGGACTGGCTTAGTTCACTAAGCATAGTGGTCTCCACTTGCATCCTTTTTGTTACAAAAGACAGGATTCCATTCTTTTTTATGGTTGAGTATTTCATAGTGCATAAATACCACATTTTATCTAGTCATCAGTTGATGGAATCGGGGTTGATTCATGTGTTAGCTCTTGTGATTGGAGCTGCAATGAACATAGGAGTCCAAAGCTCTTTCATATGCTGATTTCATCTTGTCTGGCTAAATTCCCAGAAGCTGGATGGCTGGATCATCTGGTAAATCTATTTTCAGATCTTGAGGAATCTCCATACTGTCTTCCATAATGGTTGTACTAGTTTACATTCTTACCAACAGTGGATTAGAATACCATTTCCTCCACATCCTTGCCAGCCTTTATTGTTTTTTTTTTTTTAATTTCTGGTTGATAGCCATTCTAACTGGGGTGAGGTAAAACCTCATTGTGGTTTTTATTTTTATTTCCCTGATGGCTAGTGAACCTGAGCATTTCTTCATGTGTCTGTTGGCCATTTTAATTTCACCCTTTGAAAAATGCCTGTTTATATCCTTTGCCCATTTCTTTACTGGATTGTTTGTTTTGTTATAGTTGAGTTTCTTGAGCTCCTTATAGATTCTAGATATTAATCCTTTATCAGTTGCATAGTTTGTAAATATTTTCTACCATTCTATTGATTACCTCTTTGCTTTGTTGAGTGTTTTCTTTGCAGTACAGAAGCTTCTTAGCTTGATGTAATCCTATTTGCCAACTTCTGCTTTTATTACCTGTGTTTTCTGGGGTCTTTTCCAAGAAGTCTTTGTCCATGCCAATGTCTTGCAGTTTCTCCACTGTTTTTCTCTAGTAATTCGATAGTATCAGGTAATAGATTTAGTTGGTCCATTTTAAACAGATTCCCACCAGTTCAGTCAGTTCTTTGCCACCATAAGACTTTACTGTATACCTAGAAACAAACATCTGAGTTTGTGGGTATTGCAGTCTTGGATACAGCATTGTAGCCACTGATTTGCCTTTGTGATGTATCTAAGGATTCTCAATCTGCTTTTCTATTTGGTAATTTCCTTATCTTTGCTCTTATCTCCACTGCTTCTCTCATGTTTGTATTGTTTTTATTGTTTTTTTTTCCTGACTTCCTTAATTGAGTTCATGTGTTTTACTTCCCTTTCATAGTGAAAGTATATAATTCTGTGTCTATACTTCCTGTATAGAGCTTTGGTTTATCTCAGAGGTCTTTCTAGTAGTGTTCTCATGTTTATGGTTTGTAAATTAATCTCATTACATTATAAAAAGTAACTCTTTGCCTCAATATGTTTTTAGTAAGATACTTTGTAATTACAAGGTATAAAGGTATTTTTAACTTTAATCATTAATTTTTTAAGACTCATATATTTATATATTTGAAAGGTAGAGTTACAGAGACAGAGAAGGAGAGACACAAAAATCTTCCATCCTCTGGTTCACTCCCCAAATGGCCTCAATGGCCAGGGCTGTGCCAGGTCAAAGCCAGGATCTTGGTGCTTCTTCTGGCTCTCCCACTTGGATTCAGGGGCCCTTGGACTTGGGCCATCTTCTGCTGCCTTCCCAGGCACGTTAGTAGGGAACTGGATCAGAAGTGGAGCAGACAAGACTCAAACTGGTGCCCACATGGGATGCCAGCACTGTAGGACATGGTTTAACCTGCTGTGCCACAGCCCCTGCCCGATAGTCATTAATTTTCAGTGTCACTTCATTGTGATACTTCAGAGTTTATGACGGGCATCCTTAATATAATTAAAGATTTTTTAAAAATAAAAATGCCTACTAGATTTACATTTTCAAATCAATACTATCTTTCAAAATATGGTTATTCTAACCAAGTTTAACTTCCTCAAAAATTTCTCAGTCATTTTTACTAGAATTTCTTATACCTCCTGCTGAAACTAAAACCGGCAAATAGTTGCTTTGCTTTATGGTTATATATCTCAGATTGACTAAAAGTGGTGTTACTTAGCTGTTCAGTTTCTCTGCCTCTACCCTGTTCCAAATATTGCAAGAGCAAGTCTGCGGACAAGGGATAAGATGCTGCCTACTGGAGCTTCTGTGAACAGCAGCAGACTCAGACAAAGCGGTGAACGTGCCTCGTGTTCAGCCTAGTCAGGATGCCTGCCTCCCGTATCTGAGAGCACACGTGATGAGACCAGTACCTGGCTCCAGCTCCTGACTGTGCTCCTGTTAATGCAGATGCCGGGAGGTAGTGGTGATGGCTTAAGTGATTGGCCACTGACATGGGAGCCCTGGGTTCAGTTCCTGGCCCTTGGTTTAAGCCCTGCTGTTGTGGCATTGAAAAGTGAACTAGTTGATGGGATCTCTGTCTGTCTGTGTCTCTCTGTCAAATAAAAGAAGAAAAGAAAGGAAGAAGTTCTAATCCTTGATTTTCTAACAGTGGCATTATTGAGTAAAATATTTTCTTTATTTCCCCCTCCTTTCATCCATAGCACATATTGGTGGTGATGGCATCAAAGGACAGCATGCATTTTAAAGACATTCTGTTACCTTCTTTAGGATCTCACATCATGGAATCCATTTTATGTTACCTGTCTAGAAGTTGTTCTGTGTGATTGCGAGCAGTGGTAGGAGGGAGGGTACCACGCTCAACCAAGATCTAATCAGTGATGTGTTGCACCCTGGTCTCACTCTGGTGGTTGCTTTCTTGCTTTGGCTTTGATTGTTTCCTACCCATTTCCAGAGCTGTGGTTTTCTTCAGAGAGGAATTTCTTGGGAAATTTTCTTACAGATAGAAGAGGTAGAAGGATTTTGACTTCTCAGAGACAGCATCAAGGTTTGATGCTTAGGTAGTAGCTGTAATTATAATATAGAAAGGAAACAGTGTCCTACTAGTCCGTTTTTGTTGTTAGTAACACAATCCCCCAATCTGGGTAAACTAAAGAGAGACATCAGTTTTGGCCCACAGCTCTGGTCCAAGGTGAAGAGCCCACACCTGGGCATGACCTTCTTGCTGGCAAGTCCCACGGTGGCACCAAGCAGCACACAAGGGTCAAGGAGAGCTGGTGTGTGTGTGTGCTGGTGTCTCCTTCTTCTTGGAAATCAGTTGCCAGTGTTCAGTATTCAAGGCTCCATCCTGATGACCTTATCTCATCCCCAACACCTCCTAAAGACCCCACCTCTGAACATTACACCTGGATTAAGTTTCCCTTCTCTTAATACCTCACCAAAAGATTCAACTCCCGTATGAGTTTTAAAAGGGACAACCCTATTCAAACCATAGTAAATATACAGAGGTAGTAATGCCCAAGCGTAGCACTCTGATCTCATAGTCACTGGAAGAATTTCTTTTTGAGATACCCACATAACCTCACTTTGCTTTGTTTCAGTCATCCTGTTCCTCCCAGGAGAAGTTACATCAGTTGCCATACCAACCGACGCCAGATGAATTGCACTTCTTATCGAAACATTTTTGTACCACCGAAAGCATTGCCGCTGAGAACAGATGCAGGAACACCCCCATGCGGCCCCGATCCCGAAGTCTGAGGTGTGTAGACTGCACTGAACACTCTTACTCAGTTTAATTAGTTTTCTTCAACTAATTTCGGTGAAAACTTTAGGCCCTCCAAGTCATATCCAAGCTAATTGATTTGTGAACTGCTATAAATATAATGGGATTTTTCCATTTATGCATGATACTGTTCATTACCACTGAAAGGTACCTGACTCATTATCTTCTAAATTCTCACTATTTGCTGCTTGTTGCAATGGAGATGATCATGGCCTTAGGGGTCTACCCATAAAAACGTTCAGGATTGGAAATTTCAAGCAATCTAATCATGATGCAAGAGTGGTTGATGTTATGTTGAGATAAAGAAGCTTAGTTGAGGCCGGCGCCGTGGCTCAACAGGCTGATCCTCCGCCTTGCGGCGCCGGCACACCGGGTTCTAGTCCCGGTCGGGGCACCGATCCTGTCCCGGTTGCCCCTCTTCCAGGCCAGCTCTCTGCTGTGGCCAGGGAGTGCAGTGGAGGATGGCCCAAGTGTTTGGGCTCTGCACCCCATGGGAGACCAGGATAAGCACCTGGCTCCTGCCATCGGATCAGCGCGGTACGCCGGCCGCAGCGCGCCAACCGCGGCGGCCATTGGAGGGTGAACCAACGGCAAAAAGGAAGACCTTTCTCTCTATCTCTCTCTCTGTCCACTCTGCCTGTCAAAAATAAAAAAAAAAAAAAAAAAAAAGCTTAGTTGAAAAGGTGACAGCAAAAATAGGAGGTTATTTCCAGATTTCTTAAAAGTCCACTCCAGTCTTTCTATTCTTTCTCCCCATGATAAGGCTTACTTTCTGTAAGATTATGAGCAAAGTTTTAGGAGTTGGGGTCACCTTCAGTTTTTTGTTTGTTTCAGCTGGATTTTGTGAGTGCCAAGTGTAGTCCATGGACATTGACTAGAACTGGTTTGATTTGTATCGTGTTTCAAATCCTGTGTGTCACCAGTAGCTTCTTCAGGAAGCAGACTCTAAAGTAGGCTAATGTTTAGGATGTTTAACGGAAAGGGCTCTTGGGATCAACATCCAAAGAAAGGAAGAGAAGAATGAGCAGTGCTGGGCCAAGGGAGAAGTCTAGCTGCAATAGAGGCCACACGTCCTCTGCCCACGCCACCAGGAAGTATCCCTTTGAGCCAGGTGGCCTTTCCTGTGCATTCCCACCTTGCTTGTGACCCCCTGGAAGGAAGAGGCCATGAACGAGTGACTCGTGCAGCTGAGGCCATCCCAGAAGGGCCTGACGGCAGCAGGTTCACACTGACAGGGCAGTGCCTCTCCTTTCCCACTCGAGGTCTTGATGCCACAGGCTTGGAGTACTCGACATAGTAGGGTGTTAGTATTTAAAACAGGCTTTTAATAGGTGTGCAATTGACTATCAAAGCCTACTAGGATTTTTCTTTTTGTAGCTTTCTTCGTTTAGTGTTGTAAATTAACACTAATGTGTTAGATAATTTTCAGATATGGAATAAAAATCCAGCTTTACCACTTCAGCAAGGGGCATTATTTTACCCCATGGATATCATTTTTTCTTTATTAAAGGAGTTCCTGGGGTATCCAAGAATAGATGTGTACCTAGGAATCCCACCTTGGTATATAAATACACTAAAGTAGCACCACTGTATGCCACCAGGTAGGAGCACAGACCTGCTCCTGAAGTAACTAGAAGTGCACACCAGCTGTATGCCTCTGTTCATCTGGTATGGAACGCCTAGCTCAGCGTCCCAGATAAATGGAAAATGGATTTCAATTATGACACCTGTGCCACGGAAGAGTCAGACCTCTTCAGTGGCGTGTGGCGGAGAGCAGGTGTAAGAGAGAAGTGTGAAATTGCACCGTTAAACATGTCCTAGATGCTGCTGTTGGTTGCTACCCTGTTCTGTTTTAGATTGGAGTTCATAAATGGGAATTGAGAACTACATAAGCTCATCCCACATGCAGAATGTAAATGCAACTTGAATACAGTTTCTGAACTGGTGTTGTAAGTGTAATTATTTTATGGCATTTCACTTCTTGAGCTTCCTTCTGGAATCCTATTTAAAGTCCCTGCATTTGTGGCTTTCAGTGTATACATGGGTGCTAATGACTGATTTTGCCATGTATTCCCTAATACAGAATGCTTTTCGCACAAAGGTTCCACAGTCCTCTTGATGCGCAACTGACTGTTTATAAATAAAAAGCTTCTTTTCATTTCATGCTGTGGCAAGTTTAAAAGGCTAATTTGCTTTGCTTGCAGCCCTGGACGTTCTCCTGCCTGCTGCGACCATGAAATAATTATGATGAACCATGTCTACAAAGAAAGGTTCCCAAAGGTAATGAATTGAATTGAAGATGCCCAGCATCTAAACGAACAGGCAACAGAGGTGAACATCTGTAAGGTGGTTTTGTTAGGGGCAGTAAGGGTCCAAATTAGAAACCAGCATAAAGCAGCAGTATACTCCTACAGCACAAAGAATTTTAAGCTAAGAACCGCTGCCAACCAGCAGCTCTCTGTGCTGAAATGTGTGGAAAGCAAACCCTTGCTGGTTGTGTGCCACCCCTGGGTGGGCCTGATGAGCAGCTGCGTGGAGGTGTGGTTGGAAAGCCTGTGGACCCTTGCTGTTCCCGATTCCCAGGTTCTGAACCCGCTGCTGTATTGCCAAGAAACATCAGTTTTTCCATCAAGAGCCTATAGATTGGTGTATCATGGAAGTTGTGGGTTTTTTTTTTTTCCTATCTAATTTTGATTGTCTGTAATTTCCCGTATTTTTTGCCATTACATTTCCAGCTCTGTAATTCAGAAGGGAAGGTACAGCTGTGATGTTCCCCAGGCAGACTGGTAGAAGGAGTTTGAATGGAGCCAGAGAGCAATTTGTGAAGAATCGTTGCCCAGCTCCCTGGCTGCGAGGAGCTGCTTTCTGATAGTCCCTGTCACCTTTCCTTATTTGCAGCTCCTTCCCACCAGAGTGTTCCCACAGACTTGGGAGACAGCAGCCTCTCCATGTTGTTCCTAATGTCCCTCCCCTCCTCCCTCCCACCCCCAGCCACACACACATTTGTTACCCTAGGCAAGAGAACAAAAGGAAGTCTCTCGTTTCATAAATCAGGAGTGGAGCACTTATTATTTGTAATGAACCCAATATCGATGTCATTGATTAACACTGCTTCAGCTATTCCTCACGTGTCACTGGCTCACCAGGGAAACAGATTCTAACTGTGCCTCATCCATGCAGGCCAGGATTTCAGAGGAGAACCCAAGGTAGGAAGAAGAGGAATCCTCTTATACAGACAGTGTATGGCAGGGGTTTTGAAGAGGCACTAGGTGATCCCAGAAAAAGAAATGAAAGTTGAATAGGAAATTCTAGGGCTGTTTTATCAAGGTGCTCCCCTTGGCCCTTTGTACAGGATGTGGTTTTTAAGGAAAGGATAAAGATGGTTTACATTTGCACTCCTGGTGCATTAAAACCTATCCGAGAAAACAACCTTCACTCTAGCAACGGTGCTTATTTTTAAGTAAAGCCCAAAGAAATGCTTGATTTTTTTTTTTATAATCTATCCGCAAGTGCCCACGATCTAAAAGGAACACATAAACAATTCAGTATTAGCTGAGTTCATGTGAAACAGCTCACAGTTTATGTTGGATAGGGCATAGGAAGAAAGGGATGAGCGTCCTGAAATGTCCATGGTCAAATTTATTCCTGAATCTTTATCATCTTCATTCCACCAGGCAGGGGGGCAGTTGCTGCTTCCTTCCCTTCTTCTGTATTTTGTAAACTTTAGGTTGTAGAGCAGCTTTGGCTTCACAGCCAAATTAAGTGGGAGATGCAGAGACTGCCCATCTGACCTCTGCCCCCATGGGCAGAGCCCTCCCCCATGACCCACCCCCCACCTTAAATAGGTGCATTTCTTCATCAGTGAAGCCACTTGGACACCTCATTGCCACCCACAGTCCACACGGACATTAGGGCTCCTTCCGGGGGTTGTATAATCAGTGTGTTTGGACAAATGTCTGCCCGTTCATTGTATCACACAGAAATGGAGAAATGGGGCAGCTTTGACATGTCCTATCCAGAATTTGGTTTCAGAGCTGGGTAAATGTGCGAGTTGGCGCGCTTGCTGCGTTTCCTTGTGTTCCATCTGCACGTGTGTCTTCTCTAACCAGGCTACCGCTCAGATGGAAGAACGCCTGAAAGAGATCATCACCAGCTACTCTCCTGACAATGTCCTTCCCCTCGCAGACGGCGTGCTGAGCTTCACTCACCACCAGATTATTGAGCTGGCCCGGGACTGCTTGGATAAATCCCACCAGGGCCTCATCACCTCCCGATACTTCCTGGAATTGCAGCACAAGTTAGATAAGTTGCTACAGGAGGTGAGAACCATGCACTGTATAAATTTTTCTAATTTGTTTGCAGTTCTCCTGGAAAAAAAAATTATTTTTATGGGACCATTTGCTTATATGTTGCAGCTGAGAGATTGAGTTCCCATTCCAGGGAAGCAAAGGAGAAGGGGAACACCCAGCTGATTGCTACTTACTATAAATTGGTTCTGGTCATTATGTAGAGTAATAGAAAGTTAATGTAATAACCTTTACAGGAACCTTGGGACCCAGCAATCCACGAGTCTGGGATAAGTGGATTGTGAAGGATTTTGAAGCAGTGATTTCTTTTCCCCTTCACCTTAAAGTTATAAATTGCCTGAGCGTGGGTGTGTTATTTGATGGTGCTATCTGGTTCTAATATCTGGAAAAGCTAAATGGGAAATTGCTAGCTTCTTCCAGGCTATGTGTCCTATTAATTAACCTGCGATGGTGTTGGGTAGTAAATGGCAACTTATATTTTCAGTAGTGTCAGTTCTTCTTCTAACAAAATATCCAATTTCCAAAAATGACAGATAGGCACAGGACCTGACTCTGCCTCAACGTGCATGCCTGGCTCCTGGTAGCACTGGGGACAGGAGGGGAGTGTGGGTGGCAGCATGGAACTCAGTTTATAGCTTTGCAGCCTACATGTGAAACCTAGTGAGCCTGTGTCTTTGGACGTATTATATCTGTGAGTCTCATAGGGCATGAATTGTACCCAAGGAAACAAAATCATAGGTGGTTTTCTCTAAGTTTAAATGTATAAATTGCGCAGAACTGAACGAAAGTACGAGTATCCCAATTTTCAAGAAATCCACCTGTCCTACCACATCTTTGGCAAAGTGAGGAAGAGCCGTCTCCTGCAGGGTTAGCAGCCTCTGCTTCTCTCTCCTTTTCCTGACTTCCGGAAAGGGCTTCCCCTACTCCGTCCCCATTGCTCATGTTCCACCCTTGAGCAGCCCACTAAAGCTGGGCCTCTCAGACTTCCTGGAGCGGGGCCGGGGTGGGGTGGAGGACGGTGGATGTGTTGTTTTGTGGGTTTTGTTGTTGCCGGCTTCCAGATTGGCAGGGGCTGCTCCTCCCATAAACTAAAGTGCAAATGAATTTACAGGCAGATGATCATATAGCTGGGGGTTCTGGCAGTGTGTACGTGCTGTCAGGGTGGCTCGCCATTACTGTCACTTGTTACCGCGTCACACACCAACAACTGTTCATGGGCTGACTCCAGCCTGGGGACCACACTTTGAGTAGCATTACGCTCCAGTACAAAGGCTGTGTGCACAGGAATACTTACTATGTTCACCTAGGTTGGGGTATGTGACACACAGAAAGATCACAGTATTTGTCCAGTGCAGGGATCTGGCCTTCTGTCACTAAGCTTCCCAATGTCCTTACAACCGTCATATCTGCTGGGTGTTTTGCTGGAGTAGGCCTGTTTTACTGGCACAGTATTGCATCCAGCAGTGGTAAAATTCTCTTTTTCTCTATCCCCGTTCCCTGTTAACATATTCTCCCATTCTTTTTGCCTCTCTGACCTTGTCTTTGCCTCTCCCAAGAGTTTCCTCTTGCTGCTTATGCTTTCCACAAGTGAGCTTCCCCGACCTCCTGCTTCTTCTGCTGCTCCTGCCCCCTCCCCTGGTGGTCTTCTAGTCAATCCCCATGGACTCCCCCATCTGTTTCTCAGACCAGCACCTGCTGCCGATTTCATATTCAGGTGTCTGTCCACTTCCCAAGTGTCTTTCCACCTGCACAGCCCACCGAAGCAGCAGACCCAGCCTGTCCCAGGCTGGACTGTCCAGCCTCTCTTGGACCACACCTGCGTCCCCTGAATTCTTTGCCACCATCATTGGCACCACCGTCTCCCCAGTCACCTGCTGGAACTTAGACGTGCTTGGCTGTCTTGTGCCCTTCATCAGCCAACCACTCACTAGACTCACACAGGTCCCCTCTTAACGATTTCTCCAACTGTCCATAACCACTCCCTCGCTTGGACCCTCATCCTCTTTTGCCCAACCGCTTCAGTGCGAACCCTGAACAACCATACTTCCATGCAGCTGTCAGAATACCTACCACTCTTCAGTGCTGCGTTGTATCTGCAGGTGAGAAGCATAGCATGGCCCACAGCACTGCCCTTCCCTCTCAGTGCATCTTAGCCACGGAATGTGGTGACGAGCTCTTGGGGGTCTCCCTTTACCAGTAGACAGCGGGCTGTTTGAGGAACAGGGCTCATCTCTAACACCCTGGTGCCTCTCTCAGTGCATGGTGGTCATCAGGTCTTCCTTAACTTCGGAGGGGTTGAGGGAGGAAGAAAGTACTATATGAGCATGCCAAAATATTTAGTATGTTATGATTTGGTTTTTTTTTTATTTATTTTTTATATTTTTTTTTGACAGGCAGAGTGGACAGTGAGAGAGAGTCAGAGAGAAAGGTCTTCCTTTTGCCGTTGGTTCACCCTCCAATGGCCGCCGCAGTAGGCGCGCTGCGGCCGGCACACCGCGCTGATCCGATGGCAGGAGCCAGGTGCTTCTCCTGGTCTCCCATGGGGTGCAGGGCCCAAGCACTTGGGCCATCCTCCACTGCACTCCCTGGCCACAGCAGAGAGCTGGCCTGGAAGAGGGGCAACCGGGACAGGATCGGTGCCCCGACCGGGACTAGAACCCGGTGTGCCGGCGCCGCAAGGCGGAGGATTAGCCTAGTGAGCCACGGCGCCGGGCCAGTATGTTATGATTTGTGATCAAGTCACCTAATTCTGCTGCTCCTGCTAATCAAATCAGCACCTGAAAAATGCTGGGAACACTCTGTTACTAACTATGGGAATATCTTGAAAATTATGTTTGTGAAATAGTAAATACTCTTGTGAGCAGACCGGAGAGCTGCTCTCTAGTCAGCCTCTGAGATACTCCTTCCTGGACCCCACAGTTCTGTCTCAGGACGTGACCATAATCACGGTTTTCATTCTTTCAGAAGCCCTACCTGAAAGGGTACAGTGGATTGCTAAAGCTATAGATACTAAAATCCTTCACTGAATTTCCTTTCTCTGTGATAGACTGGCCGGACTGTTTTGTGGCAATTAAAAAAAGAGAGAGAAAATAGAATTTCAGAGATCATGTGAATGAGCAATGTAATGGATGAAAATGTGTTTACTTTTTAGAGAATTTCTACCTCCAGAATCACATTTTAAGTGTTCTTCCAGGTCTTGAAGCTAATCTGTCACAGGGATCTTGCCCCTTCTAGGCAGAGTCCAATTTTAGGAACTTGCATTGGTGGCCCCATGATGTGTTGGTTGCTTCCCAGATGGGGCATTCTGTGCCCAGCAGGCCTGTAGTCCAGCCATTTTCCCCACTATCCGTCTTTCACGTAACCCAGGCAGAGCCCTCCTGCGATTTCAGCGCCTTGGTTTAACTGATGCCTTTTTCAAGTCCTGAGGCCTAGGTTAATTCCAGATGAATGCTTTTAGGTCTTTACCCATTTTTCCAGTTAGGTGTGTTTAGCCAAAGCAAATGCAACACATGGGAAGTGCTAACATCCTCTCAAGTCTGGGTGCTTGCGCTCTTCTACAGCGGCCAACGCTTAAAACACAGAGACCGAGTTCCACTGATGTCCCACCGTGGAGCTTGCCCCTGGCAACCAGGAAAGAATTTCTCTTCCTTGGCTAATGGGGTCTTTTTATTTGGTGTTGTTTTAGCAAAGCCCCTTCTCTTTCCCTTAATGGGAGTAGATAAAATGTTATTTGAGTTAATAACTTGCATCTTTTGGCCTTGGTCATGGCTGATCATTCTTAGTAGGAAGAAATTAAAATGAATTATTTCTATGATGTTTGAAGTGGAGCCCAAAGTGGACTATTTCTAAGTTTTTTCCAAAATCAGGTTCTCATTTTCCCCTAAATCAATTCCCAAAATGTGTTCAGTTTGTTTAGATTTTGCTTATATTCTTTAACCTATAAAGCAATAATTATTATATTAGAAAAAACCTTCAGTATTCAACCCAAATTATTAGCCAAGATATTGGGTGGTTGTCTTGCATCTTTAAAGTTTTCTGTTTAGTTTGGTTAAAGAGAAGACATATTTCTTGGCATTCATTGTATCTTCCAAAGGCTGCTTTTTGTTGCATAAGAAAAATTGTAAAGAAAATTTAAAGGCAGTTTTCAAAATTTATAGCATGTATATTATGTATGTATTCTAGCCTCATTACTTGTTACTGGGATCTTCAATTATAAGTACTAGTTTGGTTTTCTTTGAACATATTTTATTCTACAGTTACTTACCAGGAGTCATTTCCCTGTTTTTTTTTTTTTTTTTTTTAATTTTAAATGTTAACTGTTTTGCTTTTGCCCATATATGGTTTCTATAACTATGTTTTGGAGAATTACCTTTGATTTGATGACTTAAATTCAATAGACCTATTGCTTCTAAGTTTAGTCATTCGTTTGCAAAGTTGTTCGGCCCAGTTCTTTTATTGTAAATGGTTTTTAGATTCTTAAAAGGAATTAACTCATACTAACTTAAAAATTAAGAACGCCTAAAATTGAGTTACAGTAAAACTTCTAAAGCTGCTATGCCTGCCTTGATATATATCTACTTCATTTCTTCCAGAAACTGTCATTGAAATTTTGAATGAGTTTTTAAAAAGCTAAGCTTTTCTTTCAGAAGATTTATTGGATTTAGGCAACATGAGAATTTTTAAAAGATTCCTAAATGAGTTTAATTTTGCTGAGTTGAGTGTCTTGGTCTTATTTATTCAGTGTGTCAAATCGAATTCTTATGTAGATACCCAAGTGTAAACATTAAGCAGCTAACATGTAAAATAAGCATTACACACTTTTCCACGTGGTAAAATAACTAATTTATAGGCTAATCGTGTTGTCTATGTAAATATGTTTGATGAACCTGGACATGCTCTGAGTGGCTCCAGCAGCCCTGTACTATGTCAGCTGTGTCACCTATCCGAGATGTTACATGTAGAAAGTCAAGGCTCTGGATCAGCTGCCGGCTCCACTTACACCAAGTACTTAATGTGTCGTAAACTTTTAATGTCTCCTGCACTCGCGGTTCACCACAAGAGCCCTTATGCTTGATTTTTTAATACAGATAATAAATCAAAATTTTGCAATTGAACTTTAGTTAACAGGCTATTTTGTAGACATAGATGTCTGTTTATTTGCAGATAATGCCTGGTTACCCGTGTTCTAAGAATGCCTTCTAAATCAGTTAACTTTTGAATATTGGCAGTGACCAATTAGCATGCTTTGCTGAGTTTCTTTCCCACTTAGTGGAGGGACTCTGTATCATCACTCTGTTCATTGCTTTTCCACAGGCTCACGATCGCTCAGAGAGTGGAGAGTTGGCCTTTATTAAACAGCTCGTCCGGAAGATCCTGATTGTCATTGCCCGCCCTGCTCGGTTACTGGAGTGCCTGGTATGTGCCTTTCAGTGTGACTCCATTATTTCCTGCTCACTGAGAGAGAGCAGTAGCCTTCAGAAAGCTCCAGTTTCATTTGCCTTCAAACCCCAGAGCTAAATGGGAAGAGTCAGGAGGAACTGCAGCGTGTGAATGCGTGTGATGACATCCGTATGTGACTTGTCTGCTCCGATTTTAAGGAGGAATTCTCAGACTTGTGCTGTATTAAGTGATAGTCCTATCGTATTCCGGTCAGACTTGAAAGATGATATGAAATAATGTGCCTGACTCCATCTCAGCATAATTACTTTATGTCACAGCTAATTTAAAACGCTTGCTGTGCTTTTTTTTTTTTTTTTTTGAGTTACTAAGATGCAGAAAGAGGGAAGTCAGAGATGAGCTCAGTAGTGACCTGTGGTTGTCATTATTTGTTTCCAAAAAGGTGGAGTGTTAGCAATCAGTGCTAGCTAGCAACCCACTTGGGAGATTATAGCAGGCCCTCCTTCAAACCTGAAGGAGTGTGAATTTTATATCTTAGTTCATTTTATCAAATATATATATATGGGCCAGGGACCATTTTCCTGTTTTAAAATGTTTGTTTTTTGAAATTTTCATTGGCTTTTCAGTCACATCTTTGAATAAATATGAAGCTTTAGACATAAGAATTGTTTTAAAGGGCTATACTGTGGCATTGAAACTCACTTTTAGGGAGCAGGTGTTTAGCCTACTTAAGATGCCCACATCCCACATGGGAGTCCTGTGGTTCAATTCCCAGCTCTAGCTCCTGACTCAGTTTCCAGCCAATATCGACCTTAGGAGTCAGCAGTGGTGGTCAGGCCATTGGGCTCCTGCCACCCACATGGTTGACCTTGATTGAGTTCCTAGCCCTGGCCCTAGCCTAGCCCTGGCCTTTGCTAGCATTTGAGGAGAAAACCAGTGGATGAGCGCTTTCTGTCTCTCTGTCTGGGAGTGTATGTATGTGTGTGTCTGACTTTCAAATAAAGAAACTCTTCAAAAGTTTTAAAGAACCTCACCTTGAAGTTCTCCTAGCCATGAAAGTAATTATAATACAGAATACAATACAACTATTCATAATCACAAACACATATACTTGTGTGATTTTAGTGCTTCATTTTTTCCTTTATTATCATTAGCTTTTTTAAAAAATTTATTTATTTATTTGAAAGTCAGAGTTACACAGAGAGAGGAGAGGCGGGGGGCAGGGAGGGAGGGAGTGGTCTTCCTTCCGCTGGTTCACTTCCCAGCTGGCTGCAACGGCTGGAGCTATGCGGATCCAAAGCCAGGAGCCAGGAGATTCTTCCGGGTCTCCCACATGGGTGCAGGGACCCAAGGACTTGGGCCATCTTCTACTGCTTTCCCAGGCCACAGAAGAGAGCTGGATTGGAAGAGGAGCAGCTGGGGCTCAAACTGGTGCCCCTATGGGATGCCAGCACTGCAGGCGGTGGCCTTACCTGCTAACCACAGTGTCAGCCCCTCTCATTAGCTTTTGTAGTGCTTTATAGTAATGGAGTATTCCTAACCCTATGGACCATGGATCAGCACAGAGTGAGGCACAGCACAGAGAAAATATTGAGGAGAAAGCTGCATGGGTTTGGGTTTTTCCAATGGCCATGGCCTTTCAAATCCCAGAATCAAGCATGTTTTGGCATCTGGCATTTCTGGCAGGACAACAGGGAAACTGTGGACGCCGCTGGGAATGAGAACTGGTGACTGGCCAATGCAGGTAGAAGGGAGGCTTGGTGCTGCTTCTCGTGGGGGCTTTTGAATTGTGCACCACATGCTTCTACTTCCTACAATTGTTTCAGTTGGGGTAAAATACCATTTTGCATTAAAACTTGTTTTTTCTGGACAGCAGCAGGTATACTATGAGCAGATCCTGGCATAAAACAGGAAGTGGGTTTTTTCGTATTCAGAAGAGAAAAAGTAAAACAGATCCTTTCAAAAATAGAAGCAAGTAAAGTTGGTACTAGCTTAGGGAACGTGGTTGTCTTCAGTGTTGTCTACAGGTCAGATGAAACTAGAGTTAGAGTGTTAGGGGATATCCCCCCAGGCTGACCAGCTTCTGCCTGAAGTTCCCAGGCTTCCCCTGTTGGTCACTGCACATTTACGTAAATTTCGTATTTTTTACACCAAAATAAATGTATATTTTAATTTCAGTTCCCACAAACTTCTTGAAATACCCCTGTGCACACTAAAAGCAAAAGACAGCCCAGGAAAATAGAGCACACACGTAAGAGGTGTACTTGTGGTGCAATGGGTTAAGCTCCTGCTTGAGACGCCAGCACCCATATCTGAGTGCCAGTTCAAGTTCTGGCTGCTCCACTTCCAACCTGGCTCCCTGCTAATGTGCCTGGAAAGGCAGCAGAAGGTGGTGTAAGTCCTTGGGTCCCTGCCACCATGCTGGAGAACTGAAAGGAGTTCCAGTCTCCTGACCTCCACCTGGTCCACCCCTGGCTGTTGAAGGCATTTGGAGAACGAACCAGCTGATGGATGATTCTCTCTCTCTCTGTCTCTCTCCCTTTCTCTCTCCCCACCCTGACTCTACCTTTCAAATAAATTAATATATAAATAAATCTGAAAAAAAAAAAAACAAGAAAGTACATGGAAAAGATATATTACCAAAGTTTTAGAGAAGACAAAGGTAATTGGATGTAAATATCCTATTTTTCTTTCTTAATCTTTGTGTTATGTAAATAATTAATAACAATTTGAGAGTTAACTAATAAAAATGGTATTGAAGTTTTTCTTTCTAATAAATTTAGACATCTCTGTGTGTCCTGCAAACTTGCATAAATATATTCTAAGCTATTCCTTTTATTTATTTATTTACTTGAGAGATAATGTTATAGACGCAGAAAGGTAGAGACAGAGAGAGGTCTTCCATCTGTCGGTTCACTCCCCAAATGGCCACAATGGCAGGAGCTGGGCTGATCTGAAGCCAGCAGCCTGGAGCTTCTAACAAGTCTCCCACGCAGGTGCAGGGGCCCAAGGACTTGGGCCATCTTCTACTGCTTTCCCAGACCACAGCAGAGAACTGGATCAGAAGAGCAGCGGCCTGGATACGAACCAGTGCCCGTATGGGATGCTGGTGCTGCAGGCAGAGGCTTAGCCCACTACACCATGGCGCTGGCCCTACTTATTTATTTTTAAATTTTATTTAAATTGTGCAGATTTTACCTATTTTATGTGTACAGGTTTAGGAACCTGTTCCTTTTAAGAGTGGTTGTATGGAGAAAAACACTGAATCCTCTAGATAAACTCAGATTTTAAAATGTTGCTGAAAAGGGGTGATTCGGACGCAGATGTGAGAGAGGCATTTGACTCCGTGGTGGAGACGCTGTTGAGGCACTCACACCCCACGATGGAGTGCCTGGTGCCAGCTCCAGCACCACTTCCAAATCCAGCTCCCTGCTGACACGCACCCTGGGACACAGTCAGTGATGACTCAAGATGTGGGTCACTGCCACCCACATCGGAGACCCAGATTGAGTCCTAGGCTCCTGGTTGTGCCCTAACCTCTGTGCCTCTGCTGTTGTGGGCATTTGGGCAGGACCCAGTGGATGGAAGATATCCACCTGGCTGTTTTTCTCTCTCTGCATTTCAAATGAAATGAAGGGGCACTTTTCTTTTTTGTATGCACATGGCAGTTTCAGTGAGATGGAGGTTTTAAGTGGAGCATAATATTTCTGAAGTTGTGTTACAAGGAAATCAGAGCTAATCATTGAGTTATCAAGTACACAAATGTATCAACTGGCTTACAATATACATAAGGTTCAAGTATGAAGTGCACATTGTATAGTTTCTAAAGCTTTTGCCTCCTTTCTGCAGAGAACCTACAGCCATGTATATCCAGCAGTTTTCTTGTGAATAGGATTTATAGAATAGAAGCCCAGACATTGTTGGCTCAAATATCCATCTGTGTTTGTCTTCTGCTAGGAATTTGATCCTGAAGAATTTTATTATTTATTGGAAGCAGCAGAAGGCCATGCAAAGGAAGGCCAGGGGATTAAAACTGACATTCCCAGGTACATCATCAGCCAACTGGGGCTCAATAAGGACCCTCTAGAAGGTGAGTGCCGTGCTTGGACTGATGTGTCACTTGCTCAGGCCCTTAGTGCCACAGGAGAACTCGGTGGTAGGTGGTGGTTTTCCTTGTGCATCTATTTCTGGAGCAATTGTGACTTGCAGGAGACGGCCAGGAGTGGAGTCCTGGAAGAGCAAGTGAACATAGGCCGTGTGGTGTTACCTGGAGTCCGGGGCCAGGGCTTGAAATCCTAGATACCCGTCAACCTGAGAATGCCAGGCGGTCCCAGGAGGATTCTGACGTCAGTCTTGGAGCACTTATGCCCTTGCAAGGCTGTTGGACTCTTCCTGAGAGTACTTTTAAGTTTGCAAATGTTGTTAAAGAATTCCGGTTCATTTAAAAGTAACATTTAAATTCCATGTGGGAGTAAGATAGCTGATGGCAGACTACACTGAGGGCAGTACTGTTAGATATTTTTCTTACTTATCTTGAGAAAGCATGAAAAATAGTAACAGACAGTGCAAAAAAAGAAATGCTTGGTGAAGCTTATGAAAGGATTTATGGCTGATTCATATGAAGGGGGAAAAAAAGGATATAATCCTATTAAGTACAGAGAAGAGGAAACATCCTGCTAGTGATTTTCAAAAATCTAATATTGGTAAGCCATTCGCCCCGCCCCCACCACCAACCTTTCCTGTTCATTATTGTTTGGGATTGTTATTTATAACACTTAGGGTTATGGACTGCCTAAAAGGACTCATGAACAATTGTTGACTCCATTCAAAATTGTCTTCCTGGTTCATTAAATTGAATTTGCAAACAGTGTTTATCCTGCACCACTGTTCCTACTGGAGGTAAATGAGGTTTCCGGGACTGTAGTCCCCCACCCCTACCCCCAGGAAGCCAAGGGAACCTGCCGCGCTCTGCCCTGCTCTCTCCGGCTTTGTTTGCTCTCACGGCCATCCTATCTTTGCTTCCAGTGAAATGATGCATGCATTACTGGGAGATAATGCCAGATAAATTTATACTGTACTGAAAGCAATACCACAACAGATTCATCACTTATCACAGACTGGTGGCTGCTTTTCTGAAAAGTTCCCTGGGGAGAGCTTTCTCCCCCTGGCTTTTAAATTACCATCTTTACCTTTGTGAATCAGGAGTCTTCAGAAATGGTTTAAATCAATGAAATAAAAAGGGCAGATGTTTAATGGTATTTAGATGAGTTTTAAAAATCTCTTCAGGCATTACAAAATGATGCCTTAGCTTCCTGCTTCAAAAGCTGACTCTTGGTTCCATCCCATTACTACCCACTGCTTACAAATAATATGTGCTTCCCAGATAATAGTTATTTAGCAGAAATTCTATTTAAAACACAACCATCTTTTAATTTTTTTTTTTTACGAAAATAATTGCAGTGGGGGAGGCTGTCAGAGTATATTAGAGTGACTGTTCACGCTGCTGTGGCGAAGATGGTGTCACCCATTGCGGTGTAGACCAAGGCAGGCCCTCACTGTTTCCTTACGCGGCAGGAAGTGTCACTGTGGCCTCAGCATTGAGGCCCATTTGTGTACCTTTATAGAGGCTTTAAAACGTTCATAGTGGGCTCTGACAAGTTTGGAGTTTAGTAACAGAAATTTATCACCAGGACTTATGTTTTTAACTCTTGACACTGCCTTTTCTTGACTTAGGATCGCTTTTGACATCTATTGTTTAACACTTGAGATGTGACTCCTCCGTGTAATTTACTAAATGATGACAAACTCCAATGGGCATTTGCTCCCTTTTCTAGTCAACGTCTACACTCACACACGTAAAGCCTGGCCATTGAAGGTCAGAAGTGGGAGTTCTGCAGCCCGGCTGCCTAGGACTGCACCCTGGAGCCTGCACTGCTGGCCCGGTGACCTTGACCACACCGGCTTATGAGCCTCTTTCTGCCCCAGTTCCTTCTGAACAAGTGGGTTGGAGAATAGTACCTACTCATAGGCTTGATTTGAGGATTGTACGAGTTCAACTCTGTATTAGCTTAACCTAATAATTTCTTAGTAAATGTTAGCTGCTCTTGGTATTTTACTTACACAGTATAAAGCTGTAGTTTTGAAATGCATGAAATTTGTATACCTTAAATAAAAGGTTTCTAGGGAAAAACAAACAAAAAAGTAAAAATGTTGAAAAGTTTATTTATTTAAAATGCAGAATTACAAAGAAAGAGAGGGAGAGACAGAAAGAGATGTCTTCCATCTACAGGTTCACTCCCAGGAGCTTCTTCTAGGTCTCCTACAGGGGTGCAGGGAGCTGGGTTGGAAGTGGAGCAGCCTAGACTCGAACCAGTGCCCGTATGGGATGCCAGCACTGCAGGCGGCAGCTTAACCTGCTATACCAAAATGCCAGCCCCAAACCTATCCCCTCACACTGAACATGCGTACATTTTAATTTACCTCCAGCCCCATTAAATGTATTGTGCTGGTCACACTGGATGTTGGCATCATTTGAATGATACAAAGAAACTACATAGTTTGTGCTAAGCTCATTTTTATTCTAGAATTCTCCTTAAAGGTTACACTGGGAAAGTGAATGCCTATTTCCAGTTATTTCAGAATGTAAGGCTTGTAAATTTTAAATAAAGGTAAAATGAGTACCCCAGTAGCTGTTTTGCTTCCTGTTTTTTATACAGTATCGTTGCCCAAAGAGGATGATTATAAGAGCATACTTATATGAAGTAAGAGCCTCAGAAAATCTTAGATGCCTATAAAGTGTTTTATTATACGTGATGAATTTTGAAAAATGATAAAATGCAAGTAATAGAAGAAAATACAGATTCTCCCTGATCCTTCCACTTGGAGATAAACCCTTGCCAAAGTTCTGGAGAAGATTCTTTCATGTTCTTTTTTATTAAGCATTTTTTTTTTAAAGTATAAGATGAAAATGAAAAGTAAGCATTAGGTTTTCTCACTTATTTATCTAAATGTAGGCTGCATTCCACTGTGAGATGCCTTTCTCTCTCTCTCTTTTTAAAGATTTATTAATTTTTTTGAAAGGCAGAGTTACAGAGAGGCAGAGGCAGAGGCAGAGAGACAGAGAGAGGGCTTCCATCTACTGGTTAACTCCCCAGATGGCTGCAGTGGCCAGAGCTTTGCTCTGATTCAAAGCCAGGAACCTGGAGCTTCTTCTGGGTTTCTGATGCGGGAGCAGAGGCCTAAGGTTTTGGGCCACCTTCCACTGCTTTCCCAGGCCACAGCAGAGAGCTGGATCAGAAATGGAACAGCCGGGACTCAAATTGGTGCCCATATGGGATGCTGCACGGCAGGCAGCAGCTGTACCTGCTACGCCACAGCACTGGCCTGGCCTTTGTCTCTTTTAACTAGGCCTTCAGGGTAGTACTTATACTGGTGTCAAAGATATCACGTCCAGCCCAGAACTGACGACTTTACATGATGTAATTAATAATCATAAACAAAACAACCAATGTTTAAAGAGCTTGCAGTTTTTGTTAGTCAACATGCTAGGAGCTGTACACACATTGTTATGTGTAATACTCATAGGAAATTTCCAAGAGAGAAGGAATATTGTCCCCATCTCACAGGGTAAGAGGTTGGAGTTGAAGCTGAAAGGTCACCAGCTAGTAAGTGAGTACAGGGGTGGCTACCCAGATATTTTCATCTCCAACGCCTCTTCACCACCACTGTCACTTCCTCTCTGACAAACTGTAGATTCTTAGTGTGCCTGGTGTGCCGTCTGTCAGTGGAGGCAGAGCAGTAAACTAAGGGTGTTCACCGCAGCTGAGAATCATTTCCCCGCTGTATCGGGTGCACCTTTGCTGCACGTCCAAGCCCAGGATGGTTTGCCTCTCTTAGATGTCTGATTAGAAATAGAGTTGTTGGGGCCGTCACCTTGGCGTGGTAGGTTAATCCTCTGCCTGCAGCGCTGGCATCCCATATGGGTTCAGGTTTTAGTCCCGACTGCCCCTCTTCCAATCCAGCTCTCTGCTGTGGCCTGGGAAGGCAGTAGAGGATGGCCCAAGTGGGAAACCAGAAAGAAGCTTCTGGCTTCGGATCGGCGCCGCTCCGGCTGTTGTGGCCATATGGGGAGTGAACCAATGGAAGGAAGACCTCTCTCTCTGTCTCTCCCTCTCACTGTCTGTAACTCTACCTCTCAAATAAATAAATTTTTTAAAAAATTTTAAAAAAAGAAATAGAGTTGTTGGCCCACCCAACCTTTGGCAAGCAGCTGCAGCTGTATCAGGTCGTGAACCCTGTGGGCTGGAGTAGAGGCCCATCTCTGAATTCCTTGTCTCAGTGTTCTTAAGGAATGGGTTCCCAGGGAAGGGTGCGTAAGGAACCTTCTCAAGAGTCCCCTGCCGGCTCTTGCCACTTGGGATTTAAGATCTTCCCAAGGGCATGCACTTTTTAGATTTTTCTCTTTTTTATAATGGAGAAATTATTTTTCTTTTGTTTTAGCTCAGTACTGTTGTCTAGTTGCACTGCTTTTCTTAAACTGTACTTGCTGTTTTTTCAACATAGAAATGGCTCAGCTGGGGAACTATGACAGTGGGACAGCAGAAACACCAGAAACAGATGAATCTGTGAGTGTAAGTATCTTCTGGATGAAATACGGTGTTGACTTGGCACTTTATCAGCATCTGGAGATTTTGGCTGGGTTAAATGCTTTATTAGTTCAACAAATATTGATTGAGCTTCTATGTATAAGTCACTGTGCCAGGCACTGGAGGTTTTAACCTTTCCCATGCAAAAGAAATAGAAATTAACACAAAGGAATCACATTCGTACACACACACATACACACACACACGATAAACATTGAGTGAGACTGATAAAGACTGTGCGCTACCAGATCATAGCACAAGCATTACCTTAGTTTGGTTGGTTCCAAAAGATGTGGCAAGAATGTGGCACCTGAGCTGAAATGTGAGAAATTATTAGGCTAGAAAAGGCCAGATTGCCTGGACACGTAGGTCCCTGTTGCTCATGTTTGTCAACCGTTGCTTTGTTTCTCTAGTGAAGGACAATGGGAAGTGACTGAGCTCTGAATGAAGTGTGTGTGTGTGTGTGTGTGTGGAGCGGGGCTAGTAAACAGGAAGATGACCCAATCAGAGTTACACCTTGACAGAGAGAAAGCAGATGGGGCCAGGGGAGCAGGCAGGGTGCCCAGCAAGCCAGCTGAGAGGTGCTGCAGAGGCACAGGGGAGAGATCCTGGCTGCTGGAGCCATTCTGCTGATCTGACCCTGCAGTTAGATTGCCTGGATTCGGAAACTGACCCCGCCTCTTAGTAGCTGTAGGCAATTATTCTGTGCCTCAGTTTCCCCACCTGTGAAATAGATTGATAAGATGACTAGGTGGTAGATGTTTAGGATAATATCATATAGTACATAATAGATGATAGCTGTTTTGTTAATTGTATTACCAAAACTCTTATAATTTTGTATGTATTGAGATTCCGTTTCCTTGGAAACCCCCAAGAAGAGCCATCAAATGGGCAATGGTGTGTGTGTGTTCTGGTGCCCTCTGGCACTCGGAAGGGGAGTTTCTGGGGAGATCTGGGTGACTTGGCATCATCTCTGACATGAATGAGATCCCTCAGGTAGGGGAGTGTTAATGAGGCAGGGGGATCCTTGCAGAGCCTTGTGGCCCAAAGCTATGAATGCGCAGTCAGTGGGAGGAAGTGGCCCCAGTTTGAAGCTGTTTTCTGTAGGTGAGCCCTAGCTCCAAGTCTAGGCCAAGGGGAGGCAGAAGAGACACTTGGGTTGAGGGGGTCAGGTGGCCTCGAGTTCAGGGGTTGGATCTGCTCTCTGTGTAGACACTAACTCACCCGGGAAAGCCGAGATGCAGAAGGTGCCAAAGGAAAAGAGTGGGATGGCAGTCGGGGACGACAGCTGGCACTGACTCAGAGACGGGCAGCTTCTTCCACAGCAGAGAGAGGAGACTTCTGAGCTCTGCAGAGAGGAGCCCAAAGGCTGTAAGGCTGTCATAGTGCTGGGTTCCGTGGGCGTGAGAAAACTGTTTGCAGAAATAAGCTCTTTGTTTATTCCTGTTCTTTGAGCATCACTTCTTAAAGAACTCTTCTTTTTGAAAATTGCTATCTACACCATGGTAAGATTTCCGATTTGTGAGGAAGGCAGAACCTCCGTGTGTGTTGCCTCGTGCCTTTTCCAAACAGGAAAGAAATAGCCCAGCTCTGGCCTGGGGCAGAGGGCCCGCCTCATCCCCCAGCCCCACAAAGAGCCACTCCAGTCTATACATCGTCAGTTGATGGGCATCAGAAGGAAGATTTGGCATTGGGATCAAATTTCAATATGCTAACAGACAAGGATGATGATAATCAGAATAGCTTTTGAAGAAAAATTAAAATTGGGATTTTTTTTAAAAAAGTTGGGTGTTCTTACTTCCTGGAAATGAGTGTCCACTGAGCAGTGGGGGTAGGGAGGACAGCTTAACCAGCACTGCTGTGAAAGATTCATGCTGCCAGGCCCCTGGAGCTAGCACCCTGGGCTTCCCATACCAAGCAGCGTAGCACACCGGTTGTCTGTGTTACCGTGAAAATAATAGCCTCAAAGTCTGAAAATTTTTTTTTAACTTTCATGTTTTGTTTTCAAGAGCTCTAATGCGTCCCTGAAACTTCGAAGGAAACCTCGAGAAAGTGATTTCGAAACAATTAAGTTGATTAGCAATGGGGCCTATGGGTGAGTAATTGAAGAAAAGCTCTCTATTGTACATTAACACACCCGAGCGATGCATTTGTTCTTAACACTTATGCCTAATGGATGTTGTGTCAGGAGCTGACTTTTCAGGTCTCTGCTCCCACTTTATGCATGCAGCCAAAATAATTTCTTATTTGAGACTCCTCAGAAAACATACCAAGTGATGGCCAAGTTATTTTAGGGAGTTGGAGAGGAAGACTTTGTGAGTATAAAGTAAAAGAAAAGTTTGATGCGTTCCTGTTTCTGCCTCCTTCATTCTGTCCCTTTGGGAAGTATAAATTACATGCATATTTAATAGATAGCATTGTTTCATGAGGATTAGCTTGTATTTCCTGTCTGACTAGTATTCAACCTTGGTAGAAAAAGACTTAAATAAGGCTGGCTGAAAATGCAGAGCAACCCACTCTTTTGTCTTTTTGTATGATGTCAGAATTTTCAAAGTGGAACTCTATGCTATGACGTCATCATGGTGTGGCTGCCTTTTGACCCATTTTTATAGGCACACAATTTCCTTCTGGTGGCATAGAATAAATATGACAAGAACTTCCGGAGTTACTCATACATAGTTTGGAAGGATAATTAATGTACAAACTGTGACCTGATCCATTCCAGACAGCCCCAGAGTTCTAGTTGAATTAAGGATTAATCCTAATTCCATCTGTATATGCAGAGCAATAAACAATCCCATTGACATTTATTGCCATTTATCACACCTGTGAGCAGATGAGATAAAAGCCACATTTGTTGTGCCACAGGGTTGTTTCTCAGTATTTTTTTTTTACCTTGAATATTTTCCACACCATTAACTTAGTGAAGAACTTAAATATCTGTGAGTCCTTTCTATGCCTCACTAGTTTGTCTTCAGGACCCTGTCAAACAGCGTATTTCCTTCTGTGGCTTCTAATGCTTTGTGACATCATATTTTTTGCAGTATTTTATTTCCTGAAAGGGCCTCATTGAAACTTTTTGAGATCAGGGAGATTGTTCCAGCGTGCAGTTGTATGTGGGTCTGTCTTGTTTAGTCACTACTAGTTGTTTTTTTTACTTGATTGTCATTTTGGAGATGATCTGAGATTTTTCTCCCTTCACTGGGGAGAAGGCTGGTTTTGGATTTAATGAACGTATGGGTTAAAGCATTGCTACGTTTTATTGGCAGTAACATTCTGGAATAAGATGGCACATGAAGCACCACTTTTATAAAACTTGGGCTTGTAGTCTTACCAGTATTTGGAGTTCTAATTGGTTGAGTAAACTCATTTGTAGCGCAATTAAACCACGGCAGAGTAGATGAGGTATATCACACTTTGGGGAATGGTAGGGAATATACAAGAAGTTAAACAAGCTGTGAATCAGTAAACACCCAGGATGCAGGCCAAGTCAGTAATGGGCTTGCAGCTGCCTATGGGAGCCTTGCCGATCAGCCAAAACTCTTTATTATTTTTTTTTCTTTTGCTCTTCTCCGATTTAATCTCTCATTACATTTCTAATAGATTTCCTCTATGTTTTAATTATTTTTCATTTGAAATTTGAATGGCGCCACCCCTGTTGTTTTACCCAGTCAAAATGCTCTTACGAACTGGCTGAACAAACAGACTCCTCGGTGGGTAGATGAACTACGCTCTTCAGTGGCTTCCAGAGGTAGCTCTGTGCTAGGGTGGCTCACACACCAGTCCCGAAGCTGCTCCACAGTCAGTGGGGCTGGGAACCAACCCTGGCAGAGGGGCAGGGTGTCTGCCTGTCTTGCTAAACACACACACCAGGGTTTTCTCAAATTCTGAACTGGTGACAGTTCATGCTGTAACACCAGTTTGATAGACATCTGATTTCTCTCTGGGTTTAACACTTTTTTGACCACTACCGGGAAGTTAAGGATCCTTTTACAGCCAGTGAGCACTTTGTAGCAGACTGATGCCTGTGTGCCGGGTCCCGTACTGGTTTCTTTCGGTCCATCCTCTTCGTGGAGGAGCCCTGTGCAGTTCTTGACCTCATTCCCACTTGCAGGACAGGAAGGAGAGGTTCAGAGCAATGGTCACAGAGCACTCTTGATTGTAATCAGAGCTCCTCTTCCCTGTGTCCATTCCTTACGGCTTCTGGCCATCTTACCTGGGGGTGGAAGTCCTACTTCGTCCACCCAGCTCTTTCACCTGGATTTTCAGTTTCAGCTTTAGCAAAGTGAATGTGCAAAATTAACTTTAAAATTTTTTAAGTGGTGGCTGGCGTTGTGGTACAACTGGTTAGACCCCTGCTTACCGTGCTGGTAACTTGTATCAGAGCAATGGTTTGAGTCCTGGCCATTTCGCTTCTCATCCAGCTCCCTGATAATTCACCTGGGACAGCAGCAGAAGGCAGCTCAAGCGCTTGTCCCCTGCAGCCACAGAGGGGTGGGGGAAGGGGCCCTGCTGGACTTCCTGGCTCCTAGCTTCAGCCTGGCCCCAGACTTGGCTATTGCAGCCATTTAGGAAGTGAATGGAAGACCTCTCTTTCTCTCTTTCTGTCACTCTGCCTTTCAAATAAATCTTTAAAAATATTTTTAAGGAAAAAAAAAATTGGAAAGACACAAGATTTCTCCCTGACCTTTCTATCTAAGCTTGACCTCTCAAGGGCCCAGGGACTTTTCCTGAAGAGCCCCACCAGCGGAAGTGGGCGTGGCCCGCACGCTCTCCCTGTAGCCTGCCCTCTCACTCCAGAGCAGATTCCCTAGCCCGGAGTCCTGTGTGAGGCTCCCAGGCTCATGCATAATTCCACACACGTCAGGCGTTCACAGTCCTGTTCGGCCTGATTCCTTCTGCCCTAGATCCTGCAATCCATTTCTGCCTGCCCTGCACTCCTCGTTCTGCGCGGTTGGAAGCAGCCTGGCTCAGTGACGACAGAGCCCCTGGTTGCCTCCCTCCGTCACTCCCTCTGGTTTCCTTGTGTCACAAGCAGGTCACTGAGGGACAGAAACAGAAGTGGCCTTTCCAGAGAAGGCAGGAAACAGGGAGATGGGGGGCCGGGTGAGCTTGTGTGGTTTTATAACATTAGGAGGTTTACAGTCCGCTTACCGGAGGTGGATGTCTGCCCATGTCTGTCTGTCTGTCCCTGTCCTCCTCCTCTTCCTCGATCTCTTGCTCTCTGCTAACTTAATGTGGAACATACACTTATCGGAGAGGAGGAAAAGTGTATGTGAGACACATAAACAAATTTCAGCCTGAACAGCAATATTCCTAAAGCAGTGCAGGTGTGTAAAAAGGCAGAGAGCACAGGACAAACCAAACAACACCCAGTATAGCAAACAAGAATTAGGACCTCAGGTCGACTTCTGCAACTTGTCCTGAGGCAGCAACCTCTCCAGGCACCTCGAGGATTAACTTCAATTGGTTTAGGTCAGTTTCCCGAAGGAGTAACTGATTATTTTAAGTACATCATAGCAAAGGAAAGAAGAAGGTCAAACCAAATTTTGTCGACTGAAAATCTGAGCATACAGATTACAGCCATTTTTCACCCAGTGCCACAGACAGGCTCTGTCACGTGCCCGTCCGATGTGGGCCTGAGGCATCTTTCGCCTTTATGCCTCCATGAAATTCTGCACACTCCTGTTCTTCCTTCTGCACCTCCTGTGTTCACAAACATCTTAGTGGAAATCGGCAACTTTGTCCTGGCCGACATAGGAAATTTGTAATATGTCTCAAGGGCCTCTGCACTGAACTTGCAAAGTCTTGACTACTGAGGAAGAGATGGAAAATAAGTTGTATTCCCATTGACCCTCAAGAATAGCCAAGCCGGGAGCAGGTGGGTAGTCTGGTGGCTGAAGTACCTGTGTTCCACATTGGAGTGCCTAGATTTGATTCCTGGCTCTGGCGCCCTACCTCAGCCTCCTGCCAATGCAGGCCTTGGAAGGCAGCGATGGGTCACGTATTTGGGTCCCTGCCACCCATGAGAGAAACATGGGTTGAGTTCCTGGCTTCACCCCAGGCATTTTAGAAGTAGACCAGCAGATAGGAGCTTGCTTTCTTTCTCTCTCTCTCTTCCTCTCAAATAAATAACAATTTGTAAAAGGAATAGACAAGTGATAATGGAAATTTAGTGATACTTTTTTCCTTTCAATGTTTTAAATTCTGAATCTCATTAAAAATTAGATTCTCTCAGAAATCTTTCTTAATGACATATTTGTTTACCAATGCTTGTTTTATATTTAAGGGAGGGCCAAGTTATTTTCTGTGCTTCTTTGTATCTATCTTGACATCCTGTTGTTATCATCTGATCAAGAATAGCTCAAAATTATCCTAAGAACAGCTCAAATTATCCGTGGATTCCCCATTTTATCCAATTGGTAATTAGATAAACAAAAAGATAGTAAATGTCTTTAATCTGTGACAGAAAGAATTAGTGGTTTGTTGGTTAGCTGACTAAAATGTTGTTCAAAGTAGGAAATCATTTTTTTTTTTTTTTTATTTTTCACAGGCAGAGTGGACAGTGAGAGAGAGAGACAGAGAAAGGTCTTCCTTTTGCCGTTGGTTCACCCTCCAATGGCCGCCGCGGCTGGTGCGCTGCGGCCGGCGCACCGCACTGATCCGATGGCAGGACCCAGGTGCTTCTCCTGGTCTCCCATGGGGTGCAGGACCCAAGGACTTGGGCCATCCTCCACTGCACTCCCTGGCCACAGCAGAGAGCTGGCCTGGAAGAGGGGCAACCGGGACAGGATCGGTGCCCCGACCGGGACTAGAACCCGGTGTGCCGGCGCCGCAAGGCAGAGGATTAGCCTACTGAGCCGTGGCGCCAGCCTGGAAATCATTTTTTAAAAAAATATTTATCTATTTGACAGGCAGAGTTACAGACAGACAGAGGAAGAGATGAAGACAGACAGAAAGGTCTTCCACTCCCCAAATGGCCGCAATGGCCAGAGCTGGGCTGATTTGAAGCCAAGAGCCAGGAGCTTCTTCTGGGGCTCCCATGTGGGTACAGGGACCCAAGCACTTGGGCCACCTTCCACTGCTTTCCCAGGCCATTAGCAGAGAGCTGGATTGGAAGAGGAGCAGCCAGGACTCTATCCGGCACCCGTATGGGATGCTGGCACCACAGGCGGAAGCTTAACCAACTCTGTGCTGACCCCAAAGTAGGAAATCATTTAAAAAAACCACACACACACTTTAAACATTTCAATCTAACATAAACATATGAATACTTACAGCTCTTTTAATAAGGATAGCCAGTAGAAATCAAACTCACACTGTTTCTGTTTTCCAATTTTAGCTTCTTTACAAGTAAAGCAAGTACCTGAAGCAACCTGAATGTAGCAATTTCAGTTTCTATTCTTTTTCAACTTTGAGAAACCTTACCTGCACTAAGTCAGTAGTAATTTTATTTCCTAACTCACATTGAAGACTTTCTAAAACATTCATTCAGTCTTCTTACAAACAGTTGTGCTTTTTCTTTTCCATACTCCTATTTCATCAGCTTAAACTTTGTTTAAAGTAATTACCCTTGGCCTCAAGTCTAGCCAGGAAACAGGTATGAGAATAAACTCAAACTGCAGGAGTCCCGTGTTTGGGCATCCACCCGAGACCAAGTGCAAAGGGAGAGATGCCCACCTGGCTGGCTCCCCGAGGGGAGCACCAGGTTGTCCTGTGAGCTGGTTATATGGGGCGTGGTTGAGATTGCTTTTGAATTAAAATGAAGGAAGATCTAGAAAATCAAAGAAATGAGGAAGAGGGGGAAGGAACAAAGCAAAAATAATGTTTAGATACAGGTAAAAATGTAAATGTGTGATTTTGAGAGTGAAGGAAAAAGATTAATACAGCAAAAAAGATGAAGGTGAAGGTTGGTAGACTGGGCTCGAAAGAAAGCAGAATTCCTCACAGAACACTAAGGGGCAGTGTTGATGCTGATTAAGCTGGGAGGAATATACTTGTGATTCATGTTTGTTGGATCACGCTCCTGTGTTGGCTCAGCAGGAGCATAGGGTGTCCTGGGCCCCCTGGTAGTCATTGTTTCGGGACAATGAAATTCTAACTAGAGGAAAACACATCTCAATTCCCAGAACTCCTTATTGTAGAAGGAAGGCCCCTGGATACTTCCTGCCACTGGTGGCTTTCCGTGTCAGTTATTTCTTATTTGATCATTGCCTAAATAGGAAGTTCAAACCTGTTGTCTCAGGATGAGGACAAGTGAGAGTGACTTAAAAGGAGCTCATCCAAGTCAGGGCCGCTCATCATTTCCAGGTGGGGCTTTAAATGGCCTCTCCTAAGGACCGCCTTACCCTGCCTCATCCCAAGCCTCAAGGCGGTCAGGGATCTCCATCCAATCAGCACTGGCTCTGGCAAGTACTTGGCAGAGGCCGTAGACACGGATCGCGTGCAGCCTCATCTGGTCATTTACGGGAAGGTCGCCCGGCACTGTAACTGGATGTCAACCACAGCATCGCCAGCCTCCTTTGAGGGTGGGGAAAGCATTTCCTGTTGAAGTGGGTGCAGGGGTCGCACAGGGCAGAGTTCCTAGTGAGCAAATGTGCAACTCTGTTGCACAACAGCCTCATAGGACCTGTCACACACTTCTCATTTATCTGGAAATCTCGGGGAGAGTAAGTTACTCCCAACTGGAAACCAGAAACTCCAGGACGCTGCGGTCATTGCGCCGATCTCAAGGGTATCATTCAGATAGTTACTGCTCTAGTCAGTGAGGACAAAGTGCCTAACATGTTGGAGAGGATTTAGCTCATGCTAGGTACGTGATCTTGTTAATTCTGTCCTGTTTTGACATCTATCGCATTTTGTGGTGTTTGTGGAAAAACCAAAAACCTCAGCTAGCTATGGGAAAAGGCTCCTCCTGGCCACGGTCCATTTCCTTCTGTTGGCAGTGAAGAGGAATGGATGCCTTGTGTATGACCTGGGACCTTTTTGGAAAGAATTTTTTTAAAGTTTAAGCAAAAGATAACGGCCTGCGGTGCACTCACTGGTGGTGGGAACTGAATTCCAGCTGCCACGTGACCTTAAAAGCAGTTGGTGATCACGTGATTTCCTACATCCCAAACACTTCCTTACCCCCTGTCTCCTGTGAACACCAATCCCTGTGCTCCTTTGCAGGGCAGTTTACTTTGTTCGGCATAAGGAATCCCGGCAGAGGTTTGCCATGAAGAAGATTAATAAACAGAACCTCATCCTTCGAAACCAGATCCAGCAGGCCTTTGTGGAACGAGACATCCTGACGTTTGCAGAAAACCCCTTTGTGGTCAGCATGTATTGCTCCTTTGAGACCCGGCGCCACTTGTGCATGGTCATGGAATACGTGGAAGGTAAATCCACGGCTGGCACTGGGAACGCCACACTCATTTGTGTTGTGGAAGCTTCTTGTGGTTGTGCCACGTTATCGCCGTGTGCACCAAGGAACCAAAGCCAGGCAATGCGGTGGCTGGATTCCCAGTCATTATCTTCTGATAATTGCTTGTACACTGCCTGCTCTACCATAGCAAAGAGAAAATTAGTGCTGTTTGGAAAAAGACTGTCTTTTAAAGTAGCTTTTAATTCTAACTCTCTCCTCTCAATTGTTCATTAAAGTTGGAATATAGGTGATGGGATTTTTCCTACATATCACATATCATAAAAGCATCCGTTGTAACTGGTTTTCTTCAAGAATGAATTAAAAATCCAGCCTTTTTGGTCTAGGGTATGACATTTAAAATGTGGGGAAAAGAGATCCATTCAAGAAGATCCAGCTAGTTTTTCTGAGTTTCATTTTTCCCCCTTGTTTAAAGTTGTGCTCCAACTTTTAACTGCTCCAAGTGATCTTAAGTTTCCAAAGTTTGATTTGAATGGTCATGACTTGTTGACATGAAGTTAATAAAAGGAACAGATGAGGAAAGGCCACAGCAGTCTCAAAGCCTCTATAGAAGCTCTTGTCAATGTTTGAACAGAAAGCCAAAACTGTAAACCTCAAAGTCATGTGTTAGCTGTCTTTCAGTTAATTTCATTTTGCTGATGAGTGAAATGAAGTTCAAGAAAGGGAGCCTTGCTTGATACTGAGTCATGGAGACAAGACGTGAGCATAGCTTTTGCCTGATTTGCAACTATTGTTTTTTTTTTTTTTTTCCAAACACACTGATGCTTCACTTCATTAGCCTTTAGTGTGCTCTTTATAATAGCAACAATAACATTTATCGTTTGTTGAGATGTATTGGGAAGTAGCCTAAATTCTTTCCAGTTTGGTTATACCATATAATCTTCACAATCCTGCCACCATTAGCGTGTGGATATTATAGATGAGGCAACCAAGAGTACTGTGCCTAAGATCTCTCCACTTGTGAGAGGAAGAGTTAGGATGGACTTGGCTAGCTTTATTTCAGAGGCTTTTACTCATATATTTTAAGTGTTATTTTTATGATTTTAATATTCTACTTTAGAGTCAGATCTGCTCTTGTGAATACTGCCTCTTAAACAAAAATCTGTATTTTTTCCATGCCACATCTTAATTAGAAGCATGATTACTTAACATCCAGCCTCCACTTAGGACTGATTTGCTGTGTCTATGGGTAGAGATGCTTTTGCTTTGAAAGTCTGCAATCTGAACTGATGGTTTTTTAATTGTAGCTGACACTACACCTACTAAATCTATTTCCTGTGCTTTACAGGTGGAGATTGTGCTACCTTGATGAAAAACATGGGTCCTCTTCCTGTTGATATGGCCAGAATGTATTTTGCTGAGACAGTCTTGGCTTTGGAATATCTACATAATTATGGAATTGTACACAGAGATTTGAAACCAGACAAGTATGTGCACTGATGGAACATGTCTTCTTTTACACAATGCAGAAAGTTTTCTTATGTCTATAAAATGTTTTCTTTTAATATGATTTGCACATTTAAAGCTTCTTCCATAATGTTCAAAATGAACTGTTTTGACAGTACAGTAAGGTAATATTTGTATTTCTTTAAAGCCTATGATACGTATAATAATTACTTATGGGAAATAAGAGACAGAGATGACAACAAAACAAGAGTTGGTTAAGGTTTTAAAGTTCTTTTTATGATATAAACTTTTCTAAATAGTTTCTGCATTTCTTATCATATTTAGACAAGCTTTCCCTATTCTAAGATGATATACTTGATATTATATTCTATTTTACTCACAATTTAATTTTTTATTAATTTTTAATTTATGAGGAGTTCAATTTGCTATCTGATTTGAGATAGATAGATGATTTTTCCCCAAATGACTATTCATCCTGATACCATTTATTAAATATTTCATGCTTCTCCACTAATTGGGCTGACTCTAACAACATTACATGCTAATATGTAGAGGCATTAACTGTGCTGAAAATTTTATGATAAAATTGACTCATGATCATGTCAAGAAAATTTGGAAAGTGCAGTGAAAAAAGAATTTCATTCAGAATATTACCAAAGGCAACTACTAGAGTTTTAGCCTATTTTCTTCCAGTAGCTTCTTTTTAACCACTCTAATCTTTAATTACTATTATACCATATATGCTATTTAAAATTTTTTATTTTTTGAACAATTTTATATATTTTTCAGTTTGATTTTTTTGCATGTATAAGAAATACAGGTTTTGTCCTTAAAGAGTAGAAATTCTAAATAGAGCTGGAAGTTGAAATAAACAATATATTTTTCTGTCCAAGTTATCTTCTATCTCATTTGAATCACAGATGGCTTATCTTAATTCTGATCTGTGACATGGGATTATTGGTGGCTCCTTCCTTTCTATGTACTTATTCTGAAAACAGAAATGGGTCAGACTTCTATATTTGTCTTTTTCTTAGAGTTTCAGAGGAAACTCGTAAATGACACTGTTTGGGGCTGCTCCAACAGAGATGAGCTATGCCTTATGAACTGGACCTAGGCATTAGATGCACAATTCAACATCTTTGTGTGACCTCATCTCTTTCCAGCCAGGATTTTGTAATCAGGTCGATCCCAATAAATGTTGAAGAGCCTTGCAAAATGACAGGGGAGGAGGGATCCTAAATCCGAGAACAAGCTTCAGAATGACCCTTGTATGCCATTTCCTTCTGCTTCGCAGCTTGTTGGTCACCTCCATGGGGCACATAAAGCTGACAGATTTTGGATTGTCTAAAGTGGGACTAATGAGCATGACCACCAATCTTTATGAAGGTCATATTGAGAAGGATGCTCGAGAGTTCCTAGATAAACAGGTAGGATTGGATGCTCTTCTACTCTGTGGAGAAATATGAGGTACGGCATTGCCAATGAAATTCACAGGCAGCTTGGGTAGGCCATCTTCACATTAGCACCGGCGCTTTAGATGTCTGTATAAGCCTTGCATTTAATAAAGTGCAAATTGCTCCCATTTTTCTCCCTGGGCCTCTTTGAACTGTCCAATCCCTCCACATTCCTCCCCCAACATTATGGTCTATTAGCAAGATGAACGATCTCATTGCACACAAGTGAGAGTGTGAGAGAGACAAATGGAAAACTGTTTTTGTAAGGATTTCAGGAGTCTCACTAGAGTACTAGGGAAACTCATGATGCATTGTACAATCATGGGTGCTAAAATCCGAGCCATGGCCCATTTCCCTTCAAGCATGCCTCATTACCATGCGCACACAATCTGTTCATTGTAAAGTTACTTAAGGTAAACACATCTCAACTGTCATGCTTTTATGAAATTATCAGGGTGTGAATATATTTTGGTCACATGTATACTTAAACTATCTTTGATAGTGGCAGACTAATCAATGCATTATTATTTTAAGTATTATACATATTTTTATACATGTTCTTAATATCATAACATAGATATAACTTCCAAAACAGGATGTGATTTTCAATTTGAAATTAGACACACGCATAATGTAACATAGGATCAGAATTTGGAACTTTCCTTCTTCGATATTAAAGTGATAATTTGGCCAGTATTATTGATGTCTGCTTATAATTGCTGTTCTTAAATGCTTTGTCCATGCAGTTCCATGTCGTTGAGCAGGTGCACTGTGGGCCAAATAACTGATGTTTAGCCATCTCCCTCATTTAATTCAAGTCTAGTATTCCAATTATTCTAATATTGTAATCATCTTCTAGGTCTGTGGCACACCTGAATACATTGCACCAGAAGTGATTCTGAGGCAGGGCTATGGGAAGCCGGTGGACTGGTGGGCCATGGGAATTATCCTCTATGAATTTCTGGTTGGATGCGTGCCATTCTTTGGGGATACGCCAGAAGAGCTATTTGGACAAGTCATCAGTGGTGAGTATCATCAGGAGTTATCTTTAAGCCCCTGTTGGGAAGCAGCTATTTATTATCAATCTGTTGGGGATCGCAGTTCTTCCTACTAAAATGTTCACCTTTATCAAATAGTTGAGCCAACAAATTAAGAGAACTCACTCATCATAGCACATAACTGACTTTCACAATCTCAAGAGAACAATGTGTGTTGAAAATTGATCTGAGGACGTTTTGTTAGCATGGCATGTGGAAATGTACTAGCGATGGAACCAACTTTTATAGTGTGCATTTTTGGAAAAGAAATTGGTGTGGGACTTGCAAATGATTTAACTGCTGTCCGGTTTTCCTCTTCATAATAGGAAAATTGCACCAGGGAAGAAAAGGTTAATGTGGGTAACATTTATATAAATGGGAAAAATGGCTAATGGCACAACGAAGAAATTAACAAAAATGTAATAAACCTAAAACAAATGTCTACCAAATAATAAATAATGAGAATGGGAAGGAAGCAAATTGAATCCACAGATTGTTAATGATTTCATTGGTAGTTGTTATGGTGTAATGTTATTTCTGTAACAGCTGTTCATCTTTCATTTAAAATTCAATAACCTTTAGATCTTAACCTGCAAGCTGACCCTAACTATTGTTTTGCGGCTTGTGGCAAAACTAAATGATAATTAAATAGAATCTCTCATTACCCTACCTGCTGATTTTATAAATTTTCCCGAAGCTTAGATCACAAATTGTGCTCATCTTGAAACTTTGTCAGGCACCACTGACGTCTCCATCAGCCACGTCCAGTCTGTTCTGGCTGTGCTTACAAGGGCCAGCAGGGGAGATGGGGGAGGAATTCATCTGTGAGGAGCCCCTTAATCACAATATTATTTTCTATCCTTGACTTTGCAAGCCAGGCAAAATTTGTAAACTTGAACAAAGTAGATTTGGGAGCTGCCTACCGTGTATAACTCCTTTATACAATATCTGAGCTATTTATGGATTTATAACTAGCCTGTTTTTCTGAGACACCAAGGCCTGCATGGCAAGGGGAAATCAACTGTTTAATTAACACAAGCAGCAAATGCTGGCTTTGTTCTTGATGCCTTACGGCTCAGATGCATATTCATGTTTTATTTTCCAAATCAGATTTAGACTGCACCAGAGGAAGCTAGAGGCAGGCACGCGCAGATATAACTCATGTTTTTATTGCATTTCTATACACACAAGCACGCACACCTATCTTCAGGCAAACTCTGTTAGAATAAGAACATATTCTAATATTTATGACAGATTTTAAATGCTTCCATTACTATGATTACTCTGGTATCCCCCCGCCCCCTCCTTCTTCCATCTTATCATGTTGACCCTTCCTTTGTCTCTGGAAATATTTCAGTTTGCTTCTTGGAGCTATGGCCAGATTCTCAGTATAGGACAGCAAGAGAAAGACTTACTCTTAGATGATCATTGGATGGGAGAGAACCTGAAACATGGGTATTTGAGTTTCCCTTATTATAATTCTTCTTAATAACTAGAAGGAGCAACTTGTTGGGAACCAAGCTGCCAAAGAAAAATAGATCAAAACAGGGAATGACAGATCCTACTTCTAGAAATATCCTTCCCTACCTTGTAGAAAGCTGTGCTTTCATAGTTAAAACAGTGCTTTCTCACCCTTGATTGTGTGTAGGAATCAACTGAAGACTTACTAAAATGCAGGTCCTGATTCAGTAGGCCTGGGCTGGGGCCGGAAAGTCTGCATCTTTAACATAACGCTCACATCATGTCCACAAGATCACAACCTGGACCACCCTTTGACAAACCAGTAAATTGGCAAACGATTTGTCTTCCTTCTAGATGAAATCAACTGGCCTGAAAAGGATGAGGCCCCACCACCGGACGCCCAGGATCTGATCACCTTGCTTCTCAGGCAGAATCCCCTGGAGAGGCTGGGAACAGGTTAGAGCACGTGTGTGTTGCTTTTGCCAATCCTCGTGTGCAAGAAGCCACGTCCTTGTGGAGTGATCTGAGGCTCTTGCTTGTTTTGCTTCTGCACAGGCAACATCTGTCAGTTGATGTAGGACATGAATGCAGCACATTCTAACAGCATTGTTCTGAGTTTTGGTTTCTGATTCAGAGCAGTATGTACACAAGGAACATGGCTTGTTGTCTTGGTGTTTTGTTGTTTTTTGTTTCGCATAGCAGAAATTATTTTTAATTAGTTTCAGTAAGTAAAACTTCTCTGAAAGAAACCCTCAAAGGTACATGTAAGTCTTCTGTCCTGAAAAAAACGAACATCTTAACTAATTTGAAACGGGACTAAATAGCTGGAGCTCTCTTTGTTTTTGCTTTTTAATACATTCCCATAAAGATTTGACCCAGCAGGTTACTATCTGCAGGCTTTGGAATGGTTTATCAGTCCTCAAACTAATTACTAGAAATGAGTGCCTGCGGTTGAGCCATGATGTCCTATCGTAGTGATCAGCACAGAGCCCCAGAGAGAGAGAGTTAAACACCACTGCCTTTCAAGATTAAGGGGATAGATTTGTTTCTTGGTGCTTATTTTTCCTGACTCTTCTCCAAGTTTTTTTTCCTGCTTCCTTTTCTCCCCTATATTCTGAATAGACAGACTCAGAGCCCAGTGTAGAGTCCCAGGAAATGAATGTCTCTAGACAAACTAAAATACTCAAACTAAGTGCTCATCCTCTAGCCAGTATCCCTAAGTTTTGTTGGCTTGCTGGGTTGGTTACACTGAGCTGTTTTAGTCTACCCTGCTTTCATAGAAATATCAGAAAATACAGAAAAAACTGCTCTCTCCATTTTTTTTTCCAAGACAAAAATCTTTTGCAACAGCTCCAAATATTTACTTTAGATGATTCTCCACCAGTGCCCTCAGTTTCTGCTGTTGTAGGGCTCCAGTCGAGTTTATGGGTGGAATGCAGTGTGTTACTAGAGTTTCTCATACGGCTTTAGAACAGGGGTCAGCAAACTGTGACCGTGGGACAAATGTGGCCTCGTGCCTGTTTTGTGTAAATGAAGTGTGATTGAAACTCAGCAATGTCTGTTCAGTTGACATATTGTCTATGGCTGCTTCCAGGCTACAGAATTGGACAGTCATAGCTGACCGTGTGGCCCACAAAGACTAAATCATTCACTATTTGGCCCTTTATACAGAAAAATATTACAGACCTTGCATTGCAGAATCCAAGGTGGTTTAAAAATCAGCTCAACTGAGGTTTTTTTGAACCTAGCCTCTTCCTGGAGTGCATTTTGCTTTTCCAAGTGGAGTAGACTTTTAACAGGAAAGCCAGGATACATTGTGACGAAGGGCACACACTCCAGTCAGTTTGCGCAAATGTACATCTTGGCTGTGTGACAATGGGTAGGTTACTTCCTTTTCTGTTCCTCATCTGTAACAAGGAGCTTTTAGAAAGTCCCCACTCACCAGATTCTTGGGAGCTGATAGAGATCATCCACAGAAGGCTCTTTGAACCCAGTGGGACACGGTTGCTGCTGGTGCTGTCATTTGAAATGTTCTGCATGTAGACTCAAGTGCTTTCCTGTTAGGAACTCCAGAAATGACAGCGGGAGCCCCGCCTCTGAGCTGATTGAACTCTTTGAACTGAGTACGTTATATTCTCTCCCTCCCTACCCCCACTTTGCTTTTCTGCTTGTCTAACGTGCCAAGCAGTCTTGCTATTTCCCACCCTCTCTGGCCTGCAGTCTGATCTGCTTTCTGGTTCAAGGGGTAGGAGAAGCTGTCAAAGAGCTGGTGTCAAGACCGTGGATGGGGCAGTGTTTTAAGGAGTGATTTCTTACTCACTTGAGCCAACTATGAGAAGCAGTGACATTTGAAGATTGTCCTGCAATAATACAAACGTCTATTCATAGGTCTTGTTCAACTGACCCAGAGAGATGTCATCCTTAGATCCAACTCGGAACATATTATATTAGAACAGGCACAGGGAGTCCCTCTCCTTCAGTGTTCACATGTCAGCGTGCAGCACCTGCTTCATATGCTGCCATTTCTTTCCTCCCAGAACACCTGGATCCTTGGTTGCACTTGACTGAACGAGCCAGGCCATGATAACGATCAGCATCTCTGTGTTGATCTATCATCTGCTGCCAGTGCTTTCTCTGCACGTGTTCTTGTGGGCTGTTGCTCTCGGGCTCTTCAGCATTTGACAGCCTGAGGAACACATCCCCTAGCAGACGCCCAAAAGAGACATTTAAAAGGCCCTGCCCGAGCTCTTAGCATTGTCAAGGAGTGCTTGCCAAATAGGCAGGTCCAACGTGACAGGTCCCAAGAGGGCCTGGAGAATGAGGCTAAGAATCCCGCGGGCCTGCCATGTTGCCTCCAATGACAGCATTTTGTCTTTAATGCATATTTAGCGGGCAAAATAATGCACCATGAAAATGTGCGAATGCACATTTGCCCAAGAGACTAGAGAAGCTGCGAAAAAGGGTGTGAAGAACATAATGGATGTTTAAGAAACTTCCATGAAAGGAGAGAAAAAACTCCAGGGAGAATGTTAGTGCCAAAGCATAGCTTGCAATTTGGGTCCTTGTCCTATTCGATCTTTGCTTTTGAACATCCAGAAAACAGAGTGGCAGCCTGGCTCATTGGACTTCAGAGCTGCCCAGGTGGGCTAACACCTCTGTGCCAGCTGGGCGGCCTTGAGTTAGTTCCTCAGTGCCCTGTGTCTCAGTTTCCCACTCTGTGAAAATGGGTATGTTATATACCATGTAGGATTATTGTGAAAAGTAGGTGCAAACATTTTGATGGTTTCCAGCACGTTAACTTAGTGCGTAATGAGAACCAAATAAATCCTGTTCCCTGTTCCTTGTGAAATATTAAACAGTGACCGCTGTCATCTGCATGTATGGTTGATATTTAGCTCCTATCACCTATATTGTAGCAACAGTTTAGCACAGAGGTCATTTCCCCCAATTTAAGCTTTTCCTTATCTCTAAGTACTTGAGAAACAGAACCGACTGATAACCAACCTCTCAGTCGGGCACCAATACCACAGGGTGGGACCTGTGGGCTCTGAATCCTTGGGGAGCACCCACTTGTCATTGTCCTCAGAGGTGAAGTGCATACTCTCAGCATCCTGGCCCCTGATGGTTGCAGGCAGGGGAGTGAAAACCCAACAGTCAGGACTGGCAGCATTGTGGCACAGAGGGTTAAGCTCCTGCCTGCAACACCAGTATCCCATATGCTAGTGCCAGTTCAAATCTCAGCTGTTTTGCTTCTGGTCCAGCTCCCTGCTAATACACCTGCCAAAGAAGGTGATGGACTAAGTGCTTACGCACCTGCCACGCATGTGGGAGACCCAGATGGAGTTTCTGGCTCCTGGCTTTCACCTGGCCCTGTGCTGGCTGTTGGGACCATTCGGGGACTAAACCAGCAGATAGTAAAAAAATCTCTCTACTCCTTTCTCTACCTTTCAAAATAAATAAAAGTAGGAAAACTCAACACTCTGTAAATGACCTGGAAGTGCCATCGTCTGTAATTACATATTTGAGAGGCAGAGAGCGAGTACCCATCCGCTGGCTCACTCACTAAATGCACGTGACACCCAGAACTGGGCTAAGTAAGCCAGAGCTGGGAGCTGGGAACTCAACCCAGGTCTCCCATGTAGGTTTCAGGGCCTCAACTACTTGATTGATCACTTGCAGCCTCCCACGGTGTGCACTAGCAGGAAGCTGCAATCAGCTGTGGATCTGAGACTTGAATATAGACACTTGATATCAGGTGTAGGTGTTCCAACCAGAATCTTAACATCTAGGTGCATGCAACCCCCTAGCAGTGCCACTTGAGCCCTAGAGACACTGCTCTTCCAGGAGGCTTGAGCAGAACCCAGAGTGTGTGAGCTGCACCATGGTCTGGCTTCAGGCACAGAAGCTGCAGTGAGGCACAGTGGTACATTGGCTGGACTAGGTGTTCTCTAATTAGAGCTTGACTCGGCTGCACCTCACTGTCCTCAGTATGGTGAGGGAATGGAGAAGGAAGCGTTTAGGCCCTGTTAGCTTCCACATTGTGCTTCTTTGCAGAAAACAACACTGGCAGCTGGGTTTGGAGCCATGGACTGGGGCTGGATGGAGGACTCAGAGGGCTATGGAACAACCACGTGCATGGGCTTTTAGGCTCAGTACAGAATTCGTGTGCAGATGGCTGTGAGAGAGATGGTGGAGTAGGAGCAGCTAACACATGCCTTCCCCTTTGTGGGATGTGTACCATGCATGGAGCTTGGGTTTGGGTGTAGGTTCCGCCCCTCACCCTCTGGGAGCCCTTGGGCCACTGCACCTTAATGCTTGGTCTTTGTTTCCCCAGCCCGAAGAGGGAAATAATGCCTACATGGTGGAGTTATTTGCAATGATTTAATTGATGAAAACAAGTTATCTTTAGCATCTCGTTGACCTTGAGAGCATGGCTGCTGCTGATGCTGCTGTGGTATCAACATCAGACCGCAATCTTTTCTAGAAACTTGGAAAATGCCTGGAGCTTTGTAGAGAGGCATCCAGCTCCCCTCCCCTCAACACACACACACACACACACACCACACTTTTGGAGGAGGGGATGATTTCCCCACTCTGCTGTATTTTTCTCCATTCCTTTAGATCACCAGCTTCCCCTGGCAGATTTGGGGCTCTGTGGAGACAGAGCCTCATCTCTGAAGTACCCAGGGAGCACCTGCCCCCCCACAGCCAAGGTCTGCAGCCCATTTTCCATGCCACTCGCATTGTTCATCTGCCTCCTTTTGTATCCCACAGAGGATAGGATGAGAGCCCGGGTGACCACTGCCAGACACAGGCATTTATGTTACACCTAGCGGGGCTCTCCCGGCAGGAAGGCTGATTAGACGGCAGTGCGCTCTTCTGAGAAATCGGTCTTCCTAGCGCGTTCCTGGGATTGATTCTTTGCTCTCCCCTCGTCAACAGCATGTGAGCTGGTGCCAGGTTGGGGCCTGGTTCTGCTGTGGTTTTATAGTGCGCATCTTCTTTTTCTATGGGGCGCGGTGATCATCTTTTTGATGAGGTCTGCCCTTCAAACATATTCTTTAAAAGGGTGAACTGAATTAAAAAAACATTTCACCTAATTGTGCTATCATGCTGAGTTGGCAAAAGGAAGCCTAAAACTTGGGAATTATGATTGATTTGTACAGGCTGCATTATAAATCTTAGCAAACAGGTTTTATATTTGTTCCTTAAGAATCTGTAATCCATGGAATCTCATTCCTTACCTATGTTAATGAGCAATCTGATAACATTGGATGAGAACCATTATATAGCATTTAGAAAATATTCGTCATTCTTAGCCTTAGCTCCAGAGGAAGTATTGCTGGGCACACAGTTTGCACCTTGTTAGAATTTCTCTGGGTTGTAATGAAGGAGTCTGCTTTGGGCCAACATGCGTCCACACCCCCAGGTTCAGCGTAATGTGATTTTAAGTGGCCACATCATTAACCTTTGAAAAATGGAGGAAGTCATGGAAAAATTAACAAAGAAAAACTGCGCCATAGCAACTGCCATTAGTGAAATCAAATCTCCTGCTGATCAATTATGAAGGATTCTTTTTGAGTTTTGCTTGTGGAATGAAAAAAGGATGATTTCCATGACTTTATTTCTATGCTGATAGCTTTCTCTAAAAAAAAAAATGTTCTTAAAACCTGCTGTCAACTTTTGCTAGGAGGATAGTTTAACACTTTCGATCTCTACCCACTCCGCCTTCCAGGTGGTGCGTACGAAGTCAAGCAGCATCGATTCTTCCGTTCTTTGGACTGGAACAGTTTGCTGAGACAGAAGGCAGAATTTATTCCCCAACTGGAATCCGAGGATGACACTAGCTATTTTGATAGTATGTGCATTATCTGACATAAAATAGTCACTGTTTGGCCTTTACTTTGTAAAACATTATCCTGCCTTTGAACCTTCCAGGCTGCAACCTACGGGGTCTTAAACATAATGTTGATTTGATCCAGGCACTCATAATTAATTAGAATTTCTAAACCAGAAGCCGAGATTTGTAGTGACTGGAACTGTTCCCACACATTTCTCTGCAGCTCGGTCAGAGAAGTATCATCATATGGAAACCGAGGAGGAAGATGACACCAACGATGAAGACTTCACTGTGGAGATAAGGCAGTTCTCCTCATGCTCGCACAGGTTTTCAAAAGTGAGTGTGGCATGCACCTAGGTCGGTCTCGAAGGACCTGCCACCAGCCAGACGGCTGGCACCCCTTCAACATCTGGACAGGATTGTAAATCTCCTGTGCTTTTGGGGGTCTGAGTCCTCTTGTGCCTAAAAATCCTGTTTGGGAAGAGTGACCCTCGCCCCTACCTGGGGCAGGCTCCCTACCTCGCTGTGGATGTTCTGTTTCTGTCTCTGCAGTTACAGTCCTTTTCTCGCAGCGGCATAGCCTGGTGTGCAGAGTCCGCTCTTTGGAGCCTGTGGTAGCCATTTCCATGACGACCTGGCCTTGCACGTCCCCCCTCCTAGCTCATGAGTTGGGCTGTGGAGGCCCCACCCCACCTCTTTCCTCTTGGAATGAGGACTGTGCTCTTCATCCTGTGCCGGGCTTCTCCTAGGGAGATGCAGGGTACAACGCGCACAGAGCAGCCTCAGAGCTCGAGGTGCACTAGGATGCTTGGGGCCCGCTCCCTGGGGAATGGGAAAGTCTCATAACCAGGAAGAGACTAAGCTGTGGGAAGACGCAGAAGGAAGCCATGCTAGAATTTTAGAAGTGGTAGAGGATCGTAAGATTGACGCTAGAGAAAGGAATGAAAAACAAAGAAAACTTGATAGTTTTGAGACAAGGTGGAGCCCTAGAATAAACCTCGAGGGAAGCCTACCTCCCCTTTCTTGTCTCACTAGCTACATATTTTCTGTTGCCATGGCATTTTGCGTGAGTAGTGTTTAGCTTTTCTACTGCAAGTCGTGATTTTAAAGTGCTCTGTCGCTTTTCCTAAGCGATTACTTAGAGTACATCAGCATTTTGCCCAGCACTGCCCTCCCTGTTTACAGACACAGCCCAGCCCAGAGGTAGGGATTTCCCTGGAGAAGGTAGCAGCTGATCCTAGTGCAGGCATAGACCAGGTCCTGCACTCTGGCCCATCAAAGCCCACCCCCACACACTGTTGCCCTCTTGTCCTTGGCTACTATTTCATTTTCCTTCTTCCCCTGTCCTTGGCCATCGTCCTCCCAAACCCAGATTAGGAGGGCTGAGGGCCATTCCGATGAGAGCAGCCCTAGGCAGAGTCAGGCAGAGGTGTGTGCTTCCTGCACTGGGCTTCCAACCCGACTTAGTTTCCACAAGCTTCAAGTGGGCGGAGCCCTTGGGTTTCCCTAACCTCCGAGCCCCTTCACCTTTGCAGCTGCCAGCCTGTGACTGTGATTTGTAAGCCAAGCCAATACTTCCCTCACGACCAGATACATACTGCATCCCTGCCTCCTCCCTGCTCACCACTCACCCTGCCCAAGTCTTGGAACAGATGATGTAGTCTTTTCTTTGCTGCCAGTTCCAATTCATTTTTCTCCTTCCTCCTTGTGACTGGTGGCCATTAAGGCTTTTTCTCCGTTATTTTCTGATTGACTTCATGGTTAAGTAGTAATCTGAGATGTGCATCCATCCTCAGGTCTACAGAACCCAGTGTATCTGCAGATTTTATTTGCAGGTACAATGAGATGTGGCGAGTGGGTGGGAATGAATTCATGGCTCCTCACTCCAAGCATACACACACACACAGCCACTGCATCTCAGGATTCAAGTAAACAACCTAGCAAACTACTTTCTCTGCACACGATCCCAGTTCAGACTTGAGTCATACTCTGAAGTTTTTTTGTGCAAAGACGTGGGCTTTTTCTGACAAACTCTCTTCCTGGAAGATATTAACAAGCACTGATTACTTGCCTTCCAGGTGTTCAGCAGTATAGATCGAACCACTCAGAATCCAGGAGAAGAGAAGGAAGACTCTGGGGACAAAACCAAAAGCACAACTTTGCCATCCACGGAAACATTAAGCTGGAGTTCGGAATATTCCGAGATGTACGTGAAATGCCTCGTGGTGGGATCTTAAGCAGTAGTGACTACAGCAGCGGTTCTTTTATTTATTTTTGTCAGGCAGAGTTAGACAGTGAGAGAGAGACAGAGAAAAAGGTCTTCCTTCCGTTGGTTCACTCCCCAAAGGGCCACTATGGCTGGCGCTGTGCCAATCCAAAGCCAGGAGCCAGGTGCTTCCTCCTGGTCTCCCATGCGGGTGCAGGACCCAAGTACTTGCGCCATCTTCTACTGCCTTCTCAGGCCACAGCAAAGAGCTGGACTGGAAGAGGAGCAATCAGGACAGAATCTGGCGCCCCAACTGGGACTAGAACCTGGGGTACCGGTGCCGCAGGTGGAGGATTAGCCTAGTGAGCCGTGGCGCCGGCCAGCAGCGGTTCTTAAGCTGTAGTGGGCATCAGAACTACCTGTGGAGCTTGTTAAAAAGCAGAGAGATTGCTGGACTCGCCCAGCCCCAGGATTTCTGATCCAATAGACCTGAGATGTGGCCTGAGAGTGCATTTCTATACATTCCCAGCTGCTGATCCGGGTACCATTCTTTTGGAACCCTTACACCAGGCATGTCTTGGTTAGGCTCTTCCACATCACCCCCGTGTGCATATGTATGACTTTCTGTTTTTCATTAAGGCAACAGTTATCCACATCCAACTCTTCGGATACTGAAAGCAACAGGCGGAAACTTAGTTCTGGGCTCCTTCCCAAACTGGCTATTTCAGCAGAGGGGGAGCAAGATGCAGCTGCCCCCTGCCCCAGTGACCCCCACGCAGAGCCAGAGAAGCCAGCACTTCCTCCTGAGGAGTGTGCCCAGGAGGAACCTGAGGTCACCACCCCAGCCAGCACCATCAGCAGCTCCACCCTGTCAGGTAAGCCTGGGGCTGGGTGCCTGCCTTCTACTCCCAGTACACTAGGAAGTGATCCTCACGCTCCCAAGTCCAGGGCTGGTCTCGCCAGACTGTGAGGTGGGGCGTTTTGTGCTACTGAGCCTGGTGGACAGACTCATGAGAACTGAGATCAGGATGTCTCTGACCCCTGCTTACTGCTTGGCCATAGAGCAAGCCATTCTTGCCTCACTTTGGCCTTGGAGCCAGGCTTCCGTGGCATCCTTTGATGGCCTCAGAGCCTGGCCAGGGAGCGTGTTGTCAGTTGTTGGTACAAAGGCGTGTCCTGCAGAGTTGCAGCTAACTCAGAATTTCGAGGAAAAGGACAAGATGGTAGCCTAGCAAATGGCTTGAGCCACCAGAAAGGTGCAGGGTAAAGCCAGTCTTCCCTCTAGCACTAGAAGGGATGCTTGACTCTTCAAAGGAGGGGCCAAGGAATCAGTCTAAACTGTGAGTACCACTTAAATGCATGTGAAATAACTCCCCTTCCCAGTCTGATGGTAACCAGGCTAAGAGACTTCTGAGATACCTTTGCCTGCTTGGGAGGCAGTCATGGGGCTAAGGCCTTTGCTTTGAATGCAGCTGCAACAGTGTCATGGCAGGACAGTTCTCAAGGGCTTGGCATACCCTGCCTGCTTGCTGGCCCTTACACATAGCCATGTCCTCATCAGAGATTCTGACTACACTCTGCTCAGAGCAAGATTTTTACGTGCACTGAAAATATTGTTTCTAAAAATGTGATGCCCAACACATCCTTCCCCAGAACATGTACATTCATCCTTCTTTAAAAAACAAAAAAATTGATGTGGAACAGAGTTGCTGTAATACATGTCCATTTAGCCACATTCAACATGCTGCTGCTAACCATGACCAGTCCAAGATTCTCCACAACTTTTTCCATGACTGCATCGTTTGTGAATCCATGAAAAAAGTTCAAGTTTTAGAACTCGTGTTTGGATGTATCCAAGCGTTACTGTGAATGAACAGGTTCAGACCTTCAACGCTTTTAACAATATTCAGAGTATTTGTTTTAAAAATCTTTTATAAGCCATATTTTAGGGACTAGGTATGTTTCAGCCTCACCAAAACGTTTGGATCTGTGGAGTTTCACATTGGCTCGCTGATCATCATGGGGGTGGGGAAATGATGCTGCATTTTCTTCTCTCCCTTCACCCCAGTTCTGCTTCCATGCGGGGTCATTCCATTCATGGCAACAAGAAAGCCAGGAGAACAGCAATGCAAAAATGGCAGCCAACCTATTAGTCCAAGACTCCTGAGCATTCTTAGCTCATCTTGTACTTAAGTGTGGCTATCTCAGTATTTTGGATCACAGGTTGCAGTGTCTATCTGGGTCCTAGTTAGCTTAGAGTATATGCACCTCTATTTAAAATTTACTCATACTATGGTGAACTGTTTACTTTCTCCCAGTCTCTTTAGCTTGTTCACTATCAGGAAGGGAGGGAGGGGCAGGGTGTCTAAGCATTTGATTGATTACTTTCATAATTAAAAAAAATCTGCCTAGGTCCTGCCATGCATTTTGATTAATAGATTCAAACCACCTTTCTCCCCTGTCTCCCCCATATGCATGCTAAAAATAGTCAAAGACCTTTGGGACTGTGCAGAATAAGAGAGATGATCTGGTTTGCCTATAGCCAAGGGTAATTAGGGAATCTGAAAACCATGACTGTAGTAAAATAAAATTTGTTGATTTTTATATTGCTCTGCCATAAAAAAAAAAACAAAAAGAACCCTTGACATTTAGAGAACATTAAGGTGACATTATCCACCATTGGCAGGAAAACAGCACACATTTCTATGCCATGCTGTGAGATGAGATGGCAGAGGCAATGAGGAAAGGCGATAAAAGCAGAACTTGTCTGTCCACACCCTGCCACTCTGGAAGTACAACTTTTTCATGACTGCATTGTTTGTGAATCCATGAAATGTCAAAGTTTTAGAACTCGTGTTTGGATGCATCCAACAGTTACTGTGAAAGAACAGGTTCAGACCTTCATTTTATGTTTCTCTTTGGTCATGAAAACCAAATGAGAAAGAAGGAAGTGTGTACCTTACCTGAGGGAAGCCCAGCTTTTGTGAGAGGAGAGCTTGGCCGAGGCAGCTTTCATCAAATCCATCAACAGTTGTTTTCTCTTAGGGAAGGAAATAGATACACTGTTGAACAAGAATGCGGGTAGCCTACAAGAGTAAGAACTGTTGATCTTTGCCTTAATATTGTCTTCCTTCATTGGGCAGATGGTGTTACATGCAAGTTCATGGATTATTTTCCTATGTATATAGCATAGTAGATATTCAGGAAGTATGTTGTACCCACATCTCTCTCAAGTCCCAGGCTTACCTTAGCTTGGAGCACACACTAGAGCCAGGATATCCTCATACCAGTGTGTGTGTATATCTATATCTATCTATCTATCTATATATATATATATATATATATATATATATAGAGAGAGAGAGAGAGAGAGAGAGAGAGAGAACAGTGTGACAAACATCAGCTACACCGATAGGCAAAAATTCTCCAGTGGTCAGCACTTTATAATGTGCTGCCTGGTCTTTCCAAAGATCATTCATCATGGCGTTACATGCTCTGCATGCATTGCATATCTTAAGGGGATGATAGACTTGACTCTTAAGCACAAGCAGCTCAAAAGTCAGCATTTACAAGTAAAAATAAGCTTTGCCTCTTCTGGATGGACAGAAATGTTCTCAGCGATTAAAAAACAAAAAACCAAATCCTGATAACCTGAGAAGAAGCAAGGCAGGAGAAATTCCATGGGTAGCTGCAGAGCATTTCCTGGGGGGCCTCACAGTGCAGCTCCTACCCAAGAACTTTATTTTTGCCCTCTGCAGTCACTTAACGGGAATTGGTGACTTTCTCTGTCCCTACCTACCTGTTTTATACTCACTCTTAGTCCATTGCTATGGCAAGTCCTAATTTTTTAATTTAAAAATAGTGCTTACTATAAGAAAAATGGAAAATAATGCAGGTGTGGCTTTGAAAGGCTGAGAATTAACTTCTGGGAGGGATCAGCCTAGGCCACACTGTCCGGAAGACGCGGTGAGCTATTGCAGCAAGTACTGTCCTCTGGCTCATCATTGGAAATGAAGAAACTTAAAGTAGGCCCACAGAGTAAAAAGTCAGGTGGCACTTTAGACATGTAAGTTACACACCTGAGCGTAGTGCAAAGTATGCCTTCGGAAGATGCTGGGAGATGGCGCGGACATAGCCTACATAGAGTGACTAAATGATGACCATGTGTCAAAATTCTTTTTAGCAGCATTGACTAGGAAGGCCCTTGGTTCTGTGGGATGGTCGTGGTGTTCACAAGGTAAACAGTGGGAGCATCACCTGCTCTCCCAGGGTGGAGGAGGAGATGTGTCTCTGCTTTCCACAATCTGTACTGTAGAAACCGTGCAATCTGTTCATCTGCTTAAATGGAGTCATCAATGGGGATGGAGCAGACTTGTGTCCACGTGGAATGGAGCCTGAATGGACGCCTCTCCCGTCACTGCTTCCTGCACGTCCCCTTTCTCAAACCAGCCGTCTGTTGTGTTTCCTGACCCTGCGTGTCCTCCCTCCTCTGTCTCGTGCCCTGTCCTGGATTTTCCTGAACCTGTTTATCTTTTCTTCTCTGTGCAGTTGGCAGTTTTTCAGAGCACTTGGATCAGATAAATGGACGCAGCGAGTGTGTGGACAGTGCAGATAATTCCTCAAAGCCGTCCAGTGAACCTGCTTCCCACATGGCCCGGCAGCGATTAGAGAGCACAGAGAAAAAGAAAGTCTCGGGCAAAGTCACCAAGTCCCTTTCTGCCAGTGCCCTGTCCCTCATGATCCCAGGAGGTAGTGAGATTCCTGCATGCCTGACATGGTGTGATTTGTGCATGTGCTCCCCTCCCCCAACTGGGCATGCTGAGCGGGCTGCAAGAAGGCTTGGAGTGGCCTCGGGGGCTTCTCCCTCAAGCACGGCACGTGGCCTGTTCCATCTCACTCCCTGCATCACGGGGAGAGGCTGCCTTGCCAAGAAGCCTTCCCTTGTCTGTCTCCTGTTCTTTCCTCCTTCCAAGCTAAATGATAAATTTCCTCCTCTGAACCATTTTCTTCTCTACACTCGCTCATTTATATACTTTGAAGAGCTATGCACTGCATCTGTGTTGGAGAGCTTAGTTTTTTTTTTCTCATCTAACTAATGAGGCTAGAGACAGAGAACGTGAGCTTTTCATTTCTAGAGATGCAAGGTCGCAGGTAGTATTGCAATTGGACAGTTTCCCAACCCTGTAGGTTGAGCTATGCTTCCTCCTACTGGTAGTCCAGTCCTGTTCTGCCCTGTCTTGGAAAACTAGGCTTAATTACGGTTTTAGTGAATTTCAGTATTTTTCCACAGCTTGGTTTTGCCTCTGCTGATTGCTAAGTCTGTAGTTAATCCCACTGGCAGAGATGAAATACACACCCTGGTGTCTGTGGCATCACGAGAGTGGAAGTGGGAATTGGATTGTATTGCGGATGGCTTGCATTTAGCAGAATACAGAGCATGTAGAAAGAGGGTTGTTTGCATTTTCATATTCCATTTTCGTGTAGAAAGAAATTAGATCTAAACAAACACTCATCTGGGGCAGTACTCAGTTGTTTCTGGAAGATGTCCCTTTTAGAGCCACAAAACCAACACTTTGTGACTTGAAGGGGGTGGCCCCAGTGCAGGCACCCTGAAGGGAAGGGAAGTTTAGTGTGGTCCTGGCCACTTTTGAAAGCTGATGAGAAAACCTACCCCTTCGAAGGAGAGGAATGACTCAACGGGAGAAGGTAGGGGAGAGCGCCATGAGATGAAGGATTGGGGCACTTGGATCTCTGTGTGTCCACTCTCACGTGCTGTGAAGCCTCTTGCCCACCTTAACCTGGACACACAAGGTCACCAGCAAGGTGCCACATGAGGTCAGAGTGTAAAGGAGCAAGGACAGTGACACCCCGAGCTTTGCTCTTGTTGGCAAAGTCTCAGAGTGGGAACGGTGGGTAGTGCAGATCTTTTTAAGTCACCGCACCCTGGCGAGGCGAGTCCTTGTAGCCTGCCTCCGACTAAGCTCGTGTTGAAACCTCAGCGTCTTTTCTGGATTCTCCTGCCATTTTGCAGACACGCAACTGCAAGTTATGATCTGTGTAGATGCACACAGGAGCTCTAATGGAAAATGTGTCTTAGTCCCTTGCTGCTGCCATGTCATAATACATTAGTTTAGAAGCCACAGAATTTGTTGTCCACACTTCTAGGGGCTGGGAAGTCTGAGAACTGAGTGCCAGTAGATACAATGTGTGGGAGGGCTCACTCCCTGAGATGGCAACTTAGTGTGTTGTCACAGGGCAAGCCAGCTTCCCTGGCCTCCTTTCCCATTCATGAGGGCTCCAAGTTCATGACCTCTCTGCCCCCAAAGAGGCCCACTTTGTAACACCATCCCCTTGGGGGGGGGTTCAGGTTTCAACAAACGGATTTTAGGGGGTCTCAAACATTCAGACCACAGCAGTTTGCTCATAAAACAGGGAAAAAAGAGCAGAATTGGTGTTTTGGAATATGAACTGAATTTCCCTTAAAATTTTCCATTTCACCTGAATTATCCACTCAGCACTCCTATCAGGATCATTAGAAGAGAATCCATTGTAACCATAGTAATAATGAGGTTTTATCTTTTTTTTATAGAGAAGTTACCGCTTCAGTATTTTCTTGATTAAAATTCTTTAAGCAGTACTAATTCAGTAACATAAGACAGAAGCTGGTGAATTGACAAATTCCTTTCCTGGCCCTGTGTCTTAGAATGAAAAGACCATGTTAAAGTTGTTGTAGAGTCCCACTATCTTTTACTCTAGTACACAGTCTTTTCTGCCAGAGGACATATTTGAAATAGGAAGATTCTTCAAAGAGTTCATGCAGAATGAAATTCAAAGATAAGTTTATTTTGGTGCAAAAAACTTTGAAATCCATGCAGTTTTATCATGAAGCACATTTTCACCACCTTTTGAAGACCCCTTATATGCATGTATTTCAAAAATTTTTTCACTAAAGAAATTCTATTTTCTATATTATTCTATTTTGTACAACCTTTTTGAAGTATCTTTGTACATGCATTTGTGGTTTATTTCTTTTAATACATTAAATAAAAATATCTCAGCTAGGAAGTAGGTTACCTTTATGTGTGTTTTTAATTAGTGTAAAGAACTAAGAAAATATTGCTTCTGAGTATTAATTGAATAGCCAGTTAACATAGAAACACTGTTGAAGAATCCATGCTAGTTATCAGCGTAAACATTTGTGTGTGATTTCTTCATGGGAATATACTGGGGACGGGTGCATTTGTGGTGGCTGTGCTCACGATCCTGGGAGGACTGCCGTGGTGGGGGCAGGCTGCATGGACTTGTGTGTGTGAGCGGGATCGGCGCTGACGGCTGCTGTCTCTGTTGCAGACATGTTTGCCGTCTCTCCACTGGGAAGTCCAATGTCTCCCCATTCCCTGTCCTCGGACCCTTCTTCCTCCCGAGATTCCTCTCCCAGCCGGGATTCCTCGGGAGCCTCTGCGAGTCCCCATCAGCCCATCGTGATCCACAGCTCAGGGAAGAACTACGGCTTCACCATGCGAGCCATCCGGGTGTACGTGGGAGACAGTGATGTGTACACCGTGCACCACATTGTTTGGGTAAGCTTAGCAGTCTGTCCTGCTGGACAGCGCCTCCGGTGGCTACAGCAGAGTTAACAGCAGAGGTCCCTTTGCTAAGCCGCCAGTCAAGACCTGTTTCATTTTTCTCTTTGTTTTTGTGATAGAATTGAACTAGCAAAAACTAATACTTTCTCAGTTCTGTCCCGATTTCCTATTTCATTGTCTACTCTTCCACACCTAGCTGGTAGGCATAGTCAGAACAGTCCTGTTTCCATCTTTCTTCATTTTTTTATTTCACCATTTTCCCCAGCCTCTAACAAATTACCTTTTCAACTCACCTTAAGTTTTAGTTTGTTCACATTGATTTCAGAGGCAGAGAGACTGCTCTCTCCCTTCAGGTTCACTCCCCAGTTGCCACGGGTAAAAGTTAGGAACTCAATCCAAGTCTCCCATATGGGTGACAGGGACCCATTCAGTTGGTCTCATCACTGACTCAGGATTTGCAGCATCAGGAAGCTGTTGAGTCAGAGGTCTCAGTCCAGTGTTGATGTGGGTATCTTAACCTCTAGGCCATACACCTGCCCTATGTTTTTTAAGGAACCTTAGTAATTAACCTCTTTTAGAACCATGACATAATAGGAAGAATAACCATGTCTTTTTTATTTCCTATGAGCAGCTTAGGATCATTTGCTAATTAACTCAGAATATTCTGTGAGAAGCAACAGTAGGTATTATATTTGGCATGTATTTTTTTTTTTTTTTTTACAAATATATACTTTCCTCTTGGGCTTTAGAATGTGGAAGAAGGAAGTCCAGCATGCCAGGCAGGACTGAAGGCCGGGGATCTGATTACACACATCAATGGAGAACCAGTGCATGGTCTTGTCCACACGGAAGTTATAGAGCTTCTACTCAAGGTATTGTCTTCTTATATCACGTGGAGGCGGGTTGCCCAAGGAGCTAGTACCAAGAGGTTGATTTCTCTATAGTACACCTAGATAATCAGTCTCATTACTGATATAATGAAGGTTTAATGTAGACAAAGATATTTTTATTTCTCTTGTTTTAGATCATAAAATAATATCCTTTTATCTGCCCACTCATTCCCATTTTAAATATGAGGAGTCTTCGACAAGTTCATGAGAAATGTGTATTATGAAATACTATGCACGGATCTCAAGAGCTTTTGGTACCAAAATATCTTTTAATTCCATTTTATATTAACTTTTTGAAATACTAAAAACAATTCTTTCTATGTGGGTAACTAAGACTCACCTGTAATAAAAGTGATCTTCAGGAACCATCAGGAGATTTTTCATTGTAGTTGTGAAGACAAGACAGTATAAAACTGACATCCTGTGTGAAGGGTTGGTCTGAAAGCTCAAGTTCTTCTGAAATACAGAATTGTGGAAATACACATATACTGCAAAGTATAAAAGTAAGGATTCTGGCAATTATTAAGTCTCTCTAGTCCCATGCAAATTAATTTAAATGAGGATCCATTGCTATTTAAGTTATAGACCGAGTAGAGCCCATGGAGTAAACTCATGGAAGCTTTAGTCTGAATGGTGAAAGAGTGTTATTACCCAGTTCTCTCAACATTGAGTTTGCTTTGCCACCTGTTGATTCTAGCATATTCCAGCTCCCATTGTGGATCTGATTAAAAAGAGGAAAGTTCAATCTGAGTTTCATTTTAAATTTTTTTCAGAAGGAGAATTTGTCTACTATGAGAAATGCTATCTCTATTTGTAGGATTACTGTACAAGTCAACAGATTTATGGACAACCTCTTGCTTCTTAAATATTGTGCTCAGTGTGTAAGGGACTACCTACCAGAGAGATGTGGGCCATAGCTTCAGACCCTACAACATAATTAGGGAGACAAAGCATAAACATCTACAAAGGTTTTCAAAATTTCACGGAAATGCATGCATTGTGAAAAAACTATGCATGTATTTCATTTTTTGCACCAGATTTCATTCTATCTTCCGTGACTTTTTGAAGTACACCTGTATAAACAAATACATTTGTATAATTTTAAATATTGTTTGATTGCTTTTAAAGGCAGAGAGAAGGCAAGACCATAACATTTCATCTGATAATTCACTCCCTTTATGGCCAGGGCTTGTTCAGGCCGAAGTCAGAAACTCTATCCAGGTCTTCTTCATGGGAGGCAGGGGCCCAAGGTCTTGGGCCATCTTCTTTTTTTTTTTTTTTTTGTCCTCAGATAGAGGACGTATCAGATATTAAACTGATAAGAACAGATACTACACTTGATCTTAGCCAAAAGGCCGAGAAGCGATTGGGCCATCTTCTAAGTCCCACCTAGGCACATTATCAGGGAGCTGGATTGGAAGTGGAGTAGCTAGGCTAGAACCAGCCCTCTGATGTTTAATGCATGCATCATTTTAATAATGATTTTTCTAGAGCACTAGCAGATAAGGCAGGGCCCATTGTAGGGATTAGATACCTGGGAATTAGCGTATGATCTTTGCCCTCAAAAAGTGTGAGTGATGTACATCAAAAGAAAAAAAAAAAAAAACAAGGAGGCATTGCAAGGAAGTGAGTGTGCAAATACAGTCAAAGGACTTGTCCCTTCTCTGCCATTTCCCCAGCCCACACAATTGTATTCAAAAGACTTGGAGCCTGGCCTAGGTTCCAGAAGCAGTAAGTAGGGTGGATAGCCAAAGGTACAGAGTTGAAATAGAGAAGTGAACAACTCAGATTATGTCACACCATCACTGAGACTTTGGGCTCAGGCTCCACAGAAGTTAGTGCTCAATAATTCGTGGAAGGGCCCTCATTTGCTGGCTGTCCCACAGTGGCAGTAGGAAGACAAGCTCCACACAGCTACTCCTGTCGTGTCCATTCAATCCCATAGTTAAAAGCTGTGAGACGGGGATCAGTATAGACTTTTGCTCCATGACCACTGAGTAGAAATGATTGGCTTGGGCCTAGCACCCCTGTGGATAATACCTGAGGTGGTTGGCTTCAGTCAACAGCTGTCTCTGATAATGTTCTCCAATGGAGATGAACACCCGGCTCAGATCAGTATTCAAGAGACGAGTGGAAGAGCACGCCTGAGACTTTGAGGTCCACTGGCTGTGAAGGAGACGACACGGCCTTAGACTTCTGAAGACTCAGGTCTGACCAAGTGCTTCTCCCACTACACTTGAGCCGGTGGTCCTGGTGTCCTGTTAGCCGGCTCACGGAGCCACCACGTGCGGATAAGGATCCAGGGAAGTTTCTGTGTTTTCCTTTGTCTCCTAGGTCAGTAGAGGAGCCTTTCCAGTTGCTAAGGACCACAGAGGTAGGGAGAAAGAGGTACTTACGGTTTCTCAGGTCATCTTTTGGGGAGTTTCTAGGAGCTCAGGTTGACCCGTTGTGGTAGAGAATAGGTCTGTTCCGAAGGTGAGCTCTTCACTCTCGTTCATCTAAAATAAAACAAGGCTTAAGGCGATTTTAAATGATAATATGTATTTTGCCTTCTGCTTTTTTTTTCCCGAAAAAAACCTTTTATTTAAGGTATACAAACTTTATGCATTGTAACAGAGTTGTGTTACATGCAGAATAGTATCTCTATGATATCCTAATATCATAGAATCAGGTAAGAAGCAAATGAAATCCGAGAGGCCTTCAGAGAGCTTGTGGAAATGGAATTAAAAGATCATTTTGGCACAGAAAGTTTTGAAATCCATAGTTTTGAAATCTACACACGGTTTTTTTCATAGAAGCCTTTTCCATGAACTTTTTTTCCAAACATTTTTGCACAAAATAAACTTGTTTAGGTTCATATTCTGTGAATTTTTTGAAGTAGCCTCATGGGGTTAGAGTGAGAGAAATATGTGTTTATTGCATTTAGGAGATGCAAATGTAGCTTTCCCCTAAAGGTCTCTTAGCAGAATCAGAATCGGCCCCTGTTTTTGCCCTTATTTCATTGCCAGGCCCTTTCCCTAACCGCCAGCCTCTGAGATGCAGTCACTGAATTCGCTCTTGTGGAGCGGAGGTGGGAGCCTCCGGCCCCCTTTCATGCTGTGGTGTGCTCTGTCTCAAATCCAAGCAGAGGCGCCTGCCCCGGTTCGTGAAGGCAGCACTCCAGAGGAGTTACTCATGTAATGAAACAAAGAGTGTACCAGGGATTTAATTATCTTCCCAGTGAGCTGTGTAATCACGCAGCTCTCTTCCAAAAGCAACCAGTGATTCCCGGGCAGAGACTGTGAACTGACAAGCATCGCTCATGGGCGCTTATGTGCCGTCCCTGGCTTAACACCGGAGAGCAGCACTACCTTAGTATGCACAGTGTCCTGTACTCGCAAAGCACTTTCCAGAATCTACAACCCCCTCAGGAAGAGGTGGAGAAGTCCTCACGTAGGGCTGGATGTTTAGAAATAACATACAATAATAGAAAGCATTATCTCATAGCTTCACTTTTGGTTTCATTTGCCCTTGTAACTTCAGGGTGAACTTACAATGGAAGAGCTAACCTCACGCATAGGAGAACTTGTCCAAAGTCCCACAGACCCTAGACCCATGGAATAAGAAGCATCACAGTGATCTGGTTCTAATCCTCATTGAGCCCTGTGAAGCCCCTGCAGTATTCTCGCTCAGCGTGGCTCCACACCATTCCTGCCACAAGGAGTTAGCCACCTCCTCTGGACTTGACTCTACATCAGTCTCTCACAGAGGACGTTATAAATAATCGGCCATCTTTCTTCTCCCACTGTAACTACCAGAGAAGGCCATACTGACCCCACAACACCCCCCCCCCCCACCTGCTAACCTGCCAGGCTTAACTTCTGTCATCAGCTTGCTTTCTTAGGTCAGCATTACATTAAATCCCCACATGCACAAGATGCCTTCAAACTTCACCAGCCCCTGCTTTAGACATTTCCTACCTGTGAACTTGGGGGGAGCCTTTAGATAGTAAAATGCAGGCCCTCAATTAGCATCATGACCATCCTCACATACTCACTGAGTTCCTGACATGTTGAGGTTGTGTCAAATACTGCAAGGAGCACAGGAAATGACGCACAAAAATAATTGCTAGTGGAGCAAGAACTTGGTACCTGCCAAGCTCTGTTGTGTTGTGCACAGTTAACTCATAACTCTCACAGTTTCACTCTGAGTAGATACCATAACAATAAATGGCCCATGTTACAGGTGAGAAAAACAAAACAGAAGTTAGAGCATCCCACGTCAACACAGGTGATCCCAGGCAATGTAGCTCACTGCTCTGCACACGAAGTCTCTGACATTGGCAGTAACTTCCGGTTCTATGTTCACTGGGGGTGGAATGGATAACAGGGTCTGATCAAAGAACCCAACGTAAGGTTCAGACCATAAACACTACACAAGTTCTGAAGGAAGACAGGTAGACTGCTACCAAGGAGCACAGGAACTGCACCCAAGAATTGGGTATCTGTAGGGCTTTGCAAAACAGATCAAGGCTCTGTATTTGGAAAAGGGGTACGGGATCTTGTGGAAAAAATGAGGAGGTATGGGGGTGAAAGGGCAGGAGATCCCAAGGCATATGAACTTCATGGGGGGACAGGGGAAAGGAGTCTGGGATAGTGTATGGATAAAGCATGATGGTTGGCATTCGATAGTGAAGGGGGAGATTGTGGGTGTACCAGACAGGGAGATGCAGGCCCCACATGTGCCTTGCAGAGAAAGCAACAAACAGTTAAACTGGCAATGAGCTACCCAAGGCCAACTTATAAGCTTCCAGAGGGCCACATTGAGAGAAGAAATTGAGTAGCCCCACTCTGGCTCTTGTATTCAGTTCAGTCAGCTTAAAATAATTTCCCTCCCACTGTGCACTAATCACAAAGAGTTTAAGGTAAAAGTGAATTAACATTTAAGCAAGACTTCTGTTGATGACACTTATTTTTTAAACAAGTGACAGAATTTCTCTTATAAGGGGTCTTACTCATGAAGAGATGTTAATTGAGGACAAACCAACCCAGTAAGCCACACTGAGCAGAGAAGGGAGCACTTGCTGTAGCTGGATGAGTCCACCAGGTGGCAGGCTTCACAAATCTCACCTATTTTGATTTTTCCAATCTTTTACCATTTTTTTTTTTTTGGGGGGGGGGGGGGGGACCAGTAATGTTTCCAACCTAACTTTTGCAACTGAATTCTCTGTGACTGCATCTCCCCTGATGGAGGTTATCTTTTGTGCACATACCAAAGCCAAGTTAATTGTCTTGTGAAACAACCATATGCAGAAAAGGGAAAACTGGATTTGGTTTTGTAGGCTCAAGGGACACTTGTCCAGAGGTTAGTGACCTGCTCTTGTTTAGCCTACTCTAGTCTTTGCTGATTAGAAATATCCAAGATTTGTGTTGATCTTATATAACTTTGATGGTCATTTTCATCTTCATATCTCCTTGCCCCTCACCACCACTCATTGAGTGCAAACCATGCAGTGTGCCCAGCCAGGAGAGCGAAGCAGACAGGGTGCCCAAAACGAGGGGGGTTTGGTAGAAGGAGCACTTGGCAGTGGGGATGAAGGGCAGGAGAGTCAGGCTCAGGCTGTTCCACTGTGCTGTGACCTTAGGAATGAGCTCATGACCTTGGAAAGAAGAATATCAGCATCTCTGCAGATAAAGAGAAAATTCCTTCCAAGTTATGGAGGTGAAATCAACAACCCTCTTGACATGATTATGATTATGTGCGAAAATGGTTTAAAGATGAAAAAGGAGCTTTTAAAATGCCAGGTGACATCATTAGCCCCTGAGACAAGGGGTCTTCAAAATGCTCACGGAAAGTGGGTGTGAGATAGACATGTATATACACGTTTGGCGCACCAAAGTAAACTTAATTCCATTTTCCCACAAACTCTTGGAGAAGCTTGGAAGTGGATTCAGATTCATGTGGCTCCTGAGCCCGAACAGCTGCAGTAATCATTATGTCTGCCTGTAGCCCAAGCATAAGGTGGCAGCAAAGGTGAACTCCAGCCATGTCTGCTGCGGCTTCCCTTCACCGTAGGAAAAACTGAAAGCCAGCGTGGCCTCACTCAGTCTGTGCTGAGAAGACCCCGCTCCCCAAAATCTTCAGGGCTAGACCTCACACCTCATAAGCTGAGAAGCTGAATTTCCCATTTAAGGAATGACTACAACGTCCATCTCCACCATGGAAGTTTTTGTATTTGCATACAGAATGCATAATTTATTCTTTCAGAAAAACCAGCTTTTGTTGAAGTCCAAACTTCATTCCCCTAAAATATTTCCTGCAAATATGACACAGGTGTGGGATTATGTGTTCCTAAACATATAAGGAACTGTAAAACTGAGAATAAATTATCAAGACTTTCCAATGCTAAACTAGATGTAAGACATGAACCGTGAACAAGTCATTCTCTAAGGAACTACAAATAACCACAATAAATCAGAGGTAACACCAACTGAATCAAACAATGGAAAATAATAGCAGCATGAAAATGGCTAAATTCTGATGCACCCATCTGGTGCATCAAATCAAAACTCATTAGGCAACTTTAAAAAGTCACATTCTTAAAGAATATTTAATGATGAAGGGAAAGCGTTTCAAAATTATATCATGTGAAATATAAAACTGTAAAAGCAGTGCTACTGAAAGATTATCAGTGATAGCTGGGTGGGTAGGTTTCTCGATGATTTTTATTTATGCATGCTTTGTAGGATTTTTTTTCCTTATAAAGACATGGATTCCACCCCAGAGCAGGGAGGGAAAGTGGGTGATATCCCAGCATCACTCCCGCTTCTGCACTCCCCCGTGCCCACCATACCTCACTCACCATTGCTGGGTCCCAGGGGAACTGAGCTGCGGGACGCGCTCCAGGGCCCAGGCCTTCAGAAAAAGCCCTTCCGTGCTTCAAGGTCATCAGGCCATCTCTGAAAGGAGCCATTTCTCTCCCACTTAGGACACAATTCAAGAGGAGGTCCCTGAGGCAGGGCGACTGTCTATGCTGCAGGCCCCACCCTCAGCCCAGCCCCCCAGGGTCTGCCTCCGCAGAGCCCTGCTCCAGGGTTGAGTGACAGGCCACAGAGGCCCGCCAGGACTGACCTCACCGTGTGCGACCTGCCTCAGGAGGGAAAACTTAGCAGCTCTGCATGCCGACAGATTTTATGGGAACAGAAAAAATAAGCTTTTACAATAATTAAAGCTAAAAGTCTCATTCAGTTTTGCTCCTCTTATAATTTCTAGGCCAAAGGAAAAACATAAAAGGGAGGGAAAAAAATAAAATAAATCAAGCAAGAGCAGACAGCCGCGGGGCGTGTGCAGCCTGATGCATATGGATGAAGATAACTGTTATTTATAGGACCTGTTCCATGTGTCACACTCGGGGCTGAAGGCGCCATCAGCCTCCTCTCATTTCATCCCCCCGCCAGCCCTGGGAGGAGGCGGTGGGAGCATGCTGCTGGCCAGTACCGGAAGCCGAGTCATAGCAAGGGCAAGCAGCCTGCCTGCCCAGGTGGGAGTGTAGACTTGAACTCGGATCCAGGGGCTCCGGAGTCCACTTCTTCCAGAAACTGCCCATTTTGCATGGTCAGGACTTACTGATTTGAAGAGTTACTTAGGGATGGCCTTTTCTAAGTTCCAGTGGGCGTCTATCTGTTTCATCTTGGAATCTCGTACCTCGGTTCATCACAGCTTTTCCTTAATACCCACTTCATCTTCTTCACAGAGTGGAAATAAGGTGTCAATCACTACTACCCCATTTGAAAACACATCAATCAAAACAGGACCAGCCAGAAGAAACAGCTATAAGAGCCGGATGGTGAGACGGAGCAAGAAATCCAAGAAGAAAGAAAGTCTAGAGAGGTTAGTTAAAGCAGTGTTTCCTCATTGTTACCCACCATGGACAAAGGTGATTCTCTGCCTCACTTAGGTCTTTCTCCTGTATAAGCATTTATTTCTCTCTGGGAAACGTTAGGCTGTGCTCCTTTAAAGTTCCTATTCACAATAGCATTAGCTTTCCCAGGGAAAGGATTTACATATTTCCTTGCTTAGAGAGATTGCCTTTTAGCATGCGTGAGCACCATGCAGAACCTTTTTCAAGCCCTAGACTTCATTTCAGTAGACTTGCATGTGAGGACCCAGACCTGAAGGCAGTTTTTTTCTCATTAAATCCACATTTAACGGGTCCCTTACATTATTGAAAAACAAGCAGTTGATATAATTTTTTTTAATGCCCGATATGCTAACATCACAGCATCTCTAAGGCTTCTACATGCGCCTAGAAATAAAAGGGCATTGTTGGACCGACGGGAAGCCCAAGGAGGCCACAGGCATGTGCAGCCCGGGATGCACGGAGCAGGTTTCTGTGCCTTCTGCAGTTACTAGCAAGATGCCGCCTGTGCCTGCGGCAGGGGAGTTTCTTGCCAGGCAGTTCTGGGCACGCCTCCTGCTCGGTGCCGCGGCCTCTCCTTTTCCTGCTGGGCCTTGGTGCATCTCCTCATGTGAAGAGGATTTCTAACAATAGAAATGAAGCAAACCCAAAAATGAACGAACTCCAGGAACACAAAGTGATGCAGAAAAGACCCAGACGTATGCTGTACATGGCCTAGCTGTGAACAGCATTTATGATACAAAGCACCAACCACACCAAAAACCATTTTTCTAACCAAAAGTTTTGGCTTGGCTATACGGGGAGGAACAGACAAGGAGAAGCGGATGCGGCTGGAAGGTAGAAAAGGGTGGTGGAAGAGCTTAGCGCTCTTCTCCCATACTAGGAAATTCACAGTTTCTAAAAAACAGTGGTGTAAGTACATTGTTTTAGCAATAGACCGACACTAGGAGGAACGGGATTTTCTGGGGGAGTTGAGAGAAAGCAGAGTAGAGGAGCCACTATTTTTCATTCTAAGGTTAGAGAACTGTTTGACTTTTTAGTGCAGGTCCATTTATTACTTTGATGGAAATTGCACACCCAGGTTCTGGGATCCCTCTCTTTTTGGTTGTGCTATTTTGATTGTGTTTTAAGTCACATAGAAAAAATTGGCTCAAGGGGTACCGGGATCCAACTTTCTGTTTAAGCTCACCAGAGGCAGAGTAGGCTTAGAAGGTGGTAGAAGAACTCTGTGCACAGCCACATGCACTGACAAGTCACGGAAACCTTGCTTTCTGGGAGTCAGATGGAGAAACGGAAAGGACTCCTCAAATAGGCACAGTGGCCAGGGGCCAGGCCAGACCAACAGCAGGCGCTGGGAGGAACACATTTAATTGAGCCATCATCATCCTCTCCTGGAGTCTGCACTGGCAGGAAGGTGGCATGAGGGGCTGCAGGGAGATTTGAACCCAGGCACTCCAGGATGGGATGTGCGTTTTCACTGGCTGTTTAACCACTCGGCTAAATGCCAGCTCAGCATGCACATTGACTTTTGTGGCTGCTTCCAGCATCTGTCCATGGGAAAGCCTCAGCTTTCTGGGCGTTTCCTATGTAAATATAGAGCCAGCATTAGTCAGGAGAATTTAGGAGCCCACAGTGGAGTAAGTGCAGCAAACAGCCCCTCTTAGAAAAAGCCCCTGCCACTGTGTCACCGTTATAACGTATAATCCAGATCTGTACCTTGGATTATCTATTAAATTGAGGCAGGTCCTCAGCAGCTTTCAGGCCAAGGGCACCCTCCTTCAAAAGCTAACACGTCCATGAGCAGCTTTTTCATGGAACTCAAAGCACCTGTTAGCGGCTGGTCCTCTCGAAGGCACAGGAACACTCTTGAGCCGGCTCTCCCACCACCACCCCGATACAGGCACTGAGCTGCCGTTAGGGGGCGCTGGCTGGAGGCGGGCCTGCTTCTGGAAGTGCACTCAGCTCAGTGGATGCCCTGTTTTCCCTCCAGGAGGAGATCGCTTTTCAAAAAGCTAGCCAAGCAGCCTTCCCCTCTGCTGCACACCAGCCGAAGTTTCTCCTGCTTGAACCGGTCCCTGTCCTCGGGAGAGAGCCTGCCGGGCTCGCCCACGCACAGCCTGTCCCCGCGCTCCCCGACGCCCAGCTACCGCTCCACACCCGACTTCCCGTCCGGTGAGTGAGTCTCCGGGTGTAGACAGCAAGAGAGCCGCGAGCGGGCGAAATCATCAACTGAGGTCCTGGAAAACACCAAGTGTCTCCCAGGCTGCAGGAAACAGGTTGCGCCTGTAGATGGAACGGACGGGAATTAGGGGGAGGTCTTTCGAGGGGGTTACTCTGCTCCCTTTACATACGACATGGGGGATGGGCTAAGCCTGGGCGTAGGGAGGTTTCGTATACAGTGTTTATTGCATTGGTTCGAGGCTCGGACGAGGGGCTGATCCTTTCTAGCCTTACCTCAAACAGCCTGGGCTGGAAGTGGGATGAGTACAGGGAAGGTGAACCTGGGTGCTCACAGCCTCGTTTTCCACCCGCAGGCACTAATTCCTCCCAGAGCAGCTCCCCGAGTTCCAGTGCCCCCAACTCCCCAGCGGGGTCCGGGCACATCCGGCCCAGCACGCTGCACGGCCTGGCCCCCAAGCTCAGTGGGCAGCGCTACCGCTCCGGACGCCGGAAGTCAGCCGGCAGCATCCCCCTGTCCCCGCTGGCCCGGACGCCTTCTCCGACTCCGCAGCCCACCTCCCCTCAGCGGTCACCATCCCCGCTGCTGGGACACTCGCTGGGCAGTGCCAAGATGGCACAAGCCTTTCCCAGCAAGATGCACTCCCCTCCCACCATCGTCAGGCACGTGGTGCGGCCCAAGAGCGCCGAGCCCCCGCGGTCTCCGCTGCTCAAGCGCGTGCAGTCCGAGGAGAAGCTGTCGCCTTCCTATGGCAGTGACAAGAAGCACCTGTGCTCCCGCAAACACAGCCTGGAGGTGACGCAGGAGGAGGTGCAGCGGGAGCAGTCCCAGCGGGAGGCGACGCTGCAGAGCCTGGAAGAGAGCGTGTGCGACGCACCGGCCCTCAGCCGTGCGCGGCCCGTGGAGCAGGGCTGCCTGAAACGGCCCGTCTCCCGGAAGCTGGGCCGCCAAGAGTCCGTGGACGACCTGGATCGGGACAAGCTGAAGGCCAAGGTGGTGGTCAAGAAACCAGACGGCCTCCCGGAGAAACAAGAATCCCACCAGAAACCCCCTGGCCTCCGTAGCGATTTGGAGAACCATGCTCTTTCCCGGCTGGAAGAGAGAGAGAAGAAAGTCTATCCCAAGACTTTAGAACGATCCACTCATTTCGAAAGCAAAGCCATGGGGCCAGAGGCCCCGGCCCTGGGCAGCCTGCTCAGAGATGCGCTACACAAACAGGCCAGCGTGCGGGTCGGCGAGGGGGTGGCCACGGACGGGGCATCCAGGGAGCATAGCCAGGACGCGGAGGACTCCAAACGGGCCCTTGCTGCTGGCCCCCTGCAGGACACACTCTGTCCCTCGGCCGACAGGGCCACCCCCTCCGGGCGGGGTGAGAACACAGAGAAGGGTTCCCAGGCCAAGGAGCTCCTCCGTGGCGAGAAGCTGGACAGCAAGCTCACCAATATTGATTACCTCCGGAAGAAAATGGCCATCGAAGACAAGGATGACAGCCTCGGGCCCGGGCTGAAGCCCAAGGTGACATCTAGCACCCACGAATGCGTGCCAGGGACCCCCAGCCGACCTGTGGGTGGGCAGCAGGAGACCCCGATGGCCGCCGCCGAGAGCCGGGCTTTTATCAGCAGCACCCATGCCGCTCCGATGAGTACCGTCTCCTTTGTTCCTCTCAAGGCCTTAGCCGGCCGAGTGGACAGTGGAGCGGAGAAGCAGGGCTTGGCAGCTCCCGAGTCCCCGGTCAGGAAGAGCCCCTCCGAGTATAAGCTGGAAGGAAGGTCCGTCTCGTGCCTGAAGCCCATTGAAGGCACTCTGGACATTGCTCTCCTGTCTGGACCCCAGGCCTCCAAGACAGAGGCGCTGTCCCCAGAGTCTGTCCAGAGCCCCAGCCCGACTGGCGATGTGGAGCCCTCCCCTGCCAGCGTAAAGGTGAGTAAGGCCTACCTGCTGGAGCCTCGGTTCCTGCCGCCCGGCTGGAGCCTCCAGACCTCACCTGGAACCCCGCTGCCCGAGCCAGACCTAAAGCGGGACAGGAAGGTTTCCCGCCTTGCTGGCAGGAGCCCAGCGACAGTCACAGAAGGGGATGCTCAGCAGCGAGACGGTCGGCCCACCCCCACCGACACCAAGCTGTTCCCGTGCCCCTCGCAGAGCCTGCAAGGCACCAACCCAGCCAGGCCGCCCGGGCCGCCTCTTCCCGAAGGGGTCCCCTCCAGGGAGAAGCCGGGCCCAAGGGAACCAGCTGAGAGGGGCCCTTCCACAGCCAGAAGCGAGCGGCCCACCTCCAGGGCTGATAGACCCAGGCACCCCTCTGGGGAGCTGTGTCCTCCAGCTGCTGCTAAATCCAGCGACAACTCCCCCAGTCAACCCTCTGCGGCGCGGACCTGCCCGGATTTGCACGTGCAGAGCCCGGCCCTAGAGAAGGCGTCGCTGCGGCCTTGCAGGAAAACAAACCACAAGGATGGCCAGGATGAGGAGAGGCTGCTGCCCAGGGAGGAAGCATCCTCCTCCTTAGCTGGGACTTCTTGCATCAAGGAGCCGGGCAAGGTCAGAGGCTGCCTGGAGCCCAAGGCTGAGGCCGCCCCTGCTAGGCACTGCCTGCAGCCACCTGCAAGTGACAATGGCAAGAATGAAAAGCTCGCCAGTTTCCTGTGTTTGCAGAAGGACAGCCCCAAGGAGCCCAAACGGAAGGAGCAGCCTCCGCCAAGGCCTCTCAACAGCAGCCCTCAGCCCCTACTGCCCACCAAAGACACGGCCCTCCTGACCGCAGGGCAGCCCAGCAGCTCCCCAAGCCACACCTCGGGTAGAGAGCTGGGGACCAAGCCCGCCGCTGCAGAACCCAGGCCAGGCCTCCAAGACCCTCCCAAGCCTCCCTCAGTGCACAACGAGAACAGTGGTCAAAAGCCCCGGTCTGGCCCTGAGCCCAGCCCTGCAAAGACACAGCACCCAGACAGGTCCCTGCCCTCCGTGAAACTTAGCGTCACTGGGACTGCCCAGGGCAAAGAGCCTGCCTCTCAGGCCCTCACCAGCTCTGGCAAGGAAGGCAAGGCTGCGCCGGATACGGACACCGCCATCCCGGGCGCCCAGAACAGAGCCTGCACTGTGGTTGTGCAGGGAACAGGTGGGCCCTCCAGCCCCCTGCAGACTGAGAGGGGCCAGCCAGATACCAGGCTGCAACCGCAGAGTGGAGGGCGGCCCCCGGAGGCACTGGAGAGGCCTGCGCAGTGCCCCAAGCAAGGACACCTGGGCCTCCACCAGCCAGCAGACCCGAAGCTGCCCGCTGCCAGTGACAAGCCAGGCCTGTGTCCGAAGCAGCCCAAAGCAGCCACTGTGAAAGACTGCCTGGCTCCGTGCAGGCAGATAGAAAAAAGCCCCAGCCCGCCAGCCCCGGAAGCAAAGAAAGTCCCAGAAGCACTTTACGCTCCTGCAGACAGCAGCAAGCCCGAGGCCAGCCTGTCCCCTGTCCGCACCGAGAGGCCCACTGCAGGGGCAGGCAAGGGCTGCCCAGAAGCCAAGGGAAAAGGCAGCACTGCCCCGAAGGCCCAGGCTGAGGCCGCCAAGCCTGGTGGCATCAAGCGGTCGCCCTCGGCCTCTGGGCACAGCGCTCTGCGATCCTCTGCCCTGCCGGAGAAGCCGCTGAGCTCCTCCTGCAGTTTCCCGGAGGCCAGGCCCGCAGGCCGAGAGGCCGCAACGCCCGCCAGCGACCCTGCTTCCACCAAGGCCAGCTCGGGCACCAGCACCGTGGAGCTCGCCATCCCCAGCCACAGGGACCAGCGCAGGGCCCCAGCCGCTGGGGACGGCAGAACCCACATGACCAAGAGCGACTCCCTGCCCTCCTTCCGCGTCTCCACCCTGCCCTCCGAGCCGCATCACCCGGAGCCCAGCGCGGCGTGGGACAGAGCCAGCCCCCGGGACCGGGCGCCCTCGGTCACCGCTGCGGCTGGGGAGACCAGGGCCAGCGAGCCTGCCCCCAGCAGGAAGCAGAACGCAGGCAGAGAGGCCGCCAAGCCGGTCCCGGCCGCCAGCACGGACCGCCCCATCGCCCTTTCAAACGAGAAGGACTTTGTGGTGCGGCAGAGGCGGGGGAAAGAGAGTTTGCGCAGCAGCCCGCACAAAAAGGCCGCCTAAGGGGCCGGGGGCGCCTTGCCTGCCTTCCCAAAGCAGCGCTGGCTGGGGTGGGGGTGGGGGGCTGCAGCGGCGAGAGGGGGCGGGGACCGCTTTCCAGATGCCTTCCCGATTGTAACCGAGAAAACTGCTACCGGAGAGTGTGCAAAAGAAGACAGCTTTGCACGAGTTGCGGGTGGCAGAGGAGAAAGAGCTCTGTAAATACCTAGCCACGTGTCTGGTTTGGGGGTGTAGAGTGTATACCTTGCTGCTGATGGCGTCGTGGACGACAGCCCCCCCCCCCCCTTTTTCTTTTTAAATGAGATCTTGGCTTTAGCATTTATCTAGAATGAAGCAAGATGGTCAGAACCGGGTGTATGTAATAAAGGGATACATCCATATTCGTGTATATACACATCCACCTGCGTGTTTGGCTCTGTGGTTGAAGAGGGTATTTCAAGGCTCCATTTTTCTAAGCTCAAACATTAACTAGAGGTAAAGGCCTGAAACACAGTAGATTGTGAGTTTTTACGTGGATGTTGAACCGGAGTTTCTGATAGCACTGTATCTGGCTACCTATCTTTCCAGGGCCAAAGCAGGAGCCACTCTGAGCGCTGCGTCTGGAGTCCTCCAGGGACAAATGGAGCGATTAGCAAGTGGCAGCCGCCCTGACGGACAGGACACTTGGACCTGGGGTCCGAATGTCCGCCAGGCCAGTTGTCCTTGTCTGCAGCTGTGTGTCTGGTCTCCCCCTGAGGCAGGGCAGGGGCTAATCTAACCCGCGTCAACTTCATTTCTGTTGTCTTTCTCTCGCTTCCTTTCAAGTTCTTAAACTCAGGCCTTCACGCTGTGAGCGACTAGTCCAAGAAGCACACATTTCATAGCGGCCCCTCCCGCGCCAGCCCTGCCATCGAGTACACAGGAAGATGACCGACCGCACACAGGCTGCTAGTGCTTAGGTGGAGCATCGGGCATTGGAAGAGGTTTTAAATTGGCTTTTTTTTATTTTTTATTTTTTGCAGAAAGACTGGGGGGCGGATTTTTGGCATCATAGCATATATATTAAGGAATAATCAGGACATCAGATACATTTTAGTACATAGCTGGGGCCTTATGTTGTAGATGAAGCTTGCTGTTTTTAGCAAGTTCCTGGGTTTCACATTCTTTTCTGATGCATCGAGTAGCTCCATACATTTCATAACATGATCTCTTTATTTGTATGCAAAAAAACCACTGTATTAATAAAGAGCAGCATTTTTGTAACAAAGAGACTTGTTGGAGCTACTTGGTGCTTGAATGTGACCATCCTTTTTACTTTTGCTAAGCCTTATTTAAATTTTATATACCGTAAACTATGTAGAATTTGTCAAATCATTTTAGCTAAGGGGTTTTGATTTTTTTTTTTTTTTTTTTGGCTGTTTTTTGATGGCTTGTTTTGTGCTGTCAGGTAACGCTTACTGACATAAGTACTAAGGCACTATGAGAAAACACAGATAAGTTTAAGATGCTTGGGATCCACCCCTGGATTTTATTTTGTTTTAGAAGAAAAAAAAAAAGACCAGTAAATAACAAATGCAGCACCCAAAGTCCCTCAAGGATGTCTTAGTATCTTTTTGCTATAAACTTGTTTATCCAAGCACAGCGTCGTCTTACAGCCTATGGATTATAAATCATCCAGCAGAGCTGTAAACTCCATTCCAAAGACAAAGGCATAACTCAGTTGTCCTTTGTTATAAAATGAGTTGGTGATGGCAAAAAAAATAAAGTGTCCTCTTCTTTGCCTCTGATTTTTTTTTTCATGTGGTTTTAACCATTCCCCATCACTACCATGTGAACGTGTAGAAGAAACAACTATTTTACAAGAACCTCAATGACTTTCAGAAATGGTCTCAACATTTATAATACGTATCTGTGTTTGGTGGTCATTAGAATCCAATTCTTCTACACTCAGACACTGAGACAGGTCTATGGGGGAGGTAGGTCATGGTTTACAGCCTTTGCTTTTTTTAACTGTCCAGTTTCCTTTAAAGCACAACTAGCTGCTTGTTTACAAATGATATTTTTATGTATATTTTGTATAGTGTATTATCATTTCTGCCAAATATGTTTTTGCATTTTTGGATGAGTCAAGAGTACCTAAGATTGCATTCATGTAATACTCGTTTGTTGTTGTAAACCTCTCCAATCAGCTGGTAGAAATTCTCCCGTGTTCTGTTTGGTCAGTCTCTGTGTGATTGTAAGATGTGTCCCTCGGTAGTACTCCCAGCTGTAGATTTACCAGCTTAAAAGTTTGTTAGGATCTGTGCAATAAAGTGTTTGCAGTCTTATTTTCTCTAAGAGATTCCCTATGGATGTCATCATTGTTGTACATTGAATAAATATTTATACTTATGCAGTTGCATAACCTTGAATAAAAATTTAGCATGAAAGACAATGGCTGGTTTTTCCAATATACACATATACTTTCAAAAATATAGAGTATTAGCCAATCTTACTTTGAAAAGTACGGGTTTTTGCAAATTGATAGAATGATTTTCTGTTGCATGGAATGATTTTTTTCTAAAAACAGTCCAGTCTTCAAAATAATCTGGCTGCTTCCCGTTTTTCCTGCCAACCTTCTTCCTCACCTGCAGAACAACTTCCACACTCACACCCAGCAAGTTCCCTACAAGCTCAGAGGTGGCCTCTGTCTGTGGTGCTGCCTCCCCGCATGGCCTCGCCCGTTACCATCGTCTCGAGAGAGCCCTTTCCCTACTTCAGCTCCCAAAAGGATAGTCTGCGCTTGGCATCTCCCGTCTTCATATCACCTCTCACTCCACTGAAATCTGGCTTCAGGTCACCACTCTGTCAGCTTTGCTCTATGAAGGCCTCCAGTGACATGGGCCTCGGAGTCGACCACATTCAAGATATCACCTAGGTAGACCATGCCCCCCTTGTACACCAGTCTTCCCTGACATGCTTCACTTGCAGTTTGCTCTCGCCTTCATTGACGTGTTCTGGGAATGCCTGCTTCCTCCTTGTCCCCTTAAATACTGACAGTGCCCAGGGTTCACTCCCGGCCTCTCAATATCTCTTTCTGGGCATTTCCACTTGATTCCTCCACCTCACACTCAAAACACTGCTGTGTTTCCTTCCCTCAAATTACACTGTGTTCCTCATCTTCCCTCCAAGCCAGATGTAAACTCTTTCTCCCATTACATCTAAAAGGTCAAGTTCATTGATTTTGCAAAAACATTCTTCTATGCAATCCATTCCCTTTCTTGGCACCAGTAGCCTTAGTTTATTCTCCATCATGATCTCCAAGAATAACGCAATAGTTGGCTAACTGGTTCCCTGCCTCCACCCTTTATCCCTATCAATCAGTCTGTTCTTCGCAACGTCCATGGAGAGATGTTTTGCAAATGCAAGCATCCCATGTTCCTACCATGTGTTAAACCTGAAAACAGCTCCCATACTCATATTCTATGGTATAAGACCATCTCCTTAATCATGCTTTTAACCTATGAACCCATTTTCCTGTTGGTCTAACAAAATACCCAAGGCTGTACATTTGATAAAGAAATTTATTTAGCTCATAGTTCTAGAGGCCAAAAGTAACCCCGTGTGTTTGGCTCCTGGTCAGGGCTTCATAGTAGATGTGCAAGAGATCATATGGCCTGCCTGGAAGCCAGCAGAATTCAGGGGCAACAACAATTTCTCAACAGAACTAAGTGGGGTCCTGAAAGAACATTAGTGCTTTACCATTGTGACCTCAGCACATTCCATGAGGTCTCACCACCACAGACTGCTCCACTGGGGACCCAGCTTCCAGCACAGTATCTTTTGGGGAACACACTGAAACCATACCCAGAACCTAGCAGCCTAGGTAACTGTAGCTCTGCAAGTATCTACACATATCTACAGGAAGTCGTGCCTACACTGACTTGGGCTCCTCCTTGGTAAGACTTTATTTTGGAATTATCTGTTTCTGTGTGTCTGTCTTCCCTGTTAATCTCCAAGACCTCTGAGTATCCCATTTTTCAATATAAAAAATGTTTTTAACAAATATATAACATTTATACATATCTATGGAATACTATGTGATGTTTTGATACATATGCACATTGTTTGATATCCAATCAGGGTGAATAGATCTATATCTTCAAACGTTTAATATTTATTTATGGTGAAAACAAAAATCCTATCTTCTACATTTTTAAGTTATTTTTTGTTTTAATTGTATTTGAAAGGCAGAGAGAGAAAGAAAGAGTTCCCATGTGCTGGTTCACGCCCTAAGTGCTCACAACGGCCAGGGCCAGCCAAGCTATAGTCAGGAGTCTGGAACTCAATCTGGACGTCCCATATGGGTGGCAGGAACCCAACACTTGGGCCATCACCTGCTGCTTCCCAAGCACATTAGCAGGAAGCTGAAACCTGGAGGGGAACTGGCCCTGGAACCCAGGCACCCTGATATGGGGTGTGGGTGTCCCAAGTGACATCTTAACTGCTTTGCCAGTTGTTTTCTTGTCAATAAGAGAAATGTAGGCTAACATTTATAATTGCCCTGCCGTGTAACAGGACTCCATGTTCTGGTTTGTTTCTACTTCTAGGACGAAGCACATGGGAGACCTCAATAATTATGTACTGAATTGAACAGAAAGGAAGTGTTAGTAGTGGCTACTGTTTGTGGCAGGTATATCAGGAGCCAAGTCTCACACTTTATCCTTGATGTGCATCTTCTAACTTTAATCTCTATGCCCTTTGAGCTCTATGTTGCCTTGCTGTATAAATTGGGAAAAATCAGGATTCAGACAGGTTAAAAGACTAACCCTAATAGCCGGCGCCGTGGCTCAACAGGCTAATCCTTCGCCTTGCGGCGCCGGCACACCGGGTTCTAGTCCCGGTCGGGGCACCGATTCTGTCCCAGTTGCCCCTCTTCCAAGCCAGCTCTCTGCTGTGGCCCGGGAGTGCAGTGAAGGATGGCCCAAGTGCTTGGGCCTTGCACCCCATGGGAGACCAGGAGAAGCACCTGGCTCCTGCCATCAGATCAGCACGGTGCGCCGGCCGCAACACGCCAGCCATTGGAGGGTGAACCAACGGCAAAAGGAAGACCTTTCTCTCTGTCTCTCTCACTATCCACTCTGCTTGTCAAAAAATAAATAAATAAATAATAAAAAAAATTAAAAAAAGGCTAACCCTACTGATTGCCAGGACTGGGCTTTGAGTTCCAGTCATGTGACTAGACAGCCCACGAACTTCATCTCTACCATCAGAGAGGACTGGCCTCTTCCATCACTCTCTTCTATTGCAGATTATAAGAAGAATGGGGACAGCATCACAGTATTGTGATGTTCAGGACCTGCATCGCATAGTTTTCCCTACTTAGAGGAACTCATTCTAAGATTCGTATTTGTTAAACTGATTATGGAAATTATCATAGTAAGGCTTGATATCATGCTATGAAGGGAATTCAAGCCTTCACAGCAAAAACCCACAAGGTATATTAAATACACATATCTCAGAGCCAATCATAGCCCTAGACATTGCAATAACTATTTAACAACCAGTTCAGAACTAACACATAAAATTAACAAGACAAGCAAAGTCAAAAGCATTTACCTTCAGCAAAACTGACATTCCAGTTGCAGACGATAGGACAGTCATGCTTTTGGAAATCTAGTTACTCAGACATAATTCTTTTTTAAGATTTATTTATTCAGCAGGTAGAGTGACAGAGAAGGGGAGAGAAAGAGAAATCTTCCATCTGCTGGTTTACTCCCCAAATACCTACAACAGCTGGGGCAGGACCAGGACCATAACTAGGAGCCCAAAACTACATTCAGGTCTCTAAAATGAGTGGTAGGGGCCCAAGTACTTGGACCATATTCCCCTGCTTTCTCAGGATCACTAGCAGGGAGCTGGATTGGAAGAGGAGCAGCTGGGACTTAACCCGGCTCTCTGATATGGGATGCTGACAATCGCAAGTGGTGACAACCCATTGTACCACAATGCTGGCCCCCATGCACAATTTCTTGTACTATATTCAACATCTACAAGATATTTTTAAAGCTTACTTCATATATTTTAATGCAAAGGTAGTTAAATATGTGTTTGGAGTATAATATTTTCCTAACAGTGAAGAGTACATTTTTTTTCTTTTAAGCTTGAAATACTATTTTTAGGCCGACGCCGTGGCTTAACAGGCTAATCCTCCGCCTTGCGGTGCCGGCACACTGGGTTCTAGTCCCGGTTGGGGCGCCGGATTCTATCCCGGTTGCCCCTCTTCCAGGCCGGCTCTCTGCTATGGCCCGGGAAGGCAGTGGAGGATGGCCCAAGTGCTTGGGTCCTGCACCCGCATGGGAGACCAGGAGAAGCACCTGGCTCCTGGCTTCGGATCAGCGCGATGCGCCGGCCGCAGCGGCCATTGGAGGGTGAACCAACGGCAAAAAGGAAGACCTTTCTCTCTGTCTCTCTCTCTATCCACTCTGCCTGTCAAAAAAAATGCTTTTTAATAAATCTATAACTAAATAGAAATAAAGTGGGATATAGCCTACAGAAATGACATTCTCTTTTGGAATGCAGTTTAGGTGAGGGGGACCAGAGAACTTTTGCCCTGGAGACAGGAATTAAGATAAGAAGAAATAATATCAAATTTTTAAAAACACTACACTAACCCTCCCACCCCAAGCAGTCACACTGGGCACTCAGCAGCCAAGCACCTTGTAACTACGAGAGGAAAAGAGGCTGATGTGACAGCTCCAGAGCACGCGCATTGCAACTCCAATGTGCACGTGAATCGCGTGGGCAACTTGTGGACTCGGAATCCAAAGCCTTCAGTGAGATCCAAAGTTCCAAATCTAACAGACTCTTGACTCATACAAATGCAGCCTGCCTGACCAAAGCTCCAAGGATCTGGCCCAGGTATCTGTAGTTCAAAACAAAACAAAACAGAGTAAAACCACCTCCGTATCGCCTGAGGTGGTTCCAATATGCAGTCAAAGTGAAAAGAAAAAGCAGGATAAACTCCCCAGCCAGAGGCTGACGTTGCTTAACGCCCTCCCCTACTTCCACGTGAAGCTATTGACAACAGATTAATGTCCCATAGCACTGCTGGTCCAGTTACCCTGGACTGTTTCCCACTCAAAGCATGGTTCTCTGACCAGCAACATCTGTACCACCTGTGAGGGTGCTAGAAATGCAGGATCTCAGGCCCCAGCCAAGACCCACTAGTTTCCTACATTTTAGCACCATAGCCAAGGTATTTGCCCATCAAAATTTAGGAAACACTATTTTCTCAAACTTCCTGGAAGAAGAGTTACTTGTGGTATTTGTTAGAAATACACATTTCAAGGCTTCATCCCAGAGCCACTCGGAAATCTCTAGGGACATGGGTTTATCATCAGTGGATAGAAGAGGTAGGTAAGTCTTACCAAGAAGCCGTGGTAAACACACCTCCAAAAATTCTCTAGAAAATACACTTTGTAAAAAGTGCAGGGATTTCAAATTTTGCACCCAAATGAACTTACCCTTTAATCTCAGCTTCCATAAATGTTTGAAGTACTGTTGTATTTCCTCTTCCCTAATGCATAGAAAAATCATATAGTACTAAATCACTAGTTTGATTGGTAGAAAAGTTTAAGCAAAGGAAGTTAATCGCTCTAATAGAGTTCTTTGATTAGTTCTAATTAATCAGAAGGCAATTTCCCATCTGCGTTCTCGGTTCACAACACAAATACAACTTGAAAAAATATGGCTATATTAACTATGGAAATTTGCTTCTTTCAGCATAGTCAAGCGTTACAGAATTCTATGGTAGAGCAGTTCTCTAAATTTAATTTCCCTCCTACTCATTTCTCAAACGTTTTGAGTGATTCCTCTTTCTCTACCCTCCACTCTGGTTAATACTGTACAGGTCACACATATCTAGAAAAGCTAGAGATAACCAAGCCTTTGTTGAAGGCTGGGATTTTTTTTTTTTTTTTCATGTTAAAAGCTAATCACTCTGGCCCAAGTTCAAGTTCTATGGAAGTTCAGACACCTTAGATCTTGGACTGGAGTCATTAGTACCAGTCCTCATAGGACAACACACAATAGAATCTCATTGAATTCTAGGACTGTATATTCTAAGTGACAATATCATCTCATAACTTCAACTGGTGGTGACATTGTCAGGCTGACACTGTCAGACAGGAAGACTCCCTAGGCTAATTAGAGTTAGTAGTTTTTTTGAGTAAAGCAAAATAAAAACAACTCCTTAACTGGGAAGGTCCCAGAACTAGGCCAGGTTCTAAAATCTTCTACCAAAAACATGATCAGACAGCATCTAGAGGAAACAAATACAAGACATAAGATATTTACTGGTTGTGGTCTAGTTGTCATTTTGTTAACTAGTTAATTGTTTATAGCCTTACTAATTGGTTACAGGGCCTTCTGTGATCAGCCAAAATCCAAGTCATTGTGACTAAACTGTATATTGGTTTGGTCTACTTAGCCAAGTGCAGGCACTTAGTCCAAGTTCATGGCTTCCTACAAAAATTGTTAACAGTTCCTTTTTTTGGGCCATTTTCCCATTGTTTGAGAATTTGATAAAAAATTAGAGTATCTGTATCACTCTCACACAATATCATCCTGGGGTTCCAATCTCCAAATAGGCACAGGTTATAGTGTCCTTATGATCAAGCTATTCTTTCCAGCTGGAGAAAGAGCATTTGGCAAATGGCTACATGTAGAGTTTGACCTTGAGAAAACACAGTGAACTAGGGAGACTACTATTCCAATTATGAAGAATTGAACATAAAAAACTGGAGCATGCTCCCTAGCCAGAATCCTCATAAACCAAACCAACTCAAATCAGATGTTTGAAGAGCCAGCTGGATGAGGTGTTCGTCCATTTCAACAAAAGATGTCATTGTTAATTATCTGTAACAATCTACAAAATCTAATGTACCTATCCATATGCAACACATGCAAATGCCTTCCTGTTCAGCTAGTAAGCAATCTAGCATCCATACATGGGCTAAATTACAGCAGAGAATGAGAACAAGGGTCTGGAAGTTGACTTACTAGTCTATTCTCTGTCTAGTGAAAATGGCCCAAATAAAACAAGAGATAAGAGCCTCATTGTGATGGTTATATTCTGGCTCCTTTAAAAAAAAAAAAAAAAGCTGCTCATGTTTTAAGATGTTTGCTTCTGGGAAGATTTTGCCACAATGCCTTTGCCTTAAAGTCTCCAAAATGTATAAAAGGCCCCCTTAAATTGTAAGATATTAACCCAAGTTTCAAGGTCCTGAAGATTTACCGCAGTGTGGGTGGTAAGACAGACACCAGTATTTTTCATAAGTCTGTATTATCCTGTCCATACCATGATGGACCAGAGTGCAGGTCCTTTAGCAATGGAGGCTTTATTGATTCAGGAGAGGCAGGCATTTGATACAGCAGTTAAGATGTTACCTGAGGTGTCTGCATCCAAATATCGGAGTGACTGGGTCTGAGACCTGGCTCAACTTCCGACTCCAGCTTCCTGCAAATGCTCACCCTAGGAGATGCACAGTGATGACTCAAATAGTTGGGTGCCAACTAAGTGGGAGACCCAGAATGAGTTCATTTTTGGCTTCAGCCTGGCCCAGACCCAGCTTTTGCAGGCATTTGGGGAGTAAACCAGAAGATCAGAGATCTCTCTCCCACAAAAGCCTATGTATGGGTGGGGGGAGGGGGTGAATGCACATGTGTATGTCCCTTTGCCTTTCAAATAAATAAAATAAAGACAAGACTCAGGAAAGGTCAAATGGTTGTACAGACCCTCCGTGAGTTCATGCTTAAGACTGAATTTTCTTCATTTGAAATACCAAGTTTATTCCTCCAACTCAGGTATATCACATTGTCTATTCAACAGGTCACCATAGGCAGTCTGGGTTCAATCTTAAGGAGTTCATTCAATTTCGTTTCCCAAAAATACTGGCATTGGTTGGCCAAGTAAGAAAATCAGTCAAAGCATTCCCTGGCATTCAATCAATGCCTGTTCTGCCTAAAGTTGTAATAGCAGACTTAGGAACAATCTATCAGTCTATCTATGAAAATTGTTGGAATTCTAACCCAGCTCAAGGACATCATCCCAAAATTATCAAAAACCTGAACTTGTCAGAGTCCTTTCCATAAGTCTCCTTGAAGATGAAACACTTCAGGCAAGAGTAAATAAGCCTTTTTGTGAAACGACAAGGCCACAAATGGCCATGATTGAGATCTGGTGAGAATTCATTACAATAAGGGTGCAATTGACAAGAAATGCCAATTTCAGTGCATATGATAACTGAAATTGTGGCTGATAGCATTACATCATACTATCAAGTTCTATAAATTTTAGAATTTTGAAAACTACGTTAATATATCCATACAAATACAACTGTAAGAAGATTCAGCATCTCTTATTCAAGAATGCTTTCCATAGTATATGACCTATCAAGGAGGCTTAGTTAACTTAATATCATCCTTTTAGTTGCTTCAGGGGTTTGATTACATTAGTTTGGGATTAAAATAATTAGCTTAGAATTTGAGAGATTCCAAGATGCATTAACATGGAAAATGTGTGCTGATTTTGACCAGCAGAAGATAACAGAAGAAAAGTAGAAGACACTCCCAGGGGAAGAGTTGGAGAAAAGTTTGCAGTGGAAATTCTACAGAGAAGAGGGATGCTATGGAGCAATGTGCACAGTACAAACACAATGACTTTGAGTCTGGCCTGGAGCCCTAATGGGGGAAGGGTACCCACCTAACCCTGTGAATGAAAAGCTCATTGCTTTCTCTCCATCATGCAACAAGAGTACCCAGTGACCAGCAAGGACAAAGTGCCATGTTATGGGCAGTATAGGCGTGATGGCTCTCATGCACAGGACTAGAGGATCTTAGCAGAGGGATAAATCTGTGTTGCCTGTTGACACTGAGGTTGGCCTGAAGTGTTGGCAGCAGGCTGGGAACCCACTTAGGTGGGTACTTAGGTGAGGTACTCCCATCCTCCCACCTTACTACAGGCTCTGAGACTCAAACTGCCAAGGCGGAGCACCCATAGGCAGCTGGCTATGGGAACACCTTTGCTCTCTCTGTGGATGGTGCAGGTTTGCGCAGTTGAAGGTGCATCCCCTGCACCTGTGACTGTGACTGTAGGAGACTTGCACATTTGATCATGGGAGTTCTGTGACTGCACAATAGGGTGTGGGGTGTAGCTGAGTCTCTGGGCAATCAAGGTATCTGGTCTCAGAGGCTCAGAACTCCCTGCCTGCCTGGGGTGGGTCATTGATGAGGGTTTCATTCTTGCACTGAGGACCACACATACCTTTTGTGTGTTCATGGGCACTCATGGGTGGTGGTTGTAGCTACTTGGGCTAACCCCAGGAATTGATCACATTGGAAGTGAGGAGGTGAGGCTGTGATTCTGCCAGCAAACATGATCATACTCTCCCCACTGCTGACAATAGAGGCAATCTTCCATGACCACCTTGAATGTCATCCTGTACTCTATCCTCCCACATGAGCACTGACCAGAGATCAGTACCTGTCTCTGGCTATCCAGTAAGGGAACAGACCCTCCACTAAGCCACAGTTGCATAGTTCAAAGATAAAAACCATCAGCGGAGAAAAATCAAAAGTGTTTCCACAAATGTCTAAAAATTAACACAAAAACAAGGATCAAGAACCAGGAAGACAATATGACTCTCACAAAGGAAAACAACAACACTTCAATATTAAAATATGAAGTCTAAGAGATTGATGAAGTGCTTGAAAGTGAATTCATTAGAATGGTCACAAGATTACTCAGAAACACAGAGAAATGAATTCAGAAGATTAAGAAATCCATACATGATGTGGATGAAAAATTTTGCTGATATATTGATAGAAATATATTAAAAGGAGGAATTCAATATATCTAATAGAAAATACATTGGAAAGCCTCAAAAACAGACTCAATGAGGCAGAAGAATGAATATCTGACTAGAAGACAAATCCTTAAAAATATTTCAGACAAAAAAAAGAAACAAGTAGAAAAACTGAAAATAGTTAAATATTTATAGGATACTATCAAATGACCAAATACAGAAGTCTTAGGAATTCCTGAAGATGTGGAAAAGGAGAATGGATTAAAGTGCTATTCAGTAAAATAGAAAACTTCAGTAATTTGAAGAACTAAAGGAATATCCAAATACAGGAAGCACATAGAACTCCTAATACATATGACCATTAAAGATCTTCAGCACTGAAAAGATTGTAGTCAAACTTTCCACAGTAAAACCTAAAGAAAAGATTATGAGATGTGCATGAGAGAAACTCCAGATTACCTTCAGAAGTTCCCCATTAGGCTAACAGCTGGTTTCTAATCAGAAATCCACAGGCTAGGAGAGAACCAAGAGACATGGTCCACTTCCTAAAAGAAACTGTCAACTCAGAACACTGTACCCATCAAAGTTCTCACATATTAATGAAGGTGAAATAAAGACCTTCTGTAACAAATTCCAAGAAGTTGTCACCATTTGTCCAGTCTTGTAAATGATGCTTAAGGATGTGCCACACACAGAAACAGACACAGAATCATCATTATGAATGAGAGTGAAGGCAGAAAAAAAAATCCTAGTAAAAGCACAAACGACATACAAGGCAAACAATAGGAGTATTTATGGAAATATGGTAGGGCCAAGTCATTACTTATCAATGGTAACATGAATATAAATAGCATAAATTCTCCCATTAAAAGATATGACTGGCTGAATCGATTAAAAATATGACCCATGTCTTTGCTATCTATAAGAAATACACATCACCAACAAAGATACATATAGAGTGAAAGTGAAAGGATGGAAAACATATTCCATGCTAATGGAAGACAAAAAATGAGCAGGTGTAGTCATACTATCAGACAAAATAGACTTCAACACAAAAATTGTTCAAAGAAACAAATAAGGCCATTGTGTAAATATTAAGGAATCAATTCAACAGGATTATGTAACTTTCATAAATGTATATGCACAAATGCCAGTAGGTCAGGCTATTTAAAAAAAATGTTGGGGCTGGCATTGTGGTGTGGCAGATGAAGCCACTGCCTGCAGTGCCGGTGTCTCATATGGGCACCAGTTTGAGTCCCGGCTGCTCCACTTCCAATCCAGCTCTCTGCTGTGGCCTGGGAAAGCAGAAGATGGCCCAAGTGCTTGGGCCCCTGCATCCATGTGGGAAGACCTGGAGGAAGCTCCTTGCTTCGGATCGACACAGCTCCAACTGTTGCGGTCAATTGGGGAGTGAACCAGCAGATGGAAGACTTCTCTCTCTCTGCCTCTCCTCAGTGTGTAACTCTGACTTTAAAATAAATAAATCTTTTAAAAAAAACAAATGTTAATAGATCTAGAGGGAGACATAGACCCCAATAAAATAGGATTGGGGGACTTTTGACATCAAACTTTCATTGATGAACAGACGAAGTGGACTGAAAATCAAAGAAACGACGGAGATAATCTATACATTATGGAACAAAGTGACCTAGCATATACAGAATATTTCATCCCACAGTAAAAATGTACCATCTTTAAATTAGTGCATAGAACTTTCTCATAGATCATTTGCTAGGCCATGAAGCAAGTCTTAGAAAATTTTTAAAAAATGAAATCATGCAAAGTATCTTTTCTGACCACAATGAAATGAAGCTGGAAGTTAACAACTTAAGAAACTGTTGAAAATAAGCAAACTAATGGAGACTGAACAACATGCTCCTGAATGAATAGTAGGTCTGAAAAGAAATCAAATGGGAAATATAAATACTCCTGAAAATAAAGATAATACAACATATCAAAATTTATGATACAGCCAAAGCAATATGAAGAGGGAATTTTGTAGCAGATAATGTCTACATCAAGAAATTGAAAAGGCATCAAATAAATGTGCTATCAATGCATCTCACAAATCTGGAAAAACAAACCAAATCCAAAATTAATAGGACAGAAATAATTAAAATTATAAAATAAACAAAATTGAAACAAAACATCCAATATAAAATGTCAGTGCAATAAAGGGCTAGCTTTTTGCAAAAATAAAGAAATTTGATACATCATTGGCCCAACTAACAAAAAGAAGATGACCCAAATCGTTAAAATCAGAAATCAAAAAGAAGTTGTATCAGTGAATACCATAGAAATAAAAAGAATCGTGAGGAATTACTACAAATAGTTAAATGGCAAAAAAATGGAAAATCTATAAGAAATAGATAGATTCCTAAATAAAGAATCTGCCAAAATCAAGTCATGAAGACATAGAAAACCTACACACACCAATAAGCATCACTATCACTGACATTGATTCAGCAGTATAGATTCTAAAAAAAAAAAGTCCAGGATATGGCTTCACTGATGACTTTTGCCAGACATTTAAATAAGAACTAATTCTAATTCTTCTCAAACTATTCCAAAGAATTGAAAGGAGGGACTCCTCCTGAACTCCTACTAGGAGACCAGCCTCATCTTAATTAAAAAACCAGGAAATATACAAGAAAGACAACAATAAATCAATATCCCTGATGAATATTGATGCAAAAATTCTCAACAAAATATTAACTCATCAAATCCAACAACACATCTAAAAGATCATTCATCTGGACCAAGTAGGATTTATCCCTGGCATACAGGGATACTTCAACATTCACAAATCAATAAATGTAATACATTAAATTAACAAATTGAAATATAAATATATGATTCTCTCAATAGATTCAGAGAGAGCATTTGTTAAAATATGTCATCCTTTCTTCATGAGAACCTAAGAAAATTGGGTATAGGAGAAATATTCCCTTAACACTCCAGGCTATATATTACAAACTCACTTACAGCATTTTAAATGCAGAAAATTAGAAGGCATTTCCAACTAAGATCCAGAACCAGGAAAAGATGCCCATTTTCACCACTGCTATCCCATAAATTCCTGGAAGTTTTAGCCAAAGCCATTAGGCAAGAAAATAAAATGAATGAAATGCAAATCAGAAAGAGCTAGTTAGAATCATGTCATCTGCAAACAGGGATATTTTATCTATAGGGGAACCAAAAGTCTCCACTAAGATTATGAAAATTCATGAGAAATTGGTAAGTTTCAGAACATAAAAATCAACACATAAAGATCAATAGCCTTTGTTTCTACAAATAAATCCATGGCTGAGAAAAAACTTCAGTCCCTTTCTGATTAGGTTCAACAACAACAACAAAAAACAAATTACCAAAGAATGTGAGAGAACTTTATAATGAGGAAATATTAAAGAAAGAAGCTGTCACATACAAAAGGAAAATTCTTTCACATTCATGGATGGAACAATTAATGTCATCAAAATGTCTATACTATTGAAAGCAAGTTATAGATTCCATGCAAACCCAGTAAAAATGCTAATGACATTCAACTTAGACCTAGAATAATGCTAAAACTCATATGCAAAGCAGAGACCCGAAATAGATAAAGCAATCTTAATGAACAAAAAAACAAGCTGGAGGCATCAAAATACCACATTTCAAGACATGGTACAGGGCTTTTATAATCCAAATAGCCTAGTACCAGAGCAAATAGACAAGGAAACCAATGAAACAGAATAGAATTCCTAGAAATCAATCCAGACATCTACAACCAACTGAGCTTTGACAAAGGAGCAAATATCAATTCTTGGAGAAAAGACTGTCTCTTCAACAAAAAGTGCTGGAATCTTCCTGTGCAAAAGTATGAAACAAGTTGCCTACCACCCACATCATACAAAAATCAACTCAAAATGTATTAAGGATCTAAATCTATTCCCAAATCCCACCAGATCACTAGAGGAAGTTATTCAGGAAACTCTGTAAGATACTGACATAGGCAAAGACTTCTTGGTCAAGACCCCAAAAGGATAGGACAATAAAAGCAAAAAATGACAAATGAGATTACACCAGGCTAAGAAGCTTCTGCACTGCAAAGGAAACTATTAACACGAACAGGCAATCAACAGAATAGGGAAAATATTCATAAATTATGCAACTGATAAAGGATTAATATCCAGAATCTAGGAAGAACACAAGAAATGCAACAAGAAAATAATCCAGTTATTTAACCAAAGACGTTAAAGATCTCTACGATGAAAACTACAAAACCTTACAGAAAGAAATAGAAGAGGATACCAAAAAATGGAGAAATCTTCCATGCTCATGGATTGGAAGAATCAATATCATCAAAATGTCTATTCTCCCAAAAGCAATTTATACATTCAATGCAATACCCATCAAGATCCCGAAGACCTTCTTCTCAGATCTGGAAAAAATGATGCTGAAATTCATATGGAGACACAGAAGACCTCGAATAGCCAAAGCAATCCTGTACAACAAAAACAAAGCCGGAGGCATCACAATACTTGATTTTAGGACATACTACAGGGCAGTTGTTATCAAAACAGCATGGTACTGGTACAGAAACAGATGGATAGACCAATGGAACAGAATAGAAACACCAGAAATCAATCCAAACATCTACAGCCAACTTATATTTGACCAAAGATCCAAATCTAATCCCTGGAATAAGGACAGTCTATTCAATAAATGGTGCTGGGAAAATTGGATTTCCACATGCAGAAGCTTGAAGCAAGACCCATACCTATCACCTTACACAAAAATTCACTCAACATGGATTAAAGACTTAAATCTACGACCCGAAACCATCAAATTATTAGAGAGCATTGGAGAAACCCTGCAAGATATAGGCACAGGCAAAGACTTCCTGGAAAATACTCCAACAGCACAGGCAGTCAAAACCAAAATTAACATTTGGGATTGCATCAAATTGAGAAGTTTCTGTACTTCAAAAGAAACAGTCAGGAAAGTGAAGAGGCAACCGACAGAATGGGAAAAAATATTCGCAAACTATACTACAGATAAAGGATTGATAACCAGAATCTACAAAGAAATCAAGAAAATCCACAACAACAAAACAAACAACCCACTTAAGAGATGGGCCAAGGACCTCAATAGACATTTTTCGAAAGAGGAAATCCAAATGGCCAACAGACACATGAAAAAATGTTCAAGATCACTAGCAATCAGAGAAATGCAAATCAAAACCACAATGAGGTTCCATCTCACCCCGGTGAGAATGGCTCACATTCAGAAATCTACCAACAACAGATGCTGGAGAGGATGTGGGGAAAAAGGGACACTAACCCACTGTTGGTGGGAATGCAGACTGGTTAAGCCACTATGGAAGTCAGTCTGGAGATTCCTCAGAAACCTGAATATAACCCTACCATACAACCCAGCCATCCCACTCCTTGGAATTTACCCAAAGGAAATTAATTTGGCAAATAAAAAAGCCATCTGCACATTAATGTTTATTGCAGCTCAATCCACAATAGCTAAGACCTGGAACCAACCCAAATGCCCATCAACAGTAGACTGGATAAAGAAATTATGGGACATGTACTCCATAGAATACTATATAGCAGTAAGGAACAATGAAACCCAGTCATTTGCAACAAGATGGAGCAATCTGGAAAACATCATGCTGAGTGAATTAAGCCAGTCCCAAAGAGAAAAATATCATTTGTTTTCCCTGATCGGTGACTACTGAGCACCAAAGGGGAAACCTGTTAAGTGAAATGGACACTATAAGCAACAATGAACTGATCAGCTCCTGTCCTGACTTTAGATGTACAATGTAATACTTTATCCTTTTTAGTATTTGTTGTTGTTGTTGTTGTTCTAGTACTATTGGTTGAACTCAGTAATTAACACACAATTATTCTCAGGTGTTTAAATTTTAACTGAAAAGTGATCCCTGTTAAATCTAAGAGTGGAAAAAGAGAGGGAGGAGATGAACAATTTGGAACATGCTCAATCGGACTGGCCGCAAATGGTGGAGTTAGAAATGTGCCAGGGGATTCCAACACAATCCCATCAAGATGGCATGTACCAATGCCATCGCACTAGTCCAAGTGATCAATTTCAGCTCACAATTGATAGCTCTGATAGGTCTAAGAGTCAAAGAGATCACACAAACAAGACAAGTATCTGCTAATACTAACTGATAGAATCAAAAAGGGAGAGAAAGATCCAACATGGGAAGTGGGATACACAGCAGACTCATAGGATGGTAGATGTCCTAAACAACACTCTGGCCTCAGAATCAGCCCTCAAGGCATTCAGATCTGGCTGAAGAGCCCATGAGAGTATAGCAGGCATGGAAAGCCAAGATATCATGGAAAAAAAAAAAAGACCTAAATGAATGATCTCTGTGAGTGAGATCCCAGTGGAAAGAACGGGGCCATCAAAGAAGGAGGTACCCTTCTCCGAAGGGAGGAGAGAACTTCCACTTTGACTATGACCCTATCGGAATAAGATCAAAGTCAGCGAACTCTAAAGGCTTCCATAGCCCTGGCAACTCATGACTAGAGCCTAGGGAGATTACTGACGCCATGAACAGGAGTGTCAAATTGTTAAATCAGCAACAGGAGTCACTGTGTACTTACATCCCATGTGGGATCTGTCCCTAATGTGTCGTCTAAAGCCAAGTGATGCTATAACTAGTACTGAAACAGTATTTTTATACTTTGCGTTTCTGTGTGGGCACAAACTGATGAGGTCTTTACTAATTATATACTGAAGTGATCTTCTGTATATAAAGAGAATTGGAAATGAAAAAAAAAAAAAACCAAAAAAACAACCTGGTGTTAAAATGGAAATGGCATAGAAAATTAATTAATTTGAAAAAAAAAATTATGTAGGATCTCTGTCTTTAATGTGCTGTACATTGCTATTTAATGCTATAATTAGTAATCCAATGGTAGTTTTTTCACTTTATGTTGCTATATGGGCAAAATGTTGAAATCTTTACCTAATATATACTAAACTGATCTTCAGTATACAAAGAGAATTGAAAATGAATCTTTACATGAATGGAAGGGGAAAGGGAGCGGGAAAGGGGAGGGTTGCGGGCGGGAGGGAAGTTATGGGAGGGGGGAAGCCATTGTAACCCATAAGCTATACTTTGGAAATTTATATTCATTAAATAAAAGTTTAATAAAAAAAAAAAGGCAGGAGACCGAAAATAAAAAAAAAAAAGAATGAAATTTAAATGCCCCCCACACACATGCACATATGTATACAAATATACACACACACAAACACGCTCTGGACCACTAATCATCAGGAAAATAGAATTGAAAATCCAGTGAATTTTCAGCTCACCCCAAATAGAATGGCTATCATTCAAAAATCAAAATAAATGCTGGCAACATTGTGGGGAAGAACATATCCTAATCCACTGTTGGTGGGAATGTAAACTATTATACTCATCATAAAAAACAGTATGAAGATACCTCTGACAGCTGAAAATTGATATTCCATATGACCTAAACATCCACTAGTGGGATATTACCCAAATGAATTGAAATCAGCATATCAAAGAGTTATTTGTACCCACATTTTACTGCAGCTCAATTCACAATAGCTAAGATATGGAATCAACATTGATTCCATCAATTGATGACTTGATAAGGATGATGTGATATATATATACTTTGGAATACTATTCAGCCATAGAAAGAATGAAATCTTGTGTGTTGCAACAAAATAGATGCAACAGGAAAACATTACACAGAGTGAGAACAGCCAATCACAAGTCAAATATCATAGCATTTCTCTGATTGTGGCAGTTGATATTGAATAATTTGGGGGAAAAAAAGGAAACCCAAGTACAGGAAGCAAATGGAGCTTAAAATAGACATGATCAGAAATGATCTTCCCCATGACACACTGTTGTCAAAATTTCAACAGTAAAGCATGAAAGAAGATTCTGAAATGTGCATGAGAAAAACACCAGATTACTTTCAGAGAAATTTCATTAGACTATCATCTGGTTTTTCTCATCAGAAACCCAACAGATTAGAGGAGAACCAAGAGACATGGTCTACTTCAAAAAAGAAATTGTCAATGCAGACCACTGCACCCTACAGAGCCCTAATTTATGAATAAAGAGGAAAAAAGACTTCCATTACAAACAGAAATTCCAAGAATTTGTCACCACTCATCCAGCCTTGCATACGATGCTTAAGGATGTGCTACACACAGAAACAGAAACAAAGTCATCAATATGAAAGAGTGAAGGCAGAAAAAACCTAGTAAATGCATAAAGGACATACAAAGCAAACAATAGAAGTATTTATGGAAAAATGGCAGGTCCAAGTTGTTACTTAAAAAGGTACTTATCAAGTAACCTAGAATGTAAATGGCCTAAATTCTCTTATTAAAATATATGACTGCCTGAATGGATTAAAAAAAACCTAGCCCAACTATTTGATACTTATAAGAAATAAACCTCACCAACAAAGATACAGGGTAAAAGTGAAAGGATGGAAAGGATACTCTATGCTAATGGAAGACAAAAAATGAGCAGGTATAATCATTCTAGTATAAAAGAAAATAGATTTTAACATAAAAAATGTTCAAAGAGACAAAGAAGGCCATTGTGGAGTGATTAAGGAATCAACTGAACAAGAAGATGCAACTCTCATGAACATATATGCACTCAGTGCCAGAACATATATGACTCAAGGCCAGGCTGTTTGAAACAAATGTTAATGTATCTAAAGGGAAACCAATACAATAGTATTGGGGGACTTTGAATTCCCTCTTTAACCAATGAACAGACCAAGTGCACTGAAAATCAAAGAAATGACAGAGCTAATCTACACTATGGAACAAAAGTGAGCTGGTATCTATGGAAAGTCTCATCCCACACTTGAAAATGTATATTCTTAAATCCATGCATGGAACTTTCTGTAGGAAGACCAATTGCTAGGCCATGAAGCAAATCTCAGAAAATTTTTAAAAAATGAGATCATTAATTTTTTTTCTGGCTACAATGAAATAAAGCTGGAAGTTAATAATTTGAGAAACTGTTGAAAATAGGCAAGCTAATGGAGACTGAACAACATGCTCCTGAGTGAATGGGGTGTTAGGGAAGAAATCAAAGGGAAATACAAAGGTTTGTGAAAATGAATAAAGATGACAATACAACATATCAAAACTTATGAGATACAGCAAAAGCCGTGTGAAGAAGGAAATTTGTAAAACATAATGTCCACATCAAGAAATTAGAATGAGGTCAAATAAATGCACTATCAATGTACCTCACCAATCTGGAAGAGCAACAACAAACCAAACCCAAAATTAATCAGAGCAATGAAATAATTTAAGTCAGAGAATAAACAAATTGAAACAAAAAAATGCAATACAAAACATCAGTGCAATAAAGGTCTGGTTCTTTACAAAAATAAAGAAACTTGTTATACCATTGGCCAAATTAAAAAAAGAGGAAGAAGATCCAAATCATTAAAATCAGAAATGGAAATGAAGTTGTAACAGTGGCTATCATAGAAATCAAAAAGAATCACAAGCAATTACTTCAACCCATATTATGGCAAAAAATGAAAATCCATAAAAAACAGATATTCCTGGAAACATAGAATCAACCAAAATTAAGTCACAAAGACACAGTAAAACATACACAGATCAATGAGCATCACTGACATTGATTCAGCAGTAAAGATTCTCACAAATAAGAAAAGCAAAGGACTTTGGCTTCATTGCTGAGTTCAACCAGACATTTGAAGAACTAATTCCAATCCTTTCCAATCTATTCCAAATAACTCAAAGGGAAGGACTTTTCTCAAACTCCTCCTAGGAGATCAGCATTATCTTAATTCCCAAAGCAGATAAAGATATACGAAACAAAGAGAACAATAGAACTTTACCACTTATGAAGATGAAAGCAAAGATCCTCAAGAAAATGTTGGCTAATGAAATCCAGCAACACATCCAGAAGATCATTCACCCAGACCAAGTAAGATACATTTTGGCAATATGGTTGGTTCAACAATCACAAATCAATACATGTGGTATATTACATTAACAAATTGAAGCACAAAAAACATTCTCTCAACATTTGCAGAGAAAGCATTTGATAAAAATACAACATCTTTTCATGATGAAAATCTTAGGAAATTGGGTACAGAAGGAACATTCCCCAGTGCACACAAGGCATTATATTACAAACTTCCAGCATATCACATGGATAATATAGGAAGATTTTCCAACAAAGATCCAGAAACAGACAAGGATTTCCACTTTTGCCTCTGCTATTCAATAAAGTCCTGAAAAATTTAGCCAGAACCATCAGGAGAGAAAGAAAAACTCAATAAGATAGAAATCGGTAAAGAGAAAGTCAAAATATCCTTGTTTGCAGATGACATGATTCTATACATACATAGGGGAACCAAAAGACTGCACTAAGAGACCGTTGAAATTCTTGAGACAAAATACGCTGTGGGACATAAAAACGAACACAAAAAATTCAGAAGCCTTTTTATTCACAGAAAATGCCATGGTTGAGAAAGAACTTATAGGGGCCGGTGCTGTGGTTAATGCCCTGACCTGCAGTGCCAGCGTTCCATATGGGTGCCGGTTCAAGACCTGGCTGCTCCACTTTTGATCCAGCACTCTGTTATGGCCTGGGAAAGCAGTACAAGTTAGCCCAAGTCCTTGGGCCTCTGCACCTGCGTGGGAGACCTGGAGAAAGCTTCTGGCTTCAGGTCAGTGCAGCTCCAGCCATTGTAGCCAGTTGGGGAGTGAACCATCGGATGGAAGACCCCCCACCCCGCGCCCGCCTCTCCTCCTCTCTAACTCCAACTTTCAAATAAATCAATCTCTAAAAAAAACTTGTTAGTTCAGTCCCACTCTTATTAAAAATAAATTAACAAAGAATGTGAAAGATCTCTACCATGAAAATGAGAAAACATTAAAGAAAGAAAATGACATTAAAAATGGTAAAATCCTCAATGTTCATGGATTAGAAGAATTAATGTCAACAAAATATCTATACTACCAAAAGCAATTTAGATTCCAATCACAACACTATCCAAATTCTTTTTAGACTTCTGCAAAAGATGCTAAAACTCATATGGAAAGCAAAAAGACCACAAATAGATAAAACCATCTGAATGAACAAAAAACAAGCTGGAGGAATCAAAATACCAGATTTCAAGACATGGCACAGGGCTTTTATAATGCCAGCAGCCTAGTACCAGCACATAATTACATGTAGACCAATGAAACGGAACAGCATTCCCAGAAATCAATCCAGGCATCTATAACCAACTGAGCTTTGACAAAGGAGCTTCCTGTGCAAAAGTATGGAACAAGATGCCTACCATCCATCTCATACAAAAATCAGCTCAAAATGGATTAAGGATCAAAATATAGGATGTGATCCCACCAAATGATTAGAAATTGGGGTAACTCTGTAAGACATTGTCATAGGCAAAGACTTCTTGGTCAAGATCCCAAAGGATAGGCAATAAAAGCAAAAAATGACAAACAGTATTACATCAAGCTAAGAAGATTCTACATTGCAAAGGAAACAATCAATGTGAAGAAGCAACTGACAGAATGGGAGAAAATATTTATAAAGTATGCAACTGATAAGGGATTAATATCCAGAATCTGGGAAGAACATAAGAAACTCAACAAGAAAATAATTAACAATCCAGCTGTATAACAAGGAAAGGATATAAACATGCAATTTTCAAAGGATGAAATTCAAATGGCCAATAGACACAAAATATGCTCTGGATCACTAGCCATCTGGGAAATACAATTAAAAACCAGAGTGAGGTTTCAGCTCTTCCTAGTATCAATGGCTGTCATTCAAAAATCAAAACACAATAAATGCTGGGAATTCCACGGGGCAAAAGGTATCCTCACCCACTGTTGGTGGGAATGTAAACTACTACAGCTGTTGTGGAAGATAGCATGGAGATCCCTCTGAAAGCTGAAATTAGATAGTCCATATAACTCAGCCATCCCACTCCTGGGATATTACCCAAATGAATGTAAAACAGCATATGAAACAGTTATTTGTACCCCCTCCCCATTTTATTGCAGCTCAATTCACAATAGCTAAGATATGGCTTGGAGAAGGTATCAAAAGGGAAATACAATGATTCCTGAAAATGAATACAGATGACAACACAACATGTCAAAACTTATGACACACAGCAAAAGCTGCATGAAGATGAAATTTTTAGCTGCTAATTTTGACATCAAGGAATTAGAAAGGCATCAAGTAAATGATCTATCCATACATCTCACCCATCTGGAAAAACAACAGCAAAGCAATTCTAAAATTAGTAGGGGAAACTAATAATTAAAATGAGAGACATAACCAAACTTAAACTATAAGATACACAACATCAGTGCAATAAAGTACTATTTCTTTGCATAATAAAAATTTGATACACTATTGGCCCAAATAACAAGAGGGAAAATACCCAAATCATTCAAATCAGAAATGAAAAAGAAGTCGTAATATTGGATACCACAGAAATAAAAAGAATTGAGGAATTACTACAAACAGTTCTATGCCAAACAATTGGAAATTCTAAAAGAAATTGATTCCTGTACACATAGTGCCTACCAAAATTAAAACATGAAAACACAGAAAACCTAAACAGACAAATATCTGTCACTGAGCTTGATTCAGCAGTAAAGATTCTTACAGAAATGAAAAGAAATGGCTTCACTGCTGAATTCTACCAGATATTTAAAAAAGAACTAATTCCAATTGTTCTCCAACTATTCAAAATAACTGAAAGGCATTTACTCCTCCAAAATTCCTTCTAGGAGACCAGCATCATATTAATTGCATCTTAATTACAAATCCCCAAAATGATTTAAGAAACAAAAAGGATAGCCCAATATCTCTGATGAACATAAATGCAAAACTCTTCATTGGCTGGTGCCGTGGCTCACTTGGCTAATCCTTTGCCTGTGGTGCCTGCACTCTGGGTTCTAGTCCCGGTTGGGGCGCTGGATTCTGTCCCGGTTGCTCCTCTTCTAGTCCAGCTCTCTGCTGTGGCCCAGGAGGGCAATGGAGGATGGCCCAAGTGCTTGGGCCCTGCACCCGCATGGGAGACCAGGAGGAAGCACCTGGCTCCTGGCTTTGGATCAGTGCAGTGCCGGATTTGGTGGCCATGTCGGGGGTGAACCAACAGAAGGAAGACCTTTGTCTCTGTCTCTCTCTAACTCTGCCTGTCAAAAAAAAAAAAAAAAAAAAAAGGCAAAAAAAAAAAACAACCAAAAAAAAACAAAAAAACAAAAAAACAAAAAACCCACAACTCTTCATCAAAATACCAGCTAATCCAATCCAACAACTCATCCAAAAGATCATTCAACCAGACCAAGCAGGATTCATCCCTGGCATGCAGGGATGGTTCAGCATTTGCAAATCAATAAATGTGGTACATCAAATTAACAAATTGAAGCATAAACGTCATGATTCTCTCAATATAAAGAAAGCATTTGATAAAATACACTGTCCTTTCATGATAAAAACCTTAAGAAATTGAATCAGAAGGAACAGTCCCCAAAACTCTCAAGGCAATATATTAAAACCCACTTCCAGCATATTAAATAGGGAAAAGCAGGCATTTCCAACTAAGATTCAGAACCAGACAAATATGCTCAGTTTTACCATTGCTATTCAATAAAATTCTGGAAGTTAGATCCAGGCCATTAGGCATGAAAAGAAAACAAAAAGAAAAACAAAAAAACATTGAGGGCCACAGCAATTCAGAGGAATTCCTTCCCCCTCCACACAAGCTGCACAGCGCTAATTGCCTGACAACAGGAGGGGAGTGGGAGCTACCCCTACTGAGGGAAATCCCCACCTATGGGATTCTTCCAGTTGCCCAGCACCATCAAGAAATTAGGGGGGCTGAAATGACCTAACTAGAGAAAATAAAATCCCTCCCCCACCACTAACACTGAAGCTGGTTGGAAGGACCAGAGACAGTGGCACTGGAAACACCTTAATTTTCTTATGGAAAGGACTTAGTTTCATTATAAACAAGACTGGCTAGCAGTGCAGAGTGGCCCCACTGACAATCCACAATCTGGAGAGCCCTGGGAGCTAATTCAGAAACTAGTGACGACATAAGAGGAGACAGAGTGTGGCTAGGCCTTGGGCAACTACAGACCATTTCTCTGCACCCTCTGAGCTCTTCAGTTACATATAGCAGCTCATAACAGAGGGAATCATGCTAACAGGAAAGACTCCACAGATCAAATGAGCAGTTCATTAAGCAGTGTGGATGAGTGCTAGGCATACTGGGGACTAACACCAGGTTTTCTCACAGCTGTTAGGAGAAGGGCAGATCACACCAACAGAGGTGACCATTCCTCTCCAACCAGTTAACCAGTGGAGAGCTACCAAACCCAATGGGGAAGGGGTCTTTCCTTGGATAGTTGCCCCACCCTGGAATACTGAACACAGCACCCTGGCCACACCCAGTACACACCTCTTGGTATTCATTGAAAGTATAGATGTCCCATTAAACCACAGAGACACAGACCAAAGATAAAAGACACCAATTTAAAAAACTACACAAATGTCAAAAAACAAAGGAAAAAAATTTAAAAACAAGAATCAGGAAGACACTATGAGTCTCTCAAAGGAACATTATAACATTTCAATACTAGAAGATGAAGATAGTGCCAGCACTGTGGCCTAGCGGGTAAAGCTGCCGCCTGCAGTGCCAGCATCCCATATGGGCACTGGTTTGAGTCCCGGATGCTCCACTTCCAATCCAGCACTCTGCTATGGAATGGGAAAGCAGTAGAAGATGGCCCAAGTCCTTAGGCTCCTGCACCCGCATGAGAGATCAGGAAGAAACTCCTGGCTTTGGATGGGCACAGTTCTGGCTGTTGCGTCCATCTGGAGAGTGAACAATCAGATGGAAGACCTCTTTCTCTCTCTGCCTCTCCTTCTCTCTGTGTAACTTTTTCAAATAAAATAAATAAATCTTTGAAAAATAAATCTTTGAAAAAAAGAAAATGAAGAAATTGAGGAAATGCAAAAACAGAATTCAGAAAAATAATCAGATTATTTAGAAACAATCAGAAGGAAATTCACAAACTAAAGAAAACTATGATATGAAAATTTTTCCCATGAAATTGAGATATTAAAGATAAATCAAATTAAATAATAGAAATGAAGAATTAAATAGATCAAATTAAAAGTGCAGTGGAAAGTTAACAACAGAGTTGGTGAGGAAAAAGAATGAATAGGTGATCTAGAAGACAAATCTATGGAAATTTTACAGTCAGACCCAAAATAATAAATTAGAAAACTTAAAAAACATTGATGCAGATCTATAAGACACTGTCAAATGATCCAACATATGGGTCTTCGGAGTCCCTGAAGGCATGGAAAGATAAAGGATTAGAAGACCTTTTCATTGAAAGGATAACAGAAAAACCTCCCTAATTTGGAGAAAGAAAGGGACATCCAAATACGGGAAGCACATAGAACTCCCAATAGACATGACCAGAAAATATCTTCACCATGACACATTGTAGTCAAACTCTCCACAGTAAAACAAAGAAAAGATTCTAAAATGGGCATGAGAGAAATGCCAGATTACATTCAGAGGAATCTCAATTAGACTCACAGCAGATTTCTCATTAGAAACATTACAGGCTAGGAGAGAATGACAAGATGTATTCCAATTTAAGAAAAAAGAACTGTCAACCCAGAATACTGTACCCTGCAAAGCTCTCATATATGAATGGAAGTGAAATAGACTTTCAATAACAAACAAAAGTTGAAAAAAATTTGTTTCTACCCATCCAGCCCTACAAAATATGCTCAAGGATGTGCTACATACAGAAACAGAAAGACATCACTACTCAAGAAGGTGAATCTTCCAGTAAAAGTACAAAGGAAATCCAAAGTAAATAATTGGAATATTAATGGAAAAATAGCACTCTCCAGTTAAAAGACACAGACTAGCTGAATGGATTAAAAAAGAAAACTAATTATTTGCTGCCCACAAGAAACACATCTCACCAACAAAGATGCATACAGACTGAAAGTCAAAGGCTGGAAATAGATATTCCATGCTAACAGAAAACAAAAAAGAGCTGGTGTAGCCATCCTAATATCAGACAAAATAGACTTAAACACAAAAACTGTTAAAAAAGACAAAGAAGGCACTATGTAATGATTAAGGGATCAATTGAACAGGAAGATGTGACTAACATAAACATATATGCGCCTAATTACAGGGCACCTGGCTATTAATAAGAAATGCTAATGGATTTAAAGGGAGTCAAAGACTCAAATATAATAGTAATGGGAACTTCAATATTCTGCTTTAAACAATGGGTAGACCAACCATAAAGAAAATCAACAAGGAAATAACAAAGTTAAATGACACTATAGATCAAATGGATCAAACATATTTACAGAGCTTTCCTCCTATAGCCTCAGAATACACAGTCTTCTCACCAGTGCATGGAATTTTCTCTAGGATTGACAATAAGCAAGGCCTTAAAGCAAGTCTCATCAAATTTTAAAAAATAAAAATCATATCATGCATCTTCTCTGACCACGATGGAATGAAGTTGGTATTCAACAACTCAGGAATCCTCAGAACATATGTAACACATGGAGACTGAACAACATGCTCCTGAACAAACCGTAGGCCATAGAAGAAATCAAAAGAGAAACAAAAAAATACCTGGAAACAAATGAAGATGACAAATGGATAAATCTTTCATGTTCACAGATAGGAAGAACCAATATTGTCTAAATGTCCATACTTCCAAAAACAATTTACAGATTCAATGCGATACCAATCAAAATACCAAACAAACTGTTGAAATCTTTACCTAATATATACTAAACTGATCTTCTGTATATAAAGAGAATTGAAAATGAATCTTGATGTGAATGGAGGGGGAAAGGGAGCGGGAAAGGAGAGGGTTGCGGGCTGGAGGGAAGTTATGGGAGGGGGGAAGCCATTGTAACCCATAAGCTGTACTTAGGAAATTTATATTCATTAAATAAAAGTTTAATAAAAAAATACGAAACATATTCTTCTCAGATCTAGAAAAGATGCTGAAATTTATTAGGAAATACAGGAGACCCCGAATAGCTAAAGCAATCTTATACAACAAAAAAGCTGGAGGCACCACAATACCAGATTTCAGGACACACTACAAGGCAATTATAATCAAAACAGCTTGGTACTGGTACAAAAACAGATTGATAGACCCATGGTACAGAACAGAAATGCTAGAAATCAATCCAAGCATCTACAACCAACTTATATTTGACAAAGGAGCTAAAATCAATCCCTGGAGCAAGGATGGTCTCTTCAACAGTGCTTTTCAGACTCAATAGTCTCTTTCCCAGTGCTGGGAAAACTGGATAGCCATATGCAGAAGCATGATGCAAGACCCCTACCTGATATCTTTCATTAAAATCCACTCAAAATGGACTAAAGACCTAAATTTATGGTGAAACACTACTAGACATTGGCATAGACAAAGAGTTCTTGAAAAAGACCCCAGTGACACAGGCAATCAAAGTCATGATCAACAAATGGCATTACATCAAATTGAGAAGCTTCTGTACTGCAAAAGAAACAATTATCAAAGTGAAGAGGCAACTGACAGAAAGGAAGAAAATTTTTGCAAACTCTATGACTGATAAATGATTAATAACTAGATTATACAAAGAGATCAAGAAACTCAAGAGTCAACAATAAACCAAACAAACCAGTTATGAAATGGACAAAGGACTTTAACAGACATTTTTCAAAAGAGGAAACCCAAATGGCCAACAGACACATGAAAAAATGCTCAGGATCACTAGCTGTCAGGAAAATGCAAATCAAAACCACAATGAGGTTTCACTTCCTTCCCATTAGAATGACATTCATACAGAAATCAACAAACAACAAATGCTGGTAAGCATATCTGGAAAAGGCACCCTAATCCACTATTGGTGGTGATGTAAACTGGTAAAGCCACTATGGAAGACAGTATGGAGATACCTGAGATACCTGAGAAATAGCACAATAGCAAACACATGGAATCAACCCAAATGCCCATCAACTGTAACTGGATAAATAAATTATGGGATATGTACACCATGGCATAATACACAGTGGTTAAAAAAACCAAAATCTGGTCATTTGCAACAAAATGGATGAAACTGGAAACATTATACTTAGTGAAATAAGCCAGTCCCCCAAGAGACAAATTCTGTATATTCTCCCGGACATGTGATAACTAATAAAGCACCTAAAAGGCAACTTGTAGAAGTGAAATTGACACTTTGAGAAGCAATGGCTTGGAACACCCTTCTCCTGACTGCTGACAAACATGTTTTTTTTTTTTAATTTTTGGTTATCTTTTCCTTTACTTATCTATTTTTCTTTCATACCAATTCTAAAACTCATTACATAACAGAGTTAAAGACACGTATACAAAGGTAATTGAAATATATCTTAGTAAAAAATAAAAGTGAGAACAAGAAAGGGAATATGAAGGGGGTGGCAGTATGGGTAGGAGGGTGGGCACGATTATGATCCTAAAGTTGTAACTATGATATGTATGAAGTCTGTAAATGTAAAGCAGTATAGTTCTGCATACATTCTTATGGATTCTCTTCAAAGAGTACAGTTTAAAAACTTTCCTTGGGATCCTAAATCCTCTTAAGCTGAGGCGTAAAAATAGCATTTTCAGTGCTAAAATGATCATATAGATAGGAACAAGTGTTAAAGTGATGATATAAATAGGAATAAGTGTTTGGCAATAATAACAGAATTAAAAAGGAGTGAATACTCCAACAGACTCATGACAGTTGCCTTAAGTAGCACTCTGACCTCAGAATCAGCCCCAGTGGTATTCTGGTATGTCTGAAAAGCCCAGGGTAGCATTTCAGGCATGGAAAGCCAGGACACTGTGGCAAAAAATGTTATATATGAAGGATCTCTGTGGGTGAGACCCCAGTTGAAAGAGGCAGCCACCAAAGAAGGGTGTATTTTTCTCTGAAAGGAAGAGAGAACTTCCACTTTGCTTATGGCTTTGGTGAGTTGTGGATCCAAAAGTCTCCCATAGCCTAAACAGCTAAGAGAGTCAAGAGCCTCAGGTGATCACTGACCTCATATATAAGAGTGTTAATTATTAAATAAACAAGAGTCACTGTGCACTAATGTCCCATGCAGGACCTCTGTCCCAAGAGAGTTTTATTATGAGACTTAAACATCAAATTGAGAAGTTTCTGTATGGCAAAAGAAGCAGGAAAGTGAAGAGGCAACCGATAGAATGGGAAAAAATATTTGCAAACTACGCAACCGATAAAGGATTAAAACCAGAATCTACAAAGAGATCAAGAAACTCCACAACATCAAAACAAACAACCCACTTAAGAGTTGGGCCAAGGACCTCAATAGACATTTTTCAAAAGAGGGAAATCAAATGGCCAACAGACACATGAAAAAATGTTCAGGATCACTAGCAATCAGGAAAATGCAAATCAAAACCTCAATGAGGTTTCACCTCACCCCGGTTAGAATGGCTCACATTCAGAAATCTACCAACAACAGATGCTGGAGAGGATGTGGGGAAAAAGGGACACTAGCCCGCTGTTGGTGGGGATGCAAACTGGTTAAGCCACTATGGAAGTCAGTCTGGAGATTCCTCAGAAACCTGAATATAACCCTACCATACAACCCAGCCATCCCACTCCTTGGAATTTACCCAAAGGAAATTGGCGAATAAAAAAGCTGTTTGCACCTCAATGGTTATTGCAGCTAATTCACAATAGCTAAGACCTGAAATCAACCTAAATGCCCATCAACAGTAGACTGGACAAAGAAATTATGGGAATATATACTCTAGAGAATACTATACAGCAGTCAAAAACAATGAAATCTGGTCATTTGCAACAAAATGGAGGAATCTGGAAAACCTCATGCTGAGTGAAATAAGCCAGTCCCAAAGGGACAAATATCATATGTTCTCCCTGATCGGTGACAACTAACTGAGCACCTAAAAGGAAATCTGTTGAAGTGAAATGGACACTATGAGAAACAGTGACTTGACCAGCCCTTGTCCTGACTGTCGAGGAACAACTTACTATTTTATTCCTTTCAGTATTTTTTTGTTCTACTTAATACTATTGGTTGAACTCTGTAATTAACACACAATTATTCTTAGGTGTTTAAATTTAACTGAAAAGTGATCCCTGTTAAATATAAGATGGGAATAAGAGAGGGAGAGAAGGAGGAGGTGTACAGTTCGGCACATGTTGAATCAGAATTACCCCTAATGGTAGAGTTAGAAATGTGCCAGGGGAGTCCAGTTCAGTCCCATCAAGGTGGCACGTACCAATGCCATCTCACTAGTCAAAGTGATCAGTTTCAGCTTATAATTGATCATAATGATAGGATTAAGTGTCAAAGGGATCACATAAACAAGACTAGTGTCTGCTAATACTAAGTGATAGAATTAAAAAGGAGAGTCTGAAAGCTGGACCAGCGGGGTTAGGCAGAGAGAGCAGCATGTCCGCGGAAGTCCCCGAGACAGCCTCCACGGAGGAGCAGAAGGAAATGGAAGATAAAGTGACTAGTCCAGAGAAAGCTGAAGAAGCAAAATTAAAAGCAAGATATCCTCATCTGGGACAAAAGCCTGGAGGTTCAGATTTCTTAAGGAAACGATTGCAGAAAGGGCAAAAATACTTTGATTCTGGGGATTACAACATGGCAAAAGCAAAAGTGAAAAACAAGCAACTTCCTACTGCAGCCCCGGATAAAACGGAGGTCACTGGTGACCACATTCCCACTCCACAGGACCTTCCTCAACAGAAGCCATCCCTTGTTGCTAGCAAGCTGGCTGGCTGATTAAAAGAGCTGAACTGCATGAATCTTCTAATTCCCATTATTTCTCTTACTATGTTACCTATTCACTTCTTACTTCCTTTCATTCTCTGAGTCATTTGAAACTGACAGCTTTGCAGGTAGCGGTAGTGTGTGCTGCTATTGTAAGGGAATATACATGTGTAGAGTTTTTGATTAGTTAAACAGTGCACTGATAAAGACATGATAGAGCAACGTAATTTACTTGAAAATAATTGTATATATTACCTAACTCCTAGTGTAGGTTCCAACAAGTAACAAGTTTTACAATTTTAATGGTTTGGCTTTACTTACTTCATCTTAATTATAGCATTGTATGTTACTCTTATTTAACATAACCTCTTGTATTGATTTTTTTCTGTATTTTCCTTTTGGATTTTGTAAAACAGAAGTTTAAGACCACAAGTTGTAAGAAAAGTTACGTAATTCAAACACAACTATATGGGATTCCAGAAGATTTGTATTTCTGTGGTTGAACTTGAATGACCTGTTTCAGCTTTAACAGAATTTTACTTGGGCAATATTTGCCCATTCTGGTGTAACTTATGTGACTCTAGTGCTTAACAGCTGCCATTGAAGCTACTATTCTTACTCAGTTCTATAATGGTAGAATACCTTCTTTTAAAAAAAAAAAAAGATTTATTTGAAAGGCAGGGTTACAGAGAGGCAGAGGCAGAGAGAGAGAGAGGGTGAGGTCTTCCATCTGCTGGTTCACTCCACAAATGGCCACAAAGGCTGGGGCTGTGAGGATCCAAAGTCGGGAGATTCTTTTGCATCTCCTACGTGGGTTCAGGAGCCCATGGACTTGAGCCATCTTCTCCTGCTATCACAGGCCATAGGAGAGAGCTGGATCAGAAGTGGAGCAGCTGGGTCTCGAAATGGTGCCCGTAGGGGACGCTGGCACTGCAGGCGGCAGCTTTCACCCACTAAACCATAACACCAACCCCTATAGTTTATTTTTAACAGTTATACTTAGGTTGCCTGAGAAACTTGACAAACATATTTATTGCTCTTGCCAAAGAACAATCCTGAAAGCATCAATTGCATCAAATGTTTATTTTTTTTTCATTTATTAAACTTTTATTTAATGAATATAAATTTCCAAAGTACAGCTTATGGGTTACTATAATGGTAGAATACCTTTTGTTGTTGAAGATGTGAATGACGTATGTATGTGCATTGACTGTTGAATTCACTTTTGTGCCATTTTTGTAAATAGTTTTGCACAACCTTTCACAAATGTCTGTATTAATTTCACATATTAAAAAGTAGTCAGTGTGCCAACCAGAAGCACAAAAGTTACTACACAAATCCTGTCATTACAGCTTTTGTATGATAAGAGTTTATAATCTTGGGCTTACAGAATACCAAATTGAAGTCTGCTTAATCTGCCATAGACTTAAGCTTTTTTTGTTTGTTTCTAATATCCATGACATTCTGTGGCCTTGTGCAAATACGGTATGTTGCTTAGGCATATCTTTGGTCCTATGTAGAACATTTCATTTTGACATTTCTGAAAATAACAGTTCACATAATTTATATGAACTTTTTAAATGTAGATACTTTTTACTTCCACAATTCACTTCGGGTATGCTAGAATAAAAGGATTTCATACTTGGCCCCCTGTCCACCCCTATTGTCTGGGTGTTTTTGTTTTTGTTTTCGTTTTTTTGCTTCTTTGATTCAAATGGTATAGGGCTGTTCAATCTGTATGGAAGCATAGGTGGCTATATCCTTACTCTTTGAGAAATCTGCTGTGCTGAACGCTGTATTTTATAATTCAATGACTTTTGCTGTCTCTTCTCTCAGTTGCTAATTAATCACTCTTAGGATATATCCTGTATTGTTACTAATAACTGATAATTGTTTAAATATAATGAAACAAATAGTTGAAAACATTGGCCCAGGAACATATGTCAAGAAGAGCTGAATTCTGGTAAATAACTTAAGTAATTATGGTCAATTAAGAGGAAAATCTTACTGACAATTAGAATATTTTACATGACAAATTTATTCATAGGCTAATTCTCCGCCTTGCGGCGCCGGCACACCGGGTTCTAGTCCCGGTCGGGGCACCGATCCTGTCCCGGTTGCCCCTCTTCCAGGCCAGCTCTCTGCTGTGGCCATGGAGTGCAGTGGAGGATGGCCCAAGTCCTTGGGCCCTGCACCCCATGGGAGACCAGCATAAGTACCTGGCTCCTGCCATCGGATCAGCGTGGTGTGCCGGCCGCAGCGTGCTACCGCGGCGGCCATTGGAGGGTGAACCAACGGCAAAAGGAAGACCTTTCTCTCTCTCTCTCTCAATGTCCACTCTGCCTGTCAAAAATTAAAAAAAAAAAAATACATAGATATTCTGTCCGTGTCACTTTAGTAAGATGTCAGTTTTACATACAGCTTATATATTTAGAACTTCAGTGGATATTGGAACAGCATTTGCCACTCTTAGCTCTTCCCAGGAATTGTTATAATACTGTAGAATGATAATGAGAATTGGTAGCATGAGCTTTATACTGGTTTTCTCTTTATCTTTGACTTGGATTCAGGCATCTTTTCTGGATCTTGGCTCCAAATGCATACTTGCTTTTCTGTAATCCCAAATTACAGTAGATGGTGCCTTGAACACAACCCCTGAAGGCTGATGACCTTCCTGCTTGACCCATGCCAAAAGGCAGAAAGCGGCAAAATCAGTACTGTGTTCATTGTAATTTTAAAGATCAGTTCTGTATAAATATATTTGTAATGACAACAAGTAGGTTATCCTGCAATATATGTATTTCTAGGATCGACTCAAGAATTCTAAAATATTCCAGACTAGAATTCCTATTATATATCTATGTTTTTATTTTGTCATGAGTAGTTACAAGTTACCATTAAATTCACACATGAGACAAGATGAGTCCATGTTATTACGGGCCATGATAGGACTCCTGACGTTTGCAACAAGTGACATGACATCTGCCTGGCTTTTACTTTGTAAAATGCAATGCTAATATTTAACCTACCTCAGAACTTGATGAGGCTCTATGAAATGCTAAGTGCCCAAAATAAAAATATTGTTGATTGTCTTTTAAAAAAAAAAAGAATTAAAAAGGAGAGAACAATCCAACATGGGAAGTGAGATACTCAGCAGACACATACAATGGCACTATACAGCACTCTGGCCTCTGAATCAGCCCTTAAGGCATTCAGATCCAGTTGAAAAGCCCATGAGAGTATTTCAGGCATGAAAAGCCAAGACACTGGGGCAAAATAAAAAGACCTAAATGAAAGATCTCTATGAATGAGATCCCAGTGGAAAGAACGGGCCATCAAAGAAGGAGGTACCTTTCTCTGAAGAGAGGAGAGAACTTCCACTTTGACTATGGCCTTGTCTAAATAAGATTGGAGTTGGCAAACTCAAGAGGCTTCCATAGCCTTGGCAGCTCACGACAAGAGCCTCAGGTAATTACTGACGTCATAAATAAGAATGTCAATTGTTAAATCAACAATGGGAGTCACTGTGCACTTACTCCCCATGTAGGATCTCTGTCTTTAATGTGTTGTACTAGGTGAATTAATGGTATAACTAGTACTCAAACAGTACTCTATACTTTGTGTGTCTGTGTGGGTGCAATATGTTGAAATCTTTACTTAGTATATACTAAATTGATCTTCTGTATATAAAGATAATTGAAAATGAATCTTGATGTGAATGGGATGGAAGAGGGAGAGGGAGATGGGATGGTTTCAGGTGGGAGGGAGGTTATCAGGGGAAAAAGCCGCTATAATCCAAAAGTTTTATTTAATTAAATATAAATTTCCAAAGTACAAGTTAAAAAAAATGAAGTTCCTGAAAAAAAATAGTAAAACGTGTTCCCAAAGAATTATTTCCTTTTAGTGTATTAAGCAGAGGATATTCTTAGACATAAGAGCTCATGAAAGATGTATCATTCTTGGGTTCTTCTTAAACATAATTAAGTTTATAAAAGGAAAGATGGGGAAAGGAAGCAAGAAAAAAAGTGCAATTACTTTCAAGATGCAATAACTTTGAACAGCCCTTGTCTGGACTGTTGAGAAACAGTTTTTTTTTGCTTCTTTTTCTTTTTCTCTCTCATAAAGTGTTGAACTCTTTAGCTAGAGTTAATCCTCTGCATATAAAGCTAAATGAAAATAGATCTTGGTAAAAAACAAGACAAGGAACTGAAGAGAGAAAAGGAAGAGGGGTGGGAGAACGTGTGGGAAGACAAATACGATAGAAAAATTACTATATTCTGAATGTTGTATTTATGAAATGCATGCAAATAATTTTTTAAAAAGACATTTTACAAGGCTTTTAAAATTCAAACAGCCTAGTATTGGCACAGAAATATTTATATAGACCAATGAAACACAATAGAATTCCCAGAGATCAATCCATCCATCTAAAACCAACTGATCTTTGACAAAGGAACTAAAAAAATTCCTGGAGAAAAGACTCTTTCTTCAATAGAAGGTGGTGGCATCAATTCAAAGTGGACCAAGAATCTAAATCTATGCCCTGTTATCAACAAATGTCTAGAGGAGAATATTGGGAAGCTTTGCAAGATATTGTCATAGGGCAAAGACTTCTTGGTCAAGACCCCAAAAACATAGGCAATAAATGCAAAAAATTATAAATGGGCTTATAACAAGCTAAGACACTTCTGCACTGCACAGGAAACATTAAAGTGAAGAGGCAACCAAAAGAAAGGAGAAATGATTTGTAAAGTATGCTAGTGATAAAGAAATAACATCCAGAATCTATAAAGAACACAAGAAACTCAACAACAAGAAAACAAACAACCCAGCTGAGAAATGGGAAAAGGATATGAACATGCAATTTTCAGGGATGAAATTCAAATGGCCAACAGACATACGAAATATGCTCTGGATCACTAGCCGTCAGGGAAATGCAGTCACAAACAGCAGTGAGGTTTCACCTCAGCCCAATCAGAATGGCTATCACTTCAAAAATCAAAAATCCATAAATGTGGGCGATGCTGTGGGGCAAAAGCGACTGATTAGGTACCCACTGTTGGGAATGCAAACTACTACAGCTATCACGGAAGACACTATGGAGATACTCTGAAAGCTGAAAAGAGATATTCTATATGACCCAGCCATCCCACTCCTGGGATATTACCCAAATAAATTGAAATCAACATATGAAAGAGTTATTTGTTACCCCCCCCCCATTTTATTGCAGCTCAATTCATAGTAGCTAAGACATGGAATCAACCTAGATTCCATCAACTCATGACTTGATAAGGAAAATTCGATATATATATATACACTTTGCAATACTACTCAGCCATAAAAAGAATAAAATCTTGTTCATTGCAGCAAAAATAGATCCAACTGGAAACCATTATGATTAGTGAAATCAGCCAATCTCAACAAGACAAATGCCAAAGGTTTTCTCTGACTGTGGCAATTAATATAGAATTATTTGGAGAAAGAAAGGGACACCGAAGTACAGAAAGCACATAGAATTCCTAATAGACATGACCAGAAAAGATCTTCACATGACACATTGTAGTCAAACTTTCCATAGTAAAACCTAAAGAAAAGATTCCAAAATATGCATGAGTGGATTTTCAGGTTACCTTCAGAGGATCCCAATTAGACTAACAGCTGGTTTCTCATAAGAAACCCTACAGGCTAAGAGAGAACTGGGAGACATGGTCCACTTCCTAAAAAAAAACTGTCAACCAGAACATTGTACTCAACAAAACTCTCATTTATGAATGAAGGTGAAATAAAGACCTTCCATTACAAACAGAAATTCCAAGAATTTGTCAGCACTTGTCCAGCCTTGCAAATGATGCTTAAGGATGTGCTACACACAGAAACAGAAACAGAGTCATCATTATGAAATAGAGAAGGCAGAAAAAAAATATCCTAGTAAAAGCACAAAGGGCATGCAAAGTGAACCATAGGAACACTTATGGAAAACTGGCAGGGGCAACTTGTTATTTATTGGTATTAACACTGAATGTAAATAGCATGAATTCTCCAATTTAAAGATACAGATTGCTGAATGGATTAAAAAACAAGACCCATCTATTTGCTGCTTTTAAGAAATACACCTCAAAGATACACGCAGTGTGAAAGTGAAAAGATCAAAAAAGTATTCCACGTAAATGGAAAGCATTAACGAGTTAGTGTAGTCATCCTAGTATCAGTCAAAATAGACTTTAACACACAAAGAGACAAACATGTGTATCTTATAATGTTTAAGGAATCAGTTCAACAGGAAGATGTAACTATCGCAAATATATATACACCCACTACCAGTGGGTCATTCTGTTTAAAACAAATGTTAACAGATCTAAAGGAGACATAGCAAAACAACAGAAGTGGGGGACTTGACACCCCACTTTCATCAAAGGACTGCTCAAGTAGACAGAAAATCAAGTAAATGACAGAGCTATTGTATATTATGGACCAAATGGACCTAATTTGTATCTATAGAACTTTTTATCTTACAGTTGAAGAATACACATTCTTTTTATCATTGTGTGAACTTTGTTATAGACCATACCCTAGGCCATAATGCCAGTCAGAAATTTTTAAAAAAATTTTTTTTCTTAAGATTTATTTGAGAGGTAGAGTTACAGATAGCGAGAGGGAGAGACAGAGAGAGAGGTCTTCTATCCGCTGGTTCACTCCCCAAATGGCTGCAACAGCTGGAGTTTTGCTGATCCAAAGCCAGGAGCCAGGAGCTTCTTCCGGGTTTCCCACATGGGTGCAGGGGCCCAAGCACCTGAGATATCTTCTACTGCTTTCCCAGGCCATAACAGAGAGCTGGACTGGAAGAGGATCAGGTGGGACTAGAACCCAGCCCCCATATCGGATGCCGGCGCTGCAGTCTGAGACTTAACCCACTACGCCACAGTGCTGCCCCATAAAAAAAAAAAATTTTAAATCATATCATACATCCTTTCTGATTACAATGAAATGAAACAGGAAAGTAACAACTTAAGAAACTACAGAAAATACACAAGCTAAAGAAGATTAAACAACAGTTTTGAGTGAATACTGTGTCAAAGAAGAAATCCAAAAGGAAATTTAAAAAATTCCTGTAAATTAATGAACATGACAATACAACACATCAAAACTTATGAGATTCAGCAAAAGCATTGTTAAGAGGCAAGTTTATAGCATTTGGTATCTAGATCAAGAACCTGGAAATGAATCAAATAAATGTCAATCAATGCATCTCACCAATCTGGCAAAAATCAAACTAACTCCAAAATTAGTGGGAGAAAATTAGAGATGAAATACACAAAATGGAAACAAAATAATGCAAAACAGCAGTGAAATATAGAGCTGGTTTTTTTGAAAAATTAAAAAAAAATTTGACACTCCTGTTCATGGCGTCAGTAATCTCCCTGGGCTCTAGTCATGAGTTGCCAGGGTGTTAAGTCAGCAACAGGAGTCACTGTGTACTTACATCCCATGTGGGATCTATTCTTAATGTGTTGTCTAATGTGCAGTGATGCTATAACTAGTACTGAAACAGTATTTTTACACTTTGTGTTTCTGTGTGGGTACAAACTGATGAGATCTTTACTAATTACATACTGAATCGATCTTCTGTATATAAAGATAATTGGAAGTGAAAAAAAAAAACCTGGTGTTAAATTGGAAATGGCATAGAAAATTAATTTTTTAAAAAATATTATGTAGGATCGCTGTCTTTAATGTGCTATACACTGTTATTTAATGCTATAACTAGTACTCCAACATTATTTTTCACTTTGTGTTGCTATGTGGGGGCAAACTGTTGAAATCTTTACCTAATATATACTAAACTGATCTTCTGTTTATAAAGAGAATTGAAAATGAATCTTGATGTGAATGGAAGGGGAGAGGGAGTGGGAAAGGGGAGGGTTGCGGGTGGGAGGGAAGTTATGGGAGGGGGGAAGCCATTGTAACCCATAAGCTGTTCTTTGGAAATTTATATTTATTAAATAAAAGTTTAATAAACGAAAAAAAAAGAAAAATTAAAAAAAATTTATACACCATTGGCCCAATGAACTATAAAAGAGAGAAGATCCAAATCAATAAAAGCAGAGATGTAAAAGGAGATATAACAATGGATATCATAGAAATAAAAATAGTCATTAGGAATTACTACTAACAGCTTTATGAAAATAATCAGATATTCTAGAAGAAATGGATAGCTTTCTGGACACAATCTTCTAAAATTGAGTCATGAATAGATGGAAAACCCAAACAGACCAACAAACATCACTTAGACTGAATCAGTAATAAAGATTCTCCCAACAACAAAAAAGCACAGGACTGGATGGCTTGACTGTTGGATTCTACTTGAATTTTAAAGGAGAACTTGGGGCCGGTGCTGTGGCACAGTGGGGAAAGCTGCCGCTTGCAGTGCCAGCATCCCATATGGATTCCAGTTTGAGTCCCAATTGTTCCATTTCCTATTCAGCTCTCTTCTATGGCCTGGGAAAGCAGTAGAAGATGGCCCAAGTGCTTAGGCCCCTGTACCTGCGTGGGAGACCAGAAGAAGCTCCTGATTCCTGGCTTCGGATCAGCGTAGCTCTGGTCATTGCAGCCTTTTAGGGAGTGAACCAGCAGATGGAAGAGCTCTCTCTACCTCTACCTCTACCTCTACATAACACTGCCTTTCAAATTAATAGATAAAATCTTTAAATAAATAGAAGTATAGCCTTCAACACAGAATTTATAAAAAACAATAAATAAAGGAGAACTAATTCTAAATCTTCTCAAACTATTCAAAGTAATTGAAAGGGAGGGAATCCTCCCAAATTCCTTCTCTGATGCTAGTATCATTTCAATTCCCAAACCAGAAAATGGTACAACAAATAAAGAGAATAGACCAATATCCCTGATACACATAGATGCAAACATCCTCAACTATTTACCCCATATCCTCACCAGCATTTATAGTTTTTTGATTTCTGTTTGAGAACCATTCTAATTGGAGTGAGATGAAACCTCATTGTACTATTTAATTCTACTTCTCTGATGGCTAGTGAACCACATTATAAAGTTTGTAGGATCTAGTGATCTACTAGATACAAATACAAAACAAAAAAACAATAACAGCAACAGCAGTGACACTACCACCACCACAACCACCACTACATTGGGACTAATAATTGAAAAAGAAAAAAAAATTAATGTTACACCTCCAACGGAACACAACAACTTTCCAGCCACAGACCACAAAAAAATGGAAATCCACTAACTACATGACAAAGAGTTTAAAAGAATGATTTTAAGGAAATTTAAAAATTTTAAATTATTTATTTATTTGAAAGGCAGAGATGGAGTGTGTCCATTCAGTGGTTCATACCTCAAATGCCTGCAAGAGCCAAGAGTGACCCAGACCATAACCAGGAACTTAATCCAGGTACCCCATGTAGGTGGCAGGGACCCAACTACATGATTCAACACCTGCTGCGTCCAAAGGTAAGCATTAGCAGAATGCTGGAATTGGAAGCAGTGTTGGGACTCAAACTCTGGTGCTCTAATATGGGAAGTGGGCATTGCAAGCACTGTGTTAACCACTCTGATTTTAAGGAAACTTAATGAGATACTAGAGAATACAGACCATTTGATGGCATTAGAAAGAATTTATGGCATGAATTAGAAACTAAAGAGAAAGAGATTATAAAAAGAACCAGTCAACAATCTTGGAACTAAATGAACTAAAAAATGAAATGAAAAAATATAGTTGAGACCCTTAAAAGAAGAATTCAGAAGATAAAGAATTTCCATGCTTGTAGACAGAACTTTTAAAATAATACAGTCATACAAAAAAAGCAAACAAGTTTTTGAGACTTATGGAACATTACTAGAAAAGCACACATTCACATTACAAATGTTCCAGAAGGAAAAGAGAAAGGAAGGTTATAGAAAACTAAATTTGATAATATAATTGCTGAAATATTTCTAAAGCCTGGGAAAGACACAAACATTCAGGTTCAGGAAGCACAAAGGACCCTTAAAAGACTCAACTAGAAAAGATCCTCTCTAAGATGAACTACAAACTGTCAAAACAAACAAAACTGGAATTCTAACAGCAGCAAGAGGAAGGGATCAAGATGGCTGAATAGAGAGGATATTCACTAATCTCCGCTGTAAGAAACACACCAGAAACAACGAACACTGCATTTCCAGGAAACCAGTTGAGGAAAATTTTCAGTAAAGAAAGGGCACGGACATTAAACATCACAGAGACTCTGAAAGCCAGCAGAAATAGAGGAATAAATTATTGTACTGCCAACACAGCTTTGACACTACTGACTCCATTCCTATTTTGCCACAAAAAGGTGAGTGGAAAGTGCCAAAACTCCTGCCATAAGCACAGGCAGGCAGCCCTAACCACAGGAGAACCTGACCGTCTTCAGTAGGTTTAAGTCCAGCCTAGAGAGCCGAGTGTGGTCTGAGTGACTACACTGCTAAAAAGTAGCCCATACTACCCCCTCCATCCCCAAAGTCCCACGCTCCAGGTAGGCAGGGTACATTCCAGGATAGAGAATAGTACCCCCTACTATGAGATTACAGGGCACAAGCTCCAGAATCATGTACACTTGTTCTGTTCCATTGAAGGGAGTTCCCCTCAGCTTCTTGGGGCTTGGCAACAGTAGCAGCCCATAAATTATCCTAGAGGACCAGACCAGAGGAAGTCTGTCTCTGCATCTCTTAGCATGTTGTGCTGAGTGCCAGGCACAAGCTTCAGCACCACATTGTGTTTCCTGTGGAAATCGGTGGGTGGGTGGGGACAGGGAATGCCCTTTGTGCCCTGTATCCCTAGGACCATCATGTTGGTGCTACAATTTCTGGGAGTAAATTGCCTTCACCTGTGGTATTTGGAGAGTCCTACCTGCATCCTTCTGCTGTAGTCTTGCAGCTGCCAGCCCACAATCCCCAGCATAGGTGGCTTTTACTCCGTGAGACTTGGTAACAACACCAGTACATCCTGAAGATCCAGGACTGTGAATACTACTATTAGATCCCTCAGCCAACATAAGGAAGAATGTATATGCATTCTACCACTCCAGACACACATCAATCAGTGTATAATCCCAAGTATAAACCATATTCACTTGGTAGGACTGGGGCATAATTCCCTTCACATCTCAGTGTTGGGACTAGGGACTTTGGTGCTATAAGCATAGGCATCAGTCACACTCATCCAGCAAAACCTGGGGAAATTCTGAATGTTACACAGTTTCAGATGGTCAACTATTGGTGCCACAATTCCCAGAATCACTCAGGCTTGCATGGTAGGACAAAATGACAGCCCTCTCAGGTCTCACAAGAACTTAGTTACAGTAATCACAAATCCTAGAGCAACTGACAGCCAACTCTCCAGTGACTGAACACACATATCCCAGGAAGCTCACATCAATTCAAAGTCATATTTCAGAATCTACAGACTAGACAACTGTGACACTCAGACACTACTGACTGATTACAGATTAAAAAAGCACTCAGGAGTTAATTTCTAGGCTTACATAGAACCAAAACCAAAACAAGAAGCCAAGTGATAACCAACATTCCACCTAAACTCAAAAGACTTTCTCAATGCTTCCTACTCAGTAAAGGAGAAGAAACTGTTACATGAGATGTGCAGACTGAGACAGGAAACAAGATGCAAGAAGTGTGATCTCTCTAAAAGAACACAGCAGTTCAAGAAAAAATTCCAAGTTTGAAGGATATCTATAACATGACTGAGAATGAATTAAAAGTAACAAGGCTAAGAAAACACAATGGGATTCAAGAAAATATGGAAAGAGTGGTTTAAAGAAATGAGAAGGTCTTTAAAAAAAAACAGAAATGGGGAGGGGCCAGCATTAAGGGGTAGCAAGTAAAATCACAAGCTACAATGCTGGCATCTCATATAGGCACCAGTTCATCTCCTGACTGCTCCACTTCCTGTCCAGCTCCCTGATAATGTGCCTGGGAAAGCAGCAGAAGATGGTCAAGGTTCTTGGGCTCCTGCCACCCAAGTGGGAGACATGGATGAAACTCTGGCTCCAGGTTTCAGCTTATCCCAAACTTGACCATTATAGCCATCTGGGGAGTGGAACAGTGGATAGAAGATCAATGATTTTCTCAATCTTCATCTTTATGTGACTCTTTCAGATAAACAAAATCGTAAAAAGTAAATGAGGGAAAAAAAATGTTATGAATGAGAAATTCAACAATGAGAAATATTTTAAAAAACAAATCAGAAATACTCGAGCTGAAAATTATAATCAATGAAATTAAAGGGGCCAATGCTGTGGCATAGTAGGTAAAGCCACCATCTGCATTACCAGTGTCCCAAATGGATGCCGATTTGAGTCCTGGCTGCTCCACTTCCTATCCAGCTCCCTGCTATGGCCTGGGAAAGCAGTAGAAGATGGCCCAAGTCCTTAGGTCCCTGAACCCATGTGGAAGAACCAGATGAAGCTCCTGGCTCCTGGCTTGGGATCAGTACAACTCTGGCCATTGCAGCCGTTTGGGAAGTGAATCAGGGGATGGAAGATCTCTCTCTCTTTCTCCCTCTCTCTGTAATTCTTTCAAATAAATAAATCTCTTTTTTTTGAAAGAAATTAAAAATACAGTTGAGGATATTGACAGCAGAATTAAGTGGAAGAATGAATTTCTGATCTTGAGGACAAGGACTTTAAATAATCCAGTCAAACAAAAATAAAAAAGAATAAAATAAAGAAAGCTTATAAGACACTTGGGACACCATTAAGTAAACAAATATTTTTATTATAAGGTTACCTGTAGGAGAAGAGAAGAAAAAATGCACTGAGACTCTACTGAATGAAATAATAGCTGATAACTTCCCCAAATATTGAAAGATGAGCATCCATATACAGGAAGCTCAAAGGATTGCACCTAACTTGAGCTCAATGCACCAACGGAAGAAACAAGAATAAGGAAGACAACATGACGCCCCCAAAAGAACACAACACTCCAATACTAGATTGTGAAGATGATGAGATAGAAGAAATTCAAGAAATGGATTAAAAATTGATCATAAGATTATATAGAAGTAATCAGAACAAAATGCATAACTACTGAAATCCATACAGGACATGAAAGAAAATTTCTCCCAAGAACTTGAGATCTTAAAGAGAAATCAAAATGAAATGAAGAATTTAATAGGACAAGTAAAAAATGCAGTGGAGAGCTTTAATAGAATCTGAAGCAGAATAAAGAATATCTGACTTAGCAGACAAAGCACATGAAATTATATAGTCAAACCAAATATAAGAACAGGAAATTAGAAGACCAAAAAATAATGTTGGAAATCTACAGGATACTGTAAAATGACCCAGCATAAGGGTTCTAGTCCTGAAGGCATGGAAAGAGAAAGGATTAGAAGGAAATAATAACAGAAAACTTCCCTAATAAGGAGAAAGAAAGGAGCATCCAAGCACAGAAAACAGACACACAGAACACTTAATAGACATGACCAGAAAAGATCTTCTCCATGACACATTCTAATCCAACTCGCTACAGAAAAACATAAAAAGAATATTCTAAAATGTGCATGAGAGAAACACCAGATTACTTTCAGAGGATCTTCAATTCAACTCACAGTGGACTTCTCATCAGAAACCCTACAGACTAGGAGAGAATGGTGAGATACAGTCCAAGTCTTAAGAGAAAAAAACTGTCAACCCAGAATATTTTACCCTGCAAAGCTCTCATTTATGAATGAAGGTGAAATAAAGACCTTCCATGACAAACAGAAATTGATAGAATATGTCATCACCTATCAAGTCCTACAAAAGATGCTTAAGGATGTGTTGCACATAGAAATGCAGAACCATGGTCATCAATACGAAAGAAGGTAAAGGACGAAAATATCTCAGTAAAAGAACAAAGGAAGTTCAAAGTAAAAAAATAGGAATAATTTTGGTAAAATGGCAGGGCAAAGTTGTCACTTATCAATAGTCACTTTAAATGTAAATGGCCTCAACTCCACAGTTAAAAGACACAAATTGGTTGAATGGATTAAAAACAAAACCCATCTATTTGCTGCCCACAAGAAACACATATCACCAACAAAGATGCAGACTAAAAGTGAAATGATGGAAAAAGATATTCCATGCCAACAGGAACAAAAAAAAAGAGCTGGTTTTAGTCATCCTAATATCAGCCAAAATAGACTTTAAAACAAAAAATGCTAACAGAGAAAAGAAAGGCACTATATAATGATTAAGGGATCAATTCAACAGGAAGATGCAACTATTATAAACGTATATGCACCTAATAACAGGGCACATAATATTTAAAAGAAATGTTAATGGATTTAAAGGGAAACTTAGACTCCACTACAATAGTAATGGGGGACTTCAGTACTCCACTTTCAGCAATGGACAGATCAACCAGACATAAAATCAGCAAGGAAACAGAATATATAATAAACATTACAGACCAAATGGACCTAACAAATATCTATAGAACTTTTCATCCTACAGTTGCAGAACACATATTATGAACAGCAGTGCATGGAACTTTCTCTAGGATTGACAGCATACTAAGACATAAAGCAAGTCTCACCAAATTAAAAAAAAAAAAAACTGAAATCATACCATGCATCCTCTCTGACCACAATGGAATGAGGCTGGAAATCCACAACTCAGGAATCCCTAGAGCATATGCAAACACATGAAGACTGAACAACATGCTCCTGAATGAACACTGGGTCATAGAAGAAATCAAAAGAGAAATCAAAAACTTTCTGGAAACAAATGAAGATGACAACACAATATATCAAAACTTATAGGATACAGCAAAAGCAGTGTTAAGAGGAAAATTTATAGCAATAGGAGCCTCCATCAAGAAATTGGAAATTGGAAAGGTGCCAAATAAATAAGCTATCAATACGTCTCAAAGATCTAGAAAAACAGCAAATCAAACCCACGGCTAGTAGTAAAGAAATAATTGAAATTAGAAAAGAAATTAACAAAATTGAATCCTAAAATGCAATACAAAAGATCAGCAAAATAAAGAGCTGTTTTTTTTTTTGAAAAAATAAGTAAAATTGACACACCATTGGCCTAACAAAAAAAAAAAAAAAAAAAGGAGAGAGAAGACCCAAGTCAATAAAATTAGAGATGAAAAAGGAAATATAACAACAGACATCACAGAAATAAAGTCAGATTACTGCAAAGAGCTGTATGCCAGCAAACTGGGAAAGCTAGAAGAAATGGATAGATTCCTGGACACATACAGCCTACCTAAATTGAGCCATGAAGACATAGAAAACGTGAAAAGACCCATAACTGAGACATAAATTGAATCAGTAATAAAGGCCATCCCAACAAAGAAAAGCTCAGGACTGGATGGATTCACTGCTGAATTCTACCAGACATTTAAAGAAAAACTAACTACAACTCTTCTCAAGTTACTCAAAAGAATTGAAAGGGAGGGAATTCTCCCAAATTCTATGAAGCCAGCATCACCTTAATTACTAAACCTGAAAAAAGATGCAACAGAGAAAAACAGACTGATTTCCCTGATGAACATTGACACATAAATTCTCAATAAAATTCTAGCAAGTGGAATCCATCAACACATCAGAAAGATCATCCACCCAGACCAAGTAGGATTTATCCCTGGTATTCAGGGATGGTTCAACATTCACAAATCAATGTGATACACCACATTAACAAACTGCTGAACAAAAACCATATCATTATCTTAACAGATGCAGAGAAAGCATTTGATAAAATACAACACCCTTTCATGATGAAAACTCTAAGCAAATTGGGTTTAGAAGGAACATTCCTCAACAGAATCAATGCAATTTATGACAAACTCATGGCCAGAATCATATTGAATGGGGAAAAGTTGGAAGCATTCCCACCAAGATCTGGTACCAGACAGGAATGCCCACTCTCACCTCTGCTATTCAACATATTACTGGAAGTTTTAGCCACAGTCATTAGAAAAGAAAAAGAAACCAAAGGGATATAAATTGGGAAGGAAAAAGTCAAACTATCCCTATTTGTAGATGACATGATTCTTTATTTAAGGGATCCAAAGAACTCCACTAAAAAACTATTGGAACTCATAGAAGAGTTTGGTAAATTAGCAGGATATAAAATCAACACACAAAAATCAACTTTATATACAAAGACAAAGCCTTTATATACAAAGACAATGCCATGGCTGAGAAAGAACTTCTAAGATCAATCCCATTTACAATAGCTAAAAAAAAAAAAAACCCAAATACCTTGGAATAAAACTTAACCAAGGATGTCAAAGATCTCTATGATGAGAATTACAAAACTTTGAAGAAATAGAAGATACAAAAGTGAAACAAAGTATAAAGTACTGTTTGAGTACTAGTTATATCAATAATTCACATTGTACAACACATTAAGGACAGAGATCCTACATGGGGAGTAAGTGCACAGTGACTCCTGTTGTTGACTCAACAATTGACACTCTTGTTTATGGCATCAGTAATCACCCTAGGCTCTTGTCATGAGTTTCCCAGGCTATGCAAGCCTTTTGAGTTCGCTGACTCTGATCATATTTAGAAAAGGCCATAGTCAAAGTGGAAGTTCTCTCCTCCCTTCAGAGAAAGGTACCTCCTTCTTTGATGGCCCATTCTTTCCGCTGGGATCTCATTCGCAGAGATCTTTCATTTAGGTCTTTTTATTTTGCCACAGTGTCTTGGCTTTCCATGCCTGAAATACTCTCTTGGGTTTTTCAACCGGATCTGAATGCCTTAAGGGCTGATTCTGAGGCCAGAGTGCTGTTTAGGACATCTGCCATTCTATGTGTCTGCTGTGTATCCCACTTCCCATGTTGGATCATTCTCTCCTTTTTAATTCTTTTAGTTAGTATTAGCAGACACTAGTCTTGTTTATGTGATCCCTTTGATTCTTAATCCTTTCATTATGATCAATTGTGAACTGAAACTGATCACTTTGACTAGTGAGATTGCATTGGTACATGCCACCTTGATGGGATTGAAATGGAGTTTCTGTGTGGGTGCAAGCTGTTGAAATCTTTACTTAATATATACTAAATTGATCTGTAAAAAAAAAATCAAACAGGAGTCACTGTGCACTTACTCCCCATGTAGGATCTCTGTCCTTAATGTGTTGTATGATGTGAATTAATGCTATAACTATTAAACAGTATTTTAAACTTTGTGTTTCTGTGTGGGTGCAAACTGTTGAAATCTTTACTTTAATATATACTAAATTGATCTTCTCTATATAAAGATAATTGAAAATGAATCTTGATATGAATGGGATGGGAGAGGGAGCGGGAGTTGGGAGGGTTGCAGATGGGAGAGAAGTTATAGGGGGGAGCCACTGTAATCCAAAAGCTGTACTTTGGAAATTTATATTTATTAAATAAATATTTTTAAAAAGATACAAAAGTGAAAAAATCTTCCATGCTCATGTATTGGAAGAATCAATATCATCAAAATGTCCATTCTTCCAAAAGCAATTTACAGATTCAATGTGATACCAAAATACCAAAGAAATAATTCTCAGATCTGGAAAAATGCTGAAATTCACATGGAGGTACAAGAGAACTCGAATGGCTAAAGCAATTTTGTACAGAAAAAACAAAGCTGAAGGTATTACAATACCAGATTTCAGGACATACTACAGGACAGTTATAATCAAAACAGCTTGGTACTGGTACAAAAACAGATGGATAGACCAGTGGAACAAAATAGAAACAGCAGAGATCAATCCACACATCTACAACCAACTTATCTGTGATCAAGGAGATAAAACCAATTCGTGGAGCAAGGACAGTCTATTCAACAAATGGTGCTGGGAAAACTGGATTTCCACATGTGAAAGTATGAAACAATATCCCTACCTTACACAAAAATTCACTCAACACGGATTAAAGATCTAAATCTATGATCTGACACCATCAAATTATTAGAGAACATCAGAGAAACCCTGCAAGATATTGGCACAGGCAAAGACCTCTTAAAAAGCCCCAAGATACACAGGAAGCCAAAGCCAAAATTAACTGGGATTACATCAAATTGAAAAGTTTCTGTACTACAAAACAAACAGTCAGGAAAGTGAAGAGGCAACCGACAGAGTGGGAGAAATTGTTTGCAAACTATGCAACTGATAAAGGGTTAATAACCAGAATGTACAAAGAGATAAGAAACCCCACAACAGCAAAATAAACAACCCACTTAAGAGATGGATCATAGACTTAAGCAGACATTTTTCAAAAAAGGAAATCCAAATGGCCAACAGACGCATGAAAATATGTTCAGGATCACTAGTCATCAGGGAAATACAAATCAAAACCACAATGAGGTTTCACCTCACCCTGGTTAAAATGGCTTTCATGCAGAAGTCAACAAACATGAAGATGCTGGTAAGGATGTGAGGAAAAAGGCACACTAATCCAATGTTGGTGGGAATGCAAACTTGTAAAGCCACTAATGAAGACAGTTTGGAGACACCTCAGAAATCTGAATATAGCCCTACTATACAACCCAGCCATCCCACTCCTTGGAATTTACCCAAGGGAAATTAAATTGGCAAATTAGAGTTATCTGCAACTGCATGTTTATTGTAGCTCAACTGACAATAGCTAAGACATAGAATCAACCTAAATGCCTGTAAAGGGAAGACTGGTTAAAGAAATTTTGGGATATGTAATCTATGGAATACGACACAGCAGTTAAAAAAAAAAAGATATCCGGTCATTTGCAACAAAATGGAGGAATCTAGAAAACATCATCCTGAGTGAAATAAGCCAATCCCAAAGGGACAAATATCATATGTTCTCCCTGATCTGTGACAACTAACTCAGCACCCACAAGGAAACCTGTGGAAGTGAAACAGTGAAACTGACAGTAAGTGAAGCAATGACTTTACCAGCCCTTGTCCTGACTGTCAGGGAACAGGTTACTATTTTACTCTTTTTAGTATTTTCTTTTTCTATTTAATACCATTGGTTGAATTCTTTATTTAACACATAATTATTCTTAGGTATTTAAATCCAATTGAAAATTGATCCCTGTTAAAAATAAAGGTGGGATTAAAAGAGGGAAGAGATGTACAGTTTGGCACACATTCCCTTGGACTTACCCCTAAGGGTAAAGCTAAAATCTTGCCAATGGACTCCAAAGTTCCGTTAAGCTGGAAGATACCAATGCCATCTTACTAGTTTAAGTGATAAATTTAAGTGCATAACTGATCATAAAGATAGGATTAACTGTCAAAGGGACCACATAAATAAGACCAAGTGTCTGTTAATAATAGAATTAAAAGAGAGAATGATCCAACATGGGAAGCAGGCCACACAGCAGATTCATAGAATGACAAATGCCCTAAATAGCACTCCGGCCTCAGAATCAGCCCTTAAGGCATTTGGATCTGGCTAAAAAGCCTATGAGAACATTTCAGACATAGAAAGCCAAGACACTGTGGCAAAAAATGACCTACATGAAATATCTCTGAGTGAGATTCCAGTGCAAAGAAGGGGCCAAAGAAGGAGGTACCTTTCTCTGAAGGGAGGAGAGAACTTCCACTTTGCTTATGGCCCTGTCTAAATAATGTCAGAGTTTGTGGACTCAAGAGGCTTCCATAGCCTTGGCAGCTCATGACAAGAGCCTCGGACGATCACTGATGTCATAAATCAGAGTGTCAATAGTTAAATCAACAACAGGAGTCACTGTGCACTTGATCCCCATGTAGGACCACTGACCTTAATGAGTTGTACTATGAGAATTAGTGGTAAAACTAGTCTTCAAACAGTACTTTATACTTTGTGTGTCTGTGATCATGCAAACTGTTGAAATCTTACTATGGAGTTGATCTTCTGTATATAAAGATAATTAAATTGAATCTTAAGAATGTGTTGGGAGAGGGAATAGGAGGTGGGATGGTTTGGGGGTAGGAGGAGGGCAGGTATGGGGGGAAGAACTGCTATAATCCAAAAGCTGTACCTTTGAAATTTATATTTGTTAAATAAAAGCTTTCTATAAAAAAAAATCTAAAAACTGATAAATTCCTGAATACATATGAGTTACCAGGATTAAATTAGTAAGATACAGAAAATGTAAACAGACCCACAACAAGTCATAAGATTGAAGTAGTAAATAAAAAATTTTCAATCAAAGCAAAATGCAGGCTCTGATGGATTTACACCTAAAATCTAAAAAAATTTAATGAGGGACTAACTCCAATATTCTTCAAACTATGTCAACATATTTTAAAAAATAAAATTCTGCCACACTTTTTGAGGGCAGCATTACTCTGGTACCACAGCCAAACAAAAATTCAACACAAAGGGAAAACCAGTATCTTTGGTCAACATAAATAAAAAATTCTCAACAAAGCATTAACAACCCAATCAGCACTATATCAAGAAGATCATTTACTACTATCAAGTGGGATTTATTCTTGGGATACAAGGGTGGTTCAACATTCAAAAATCAATAAATAACATAAATCAGAATAACAGAGAGAAAACAAAAATCTTATGATCATCAATAGATGCAAAGAAAGTATTTGACAAGATTCAATATCCCTTCATGATGAAAACCCTCATTGTATTAGGTATAGAAGGAACAAAATTACTTCAAAATTATAAATGCTATGACATTCCAATAGCCAATACTGTAATCAATCGGGAAAAGCAGAAGGCTTTTCTCCTTAGACCTGGAACAAGACAAAGATGTCCACTTTTACTGTTCTGATTCAATTATATTATTGATCTTGCTGAAAATGTAAAAAAATTCTATTCAAAACAGCTAAACACTTTGAAATATTTACTGATAAACTTAACCAAAGAAGTGAAAGATTTCTACAATGAAAATTATAAAACATTGACGAAAGAAATCAAACACACTAAAAAGGAAAGACATTCTATGTTCATGGATTAATTAATATCGTTAAAGCATGCATACAGCTTAAAGCGAGCTATATATTTACTACAACTCCTATGAAAATACCAATGATGTTCTGTACCAAATTACAAAAAAAAATTTCAAAATTTGTTTGGAGCCACAAAAGATCCAGAATAAACAAAGTAATCTTGAGTAAAACAACAACAACAACAAAATCAAGCTGGAGATCTCACAACACTGGATTTCAAAGCAATTACAAAGGTATGGTAATGAAAACAGCATGGTATTGACATAAGAACCAACACATAGGTCGGAACAAAATAGAGATCCCAGAAATCGATACATGCACATACAGCTTACTGATTTTGACAAAGGTGCCAAAAACATACATTAAAGAAAGGATAGACTTTTCAATAAATAGTTCTGGTAATACTGGATATACATATATAGAATAATGAAATTAGACCCCTCACAACTGAAAATGAACTCAAGATATATTAAACACCTAAATATAAGACCTGAAACTATGAAATTCCTAGAAAATAAAACTTAGGGGAAACACTTCAAGACATCAGTGTATGCAATGAGCCTTTGGATAAGACCCTAAAATCACAGGTAACAAAAGCCAGACTAGAGAGATAGGACTATATCAAACTCAGAAGCTTCTGCAAAACCAAGGAAATAATCAATAAAGAGACATCTGACAAAATGGGAGAAAATATTTGCATGCTTCTTATCTAAGTATTAATATCCAGAGTATATCACAAACTCAAACTCAGTAACAAAAACTCTACTAATCCAGTTAAGAAAAGGGCAAAGGATCTGAATAGACAGTTCTCAAAAGAAATATAAATGGCCGAAAGATATGAAGAAAATGTTTCATTTCACGAGGCATTAGGGAAATGCAAATCTAAACCACAATGAGATATTGCCTCACTTCTTAGAATGGATATTATAAAAATGATAATACTTAACTAATGCTGGCAAGGATGCAGAGAAGGGAAACCCTAATACAATGTTATTGGGAATGCAAATGAGTACAGCCAATGTAAATAACATCATGGGGATTTCTTAAAATGTAGAAATAGAACTGGCATACAACCTAGTTATTGTGCTACTGGTTCTCTATCCAAAAGACATGAAATCATATCAAAGTGATACCTACTCCACCATGTTTACTACAGCACTTTTTTACAGTAGCCAAGATATTGAATAGACTAAAGTGCCTATCATGAGACAAATGGATGCATAAAATGTGGTATCTATACAGTGGAATACTACTCAGCTATAAAAAGAAATTAAATCTTGTCATTTGTAGCAAAATGGATGGAAGTAGAGGACATCATGTTAAGTGAAATAGTTTAAAACAGAAAGACAAATACCACATATCCTCCCTCTTATCTTTTATGTAGGAGCTGAAAAAAAATCAATCTGAACACAGAATATTGATTATTACAGACTAGGAAGGATGAGAGAGATAAAGGGAGTTTGGATTAAAAATAGGTAAATAGATTTAATTGTGACAAATATACTAATATGAGTTGTTAGAGGAAACTGGGTGTCATTTATTCTTTGTGACATATTATACTAATATAAGATGTTAATAATAAGGGAAGCTATGTGAGGGGTATACATGAATTCTTTGCACTACTTCACAATTTTTATTTTGTAAATTTAAAACTATTCTGAAACAAAAAGCTTATTTGAAAATAAAAGCAGTAAGAAAATCATCTCAATTATATAGGAATCCGAACAAGGTTAACTGCAGGTTCTTTTTTTTTTAATTAAACTTTTATTTAATGAATATAAATTTCCAAAGTACAGCTTATGGGTTACAATGGCTTCCCCCCTCCCATAACTTCCCTCCCACCCGCAACCCTCCCCTTTCCTGCTCCCTCTCCCCTTCCAATCACATCATGATTCATTTTCAATTCTCTTTATAAACAGAAGATCAGTTTAGTATATATTAGGTAAAGATTTCAACAGTTTGCCCCCATATAGCAACACAAAGTGAAAAAAATACTGTTGGAGTACTAGTTATAGCATTAAATAACAGTGTACAGCACATTAAAGACAGAGATCCTACATAATATTTTTTTAAAAATTAATTTTCTATGCCATTTCCAATTTAACACCAGTTTTTTTTTCATTTCCAATTATCTTTATATACAGAAGATCGATTCAGTATATAATTAGTAAAGATCTCATCAGTTTGTACCCACACAGAAACACAAAGTGCAAAAATACTGTTTCAGTACTAGTTATAGCATCACTGCACATTAGACAACACATTAAGGACAGATCCCACATGGGATGTAAGTACACAGTGACTCCTGTTGCTGACTTAACAATTTGACACTCCTGTTCATGGCGTCAGTAATCTCCCTAGGCTCTAGTCATGAGTTGCCATGGCTATGGAAGCCTTTGGAGTTCGCTGACTTTGATCTTATTCTGATAGGGTCATAGTCAAAGTGGAAGTTCTCTCCTCCCTTCAGAGAAAGGTACCTCCTTCTTTGATGGCCCTGTTCTTTCCACTGGGATCTCACTCACAGAGATCTTTCATTTAGGTCTTCTTCTTTTTTTCTTTTCCATGGTATCTTGGCTTTCCATGCCTACAATACTCTCATGGGCTCTTCAGCCAGATCCAAATGCCTTAAGGGCTGATTCTGAGGCCAGAGTGTTGTTTAGGACGTCTGCCATTCTATGAGTCTGCTGTGTATCCCACTTCCCATGTTGGATCTTTCTATCCCTTTTTGATTCTATCAGTTAGTATTAGCAGACACCATCTCACTAGTCCAAGTGATCAATTTCAGTTCACATTTGATGGCTCCGATAGGTCTAAGAATCAAAGGGATCACACAAACAAGACAAGTGTCTGCTAATACTAACTAATAGAAACTGCAGGTTCTTGTCAGAAACCTTACTGGCAGGAGGCAGTGGGGTTAAATATTCAGTACTAAAAGAAAAAAAAAAATGCCTGCCAGCCAAGAATACTACACACAGAAAGGTATCCCTCAGAAATGAACATAAAAGACTTTCAATGAGAAATCTGAAGGAATTTATCACCACCAAATTGGCCCAATGGGAGATGCATTTGGGAGTCCTATATTGGAAAGTAAAGGCTGATAATTACCATCTTAATGTACTCAAAGTATAAATGTCAAGGTTAGAGCAGATATGCTAAAAATAGAAAAAGAAAAATCTAATGGTTCATATATGATTTTATGTTTTTCTAGATTTGGTTTGCTACAAATTTAGTTAAGTAGTTTTTCATCTATAAATTAGGACTGCAGTTCTATAATTTTTTTCTTTTATTTGTTTTTTTTTTTTTTTTTTTGATAGGCAGAGTTAGTGAGAGAGAGAGAGAGAGAGACAGAGGGAAAGGTCTTCCTTTTCCGTTGGGTCACCCCCAAAATGGCCACTGCGGCCGGCTGGCCTGAAGCCAGGAGCTTCCTCCTGGTCTCCCATGTGGGTGCAGGGCCCAAGCACTTGGGCCATCCTCCACTGCTTTCCCAAGCCACAGCAAAGAGCTGGACTGGAAGAGGAACAACCGGGACAGAATCCAGTGCTCCAACCAGGACTAGAACCCAGTGTGCCAGTGCCACAGGCAGAGGATTAGCCTAGTGAGCCGCGGCGCCAGCCTATTTATTTGGTTTTGACATCAGTGTTACACTGGTTTTTCTAAAGGAGTTGAAAAGCATTTGATCTTTCAGCATTTTCTAAAAGAATATTATCGTGCTATTGTTTCTTCTTTGAGTGTTCAGTAGAATTCATAAGTGAAACTGCTCTGGCCTTAAGTTATACCTGAGGGAAGATTTTTAAAATGAATTTAATTTCTTGAATATAAGAAGCTATTCAGAAATTTCTTTCCATGTCAGTCTTGTGAATTTGTATTTTTGAATATGTGCATTGCATGCAAATTGACAAAATTGCTGGCATAAAATTGTTTGATATCCTTTGAAAAAGCAGAGCTGCTCTGTGATCTGGAAATCCCACTTCTGGATATATAGTTAATCAAGTCAGTCTGTAAGAGACATCTGTGCTATCCTTGTTTATTGCAGCACCATTCACAGTAGCCAAGATGTAGAATCTACCCATCCATCAGCAGACAAACTGATAAAGAAATTGTGGTTTACACCTTAAGGGAATATTATTCAGCCATAAAGTGGTTAAAACCCTGTCATTGTTGACAACTTGGATGAATCTAGAGGAGATTATGTTGGGGTAAATAAGCCAGGCACACAGACACAACTACTTCGTGATCTCATTCATGTGTGGAATCTAAAAAATCTGAAGTCACAGAAGTGGAGAGTAGAACTGCAATTATCAGAAGTTGGAGAGGAGGAGAAGGGTGGGGGAAGGTAGAGATATTAGTCCATGTGCATGAAGTTAGTTAGATTGGCAGAACACATTCCATTGTTCTATTGCAGTCTGGTGAATAGTTCATCCTAATTTGATAACATATACAAGCATCAAAACATTTCTTCCACAAATCTGTATATGTTGATAAAAATTAAAGATAAAAAAGTTTTTTTAAAAAGGTATAAAGGCTATAGTAACCAAATCAGCATGGTACCGGCACAAAAACAGACACATGAACCAATGAAATGGAATAGAGATTCCAGAAATAAACCCACACATCTATAGCAAATTGATTCAACAAAAGCTCCCAAAAATATAGTGGAGAAAGAACAGTCTCTTCAATACATGATGTTTGGAATACTGGATATATGTATATAGAAGACTGAAGCTTGACCCACTACCTCTCACCCTGTACAAAGGTCAAATCAAAATGAGTCAAAGACCTAAATTTAAGACTTGAAATTATGAAACTACCAGAGGAAAACTTAACACAAACACTTCAAAGCAAACAATTCAGGACATCGGTATAGACTGATTTTTTGAATAAGACCCCCAAAACATTAACAAAATCAAAAGTCAACAATTGGGAAGGGATTGTATCCAACTAGGAGCTTCTGCACAGCAAAGGAAACAATCATATCAGGATAACACAACCTACAAAATGGCAGAAAATATTTCTAAACTATTTATCTGACAAAGGATTAATGTCCAGGATACATAAGGAATGCCACCCTCCCACACACATACACACAAATAATCACATTTAAAAATGGTTAAAGGAAATGAAAAGATATTTCTCAAAAGAAATCCAAATGGCCAATATGTTTATTAAAATGCTTGACATCATTAGCCATCATGGAAATGCAAATTAAAACTAATGGTCTATCATTTCACCCATTATAATGGCTATTATCAAAAAGATAAAACATAGGGGCCTGCGTTGTGGCACAGCAGGTTAAGCCACTGCCTATGACACCAGCAGCCCATATGGGTGCTTGTTTGAGTCCCTGCTGCTCTACATCCAATCCAGCTCCCTGCTAATGCACCTGGAAAAGCAGCTGAAGATGGCCCAAGTGCTTGGACCTCTACACCCACGTGGGAGACCTGGATGAAACTCCTGGCCCTAGGCTCCAGCTAGGCCCAGCTCAGGCTGTTGCAGATGTTTGGGAAGTGAACCAGCAGATGGAAGATCTCTCTCTTTCTCTCCCTTTCTGTCCTTCTCTCTATTTAACTCTGCCTTTCAAATTAAATGAATAAATCTGTTGAAAAGGAAGACAAAACAAATGCTGGAGAAGACATGGAAAAGAGGAGCTCATACATTGTTGGTACAATGTAAATCAGTACAGTCTTTATGGAGAATACTAAAAATAGATCTATCATAAGATCCAATTATCCCACTTCTGGGTATATATACAAATGAACTTAAATCAGCATATCAAAGAGAAACCTGCACTTCCATGTTCTTTGCTGTACTGTTCACAATAACTAAGATATAGAATCTGCATAGATGTCCATCAATGGACAAATGAATTTAAAAAACTTATGAGCAGAATATTATGTGGCCATAAAAATATTATAATTCTCAGCAAAGAGGATGGAACTGGAAGATAGCATGTTCAGTAAAATAAGTCAGACACAGAAAGGTAAATACTGCATCTCTTTCTCCTATATAAGTGCTAATAAAAAAAAGCCAATCTGAATGCAGAGTACTGATTACTAAGTTCAGGGAAGGGGCAGAGGACAGAAGGAGTTTAGATAATGGGTCCCAAAGCAGAGTTAAGCAGATGGAAAATGTCCTAGAGTTCTTTAGATAGTGGAATGGAGATAGCTCCTGAAAACCTATTATATACTTTATGAACAAACAGAAACCTGAAGGTTCCAAGCATACATTTAATGGTATGAATTTGGAAATGTTAATCATCTCAATTTGCTCAATAAATCATATATGCAGATATCAAAATATCACACTGTACCCCATAAACATGCAAATCAAAATAATTTGGAAAATAAAAAAAACTTTTCCAAAAGCCCACATCTTTCCTATCCTAGAACATTATCCATCAAAAACATATTTTAATTTTTCCTGCATTGAGTCATTTTTTCTAGTTTTAATAATCATGGGTTGTATTTTAAATCTCACAGTGGATCTGAGATTCCAATGAAAACGTAGAAATCCAGACATTTTGAACTATTTCATATCAGTACTTCATAGCGGGGTACCATTTTACAGCCTTTAGAACATTGTTTCCTCAAAGGACTTTTTTCATGCCTATTAACAGAACCAAATCCATCTAAATCCATCTCGCTTCTCTAAATCACATGAACACAAGATGTTTCCCCAGCAGAATTCATTCATTCTCAAACTGTAAATGGTGAGGCCAGCACTATGCTTGGTCCTAAATAAATGGCAATGGAAATAGCTGACACAAAAGTTCAATTCAACCATTCATCTGGTTTCAGATATACCCCAGGCACCAATGCATGGAAAGTTCTCTTTTTCTTTATAATACTTGATATAGTTTCTGTATTTTCTCCCTTGTTCTGAGTATGTGTGTGTGTCTTCTATGACATTCTGTGAGTAATCTACCTTGCCATATATGCTTAACCTTAACAGAATGTCTTCCACATAGACATTAACAAATATTTAACAAATATTTCATTATTGTTTTCCAACTGATCAAGACACATTCCATATTTTTCCAATGAAACCAGTTAACAGGTAGTTTCTCTAGAATATCTAGTAGCCTACTCCAACTCATAATCAGAATTCCTTGAGTTAGAATCATATTTGTCCTATCTTTATTAGACTTTCCTCCAACAGAAATAATCAGAACGAATAAAGATCAAGGTTTAGCATTAACTTACTTGAAAATGCCTCAGACATCTCATAAATATCTAACATTTATCAAGATTTTGATGACTCCACGACTGTATGCCAACTGATAAAGATTCCTGAAACTATGACAAGTCCATCCACAAACTTTCATCCTATGTTTGCTTTGTCTACTTATTCTTAACAATTAAGCTTTAGTTGCTCATTAGCGAAGTTAGCCACCAAAGGAGATCAGGAAATGCCACCTCAAAATATATTGCTTTATGGGACCAGTGCTGCAGTGTAGTAGGGATGCCAGTGGCGCCGGCATCCCATATGGGTGCCAGTTCAAGTCCTGGCTGTCCCACTTCCAATCCAGCTCCCTGCTGATGGCCTGGGAAAGCAGTGAAAGATGGCCCGAGTGCTTGGGCCCCTGCCCCGAGATGGGATATCTGGAAGAAGCGCCTGGCTTCAGATCAGCCCAGCTCCAGCTATTGTGGCCATTTGGGGAGTCATCCAGTGGATGGAAGACCTTTCTGTCTCTACTTCTCAAATAATAAAATCTTTAAAAGAACATGTTGCTTTAGTATATCTATCACTTTAAATTGAAGTCAATTGAAAAACACCAAAATGCAACATTCCCATAAAAGAAAAAGAAGAAGAAGAAAAAAAAAAACTCCAAAAGTACTCAGCTGTCACTAACCGTCTGAAGATGAACTGCTACCAAAGGTGGGAAGATGTCAAATACACCCAGGCAGACATCGCTGCAAACCTTCTTCTGTTTTCCTAAAGGCCCATTCGCCTTACTTAAAACACCTTTGGCCCTGACCATTTTACTCATTTCAGCAAAGGGTCAAAGAATGCTGATTATGTCCTCATTGACTGTTAGCTGGGTTGCTCATTGTGACCAGATTTCAGGCCTAAAAGCTGTCACCTGGAAACCCAAACACATGGCTTAAATAGGACTCCTACTTAAAGCAAAATAGTCAAAGGTGAGGTTTGTTACACAGACCCAGACTTTGCCATCCTCACGGGAAAACTTACAGCGATTTGATCCTTTCTCTCCTCCAGGTGCAGAGAGATAACACCCTCACAAATGGAGACTTTCTCCACACACCTGTTTCCTTCACTCAAGACAGGTCTCAAAAGAACTAAAAATAGGCAGCTGCCCAGTGCAGCCTAAGTTCTTTGTCACCAAGTTCAAGCCAGAGCCCATCAGCAAATAGGACAGAGCAGCATCCATGCCTAAGATACTTCACGTTCCTGTTCTAAGCTTAAGATTTTAGCCCAAGGGCAGGAGTTTGGTGCTGAGTTTAAAATGCCACTTGAGACACCTGTGTCCCATATCTGAATGCCTGGGTTCGAGTGCAGCTTGGCTTCTGATCCAGCTTCCTGCTAATGCCCTCCCTTGGAGGCAGAGGCCTTGAATACTTGGGTCTCTGCCACCCACATGGAAGAACCAGACTGAGTCCTTGGCTCCCAGCTTCGGCCTGGCCCAAGCATCGGAATGACAGGCATTTGAGGAATGAATTAGCAAATAAAAAATTGTCTTTATCTACCTTTTAAATAAAATGAAAAATAATTTTTTCTAAAAATTTTATCCAAGGCATAAAGATGGTTCAAGAAGCAGACCTCAGTGATCCAAGCGCTCAATTTCTGTAAACAATTGGTTCTCTCTACTCCTCTAGTCTTTTAAAAACCCCAATGTGCTAATTAAGAGATGAATTCCCCCACTGTTTCTGTGGCTTCTTTGATCCTACCTGTTCTAATCTACCCTACACACAGTTTTGTTCAAAACTCCCTTGCCGTGTCCCCAAAGTTATTTCTGGGAAGACTCACCTGACTCCTGATATAAGTACAGGTTCCAGGCATTCTTATACATGAAGTTGGCTGGAGTTCCAGAGGCATGCCAGACCCCGGGCCCCTCCTGTTTCTGTCTACCCATGTGGCCTCCGCAAATCCCACGGGTCTTATGGCCCTCCAACAGCACAGTGTGGCCCCAGGTACCACCCTGTGGCTACTCTCACAGCGTATACCCGCCCTGGACGGAATTCTACCAGGCGGAGTTCCAGATCCCCTGGATACGGATGAGCTCATAATGCCCTGGCCTTTAGCAACCTTACCTATTTCCTGGACCCAGGTCAGGGTTTTTCTTGTGTGGTGGAGCCAGACACCTGAGGTCTCTACAGATGCAGCGTTGTTCCTACTGAAGCTGACTCAATCTCGCACCCAGGACTTCCACACAGCACACAGCCCTGTTTGAGCCTCAATTTCCAAACTCAGTTCAGGCCAGTAATTTGTTCAAAGAGAGCTCAAAACACAAATCTGACTCTACCCATTCTGCAGATGCAACAAGAAAACAGCACAGTGAGCTCAGGTGTCCCTGTGCCGGGTTACCTGTGCTCCCAGGGCAGCTGGAGCCCTGCTTCGGATCCTGTCAAATGCTGATGCGAAGAAAATTCCTTAGGCCAATAAACTTAGTAGAGTTTTACTTGAGTAAAAATGATTCTGGAATTCGGCACTTCCCAGAACGAGAGCGGACTTGGAGAGCTTCCTGCAACGCTGTGACCAGATGGAAGATACAAGACAACAGAAGAAAGGCACGGGAAACTGAATGGGCTACACCTGTCCGCCAGCCAATGGATGAGAACTTAGCTGGTTAATTGTTTACCGCCCGGTCAGTTAACCGGCTACACGTTCTCCTGCAATCAGCCAACGCTGAGTTACTGCAATTGGACCCTGTATTGGTGTGGTCTGTTGGCTCACTGTGGGTACTCAGTCTAAATCCATGGCTTCTCCACAAAATATTATTTCACAGTCCTGCTACTTATATGCAGGCGAGCACTTGCAAAAGGGAAAACATGCCGCAACACCCCGAAGGACCAGAACACTGTGTTCAGAGGCGAGGAAAGGGTCTGTTGCTGTATGATCCCCAGCCTTGGCCCACACAGCCCTACGAAAAGAGCACTGATAACGTACAGCTGAAACCCGCAGGCCGCATGCATCCTGTGCCTCACCGAGCACTGCCCGGAGACGGCGGGCAGCGGCTGGGAGGTGAAGCAGGAAGGTGCTGCAAGGCTGGCAGCAAGCAGAGCTTGTGGCAGCCACGAAGTCATCCTCAGTCAGGCTGTCATTGCCCCGCCCTTTAGCTCTAACCTGTCCCCTTTGGAATACATGTGTTGTGCTAGCCAGGGCCATACTGAAGCGACTTTCCTCTGGGGGGGGGCTATATCCACTCGTGCTGGGACTGGGGCCGGTGGCTACAGATGCCCTCTGTAATGCACCCCCTACTGCCCCATTTCAGTGGGAATCTTAGGACCGTGATGGTGGCTCCCTCCGTGCACTCCAGAGAAAGGAAAGAGCAGCTCCTAAAGCCAGGGCTCTGTCATTTCCTTTTGAAAACACAAACTCTCAGAAGACACCACCTCTTCTTCAGGACCTGACCAATCTCACACCAATAACCTCTTTACTCTTTACCTCTGCAAAAACAAAGTCTCCATTAAAGCAATTGGCGTTTAGGTGGAGGAGCCAAGCTGGCTGAGTGGAGGTGCCCTCCGTGTGTCCTCTTTTCCACAGAGAAACAATAACACATACATCGCTTCGTACATTGCTGCATGCCCAGGGGAGAAACCTGGAACTCAGAGAGGCCTACACAGGAAGCCCATGGGGCACAAAATAAAAGTGGAGGCAGCAACAAAGAGAAAGGAGCCAAGTGTGACAGCAGCCCGGCAGGGCTGAAGTTGTCGGCAGCCCTAGCTATGGGGTGGTGGTGGCGGTGGGGGGCACTCACGGTCATCCCAGGTTTGGTTTGCAGCAAAGCGAGCTCCCTGGATGTACCTGACAGATTTACATCAGAGAAGGAACTCCTGTTGTCTCCCCCACAACTCCGGAGCAAAGGCTGTGGCAGCTATGACGCCATTTTGAGAAAGGAGTCATTGTTGGGATCCATCTAGAAGTCCCTGGTTACCCCCATCCTCGGGACCTCACACACACTCCGTCAAGCTGGGAAGGGATTGTAGCCTCACAAACCCAGCTGAAACTAGCAGCTGCAGTGCCTGTAGTAGTCTAATATAGGAGTCCCAGCACTGGGCTGGGTAGACATGGCTGTCCCTCTACACTCTCCCTCCCTCCCCCTAGGGCATAACAGGCTATGGGAGCCACCAGAGACAGACCCACCCCTGCCCCCCCTCAGCTCTCCTCCCCAGCCAGCCCTGCCCTAGAGACCATGACCACCTGGGCTGGCGGCTTCCCTTGCTGAGCAGGCGGTGGCTTTCCCCCCAAGATTGATTTATTTATTTGAAAGTCAGAGTTACAGAGAGACACACAGAGAGAGCCATCTTTCATCTGCTGGTTCACTCCCAAAATGGCCACAACAGCCAGGGTTGAGCCAGGAGCTTCATTCGGATCTCCCAGGTGGGTGCAGGGACCCAAGCACTTGAGCCATATATTCTGCTGTTTTTTTTTTTCCCAAGCCATTAGCAGAGAGTTGGGTTACAAGTGAAGCAGCAGAGACTTGAACTCGTGCCCATATGGGAGGTCAGCCCTGCAGATGCCGGCTTTACTGGCTGCACTACAGCTCCAGCCTAAGGCTATAGCTTTTGTGGGTGCCCTGGACTCCAGCCCTGCCAAAGCCAGAGCCAGCCCTGGCTTTGGTGGGCATGTTTCATTGTGCACACCCATTAGGGCTGCTGGGTTTTTTCTCCTCCAGTGAAACAGAATTGGTGAACGTGCTTGACCACAACTTCATCTCAACTTCAACACACCATGTCTGATCCCACACACCTGCTTGGTGCCTCAGCAGGTGGTGGCTCAGCAGGTGCCTCATATTTGTTGATGAGAGTCCCTGAGTCTGGTCACAGCTCAGCCTGAACACACCCTGGCTTTGGTGTGCTTGTGCGTACCTGCTTGGGCTGCAGGCTGCCTGTACTTCAGCATGTTTGCTCACACAGACCTGTTTGGTCTTCTGGCTGGTGTCTCAGTTTTGGGGAGCACCCCAGCTCCCTGCACTTCCCTAGCCCAAACTCACCTTGGTTTTGTCTGGTTTGTTTGGTGATGCACACCTAAGTGCTTGGGCTGTGCAACGTCTTTCTTCACCAGACCCCAGCATTGGTGAGTGCGGCTGATTCCAGATCCGACAGAACTGAAATCCATCTGAGCTTTCACGGGGGCAGTTGGTAGTGCACACCCACCTGGCACAGCGCAAATCCCCTCTCCCTCAGGCCCATACTTCGGTAAGTATCCCAGAGTCCACCCCCACTAGAACCCAAGCCTGCTCTGATTTTGGCATTTGTGGTTGACTGCCTACATCAGCCCAGGCTGCTTGCTCCCCTTCTGTAGTGTGCTTTGGCTGTAGTGAGTGACCTGGGCTCTAGCTCCACTACAGAAAGTTTGCCACAGCTTTGGTGGGTATAGGGAGTTGCTCACAGAAGCCCAGGATACAAGGTCCCCTTCTCCCACTCACATTAACCTTATTGAGCATCCCAGACTCCACTCTCGCCACAGGCCAAGTCTGATCCAGGTTTGATGGGCACAGGAGGCAGAGTACACATGCCCAGGACGTGGGCCTGGTTGTCATGACCACAATCACCACTACTGCTAAGACTTGCATACCCCTGCTGGGAGTGAGGGGAGCCCACCTGCATGCCCTTGTTGATATTGGGTAACAGTGGTAGAGGGTAGTAGGGAGTGTGTAATTCAGCATCCCACTTAAAAGCCGAAGTAGCCCACCAAACTAGCAACCAAAGACACATCTTCAGGGAAAAAAATAAAACCTTCAATCCACATAGAGACAGTTGATCTATTATATGCACAAACACAACATTGAGATACAAGAAATATGAAAAAGCAAGCCAATATGATACCCCAATAGGAACTCAATGACACTTTAATATCAGACTCCATAGGAAGGGAGATTGATGTATTACCTGGTTAAGAAGGACTGGCATTGTGGTATCACAGGGTAAGTTGCTGCCTGCAATGCCAGCATCCCATATGAGCATTTGTTTTAGTACTGGCTGTTCCACTTCTGATCTTGCTCCCAACTACTATGCCTAGGAAAGCAGCAGAAGATAGCCCAGTTCTTTAGTTGCTTGGGTTAGTGTGGAAAACCCAGATGGAGTTCCAGGCTCCTGGCTTTGGCCTGGCCCAGCCTTGGCCATTGGGGCCATTTGGCAAGTGAACCAGCAGATGGAAGACAGCTCGCTCTCTCTCTCTCTCTCTCTTTCCGCCCATCTCCTTCTCTCTCTGAACTCTGCCTTTCAAATAAATTAAATCATTTGAAAAACAAAATATGTAAAAGTATAAAACTCACTAGGAAAAAATGCAAAGGATAGTCAGAATAAACAGAAGAAATATTAAAGAAAAAATAATAGGAATAAGCCATTGCTTATTATTAATAACTGTTAGTGTAAATGGGCTAAATTCCTTAATTAAAAATATAGACTGGCTGAATGGATTTTAAAAATCCAAGATCCAACAATATGTTGTCTACCAAAAACTCACATTACTAATAATGACACATATAGATTGAAGGTGGAAAGATGGAAAAAAGATATTCCATGTAAAACAAAAATGAGCAGGAGTAGCTATACTGATATCAGACAAAATAGACTATAAGACAATAGCTATCAAAAGAAACAAAGATGGTCACTATACAATTGTTAAAGAGTCAATTCAACAATAAAAAATGGCAAATATAATTAAATGTATACACACCATATCAAGCTGGAGCACCCAGTTTTATAAAGCAAGTAACATTAGAATGAAAGCGAGGGATAAATTCCAATATGATAATAGTGGAGGACTTTAACCCCCACTTTCATCAATGGGCAGATAATCTAGACCCAAAAAATCAACAAAGAAACACCAGAGATAAACTACATTATAGAGCACTGGACCTAACGGACATTTATAGAACATTCCATCCGACAGGTGCAGATACCACATTCTTTTCTCAGCACATGAGACATTATCAAGGATATACCATACATCAATCCACAAAACAAGTCTTAATAAATTTAAAAAAAAATTGGAATCATCCATGAACCAGTTTATATTATAAAAGAATAAAATTAGAAATCAACAACAAAAGCTCTAGAAATTGCACAAACACATAGAGATTGAGACACATGTTCTTGTTTGAAGAATGAGTTACTAATGAGAACAAAAAGGACATTAAAAATTTCGTGAAACTAATTCAAATGGAAAAATAACATACCAAGGCTTATGGGATACAGTAAAGCAGTATTAGAGTACATAAAGCAGAAGTTCCAATCTAAAAACAGATAATATTAATTAAACAACTAAGGAATGCATGTAAAGGACTTAGAAAACAGAACAAACCAAATCCAAAGTCAGTAAAAGAAAAGAAATAATAAAAATTAATACAGAACTAAATAAATAGAAATAAAGAAGGAAATACAAAGATTACTAAAATAAAGTGTTTTTTAAAAAGATAAATAAAAATGATAAACCTTTAGCTAGACTAAGAAAAAGAGAGAGAAGGCTCAATAATACAATAAATGAGAAAGGAGATATTCTGCTGAATCCACAGAAATAAAAAGGATCATTAGGGATTATTATAAACAACTATATGCCAAAAATTGGAAAAACCTAGAAGATGTGAAAAACTTCTGGATACATATAGCCTTCCAAAATTGAACCATGAAGACATAGAAGACCTGAACAGACTAGTAATGAGTAATGAGATTGAATCAGTAATAAAAAGTCTCCAAACAAAAAATAGCCCAGGACCAGATGGCTTCACTGTTGAATTCTACCAAACTTTCAAGAAAGAACTAACATCAATCCTTCTCAAAATATTCTGAAAAACTGATAGAGAGGGGACCCTTATAAACTTATGCCTTGAGATCAACTTTACCCTTATTCCTCAACCGTTCCAACAACAAAAACTGCAGATCTACATCCTTGATGGAAATAGAGATAAAAATTCTCATCATTTGCCTTGACCAAGTGGGATTCATCCCAAGGTTGTAGGGATGGTTCAACATTCACAAATCAGTAAATGTGATAATGTGATATGTCACATAAATAGATTGAGGCATAAAAATCACGATTTTTATGATGCAGAAAAAGCATTTGTGAAAACACTCACTGATCATAAAAACTTTAAACGAATGATGTGTGGGTAATACATACTTCAACATAATGAGGACTATGTATGACAAATCACAGCCATCATCATATGGAATGGGGATAAGTTGAAAGAATTTCTTCTAAGATCTGGAACCAGACAAGGATGTTCACTCTCACCACTCTTATTCAATATAGCACTAAAAGATTTGGGTAGAGTATTACACAAGAGAAAAAAGTAAAAGTCAAACAAATACAAAAGGAAGATCTGTTTGCAGATGGCATGATTCTATATAGAGAGAAACCAAAAGACTATTAGAACTGATAAATTAACTCATTTAAAATGCAGTATAGAAAATCAACTCAGAAAACAGTAGCATTGGTGTATATAACTAAGGAACTCACTGAGCAAGAAATTATAAGAACAATCCCATTCCCAAATAAAAAAAATACCATAGATTAAATATCATCAAGCATATGAAATAACATCATAATGAAAATTTAAAAATGCTTTTGAAAGAAATTGAAGAGGGTATAAAATTTTGGAAAGACTGCCCATGGTCATAGACTGAAAGAATTAATATTGTTAAAATATCCATATCACCAAAAATGTATTAAAATTTAATGAAATCACAATCAACATAACAATGACACTCTTCCCAGAACTAGGAAAAAATGCTAAAATTAATATGGGGACACAAAAGATCATGAATATCCAAAGCAATCTTGAACAATAAGAACACAACTGTAGGCATCAAAATAGCGAATTTCAAGACAATCCATGGAGCTAATGGGACCAAAGATAGCATAGCACTATCATAAAATAGACACACAGACCCTCAGAACAGAGTAGAAACCCTAGAAATAAGTCCATACATCCACAGCCAACTTATCCTTGACAAACAGCTAAGAACATACTTTGGACAAGAAGCACATGCTGGCAAAACTATCTAGCTGCAGATAAAAATTTAAAACAATATTACTACCTCTCCCCCATATAGAAATCAACCCCAAATGGATCAGAGATCTAAATTTAAGACTTGAAACAATAAAACTTTTGAAAAAAAAAACACACACAGGAAACACTTCAAGAGACTGGTACAAGCAATGACTTTTGGATAAAACTCCCAAAGTATTGACAACAAAAGAAAAACTAGACAAATTGAGATTGCATCAAGCTAAGAAGCCTCTCTGCAGCAAAGGAAAAAAAAAATTGAGAAAGTCAAAAGACAACCAGCAGAGTAGGAGGAAACATTCTCAAAGGACTCATCTGACAAAGAATTAACATCCAGAATTTATAAAGAACTCAGAAAACAAAATAAAAAATGACAACCAATCCCAGGATCTGAATAGATATTTCTCAGAAAAAGAAATACGAATGGCCAACAAATATATGAAAAAATGCTCACTACCACTATTCATCAGGGAAATGCAAATAAAAACCATGATGAGGCATCATCTCAATCCAGCTAGAATGGATACTAACAAAAGGACAAAACAAATTCTGGCAAAGATGTGGAGAAGAGGGACCCTTTGTACACTACCGGTGAGTGTGGAACTAGCACAATCATTGTGGATAACAGTATGGAAGCACCTCAAAAAAACTAAAAATGCATACATCACATACAATCCAGTTGTCCTCCTTCTGGGTATTTATCCCAAGAAGAGAAAATCAGCATATGTAAAAGATACCTGCACTCCGTATTCATGGGAGCACAATTCACAACAGCCAAGACATGGAATCATCCTAGGTGTCCATCAGTAGATGACTGGATAAAGAAAAGGTGTCATGTATATACCATGGAATTGTGTTCTGGAGATACGGAGTTTATGGCACATATACACAGTTTATGCTCTGCCATAAAAAATAATGAAATCCTGACGTTTACAGCAAAATGAATGGAACTGGACGTAATTATGTTAAGTGAGGTAAACCAGACACAGTAAGACAAATACTTCATATTCTATCCCATATAAAGTTAAAAATAGCAATTATATATAAAGACAATGATCTATATCTGTATCTATACGTATGTTTCAGATTTAATGTAGTGATTATCAGAAGCTGGGAAAGGTTGGGGGAGAGAAGGATTCTAAAAAACAGGGTGAGTGTATTAAATTCTGGTGTTTTATAGCACAGGGGTATGACTATGGCTCATAATAGTGTATTACATTCTGTATAATAACTGGAAAAGAGGAGCTGGTAGATTCCAAACACAAAGAGAAGATAAGGAAATGGAAAAGCTCTTTGCCTGGCACACTGTATTTAAGCTATAGTATATGCATTGAAAATTTGCATTGTACCCTGTAAAAATGTGGAGGCATCACATGTTAATTTAAAATTTTAAAATAAAAATTTAAAAGTAGAAGATAAATTTGAAAAAGAGAACAATGAACTCATTTTTCTCCTCATTGCCCAAACATGATCACAGAAGGCTAATTAAAAATAAAGACAAAGAAGAAAGTAATTGAGTAATTGCAATCCTACCATCCACTCTGCCATTCTTTAGTTGATAGATATATTTTCCTTTGCTACAAATTTAAAGAGTGGACAAGCTGTTCAGTAACATTATTTTGCTTTAATATTACAACACAGATATGTAAGTATTTCAGTGTTTATAAAAGAATTCTTTGATGTTATTTATAATGCCTTAAAGGCATTTTAGTATTTGTATGTGTCATATTGATTTCTTTTAAGTATGTTAGAGAACCTCACGTGCAGACAATGGAAGTCATCTTGCTCTTTGGTTCTTGGCACATCAACCTTGGCCTATGCTAAGATTCACTTCAGTCACTGGATCACCCCACTGGATCACCCACCCTTCCATCCCATGTGCTCCTCCACCCTCTCCCAACATAAGCAAATATGTTAGTGGTTCATCTTTTGGCTTGTGTTACCATAAAAGATGTATATAATTGTTTTTTTATATATGCCTTCTAAATCATGTAGATGATAATGTCAATACATCATTTTGTTTTCCCCTCCATTGAGCTGTAGTGTTGTTAAATTAAATTTGGCCTCAAGCTGCCATGGTCTGTAAATGAACTGCCACCTAACTTGCATGTGAACAATTGCACCCTAAGAGTACCTTTGTATTGCAGACAGCTGAGTTTCAGCCAGTCCCAGCAGGCAAGTTTCAGACAAGGACAGGCTACCAGCTGATCAGACCATGTCCCTACAAGGCAAATGCTTCATTATATCATGCCCAAATAAGTTAAATGTCTAGCTGTAACCATTCAAGCTGTGTCTGTATGCCACTTTCCTTTTCTGTCTATAAATACCACCTGCCAGGGAAGGCATTTCACCTAGCCTTTAAGGTGCCAGTTAAGATGCCCACACCCCATAGTAGAACGCCTGGGTTTGATACTGAGATCTTGCTCTTGACTCCAGTTTCTTGCTAATCCAGGTCTTGGGAGCAGCTCTCATCACTCAGATGGCTGGGCCCCTGCCACACACATGGGAGGCCTGGACTGAATTCCCCACTTGCAGCTTCAGCCTTTCCTAGCCCTGGATATTGTGGATATTTTGAGGAAGAAAGAGCAAATGGATTGGGGCCGGTGTATGGCACAGCAGGTTAAAGCCCTGGCCTGCAGTGCCAACATCCCATATGGGACCGGTCCTAGTCCCGGCTGCTCCTCTTCTGATCCAGCTCTCTGCCATGGCCTGGGAAAGCAGTAGAAGATGGTCCAAGTCCTTGGGCCCCTGCACCTCCGTGGGAGACCCAGAGGAAGCTCTTGGCTCCTGACTTTGGGTCAGCTCAGCTCTGGCTGTTGTGGCCATTTGGGGAGTGAATCAGCGGTTGGAAGACCTCTCTCTCTCTGTCTCTACCTCTCTCTGTGATTCTGTCTTTCAAGTAGATGAAAGTTAATCTTAAAAACAAACAAACAAACAAAAAAAAACAAAGAGCTAATGTGGGTCTTCTCTGTAAATAAATACATTATGTCTATATCATCTATACCTATATATTTTACATATTGCCTGCCATGTTACTTGGGCTCTTGGAACTGCTACTGGTTCAGGGAGCTCCCCAATTCATGAATCATTCTTTATTCAAACTCTGCTAAATTAATTTATCTAAACTTTTTCTTTTAACAATGTTTAAAATTCAACAACATGGTTATGGCTGTATACAATCTTTGCTTCTAATCACTGTATAATGTCTTGTTTTGTGTCTTCCCCACCCACTCTTATTGAAAAATACACAAACCACTGTACACTTCTCCTCTACAAATAATGCTGCAATGAATATCTTTGTGGATATATGAAACTTCCATGGGATATATCCCCAGGGCAGACTTTGTGAGTCAAGTATTTGACTAATTATTGCCAGATGGTCCCATGTGGGCTGCAGCAGTCTATACCTCTATAAACAAGGCACTCAATTTCTATAACCCAACGTGCCATCCACTCCATTATTCAGTGTTCTCTAACAGATATAGAAGTTTATTTCATTTTAACCGATATTTCCTGCTAAGAGAATTGACATGTTTATAGTTGTTCTACCTAAGAGCATGTAATATATCCCTCTTTATTTAATCATTTATCTATTATTGCGTATTTAGGTTGTTTCTAAGAAGAGAGAAAGAAAAAAGGGGAGACCCAAGCTATTTAGAAAGCCCATAAACCAACACAAAATGAGGAAGAGGCAAAGGACAAGTGCTGTGGGGGCCACTTGCCCTCTGCTTACCTTTACAGGATCTGGGAACTCAAGTGCTCAGAGAAAACTAACTAAAGATGGGGAGGATGGAGCAGGCCATTCAATGAACTTCATGAGCAGTAAGAGCCTTTAAAGCAATAAGAGCCTTTAAACATGATCTGTAGATTAATTCTTTCCTTTTTCAACTCCTGCATTATTCAATAAATTATTTCAAATTGTAAATAGTTACAATGGGGTAGGAGTGTGTGTGGGGGTAGGTGGGAGAGAGTGGTTGTTTTGGAGCAGAGTTCTGAAGCCTGGCAGTCATGGCAGAGAAAACTAATGAGCTGCTGCCCAAGATCTTTCGCCCTTGGACGGGAGGGCTCCTTAGTGATTTTTTCCTATTTTGTTAGGTCATTTCCTTTTCTAGGGCATGGAGCAGCTTTCCTGCTCATTTGACTCATGGGGCCCAACATGTTTCTGCTACTGGTTAATAAAAATCAGTCTAGGGAGAGATTGTACATGAAATCATTTTTCTAAGAGTCCAGAGCCTATCCCAGTTCAACAAACATCATTATCTAGGGACGAAGAGCAAGATTCTGTTCTGTAAAGAATTTCCCAGGTTATTCTGGTGTTAAATCAGATTTGGGAGCCACTCTGGCTCATTCTTTCCTCTCTAGCTAGACATTCAAATTCTCAATTTTTCAAGCAACCAATTTTGTTCCAACATGCAGGATTCCCCAGTTATGACCTGCTTAGAACTAACCACATCCTCTCTTGTGGTAATTTGAGTTCAGTTTCTCTTCAGCACTCGGGGCAGCTAGAAAACGATGTCAGTCATCCCCATTCCCCATTGCAACCTACACTAATTAGAAAGAATCAGAAAACCATTCATTTTCTACTTTCATAAACTTCAGCATTTCAAATGACACTTTCTGGCCACTTGGACAAGTGGGACTGGCCTAAGACTTTCCTGTCTGGAAATTTTGTAGACAGTGCCTGTGCTGCTAGCTGTATCGTGTTCACTTAACAGCAGTGGCTGCTGGCGCAGAGAAAGGTAGAATTGTCTCCCAAGTTGTAAGATTTGCAGTTCATGCAGCAGGGTGTCCTCTGTGAGGCAGGCCAGTCGGCTTTTATGGACTTCAATGCTATTTGCTTCAATACACTTTGAAATGCAGGGTCAGCTCGCTGAGCTACATCATGTAATAATAACAACACATTTTTATAGGAGTAGCTTGTCACAGCAACAACAACATGCAATACATAAAACCAATAAACACACCATGTCTACAGATTCTATCCCGGTAACCAGGATAAAGCAATAAAATTGACAGCAGCCATCAAAAAGCTCCCTTTCTGACTTTGCAGGGTGAATTTACTGTTGCTTAAAACAGAGGCGCTGTCAAAAGAGCCTTAGAGCAGGGTGCACTTGCAGAGCAGTAAGTTGCAGTGCACACAAGAGGAGCATGGCTGATGAATGAAAGCGAGACAGGCAATTATGTCTTGCTAAGGCTCGGAGCCTTGTCATCTGTAGTGTGATGCAATCTGCATCAGAGATTTGCTGAATGTTTTTGTTTTTCTAAGGTACGTCTTTCGTATTATGGAACATAGTGCAGCCATGGGGCGGTAGACTAGCAATTAGAGTTTCTCATCTGCAGTATAAATCCCTGAGGAACAAAGAGCTTACAATTAGTAAAAAAAAAAAAATTAAAAATGTATTTTTATTTGAAAGGCAGAGAGAGAGAGAGAGAGAGAGAGAGAGAGAGAGAGAGCTGTTTTACCTAATAGTTCATTCCCCAAATGTTTGCAACAACTGCAGCTGGGCCAGCCCAAAGCCAAGAAGTTAAAACTCTTTTTAACGTTTTTATTTATTTATTTTCATTTTACTTGAAAGGTAGACACAGAGAGAGTTGGAGAGACAGATCTAGTGGATCTAGTGGATCTTCCATCCACTAGTTCAGCCTCTCAATGCCCACGACAGCCAGTGTTGGGCTAGGCCAAAGCCAGAAGCTGAGAACTCAATCCAGATATGTTACATGGGTGTCAGGAACCCAAATACTTGAGCCATCTCATCTGCTGCCTCCCAGGGTGTGCACTAGCAGGAAGCAGGAAACCGGAATGAGAAGCAGAGCAGAGTTTGAACCCCGGGCACTCTGATAGTGGATGCTGGCTTCCTAAGTGGCATCTTAACCACTATGCTAAACACCTGCCCCAAGAGCTCACATCTGGTGGAGTTCGCAGGGAACTCAATGGGTTGCTGCTATCTAAGACCAGATTCTTAGAGGGAGGACCTTCCGCACTCTGAGATGGGAGAAGTAGGTAGAATAAGCGTACCTTTAGAATATAGGAAGATTTAACATAGATTCATTTAGCTGAGCGGCCAGTGCCAACTTCTGGCCAACAGATCACAGTATCTGAGGCACAGGAAGAGAGGAGATTCTGATGAGAAACCTGTAGGAGGCCCAGGGAACAGTAGAGATGCCCACTGATGCTAAGGGTAGGTATGCCTGGCATGAGGGCTAAAGGAGGAGTCATCAATTACTTTTTTTTTCTTTAGTTTTTTTTTTTTTTTTTTTTTATTTGACAGGTAGCGTTACAGACAGTGAGAGAGAGACAGAAAGGTCTTCCCTTCGTTGGCTCACTCCCCAAATGGCTGCAACAGTCATTGTACCGATCTAAAGCCAGGAGCCAGGTGCTTCTCCTGGTCTCCCATGGGGTGCAGGGGCCCAAGCACTTTAGACCATCCTCCACTGCTATCCCGGGCCACAGCAGAGAGCTGGACTGGAAGAGGAGCAACCGGGACTAGAACTGGTGCCCACATGGGACACTGGCGCTGCAGGCCAGCTCTTTAACCTGCTGTGCCACAATGCCGGCCCCTGTCATCAATTATTTTATATATAGGTCCCAGGCTTGATCTCAGATCCCATTAGACAAAGACCCTCTCCTGGAGTTGATACAGGATGTGCCCCACTGTGATGCCGGCAGCCTAAGGGCTAATGAATTCTGATTGGATATTAAAAATCTATCCATTTTACTTTTATACCCAATCAGAATTTCATTACTTGAGTGTACCATCTCTAGCCTAAAATTGCTTGTAGAATTTAATCAGGGTCTTACCAGTGCACTGAGTACAAGGGATTCCAACTATTCAGACTCCAGGGTGTGACCCACTGGGCCTTGGGAAGGCCTCAGTTGTGACTTGGGTTTTCTCTTGTCCTGTTTGCCCAACTGAATTCATTGGCCCTGTCTCCTGTCTGTCACTGGAACAACCTTGGCTGACAGCCCAGCCTCATTGGGAACCACCTCTCTGTAAACCAGTCTCATGGTGTTCCTGGTAGCTGGCCTGCAGGGGACATCTCCTTCAACCCTTTCCTGTTCATGGTGAATGTGCTGTCACAGATGCTCTCCCATGGGAAAAGGCTTTTGAGGGTCAGCCTGGGAACCCACCACCGCTTATCTCATGGCTTCAATGGAAAAGATGCTTCTAAGGATCAGACACCCAGATGAGAGGTGCACTTTGGACCACAGCCCAGCTGCGGTGTAAAGAAGAGAGAACCCCAGACCTTCAAAAGGAAGCCTGGTTCTGAAGGGAGTGAGGCAGGTGTGGCTGACATCCTAAACATGGGGGTAAAGAAGGGCTGGTGTATTTATTTATGTGTGTTTATTTAGTAGTTATTTGCACCCTAGAGGTGTCATAGAGACCTTAGAAATATACAGATTAAGAACATGAATGGAGTTTATTTGATAACAAGATTCATTTCTCAGTCTTTTAAATTCATTGTGTTTTTCTTTTTCCTTTAAAACGAGCATTGAGACTTGTCCCAGACTGTCTCCCAAACGGATACATTACTAGCAACCCAGTTGCAGGCACAGTGCCTGAGCCGTGGGAGACTGGGGGGGGGGGGGGGGCTTCAGCACTGCCAAGTGGTGGGTGGTCCCCTCTCAGGGTCAGGGTTGGGGTGCTGCAGGGAGTGTCGGGGCATGAAAGTGAGATGGTTGCAGAGTGGGTTGCTCCTGGCCATTGCTGGCCATGGGCCCTTCCTCGTCCACCCACCTCCGCATTGGAATGGCTTTGTGTCTCTCAGAGCAGCGTGTGACCCTCCGGCCCTGGGTCGCCTCCCCACCAAGGAGGTTCACGAGTTCCATGATTCACAAGGGCGAGAAGCTCCGGAAAAACCACCATGAACCTGCCCAGCTCCAGTAACCTCCGATAACTCAGCTCGGCAACAGATGACAATTGTTTCCATCGAGGGCATTTTGCTAAGCACTTGTTTGCCTTCGCTGAAAGCCTCCATGACTAAATGTGCTGGTATTTCCACCTGAGGAGGAATTTAACTGCAAAAAAGAGCAGAATGGTGAGCAACAATAAAAACATTACCAGAAAGAAAATGCCCATGGCTGTAATCCCACAATACAACTTCACAGCAGATAGTTTAACTCCCCGGAGTGATGCAGGGGTTGCACAAACGGTCTCTTCGGAGCCTTCGAGTTTTTGTAGGTTTTCTTTATACCATGTTAAGAAATAGATATTTGAGCAACTGCACTCCAGGGGATTGTGACTTAAATTAATGATTCTTTGCTGGGACAAGATGGGGATCAGACGGCTTGGGATGGTGTGAATGTTATTGGAGGCCAGGTTGAGATAGAGCCCTTTTAGATGGCCAAGGGCTTCAATACTTTCTTTTTTCAGATTGTTGTGGCTCAAGTCCATGTGTCTCATTTTTCCAAGGCTGTGGAATGCACTCTGGTCAATGGAATGAAGACCACAAGAGGATAAAACCAGAACCTCCAAGCTGTCCACCATCTGAAGTAGGTTGGATCTGGGAAAAGTCCCATCGTGAAATTGATTACCCTGTAAGTTCAGATGTCGGAGATTATGCAATCCCATGAGGAGATACCGATTGCTTGTATCCAGGAAGCAATGAGAGAGATTCAGAACCTGCAGGCGATTGAGGTTTTGGAAAGGACTTTGTTGCGCTTGCATAGGCAAGCGGGTGAATGCCAAATCCAGGAGTTCGAGCCTGGGACAGTTGTGAAACGCCTGACTCTGGAGAGACAGGGGCTCGCTGTAGCTCAAGTTGAGGCTTTGCAAGTGTGACAGACCTTTGAGTGCTGCGCTGCAGCAGTCAGGAGCCTCCAGGTCATTATGGCTTAAATCAAGCTGCTGGAGATTCCCTAGTTTTTCCAAACAGCCAGCACGGAGCTGAAGTCTCCTCATGTTGCCTTTGATGTAGAGGTGTGTAAGGGAGGGGAAATTGGCAGCATTGATTTGACACAAGTGTTCAAAACGATTTACATTGAGAACTAATTTCTTGAGTGACTCCATCCCCTCAATCCCAGAGGGTAAACTTGTCAAGTGAGTTGCTGTCAGATCCAATTCCCGGATTTGCTTGAAGCACTTGAACGTGGTAGACGTGAGGTTAGAGAAACGGTGATGCTGCAGGTTGATGCTCTCCACAGACATTTCGCAGAGTCCCTGAAGCGTGGCTGAACTCAGCTCTAACTCACTGGTGTCCTCAAAGGACCCCAGCCACAGGGACTGCATAGCAGACTTCTGCAGCCCCTTGAATATGACAGACAAGTCAGTGGTCCCTCCAAAGTTCACACTTTGGAAGACGGTTGAGATGAAAGCCGCCGGCTCAATATCTTTAATGTCATTGCCGTTGAAATTGAGGCTCAGGTTGGTGGCCGGCTTCAGACGCCTCACATCTTCTTTAGAGAGGTAGTGTATAGCGTTGTTCTGAAAATCCAGAACTTTCAGGCTTTCGGTTGGGAAGCCTTTGGGGAGCTGAATGGAGGAAATATGGTTGCTTCCGAGATACAAACTTTCCAAGTCTTTCAGATTGTGCCCTGGGATAAACTCAAGACTGGTTATTCCTGTTTGGATTAAGAATAGATGCTTCAGTGACACAGGCCCATTAAACGCTGTTTCGGCAATGAATATCAGGGGATTTCCAGTGAACACCAGTGTGTTCAGTTGACGATGGCTTTGAAAAGTGTCTTCGTGTATCCAGTTAATCTGGCACCTTTGAAAACCAATGGCATTTAACAATTATTAATTAGAACAAAGGAAACATTCCTTGTCAAGGGGCATGCATTTTGTATAGAGTAAGACATATGATCGTTATCCAATGTAAACATAGAAACTTTCTTTAGTACCCAGAGATGGCACTTGAATTAATTCATGAGTAATCTCAGTTCTGAGCACTCTGATTTAGAATTTTTTCCAGATATCTTGTCCTTTTAGCTGGAGCACTCAGAGGTTCATGTCTGAATTCTGAGGAACTATGAGTGTTTTCATTGATGGAGGCAAAATCAAACTGGGATTTACTGTTTCAAGTAATATCATAGACAACGGGGCTATATGTTGGGCCTGGTGATTAGAATACTGGTTCACATCCCTGCATACTGTATGGGAGTGGCTGAGTTCAAGTCCCAGCTCAGGCTCTTTTTTTTTTTTTAAAGATTTACTTATTTATTTAAGAGGCAGAGTTACAGACAGAGAAAGGTCTTCCATCTGCTGGCTCACTCCCCAAATAGCTGCAATGGGCTGGGCCAATCTGAAGCCAGGAGCCAGGCACCTGCTCTAGGTCTCCCACGTGGGTGCAAGTGCCCAAGGACTTGGGCCATCTTCCACTGCTTTCTCAGGCCACAAGCGGAGAGCTGGATTGGAAGAAGAGCAGCTGGGACTAGAACCAGAGTCCATATGGGATGCTGCTGCCACGGGAGGAGGCTTAGCCTACGACACCACAGTGCTGGCTCCCCAGCTCAAGCTCTTGATTCCAGCTTCCTGCTAATGCAGATCCTGGGAAGAAGCAGGTGACGGCTCAAGTGGTTGGGCTCCTGTCTACCACGTGGGAAATTTGTATTGAATTCTTGGCTCTCAGTTTTGGCCTGATCCAGCCCTTGGTGAGTGACCTAATAGATGAGGGGGTCTCTGTCTCTCTCTTTCTCTATCTGACTCTCAAATTATATATATGTAAATATATACAATTTTATCATATGATATTAACATAATTATATAGTATATATAATATATAGTATATACAATATATAATATACATTCTATAATATATACTGTATTATATATAATATATACCAAGCAAGGATTTCAACTTTTTGCAACAAAATTAAACTTATTTTTTAATTCCATTTTCAAAGCATCATCATACTATATATTATAATGATATATAATTATATATAATATTATATAATGTATTATATGTTATATAATACTATATAATATATATTACATTATATCATATATATTACATATTATATAATATATTATATATAATATGTAATATTATATATAATATATACTATATTGTATATATTATGCATTATACAGTATATTACATATTATATAATATATAATTATATATTATATATTGTATTACATATAATATATAAAATAATATATAATATACAATATAATCTGCATATTATATACAAAATATTATATATAATATTTTATATATTATAATTATATCATATATAATATATAATATAATTATATTATATTATGTATTATACAATACATATTATATTATATAGTATATATAATATATTATATGTATTATATATGATATGTTATCTATTATATAAAATATATTTATATATAATATATAAATATTTATAAATATATTACATATTATATCTATAACATATATTATACAATATATAATACATAATATATTATATAATCACACTTTTATATTATATATTATATCATATATTATATAATAAATATACATATTATATAATATTATATATACATATTATATATTTTATATATATTTATATGTTATATTATATGGTATATTATATATTATGTATTATATAATATTGTATATAATATAGAATACATGATATTTTATATATAATAATATATAATATATCATAAAATATATAATATAATACATAATATATAATATATAATATATTATATATAATATATAATAATATATTTTATATAATACATATAATATATTATATTTACTATATAATAATATATTTTATATACTATATAACATATATCATTAAATAAATATATTTCTAATACATATTTAATAATATGTATTATATATATGTAGTATAAATATATAATATATAATATAGTATACAATTCATTATTAATGTATTAATGTATTGATTATACAATACATTATTACATATTATACATTATATTATGTAATATATAATAAAATATATAATATGTTATATAATATATTAGGTATAATATGTATTATATATTACATAGTATACATATTGTATATTATATATTTTATAATATATAATATATGTAAATACACATATTATACAGTATATTATATAATATATATTTAAAATATAAGATATTTTATATACTATAATATACTATATCATGTATTATATATGTAATATATATTGTATAATATATTTTATTATATATTATATACGATATAATATATTATATATGCATATATTATATATGTATAATATTATATATTATCATATTATTATTTATTATATTATGTATTATATAATATATGAATATATATAATATATGTATATATAAAATAGGGATATACATATATACATAACATATGTATATATGTGTATATATAATATATACATATACACTGTATATCATATATAATATAATATAGATTATGTTTTATTATATGATATATAATTTATTATATAATATATCATGCACAAAATATATTATAGGATACATATATTATATAATGTATTACATATACTATTTATTATATATTCTATATTACAGTATATATTTTATATATACTATATAATAAAATATATTATATATAATGTATAGTATATATAATGTATAATATTATATAATTTATATACATTATGTGTTATATACTGTATATAATATATAATATATAATTATTATATATCATATATAATATGTTATATATAAAATATATTATATTTTATATTATATAATGTATAAATTGTAATATAGTATATATTATATATACAATAATATATTGCATATATAATATATAATATAAATATATAATATAATATATGATATAAATTATAATAAAATATATTACATATTATATATTATAATTATATATTATATATAATTATAATATGTATTATATATAATTATAATTATAATATAATTATAATGTATAGTATGATGATACTTTGAAAATGGAATTAAAAAATAAGTTTAATTTTGGTGCAAAATGTTGAAATCTTTGCTTGGTTTTTGCATAGTACATGTTTTTTCATGAACCTTTTGAATATCCATTGTATGCATGTATTTCAACTTTTTTTACAGCAAAATAAACTTATTTTAAATTCCATTTTCCAGCAATTTTTACGGTTCCATATATTTGATATGTAATACATAAATATGTAAATCTGTACCATCCTGGGCAAATTATCATTTTTGTCAACCTCTGTTCATCTGTGAATTATAGAAATAATGAATACTTTGCAGAACTGTTGTGAAACAAATGATATATGTGAAAACTCTCCTAGAACTATGGGTCAGTAGAGATTTAGAGAAACTCATCTTTGTATTGCAACTGAAAATATTGGCTTACACACAGATGTAAATATACATATACATGCACAGATGGTTTCCTCATGTAACCATAAGTCGGTCATTATAAGCAACATGGCTACCTCAAAGTGGCCATAGCAGTTGGGATGTGAGGGTTCTGCCACTTGCGGCATTTAAGTGGGAGGACTCACATGTGTAGACATCATATCCGTGTGTACACACACATACACACACACACACTTTGTTTGCTTCCTTATTTTCTCGTAATACTTCTTCCCATCAGTTCTCAAACCTGGTTCAGTATTTGGATTCCTGATTCTGCACCTAAAACAAAACAATGGAGCTCCTTTTTCAATTTGTAGAAAAAAAAAAGCCTCAGTAAGTGTGTTCCTCCTGTAAGTTTGTTGTCAGTATTCACTGGAACTTCTTACACAGCGCTGCTGATATAACTGGTTTGAGAACAATTCACTTTCCTCCTACTGATTGCTGTTTATTTAAAATATGATTCACCAGCATAAACATAGTCCATGAATCTGTCAAAAATTAATTAGAAATTAAAATTTTAAAAATCTTAAAAATAGTATTTCATGGGAAAAGGTAAACATGCAGGGTAAGCAGATGGCTCCTGATCCCCAAAAGAAGATCCTGGAAACAGTGTGAACAAGAGTTATCATTTTACTTAAGTAAGACTTTATGAGTACACAAGAAACTCAGATACATACCTGGTTAAATCCAAAAGGGTAAGATTAATGAGTCTGCTGAAGGTTGTATTTTGAATTGTAGGCAAGAAATTAAAGCTAAATTCCAAAATTTCTGTTTTGTTTGGTAGAGTGTCAGGAATTTTGCTGAGACCTAAGTTTTCACAGTTGTATGTTTTGTTGGCTTCTTTCTGATGGGAAAAACACTGCAATTAATATGGGAGTTGGTAATCTGATTGAAGAGCTGCCAAATTATATCTGCTTTACCCATTCAGCAGTAATCCCACATGTAGTAAACCCCCACACAGGTGCTTGCAAGATGACAAAATGAGTTCCTCATTATAGTGTTTCTGTGCAATAGCAAATGATTGGCAATCACTAGACAGTCCATCAAGACAGGGCTAGTTGAACAAAGTGTGGTGCATTCACAAAATGGAATCCTGTGCAGTTGGAAAAGTGATGAGGAAGATCTCCCTACATTGACAGTGACTGAGTGATATGCCAGGTACTCTGTAGGTGAAAAAAGCAAAAATGCAAACCTATATATAGTATACACAAAGAAAAAGTTTATGACAAAATGCATGTTATGATGAAAGTTACCATTTTCAAACATTTTTTGCACCAAAATGAGCTTATGTCTTAATTCTATTTTCCATAAGGTTGTCTGACTCTACCCTTCATATATAATATGGAGTATGCCACCTTTTGTGTAACAAAGGTGTATTTGTATTTTCTTCCATCTGTGAAAAGAAACCAGGGGAAACCCCTCAAACTGGTTATCTTTAAGGTTAAGGGAGGAACCAGAGAGAGGAACAGCAATAGAAGTAGACTTCTCTGAGTAGACTTTGTAGTGTTGATTGGAGATGCATGGAAATGCCTTGTTTCTATTTGAAAACAAATTGACCCTAGATTAGCATCATGGAAATGAAACAATCAGACATCACTGTACTGTGGTATCATATGTGGTACATAGCACTATTATGAAGTATTGCTTTCTTCCAAATAAAAACAAAATCAAAAACAAAGAAATTAAACTGGAATTCAGTCAAGACTTTTGGCCTAATGTCATATCTTAGAGATATCCTAGGTTTAAGCTAATACCACAAAGTAGCAATCAAGCAAAAGCAAAATGTGGGGAATTCTGTAGAACAGCTGACTTCCTTTTATTGATATGTGTAAGACAGTGAGAGCGAGCAAGAGAGAGGAGAGACAGATACATGTTACTTAAGTGACATAAACAGCAAACAGCAGAGTGACCCTTGGTTAGATTCCTATTCGGATGGAATAGTTGTGAAGACATTTTATAGATTGTCAGAGAACTTCAAATGAAGATAGGATTTGAGGATATTAAGGAAATATGCATTTTGTTAATGATAATGACCTTGTGGTTATATAAAAGGAATGCTTGTATTCTTTTGAAATACATATTGAAGTGTTTTGGGGGTGAAATTGGGATTTGCTTTAAAATATGAGTGAAAAAGGAGGAGTGGATAGATGAAGTTTGGGACAATATTGATGGTTATTGAATGTTGCATGATGTATACATGTAGATTTTTTGTAACAACTTCTGTTGAGGTTTAGAATTTTTTGAAAAACAACATAGGAAAAGTAGCAGGGTGACACACACCTTAGGGTTTGCAATCTGAAATGGTATTAATTTTCAGTCTCTGGATCTGCAGGCTGCTGATACCAGACCCTAGGCCTAGGGGCACAGCCCCATGCATAGGTATAGATGACTTCCTCATTCCATGTCCCAGGATAGTCAGGGACTCAGAAGCCTGCCAATTGTTGCTTTTTAGGTGCCCAAACCCAAGTTATAAGTCTTGAACTGACTAGACAAAAGTTGGGAATTAGTTAGTGGGAAGCCTATGGAACCGTGGGGACATACTTTATTTGGATGACGCTTTAGGATAGAGGTAGTTGGGTAGGTGTGAAGGTTGGTGGAATCTACTTTCACTCCTAGGCATTAAAGAAATGATCTCTAGGGAATGAGGCCTCGCATACACAAGGACCGAGGGCCATTTCTCTAACCATCTCAGGCTCCAGGAAAGTCCATTCAACCTCCCAGCCCCTGCCTTTCTCTGACCACTCCAGGGCCCACTGGAGGCCCCTGAGAGACCACCCTGGCCTAGCAAAGACCTACTCCACCAACCTCTAGCTCAGCAACTTTCCTGATACTGAGTCGCAGACAGCTGCTTAGCCGGAAACAGAACTTCACATTTCTCTCTTTGTTCTGAAACATGAACCTTTTGAGATGTCATCATTTTAGTTGCTTTTCACTTTATCCCAATTTCAGCGTAGTGGTGCATTTTTTTGTAGGTACACGGAGCACGCTCATCTACAGGAAATCACCAGTTTTCTTTAATATTGTGACAACATTATAATGGTCACTGATGAAAATGCTATGCGTAGGTTTCCTTGCAATTCACTCTTCATTTTACAGAGGCAAAGTCCTCCAGGCACTGCCACAAATCCACATAATGTCCTTGAAATACGCACTTTGCATGTAAAACTTAGATGCAGCTGATGAGTAGGGAAAAAGCACACACATGCTGGCAGACCTGGCCTTGGTGCCCATGAATATGGACAACCCAGAGAGAATATGCATGTGCAGCTGCCCGCCCCTTGGTCATAAAGGTGCCCATGAGCTTGGAGGAGATATTTTTATTTTCTGCTCTCCACTGGGATAACTGATGCCACATAGATTTGGAGAAAGGGGACTTCCTTAATTCCTCTTGTTCCATTCTAGCCCTCCAGCTAAAGGCTCAATGCTGACTCATCCCTCCATCTCCTGAATATGTAACTGCTAGTGGGGGTGGCAGGTGCCTTGATGATGCTGTGGCTCAGCTTCTTGTGTGCTTTGCTAAGCACATTACTGTACAAGTGTGACCTGAAGAGTTGGGACTCTGGGAGGGCCTCTCCTGAGCAGGGGCCTGCAGGAGCTGTTAGCAAAATGGAAAGGCGGGAAAATGAAACAACTCATTGTCAACTCAGTGAAAACCCAAGAAGCAGCAGATGTACTACCATGGGAACGGTACCCAGAGGCCCACATCAAATCTGGGCCATAGCATTAAATCATCTCTAGTTGGAAATGGGTAAGCTATTGCAGCTTTTAAAAAGGTTTATTTGTTTATTTGAAAGGCAGAGCAACAGAAAGAGAGAGAGAGAGAGAGAGGATGGAGGAGGGAGGGAGACATTTTCCATTTTTCCATCTACTGATTCACTCCCCAAATGTCCATAATGGCTAGGGTTGGGCCAGGTAGAAGCCAGGAGCCCAGAACTCCACCTGGGTCTTGCACGTAGGAGTCTCAAATTCTTGAGCAATTGTCTGCTGCCTCCCAGGGTACATGTTAGCTAGAAGCTGGATCAGAAGCAGAAATGGGACTCAAACCTGGTATTCTAATATGGGCTTAACCACTGTGTTTGCTCCCTAACAGCTTCTTAATCACAACTGTAAAATCAAAATTGTCATGATGATAAGGCCACCAAAGCTTCACATGCTCTGGAATCTTCTAAGAGGCATTGATTATATTTTTTCAGGCAGGAAGAACACACACACACACTATCATTCTTATTCTTTTTGACTGAGAGTAAATTGTAGACTTAATAATCATTTACACCTAAATATCTCAGTTTATATATCCTGAACACAAGGATATTCTCTTATACAACCACAGTGCCATGATCAAATTCAGAATATTAACATAGATCAAAGTTACTAATATAGAATCTGTATTCAAATTTTTCCAAATGTTTCAATATTATCTGTATTAGTTTTTCTTTGTTCCATATAGGATCACACATGACATTTGGCTGTGATCTTTGTAGACCCCTGTAATCAGAGACAATCTCTCAGCCTTGGATTGTCTTTCCTGATGAAGAATGCAGGCTGCTGTTTTGCCCTCCTTGTAGGTTTGTATATTTCCCCATGATCTGAGAAAGCTTATACATTTTTTTGTTGTTGTTGTTGAAATACAACAGCTTCCTTGCGTCTTTCTTGCTGTCAGGATTCAGATCCAAAATTCCAGAGAATTCACCCAGACAGCATAACACAGGTGGCAGGACAGCAGGATGACAAGCAAAAGAGAACGAAAGGGCAGGCTTCGGAAAAGCAGCAGACAGCATGGCTACCGCAGCCTAGCGTGTTTCAGCTGCCTTTCTGGGCAGTTCCCACCCACAACTGTGGTTCCTCTGGGCTCCACGTGACCACTTCCTGTAGGCCTCACCTTTCATTTCTAGAGCTTAGTGAGTGGCCAATGTCCAGAGTCACTTTCTCCCGCCTTTGCTTCTCTTGGCTGCCCTACCCCCAGGAACCCTGGAGATGTGCATCACACAGCTACAGAGCTGCAGCAAGATCATGTGGTTTTCACCAACTGCCCGGTGCCCACTCAGATTCTAAATCAAGGGAATTCTGCTTAGAACCCCCTGTGCCCTTGGGACCTGTGCCGGCTGCTTTGTCTTGGGCTCTGCCTCGGAGCTGTGCCTGAGCCTCCGGACTCCTGAAGTGTGACATCTGTATTCGCAACCCTTTTTCCCTTCAGGTATTCATTTGCATTTTTTCAATCAAGGTCTTACTTTGCTTCTTTCTTCTGCATCTCTAGCTCTCTCCCACCCCACTGTATTTCCCCTTCTTGCAAGTGCTGAAACATTTTCTCTTTTGGAACTCTTTGAATTTCACTCTCAAGTGCTTACTGCCAACTTTCTGTCTCTCTCATCTGCACTTGACATGCACAGCAGCCAGCTACTGCACACAGCAGGAGTCTGAGGCACTGGCTCCCAGCTTCCTCTGATTAATCTCAATTCTATCCAAGAGTCAGCAGTTTGACTAGCAAACTGAATCCCAGAGCAACGAGCGCTCTTTAAAACAAAACAAAGCAAAACAAACACCCCTAAGTAGGACACCCCTAAAACCCTGCGGTCAATCTGACTCCTCCAGGAAAGGATAGACCAAGGATACGCCCTTCATTTCCTGTCTGGCTCCCAAGTCAGACTACCTGGGTTCAAATCCCAGCTCTCAGCCACCACACTGTGTTCTTGGAGCCTTGTTCCCCAACAGTGGGTTGATGACGGTGACCTCACCTTGCAGGCCTAGAGTGAGGATTGATGACACAATGTGTGTCAGCACTGCACGAAAGGAGTCAGCATGTCACTGATCGCCAGAACAGCATGACATTTATCTAAAGCTATTGGGAAGCCCCTGTGTCCATGAACTTGGAATTTCCCTCAAGGACAGGTCTACTAAGCATTCCTACCCCATCCCTAAGGACACAAGGACTCTATCCTGCCATAGTTTTGAGGGGACAGGAAGTACACCTTCACTCCCATGCAATTATTTGAGAGAGCATCTGAAATGTAACCACAGTCCAAATCACAGACCACTGAATTGCAGCAGCTCTTTTGGACATTTGTCAACTTCCAAAAACTTAGCCATGGCTCTGATTTTGTTACTTCAAATATCTTCACCATTGGCACACATTCCTTTTTCTACCCTCTCCTCCTTTATTTCCATTTACCTGCAGTCTAGAAATTCTTTGCTCTCAGAACAAGCTCCCGTTCATCCTTTCTGTTTCCCAGTTCTCCCTCCCCAGCATCCACACAATAAACCTCCTTAAAATCCTGCTGCTGAGAACTCACACATGATAGGAGAGAGAAAGGAAATTGTAGAACCAGTGTTGGTGCTGTGCCATTGCGGGTTAAGCTGCTGCCTGCAATGCCAGCATTCCACACGGGCTCCAGTTTGTGGCCTTGCTGCTCTAGCACCCTGCTAACATGCCTGGGAAAACTATAGAGGACAGCCCAAGTGCTTGGACTCCTGCACCTACATGGGAGACCCAGATGAAGCCCCTGGCTCTTGGCTTCGGCCTGGCTCAGTCCTGGATGTTGTGGCCATTTGGGAAATGAACCAGCAGATGGAATATTTCTCTCTCTCTCACTCTGCCTTTCAAAATAAATAAATAAGTCAATTTTTAAAGGAGAAAAAGAGTACTGATGTTATTTAAGTAGCTCACGAGGCCATTAAAAATCTGAGTCCTGTCAAAGGGAAGACTACAGGGCGACTTGTATTTTAAGAGGTTTCAGTTTCACCTCTCTTATCCAAAAAGTAAACCTCTTTATCACAATTCAGGGCCAGGCGTGGAGATCCTAGGACCGTGCACACCACTCCCAAGACCTGCCCAGTGCCCGAGGCAGCTAATCAGGCAGCCAAAGGACTAGGATCCTCTCCCTGCCTCTTTCCCTTCCCTCTGTCCCAAAGTGAGAGTCATTTTAAAAGAGAAACTGGCAATTGTGAGGCCTGGTGTCTTCACCAGGCTGTTAAGTTGGGCCAGTATATTTTCATGGGCTTTGCCAAACCTCCCGGCATGTCCTGGGAACTCCTTGTGGCCTTCAGCAGGATTGCACAGGCTTTGCATAGACACAGGGATTTGAGAGCTGACCTGGTAAGTGCAAGAGTAGGAAATTTCACGGTGACGCCATCCTATCTGAGGATGTTTGCAGGAGGTAGATAATATACCTCTCTGACCCCCAGGTTGGGGGTGTATCTCTCCCTCTTACCATACCGGCTACATGACTTGTGAAGCTGACCTCCCAGCCTGAACGAGACAGCCTTCTAGGGCTGATAAAAACCCCTTACTCTTTCTCTTCTGTTAAGGGCTAAACTGTGTTCCCTACTCCCCACATTCATGTGTCTAAGTCCTGTCTCTCAGTGCCTCAGATTGTATTTGAAAATAATGACTTGCAAGAAGAAATTAAGGCACTATGAGGTGAGATCCAACACAACGGGCGCCTTTATAAGAGGGGGAAATGAGGCCGGCGCCGCGGCTCACTAGGCTAATCCTCTGCCTTGCGGCGCCGGCACACCGGGTTCTAGTCCCGGTCGGGGCACCGATCCTGTCCCGGTTGCCCCTCTTCCAGGCCAGCTCTCTGCTGTGGCCAGGGAGTGCAGTGGAGGATGGCCCAAGTCCTTGGGCCCTGCACCCCATGGGAGACCAGGATAAGCACCTGGCTCCTGCCATCGGATCAGCGCGGTGCGCCGGCCGCAGCGCGCTACCGCGGCGGCCATTGGAGGGTGAACCAACGGCAAAAGGAGGACCTTTCTCTCTGTCTCTCTCTCACTATCCACTCTGCCTGTCAAAAATAAAAAATAAAAAAAAAAAAAAGAGGGGGAAATGAGGGTAAAGTGGGTGGGGCTTTCCCTGCTGAAGAAAACGTGTGCAGTAGGCTGTTGCCTCCTGGCCTACGAAAAGTGGTGCTGAGTTGAGTTGGAGCCGTATTAGAGAACTTTGACCTTCACTCACAGGAAGATAAAGAGGATGGGATCATCAGGAACTCAGAGCTCTCACATTTCCCAACAGATGGATAAAACACTGGGACAGAGGCGAACAGAAATGTGTGTGAAGGGTGTCCTCCTGGAATTTCCTGAAGTATGTGGAATATACTTCAAGAATTGCATAAACGCTTTTGGAATGGGAATCTTCAGCCTCAACATTTAAAGAGGGGGAGGGAGACAGGGGAAGAAAGCACCCCGGAAAAGATCAACTGAAGGACGGGAGAGAATCTCATAGTGAACATCGCTCAAACAAAGCCCAGCAGAAAGGGCTTCCTTGGTATTTTAGAGTCAATGACAGATCCGAGCCCTCTGTTAGAAAAATGGAGGCAGGCCAGGAGAAGAGGATGGACTGGGCTGGCACTGAGAAGGCCGACACTCATTAAAGCCTAAAAGGAGGTGAGAAATTCACAGGTTGCTGGAGGAAGAAGAAAGTTGCCTGGGGGTTGGAAGCAAAGAAGGGACAGGAAAGCAAAGGCAACAAAGGATACCTTGGACGTGGTACAGTTCTTCAAAACACTGGTAGGCTACACACACACTTGACTGAGCAGACTGTTCTGGCTGGGTTAAATCTGTCAGGACATTGTCAGAAGCAGGGAAAAATAAGCGGAAAATTTGGGAGTTGACTGTCAAAAATTTTCGGTCTTTAAGGAGCTCATCCCATTGAAGTGAAGAAAATCAGGCATTCTGCTGTTTATGCAAAACAATCTAAGCACACACAGGATAAGGGGTAGGGTCTGAGTTGTTTATTTGTATAGACTTTCAGTATAAAATTGATTTTGCTTTTCATCTGTTCAGTATAACCTAGCCAATGATCTCCTTGTACTTTCTTATCTGTACTTAGTGTAAGCACTCATACTGGAGTTGTGCTCTTAAGATTGGCATTTGTTTACAATGGGCTGGTTAAAAGTGCAAGAGAGTCTCAACTGATACTGCCTTCTGCCTTTAGAAATAATGATTTTAATTACCTTAATGCAATCAAAATCATTATCGATTCTTGATTAGAGACAATAGAGTTGATATTTCATATTCACATAGTAAAAGCAATTAACTTTTGTGTACCTACAGATAAAATATTACAATAAAAATATTTGGAGGCTGATTTAAATTCATTCTTCCTCAAAAATGTCTTCTGAAGTCTCTCTTTCAGCCATGTCATTTTTAAAATTATGATTCTTAGAAAATGACAGAACTATATTAAACATATATATATAAAACTCAAGATACTATAACATTAAACCATCCTTTTTAAAAAGGAGAGGAAATTAGACCACAACACACACAAAGAGAACGCTGTGCAGACAAGGAGGAGGCTAAGGAGAAAGGGCTCGGAAGAAACTCATCCTGTTCTCATAAAAACGGATAAGTATTTACAAGTCCATCTAAAACTGTGAACCTTAGGGGTGGGTGTTTGGTCCAGCTGTTAACACTCTGCTGCTACGGTGCACCTGGGAGGCATAAGAGGTTCAAGTAGCTGGGTTCCTGCTGCCCATGTGGTGGATCTAGATGGAGTTCCTGGGTCTTGACTTCAGCCTAGCCCAGCCCTGACTGTTGTGACCTTTTGGGGAGTGAACCCATGGATAGACGAGCTCTCTGTATGTCTCTGCTTTACAAATGAAAATAAATTTTTAAAAATTAATTTAGAAATTATAGGGCCAGCCTTGTGGCATAGCAAATTAAGCCACCACTTGTGATGCTGGCATACCATATCAGAGCACTAGTTTGAGTCGCAGCTGCCTGTTTCCTAGCTAGCTTCCTGATAATGTGCTTGGGAAGGCAGCAGATGATGGCCAAGTACTTGAGTCCCTGCCACCCATGTTGGAGACCCCGATTGAGTTCCTGGCTCCTGGCTTTGGCCTGGCCTGGCCCTGACTGCTGCAGCCATCTGGGGAGTGAACCAGCAGATTGAAAATCTGTTTATTGGCCGGTGCCGTGGCTTAACAGGCTAATCCTCCACCTTGCGGCGCCGGCACACCGGGTTCTACCCCCGGTTGGGGCGCCGGATTCTATCTCAGTTGCCCCTCTTCCAGGCCAGCTCTCTGCTGTGGCCCGGGAAGGCAGTGGAGGATGGCCCAAGTCCCTGGGCCCTCCACCCGCATGGGAGACCAGGAGAAGCTCCTGGCTTCGGATCAGCACAATGCGCCGGCCGCAGCAGCCATTGGAGGGTGAACCAACGGCAAAAAGGAAGACCTTTCTCTCTGTCTCTCTCTCTCACTATCCACTCTGCCTGTCAAAAAACAAAACAAAACAAAACAAAACAAAAAACAACAACAACAAAAAACACATATGTTGTCTTGCTTTGCTGTAATGGGATTAACTAAAGAAATTAAAAAAAAAAAAAAGAAAATCTGTTTATCTCTGTCTCCCACTCTCTCCCATCACTCTGCCTTTCAAATAAATCAAACAAATCTTTAAAATTTTTAAAAATTAAAAATAAAATTTTATGAAAACATAAACTCTGGAGAGCTTTGAGCTTCCATAAGAAAGGTGCTACAATTAATGCAAGGTCTTACTGATCTCTCTCAAACACACACATACTCTACCCCCTCCCCCAAGAAAATAGCCTTACCAATACCTTGACCACTGACTTTAGGCCTGTAGAACTGTGAGGCAATCAGTTTCTGTTGTATGAATCACCCACCCCGTCTGTAATACTTTGTCAGGGCGGCCCAAGCAAACAGAGACACTTCTCAGCCTTTACTTCTTCTAATCGTCATGCCTCCACTTGCTTTGAGAGCAGCCTGACTCCATCCCAACATCAGACTAACAAGGTTCTGTTAGCTGCTGTTCTGATCCTTTTTCCAGTGCAGGCTCCGACCTGTGCTCTTGTCTGGCAGGCCTTTGCCCTGCCTTCCAGGTCAGTCTCCTGACCTCCTCCCAGCTACTCTTCAAGCCCTTTCCACAGCTTGTTAATCACAGTGCGTACTCATTCAGCCCCAACCAAAGCAGCCTACGAAGTCATTAAGACCGATGGACCTTCCCGTCTAACAGGCCACACAGTGCTGCGACCTTTGCTAGGGTCAGAGCCAGTGGGAGGAGGCTTGCAGCAGTTTAGAGGATGACAAGAGACTGAGTTCTCTCCTTTCTCTCTCCTACCACCCTCTCAAAGAACTCCCTACAGGTTGATAAATACTGTTATGATCCAAAACAGAAGGTGTAATTTGGCTCTATTTTCAGATATTCCTCCTGTGGGTTAGTAAAACAGATGGAGGGCTGTCCAACTGGAGGAGAAAGCCAGAGCCATCAGAATAATCTTTCAAATGTTGGAAACTCTGGCAGAGTTGCCTTTACTAATCATCACCTTGAGAGTCAGGAAACCAAAGGACCATTTGGAGTGGTGGCCGTCTGCAGGACTGACAGACAACTCCTGCAGGCCAGGGCCCAGCTCTGGGAGTCTGCCGTTTGCACCCAGATCCTATTGATATCTTATGTTCTAATTGGGATTCTTTGTGGGTGGGATTGTTTAAAGGAGAGGAAATCTCTCACTTCCTCCCAGCAAGATGTCACCTGACAATATTGTGGCTGAGCTCCTTGTGCCTTTTCATAATATAGAGACACTTTCCTGTGAGCACCCTTCAAAAAGTTCATGATCAGCTTATTTCAATGCAAACATTTTTTGAAAAATATTCAGTTATTTCATAATCATTTCAGAATTATTTTTCCAAGCCCAGTTTGAAGATCTTTATATGCACGGATCTCAATTTTTTTTTTTTTCGCACTGATCTAAACATCTTTGAATTCCATTTTCCATAAACTTTTTGAGGCACCCTGGTATACGCAATTGCCCTTTTCAAGACAGTGGCTGTTGAAATGCTGAGATTCCAATGGGACTGCAGCTCAGTTGCACAATTTCCAGCCTGTTTAATCTGGCTAAAGACAAACCGTTTGGACTCACCTCGATGCACATCGGATCCGAGGAGATGATGACTTTACAGCTGGCAGAAAGTAGCACGGCCAAAAGGAAGCAACTGACAGCCCGAGCCATCACAGGTGGAATGCAATCCCAGCTTGATGGGATCCTCTAATGCCTGGAGTCAGAAATGGAGTCAAGCTATGATGACCCAGTCTGGCATTCAGAGAAGTGCTCAGAAGGGTGATCTTGGAACAAGACACACTGCTGACTGCTCAATAGTTGGTGACTCTAAGTGGCAAGAAAGGGGAAGTCCCTTTTGTATACCACCCATTTTTGCCAAAAATAACAGAGAATGGCCACAGAATGGCCACGCATTTCCTGGCGTACACAAATCAGCCACACAGTCCTTTTAGGGTTGGTCACACAGACTGTCAGTTTCACAGAGTTGGCCAACTCCCACAGCATCTAGTCTTGTCCCTCTCCCAGAGAGAGGCTGAGGAGGCAGGAAACTGCCCTCACAAGGGAGGCCTCTTTGTTAGTTGTCGGAGGTGAGTGCTAAGGAGCGCTGTTGGGGCATGCTGGGAGGGAGCAGCACCCTGTGGGCATGGAGGGAAAAGCTGAGTCCTTCAGGGTGCCTGCTGAGCCAGGAAGTGGAGCAGGAGGGACCAGGGGTAAGCAGGTACCTGTTCCTGGAGCCTCAGCTGCAGCTTTGGTCACCTTGAGCAGCCCCATCTCTGGTCTTTGCACAGGAGGAGGATCCCTTTGTGAGTTGGCCTGGACTCAAAGGCCCGTTAGAGCAGCTAACAGGGTGCAATCTGCTCTTGTTCCCTCCCAACATGGCCCCGGGAAGTAGAGGACACTGCTGGAACGCAGCAGGCTGGCCACGGGAAAGCAGAGTTTAGGATGCCAGCCTTGGCTCTATTTCTTCTTTGCAACAGCTTTGGGGGAGGTTTGCAATTACCCTTATTATGGTATACAGTATGGCAGTGATGTAAGAAAGTCCAAGTTTAACTGTTTCTCAGTGGTCTGAATTAGCTGCCTCAGACATTGCTGTCCAGATGTCACAGTCATAGGAGGCAGTGGGGGTAGGGTGGTCACTGATCTTCCATCCCAGTTCCAAGGGTGTGGTTTCTAGCATCTGGGATACAATGATCGAGATCCCACCCATCTGGCTGTCATGTCGCTGCTGCAACATGACAGTAGCTTTCATTTACTGAGTTCTTACTTTGTGTCACACACCGGACCGAATTTGATTTTTGTTTTTCATTCATTTCCCCATTTGATTTAATTTCCATGTAGGCCACAAAAGAGTTACTATTCATTCCCTCTCTATATACATGGAGAAACAGAGGCTTGGGGGAATTAAATGACTTCTCCAAGGTCACAGTACTCAAGGAAAATGGATTTGTCTCTGAATGTACCTGGAGAGTACATGGGGTGTGTGTGTGTGTGTGTGTGTTCATCTGGAGATTTCAGAGAAGATGCTGAGAAGCAAAGGGTGCTGGAGAAATCATATTCTTGGCATTGCACTAGGACTGCTACCAGTAGTTTGGCTTTATCAGTCTTCCTTCAAATGGCACCCTCATCACCAAGGCACCCGTGAAGATGGGTTGGCGCCAGACCACTCTGCTACAGAGCAGGGGTCCATCATGGGACAACATTAGGAGTCGAGAACTGGAAGCCTCAGATTCATCATTACCAGTGGAGTGACCCTGGGCAAGTCTACTTCCCCTCTGAAAAATAAGAATCATAATTCCTATTCCGCCTCCATCACAGGGTAATTATGAGGATCAAAAGGGATTGTATATGTGAAATGCTTTCTTCACCTCAAAGCCCTACATAAATATGAAGAATGTGAAGCAAAGAGTCCCTCTGAGTCACCAACTCCAATGTCATGTAAATATCACTCTCAGGAAATTGTCTCCTGCCCCAGAGATATTGAAATGGCATATTGCTTTCCTTCCTAAAGAAAGGTTTGATGGCTCAGTTAAGGCCATAAGATTTTGTCATTTTCTGAGGCCACACTATTTGCATATGATTTACATATGTTTGCATAATGGATTCAAAAGACTCGCTGCAAGTGTATAAGAGTAAAAGAAAATAAATGAATATGAGTGACCTTCTGCCACAGCATTCAAATCAAATATTCAGGGCATAATACCCTGAAATATGAAATAGATTAAAATTTAAACTATTGCAAACAGATGGGGAGATAGGTTTTAGAGTTCAGGGGCAAGCATGAAGCCCTTATTTGGTCCCAGGTTGTAAAGAATCACATACTCTTAAAGGTCACCCCCTCCAAATGACTTTCATGCCTGAATTCTCTCCTCCACACCCCTTACTCCACTGCAATCTGTAGACAAAAACATATTCACTACAGCATCTTCAGGTTATCCGGAAATGCCTCAGGTGACAAATTGTTTTGGCCAATTTCAACTGCTTAATAGGTTTTCTCTTATATTGAACTGTTAAAATCTTCCCTCTAACACACTGTCCCTTGTTTCTCCTGACTAACAGAGGAAGTACAAGCCCTTTTCAACCTGTCAGTTCATTGGGTATTTGAAAATAGCTATTATGTCCCCAAATTTTCCCTTTGTAGGTTAAAAATCTCTGGTTCTTCTAACTGTGTCACAAATTCATGCATTAAAATTGCTGGCAGTCTATTTATCTGAATATTTTCTAAATCTCCCAAGAAACACACTGATTTGAATTTTAATCCTAGCTTTGCCATTTACTGGTAGGGTGTCACTGGGACAGTCTCTGGGCCTCCATTTTGTCATCTGTAAAACAATGGAGTTGGGCAATCTATGAGGCACTTCTTCATGTAGAATTCCATTATATTTGCAACTATGATTTCCAGTTTTTTTTACATCACAGAGTTTTTGGCTCGAGCCAAGTAAATGGAGTTACCATTGCTTTTGGTTGACAGTCTGTTCTCTCTTTCTTCCACCAGGTGGTCTTCTTATTCCTTCTTGGTAAATGAAAACTAGAGGGTGAGTTTTGGCTGGAGCAATGGTGCCATGATTGCTGTAATTCCAGTTCACTCACAGTGCCATAAGGAATGGAGCTGTCACTACCCATGCTAAGCACCAGTTCTTACAGCTCTCTGGAGAAGAAGAAATGATGGGAAAAGACATTAGAAATGCATTTATTTCTACTGCTCAACCATTACTTCAAGGGGGAGACAACAGATCTGTGGACCCTGGAAGTTTCATGGAGTTCAACTATCTTGACACTGGTGATTAACATAGATTTACATACCAATTCCAAACCTATCTTTGTGTTGTGGTGGTTCTGTCTTGAATTCCATGCAGTTCATCTTTTGTGGTCAGCTGTCTCTCTCTCTGGATGACTGTAGAGAACTGCCCAGTTCTGTGTCCAGTGAGCCCTAAGCATCCCCTTCCCTGTGTCTCTATGTGGCTTTAGTCTGGGAGTCACTTGGGTCCTGGATACCTTTTTTGACTCTTTAAGCCCTTCTCTGTGATGGCCAAAGGCTAGTTATTTTCTTTCATAAATGTGCAAGCCGAAATTTGCCTTTGTGAACCGTATTGCGTGAGGAGCTAGGTATATGTGATTTCCACAATATCTTATGGGCACTAGTTGGTGTCAAACTGACCTATCTTACTTCTTCACCTCAGTACACTTAGTTTTAGTTCTGCTTTTGGTTCAAGTCTGCTTCCCTTCCATCCCCCACCCCCAGTTCCAGATGGTTAGTTAAATGTGCTTGTATCTAGATTTCTATTTGAGTATTTTAAGGTTTAATTTTCCTCTTTATCATTATATTTTCCAATATTTATTTACTTATTATTTTTAACCACTTTTTTATGACAAGTTTCAGAGCCTGAAGTAAAAAACCCTCTTCAAAGTTAGGCCCCCATCTCTCCACAGGCCCCCTGGATGCTGCTGCATAGACTCATCAGGACAGGGCCTTCAGATTCTAGGAAACCTGACTTCTTTCATGAGGATCTACTGCTGTCTTTGCAGTGGACAGCAGCTGTGAGGTGTCCAGGCTGCACGCATCTAGAGAAGCCTCTCTACACCATGAGAGGGAGCATGGCTCACCTCGTGTTCTGCCTGATTTTGTAAGACAGGAAGGACTTTTCTTCTACCTTCCTGGGTTCTGTGGTTGAGGCCTGTGCACTGAACTGACAAAGACAGATGAACAAGAGGAAGAGCATGAAGATGTATTGAATATTAGTATTTTTTACATGGTACAGAGAGCATTATGGGAAGAAGAGACCACCTCAAAGAAGCAGTGAGACCCAGGGGTTTATATACCATACTAACAAAGAGAAGTAAATTGTGAAGATGTGACAAGACATACAAACGAGGGGTTTGAACTACGAGCAGTCAGTTGTGGGAAAATGACTAGGAAATCTACAGGAGAAACTAATGGAAAATAAAGGTTGTTTCAGTGAGCTGTGTTTTGACTTCATCTCTACAGAGAATAGGATGTTCTCCTTCCTGGTGAGGGAGGGCACCTTTTTTGGGGGGAAATATATGCTCAGCTTTTAGGTAGAGATGAGGAAGGCAGAGAGCCTTTCCTGGACCTGCTGTTTTTCAGTCACCTTCAGCTCAAAACATGCAACATGCCCAGGTGGCATATTTTGGGGTGGTGTGTTCTGATCTTCCATTTCCTTCCACAGCCTGGGTGTGTCCTTTTGATGATTTCCAGCTTTATACTGCTATCCCGATTGTGCTGCTCCAGAGCCTGGCTACTTCTCTGTGCTGCTATTACTGGCACTGCCACCACCAACAACAACAACACAGAAGGCATGGTTTCTCCCCATGGAATCGATAGTTCACCTTTTCCACAAAACTCTCTAGGGCTTTCACACCTCCAAGCCCAAGTCTTCTCAGCTTCTGTACTCAGGAGAAGGAGAGAAATTCTGCCTTGCCTGATCCAGAGACTGTTCACATTCCTGCCCAGGAGTCACCTCTTCCCAAGATGATGGATACTGGAAAGAATGATTTCTATTTCACCTGATGTATTTTATAAAGGCAGAACTGTTAAAAATATCCTTAGGGTTTTCCTCTTGAACTGTAGGTGAATGTAATACGAACAGGCAGTGAGATACGAGGACTAGAGTAAAGGACTGGGAATTGGGATTCTGATATAAAAACCTTCTCCACTCTGAACAAAAGTAGTCCTAAGAGTGGTGCATTTTAAAGTTAAAAATAATGTTTTAAACAATCTAATGCAACTCTGTCATTTCTTTCATTAAGAATGTAAATGAACAACCTATGAGTCCCAAGAGTTGCGATTATTCACATTATTATTCAGTGCTTGACTTTTAGCTCTTATGAGACATTTTTCACAACCAGTCTGTAGTCAGACAGTTTCCTATGAACATCGTATTAAATTCCCTTAGCCCAAGGGAGCATGGGAGCAAAGGATTCCCCAAACTACCAAAGAGCTTGGCAACAACTTCTCTACATGGCAGTATGGTGCCCTTTCTTCATGCCAGTGAACCTCAGAAACGTCTCAGCCATGTGACTGGCAGCAGTCTTGCGGATGGGATGGTGGAGGTGTAAAGGGAACTTTTGACCAACAATGTCTTCCTCCTGTGAGCAGGAGTGGCAGACAGGAGTTCAACAGCCTCAATGGGTGTCTGTCTTCAGACACAGTTGCCTTGGACAAATCATTAGCCCCACATGTCTCATCTTCTAATAAACTACTGTTCCCTGCTTTTCTCTCAAGAATGCCTATGATGAGAAGGGTAGCCCATAAAGGACTACGAAAAATTATATATGATTGCTAGTAGAAAGCATGTGTGAGGGACCAGACTGGCTCTTTGTTCTCATTCACAATTGTGTAAAGGGAAGTTGGGGCAGAAATAGCGTGTGTATAGAGAGCCCTCATGGGGTGCCAGGGACTAGTGTCAACAGTTGACAACCATTGTCATCTATAATTTCAGGAGAACATCTTGACATTGCTCCTGTGTTTATCCCAAATTTATAGATGAGAAAGCCAAGGCCAAGTTCAGGGAAATGTGCAAGGTCACAGGTCTGAAAGTAGAGGACACAGGATTCCTAACTGGCTCTGTCTGGTCCTAGACTCGACCCTCTCCCCTCAGCCCTCCATGCTGCCTCTCAAGAAATCGTCTTGCTTGTAGCAGAGAGAAGCCCAGAACTCCAGTTGCGTGGCCAGAGACATGGTCAGCATGGACATCCCAGGCACTCAGGTTCACTGCAGGCCCTCCCAGTTCGCAGTCCTACGCAGGCAGTCTTCCTGGCATTTAGTTGCTAACCACATTTTCATAGGCTGGACAGGGTATTTAGGAGAGATATCAGCCTTATAAATTTAATCAGCTGGGCCGAAAGCAATCAAGATGCCATCTGGAAAGGCTCTGACTTCCTGCCCAGAAGATAAAGACATCTGGACTTCGTAAATGCCAAGGACATGCTGACTTGGTCCCCAGGCCTGTTAGCCACTCCTCGCTTCACACAGATGTATTTTCTTAATTACGCAGAAATCTACAGCTCTGAGCTACCCCTGGGGGCGCTGAGTGCCTGACTTTATTGGTCAACAAAAGTTGAGCTTCCCCTACCAGCAAACACCGTGAGCTGGAGGAGTTTCCCAGGCCATGGAGACAGATTTCCTGGAATAGCCACAGTAAATAGGCCTCTTTGATGACGATGATGGGGCAGGACGTGGCAACACACAGAGTTTCTGAATTAGGGAACATCATGACCGCTGGTCCTTCAGTGCAGCTGAGAGGGTACCACGCAGCTCACCAAGGAGGCTTGCCAGGTTTGCATTGCCCATCTCTCTTATGGCTGTGTGGGGAGCTTGCTCCAATCACATGGGCTGGTGAGCAACCAGCTACTTGTGAGAGCCCCAGGGAGAGATGAAGGAGTTTGGAGAAGAACTGAGGAGCCAGCAGTGGAAGGTTAAGAGTCCTGTGCACATGGTTTTTAGTGGGGCAACATCTGAACATTTGCACATGTTTTCTGAGCATTTCTAGAGATGGCTTAAATCTTGAGGGCTAGTTTCTATTAATTTTGTTTTTAATTTTAATTGTCTTATTTGAGAGGAACAGAGACAGGGAGAGCTCTTGTCCACTGGTTCACTCCCAGTTGGCTGAAGCTCCCGGATGAGGACTCGGGGTCTCCAATGTGGGCAGCAGGAGCCCCATTAATGGAGCCATCACCGCTGTCTCCAAGGGATGTATTAGCAGAAGCTGTAATCAGGAGCCAGAGGTGAGAGTTGAGCCCAGGGACTCTGATGTGGGAAGCAGGTGTTCTAACTGTGTCTTAACTGCTAGGCCAAATGCCCACCTCAGTTCTGTTTTAAAGTAGATTTGGTTCCTTCCAATGAGTACCTAAAAGCCACTAAGAACTGAAACCATTCTCCCAAACCAGAGAATACTATTGCTCCAAGTCTGTGAATTTTCTGTTCCTGTAATTAGCACTGATAAAGACTATTCTGAAAAATTCTCTATTAGTTCCCTCACAGTTAAAAACTATTGATAATATTTAGGGGTTTTTTTTTTGGAAAAAAGTTGCTAATTTATAGTGATTTACATTGGAGTGTTTTGTTTCAAAGTAATACAAATCCCGTGTTTATGAAGGATTATCATATTTTTCAATTCTAGCATAATCTTTTCTTCTTCTTTTTTTTTTTTTTAAAGATTTATTTGTGACTTACTTGGTTAATCCTCCGCCTTTGGTGCCGGCATCCCATATGGGCACCAGGTTCTAGTCCTGGTTGCTCCTCTTCCAGTCCAGCTCTCTGCTGTGGCCCGGAAGGGCAGTGGAGGATGGTCCAAGTGCTTGGGCCCTGCACCCGCATGGGAGACCAGGAGGAAGCACCTGGCTCCTGGCTTCGGATCGTCACATCACCGGCCGTGGCGGCCATTTGGGGAGTGAACCAACAGAAGGAAGACTGCTCTCTCTGTCTCTACCTCTCACTGTCTAACTCTATCTGTAAAAAAAAAAAAAAAAGATTTATTTCTTGAAAGACAGAGTTAAAGAGAGAGGGAAAGAGGAAGAGACTTTTCATCCTCTGGTTCACTCCTGAAATGGCTGTAAATGACAGGGTATTAATCATGGAGATAGGATTAGGCTTGGGAGCTAGAGGCCACACCCCTACCCCTACATGATTTCACACCCCTACTTGATCCCACGTGTATACTCCTACCTGTTAAGCCCCCCCCCTTTTTTTTATTTGAAAGAGTTACAGAGGTAGAGATAGAGACAAAGGTCCATTGGTTCACTCCCCAGATGGCTGCAATGGCTGATCCCGAAGCCAGGAGCCAGGAGCTTCTTCTGGGTCTCCCACGTGGGTGCAGGGGCCCAAGGCCATCTTCTACTGCTTTCCCAGGCCACAGCAGAGAGCTGGATCAGAAGCGGAGCAGCCGGGTCCCAAACCAGCGTCCATATGGGATGCTGGTGCTTCAGGTCAGGGCTTTAACCGATGCGCCACAACACCGGCCCCTAGCATAAGCTTTTGAATCAAGTATTGTTTCTGACTTAAAACCAAATGAACTCCAATGATAGACATTTGTCAGTCTAGAGGAGATTGATGGAGAGTTAGGTCAACACAATGCCAATGCTTCTTTTCCTGGGGAAAGGGCTCTTCATATAGTTTCCCTTTGATTCTCCTGTAGGTCACATTGATTTGTTTGCCATTATCCATTTCACTCCCACTGCATTTTCTTGCTGAACATCTTCTTCCTTTAAGGCCTGTGTTGTTAGCCTTTGGTTCTTGTTTTAATTTTGTCTTATCTCTTTAAGGTTTCTTCCTTTCTGGTTTTTATATATTTTTTTAAATTTATTTATTTTGACAGGCAGAGTGGACAGTGAGAAAGAGACAGAGAGAAACGTCTTTCTTTTCCGTTGGTTCACCCCCCAATGGCCGCTGCGGCCAGCGCACCATGCTGATCCGAAGCCAGGAGCCAGGTGCTTCTCCTGGTCTCCCATGTGGGTGCAGGGCCCAAGGACCTGGGCCATCCTCCACTGCCCTCCTGGGCCACAGCAGAGAGCTGGACTGGAAGAGGAACAACCGGGACAGAATCCGGTGCTCCGACCAGGACTAGAACCTGGTATGCCAGTGCCGCAGGCGGAGGATTAGCCTATTGAGCCTCAGCACCGGCCTATTTTTTTATTTTTGAGCCACACCTTTAGCCATGGCTTTTCTTTGTCTTACCTGCCTATCTGTTTCTAATTCATCAGAACATTGTGAATCTGGGTCATTGTATTTCCTGTTTCTGGAGGGCTCAGGCAACACCCATGTATTTTATTGTCTCAGAACATTGCTTCATATGAGACTGCTCTTTTGAGTCCTTTGGGCTGTCCAGATGCCTGATTGGATCAGCAGCCAGCACTGTTGAGGAGGAAAGCTGAATCCCATCCCAGTTATGAATGGACTTCCTCTAGTTTAGGGCCAGGGATCTAGTGCGCAGCTTAGCCTTGCCAAGGGGATGGGACTTTGTGGTCCTATGTGACTGTTAGGTTGGGGAGTGTTGGCCCCTTGATGGTTAGAATGGGGTGTATCCCATGGCCCTGAACCAGTAGATAGTTCACTTCCAAGCTGGTGCACAGCTAGCTTTTGGCTTAAAAAAAAAAAAAAGAGAGAGAGAGAGAGAGAGAGATGCAAGTATATGGAGCTTGTAGAGACAAGAGTAGGAAGCTAAGAACTGGTGTGTGGGATTTCCAAGGGAGAGAGAAAAAATTTCATTTCATCTTGTTGAATATGCATTTGCTGTGAGAAGACCACTTGTAAATGGGCATCCAGGCAGAGAAAAAGTCCCTACACAGAGATACAATCATCAGCACCCACATATGGGAGACTTACAAAATTTTAGTTTCAATTCTACCATCGTCTTCCTCTTTGGAACACAACCGTTCCTCTTGCAGTCTATTATTAAAAAGGCAAAGAAAGAAGAAGAGAAAAGAGGAAATTCTAAAACTCCTATTGTACTTTTTACATAGAGTTCAATTTGCTTTAAGCAATTGTCATAAAAATTTAAATTTGTACAATGGATAAAATTTATCAAAGAACTCAAGTAATGTACAGAGTTAACTCATTTAATCCTTATGATTAGACTCTGAGCTATCACTCTATTGCTGCATCATAGAGTTCCTTCCAATGACAACCTTGACCACCAGATTTTGTATGCGTTTCAATGAGTTGATTTTCAAAAAGTAACTACACAGACTCTGCTGAATAAAGGGACAGTGACTTGTAGCTTTGAGGCATGCTCATTCAATAGTCAAGTGCCAATAAGAAACTGAACAGATGACAAAAAAATTTGCTTCATGTGTCAGTCATATCAGAAATGCTCTCATAAGCAACTTGAGATATCCTAGGCTGAAGTTTTCACAGTGAAATGTGCAGCCTTGATGGGACGCTGAGTTTTTACAGTGTCTGGAGGAGTCAGCTGTGAGGTCCAAATGTGTGCAGACATGGGGAATCACTGAATTTCACTGTACTCAAGACCTACAACAAGTGGTTAATGCACACTCTGAGTATCTGCATGGGTTAGAGTGGGAAGCTAGAGACTGCCGGGGCGGATTCCTTCCAGGGGCAGGAAGATAGCCCCTTCCCAACCCAGAATTCTGCATGGAAAATAGCATGGCCATGATCCACTGTTCCATGTACCTTTTTTCATTGTTGTTGGGTTGTTAGTTTTTCTTTACCTTTTGATCTAAACACTTTGGATTGGATGGTTTTTTTTAAATAATACAACTTGGAATGCTAAACATTTAACTAGTTCCATCTTTATAAGGAGGTTCATAGAAAGTACTCCCTTCCCCACCCCCACTTCCCCAGAAAATCACAATATCCAACACAGTTGTCAGGTACTACTGTGAGTACTTCACAAACATTAACTCATTCAATCCTCATGCTTAGACTCTGAGTAGTCGTCTCTAGGTAAAGAAACACAAGGAAGCTAAGTAGATTGAACATCTATGTGGCTGAAGAGGCATTGGCATCCAGGGAGTCTGGCCCCAGAAATAAAACAAGGGAAGTAACAGGAAAGTCTGAAGAAAGGAAAAGCCCAGGATTGCCCAAAGCTTTGAAGGGAACTTTGAACCCTATTCTTCCTCCATGCCCATTTACTCAGGGTCTTGTGGTCAAGGGCAGAACAAAAAGGGCCAATACCAGCCCCATGCCCTGCAGCTGCACCGCACCTCACCCCCACCTTGCTCTCATGCTGCGCTCTCCCAGTCTCCTGTGGTCTCGTTCAACATTAGTCCTGTTCGCTAAGGGCTAATCCTACTCTTACTTCTGAGCTGCACTGTTCAATAGGAGTAAGATGGGAGCCCCACATAATCTAAGTTCTCTAGTGGCTCACATTCAACTTGTGAAAAGAGAAACAAAGCATCATTACCCTCCCCCCCCCCCCACAATCTAATACTGCTTCTTCCTTCTACATTTTGCTTATAAATTTTGTTTTGTTTTGGATACAGGCATCTGGTACAGTAATTAAGACTCCACTAGGGACCCCCACATCCTGTCTCAGGGGTCCTGAGTTTGAGTCCTGGCTCTGCCCCTGATTCCAGCTTCCTGCTAAGGCACATCCTAGGGGCAGCAGGGGATGGCTCATGAAGCTGGGTCCCTGTCACCCATGTGAAAGTCCTGGATTGAGTCCCTGGCTTCAGCCCAGGCCCAGCCATTGTGAGAACTGGGGAAGCAAACCAGCAGTTGAGAGCACTCTCTCTTTTTCTTTCTGCCTCTCAAATAAATTAAATTAAAAAACTGTTTTAAGTTTTTGACTTTGTAGTCCTGAAAAATAGGCGATAGGATAAGTGCTGGAGGAACTGACAAGGAACTGCATGAGGGTTTGGGAAGCCGAGGGCTTGGAGCATGGTCGGGGCAAGTGGCGGAAGGGGTCTCTTCAATCAGGACAGTTTCCCTTATGTCAAACAGGATGGAGGGATCCTTCAACCACAGGGGAGGTGGGAAGGGGATGGGGAGGGGGAGTGAGGAGGGCAGAACAAACAGAAGACAAAAGGTCATGGTTGCCTGCTTAAATCCAGAGAAAATTGCTTGGCTCTGTATGGAGAGAGGCAGCTCTCCGGGAAGCTGGGGGCTGGAGGGAAGCCAGGCAGAGGGGCAGTCCCAGAACCCTGGGCTGGTGGGGGAAGCCAGCAGGCACCAGAGGTGGGGCTGGGATGCACCAGCTGCTGTGCTGTTTGCATTCTCAGAGCAACTCCTTATTTCCTTTCGTTGTTGTTGTTTTCCAATAATATGGCATCTCCCCCCAAAATGAAAAAAAAAAAACAGGTAAAATGAATTAATTTTAAGTTTATGTAACCCAATATGTCAAATATTATTTCAATCAAGTTCAAATCAATATCACCAGTGTAAAATATTAGTGAGATATTTACCTTCTGATCTTCATTCCATGTCTTCAAACTCCAATGTACTTTTTACACCTATAACACATTTCAATTTCGCCACCACTTTTTCATTGGAAACACTGGGTCTATATTTAGATTTCATAAAATTCATAGCTGGAAATAAAGATGGACATAGCTCAAGTTATTGCAGGCATGCTTGAGAGTTTTATCAATAACTGACTCAAGGGTCTATTTTATATTTAAATGAATTAAAATGGAATGAAAATCAACACTGAGATTTTCAGTCACACAAGCCACATCTCAAGGGTTCAAGAGGCACAACTACTAGGAACCAGCAAGAAACAATGCTAACTAAGCATGGGTTATGAGCTTAGAAAGCGACCTAAAATGATCATGCATCAACTATTCTTCTTCTTGATGGCCACGTTGGCACAGGGAACATGCCTGCCTGGAAGTTTGGGTTTTGGGCATCACGTAATGTCAGGTGAATTCCCACACAGTGCGGATCTACCAGGAAGTTATCTAGCAAATGTTAGCCCTGCCACCTAGTGACCACTTTCTGAACATCACGCAGAGTTGAAAATCTGTGTTGACCTCAGCCTTGCAGCTCTTCCCGACAGCTCCAAGACATTGCACTGCTGCAGACCCCACGTGGCACTGTGCCAGCTCTCCCCGGAGAACAGGAGAGCTGAGTCGTCACTCCTGTCTGCTTCCCCACACCTGTCCGGAGATGCTTGGTGAACAGGCACATGTCTCGGGGGCTTCCTGCGTGCCAAGGAGACAGGGATTATCGTCCCCACTCTTCCTCCTGAATCTTGTTTGTTGTGGTCTCCCTTCATCACTGAACTGTGTGTCTCGTGCATGTACCTATTTGGAGTCTGACAATTGTGGGTTCCATGAATGGGTGGAGGGGACTGCTGTACATTCATAGTCCTTGCCAGCATTCCTACCACTGTTCTCCCAGTGGGGCACCTTCTGCCCATGCTCAGTATAAACCACATTAGCTTGTCATTTCCTTCAGCCCTCTGTCTCCTCCTTCTGCCATTACCTGCCCAGCAAATGCTCAACACCTGAACTTGCCTTGTATTTTGTGAACAGCAAGTAGAAATTGGGAGCTCTCTAGTGTATTTCCACCAAACTCCCAGACCTACCTAAACCTGCGCCCGCACCTGTACCTGATCCTCCTTGGCTTCAAGGCCACACTTTCCAGGCGTGATCTGAACAAATTCAGGGCAATTGCTGAGGGAGCCTGAGCAATGACTAACACCCGAGTCCCAGCTCAGACACCCTTACGTCATTGGTCTTGAGTGCTGGCTGGGCATTGGGCACTTCAAAATGTTCCCAAGGGAGCAAAAAGTACAGCAAGGATTCTGACCTGTTCCCTGGATCCTCCCCACTTCAGTCTTCTCAGGCTTCAACAGGTAACCCCACACACACCTGCATTTCCAAACATTCCCACTATAGGGGTCACTTTTCTAAATCATAAATAATGCCCCAAACTCCTTCACCTGAGAGTAACAATGAAAAATCTTCCCTGGACTCAGTACCCACAGCAACCCTCTTCTCTCTGTAAGCACTTTCCTCCCAACCTGTCTCTGCTTCCTTACCAACCATTCACCTTTAACCTACTTGATTGATTCTGCTCCAGAACCGTTCACTGTATCATGAAAGAGCCCTCACCTTTTTTTTTTTTTTTTTTTTGACAGGCAGAGTGGACAGTGAGAGAGAGAGAGAGACAGAGAGAAAGGTCTTCCTTTTCCTTTGGTTCACCTTGCAATGGCCGCTGTGGCTGGCACGCTGTGGCCTGCACACCACGCTGATCCGAAGCCAGGAGCCAGGTGCTTCTCCTGGTCTCCCATGCGGGTGCAGGGCCCAAGCACTTGGGCCATCCTCCACTGCAGTCCCTGGCCACAGCAGAGAGCTGGACTGGAAGAGGAGCAACTGGGACAGAACCGGCGCCCCAACCAGGACTAGAACCCAGGGTGCTGGCACCGCAGGTGGAAGATTAGCCTATTGAGCCGCAGCGCCGGCCTAGCCCTCACGTTCTTCAGCTTCCAAGACCCCATGTTCTCCTGGGTTCTTTCCTGGGCCACCTTTCACCTCAGCTCTCAATGCTCAGAGGTTCTCAGGACATGGGGCTCAGCTGTCTGTCTTTTTTAAAAAAATTATTTATTTATTATTTGAAAGAGTTACAGAGAAAGAGGCAGAAACAGAGGGAGAAAGAAAGGTCTTCCATCCTCTGGTTCACTTCCCAGATGGCTGCAATGGCCGGAGCTAGGAGTCAGGAGCTTCATCCAGGTCTCCTATGTGGGTACAGGAACCCAAGCACTTGGGCCATCCTCCGCTGCTTTCCCAGGCACATTAGCAAGGAGCCGGACTGGAATTGGAACGGCTGGGCTTGAACCAGTTCCCATATGGGATGCCGGCACTGTAGACAGTGGCTTAACCTGCTGTGCCACAGTGTCAGCCCCAGCTTTCTTTCTTTCTTGCTTCATCCCCTATGGCTTCCTGGTCCTGAGAACTGTGGAATATTAATGTATGCTCAGACCATTCTGCAAGTCCCACACCTGTGCATCCAAATCTCTGTGAGGCTTGCCTCTCTAGCAGATACGTGAATAGTTTTTCGGATTTCATGTTCTACACCGAATTTTGATGTCCTCCCTGCCCCGTAGATGCTCCTCTTACAGTAGTATCTATTGCATTCATTTCCCATGGTTTCTGTAATAAGTTTCTGCAAACTTACAATAGCAGAAATTTATTCTCTCATACATTTTTTCTCTCCGAAGTCCAGAATCAGTTCTACTGAATTGGACTCAAGGCATTGGCAGGGCCATGCTCCCTCTGGAGGCGTTAGAGGTGAAACTGTTCCTGGTCTATTCTGCTCCCATTGGCTGCTGGCATTCCTTGATGTATTAAGATTTCCTGAGAAGCAGAATCTGTATCTGTGATATAAATCATCTATCTACCCATCACCATCTATCATCTCTCTATCAATCTAACCATCACCATCCATCATCTATCCTTCTGTTTATCCATTTATCATCTATTCTCTATCCATCTCCATCTATCCACCTGTCATCTACCATCTATCTATGATCCTCATCTATCATCTACCCATATCTATCTATCTATACATCCATAATCACCTGTCATGAACCCAGCTCAATTAGTCAGCCAGGAGAAATTCTCTCTTTCAGCTGACTGGATGAAGCCCTCCCATATTAATGAGGGTCATCTGCTCCAATTGCTCTGCTCACTCAAATGTTCATCTCCTATAGAATCACTCAGCCAGAGAAGCTTAGAGCTCTTATATTTGGGCATCCAGAACCCAAACTGATAGTTACCCATGACACTCATCTTGTGGTAGAATGTCTTCTGTATTTAAGGCCAGCATCATTAAGTCTCTCTCTGTTTTGCCTTTACCTCACCTGTGTGTGTGTGTGTGTGTGTGAGAATCTTGCTCTGTTTCCCTTTTACATGGACACATCGATTGCACCCAGAACCACACAAACACAGGAAAATCTCTTCATCTCAAGATCTTGAACTTAACCACATTTGCAAAGTCTGTTTTTCCAAATAAGTTAGTATTTGTAGATTCTAGAGATGAAGATATTAATATCTTTTGGGGGACCATTATCCAACCCTCGATACTAACTCATGCAATAACATTTTATCCATCCAGTTTTTTTTTTTTAATTTTTTGACAGGCAGAGTGGACAGTGAGAGAGAGAGAGAGAGAGAAAGGTCTTCCTTTACCGTTGGTTCACCCTCCAATGGCCACCGCAGTTGGCGCACTGCGACCGTCACACCGCGCTGATCCGATGGCAGGAGCCAGGTGCTTATCCTGGTCTCCCACGGGGTGCAGGGCCCAAACACTTGGGCCATCCTCCACTGCACTCCCTGGCCACAGCAGAGAGCTGGCCTGGAAGAGGGGCAACCGGGACAGAATCCGGCCGGGACTAGAACCCGGTGTGCTGGCGCCGCAAGGCGGAGGATTAGCCTAGTGAGCCTCGGCGCCGGCCTTTTTTTTTTTTTTTAATCAGGCAGAGTTAGACAGTGAGAGAGAGAGAGACAGAGAGAAAGGTCTTCCTTTTTCTGTTGGTTCACCCCCTAAATGGCCGCTGCGGCCTGCGCTGCGCCGATCCAAAGCCAGGAGCCAGGTGCTTCCTCCTGGTCTCCCATGCAGGTTCAGGGCCCAAGCACTGAGGCCATCCTCCACTGCCTTCCCGGGCCACAGCAGAGAGCTGGACTGGAAGAGGAGCAACCTGGACAGAATCTGGCGCCCCGACCGGGACTAGAACCTGGTGTGCCGGCGCCGCAGGTGGAGGATTAGCCTAGTGAGCCGCGGCGCTGGTCTCCATCCAGTTTTTAAGCCAGAACTTTGGGACTCTCCTGTGTCTCAAACTTCTCTTCAACCCTTTTAATCCATCTGCAACTTCTTTATTTTCTGTCTTCAAAATAAATCTGGAATCTCTTCAGTAATCTTCTCTGCCACCAACCTAATCTAAGACATAACATGTCTTTCCTGGACTATTTAGTAGTTCACTTACATCACCTGTACTTTTCTTTCTTATTTGCAATGTTATTTATTAAGTATCAATCACCAGTCAGTAGTTGATTGTAAGCTTCAAGAAAGCAGGACCATACATGTTTTGTCTCCCATTGTAGTTTAGGTTCTAGAACAGTGCTTGGTACATACTAAGTGCTCAATAAATGCTTAACACAAGTATAAGTGGATGAATGATACATTTCCTGTCCCAGTGAAGCTTCCAATTTGGCCAAGAGGCCATTGAATGGTGTTTAAGTTTTATGTAGTTACTTCCTTGAAAGGCTGAGTCTCTCTCTCCCTCTCTTTCTCTCCCCCCCCCCCCACACACACAGTCCAGGAGGGAGAGGGGGAGCTATCTTACATCTCTTGGTTTACTCCCCAAATTACCTCTACAGATAGGGGTTGGGCCAGGCCAAAGCAAGGAGCTAGGATCTCCATCTGTGTCTCTCACATAGGCAACAGGGACCCAAGTACCTGGGCCATCACCTGCTGCCTCTCAGGGTGCACATTAGCAAGGAGTTGGATCAGAAGGCAGGAGCAGAACTCAATCCTAGGCATTTTGATATGGTTTGCAGGCACCCCAATGATAGCTTCACTCATTGTCACACAGTGCCTGATCCTTGTTGAATTTTTTTAAAAGATCAGTTTATTTTATTCAAAAGGCAAAATTACAGAGAAAGAGAGAGAGATCTTCCATCTACTGGTTCACTTCCCAAATGGCTGCATCAGCCAGGGCTGGGCCAGGCTGAAACCAGGAGTCAGAAGCTTCATCTAGGTCTCCCATGTGAATAGCAGGAGCCCAAGCACTTGGACTATCTTCTGCTGATTTCCCAGGTGCATTAGCAGTGAGCTGGATCAGAAGTGGAGCAGCTGTGACTTGAACCGGTATCCATATGGGATTCTAGCGCTGCAGGCAGTCTTTTAACCAATTATGCCAGCACCGGCCCCTCACTGAATGTTTTTTTTGTCTTATGTTATTCATTTAAATTATGTTTGAGGAGAACCATCTAAATGCCAGACATGCTACTAGGTTCACAGGATAGACAAATTCACAGATCATAGAAGAATCTTTACTCTCATGGAGCTCTAGATTGGAGCGTGGCTGAAGATGGAGAGGGGGTGGGATAAATACGTAGTAATATGCATTCGAAATATGTGTGTGCTCTTCTCTTAAACCACCAACAGTGACAGAGGAGATGGAAACCAATAGAGCCGTGTGAAGCGGGTTGTGGGCTCTGGAAATTTTGCACAAGCAGGGCTTTCTGAGAAATTGATGTTAGAGAAGGCCTGAAGCTGCTGAGGGGTGAGTCACGGACACATCTGGGGGACGACCTGCCCAGGCCAGGGGCTGCGTTTGCTGCCTCCCAGGCAGGAGGCATCCAAGGAGGATGAGGAAGAGGAGGCAGGTGTGGCAAGGAGACAGTGAGCGAGGTGGAGGCGCTGGAGCTGAGAGCAGAGCAGCCGGGGGGCCGGAACATGCAGGATCTTTAGGGCAGTGGGCGTCTTTGGCTTCTCCTCTGAGTAACAGGGGGCAGGGCTGCCGGGCAGGGACACTCTTGGATATCTTGCGCTTAGAAGCATCTTGCTGGCCGCCTTGTGCGCTGCAGGGGGACAGGGTGGGAACAGGAGCCCTTGGGGGAGGTGATGAAGGCTGAGATCAGGGTGATAGCAGTGGAGGTCGTGAGAAGTGGTCAGATTTTGGATGAATTTTGAGAAGAGGGCAAAAGGGTTTCCTGACAGATTGGATACTGAAGGGGTGGGGAGGGAGGAGAAAGAGAAGGAGTGAGGTCAAGAATATCACCAAGGCCCAGCCGGAGCAACTGGAAGCGAGACTAAATTCTGAGTTTTGTCTGGAACTCCTACCCCAAACATCTTAATTCTCTAGTCACTGGGACGGCTCAATAGCCCTGAACTTTCCAGACAGCTGCGTGGACTTGTCATCTATCCTTCCCTGGAGGGCGTCTGAGCCCTTTCTTAAATTTACGCCCCACTCCCTCCTGCATCTGTTCACAAGACAGTTGGTCCAGTTCCATGTCCCGAGCAATGCTCAGCCCAGAGCCCCTGGCCTCCATCTGCGACCAACATGGCGCACCCTGGCGCTCCCCCTGCAGACTGCGCTGCATCTTGGGTACAGTTTGGGATGTTCTTCTGGCGCTTGCCTTGGAGTTCACACCCCGGGCTCTGAGGATTGTTTGTCCTTGTTCTAGTCTGGAGCAGTTGAGGTCATTCAGTAGCCCCTGGCTCGTATTGGCCCAGGTGGCTTGGCCAAGTGCCACTTGAGGTAAGCATGCCCCGTTGTCTAGTTGCTTTCTCCCTGAAGTTTTAATATTCTTGTCGGAGCACTGGGCTGGGCTATCAGATGGGCCCCATGAAAAGAAGAAGCTGCAGCTGTTTTGCAATAAGGCTCATTTTCCCCTGTGACTGTGCAGGGACTGTACGTGTATTGGATGCTATGAGACGATGGGAAATGTTTCGGAGCACCAGAGGCGAGCACAGTTGTTTGTGGTAGCTGGGCTTTGTTTTGATCCAGTCCCTCACCCCACAGAAGCCTCAGGGCCAGGAGCACCAAGGGGTCAGGCCTCTCATGTTTCTTCTGCAGGAGGCCCACAGCCTGTCGTCGCTCCGAGGTTCAGCCTGGGGTGGACTCTGTATGTGTGCACACATGTCTGCAAGCCCACAGACCAGGTGTATTTGGAATGAAGAGCCTCGGGGTGGGGGTGGGGGATGAATTTCAATGGACTCTCAGCTATTTGTTCTGGAGCCAGCCGTGTTTATTTAAGTCGCCAGCCTCCCTCCTGAATGCAGTCACGAGCTCTCCCAAATTCCACAGACGGCCAAATAACTCAATATTCAGAGCTCCTGCCCTTCCCTCGATCCTGCCTGCGGGCCCGGCCTTGGTTGCCGAGTCTGACAAGGTGCATTCTGGGTAGGAGCAGGACCCCCGCCCCTGAAAGCAAAAGGCCTCATCAGGTGTCCAAGGACAGGAAGTGCTGCAAGCCTCCCCACTAGGGAACCAAAAACAATGAACAGAGAACCTGTGCTCTTCAGGTACTCAAGGTCGGCTCAACCAAAGGGCTTGGGAGGGAGAATGAGGCTTCTCGGCTCTCCTCCCGAAGTCTTGTCCTTGCCCTGATTGATTTTGTTTTCACATCTCTTGTGAGTTGTGCTCCAACCAGAGGACATGGGGTAAAGGGTTTGGGACAGGAGCTCAATGCAAGGGACTCCCCACCTTACTTTTTTTTTTATAGGCAGAGTTAGACAGTGAGAAAGAGAGAGAGAGGAAGGTCTTCCTTTTTCTGTTGGTTCACCCCCTAAATGGTCGCTATGGCGTGCGCTGCGCCAATCCGAAGCCAGGAGCCAGGTGCCTCTCCTGGTCTCCCATGCGGGTGCAGGGCCCAAGGACTTGAGCCATCCTCCACTGTACTCCCGGGCCACAGCAGAGAGCTGGCCTGGAAGAGGAGCAACTGGGACAGAATACGGCACCCCAACCGGGACTAGAACCCCGGGTGCCCATGCTGGAGGCAGAGGATTAGCCTAGTGAGCCACGGCACCAGCCCCCACCTTACCTTTTGAAGACACCTCTGAGCCGCTGCAGAGCTGAGGCCACCTTGGCCATACTGGAGTGCTGGCTCCACGTGGCTCTTTCTACCATGTCATCAGATTTAAGTGCAAAAATGCATGTTTTCCAGTTTTCTCAAAGTGGTTGTGGCAGAATCCACTAGGAAGCTGCTACTTCCCCATGTATTGTTCAGCTCTGGCAGAGTCACAGGGAGGTAGATGTGACTTCACTGGGGGAAGTGTGAGCTCTAACGGCAGTGTGTCCCCCAAGTGCCACAGGAGAAGTGACAGCCATGCCTTCAGGGAGTGCACCTCTGGACTAACAAAGCTACATTGTCTTCCTGGGTGGCTCCAGGGGCCTCACTCATTTAAACTTTTGAAGGCTGAAGTGTGTCCTTTGCTTGCTTAGCCCTTACCATGCGTCAGGTCAGGCACAGTTCTAAGGGTTGTACATGCTTCGACTTAGATTTACAAGTTACTGAATGTGCTAAGATCAAAATGCAAAGAGCCCAGGAGTCAGCATTCTGTTCCCGTCTTCCTGTGAAGCAGTGATTGTATGTTAAATATGTTTGCAAGTGAGGGACAACTTCTGAAACAGTGCTCAAGAATCTGGTATCCCAGCTGTCGTGGGTGAGATGAATGGGAGGACTATGGTGTAGGAGGGAGACTTTCCATTTAATAGACATTTGTGGTGAATGATTTTTGACTTTGTTGGGTAGATTTCTGTTTCAGAAATAAACAAACAAACACAAAATGCAAACTATAGGACAAGGCAACTTTATGGCTTAGATGCCACTGCATGAAACATAGGGGACAGGTAGCAGGGGTAGGGAAAGTTTGAAGAGAGCCATTTTGTCCTCAGACAGAGCGGTGGACACAAAGGAGTTTGCTAGCTTGAGGACTAAGCAATAGCTCCAGTCTCATCCTGGAAGCTATAAATTCTAGAAAGGAGAACTTATGTGAACAGATGTCAAGAGGAGATGAGAACTGCGAGCCTGCACCTGTCACCTGCCCACTGTGTGTAGGTGCCACTGTAGCTCCAAGGCCTCCTCACCCGACATGACAGGCAGGCCTCACCTTCCCAGACTACAGGGTCAAACAGTGGGATGAACCCTATGATGGGATTATCAGGACGCACAGTCTGGAGAATGACCTGCTTGTGTGATCCTCAACTGTATGTGATGGGAGCCAGTGCACTGGGGTTGTGAGGGAGCTAAGGCCAATGGCATCCCCAGATTGCTACTTCAGAAGAAGAGACGCGGAGTCATAGAGAGAGATCTTCCACCTGCTGGTTCACTTCCCAAAAATGGCCAGGGCTAGCCTAGGCTGAATCCAGGAGCCAGGAATTTCATCCAGGTCTCCCAAAGGAATAGCAGGCGCCAAGCACCTGGGTTGCCTTCTTCTGCTTTCCCAGGTGCACCTTCAGGGAGCTGGATGAGAAGTGGAGCAGCTGGGACTCCAACTTCCACTCATATGGGACACTGGCGCTGCAGGTCCTGGCTTAACCAGCTGTGCTACAGCAGCTGCTCCAAATAAGTATCATTGGAATGCAGGGAGCTGGAAAGAGAGTGGAGGAAAAACAAGTCTAGAAAGGTCAGGAAGAGTCGGCTCACGAGGGTCTGGCGAGAAGCTGGTTAATTCGGCTGAGCTGAGGAGTAACAGGACTTGAGCCCCAGCACAGTAGAAGGGAAGAGATGAAGAAACAGAGCCTGGGGAATGAGTTGCAGGCTTTGGGACTGGCAGTCCTGCTGAGAGCTGATGAGAACAGAGGTAGATGGAAGAAGAGGAGGAGCCGCTGACTACAGACTTTTCCAAAGGGAGGTGACCCCTGGATGGGTATCAGTAGAGAGGGAGCCATCAGTGAATTTTGAGGTTGGTTGATTGGGAGGAAGGACCAGAGTAAGTATGGTTGGTGGCAGTAACACTAGGATGATAAGGAGTCATCACGGAGACGTTATGGTTTCTGTACACAAAACAGGAGCACACAGTACACAAGGACACAATACACAAACTGCAGCTGGTGGTATTTGAGGGATGAGCTCTGTAGTGGGAAATAGTTGAAGCCCAGAGAATAGATGATCTTTGTAATTAGAGGGTTTTGAAGAAGGAGAAAGAAAAGAAATGATCAAGAAAGCTAATGAAAGAGGAGGCAGGGAATCTCAGTTTGGGCAGTTGAGCCCAGATTGTGATACAACACAGCAACACACAGGTTGAGGAGAGGCAGATGAGAAAGGCCACTGGTCCAGGCAGCTGACATGCCACTGGGGAACTGTTTTTGGAGAGTAGTGGATGAAGAAAGCCAAAAGTATAAAGCATATTTTGGAAATTTCAGGACCATCTACTGAATTCAACCTGAAGAAGTGTTTTATCTGACTCTCAATATTTATAAGATCAAATTAATTTCTAATAGATAAAACATAGTAGATTTTACACAGGAGTCTGCAATTCCAAACTGCCCGAGCATTCTGACCTCCCCAGGGCCCTTCAGTCCCCCAGGTCTGGGTGTTGTGGGCTGGAGCCCTCTAGTAGGGGTGCCATCAGTCAGGGGCAGTGTCCCCTGCAGGTCCCACATGCCACTCAGCCTGGCTCTCTAGCTTCTGCTGCCAGTTTGTTTGCTTTGCCCTTTGGTGAAAGCACATGGAGGTAGTGAGGAAATGCAGGTCATCCCCCTAGACAGCTCCTTTCAAAGCTTGGACATGGTGGGCAAAGGGCAAGAGGACGGTGTGGGGAGGACAGCGTGGGTGTGTCCAGTGAAGGGGACTCAAGCTCCCCTTGGCGTTGCCCAAGGACAGGATCCAAGTAGAGGAGAGGGCTGAAGAGGTGAGGGAGGATATGAGCGATACAATGAGCTATCCAACCAATGTGCCACGCGGAAGCCAAGGAAGACACAGTTTTGGGAAGGAAGAGGGATGTCTGGCCTCAGAGAAGGAAAGAGAGCCACAGAGAAAAATAACCATGGCCAGAACAGGTAGGCTCTGGGAGGAGGGAACCCAGCCGCCTGCTGGGTACACTCATAAAACGGTGAGAAGGTCAAGGCAGAACCAGGGGGAGGGTGGAATCCTGGGGCAGGACTGTAATCGGGGTAATCAGTTGGCCATCAAGGGGAGCTTCTTTACATATTTGCCCAGTAGTTATTTCATGATGGCAAGGAAAAAAAGCTGGTTTTCTCTTTTCAAAATTGCATACCTGTGTTTGTATTTTAAAATCAGTGTTTATTACATATACCAGATACAGTACAACAATTAGACTTGGTTGGAATTGTCTTTCACCTTAAATATTGTCTATGGTTTTAGACACTTATACTATATGTCACTTATGGATAACAGAGAAGCTATAAGGACAATAGGAAAGGTTTTTCAAGGTGTATTGGAGAATTTCTTTTTCTGACTTCCAAACAATAAAGCATGTCCTATATATTTTTTTTTTTGTTTTGATATTTTTCCCCCTAAATGAGACAGCTTCCTAGGAGATTGATTAGAGGACTTAAATTGACATATAACTCAAGACACTTGGGACTGGGAAATAAGACTACACCCTGCCACCCTGCCATGTGTAGTGTCTATTTCCTTGACTCCTCAGGTGTGCCAAGATCTCACATCTAATCTCAAGATCTGTGATTCAGGCTGGGGCTGAACCACCCAAATCACTGGAGCATACCACTGAGAAGAGGTGGCACCCTGGGGGATGTTTTTGAAAGTACCTGATGGAGGGAACCAGGTGCAGGCTTCCAATTGGCCAGTCACGGGGGGAGTGCCGAGTGGAAGGCCAAGGTCACGAGCAAGGAATGCAAACATATCCTGGGCTGAGTTAGTGCCCCTTTCTGACACAGGCAGCTATGGTTGCTGGCCAACACCCTCATCTGGATTTGGGTGGAGTTGGGCTGCAGTGTGGAATCCTTTGTCGTCAGTGCTACTGCTGATGTGCAAGGAGGTCATTCAAGGTCAATACCAGGCCTCAGAGAAGAGCTTAAAAATCCATGGCAAAGGGAGAGGCCTGAAATGTTGGCAAGAGACCATCAGGAGAGCACTGTTGAAATGACAGATCCTGCCTGCCCTGGCGGGGAAGCAGGGCCAGCGCTGAGAGAGGACTTCTGGGGTCTGCAGGCGAAGGGAAGGGAGGAAATGAGTCAGAAGGAACATGCAGGAAGCCCTAATCAGCTGTCAGAATTACAGTCCCCGTTATCAAAGTGAAATCTTTTAAAATATTTTTAAAAAATGCAGTTCTGTAAAATGATCATTTTAAAAACACTTCTCTAGGATGTGTGAGTTGCTTTGAAGTTTCATGTGACTAGGAATACGTCCTGTTTCCAAGCTCTCTTTGGCCTCAAGTGGCTATTCTCTGTGGTACCTTTGTGGCAACCTTCAAAATACGAGAATTTTTGTGTGTTGGGACGTGCCATCTCCTTACCTTTCATTTTAGTTCTCTATCAATCTTAAGTGAGTAGCATTGGTCACTCCTACTTACTGAGGACAGAGGCAGTGTGTGTGTGTGTGGGGGGGTGCTTGTTTCTTGTTTAAAGTATTTAGTTGGCCATCCAAGGGGGTCACAGACCAGTGTTGTCATGATGCGCCCGTGGCTTAACCTCTCTGAATCTTGGGTTCAGGGTAGACCAAGTGGTTTCTAAAGTACCTTGCCCCTTTAAATGTCTAACAGCACGACGACAGGCTGATATTTAGGGCTGAATCTTAATGTCAGGAGAATGAGGAGGAGCAGGGCACGTTTCTCAGGGTGAAGTTTGAAATCGTTTGGTTTTTGTTAGAAGAACTAAAACATTTGCTGTCATGACCTCAAAAACCCATTCTGAGTTCCAAGAAGACAGTTATTGTCCATCACATGTTTGAAGCTCCCCGTAGCTAGGATATACATTTGTGGGCTCAGTATGGTAGAATTGTACTATTCCATATGGTGCTATTAACTCATTTGTGGGGCCAGAGCCTTCATGAGGCACTGCTGCCGTGGGGACTAAGGGTCCATGAACTTTGGGGGACACGTTCAACACAGAGCAGAGAGTCCAAATTGTTCCATTCTGTTTTGAGCTCTTTTTATGAACATTTTTTAGCACCTGGGCAGAGAGACTGTGGAGGTGGGAGAGCCTTGAGGCCGAAGGACACCTGGGTTTGACTTCCTGCCCTTTGTCACTGATGGCATGACAGGCAGTGAGGTACTTTCCTCTGATCCCCAGGGATGTATCTACATGCCTGGGAAACCACGCCTGCCTGTTTGTAAAACCTTCACAAGAAGAGAACGTCGAACAGGTGCACCTACAGGAGGAAGTTGCCTTCTCAGTCTTACTAGAGGGCGATTGTGAGTGTAATACTCACGGTGACTCCCCCTCCACACAAGCTGACCTGTCACCTGACTTCAGAAGTCCGTCCACTCCCAGTGAGGAGCTGGACTGAATGAGGAGACGTGGCCTGGCGATTCCCGAGCTCAGCCCTGCCGCAGAGCTGACCAGTGCGGCATCTTCTGCAGGTGGCGTGAGCCAACACCCCAGTCTCAATCCCAATCATAGGAGAACACGGTCCAGGTCTCTATGTGGACGTGTGGTGTTAGCTGTGGATTTCATAGACACTCTTTATCAGAACAGAGACGCCTCTTTCTGCCTCTGGCTTGCTGATACATTTCACAGTGAATGGGTGTGGCGTCTTGGTCAAAATCTGGCTGCATTCATGACGATGATCTATGGTTTTTCCTCTCTGTTCTAATAATGTGGCAAACTGTGTTGAACACTAAAATTTTTACTTACTTACTGATTTATTTTCATTTTATTTGAAAGGCAGAGAGACAGACAGGCAAATGGAGAGAACTCCCATCTACTGGTCCACTCTCCACATGCCTGCAACAGCCAGGGTTGGGCCAGGCTGTATCCAGAAACTAGGAATTCAAGGACAGGGACTGAACTATTTGAGCCATCATCTATTGTCTTCCCAAGTTGTGCATTGGCGGAAAACTGGATCAGAAGTGGAGCTGGGACTTGAACCAAGGTCCTCTGACTTGAGATGGGGGTGTCCCAGTCTCTTAAGTGCTGCACCAAATGCCTGCCCCACATTTATCGGTTTTTAATATTGAACCATTCTTGCATTCCTAGAATAAGACTCATCTATTTGATCTCTTTGGTATGTTGCTGATTTTTATCTACTAATACTTAAAAAGTTTTGAGTCTATGCTCATAATTGATTCTAGTCTGCAAGTTCCTTTTGTCTTGATATCTGTCAGATTTTCATATCAGGGTTAGTTTGGCCTTAGATTTCCTGAAAGAGTTTATATGAAGCTGCTATCTTTTTTCCTTTAAATGTTCAATAGAACTCAGTAGTAAAGTTATCTGGGTCCTTGGCTTCCCCCTCCCCCCCATTGTCAGGTTTTTAAACATAAATTTTATTTCCTTAATAAAATAGATAACAGATATATTTAATAAATTCAATAAAAATAAATGTAATATATACATTTAGATTTAAACATTTATTCTTGTACTCTAGAAAGTTGCATTTTTCAGGAGTTTTTTCATTTCATTTTCGCTGCCAGATTTTTTGACGTAACATTGTTTCTCAATTTGTCATAATTATCTCTTCACCAATGGGTATAGCAACTAGACTGACAGCCCCTCTATAGTCTGTTAATGGTAATTTGTGTTTTCTTCTTTTTTATTTTCCCTCGATTGACCTTTCAAGGGATTTTTTTTCATATGTTGCTAATGCTTGTGATTGCTGTGGTTTGTTTTCTAGCTCATCAGTATCGGCTTTTCTTTGGCTGGCTAGTTGACTTGTTTTAGTTCATTTCATTAGAGACTGCTTCACGAGGCTTTATGGGGTTGTGATAGCTAGAGATAACTAAGATCTGATAAGTCATTTGTTACGTTCCCTAGTGGACAGGGCATACACAAATCATCTCTAATTTCTCATGCTAGGTCGATGTTATTTTTACCAATTTGCCAGGATGAAGTGGAGGCTTGGAAGGTCACATGCCTAGCCCAGTGGCTGCCAGGGATTTGGAGCCTGCTGGCTGGGAGGCCTGCGCGCTTTGCACTCTCCCATGTTGTGTCTCCCCAGAGCTCCGAGGGTTTGCACCCCATTGAGTGGATTTGACCTCTGCAGTCTGCAGCTTCTCCCTGGCCTTCCACTCTCACTCATGAGCTCCCCCTGGTGGTATATCCTCCCCTCCACACTTCAGAACACAGCCCTCTTAATTCACCCCGATGTTAAACACTGAGCTCCTCTTACCCGAATTTCATTAAACTGCCCCATCGCAGGTGTTCTGGTGGTCACACGTCTGCAGGTGAGACTTGAGATCATGATTTCATCCTGGAAGATAATGCAGCTAATTAATGAGTACTTGGCAATTTTTAAAGCAGAGTGAAGTTATCGTGGCTTTGGATGATTTATATGTGCATAATTCCAGTAACACAGTACACCAGGCAACTTACAGCAGTGTGTGCTGTGCTCAACAATTTGTTAATGTTAGGACTTTCCCCCATAAGTATATCATAAAAACCCAGGAGGTTTGGATTATTGTTCCTTTCCAAAGTCACGTAATGGGAAAGGAGCAGGTTCCAGTTCAGGGCTCCTGCCTCCAATGCCAGAGCTGTTTTTAACTACATTCACCTGTCTCTATTATGGGGCACAGCCAACCTGTGGACCATTATAAGGCTTGGGAAATCATTTGGTCTGGCCCTGCTAAGGCAACTACAGGGAGGACCTGAAACTCAATAAATCTATAGCAGGCTAATTTTTTTTTTTTTTGACAGGCAGAGTGGACAGTGAGAGAGAGAGACAGAGAGGAAGGTCTTCCTTTTGCCATTGGTTCACCCTCCAATGGCCGCCGTGGCCGGTGCGCTGTGACCGGCGCACCGTGGCCGGCGCACCGTGCTGATCCAAAGCCAGGAGCCAGGTGCTTCTCCTGGTCTCCCATGCGGGTGTAGGGCCCAAGCACTTGGGCCATCCTCCACTGCACTCCCGGGTGACAGCAGAGAGCTGGACTGGAAGAGGGGCAACTAGGACAGAATCCGGCACCCTGACCGGGACTAGAACCTGGTGTGCCAGCACCACAGGCAGAGGATTAGCCTAGTGAGCCGCGGCGCTGGCCAGCAGACTAATTTGTAAGTCGATAATTTTGTTTGGTCCATGAATGATGTTATAAATATCCAAATGGCCCTTGGCAGAAAAAAAGGTTTCTCACCCCTGACTTTTACCATAGAACAAGAAGATAATTAAAAATACAAATCATGCAAAAGTTTCTTAGAATATCAATTATTGGATTCTCCAGTTACATTAGTATGTGGAGATTAGGATGAACATTTGCTCTGAACATCCTGATGGAAATGTAAGAGGGAGTGACAGCAGCAGAGAAAGACTTGTATTCTAACACATTTCAACATACATTTACAACGGCAAATTTGATGACGAATTTTTCACTAGATTTAAAGGTGAGACTCCAATACAGTGAAAAGTCTTTGAATTCAGTTATTCAATTTCAAAATGTTTTAAAATTCGATTGTTTAAAGCACCAAATCAAATCCCAGTCTCCCTCCGCCCCCTTAATGGACAGGCCCTAGGTACCAATCTGAAGACAATTTCGCCCATTTGCAGAAAAGCGTGTTGACTCAAAGACCCCTCATATATATGCACAATGCATACATAATTATATCTCTATCGCATGTTTAATGTTGCACTTTTTGTTTCCATTTCCCGATGGCAAACTCCTTGCGAAGACTGGGCTTTTGGTGCAGCAGGTAAGTTTCCACTTGGAATGCCTGCATCCCATACCAGAGTGCTTCCCATCCAGCTTCCTGGCAATGCACATCTTGGGAGGCAGAAGAAGATGATTCAAGCACTTGCATCCCTGTCATCCATGTGGGGGACCTAGATGGAGTCTTGGGCTCCTGGCTTTGGCTCAGCCCAGGCCTGGCTATTATGGGCAGTTGGAGAATGAGCCAAGGGATGGCAAATCTCTGCCTTTCAAACAAAACAAACAAAAAAGAAATCAATAAACAAATAAACCCCCCGCGAGTGGAGGCTCCGATTCTAAATCTCTCAGCTCCTTCCAGGAAGTCTGCCAGGGTCAGGCACACTAGATGTTCATGGTGGGGGTCAAAGGCGCTCTGAGGCCATGAGAACAGACATCCACGAGTTAATGAGTTAATGAAACAATGAGGCCAACAGTGACACCTGGCCGGGCACACGGTGCAAGAGGGAAACAGCCTTTGCAACCTGGCCGCCAGCTTCTAGAACTTCCTAGTTAGGCCCTGGCAACCCCAGACAGAGAGGTTACAGCACTTGATGCCATTAGCCTTGCCTCCGCCACTCATGGGGCACTGGCGGGGTCACCAGGCGGCAGCGACTGAGGGCTGCAGGTCAGCCTGGATGCTTAGGCAGATATCTGTGTTTTGAAGAACCAGACAGACTGTCTCCTGGGATCTGACCGAAACCGGAACTTGGAGGACCTCCAACTGGCCTTGGCTCAAAGCAGACACACTGAAACAATGCTAATAGCCAGGGGAAGGAACCTCAAGATCCGCAAGAAGTGCTTACTCACCTTTGGCTCAGAGTCTGTCAACTGTCAGCATGAGCAAGTGGGCAGTCTGAGAGCCCTCTGGACGCTGCGCCTATGCAGGACCCTGAATTCAGGATCCTCTGTGGGGAAGAATAGTAGCTAAAAAGTTATGAGTTATAGTGCTAGTTGATATTGAAGCCACATGGACATGCCGTGGGCTGCAGGTAGAAGTGACAGAAGCATTTTCACAGTGCAGAAGGTTCGCAGGCTATAGGCAATTAGATTGAACTCCTTAAAGAAATCCCAATGATGCCATTTATTGAATATTGACCAAGACAGAACTTGTATGCGTATCTAAATATCTGGACTCCAGTGAGTGAAAAAGATAGTGTCCCCTGAGATGGAAATCAACTGGTGGGGAGAACTGGCAAGGAGATCACGTGTGTTTGTGGACACTTTGGGAGCAGGCGGTCTGCTATGGCTGGACCTGGTGACTGCTCCCAACATGTTCCACAGTCCTATGTTGGCAATGGAGTGAGAAGAGGCACCTTGAAGACCAGCAGCCTGGCTGATTCTGACTTCTGTATCTCTGTCTCTGTGTCACACACACACACACACACATTTGCACTGAGAAGAGCAAGATGGAACAGAGAATGTGGTTAATCTTTCAGAGTCTTAAATGAGAGCGTCTTTGTTGGCAAAAAGCAAACAAAATTGACTGGACACGGGGTCAGCGCACTCTGGAACGCAGATTTGTTTGTCGCCAGTCTAACAGTCGCCTGCTGTTGGGTTTACACGAGGCTTTAGCAAACCGAAACAATGAGGACATTTACCATTAACCCAAGGTCTGACCTATAAAATCAGAATGAGGAAGATAGGGTCATAAGTCTGATCCTCAAGGCTTTCAACAAACAGCTATGCCCAGGCAAGAACTTCTGCTTAAAGCAAGTCATCCACATTTATTCAACAGCTGGTGCTTTGCCAAAGGCCCCGTGGATACGAAGATGAAAAGACCCACACTCATTCATGCCTTCAAGGAGGCCCTGCTAGAGACAGAGAAGCAAATGGCATTGCTGTGGTGCTGGCTAACAGTGCTTCTCATTAAAAATAAAAATGCCTTTTGCTAGTGTAGCAGGAGGGAGCAGAGAATAGGTTCCAAGGTAGGTAGCATTTGCTTTGAAAGTTGAAGGAAGGGTAGAATTTTGCCAAGACTGCAGACTGCAGGTGATGAGGTAGTAGTGGAGGAGCAGACTGGGCAGAAGTAAGTGCAAGGCATGAGAGCATGGACATTCCAGAAACTGCTGAACACAATCTCATACCATAAAGCTTGAGATAGGGAGTGGCAGGTGAGCAGGGGGCGGGGTCAGCAAGGCAGTAGCCAGATCAAGAGTGGTTGGGTGCAACCCTCAGGCTAGGTACTTGCATTTTCCAAAATGGGAGAAGGGATGGAAGTGAAGCATTTTGGATGGAAGGAATGGCTTGGCCATGCTTGCTTCTTAGAAAGATCGGTGCAGTGACTTCAGGAGGGCAGGTGGCAGGGAAGGCGACAGAGAGGCTAACACAGTTCTGAGGAGAGTGAGAGGGCACGTGTGTAGTGGAACCTGACTCAGAGACATTGAGGCATTGCTAGGCTCGGGTGACTTGTCAGAGACCTGCCTCGGCAGCTGTGGGGACCAGAATGGGATCAGCCCAGCTGTGAGCAAATCCCAGAGCTGAGGGTGGTTCTGGACAGCCCCGTGACCTCACCCCTGGCTTCTGAGAGCTGTTCTCATGCTGGGCAGGGGCTGGATAGGCAGGGATTGTCGCTCTGAGAGGTGCACCCAACACACTCCTTCCCTGCAATGTCTGGAGCTCTGTGTGGGTTCTAATAAATATTTACTGGCTGAGTGTAGTCAGGCACTGGTATGGAATGGGGGTGCAGCAGTAAGGAAATCACACACAACTTCTGTCCTTGGGAGCACATGTTCCAGTGGTCAGCTTAAGACAGAAAATACCTAGAAAACTGGCTTGTGAGATAGGCCAGGAAGAAAAAACAAGGTGGACAGGGTGCAGTTTTAAGTAGAGTGGTCAAGAAAGGCTTCTCCCAGCAAAGACTTGCAGGAGGGGAGGAGCGATGGTTTTGCTCGATGGGAGAAAGCCTTCCAAGAAGAGCAGAGTCAGGGTGGTGACCTCAAGCCAGCTATGTGCTCATCAGGCTGAGGAGCAGCAGGTAGGTGAGCATGGCTGCCGGGGATTCTGGGAGCTGAAAGTGGCGTAGGGAGTGTGTTGTGTAGGGCTGAGTGGGCTTGGCCCTCCAATCTGAGTGACATGGAAAGTCAAGTTGGTTTTCCTTGATATGCCATGCTGCACTTGGCTCTCCTCTCCTGCCCTGTCTAATCACAACGCACACATGCTCAACATGGGCCCCGTTCCTCCTCCTCCTTCTAATTTTTCTTCTTCTTCAGATTTAGTTATTTATTTGAAAAGCAGAGAGAGAGAGAAAGAGAGAGAGAGAGAGAGAGAGAGAGAGAGAGAGAGAGAGAAAGAGAAAATCTTTCATCTGCTGGTTTACTTCCTAAATGGCCGGGGCTGGGCCAGGCTGAAGCCAGGAGCCTGGAACTCCATGAGAGTCTCCCACATGGGTGGCAGGGGCCCAAACACTTAGCCCATCCTCTGCTCCTTTCCCAGGTGCGTTAGCAGGGAATAGGTAGGAAGTGGAGCAGCTGGGACTTGAATTAGTGCTCATATGGATGCCTTCATCATAGGCAGTGGCTTAACCCGCTGTGCCATAGTGCCAGTCCAACTTGGGCCATTCGATAAGACAAGTGGCTTGGGTCCATGTAAAAGTTCCTGTCCTTAAAGTACATGGTGGGAGGACTGCTCTGTATTAAAAGGGGCTACAGATGTAGAGCAGTCTAACCCCAGGATAGGGAGAGGGATCAGGAAGTGCACTAATAGTAGATGGTCTTATGGAATTACTCTTAATTGGCCTAGATGTGATAATAAGGTCACTTGGGACAGTGTCCTTATTGAGAAGACAACTGTTGAAATATTGAGGGGTGAAGTGTCATGGTTTCCGCAACTTGCTCTCAAAAGCTTTGGAAAATACACACATGGTCCAGTGGATGTGTGGGTATATAAAGCAAAAATGGCAAAATATGAATAATTGCTGTGTCTAGGTGTTGTGTGTATAGATATTTGTCATTCTAGCCTACTAACTTTCACTTGAGGACTTGTTCCTATTGAAAAGTTGGGGAGAGGTGGGCGTTTGGCACAGAGGTGAAGTTACTGCTTGAAATTCATGCCCACATCCTGTATCTGAGTGCCTGCTTCAAAGCACAGCTCCTCTGCTCCTGATCCAACTTCCCGCCAATGCACATCCTGGGAGGCAAGGATAATCGTTCAAGTGCTTGTGTCCCTGTCCACCCATGTGGAAGACCAGGTTTGAATTCCAGGCTCCTGGCTTTGGACTGACCTAACCCTGGCTGCTGCAGGCATCTCTCTCTCTCTTCCCTTTCTTCTTCCCACCCCACTCCCTTTCAAAAAAAAAAAAAAAACACGTTGGAGGAAACCATTTCTGCTACAGTCTGGTCCTTTCGGGTCTGCTTTTGGTTGCCCTAGTTTATTCTCAAGAGATTCTGTCCAGCCCAGGCCAGACCATTTATTTATTCCAGATTAGAAATGCTTGCCTTTGGAATCTCAAAAGAGACAGCTGAGTGCAGGGACGTAGGTGGAGTGTCAGGCTGGGCGGCTTTCCAAGCCCATCCTGGCTGGCAGGCCCCAGCAGGACGGGACTGGGAGTGGAAGGAGAGTGGGTGCTTCACAAGTTTAGAAGACACTTCCAGGGCAAGGGGAAGGCAAAGAAGGGAAAATGCTGTGTTGGAGAGGCTAATTCCTGTCTGGAGCGCGTGCTTTCCCCTGATGTCAAGGTCCTAAATTATTCCACTGTTTACCTGCTGCGTGACTTGACCAAGGGTAATGTGATTTAGAAGCCCAGCGGTCATCCAGAAAGTCTATTTTCAGCCAGGCGGCTCCCAGGCAGTGTCAGGGGATTGGGCTCCGCTGTATTAAATCGCAGATTCAGCCCAGGAGCCCGTGTGTCTGTGGACACGAGAAAACCCCTCCGCCCTTTGCACGTGTGGCAGGGGTTCTGTACCATGGTTTCTGCATAGCAGCAAGGATTAGCGCCTCCTCAAGGCTGGGCTTAGCACCTTTGGGTCTCCCAATGAAAAGTTCAGCAAATGGTCAGGACGTGAACTTTGGATGTCATCCCCTCTTCCAGCCACACAGAGCAGGAAACACAAAATCACCCTGGCAAAATAACTTAGATCTCAGGGAACAGCATGATGGCAGGGGTCGTGTAGAAAGGATTCCTCAAACACATGGTTGCTTTGCAGCCTTCTTTTTTTAAAATGCTTTTTTCTTTTTGCTGTAATAAAGACAAAAGATAGTAATCATTTGAAGCTGAGGTAGGAAGCCATGAATGGTGCTTAGCTGTACACTGATCTGTTCTTGGGAGAGTAATAATATTTCTGAGAGTATTGGTAGTATCAAGAGTAATAATAGTACTGGCAACATGACACCTTACATTCTCACCTGAGGCCTCAACTCCATGAGGAAGCTCCTATTGTCCTCATTGTTGGGGGATTGAGAACCAGAGAGGTTAGATAATTTGTGTAAGGTCACACAGCCAGTAAGTAATGAACAGAGTGTTTCTTTGTCCTTTTTTTTAAATTTATTTGACAGGTAGAGTTATAGACAGTGAGAGAGAGAGAGAGAGAGACAGAGAGAAAGGTCTTGTTTCTGTTGGTTCACCCCCCAAATGGCTGCTATGGCTGGCACGCTGTGCCAATCCAAAGCCAGAAGCCAGGTGTTTCCTCCTGGTCTCCCATGCAGGTGCAGGGGCCCAAGCACTTGGGCCATCCTCCACTGCACTCCTGGGCAGAGGGCTGGACTGAAAGAGGAGCAACTGGGACTAGAACCCGGCACCCATATGGGATGCTGGTGCCGCATGCAAAGGATTAACCAAGTGAGCCATGGCAGCGGCCCCCCATTGTCTTTTAAAAAAATGTATATATGACATATGTTTTCTCCCTTTTTAAAAAGGATTTATTTTATTTATTTGAAAGGCAGAGTTACACACACAGAAAGAGAGAGATCCTACATCTCCAGGATCACTCACCAAATGTTGGCAACAGCTAGAACTGGACTAGGTCAAAGCCAGTATCTTGAAACTCCATCCAGGTCTTCCACCTGAGTGCAGGGACTGAAGCACTTGGGCCATCTTCTCCTGCTTTCCCAAAAGTATTAGCAGGGAGCTGGATCAGAGCTGGAGCATCTGGGACTTGGTCCAGAGCTCATATGGAATGCTGCCATTGAAGGCAGCCCCTCAATTGTCTCTCTCTCTCTCTTTCTTTTTTTTTTTTGACAGGCAGAGTGGACAGTGAGAGAGAGAGAGACAGAGAGAAAGGTCTTCCTTTACCGTTGGTTCACCCTCCAATGACCACCGTGGCCGGTGTGCTCCGGCCTGCGCACCGCACTGATCCGAAGCCAGGAGCCAGGTGCCTCCTCCTGGTCTCCCATGCGGGTGCAGGGCCCAAGCACATGGGCCATCCTCCACTGCACTCCCTGGCCACAGCAGAGAGCTGGCCTGGAAGAGGGGCAACCAGGACAGAATCCGGCACCCCGACCGGGACTAGAATTTGGTGTGCCAGCGCCGCAGGTGGAGGATTAGCCTATTGAGCTACGGCGCCAGCCCTCAATTGTCTCTTAAAGTACGCTAAATCAAACTGTGCTATTTGTCTAGAACCATATGTATAGTCTTTCCTCTCTCTATGGTAGTATTTCTTTCAGAACCTCTGCAGGGTTAGCATATACAGAAAATGCTGGTCTCACACATTCCTAGCAAGCCACTTCATCACCTTGTTAAAAAAATGATCGCAATCTGTGACTGGACTTTGGCTACCAATGTTACTATTAACACTAACAATAGACTGTTGTACAGGTCTTCTGCTACATACCTCATATGTTTTGATATCGAAGTATTCACTAAAAGCAATTACATTGTAAAGCAGGACAGATTGTACATATTTATTTGGGGTACAAGTTTCACAAAACAACCCTTATTGTCACTATGTGTAATACACTCTCATTTTTCATATTATTCTATTTCATTTTAAAAATACTGCCTGTGATTTTATATCATGGTAAATGGTTCATGGCCTATAGTTTAGAAAAACGTTTCTTCATTTCAACTTTCATATTAATCTTATAAATTCAATATGATTTGCAAACCCATTTTATAGGTGAGAAGGCTGAGTTAATTCTCTGAGTCACATAGAAAAACCAAAGTCCATAGTTGATACTTTGCATTGTATTTGCTTTTCAAAACAGAGTTCAGTTGTATTAAAAAGAGCTTACCACATTTTTATGTGCTAGGTGGGTTGTTTGTGTAAGAATAAATACAAGATCTTGCACACATGGACACTGTTCTAGGTCTAATTTATGCAGATAGTGTTGTGATGAAGAAAAAGCAAATATTTCTAAGTACTTCTAAATTCACTGTAGTTTTCAGTTATGATGCATGTATTCAGTTGGATGATTAAAAAGTGACAACTTCTATCACATATGACCTAACAAATTCTTTGAAAATAGACCTTCTTCTTTCCCAGAAAACAGATTGAAACACAGAGGCCATATCTTTGGCTAGCAGGCTTAACCAAAGGTTCTCAAATTGTATCTTTAGTTTCACTGAATTTTAGCTTGTGTATCAATTGCTAGAAAACAACTATGTGGCAGTATTAGCAGCATGTAGGAAGGTGTTGCCAATAGAAATTATTGATATTCTCATCTCACCTCATAGCATTGCCTGTATTGCAAAATACATGCATCAGTATATCACATTTATTTCATAATATTTTGATTGATAATCGTATTTCAACATACATTTTATGCATTTAGATACATTATCATTAAGAAAATAGGAATACATAAGGAGTCATCAGGCTTCTCCAGACAACCAAAATGGGCCATAGTCCAAAATGGATGAAGGCTTTGGCTCGAGGAGGGAGAGAGGCTTGGTCATAAGTGATGGTCTATGGATTGCCTGTTAGAAGCTGGCCATCTTCATAACTGACCAACATCAACATTAATTATTATGGACGATCTGACAAAATGCAAAATAGAGATCTTTTCTAGGAGATGTGGAAACAGGCATAGTGGATTTTTTGGTCCTTTAAGTCTTTGTCTCTGCGTCTGTCTCTTCTTGTTTCATATCTTTGTTTTCTTATTCCTCCATTGATAGGACTTTGCCTTTTGTATTTGGCATATAAATTTGTGTGAGGGCTTTAGAATGAATTACTTTTGCCAAATTTAACTTGAGAAAGTCAATTTTGTTTATTGGACGCCAGTGTTCATGATTTCAAAAAGACACCACAATGACTTATTTTCTTCTCTGAGAGGTGAGAAAGCCCTACATTTCTTGATGGAGTCCTGGTATTAGTCTTCCTGAGTTATCATTTTGGCTTACAGGAATAAAAGGCTGGAGAAGTGACCAGTGGTTTAAATTACTTCTAGGCCTGCATTGTAAAGTGCTGTGAACACTAAATAATAAATAACAGACTTACATGCTCACTAAAGTCTCAGCTTTGATGAAGTCTTGCAATGGTTTTCATTTAGTCTTGTGTTAAATTTAGCTGTAATGTTCTGTTCATTTACAGGAAAACAGATTATTTTATGTTCTATGAGTTGAATGTTTGACAGAGCCCAATTATTTTAATCTTGGGATCATCAAGATACACAAACTTTAACTTACCTTCAGAATACTTTTGAGATTATTAAATGTCGTGATGTTATCCGAGTCATCTTTCTTGAGAGCAAACTGAGTAGCACCTCCTTCCTTTACAGTCTTCCGTGTTCCTCTGGTCAATAGAATGGAGTCCAAGGCTCTTAGGGTAAGATCCAGACTTTCCTGGTCTGGGACCTGCCTGTTTCTTCAACCTTGGAGCTGACCTTCCCCCTGACCTCGATCTCTATTTCTTCCTAAAGTCCCTGTATTTTCCTGCACACATTTTGACTTCTCCAGCTTGTATGACTCTGTATAGGTAATTCACTCTTCCTTCTTGCTTTAGTTAATAGAAAATTCCATTCTGTCTCTTGGAACATTTCTTGGATTCACCCTCTTTTTGGAGACTTCTCTTAAGTGACTCGAATTCATTGCTACCCATCCAGTGGAGGTAAGAGATGCTGTGTGTATTCTCATGTTAACTAATGGTGTTGATCTGAATTCATTAAGGTAGTTTGCAGGGCTGTATCTTCCTCTACAATGATACTTTCCATTACCACAATGGCCGTGTTTTCATCTCTACAACAGGTGCCGAGTGCATGGCAGAGGCACATCTGATGTGGAAGTGATATGGTGGTCGCACTAACCTAACTGAGGGTGTGTTGGGAGAATGGTGGAGTAAAATTTAAGCATTACATGCTGAATGCTTCACTTCTTGGGCCCTTTCTTACATACCGTTATTTTTTACTTATTTTTTGACAGGCAGATTTAGACAGTGTGAGAGAGAGACAGAGAGAAAGGTCTTCCTTCCATTGGTTCACACCCCAGATGGCTGCTCCGGCTGGTGTGCTGTGCTGATCTGAAGCCAGGAGCCAGGTGCTTCCTCCTGGTCTCCCATGCAGGTTCAGGGCCCAAGCACTGAGGCCATCCTCCACTGCCTTCCCGGGCCACAGCAGAGAGCTGGACTGGAAGAGGAGCAACTGGGACAGAATCCGGCGCCCTAACCGGGACTAGAACCCTGGGTGCCGGCATCACAGGTGGAGGATTAAGCCAAGTGAGCTGCGGCGTCGGCCTTACATCCCTTTAGTTTACCTTTTGACTCCAGCCATTACTATCCCAGGAGGAGAGAGCTTTAATTGTCTTCATTAGTTTCAGCCCAATAAAAGACCTTGGAAGAGGTTCTCTTCCTTTCCTGTGTCAGTCTTCCTGGTCCTCTGTGCCTGCTGCTTGAAATCACTTCCCCAAATAAGCTGTCCTGTCTCAGCCTCTGATTTCGTGGGGAATCCAGACTGAGACAGCTAATTTAAATCAGCTTTACTCAGTTTCATTTTTCTTAGATTTAGAGATGTTTGGAAACTTTGCAAGTCTTATAAAGAAGACACTAAATAAAGATGGTATGGAAAACAAGTAAATAGGATAGCACCCGTTATGTTACATGTAAATGTGCTATAAAGTAGGAAATGTTGTGTGAATTAGGGCATTCTCCTTTTTTCAGGCAGGAGACAGACTCAGACAATGCTTAGTTTTGTAAAAACACTTCTCCATAATTCTACAGCTGTGGCTTAGATGGTAACTGAATAGTAATGTTTTGATCACAGCTCTACAGATGGTGAGGCCCTCGACACAGCAGCTTTCTCGAAGCAAGTGGTGAGGCCCTAAAAGACACATGTCTTTCCAGTAGATCAATGCAAGGAGCTGGAGTGTGAAACCCTATGCTTACACTGGTGGGCTGGAGTCTTTTTTTTTTGTATTACTGCCTGTCGTGTCAGAGTGTGTGTGTGTGCACTAATGTGTGTGTATTTCCCTATAAGCACAAAGTTCCAGTTTATTTTAAATGCCACAGTCCTTGCATTACAAATAGAATAATGACATTTTTGGGGAAATGGACAATGTCAGATAGAAAAATTGGCATCTGAAATCATGTGTGTTAGCAATTGCCACAAATCATAGAATTTTTATATATTTTTCAGTCAGAAGAGACATTCAAGGTCACCCAGAGCTGCAGACTGAGATGGTTTCTTTTTTTTTCTTTATTTATTTTTTATTTTTTGACAGGCAGAGTGGACAGTGAGAGAGAGACAAAGAGAAAGGTCTTCCTTTTCTGTTGGTTCACCCTCCAATGGCCGCCGCGGCTGGCGTGCTGCGGCCAGCGCACCGCACTGATCCGAAGCCAGGAGCCAGGTGCTTCTCCTGGTCTCCCATGGGGTGCAGGGCTCAAGCACTTGGGCCATCCTCCACTGTACTCCCTGGCCACAGCAGAGAGCTGGCCTGGAAGAGGGGCAACCGGGACAGAATCCGGCACCCCGACCGGGACTAGAACCCAGTGTGCCAGCGCCGCAAGGCGGAGGATTAGCCTATTGAGCCGTGGCGCCGGCCTGAGATGGTTTCTAACAGAGGCAGGACTGGAACCCAGGCCTCTGGAGTCCTCTCTCATGATTCTTCCCATATATCCTGCTGCCTTCCCTTGATGATCCTTTTAAACCAGAGATGGGCAAAACTTGTCTGTGATGAACCAGACAGGAAGTCCTTTAGGCTTTGTAGGCCAATGGTGTCCATGACAGGGACTCAACATTGCCATTGAATGAGTTAGGCTGTGTTCCACGCATGGGGCTGATGTTGATCCAAGTTTCATACCACTAAAGCCGTGGCAATTTCTGCTTGGTGAACACCAAAAGGCTCCGGGGTCTTAGAGCCGCGACCTCACCTAGTGGTGAGAGGCACTGTTGCATCGCAGTCCCGGCGTGACTGGGCTTCCTTCCAGGCCTCTGTCTGCTCCGACTCGGAGCCCGCAGCCAGGAGCCTGGCACCCGCAGTGCTCCAGTTTCCAGAAGGAATCACAAATTCCCTTCCCGGGCAGATGAAAGAACAAGTGTAGCTTGGGAGAATGTGTTGGGAAGCAGTGCAGGTGACCAGGAAGGAGCAGGAGTTCGCTACTCTGTCACAGCCTTCACAGGAAGGCTGGGAGTCGATGAGAGTCTGACAGGCTGGGGGCGGGAGGGACAGGGGAACTGCAAGTCTGACTTTGGCAGGCCTCCAGTGCCCTACATTTGCAGGAGAATACTTTGGGTCTTGGCGATGTCTGTGGCCATGTCTATGGCTTACTCCCAGCTTCCTGTGGCTGCTCCAGCCAGCTCACCTCCTCACAGTCAAGTATAGATTTCCTTACACTGTTTCACCCTCCTTTATTATCGGCTAATGTAAAGGTATGGCTGTTGTGGACCCAAATCACCGAAAGGCCAAGACTGTTTCTCTCTCTCAAAAAGGATTTATGTATTTATTTAAATGGCAGGTTGATAGAGGGAGGAAGGAAGAGAGAGAAAGAGAGAGAGAGAGAAGTGGAGAAGAGAGAGAAAGAAAGAGAGAGAGAGGGAGAGAGAGGGAGAGAGAATCTTCCATCTGCTGGCTCACCCCCCTAAATGCTACAATGCCTGGGAGAGAGGCACAATGAGGTCAGGAGCCTGGAATTCCATCTAAGCTTCCCACATGGGTGGCAGGACCAAGTACTTGGGTCATCCTCTGCTGCCTTCCTGGGCACATTAGCAGGGAGCTGGATGGAGTGGAGCAGCTGGGAGTTGAACCTGCACGCTGATATAGGATGCTGGCACTGCAGGCAGAAGCTTAGCTCACAGCAGTGCAATGCCAGCCTCCTAAGGTTGCTTTCTCACAATGCTATCCTTCACAAAAGCTGATTTTTGAGGTCCTTTACCCCATGCTCTCTTGCCTGGGGCTTGATCCCAGGGCTGAGGCCATGAAAGGTCAGTCCAGGGTGATTGAACTCCAGTGCTGATGCCAATGGACTGATGACTGCTCTGATGCTGGTCTGGTGTGGATGAATGGGTGTCCACATGTGTGTGTGGGTTTGAGCTTGATGGGCAAATCAGGAGATCATCTTCTCTATAGGTGCTCAGCAGAGGTCCTTCGGCAGCCTGGTTGCTTTTGGTCAGACGCATGGTGGTCACCTCTGATTGTTATTCTCAAGTCTTTTCCCCCTGCTGCCCTGTCATTTTGCACCATGTGAACCTGCATCATGGTATGTTCCAAAGTCAGGACAAGGACTTTCAAAGGCTTGCTGGAGTTTTCAAAAGGGTTTGCTGATGTAATCCTCAGAAAAGCACATACAATTATCTGTCTTGGTGATCAGCTGGCCAGGCCTGTAACTGAGCGTGAGTTCCTCATGAGTGTCTAAGGGCTTGGCAATGAAGTGATTCAGGGGAAAAGGAAATCAACCCATTGCTATCACATCCCCCCAGGCAGCACCATGGCCCCCGGGAGAGGGCTGCTGGAGTTGTGTGAGAGGCAGCAGGAACGAGTAGGAAGGAAGGAAGGAAGGAATAGTTGATTATTTCTTCATAAACAACCAATTCCTTTAGCACCTGGCTATGGTTCCTGCTGCTGTGAGAAGAATATCAATGGCTTTAATCTTCCATTGTTTGTAGCTGGGAAGCATTTGCCAGCCATCCTGGGCTTCCTGGTTCTTCGGCTGGCGAAAGAGGACAAAATATGGCAAATACAAAAGGGGAATTTCAGCCCAAGTGCTTTGAAGCTCACTTTGGAATTCCTGCCTGTCTCCTTTTTGTGTCTTATTTTGAACTGTATTTTTTTTTCCCAAAGAGGCACATACCCTTAAGGGCACGGCCTTACTGTTTGGCTCTTTTTGATAGTTGTTTTAACGGCCTACTTTGTTTCGATGAAATCCTTGTCTTTTTTAGTAGTGCTAATACCAAAGACTGATGAATGACTTTGGATGAAAAGAACAGCTCACAACAGATATGCGAGGAAAGGGGGGGAAGAGAAGTTAGGGTGGGTGGATACATTTGAAATGGCTCATGACCACAAGGTGGCGCTGTTAAAACATCTCATTTTAAAGTCCCCAAAATGGTTGCAAATAAGGAAAACACAAATTTGAAGAGGAACACAGAAAATGCTTTGTATCAAAAGGGTAGTGTGTGTGTATGTGTGTGTGTGAGAGAGAATTGAGGATGGAATTGTTTTAGGAAGTAAATGTAGAAAAGAATTAAACGATAGAACTTTCTGGAGGACTTTCAGGATTGGCACTCTTATTACTCAAAGATTAAAATTCAGATTGGATACTAAGTGTATTTAATCCCAACCAGACATTTCCTGGCACTTTCTGAAGAGTGTCGTTGCAGAGAATAGAACGATGGGTTAAGTTTGCCACTCCTCAATCCACTTTCATTTGCCTCAGAGAGCTTGCACATTAGGAGCATTTATTTGAAAACAATTAGCTTCCCATTAAGGGAAACATGAAGCCTGCAGGTCACAGATGTTCTTACTGCTTTGGGAACTTGGCGTGTAGAAAGCTGGTAAATTAATACTCTATGGAAAAGAATTCTTTAAAGCATGTTGTCTATCACATGACCCTGGTGCTTGTTCCATTGTTATGAAAAGTGGACATTTTCATGTCTGTGCATTCTGTTTGTGCACAGTGTATCCAGTTACTGACAGGGAGAAGAGAAGCTGATATTTCACGAGTTTGTACATTGAAGATGGGTGTTGATATAATGGTCCAGATAATCTTACTCTGGAAAAAAGGCCAGGGGAGGAATGAGATTTCACGCGTAAAGTAGCAATGTCCAGAACTTTAATTTGATGCTCGCTGATTTCATCCCCAGAGATGATTCATCATCTCCAAATCAGATGATGTGAATGTCTCCTTTCTCAAAGTGAGTTCTGAGAAAGTAAGTAGCCTGTCCACTGTCACAAGGGCAGCATCGGGCAGAAGCAGGAGTGAAGTCCTAAAACTATTCTAGGGACAAAAACACAGGAAAGTGAAAGGGAAACGTTCTAGGTTGTACTGCAATTTGTATTTAGGTACAATAATGTGAATCTCTCTAAGAGAATGAGGACAGAAACCTGCTCTGTTCCATGCCTCTCCCACAGCCAGATGAGAGCTATACACGTGGCAGTATGTGTATGCATTTTCCCACTTCTCTTATATAGTGGTCATCAGCTTCTATCTCAGCATAACATATTCCATAATCCACAATGCAGCAGACCTGGAAACCTTCCAGATGTTGCCATTCCTGGGAAAGGCAGAACGGATTGCTCATGAAGATTGTAGCTATGACAGTTCCCCAATAATTCATATTACCGAGGCATTGACCTAGTTGGAAATGCAATTCATGATATAGAAATCAACTAGTTCCTATTTGGGAAAATTTATGTTGATTAAGGTTGGTAACTCCAAGGAGATTGCTTAGTACATTGTAGATACTCAATGTGCCGGTAAAATCTGAGCCCCCAGCCTTTTCTATCTTTTTATTGTTTGAAGTCTTGGAATGCAATCATATTTAGGATTTTTTTTAAAACAGACTCATTTTATTTATTTGGAAAGCAGAGTGAGACATACACACACACTCACACACACAAACACAAAGATCATTCCTCCATTTGCTGGTTCACTCCCCAGATGGCTGCAGCAGCTGGGGCTGGGCCACTCTGAACTTGGGAGCTTGTAAATCCATCCAGGTCTCCCATGTGGGTCAAAGGGACCTAAGTGCTTTAGCCACCTTCTGTTACCTTACCAGGCACATTAGCAAGGAGATGGATAGGAAATGGAGAAGCCAAGACTTTAACCAGCGCTCTGATATGGGATTCCAGGGATATAGGAGAGCTAGTGTGTGTGGAGGGAGCTTAGTGGGAGGTGAACTTTGCTATTTGCTCTAAGATATATTGGAATAGGTGGGCTGTTTCTGGAACAGATGTAGTTAGTCCTTGACTTACAATGGTTTGACTTATAATTTCTTGACTTTATAATGGTACAAACACTATACACACTCAGTAGAAACATTACTTTGAAGTTTGGTCTTTCCTGCGCTAGCTCTGTGCAGTGTGATTTTCTTCCATTGCACTGGGCAGTGTGCTGAGCTGTAGCTCCCAGTCAGGTACATGATCCCAAAGAAGATACACTTATACCTGTTTGGTTAGTCAGGTATATTTTAAAGATTTTTTAATTCATTTGTTTTCATTTTATTTGAAAGGCACAGTGACAGAGAGAGACAGAGATCTTCCATCCACTGATTCACAACAGTTGGGGCTGGGCCAGGCTGAAACCAGGAGCCTATAACTTAGTCTGGTTCTCCCACGTGGATAGCATGAACCTAAATAGTTGAACCATCATCCGCTGTTCTCCAGGATATACTTTAGCAGGAAGCAGGATTAGAAGTGGAGCCAGGATTCAAGCCAGACATTCTGATATGGGATGAAGGAACCCCATGTGGTAATTCAACCACTGAACTAAAAGCCTGCCATGGTTGGGTGCATTTTTGATGTTGATATTTTCTACTTGCAATGTACTTCTGGTGATGTAATTCCCTGGTAAGTAGAGTAGAATTTATAGTACTTGTGTTTAGTTGGAATACTTGATTTTGATACCACGTCCCATACTGCATCAGAGATCTAAATTGTTTATTTGTGACAACTTATCAAATTAAACTTAAAATATGCAGACTCTTTGATGATTTTTTTTCAAGTAAGAAAAGATTCTGTGTCCTGTAGCTATCAGAATTGAAGGTGACACAATATTTGAGAAAAAAAATATCATCTTGGATCTTAGAGAGATGACTCACAAGGGAACTGAATTTCTACCTTGATAAGAAATGGAAGGAATTTGATTCTCTCCATGATAAATCTTGAATCAGCTGGAGGCTGATTAAAGTAGAAGTGAGGGTGACTAAGAAGCATCTTGACAGGAGCAGAAGACCTGGGGTTTTTGTTGAAGTTTTTGACTGTGCCCTCTAATTGTTCTGAAACATTGAGAAGAACATCATTTATTTATTTGTTTCTTAGTTTATTTATTCCTTCATTTGTATTACGAAGGAGGCTTGAATGCCAACTGTAGAGATGTGAATGACAGGACCTGGATCAACTGCCAGCTGCAAGGTTTCGTTGCTTAGGAGAAAGGTGTGTTGTTTAGAGTCTAGCCTGCTAGTTGTGATTTCAACGTCTTCCAGGTTCTAAAAGAGCCACCTGCTTGTTGTTGCCATGGCACTCTCACCATGTGCCTGTTTTGCCTATGATTTGCTGCACTTGAAATGTGGTGGGACTTGGTGAAGTTCCCAGCTCCTGCAGACCACAGGAAGAACAGACAGGTACCTGCTTGATTCTCCAAGCTGCAGACATTCCTTGGCACAGGTTGTGCAGCACATGCTGTACTTCCTGTGTCGTGCCCACCCCCAGCTGTCAGGCCCTCACCCTGGAGGGCCTGGGGGAGGACATGGGAGTGTTGTGTTGATTTGGGCTCAGAGTCAAGAGTCTATTTTAGAAACCTTCAGAGACTTAGTTTAAGGAATATGAAAAAGTTTAATGAAAGAGATTTGCAGAGTTGGCTAGAAATTTGTTAACGAGATGGAAGAGTCATACCTTATCTTGAAAGTTAATCAACCAATAAATTATTTCAATATGGTATATCTTTTTCTCTTAATAAAGAGACAGTAAAGTGTTGCCAAGAACACAGCAGAATCTTTGGTTCTCTCCTTGGAATCTGCCTTCTGCCTTTCTTTTTATGAGCTTCCACTCCTCTCGTATACAGAAAACCAGCAGGCAGAAAAGGAAATTTTATGGAAAATCACCAGATGCAGAGTCAGGAATCAAATTGAGGTTTTTAGGGTCCAGTTCCAGGACACTATTTTGGCATTGCAAATAACCAGCTATGTATTTAATAGCTAATCAACAAGAATGTGGCTCCAGTTTTGAGATTCACATGCACTAAAAATCAACGGTTAGTGAAAAGTCACAAAACAGAAGCTTAACTAACAATAATTTGTTTACACAAAAACCCATTCCATAAAGAAAACTAAACAACATTTTTTAATAGTAGGTGCGTATAATAAAGTGATGGCAAAACATAAAACCGAGGCACTAGAATATACAGGTTGGGGTCAAAGGCTGATAGGAACTTTACCAGAGGGCTCCAAGTCTGTTAGGAAGGTTCATGCAGCTGTTACCATTCAGCCTCACATCTGGACTCAGGCCAAGCCGAATTCAAGTGTACAAAGGACCACAAGACCAAAAGTAAGAACATGGAAGCGTGTTCTGACAAAAATATCATCTCTGCATGCTTACATTTTCAGTGCTCCTTAAATCACTCCTTTTACTGTACATGCATTAGATCAAATGTTCAATAGGGTACATTTGTGTATTGTCAGAGAATGGAGCTCAAAGCAGGCCAGTTTTGCTAGCAAATGAAGGATTAGGCGGGAACTCAGCACCCTGAAATTGAAGTCCTAGGGACCATCCTGAATTGAGGCTGGGACACAGAGTGGGAAGTTAGAAGCTCTGATGACTATCAGGAGCTACAGAACAACTTGGGTTTTTGTTTACCAGCACTGGTTCTAGTGCAACCGATTACAACATCAAAGAAAGGGAAGGGCTAAAGATTGCTTTACAGAGAAATGCATGTGCTTAGTTCTAAGTAAAGAAAGCAAATGGGCAAGGGATAGTGTCTCCTTCTAAGAAGCTGCAGAACATCTTGCTTTGATGTTAAATTTTAAAGGCTCATTCTAGGAAGGCCAAGTTCAGACTCAGGAAAGCAGAGTTCAGACTGGCATGACTTTGCCTCACAACCTTTCACAAACTTTCAGGAGTCATAGTGTGTTGCAAGGGACAGGTGTCTGCTCATGAGCTTAGGTGCCCACTCTGGGTTGCTTGGGTAATGATTCTGCCAATGCTGGGCCTTTCTGTCTGCCAGTGGGAGATGCTGTGCCCAAGCTCAACTTCTCTCAGTTGGCATCTAAACTGGTCACCAGTCTATCTGTACTGCCTGTCACAAGGTCACTTTCTGCTTAAATAAGTCATAGAGACAGGGTCAGTATTCCTTTACTAAGCTATAAACCTCATTGCTTGTCCATCAGACTTTCTTGGTTCCACTTCACTTTGGGGATAGTGGGTGATCCCAGCCTTCTTTACGCTTGCTGAGTCTAGTTGTGCAAGTCTTCATTATCTCCGGTCATGGGTACGGGTTCTTTCACCAACCCATAATTGGTGGCTTTATGGGGTTCTCTCCAAGATTCAGGCTTTACAAGTTGCAATCCTCAAGAGCTCTTACTTTTTAAAGTTCAAGTTTAAATCATGACCCAGAGGTCCTAGAATAGCACAGAGCGCATGGTGTTTTCTTTCCTACTAAAATTCCTCTTGTGTTCAGGGTTATCACTCGTTCTGCTTAGGCACGACTGTGGCCTCACAGGATGAAAAGCTCCCTCCACTTATGTCTCCTCTCTTGCTCGTTAATTGTGTTGTTTCTTTGCAGGTGAATCCTAAGTAGGCCCTGGAAAGAGGAACTCATGGTCAGATTTCACCCTTGGCTCCCAAGTGAATGACGCAGAACACTGTGGAAGGCCTTGTCAACACAATCACTGTCACTAATGATTATTTATCCAGTTCCAACCCTGTTGCTCTTCTCTGCAGGCTGTGTGCTGGCGAGCGCTGCGTGGGTAACAAATACGGGTCCCAATGTCACGAAAACAGGACGACAGCCTTATGCAAGTGTAAGTCCTCACTCGGTTATTATTCTTTTTATTGTTACTGGAACATTGGTTAATTCAATTCTGTACTCTGAATTGAACTTTAACCAGGATTAGTTTTTCTGACAACTAAGAACACTGCTCACAAATGGGGAAAAATAAGAACTGAATTGGTTTCTCACAAGTCTTTCTTTTAAGCTTTGAGGAGAGTAGAACCCTATGGTTCTTATTGTTGTTTTAACAGAGTTTACTGTGTCAATTCAAACAGGCCGTGAGTCCATAGTGTCCCCTGAAACAGAACATCTACTTATAATCAAAGCCTAAGGTTGCATTTTGCATACACTAGGGACATTGAGCTCTGCATATCGACCACTTTAGATATTAACAAAGAATTTCATTACATTTTAGACGGAAACCTACATCATTAAGTAACATGGAAAACTAGTGCTATTTAAAATGAAATACTATTTAAACACAGACATTATAATAAATTGAGAATTTTAGGAACATTGGAAGATTTTATTTTCTAAATCTTTTACACCTAGTGCCTAGAATTTTGTTGATCATTGATCAGAATCTCTGGTTCAAGACATAGTACAGTTTAAAATTACTTATTTATTTGAGAGGCAGAGAGACACACAGAGAAAAACAGCACTCTGATTCATTGGTTCACTTCTCAAATGCCCACAATGGCTGGGCCAGTGCCAGGTCAAAGCTGGGAGTTGGGAACTCAATCCAGGTCTCCCACATGGGCAGTGGGAACCTAATTACTTGTGACTTCATCACTGTCTCCCTAGTCTGCATTAGTGAGAAGATGAAGTCAGGAGCCAGAGCCAGGAATTGAACCCAGCTACTCTGATTGGAGACTCTGGCATCCTAATTGGCATCTTAACTGCGAGGCCAAATGCCCACTCCAACAATATCTTTAATAATATGATGAGCTCCCAGGAGCCCACTAACCAGCTCTCGAACAAGGACATCACCAAGAGGAAAGTAGATTGTTCCTATTAATTATGGTGGCAAATTAGCTTGTATTGTCCTCAGTGGATTGTTTTCTTTATCATTATTACCCTCCTCATTATTATTATTATTTTCTTAAGGCTGAGCAACATTTGTAGGCACACTTTAAAAATACATCCACCATTAAATTTCATCTCAACAGGCTTTGCAGTCTGCATGCCATAGAGGATTAAGCTACTATAACTGAGCCTGGATACTTTGCACAAAGAAAGTACCATGAGCCTTTGAGAGTCCTTTATCTGTAATAGCAAGGTAAACTGCTAAGGAGAGGATTGCATTCCTAGCAGGTATCACTACCGCACATTCCTGAGGCTTCCTGATTATTTAGTCATGATCCTTCACTCATTCATTTATTCAGAGAAAAATTCCCGAGTACCAGGCACTGGATTTGGCTCTAGGATTCTAGACCTCAAATGCACAGAATTGCAGGAAGTCATTGAAATTCAAACTGATGAGTGGGAGAAAAGTTCTGTGCAAGGAAGTGTTCTGAGCAGGGAAAGGCTGGGGACATGGTTTTCTGAGAGTTGGGGAAAGCACCAGAGGGGCTGAGAGTTGGCGTAGGGATTTTCCAGATGAAGAAGAGGTGGAGTTTTAACACGACACTGAATAAAGCAGATATTTGATGGAGGGCAAGAGAGGAGATCTAAGACTATTTAGCCTCTGCTTCCTCTTCTGACAGCCTGCTGGCTTTGTCAAGTTTTTTACTCTTGCCACAAGTCAGGGAAGGAAGACCATAGAACTGTCCTGAGACCTTATCTTGTGGCTGGATTTTATTATAGGTAGATGCTATTGGAGCACAGTATGTATTTTTGTATGTATGTATGTATGTATGTATGTATTTATGAGGAGTAGAGAGAGTGAGCTTCCATCTGCTAGTGCCATCCTCAAGTCACCCTCTCTCATGGACTATGTATGTCCATTGAGTCACTCCTCAAATGCCTGAAATGGTGGGGATTGGAGTTGGTCTGGGGCTAGGGTGGGAGCCAGGAGCCAGGAGCCAGGAGCCAGGAGTGCAATCCAGAATACCTACCTGGGTGACAGGAACACAGTAACTAGAACCATCATTGCTGTCTTCCAAGATCTGCATGAGCAGGAAGCTGGAGTCAGGAGCTGTAGCCAGGAATTGAACGCAGGTACTCTGATATGGGATGCTGGTGTCATAACTGCTATGCTAAACATGGGAGTTCAGCTTTTGAAGATATGAAAGATACACTTGTATGAACTCGGGCTGGACAATGTAGGGATCTAATGAGAAGCAAGCACATATTTGTGAAAGACCATGGTGGCGCCAACATCTCCTTTAATCCCAAGGATGAGAAAATAGACTCTCATACCAGCAGTATTACAATGCTATTCTGGAGGGAGTAGTTGCTCTTCTGATTCACAGGCACTAAGTTTTGTCTTTTTTCCAATAGAAATACAAAATACATTGGGAAAACTCCTCAGCATCAAGCAGAATTGCATGTCTTGTGCTTGTGTGTGTGTGTGGTGGGGTGTGGCATGGGGGTTCCACCTCACCAGCTTGCTGGAGATAATTGGGGGAGGATGAGTAAACAAAGATTAGAAAAGCATTTGGGGTATATTCAGTCTGTATAAGGATGCTGGGACAACAGTTCTTTCTTTGTTCCAGTAATTGAGTCAAAGGCTTGTAATAAGACGACTCTACAGCCAGAGCAGACAGCAGATTTCTGTGGTCCTCCCTCTCTCAATTAGATTTCTGTGGCTTAGCCACAGGAAGCCATCAGAGGTGAAAGACTTAATTTTTCTCAATGCTGTGTCCTGAAGAAAAAGGATCAGTATGTAGTTTTCCTAAGTGCTTCCTCTCTGTCTTGTAATATTTTATGTTCTTGGGGCTTCCCTGCCATTGTCATCATGGTGACTTGTTATTAGAATTGTGATAAATGGGCTGATGGCGTCTTGGTTCTCACCTTGGGGAACTATCCTTCAAGTTTGCCCTGCGTGCCCGGAGATCCACACTTCCTCTGAGCTGGCCCCAAGTCTTCTTCAGTGGCTACCGTGGGTGAGATTCACAAAGTGTGTTTCCTCCTCCCCATTCCCAAACCCGAGTTTTAGAATCACCCCCTCTCATGGACTGCACTGAGAGGTGTCTGCAGATTTCAGAAAGGCCACCCAGGAGGGCTCAGTGCGCAAGGGCAGGATGGAGTGAGCTGTGAGTGGTGAGTTCACGACACAAATGCATGGGTACACTGCAGAGGTCTGGAAGGTTTCTTCCACCCCAGGCTTCGTAGTCTACAGAGGAAAAAGGTGATACTGACTTATGTCACTTATTGTGACCCTGTGGGTTCCTCAGGAGTGAAGGGTTTGAGATTCTGTGCTTTGTCAAGCAGCAGAAGCTTACTGACAGTACCTATGCCCTGAGAACAGGCCAATGCTTGTAATGACACTGGCAGAAAGTGGCTGGGAGGCCTGGAACCCAGAGAACTAGGGTTCGAGTTCTGTAGCTTCCTTTTATTTTTCAAAAAGTTGTGTTTATATAAAAGGGAGGTGAGAGGAGAGAGGGAGAGAGAGAGAGAGAGGGAGAGAGGGAGAGAGGGAGAGAGAGAGAGAGAGATTGCTCCTATCCCATGAGACACTCCTCAAATGCTTGCAGTGGTAAGAGGGAAGTAGGTAGGGAAGCCGGGAACCTGTGAACTCTAACCAGGAATCTCCGTGGGTGGCAGAAATCCAATCACCTGGGCCATTACTGCCGTTCCCCACGCTCTCCATTAGCAGGAAGCTGGAGTCAGGAATGGAGCCAGGTGTTGAACCCAGGCACTGACATGGGCATCCTAATAGGTATCTCAGGCACTAGGGCCACACACTCCTCCCACCCCAACCCCGTTTGATTTTAAAGACAAGTTGGACTGGATTTTTTATTCATTTTACTGGCCATGATGCTTACTTTTACGTGTCAACTTGGTGAGGTCGAAGGCTGCCCAGATATCTGGTGAGCCATTACTTCTAGGCATGTCTGTGAGGGTGCTTCTGGGAGAGATTAGCATGTGAATTTGAGTGAAGAAGACCTGTTCTCACCAATGCTGTGGGTATGACCCAATCTCTTCAGGGCCTGGATAGATCCCAAGAGCAGATGAAGGGTGCCTAAGGGTAGAGAGGGAGTTTTACCCTTTTCTTTCTGACTTAGGACAGAATTTCACAGGAAAAAAATATATTAGAAATCTCTCTTGAGTTATCATTCAGATATATAAGGGCTTTAATAAGCTTCCCTGAGCAGGTGGGTATTTGTTTCAGTGGTAAAAACACTTATTGGGACACCCACTTCCCATTCAGAGTGCCTGAGTTCGGATTCCAACTCCACTTCAGATTCCAGCTACCTGCTAATGTACATCTATCCTGGGAGGAAGCAGTGAAGGCTGCTGACCAACCCTGACCATGAGTTCTTCTTCTCAGGTGTGCTTAGGATTCACCTGCAAAGAAACAGCACAATTAACAGTCATGAGTGGAGAATGTAAGTGGAGGGAGCTTTTCATCCTGTGAGATCACAGTGGTGCCTAAGCAGGATGAGTGTTAACCCTGAACACAAGAAGAATGTTAGTAGGAAAGAAAACACCATGGGCTCAATGCTATTCTAGAAGGTCCCTGCCATCCATGATGGAGTTTCTGATTCCTGGCTCTGGCCCTACTCTTCCCTAACTGTTGTAGACAGTTCAGGAGTGAACTGTTGTGTCCCTCTCTTTTTCAAATAAGATACAAATAAATAGATAAAAACTAAAATAAATACATGCAAAGCTTGTTTTTAAACAGTAGGCTTTCTTGAGTTTCTTACACGTCCTGTGATGTGGGTGCTGTTACTATCAACCCCGTTTTATAGACAATGAGATCAGGGCACCGAAGGGTTAAATAATTTGCCCAAATCCTCACAGCTAGTAAGATGTGGAGCAGGGATCCAAAGCAGAGTCTCCTCTGCATATTCCACTCTCAATATCTGCTCTTGGCTGGTGCTCCTGCTGCCTGGTGTGGCTGGTTCTTCTCCAGCTCTTCTTAGGGAAACATATGTTACATGGATATATAACTTTTCCATGACAAGAGGTGACCTGTAACTTTTGCTCACAACTTTTCAGGTAATATTTCAAGTAGACTGAGCTCTGATCTGAACTAGGGCCACTTGATACTTAGCGAATGCCACAAGTGACATTGTTGATCTTTTTGGTGACTAGCCTACTTGTACCAATGAGACATAGGCAGAAAAAAGCAGTTCCTAGTGTTACACAGCCTAGTAGGGTGGCCATGGTTTACAGTAGCCTATTATATATTTTACCGGTGAATGAAACAGAGGAACTCTAGGCTCCCATCATCAAGTCGTGTCAAAAAGGGGGAAATGTTGGTGACTTTGATTAAATCAGTACACATTATATACATACACTGAAATGTCACATGATCTCCCTAAACACACATACTTATTGTTAATTAAAAGATAAAAAAGATTGAGGAATATGTGTACACCCCAAAAGTATAATTAAAGAGAAACAAAATGAACTTCTCACTTGTGAACTCCAAAGGAAAGCATAGAATAATCCATGACCATGTTTTGATAGTCAAGGTCAAAGAATTCATTTCCTTTTTCAGAATGAGCCACTTTTACTCTGTCAGACTTTATAGCCTTGTATAATTTATGTACCCCCCTGATGTTGGAGGCCCATGAAAATTCAGTGAAATTGCCCTAGGAAACTATAATCATCGATTTATTTCAATTTTGGATCCTCCTCTAGGGATTATGTTTAATACCCCCTTTTATAATTCCAATGTGCTATGTGACATCTGAGCAATGAGTATGTTCCCCTAATGTGGCATTAAGATTATAGACCCAAACTGAGTCTATTTGTAGCAAAATGACAGCTATTTGTTGACCTGTTCAATGTCCTTGTCTTGGACTCTATGTTCTGGTTTAGGGAAGGGACTAACTTGCTGAAATGTCTATTCACTCTGAATTTCAGAAAATAAATTACAACAAAGGCCCACACCAGATGGTAGCACTTCCTGTGTTGCACCTAATTTGAAAGTTTCATTTTGCCTAATAATGAAGCTTTCTGGGCTCTAAATCCCATAGCTCCCCAGGGCTGTGAGAAACATAGGTAGGGATGCTGGTTGGGGGTTGGGTTGGGGGAGCAGCTCAGGAACAGGCAAAGATCTAATGCATCTTGAGTACCTACTATGTGCCAGGAATCATGCTAGGGCTTTATAGATTTCTTTTCTCAGTTACTAATCACCCAATTTTACAACTGGAGAAAGCAACATTCGCTCAGTGTTTCCCAGGAGCTTAAATTAAATAACTGAGACTGAGATAAAATATTAGTCTTCCTAGTAGTAAACTGTATACTGCTTCCACAGCTGATGGGGACCAACTGTGTGCTACTCCCTGTTCCTAGACCCAGTCAGTTCAACAGTCTCAAGATAGAAATTTTGACTCTTCTGAAACCTTGCCTTCAAGATGAAGGTAGAAGGCAGGATAAGGGGAGATGATACAAACAAATAAATAAAATGCTATGAAGGCGGCTCAATAGGCTAATCCTCCACCTTGCGGCGCCGGCACACTGGGTTCTAGTCCCGGTCGGGGCACCGGATTCTGTCCCGGTTGCCCCTCTTCCAGTCCAGCTCTCTGCTGTGGCCAGGGAGTGCAGTGGAGGATGGCCCAAGTGCTTGAGCCCTGCACCCCATGGGAGACCAGGAGAAGCACCTGGCTCCTGCCTTCGGATCAGCGTGATGCACTGGCCGCAGCACGCTGGTTGCGGCAGTCACTGGAGGGTGAACCAATGGAAAAAAGGAAGACCTTTCTCTCTGTCTCTCTCTCTCTCACTATCCACTCTATCATAAATAAATAAATAAATAAATAAATAAATAAATAAATAATAAAGAAATACTCCCACTTTAAAAAAATGCTATGAAAAGTGTTTATATAAAAATAAAACAGAAGGAAGGATGTGACTGGAGAGTGATGGAGTCTGTTTTGCCTGGATGGTCAGGGAGGATTTTGCTGAGCAGGTGACATCTAAAGTGCACTCTGAAAGCTCAGAAGGAGTGGCTCTGCAGAAGAGCTTCCAGGTTGAGGCCACAGCTTGCCCAAAAGGCCCCAAAGAGGAGATGATTATGCAAGGAACTGGAGGAAGGAGAGGGTGGTGGAGCACCCTGAGCAAGGGGACTCCAGGTGGGAGATGTGTGGTAAAGGTGTGGAGCTCAAATCATGTGGACCCTTGTTGGCTGGAGTAAAACATGTGGAATGTGTTTTAACTGTTATGGGAAGCCCCTAGAGGGCTTTAAGCAGGGGCTTAATATGGTTTGCTCAGCTTTGGAATCCCAGGATTGGATTAATGGGGAAGTTTAGGATTGGGGGGGGGGGGCACTTGGGGAGTTAAAGTAATTATAATACAGGCGGCAGCTACTGGTGACTCAACTGGCGTGGTGGTGGTGGCGATGGGGAGAAGTGGGGTGTTCAGAGATGGGTCTTGGAGAGGAAAGGTGAGGACCAGCTGCTGCCTCTGTGTGCCGAGTTGGGTTGCGCATGAAATGGGTGACTTTCCAATGGTGATTTACATCTCTGGAGATCAACCCTTGTATAAAATAAGTCAGCTTAGATTTCAGTCATACATCTAGGCTTCACAATAGCCCGTGATGAAATACAACATGGAGAAGATTCTGTTCGTATAAGAGCAGGCATTATAACTTATATGGAGAAAGCAAATGCATTATTGAGAGAAATCAAAGCAAACTTGAATAAATGGACATACCTTGCTTTTCCTGAAACAAACAGTTTACTCAGATGGTAGGACTGCAAATTCTTTCCATGTTATTCTAACGGTGTAACACAATTATTACCATAGTGCCCATTTTTAGGGATACTTACAGGATGATTCTTAAGCACACTTGAACGAATAAAAAATGGAGGGAAAATTGCCCTTGAGACATTAATATGGCTTATAAAGATACAGTAACTGACAGGTATAAATAATCTAAGAATCAGGAATAAAATCTATGAAATAGAGCAATAATTCTGGAATAAAATAAGATACAATTTTAAATGAGTTATGAAAGGATAAATTCTTTGGTAAATGTTGCTGTGGTTTAATAAATTGTAAGAAATAAAGTACATCTTACACCAAGAAATGTCACACACATTAAACATTTTAATGTAAAAAATTCTTTGGAGGTGCAAGAAGAAAATTTAGGTGAATATTTTTTCAATCTTGATGTAGAGAAAGATTCTTGTTTTAAAAATTATGTCACTAACAGAAACCAAAAAAGAAAAAAAAATAAGTTCTCTGCAATGAAAAAATTAAAAACAAATGAAAAATCAGGAGAAATATATTTCACACACATTATTATGGCAAATATATACAATGGACTTGAATAAAAAATATGGTGTAGAAATGTGTACAGATTTCACATAGATCCAACATCAGTGCCAAAAAACAAATGAAATATGGTCTGCCACAGAAATCATTGAGGAAGAAAAAATGCAACATCTATAAGATCTAGTTATTTCCCTTTTAAATTGGCAAAAGTGACAAAATGTGGATATTCAATGTTGATAATTATGTTGACAAGTGGGTGTTTTAAAAATTGCCAATGGGAACAAAATTTGTATGTACTTTTCCAAGCAATTTGGCAATAAAAATGTATATATTTTTTCTATTAACTTATCTTAAAGGATTAAAATGTGTGTAAATATGATGTGGTAGAAACATAATTATTGTTGTGAGATGGCCTCCATGATGTACTTCATTTGAAAACACAAAGCTTATACAGTAGTACATTAAGATGATCTTCATCCTTTTTTTGTTGTTGTTAAATTATGGATAATTGATGGTATTTCAAAAAGTGCACAGAACATGAATATTATGAAAAATTATGCATGGATTTCCATTTTTTGCACCAAAATAAACTTGTCTTCCGATGCCATTTTTCAGTGAACATTTTGAATTACTCCCGCTTGTAGCATGTAGGTTGGTGGAAGAGCGTTGGGAACTTGTCTTTGGTGGGAGTTGTTGTAATTGCTTTTGCCCTCCTTTGTATGTATCTATGAAAATATTTCCATCATGAATCTGCTGGAATGCATGGACATTGAATTCAGGTGGATCTGTGTACAGTCTGGCCCTGCCAGGTGCTCTGTGACATTGGCTGAGGTGACTAGTGGAACTTCATAGTTTTATCTATAAAATGTATACACCAATAATAACAGTTACCTGGTAAATGGTTGTGTTAAAATAATGCATGAACACACACAATACAAGCTGTCACATTTATTGCTCTTTTCTATTTTTACTCTTATTTTATTGATGTAAGAAAATATTCTTTTAAAGTAGAGTGCATTGAATCTATAATTCCAAGAGAACTGGAAAAATAACTAGCACTTTCTATCATTGGAAGTTCAAAATCCAGTAGATTCTATTTTTGATTTCTTATCTGCATCAGGTGGTATTTCTGGATTGTATATTGAAAATTGCCAACAGCCAGGCCAAGGCCATTACCACTTTGTCAAGAATTATAAACCCACCCTGACATTACTGTTTCTTGGTGTAATCCCTGAGTCATATCTTCTCTGCAGTTTCCGCTGATCAGCTGCAAACTATTTGACTTAAACTATCTAGCTGTTTCTTTTATTTATTATTTGAAAGTCAGAGAGGTAAATAGAGATAGATGCATAGACAGATGATAGATAGATAGATAGATAGATAGATAGATAGATAGATAGGGATGGGTCTTCCCTTTGCTGACTCACTCCCCAAATGCATGCAGGGTTAGGCCAGACTGAAGCCAGGAGTCAGGAACTCCATTTGTGTCTCCCATTTGTGTGGCAGGAACCCAAGTTCTTGAGCCATAGTATGCTGCTTCCCAATGCATTAACAGGGAGCGGGATTGGGAGTAGTGGTGGGATTCCATCCCAGGCACTTCAGCATGAGCTTTGGGAGTCCTAAGCAGTGGCTTAACCCACTGGGCCACAATGAACCCTCCCCCCAACCATTTGGCTTTTGAAGGAGGAAAATAGTTTAGGAATAGCATCCCTGAGTAGTCCTAATGTTGCCCTAAATGATGGGAAAGAAAACATAACATATTCAAGCAATTGTGAGAGCCTTTAGAAATTCGGTTTTGTTCAAAGAGTTTGCAGGACTAGCAGATCATATGATTCCTTCTGAAATATGAAAGGGGTGGGGTATCAGTCTGTGGATTATTTATCCCTAAAGGTGTCTGTTTGAAACCATGGTCATGCCATGCATGCTTTAAGAAATAAAAGTTTCCAAAGCTGTGACTCTTAAGCTTTTGCTCAGTCACACATACAGTTATCTGGGATGGAAGGTAAGGAGGGAGGATTAATTATGCCTTAGCAGAATGACTAATCATTATCAAGAAACTCTCGATTCATCTCTTGCTCAATTTCATCTTCCTCCACCTTATTTATGAAACACATTCATCAACAGTTATCAATTTTTTCATCCGGGAATGGGTAGACTTAACAGTTGTCCAGGAATGCTTTGTCCACACTTCCCCCACCCCCATTTTTTTTTAATGTATTTGGTGCATTCTCTTTCCCGAAGGTGGCAGGGAATGGGGCAGTAATGATTTGCAGCACCTCTTTGTCTGGTTAGCAATACCAGCAGGGTTTTTAAAAGAAGCTTTCCAAATAGTCTATTATGCTGTAAGCTAAGCAAGTGGATGAGTCTCTGGGGTTGGCCTGTGTATTTTTTTCCATAAGGCATTCATTTGAATCACAATAGAAGAGCTGGAGCCAATAAGATATATGCAGGCTGACAAGTGGCTTATTTGACTTAATATGGAAAAATATAAAATAATGGGAACTAGGTCAAAAATGGCAAAAAGGATTAGGCCTTAAATGGAGACAGGCTTCCAGACAATGCAGGAAAGAGGATCTGGCAGTAATAGTGTCTATAAACCCTGACCCATCAGCCTCATGTCTGCCAGTAATCGAAAGAGGACAAGAACGGAAAAGAATGGTTGTCAGGCTCCAGGGAGCCGGATGGACCTGCAGAGCACAGGGAGGGCATGCAGGAAGCAGGCTCTCAGGCGAGCAGGAGGGAGCAGGGGAGCCTCTTCTTCAGCCTCTTTGTGGGTGGCCATCAGGTGAATCATTTGGAAGAGGCAGAGATGGGACAAAGGATGCAGGGACTGGTGAAAGAGGGGGCACAACGTTTCCTGCCATGATTACCTGATGAGCGCAGGTGCCACTACTCATGACGTTGTTAGGTTCTCCTGATTTCCCTCTGTGGACCTTGTGGCAGCTCCCTAACTCCCAGTCTCTGCAAGTTTACCCCAAGCTCCTTGAAACCAGACTTCAGGAGGGAGTCAGTTACTTGGTGGCTTTCTTCTCTAGCTAGGGCCCCTAGCTCCTTAGCTTGCAGCCTCCTTCCTAGGGAGGCCATGCGAGCTCAGACGTGACAACCTCCAGAACCTCCACATTAGTTCTCAAAAGGCTTGCCAGCCTCTTCCACAATTTAACCAGAACACATCCTAGTTGGGTTTGAGAGTGCAGCTGGATACCTTTCAATGCTCATCTGAACTTGAGCTGCAGTGTATTTTTATGTGAGTTTGCTGTAGGGAAGCTTGTTCACGCTGTGAAGCTAAGCAGTACTCCTTTCTGTTCCATCCTCTCTGAAGAGCGCCATGGTCAAGGAGGTGTCCAGTCCATGCTCTGAGGGTGTTAGCCTTGCTACAGACCCAGCTGAATGGACTGTGAAAGGAGCCATAGCTCCAACGCACATGCTGAGCTCTAGAATCTGAATTCAAGTGTGGCTCTTCTTCGGCATTTGAGACCAACACAATATCCCAGGAGGATCAGAAAAGCACAGTCAATAGGGTACCTTTGTCAAGTCAGTCCTTAGCAGGGTTAGGTCAAAGTTCTGAGGCTTCTAGAGGTACAAGAGAAAGCAAACAGCTGGGCTAAGCAAGGCCTGTATAAAGGAGGGAGAATTAACTCTAGTGGGTCACTGGAGATGCTTATAGGGTCTTCTACCAGGAAGAAGTTCAGCATGCACCAACGAACATCGTACTGTGAGGATGATCAAGTGTGCACGTGGCCAGTCTTCTGATAGGCCTTCCTGATGATTTCATCTCAGTAAGATGACAATGGATGCAGTGATTCTGAGATTTCTCTCACATTGGTCTTTTAGGATGCTCCCTCCCTACCAAGAAATATAGAGATGCATGGATGCAAGCTCAGCCATCTCTTTGAAATCTAAAGTTAATTCATTCAATCAGAAATAAGCACTGTTTGGGGCATGGAGAGATACAGCACTGAAAAAAGCAAATATTCAGTTTTTACTCTCAAATTTCATACATTCTTATGGGTAGTCAAGGGAACAAAAAATTAACAAGCAGTTACAGAGTACATGGATGATGATAAATGCTAAGTAGCAGAAAGGCAAGAGGGGCTAAGAGAGTACTGGGGGCTTGAATGCCATTGCCTTAAATATTCAGATGTTTTGCAGTACACATATGTAGCTGTGGCTGTCTGGGTGATTGCTCTGTGCTGTACAATAGATACTCAGTTTGGAGGAATAACAGCAGTCTTAGCTTTGCATAGCATGCCATAAGTTTCAAAACCCTCTCATATCTGATTTCCATAGACTTTTCCTCCACCAGACTCATATGGAAAAGCAGTTTCCACCACCGAGGTGCAAATCTAAATGATTATAAATTTAGGCTTTAGAATGCCTTTCACATTCTGGTCTGGCTGAAAAGCCCAGGGGAGCATTTCAGACAAAGAAAGTCAAGACAGTGTGGGAAAAACATTCTGCACAAAGGACTTCTATGGGTGAGACCCCAGTGGAAAGAAATGGCCACCAAAGAAGGATGTACGTTCCTCTTAAGGGAGGAGAGAGCTTCAACTTTGCCTATGGCCTTGTTGAAATACCGAAGGCATTGTGGATCCAAAAGGCTTCTGTGGCCTAGGCAGCTCATGTTAAGAGCCTCAGGTTATCACTGATGTCATACGTAAGAGTGGTAATTGTTAAATTAACAACAGGAGTCATGTGTGCTAACTTACCATGCAGGACCTCTGTTCTCAAAGTGTTGTATTATAAGATGCAATAGTAAAACTTGTTCTCAAAGAATTACTTCATTTTAGTGTATTAAGTGGAGGATATTCCTATGTCACATAAATTATAGTTATTCTAAGTGCTCACAAAAGATGCATCATTCTTGGGTTCCTCTTTAAAGATAATTAAGTTTTTTTTGATAGGCAGAGTTAGACCATGAGAGAGAGAGACCGAGAGAAAGGTCTTGCCTCCATTGGTTGACCCCCCAAATGGCTGCTACAGCTAGCGCGCTGTGCCAATCCATAGCCAGGAGGCAGGTGCTTCCTCCTGGTCTCCCATGCGGGTGTAGGACCCAAGCACTTGGGCAATAGCAGAAAGCTGGACTGGAAGAGGAGAAACTGGGACAGAACCCGATGCCCCAACCAGGACTAGAACCCAGGGTGCCAGTGCTGCAGGCAGAGGATTAGCCAAGTGAGCCATGGCACTGGCCAAGTTTTTTTTTTTTTTTTTTTTTTTTTAAAGCAAAATTACCATCGAGATGCAATGACTTTGAACAGCCCTTGTCTGGACTGTTGAGGAACAGTTTTTGTTTTTGTTTTTTGTTTTTAGTTTTGTTTTCTTTTTTCTTTCTCTCTTCTTTTTCTTTTTTCTTTTCCCTCATACAAAGTGCTAAACTCTTTACCTAGAATAGAGTTAATCTTCTGTGTATAAAGTTAAATGAAAATAGATCTTAGTATAGGACAAGACTGGGAACAGGAGAGTGAAGAGGAAGTGGGGTAGCAGTGTGGGTGGAAGGTTGGGTACGATGGGAACATAGAATTACTATGTTCCTAAAGTTGTATTTATAAAATGCATGCAAAGAAAGAAAGAATATCTTTCAGTGGCTTACCCAGAAAATGCTGGGCTCCCTCTTAGGAATGTCTGATAATGAGCTGCGTCACGTCTTCCTTTAGGAAGCCAGAGAGCATGATGCCTCTGCAGGGGCCTTGTGAACTCCTAACAGCTGTGGGATGAGGAGTTGCCACTGAACACATTGAGGTCAGTGATCTACTACACTGTCTGGGGTATTGCATGGTCTCATTCCTGCTTCATGGGTGTAGAACATGGAAGTGACAGAGTGCCCCTACCGACCATCACAGTCACACATGAAGGACATTTCACAGACACTGTCATGCCCAGGCTCCAGCACCCTGTCCCCCACCCAGTTGTGCATTAGTTCAATGGTACGTGGACTTTCATATCAAGTTCAACTGGTCTACCTCAAGTTCATCAGCCTCCACCAGCCACTTGAATCCTGGCTTTTTCCTCTTTACTCTTTTTTTTTTTAAATATTTATTTATTTGAAAGTCAGAGTTACACAAAGAAAGGAGGGGAGGCAGAGAGAGAGAGAGAGAGGGAGAGAGTGAGAGAGGGAGAGAGAGAGGTCTTCCATCTACTGGTTTATTCCCCAATTGGCTGCAATGGCTGGAGCTACACCGATCAGACACCAGGAGCCAGGAGCTTCCTCCAGGTCTTCCCATGTGGGTGCAGGGGCCCAAGGACTTGGGGCATCTTCTGATGCTTTCCCAGGCCACAATAGAGAGCTGTATCAGAAGTAGAGCAGCCGGGTCTCGAACCAGCACCCATATGGGTTGACAGCACCTCAGGTGCTTTATCCACAGCGCCCCCCCCCCCTCTTTACTCTTAAATCGCTGAGGATTTCTTAGACGATGCCCATCCTAACTTCTATACACACACTTTTAGATATCTGTCCAGGTTTCTTCCACTTGCCTTAGGGGCAGTCCAGGATTTCTAACTCTGAGCACAGATCTGAGCAATTGAGCCTATTCCTCTCGGGCCACCTCCGCTTGAATCTCCCCACCTTCATTTGGCTTCCCATGCTCTGTGAGCGGAGACATCACCCTCCAGGCAGACCACTCTGAAAGTGCCTGGCAGCCATCCAGTGCCTGTGTCGTTTGTTTTCCCACTCAGCCTCTCAACTCTGTTCTCTCCAAAGGTGACTCACCCCACAAGATCTTGCTTACAGGAAGGTTCCTCAAGATAGGGTGGTAAGATAAAGTATAGAACACTCAGCCAAATAGGAGTTGCAGATAAATGAATACTGTATTTCTCCAATTTTATGTGGGACATTCTTAGATTAATGAAACTGCTCATTGTTTATCTACAATTCCAGTTTAACTAGGCATCTTGTATTGTAATTTGGCTAAATCTGGCAACTCTTCTCTGAGAAGTCCTCTCTGACTAGGCTGTCCCTTCCAGAACTTGCTTACAGTCTGAGTGGAGGGACTGAAACACTTCTGCTACTACACTGAGTCACAACCTTCAAGGCAGAGTATAATTAGGAAGTTAAAAGCTGTTTGTAGAGGCGGTATTGTGGCATAGTGGGTAAAGTCACCACCTGTGATGCTGGCAGCCCCTGTGGGCACTGGTCTGTGTTGCAGCTGCTAAACTTCTGATCCAGCTCCCTGCTAATGTCCTGGGAAAGCACAGGGAGGATGGCCCAAGTGCTTGGGTCCCTGCACCCACATGGGAGACCTGGGAGAAGCTCCTGGCCCCTGGCTTCTGGCTCCTGGCTCCAATCTGCTCCAGCCATAGTCATTGCGGCCATTTGGGGAGTGAACCAGTGGGTAGAATATCTCTCTTTCTGTCTCATCTTCTCTTTTGCTCTGTAACTATGCCTTTAAAATATATAAAAATACATCTTAAAAAAAGCTCCTTGTATTCTTTAATGCAGCTACAGTTGAAAACCTACTATGTGCCAGGAAGGATGTAAGACAAAGAGAAAACATGGTCCCTGCTCCCAAGAAGCACCTTGTAGATAAGGTTCCGACAGCACACAATGACCATGTCACATTTTGGTAGCCCTGATGTTCACTGTACTGCTAAGAGAAGACTTCTTGCAGGAACTTGGACTTGAAGGGTGATGAGGCATGAGGCTGGCTGCAAGAGGCTCTTCCTAGGGATAGGGACAACCTGTGCAAAGGCTCAGAGCAGGAAGTCAAAAGAAGTTCATGGTTCCTTGAAGGAGGAGTGGGTTGTACAAGATGACACAGCGGTGTGAGTGGATATCTGGTTATGCTGCATTTGCCAACTAACCCCCAAAGGAGAGGCTTGGAAATTATACAAACACCAGATCACAAAGGTTTGGTATGTCCTGCCAGGAGGCCGAACTTTACGTGGAAAGCTGTGGCGAACCATTGGGCCATGGAGAGAGGTGGCATGCTCGGGTCTGTATTTCAGAAAGGTAACACAGAGAATTGCATTAGCAGGTCAGCAGCAGGGGACCCAATTGGGAGGCAGCTGCAGTGACCCGAGTCTAGAGATACTGAGAGGGAGGGCAACACGCTCAAGAGATGATAAGGGCATGAAGTAACAGGGCCCTGTTATGAAATTGGGTCAGCAAGGTGATGAAGGGAGACAGGTGACATTTCTGACCTGGGCAAGCACAGCAATGGCAGGGATGTCCATCCAGATAGGGGATGCAGGAGGCTGAGCAGGCCTGGTGGCGAGGAGGATGGGGAGAGCTGTCTGAACCTGATTAAGCTCAGAGTTGCCATTTGCTCCATTTCGTATTGCATTTGTTACTCATCCTTTTTTGTGCTGTCTTCTGTCCCTAGGTTAGCTACTGTTGAGTCAGTCCCAGTGCCTTTAACTCATTACCTCTGCTCACAGGACCACCCTGCCAAGCATGCACACAAGGCCCTGTGTGCAGCTTGCGAGCAGCTGCAAGCCATACTGCCTGCACTCTTGAGCCTGGAGGAGTTTCCTTGGGGACCCAAGTTCACCCTGAAGATGTGCTTGTCTACTGAGGGCAGCCGAGCGCCCGAGGTGACCTTGCCTTGTTCTGGGAGTGAGGACAAGGTTTGCGTCTGACAGCGGGAGGCTGTGGAGCAAGGGTGATGCCCGGGGCCCTGGGGGGCCTGCCTCCCTGCTCTGCAGACCCTATTAATCTTTCCAAAGGGAGGAAGTCATTCCCTTTGGATGGAGACAGCTCTCTACATTCTTGAAATAAATGAAGGCAAAATGTACAGGGATTTCTGAGAAAAGTAAGTGGTGATGTGAGCCGGATCCCTGGGTGTTACCATGCAGTGGAGAAGGCTTCTCCTTCTTCTTCTTTTTTTTTTTTTTTTGTCCTCTCCTGAATGGTGTTCTTTGCTCTCAAGTTAACTCATGCCCTGGACTTGGTCCAAGTACATTTTGTTTCTTGATTTCCAGCCAGGCTCTCAGTTGTGGTGCATTCTCTTCCTCCCTCCCCTCCTGCCCCCATCCCCTTCTCCCTTTTATAAGCATTTCAACTTTTCCATGTGACTGAGCTGATGCAGGGGATAGCCCCCTGTTTGGGGGGAGGGGGCTTTTAACAGAGCGGGGCCAGAGGGACTCGTTCGTCTGTGCAGGGCCAGCCCCTCCCTCAGCGCCGGCCTGAAGGCAGACGAAGCAGAAAGCGTTTGCACTCTGCCCCCTACCAAATGCTTTCCAGATGTGCAAGGCCCAGCCTCCCGCTGCACTGACTGTAGCCCTGCCAATGCACATCTGCAGATTCCTAGTGCACAGGACACTTGAAAGGGTGGCTTTGACAACATCTGCCGGCTTCTCCCAACTCTCCCCTCTGCCTTCTCCAACTTCGCCCTCTATTTCCTCTCCTCCCTGAAACAAACCCTGTAGAGAATCACTACTCCACTCCTCTGTGGCCACAGATGCCTGCTTGTTCCACTTGCCCCCAGGGCCTGGTCTTGACCTAGGCACTGCTGGGATCATAGAAGAAGTGGATTGATATGCTCAGGGAGAAAAGGACCCGACTTTTCCACTGGGTGAGTGCCTGACTACATGCTGCAGATGGCAATTTTGGCCATGGGGGAGGTCCCAGCAGAGCCTGGAAGACAAATGTAGCATCTCCATGGAGTTACCTGCCATCGGTCCTTGAGAGAAGACAGGGTCTACTTTAAGGGGGAACCTCTTGCCCTCTGCATGCAATGAACATCTTGGAACAAACAAGCAGATGTCTGCAAAAGGGGCGGTAGCTATGGGCAGGATGAGCTCCTGGCCTCCTCCCATTCCCCAAGGCATGGCACCCACCAAGCTAAGAAATCAGGAACCAGAAGAGGACTTTACAAAATGTGACTCAGAGAGAAAAGAATTACCAGAGATCCTTTCAACATACCCCAGCAGATGCTTTTGATGGAGGTATTCACTCTCTGGGGAAAACAGCTTGTGGCTGTGTAAATAGAAGCTTGACCTTCATTCTGCACATCAACCATATGGACCCTAAACTCTCTCCAAGCTCCTGTCCCAGGGCACATGCAATAGTGCCAAATGTTAAAATCTGGGAGGGGAAAAGAGGGCGCACTGTGCAAGAGAGCAGAGTAGAGTGGGCCTAGGGCTCAGGGGCCTGTAGGGGAGCAGCAACAAGTGAGCTATCCCACCTAGCTGGACCTGCATCCTAGTCCTAGCACAAGCACCTGCCTGGGAGGCAGTGGAGGGAGCTGGCTGAAGAAGTGTTCCCGTGGTGGGACTGCTGTGACTTGAGAGGCAACTTTGCTGGCCCCAGGGAAGACTTTCTTGCCTTATTATGTGCAGGTCATGTAGAGAGTGGTGACATTTACATTTTACTTTAAAAGTCCCAAGCACTTCAGCTGCTGGCTCTTAGATAGTGCCCTAAGACCTAACTGGGTTATTTCCACAATAGCCTCTTTATTTAAACACACACACACACACACACACACAAAACTCCCAGAACACATCAGCTTTATACTTTTCTTTTTAGTTTTTCAAAAAATATTTATTTATGTATTTGAGAGGGAGAGTTACAGACAGTGAGAGGGAGAAGCAGAGAGAGAGGTCTTCTTTCCGTTGGTTCACTCCCCAAATGGCTGCAATGGCTGGAACTGCACCGATCCGAAGCCAGGAGCCAGGTGCTTCTTCCTGGTCTCCCATGCAGGTGTGGGGGCCCAGGTACTTGGGCCATCTTCTACTACTTTCCCAGGCCACATCAGAGAGCTGGATTGGAAGAGGAGTATCCTGGAGTAGAACCAGCACCCATATGGGATGCCAGTGCTGCAGGTGGTGGATGAACCTACTATGCCACCGTGACAAACCCATCAGCTTTATACTTCAAGCAGGTTTATACTTCAAGCAGGTGCTTCAGAAGAAGAAGACGAGGAGATAGGATTGGTTTTGGAATTCCTCCTCTTCACCCCCATCTTTCCTTATGGCTCCTCCAAAGCCATTGGAGCAATCCTGCTTGTTGTGCTACTCCTCTCTGGAGAGAAGACTTTGTAGGCTCTCTCATATAAGGGTGAGTGGGGAAACAGAGGGCAAACCTTCCCGTTCTCATGAGATTTCAACCTGTGGTCTATAGGGTAGCTCTGCTACCCTGGCAACATTTAAGGGGAGAGCGCAAACTACATTTCCAGGCAGCATTGCTGATAATAAAAGTGACCCCTGTGGGGGCTGGCACTCATATTCTGCCTGCTCCACTTCCAATCCAGCTCCCTGCTAATGGCTATAGAAAAATATCAGAAGATGGCCCATGTCTGGGCTCCTGCCACCCATGTGAGAGACCTGGAAGAAGCTCCTGGTTCCTGGCTCCTGGAGATGGCAGTTGTGGACATCTAGGAAGTGAACCAGTGGAGGGAAGATCTCTCTCTCTCTTTTTTGACAGGCAGAGTGGACAGTGAGAGAGAGAGAGACAGAGAGAAAGGTCTTCCTTTACTGTTGGTTCACCCTCCAATGGCTGCTACAGCTGGTGCGCTGTGGCCGGTGCACCACGCTGATCCGAAGCCAGGATCCAGGTGCTTTTCCTGGTCTCCCATGCGGGTGTAGGGCAAGGACTTGGGACATCCTCCACTGCACTCCCAGGCCACAGCAGAGAGCTGGCCTGGAAGAGGGGCAACCAGGACAGAATCCGGTGCCTCGACCGGGACTAGAACCCGGTGTGCCGACGTTGCAGGCGGAGGATTAGCCTATTGAGCCGCGGCACCGACCTCCCTCCCTCTCTTGTAACTCTGACTTTCAAATAAGTAAATAAATCTTTTTAAAAAATATAAAAAAGACCTCTGATTGGCAAATTGCATCTGGCTTAGGAGAAACTGTTAATGAATGAGCAATACCTACTGAGATTCCCTGTGTATGGTGAATTTTATAACAGGTGCCCTTTGGGGTGATGAAAACTTTGTGTAGGGGGCTGTCACAAGAGATACTGGCTCTTTCAGCTAGTGAGCATTTTAACCAGTTGAGCTCTCAAAGCCACCTAGTGAGGGACTCATTCCTTGTCCCTTGAGCTACCTCTAGGGGGCCATCTGTGCTGGATGGATGTGAATTGAGAGGATTTGAAACGGAACACAAGGGACTCGCTCCCCAGGCCTGGATTCAAGTAGACTCTGAACCCGCCCCAGTGATGATCTCTACCTCTGGGTTTTGATAATCCTTCTCCTTGAGTCACTTGCTTCTAACCAACAGAATACAAGATGACTTCAAAAAGTTTGTGGAAGGCCAGCGCCGTGGCTCAACAGGCTAATCCTCCGCCTTGCGGCGCCGGCACACCGGGTTCTAGTCCCGGTCGGGGCACCGATCCTGTCCCGGTTGCCCCTCTTCCAGGCCAGCTCTCTGCTGTGGCCAGGGAGTGCAGTGGAGGATGGCCCAAGTGTTTGGGCTCTGCACCCCATGGGAGACCAGGATAAGCACCTGGCTCCTGCCATCGGAACAGCGCGGTGCGCCGGCCGCAGCGCGCTACCGTGGCGGCCATTGGAGGGTGAACCAACGGCAAAAGGAAGACCTTTCTCTCTGTCTCTCTCTCACTGTCCACTCTGCCTGTCAAAAAAAAAAAAAAAGTTTGTGGAAAATGGAATTGAAAGATAAGTTTGCTGCAAAAAAGTTTTGAGATCCACCACAGGGTTTTTTTTTTTTTTTTTTTCTTCCAATAATATGTATTGCAATAAGCTTTTTGAAGACCTCTTGGGTGGTGAATATTGAAGACACGCCACATCTGTGACTAGGTTCCCAAAATTTCGGACTTCTTTTTTGTTAGCACATTCTCTCCCTTTTACTGGTGTTAATAAAGCAAGATACCCCATTGGAGAGGCCCATGTAGCAAGGAGCTAAGGGAAGTCTCCAGCCCACAGCCAGCAAGTAACTGAAGCCCTACAGCCTTTGAGGAACAGAATCCTGCCAGCCATCATGTGAGTGAGCCAGGAAGCAGAACATTCTGATGGGACCCTGGCCACCTCTGACCTCTTGACTGCAGACTGTGGGAGACGGGGGCAGAGGTCCAGACTCTTGACTCACAGAGACCATGAGATAAATGTGGCTTGTTGTAAACCAGTGGATTTTAGGGTACTATTTTACCAGGATAACCAGCAGCCCTGATTTCCCTGGAGCCACCCCAATTTTAGCACTGAGGCTCCTGGGTTCCAGTCAACCCCTTAGTCACAGACAAACTGGAGCAGTATTGTCACTCTCTTTGTGATGTGGCACTTATGCAGGTGAATCTTCAAGATATGTTCCTGGAATGGGGAAATTCATCTGGAACCTTATTAGATATTTCCAAATGTCCCATCATAAGCGTTGTATCACTTCATACTCCGATCAGTAATAACAAAGTGTCTGTTTCCTGTGGACAGTTAACAATTTGTTTCCCTTACCCATGTATTTGATAATTAAAGGAACTTAATCTTTATGTGTAAGTGTAAGCTGATTTGAATTCTATCAGATGAAAGATGACATTTAAACATTTAAACGTTAACACTTAGGAACTAAGCTGCAGTGACTGGCCCTGTTTACTCTCACAAACTCAATTCCCTGAATATGTGAAGGGAGGCAAGCCAACCTGTTGAAGCTGCAGCAGGCCCCTGTGCTGTGCGTGCACTGGTCTCCTCCAGCACCTTCCCTGCGACTCGGTTTCCTATGGCTGTCTGAACTTTCCACTTCACGTTCAATCTACCGCTCCATCATGAGCAGAACTATCCCAAATGGCTTGTTTAACTTCAGTCCTGGGATGAGGGTACCAAAGAAACGTGCACTGCAGTAGAGGGAAGAAAGGAGGATGGTTGGAGTGGCACCTCTGTGACTGCTCCCAGATTTGGCAAACTCAGATGTCTGTGGGGGGTGCTTCAGAAACTTTGTGGAAAATGAAATTAAAAGCTAAGTTTGTTTTGGTGGAAAACAATTCAAAATCCATGCTTTTTTTTCCCATAATATGCATTTTCCATGGATGCTTTGAAGACCCGCTAGATGCATAGATTTTGATTTTTTTTTTTTGCATGGAAATAAACTTATTTTTAAATTCCATTTTCCATGGACTTTTTGAAGTTCCTCATAACTTGTCAGGTGGATAAGTCAAGGAAATGAACAAGGTGGGGCTTGGAACTTGATGGGCAGGGGAGCACAAGCCTTGTCTGTACGCTCCCTTCTAGCTGTGTGTGTCCACGGAGGGATTCAGCCCAGTATTGCCACTGTGGTGTTTCAAGACAAACTGAAATTCCAGTTTTAGGGAATCTTCCATTATGTACATCATTAAAGTAAGCACGCCCCCCCCCCCCCCCCACACACACACACAGATGCGCAATGTAGCAAAAACGTATAGACAGTCTAGCTTTGGCTTGGGGGCCAGCAGTCAGTGGTGATGGGAGTGTGGATGAGGGAAGAATGAACCAGCGTTCCCTGACCATCAGTCTTGACTCACACATATTATCAGCAGTGTTTTCTTGCTCAGGGAGGTTAAAGTTCTGCCCGTAGATAAGCGCCTAAACAGGAGCAAAGCCATGTCCTGAAGTCTAAAGACAGCTGAATCTCTTCTCGCTCTATCAAGCTGTGGCCAGTGCTCTCTACATGGGGGATGTCTTTTGATGTAGGCAGGCAGATAGGATAAAATTAATTAGATCTGTGAGCTGGAAGACCATGCCTTTACTATGCCCCTGTGTGATCTCATCCCCCTACCTGAATCCACCTGTATGCCCACCTGCCAATCAGGCTATGTGGCCACACCCCTCTGGGGGTGTACAAAAGGCCTGGAATAGGGTGGGCCCGGCCCTTGGAAATTCTTTTGCCATTATTGCCTTGTTGCCCAGCGCCTTCAGGATGCGTGGCCTTCGGGCCGTCTGTGTTCTCTGCCTTTGCTTCGCTATTCCTGCTAAGCTGCTTGTGGCCGCTCACAGCCAAATGCTCACTGCACGTGGGTCCTGGCCTGCGCTCTGCTCCATAGGGACCCCAACTTAATTTCCAGACTTTTCTTTCTCCCTTAAAGCCTTCACTCCCCTATGCATTTCTCTCACTAGATAAAAAGCTAAAAACAAACAAACAAACAAACTTACCATACTGCCTGGTCCATTTGAACCAGCATTCAGAATTCTCTGAATTTATAGCAAGAACCCACACAGCTTATTAATTTCAGAAACATTGATAAGCAGATCAGTTTCACTTTCAGCTTTCCCCCAGAAAAGATGTGCCAGAGCTGAAGTCAAAGATCAATGTCCCTCTCCCCTTAACCTTGTCACGTCACCCATTGGCATAAACGGATGGGACACATCTAGGTTGATTGTTTGGCAAGCGTCCTTGGGTGGTTCCCAGCAGAGCTCCTGGGAGCCCCACTCTTGGGTGTGGTCACTGGCTGCCTCTCAACTGGAGGGCCTGGGAATAAAAGTCTTTCAGCCTTGATTGCCCCTGTATGAGTTTGGACCTCTCTTTGAAGAGCCACTGGGGGCTGAAGAAACTGTGGCAGATATAATTAGATTACCGGCCTGGTGTAGGTGAACTACAGAGCTTGGGACCGTGCTTAGTCTGCCTCCTGTTTAGAACCCCTTCATTCCCAGCCTGGCTCCCTAGGACAGTCTGGGAATGTTCACGGAGGACTTGTGAAAAGTTGTGAGCACTGCTCTCCAACAGATGAGGTGGAGAAGATGCAGGCCCAGTGGCAATGGGTCCCACTGGCTGCAGTCCACTGCCGTCTGATAACCCCGAGAGTCCTTTTTATGATCAGTTTTATGTTTATGGTTTCTTCTCATTGTTCTTTCCTCAGTCTGCTTCTGATAGGGTCAACCAGCAATGCTCCCTGTACTGTCCCCTCACCCGGGGCTTCAGTCTTTGTTTCGTTAAGGTTTTGGAACTCGCATCTCTATGGTAGATTAAATGGTGTTTTCAGCAAACAGGAGGAAATTATCTGAAGTTTGTTGCACCCAAAGAAGTCAGCCTTTACAAAATGCAGACCTGCACAGTTTAATCAGCAAGTGTCCTGCTCTTCTCTGCGCACAGAGTGTTAATACCACGGGGTGGGAGAAGTTAGTCATTTCGCCTGCTCAGGTCGCTTTTCCTTGATGTGGAGCCAGTAACAGAGCTGGGCACTCTTTCCATGATTTCTGGGGATGTAAGAAAGATATAACTTACAGCTTGCATGATTCTTGTCATTTTCACTTTAACTGAAACAAGACAAGAGAGGTTAGAGAACTAAACTAATATAAATCTTTTGTGAAACCAGCAACTTTGTTTTCTGAAAGCTAAACAGGGATAGAAATTATGCTGTTAATTTTTAACTTTCTAGTTTTCAATATCATTTAATAAAGTTAATTAGATATTAGAACGAGCTAGAAATTGCTATTGACTACTGCTAATAGAAACTCAGTATAACAATGACATGAACAGAATAAGGTGTATTGTTTTTCTTTGTATAGTAAACAGGGGCAAAGTGTCCGGGCGATTATAGAAGCTCCGTAGCCGTCAGGAATACCCAGGCTCCCTCTGTGGTTCTTGCCTCCCTCCTGAGCACATGCTTCTGTGTCCAAGGCTACCTCACTGTTGAGATATGGCTGCTGGGCTTCCATCCATCACTTCTGTCTTGCAGACCTAAGAAACAGGTGCAGACACCTGCACCTCACTTGAATCAACTTCTTATGCAGACTTTCTCCTGAGACATTTACCGGTAACTTCTGCCTCCTTCTCATTGGCTGCCTGCATCTGCAAGGGAGGTTTGGAAATATAGTTTTTCTGCAGGGCACAGAGCAGGAGTCTGTTATTGCTTCTGTGGCAGTCCCTGGGACTGGTTCCATGTCCCACTCTGGGCAGGCCCCACACTCTGGGGTGTGAGGTGAGGGTACGGGGAGCACTCCCAGCAACAGGCCACCTGCTTCAGTTCAGTCCAAGAGTAATTCACACAAGGCCTGCATCTGTAGCCAAAGTAGGCATGGCTGCTGGGTCCTGTAGGACCACACCATGACCATATGGCTATTAATTTCCTATGGCTGCTATTACAAACACCTACCAACTTGATGGTTTAAAGCAACGGGAATTTGTTCTCTTATGAATCTGGAAACCAGAAGTCCAATGTTAGTTTCATGGAGCTGATGACAAGGTCCTGACAGGGCTGTGCTCCCTCTGGGAGATGGAGAGCAGAACCATTCCTCACCTTCCTCAGCTTCTGGTGACGGCTGGAGGCCCTGGACGTGTGACTCACTTTAATCTAAGCCTCCATCTTCACATCACCTTCTCCTCTGTGTGTCTCAAAATTCCTTCCCCTATTGGATGTGATTACACTTAGGACAGACCTGGATCATCCCTGATAAGCTCCTTTTCTCTAGAGTCTTAATCACATCTCTGCCATTTGTGCTAATATTCACAGGTTCTAAGGATTAGGGTTTGAACATATTTTTGGGGACATATATGTGAATTTTCTTCTTGCTGATTACCCTAAGTATAGTTGGTTTTCTTCCAAATATCTGAAATCGTACACAAATCTGATCAAAATCATACAAAGGACTGTGTATGTAATGATCCCTTATATGTTGCAGATATCAGCTAGTATTAAAGTGACTTGTCAAGCACAAGTATGATGCTTTGTAGTTTTGGTTCTGTTTTTCTCTTGCTGTTGTCATTGTTTTGTTGGAAGTACTTTCTCCCCTTATGTTATTTTTTAAAAGCCTGTTTTTTTGTTTATGGCATGGATTTTCATTTTTTGCATATGGATGTTCAAATTTTCCAGCACCATTTGATGAGAAGACTGTCCTCTCTCCTTACTTGGCACCAAAGCCTATTGATCACAAATGTGTGCATCTACTTCTGGACAGTCTGCTGGCTCCTGTCACCAGAATCACACTATCGTAATTACTCCGGCTTTATGAGAAGCCTTGAAGTTAGGTAATGACAGTTCTGCACCTGTCTTTTTCTTTTTCAAAGACATTTTTGGCTATTGTATGTCTGTGCTTTGCCATATAACTTTTAGAATCAGTTTGTCAACTTCCTCAAAAACACTTCTTGGGACTTTCATGGGTTTTGCAACAAAACTGTAGATTAATTTGGAAAGCATTGGCATCTTAACATCATAAAGTCTTCCAATATCAGAACATGCTATAGCTTTCCATTTATTTTAGGCCTTCTTGTAAATATATTTTAAAAGTTCAATTTACAGTTGTTCATTTCTTTGCGTCTAGGAATTACAATTTTTTTAATTTTTATTTATTTATTTATTTTGACAGGCAGAGTGGATAGTGAGAGAGAGAGAGACAGAGAGAAAGGTCTTCCTTTTTGCCATTGGTTCACCCTCCAATGGCCGCTTCGGCCGGCGCATCTTGCTGATCCAAAGCCAGGAGCCAGGCGCTTCTCCTGGTCTCCCATGTGGGTGCAGGGCCCAAGGACTTGGGCCATCCTCCACTGCCTTCCTGGGCCATAGCAGAGAGCTGGCCTAGAAGAGGGGCAACCGGGATAGAATCTGGCGCCCCAACCGGGACTAGAACCCGGTGTGCCGGCACCACAAGGCGAGGAATTACAATTTAAAAATATTAACTAGGGTAGTTTTGTTTATGAATCCTTTAGGATGTCCTATAAAGGTAATATTATTTTCTGAATGTAGAGGGTTTTGTTTCTTGCCTTCCAATCTGGATGCCTTAAAAATTTTCCTTTCCTGACTTCTTCTGCTGGTCAGGATCTCCAGTAAAATGTTGACTAGGAGTCTGAGAGCCAATATTCTTGCTTTGTTCCCAACTATGAGGGAAAAACATTCTTTTTTTTTCAATAATATGTCTCCTGGTAGCTGCAGGTTTTCCATAGATATCCTCTATGAAGATGAGGAAGTTTCTTTCTAAGTTTGTTGAGAGTTTTCATCATGGATGGACGTTGAGTTTCATCAAGTCTGTGTCTCAATCTATTGAGATGATAATATGGTTTTCTTTCTTAGTCTATTGATACGGTGTTTTATTGATTGGTTTTTGAATGTTGTACCAACCTATTGTTCCTGGGATAAATCACACAAGGTGATGGTATTCTGTTTGTGTATTATCAGTTCAATTTGTTCATTTTTTAAAAAAAGATTTATTTATTTATTTGAAAGGCAGTGTTACAGAGGGAGAGACAGACACACAGAGAGAAAGATCTTCCATCTGCTGGCTCATTCCTCAGATGGCTGCAATGGCCAGACCTGGGCCAGGCCAAAGCCAGGAGCCAGGAGCTTCTTCTGTCTTCCACATGGGTGGCAGAGGCACAAACCCTTGCTTCATCTTCTGCTGCTTTTCCCAGGCCATTAGTGAGAACTGGATTAGAAGTGGAGCGGCCTGGAGTAGAAGCAGTGCCCATATAGGATGCCAGCATTGCAGGTGGCACCTTTACTCATTTTGCCACTCACTATGCTGGCCTCTCTCTTTCTTCATGTTCTGTTAAGGATATTTGCATTTATGGCCATGAGGGATGTTAGTTTTCTTGTAATAACTATGTTTGATTTTCTACCAGAATAATTCTTTTTTATCCTCATATCACTAATTTTCATTATTTCTGAAGTTTCTCAAAGTGATTTTTGTATTTTATTTTATTCCCTTAAATATTTAAATAGATCATTAGGTCCACCCCCACCCCCATACTCACACACCCACATATCCTTTCTGACATGAATATTAAACATGTACCATAGATACATAAAATATAATTGTCTTTTATGTTCTTATGCAAAAGCCCCAATATCCCTAAAGTTGTCAGAAGATAATGGAGGGAATGATGCAGTTGGATGAACAGTGTTTGTGTAAAGGTTTGAGCTTTGTTTTACTTCTTCCTTTTTACTGGACATACTGGATGGCTACCGTGTTCTTGAAACTGTTAAGTTGTACTTGATCTACTTCAACTCATATTCTTCTTTCCATCAGTCATATACAAAGTCACATATTTCCATTAATAATTAAGAAACCAAGGGCTACCTGACTTAGCTACCTTATCCAAAACAACACTCATAGCAGGGATTTGAAGCAAGTTGACTCCATCCATAAAAGGCAAACCAACTCCATGCCAGCCTTGGCACTGTAAGACAGATGCCAGCCTCACTGATCAGTAGGCTTCTATGAACAGCAAGCCTAGGTGTAGCCTAACTCTGCTGACAGTGTCTCCTCGCTGGCACTCAGTGACATGTACCAGGGCCCCTGGGAAAGCACAGCTGTAAGGTGTATGGCAGGACCCTCTCTTCTTGTGTTTCTTTTAGACCAAGAAGCTGAGGCTACCTGCCAGTGGAGAGGGAACACCTGTGGGTGACTAGACCTCGTCAGTAAGAAACCCGTGTGGTATGTAGCAGGGGATACCTCCTTGGCTTGGTGGAACAGAGAACCAGGGCCAGGAAGTGGGAGAGGCAGAAGAGGGAAGCAGTGAAAAAGCACACAGCAGCTCAGGGAGTGGAGAAGGGGCCAGAGGGGAGTGTGTCTGAGAGACAGAAGCACATGGTGTGTCCTTCTCCCTGGTCTACGTGGAATGTGTAGCCCAGGCACCCAGGAGCTGTGAGCATTCTTCTCGGCCCTCGGGGATATGCCCTCTGTGCTCCCCTGCCACGGGGATGCCAATGGAGCCCTAATGAGTAGAGTGAACCCCTGGAGAAAGGCCAGGCATTAGGATGCAGTGGCTGTGGGGTGAGGCACCTGCTGGAGTTTGCAAAGCTGAGGAGGTGAAGCTGCTCCGGGAGGCTCCCCAGGTTTTGTACAGTTCCTGCTCTTTCGTTCTGAAAGGCTGATTTGATAACATGCTTGGAGCCTGCTCGTCTGAGGCCCAGGGAAGCCTGGAGACGTAGTGCCATCTTCCCAAGACTCATCTCTGCCTGCTGCCTCTGGATGCATTTCTAGAGCCCTCCTCCTCCTCCTCCTCCTCCTCCTCCTGGTGGTCTGGAGCCAGCCAGGGCAGTGATCCTGGACCCTCCTCTGTCCTGGAAACGCCTCCCGTGAGGTCATTCCTGAACCACCCACTGCTCAGGAGGTCCTGTGGCCCCATGTCCCTGGGACATTTCTTGGCATTCTCTGTCACCCTAATTTCCTCTCTGTCACCCTAATTTCCTCTCTGCCACTTTTCATCCCAGTGAATCCCAATTGCCAATAATTAAGATTTAGTAGCTGAGGTTGCTGGCGCTGTGGCACAGTGGGTTAAAGCCCTGCCCTGAAGCGCCGGCATCCCATATGGGCGCCGGTTCTAGTCCTCACTGCTTCTCTTCCAATCCAGCTCTCTGCTGTGGCCTGGGAAAGCAGTAGAAGATGGACCAAATCCTTGGGCCCCTGCACCCATATGGGAGAACTGGAAGAAGCTCCTGGCCCCTGGTTTCAGATAGGCACAGCTCTGGCCGTTGCGGCCATCTTGGGTAGTGAACCAGCAGATGGGAGACCTCTCTCTCTTTCTCTACCTTTCTCTGTAACTCTCTCTTTCAAATAAATAAATCTTAAAAAAAAATAAGATTTAGTAGCTGAAAATTTTTGATGCTGAAGATCCTCTTGTAAGCCAGACCCAGACACTCTTATTTTTCAGCATGAACAAAACACTATTTTCCAACTGTATGAAAATGTGAAAGTAAAGCACTAATGAAACCTAAAGTCACCTGTCACTTGGGACCCAGCGAGAACTACCACTCCAATAAAACTTTGTTATATTGAAAATGTTGAACTGAAATTTTGTTGTATTTCTTTGATTCCTATGTTTATGTTTCTTTTAAAAATGCACTGTACATTCAAGGTTATGTTCTATTTTGTCAAATATGTATTTAATATTTGATATTTACTATTTTAAATATTAAGCATTTAAAAATTTAATATTTTTATCAAAGATACAGAAAGACAATTGCTACATGTTCTTCCTCACAAGGAGTCTCATATAGTTGATCTCATAGAAACTCAGAGTAGACTGATGGTAAGATTGGGAAGAATAGATGAAGAAAGTTTGATTAACAAGTATTAAGTTGTGGGGGCTGGTGCTGTGGCTCACTTGGTTAATCCTCTGCCTGCGGCACCGGCATCCCATATGGGCACTAGGTTCTAGTCCCGGTTGCTCCTCTTCCAGTCCAGCTCTCTGCTGTGGCCCAGGAAGGCAGTGGAGGATGGCATGGGAGACCAGGAAGAAGCACCTGGCTCCTGGCTTCGGATCGGTGTAGTGCCGGCCGTAGCAGCCATTTAGGGGGTGAACCAACGGAAGGAAGACCTTTCTCTCTGTCTCTTTTTCTCACTGTCTATAACTCTACCTGTCAATAAATTAAAAAAACAAAACAAGTATTAAGTTGTAATTTTATAGGAATAACGAGTTCTATTGTATGGTAGAGTGATTATAGATATTGAGAATGTACTGGCCAATTTTCTAAAAAAATTCTAAAGAAAGGGTCTTGAATATTTGCACCAGAAAAAGATAAATGTTGAAACTTATAAATGTATACATGTGTCAAAATGTAGTATGTCCAGAAAATATGTACAGTTTTTATGTCAAAAATAAAATAAAATTTATAAACTTTATCAAGAATATGTTCCTCTGTTTAAATATAACACGGGTATAAGTTATTACTAGCTACAGAGTATTCTATTGTACAAAGACAGATAATTTAGTCAGCCTAACAATATTGGATATCTATATTAAAGTATGGAGTCTAGAGCTGGAATTATTGGGAAAATTAGCAGAGATTAAAGACTTCTGATATACACTGCAGGTTATTTTATAGAGAGGCTATCCCAAAACTCATGAACAAAGTATTCAACTCTATTCTTGCCAGTGACATACCTAGTTAAGAATAAGTCCTTGAACCAATGAATTCATTAACCAGTCTTTGAAGGTTTGTGATTCTCAGCTCTCCCACTTACTATTTGTATGATCTTTGGCATTCAGCTCTTTTTTTTTTTTTTCTAGAACAGTAAAATGTGGAATTTAATAGCACTTCCAGTAAAATGGGGAGTCATTATGGCTTCTTTGCTTTCATTTCAAGATGCTTTTGATGATCAAATGAATAAATTAAGACATACTTTATAGCTCATAAAGCACCATCCAAGCATATTGAGCGCTGCTGCTACCAGTAGTCTTCCCCAGCCCCTGGGGGAGAAGGGCTGCACATTGAATGTATGGAATATGACTCTCACCACAGAAGAGCTTACACAATTGGATATACTCTGCATATGACATTGCTACAGCAACCATGTGTCCAGGGTATCCTGGAACCACCCTTCCCCTGCAAAGTCCATGTGCCATACATTTGTGTCTTGATTGTTGATTCAGAAATATCTTAATCACAGACACAATTAGTGATTCAAAGGCAAGTTCATAAATATTATTGAGGTGAATAGGCTCAGAGACCATTTCTGTAGTAATGTCAATTTTTAAAAACTCTTGAATGATGAAAAGACTAGTTGTGTGATTGTATAAGGGTACTTGAAGAAATTGTAGAAAATGGAATACAACGTACAGATTTACTTTGGTGGAAAAATATTTTGGTGCTTTTTTTCCAAATATGTGGAAATTTTTGTGAAAAGCTATGCCTGGTTTTCAAAAAAATTTTTACACCAAAATAAACTTATGCTTTTAATTTCATTTGTCCATGAACTTTTTTGGTGCCCCTGTGTTATTCTCTTTGCTTTGGTAAGCCTGAAGCAGAAGGGGAGTGTATATCCATGGACATACATACAGGTATGTTTTTTATTTCTAAATGAGTTAAAAATGTGTTCTCTCCTTTCAGATTTATATTTCCATGATCAGTTTCTTTTTCCCCTCCTTTTATTAATGTCGATTTTGAAGTAACTAATTACAAAGCAATGTCTTGTCTCACATGTTCCCTTCCTTCCTTCCTTCTTTATTTTCTTTAATCTTTCAAGAAACTGATCCAACCAAGTGACAATCTTCTACCTCAGCCAAAAGTTTGCTCTGAATCTAATATTATCCTATGCTTTCATCTAGAGAGAAATAATTTTTGCTGAAAATAGAGATTTAGTAAAAGAAAACATTTTCACAAAGAAAATATATCTTCTTCCCTTTGTTCCTGGCAGTGTGTCCAACCCATCAACATCTGCAAAAATGGGGACTCTGATATTATTGTCAAGGGGTTCTCCATCAACTGTGACCATGGGGCTTTGCTGAAGCCCAGCAGAGCTCATGGATATTTAAAAAAAGATTATTTATTTGAAAGGCAGAGTGATACAGAGAAGGAGAGATGGAGGTTTTTATCAACTGGTTTACTTTGCAAATGGCTGCAACAGCTGAGATCAGGAACCAGTAACTTCTCTCATATTGGTGGCAAGAACCCAAATACTTGGGCCCTCATTGGTTGCCTCCCAAGCTCATTAGCAGGAAGTTGGATCAGAAATGTGACTCACTGGAACCAACCAGGCACTCTGATAAAGAATGCAGGTGCCTTAAGTAGCGGCTTAACCTGCTGTACCATAATGCCCACCTATGAATTCATGGATTTTGATATGGATTAAATTGTATTAAAATATACAATCTTAAGATTGCATACAATTTTAAATAAATACACCATTGAAAACATCCTTCATGTGTGTCAATGTGTTTCTGATCTTTTCTGAAATTATCAACTAGGATAAGCCTCCTAATTTGCATTATCAAGAGTCCATTGATCTGCCTGCATTTTGAGTCCTCCTGGATGGGGATATTGGAAACTAGATAAAAATGCTAAAAGGAATTGTGCTCTTCCCCATCGCTGCCCACATGTCTCCCCTCTTTTCTCTTATTCCTCTTCCACCTTTGCTTGGGAATCTGAACATCCCACCATGGGCTGGTTTTGAAAGCCAGATGTTTCCCACCACACCAGGCAAATCTGTGCCTCCTCTGACTCTGCTTCAAGGCCAAGTGGGAGTAGTAGGACTCAGATTACCTCCATATGGAAAAAATGAGATGATAACTCAAGTACTGAGCAAACCAACAAACAATGCCTTGCTTAGGCCTAATCATTTCTTCCTGGCTGCTGGAAGTGGGAAGAGCAGAGAGAAGTTTGTGTTGAATCAAGATCTGGTGGCTTGGGACTACTCTGTGATTGCCAAGTCCTGCATCCTCCTACCTGAATATGCTTTTGGGTGAACACTGCACCAAGGAAAGATGTGAGACCCAGGTGCCCCTGCCTGCTCCACAGAGGACCTTATTTCAGACCCCAGGTCAGGGAGGAGGTTAGTCGAAACACTGTGAACTCTGCAGTCTACAGAGCTTCTGTCCAGACCCTCTAAGCCCTGTGTAGAAAATCATGGTCCTCTGGAGTTTTGTGTATGTTTTTTTAAGTATTTTAAAAACATTTTATTTTTTTTATTTACTTGAAAGACAGAATTCCCGCTGGATGGTTCACTTCTCAAATGCCCAAAATGGTCAGGGTAGAGCCAGGCTAAATCTGGCACCTGAGAACCAACCCAATCAAGGTCTCCTACATGGGTGACAGAGAGCCAGTTACTTGAGCTATCCCCTCATGCTGGCCAGGGTACACATTAACAGTAAAACTGGAATTGGGAGTGTAGCTGGGACTCAAACCCAGGTACTCTTGATAAGGGATGCAAGCATCCCAATCGGCATCTTAAGTTCTAGATTAAATGTCCACCCCTTGTATTTTTGGTAGAAAAGTGTCATATCCCTTAGAAGGGTTAGGGAGTGAGATAAATCTTACTGGAAGACCTTATATTGCTCCTGTGGTCTTGAGCTGTTTGCATGGTGAGGTGAGCTTGTCCTCTGTGTTCAACCAGAGAAGTAAAACTAGTGGGAGATAGGAAGACAATAGATAGATAGATAGATAGAGAGTTAGATGATAGATGGAAGTATAGATAAGAGATAGAAAATGGTAGACAGGTGATAGAGAGATACTATAAGGAATTGAAATAACAACTGTGGGAGCTCTCTGTGCAAGACTGCAAGTCATGAGCAGGCAGTCTGGGAGGGAAACTAGAGAGCAGGTTGTACCCCACAGGCACAGGCTGAGGCAGCCACAGCTGGCCGGCCAGAGAAGATCCAAACATAAGAGAGCAACTGTAGACTCAGAGGCTATTCAGAATCTGGCTCAGAGAATGCCAAAGGCTTCTTTGAAAAAGGCTTCCATTGATTAAGCCAGGCCTGCCAAGGTATTCCTTCTTAAAGTCAATTGATTAGGGATTTTAATTAGAGCTTCACAATCCCTTCACAGCAGTAAATTGCCTATTGATTTAATAGAGAGGTGTGTGTATGTTACAAAGTGGCTGCTACCTCCTTTTTGTCCTTGTAGTTTAGCCAGGTAGGCATAGCATAAACCACCACACTCATCCTCCATCTCTAACTCCTTCCCTCCCCCCCCCTCCCTTGGTTCATCCCTCCCTCCCTCTGCTTGGCTTCCTTCCTTCCTTCCATCCTTCCTTCCTTCCTTCCTTCCTTCCTTCCTTCCTTCCTTCCTCCCTCCCTCCCTCCCTCCCTTCCTTCCCTCTTTTCTTCCTAAAAGATCCAAGAGCTTTTAATTTGAATTTAATCTGAATTTAACTCTGAATTCAAACATGTCCAAGGTGCTGGTTGGGTTTCCAGAAAGCTTTTGCTGGAATCTTTGTGCTGTAACCTGGAGAATACACACGGGTGTGTATTCTGTGCATGTGAGAACTGCTTTGGCCCTTTTGCTCCATCTCAGGCCATTGTCTGCTCTATGTGCTAGCCCCATAGCCAAATCATTCCAGGCTGGGGCTGTCCAGTCCAGGAGTACAACAGGCAGGGAATTATATAACTGGAGAGCCAACCACCAAGCACTCAGAAAAATGACTTTAATATGCAGCTTCCCCACCAAATCTGCACTTAGAGCAGCCACAACAATAGCTGCAAACACTGCCAATTGTGCTGATTCCGCAGCACACATAGACGCAACTGCTTTTCAGATTCCTTTAAACAAAGGGATAAATGGAACTTGTTGGCAAACAATTCTTTATTGTCTTCCTTTGCTGTGCAGCGTTTTCGGAACTCCATGAAGCACTGAATGCTACAGTAGGAGACTCTGTGGGGCTATCAGTAGATGATACCCAACATCCAGACTTGCAAGACACTGGGTCTGAGCATGAACAAAGCACAGCAGCATCCAAACCTTTCATCCAAGTAATTTTCATCTAGGGAATATCCTTTTACCAGAAACGCAACCCCAGAGGGCTGCTTCAGGGGGCACGTGACGTATCTGACGGATTATTCCGCACTGCACCACAAACTCGGGGCTGCTTTCCTCTTTCTCCTTCTTCAGTGTTTAGCTGCTGTAATTACAGGTTTGTGTGATTACAGTCTGTTACTTCCCATGAGATAATAGGGTGGTCCAAGCAGCTGGAATGCAGGAGCTGAAAATGCACATTTTACTTTAACGTTGGAACCGCACAACCGTGGAAATCGGCAGTGGGTTCAGGGTTTCACGACAGAGTAGTTGATCTGGGGTCTCAGCCTCTAGGTCAGGAGCAGTGTGGCCTCCAGGTTCTCTGCCTTAGTGAAGGAATCTTTGCAAAGGAGCCACTATCCTGGTGGTCCCTGGAAGAGTCGCCCAGAGTGTTTACTGTGCCTAACTCCACTCTGTGCTCTTAGAGAGGAGCGGACAACATTTTTGTAAAAAGCCTGATTAGTTGCCTTGGAGGCTTTTTGGACCACGTGGACCACATGGTCTCTCTTGCCATGATTCATCTCTTCTGGTGTAGTTCAAAAGCTGCCATAGACAACATGTAAATGACTAAGTGGGGCTGTGTTCCAATAACATGTTATTTATAGACACCAAAATATTTGAATTTTATGTAATTTTCAAGTGTGGTAAAATATTTTTCTTTTGATATTTTAGTCATTAAAAAACGTAAAAGCCATTCTTAGCTTGTAGGCCACCCTAAAATACGCAGCAGGAAGGCGTTGTCCATGGGCTGTGCTGTGCTGACCTTTGCCTAGGAGCATCTTAAGATGCCACCCGAGTTTGGAAGGGAAAGCGTGTCATTGGGCATCCTTCAAGGCCCAGGGGTCTGACATTTCGATCAGAGCCTTCTGCTTGGCCTGCGGTACCTCAGCCTTCATTTTCTCATCTTCTTTCTGGGGCTATCCTAATCTCTCCTGCAAACCAATGAAACAATGACCCAATAGTTGTGAAGTCCTCAAAGAAGTCCTCAATTTCAGGTCAGACATCCTTTATATTTTGGCTTCTATTTTTCTGTTATTCATGTGTTTTTTAACATTTTGTGCCTCCTTAGCTGCCTGTACTGGGAGTCTGGTTGGCTTTGAGAACTGTAGGAGTTTCCGTGTGATACGCCTGTCACCTAGATTTTGAAGTCAAGGAGGATGACAGAAGTCCCTGAACATCAACATTGTAGGTTCTGCGAGCACCCGGGGGAGCCCACTTAAATGCTCTGTCTTGTCTGTTCCTCTGCTCTCGTGTCTGCATAGAGAAAGCCTCTCAAGCCTCTCTGGGGTTTCACTATGATATATTGCTTCTGTGCAGCTTTCAATAAAAGGAATGCTTTTGAACATCTATGTGTCAGGCATCGTTCCATACTTGAAAAGACAATTAACTCTTAAGATAAGATTCCTTACGAGAATGTCATCACAAAGTATAATTTTTGTGTGTATTTTTTTTTTTTTTTTTTTTTTTTAGGACTGAACAACCTCTAATAATCTTTTCATTCTGATACCTCTGCTCTGGGGATTTCAGGTCCCCTGATTGCAAATAAACCCTGAATCCACATGAGTCAGAGGAGGTGAGTGGGGCACACACAGACTCCCTGGCCTTGGCCTGTGCTGACTCTCTTCTTGTGAAGGAGCTGAGGGATGAGCCTGTAACATGCCATCTTCCTCTTGGCAGGGACTTGGACTACACCTGCACCAGTGCCTTTTCTGACTTCCTTTTGTCCAAGGAAGACAGAAGGCAATAGTTTTGTCCTTTTGTCCTTCGCAATGCACAGAGGCTGGCAGAGGGTTTTTAAGCATAATTTATAATACAATTAGATTTAAAATCATGGCATCATTCTTCACGGACATGACACATGTCTCTGAAAAGGCTCCATGGGTCTATCAGTCACATAGAACATTTCTACATGCAAATGAGCAAGGTCTTCTGTCACTGTCTGCCTGGCTCAGATGCATAGTAGGGTCCATGGTGCATTTGTGGCCCCAAAGAGAGTCCACCCTGGGATAACTCAGCTGCCAATGGTTGTTACCTGTGTCAGGGTCACTCTCAGATAAAGGAAGCAGTTTTTCTGTGCCCTGCCTCCTTCCCAGGGCTAGAGCCAGCCTTGAGTACTGCACAACTGCTCCCAGTTGAGATGGAGCGAGGCTCCGTGGGCATTTCGTAGCAGTGATTTGCTCTTTTTTGCTTCCATTTTCACCTGCAACTGTAATGTGCTGCCTGTTGCCAACACTGCCTGTCACAGAGGGACTTGGTTACAGAGGAGCTGCAGCCTTGGACGTATACGCCTATTGTTTCTGACCACCCATTGTCCCTACCTGTATGAATCTGTCTTTATGTTTTTGCCTCTGCCTCCATGTCTCTCTCCCCATTCCTTACAAGCACACACACACACACACACACCATCCTATGAGAAATCAAGAGTTAGGTGTGGTGCTCATCCAAAAACCATACGAAACATGAGTACCACATGTGCGGGTGACAGGAACAGCAATCTTCAATACTAAAAATAGAAAGTGCACCCTCAGAGCCCCTGGGTACCTGTTCCTCTCATATCCTGGACAAATGAATACAAATAAAGGTGGTTTGCATTTCTATTCCTTAATCTCCTTCCCATGGAGAAATAGAGTAACGGTTTCTATGCAAGATATGAAATATATTCATTTATTACATCAACTATTGATTCAGTGATTACCATGTGCCAAATGCTGAGCTAGAGCTAAGGGCTTGAGTGATGAGAAAAGATTGCTACTCACTGTGTCACTGATTAGGTGTGTAACCTTGGGCAAGTCGCGGGACTTTTTGGGACTGGACCAAATCTATAGTATTGATTCTTGCTCTGATCATCTAAGAACTAAACAGAAATGGAGGAGCAGGAGGGAAGGGTGACTCTAGTGTTGGTAGCTGAAATGACTCTTGAAAGTTTATGCTGTTTATCGACAATAGTCTCCAGAGGAAGGAATGAGAAAACAGTAAATACGGTCACATTCACCTGCACACAAGAAGGCAGCCCATGGCTTAGAGAGCTAAGTAGAAATGGACACATCTTCAGAAATGCATCATTTACTTCTTTGAACAGAGGGGGCTCTTCCACCACCATAGGTGGAAGAGAGAAGAGGAGTTCTCTTTGGCTGGTGATTATCTTCTGTTCCTTTCTTTAGTAGACCAGGAGATCCAGATGAACTTCAGCAGAATGCTCCTTGGAGGAATTTGAAGAATTTAGTGTGGAGGTGCACCGTGGGAAGAAAAGCAATGTTGATGTCAGTGAGAGCAGGCTTGGGTCAGGTTCTGTAGTGGCTTTCTAGGCTGCCCTGGACCCACTGTTCAATCTCTGTTTCATCATTTTTACCAAGCATGCTATTTGGAAAGTTTCATGTTTGGGTAATATAATTTTTAGAGTAGTCTCATATACATGCTTATTTAGTGCTATGCAGGAAAGAGGTAGAAAGGAGGCAGATGCTAATTTCCACAAATCTTTGGAAATGGGCTGCTCTGTGAGAGGCATTTGGTCTAGGGCCCTAGTCAACTTGGAGCAACTTTTAGATTGATCTTTTAGGAGCTCTTTGTGAGGTCTCTTGAATTTATCATCATTATACAGGTGGTCATTATAAACATCATCATTCACACACAAGATTTCAGCTCCACACAAAACACAAACTAGACTTACCTCTGACAGATGTGTACTGCATTTCCTGTAACTGTCACAGTAAGCTCTTGGAAACATTAAACATTACCTAGGTAGGCACAGGGGATTCTAGATCCAGTGAGCTGGCACTTCCCAGGTGGTTTGCTTTGCACATAAAGTGCTCAGCACAGAGCAAGTGGTTGGTTCTTCCATCTAACTTGTCTCCAATCCTCCAGGACAAACTTAAAATGAGACAGCATTTCTTTATTCTCTATTCCAATAGACTTTTGAAGGATTCTTGCTGTATTGTGCATTGAAAGCTCTCATTAGCAATGCAAGCACTTTAGAAGGCAATGAATGACTCATGCAAGGTCCAGAAATAGCACTGGGGAAAATTGCTTTTATGTAATTTTTTTCCTCAGAATGTCATGCTGTGAATACTTATCATCTCAGCAGAAACACGTGGGAAAGATCACATCTTCCAGCGCCTGCAGGGTTTCTCTGTCTCGCAGAGCCATGTCCCTGCCTCCAGGAGCCGTCCAAAATTTGAGGGCAGCTGTTTAGGCACAACAGGGGAGGGAAGAAGTGGAGAAGGTGCCCGAGAAATGACTTCTATCTTCAATTTCAGGAGTGTTGCATTTAGCACATAAACTCCAATCAGGCAAAATTTTGCATTATTTTTTGGTTTTGGTTTTGCTTTTGCTTTCCAAAGTAGACTCTTAAAAACTGTGGCAAAATGCATATAACATAAAACTTTCCACCATAATCAGTTTTAAGTCTGCAGTTCAGTGACATCAAGTACATACACATTCCTGAGTCACGATCACCAGCATCCATCTCCACTAATTTTTCATCTTCTCAAATAAAAACTGTGTTCCCATAAAATATTAATATCCCAGTTTTCTCCCCACCCCCCCGGCAACCATTATTCTACTTTAAGTTTCTATGACTTTGACTGCTCCTGATGCCTCACGTAAGAGGACTCATACAGTATTTGTTCCTTTGTGGCTGGTTCATTTCCCTCAGCATGATCTTCAGTGTCCACTCGTGGTACAGCCTGTGTCAGAGTTTTGTCCTGTTTCCAGGCTGGGCCATAGTCTGTTGTATGTATATGCCACATTGTTCTATCCATTCAGTGCCAACAGACACTTGGGTTGCTTCCACCTTTGTGCTATTGTGGATAGCACCATAACGTGGGTATATAGATAGCTGTATGAGACCCTCTTGTCAATTATTTTGGGTGTATACCAAGAGGAATTGCCAAAAAATCGACTATTAAAAATTAATAGGTGAGTGAGGTGGTGAGTAGGTCCTACAGGTTAGACTAGACCAGCACATTGACAACACAAAGGACAGAGGAGATGATCAAGTACTGAGCCTAGTGAGTCTGAAGGGGGTGTCACCCAGGCAGGGTGGGGAAGGAGGAGAGGGCTTCATCTTAAGGCCTACAGAGGACAGGCTGCTGGCAATTTGAGGACTAGGCCTGTAAGTACTCCTAGGTGAGGTGGTAGCCAGCTTGGAAGGAGCTCCTGAAAGCAGAGCCACGGTCAACACTTCCAGGAACCAGGCAGATGGATACCACAAAGTGCTCACGAAGAGGAGCACACCAGCTTCCCCCTTTGCTGCCGGGTGAGCCCCTGCCATGGCCAGCTCTGCCCCCTGCCTGCTGATTGCCCAGCAGCAGGATGTGTGCTGGTTTTCCTTCTATGGGAAATGGGCACGATCTCAGAGTGCTCTGGGTTTAAGGCTATTCTGTGGATACATTTCCTGCAGCTTCCTGGATTCAGTGGGTCCTCAGCAGCCAGATCAGATTCTGCTGCGCACTGCCCTCCCCACTGGAAAAAAAATATGGGTGAGAGGGCAGATGAAATGGGGTCAAACTTGGAATTCATAGCAAAGGCTTGGGGATGGTTATCCTTGTGGCCTAGAATAGTCTGACCTGGCACCAGGAGCTCCCCTCCTTGGGACAGGCCCAGCTCGTGCCCCCACGATGTGCAGCTTGTTTCATGCTGCCTCTTGCATTAAGCAATGACCACATTGCCCTAGATAATGACCACTCTTGGAAAGATTAGCAATCTACATACTTGGTTTTTTTTTTTAAAAAGTACCGATGTTCTAGTTTTTCCTAGAATCTTCATCTCTCTAAGGACTATCTCTTGCAATATGAAGGAAGAAAAGGATCCAAAAAATATTGGTACACAGTAATTTTTGATTCGCATCCCTAGCGGAGTGATAAAGATATATTACATGCTCAGAGATTCTACAAGAGCCCACCCAAACCCCTGTTTTATTGCCTAGAGGGATCCTTTGCAACACTGTAGGGCTGCATTTTAAGAGGACTCATTAGTCAGTGGTGGGAGGTGGTGAGCGAGGGTTTGGCCCCATGACAACTTGGAAGGATTGCTGGTGATTTGGAAAGAACAGAAGCCCATGTTCTGAATAGAGAGGGAAAAGGGGACAGAGCACTTGAGTGGAACACTAATGAGAGTAAGATGAAACTGCTTCAAAAAGATGTTCAGCCAGCAGTAGAAAAGCACACCCGTGCACACGGCAGGCAGTTGGGGTCACTGCCACTCCCGGGAACAGACTGACGGCGATCAATGGGATGCTCACTCTGTGAACATCCAGGCAGCTCTCGGCAGAATATGCCGTCCTCAGGAATTTTTTTTTTTTTAATCTGTATGTAAAAACAAGGATGCTATCATTTCATTGGGTAGGTTCCTCACATGTGGGCCTGTGGCTCCTTGAGACTGGAGTGGTGGCAAAAGATACCCAGTGTTCTGCATCTTGGATGTGAGATAGAAACAATTCAAGTAGAAATTTCTTTGAATGCTTCACAAAGCAGTGGAAATAATCTTGCTCTAGGAATCAGGGCTGCTGGTGCTCACCTGACTCTGTCACAACACAGGCTATTTGAAACTATGCTTTATTGCTTTCGCTATTAAGCACTCTGCTTCTTCATTCATAATGGGGTGGGAGTGGGTGGGAGACAGCTGGGCTGGGAATCCATTACCCATGCTCCAGTGGGCTTCAATGCTCTTGCAAACTCGCTGTTTATCATTTGCAACATGTTATATCTTTGTGCACATAGGCGTTTTGTTCTTGAAAGAAGGCTCTTCGCTCTGATCATAGTTCCTAGAATGGTCTCAGGCACTTCAAATGGTAAGAACACTTGGGCTAGATGGCTAAGCATCTCCTCCATTTCCAACAGCCTTAGGACGTGAGCTGTGACTCTTGGGCTATTCTGATATATTCTGAGAGGTAGCTATGATGGTGTTTCCCCCAGACCTGTTCTGTTTTCATTGTGATGTGAGAACAATTGCAGGCATGTGAACTTTCCTGGTTGACTCTTATTTTCTGGTCCCAGCAGACCTCTTGGGAAAATGGCTCAGAAGTAGGAAACATGAGAGTGTAGCCCCTTTCATGTCTGTGGTTCCTGGTTGTGGCTGCCCATGACCGCCCCTGCAGGAGAGCTCCATTGAGAAGCCTGCAGGCTTCCTCTCCCAGCCCTTCCCTCCAGGATGCCTTCCGCTACCCCACCTTCACTCCAGCCTCCAGCCAAACAGAGCCACTCTTCATTAATTCTTTAAATAATTGACTGAAATGGGCAAGCTGATTGGGGATGGTCTTTGGGCAAGGGCACTTATATTTTTAAAAATTTCTTTTTACTGCTTTTTTGTGTTAATGTGACATTTAGATAAAGAGAACTGATTCAGTGTAGTTCATGGATACAATTCTAAGAATATAATCATATTCCCTCCCTCCCTCCTTTCTTTCCTCTGTTTCCCTGTTTCTTTCTTTCTTTCTTTGTAGCTGACATAAAGATTGTATATATTTATAGGGCATCGTGTGATGTTTTGTATAATGTTCCAATCAGGGAAACATAGCTATCTCCTAACACATTTATCATTTTGTATGGTGAAAACATTAAAAATCCTTTCTTCTAGCCTTTTACAAAAATGAAGCACATTGTCATTATCTACAGTCACTCTATAGTACAGAAGGACACCAGAATATCTTTCTTCTTACCCAACTATAACTAAGTGCCCACGGTCACCTTTCTCTATATCTTATTCTTTTACAGATTTATTTGTTTATTATTTGAAAGTCAGAGTTAAAGAGAGGGTAGGGAAGGCAGAGGTTCACTCCCTAGATGGCTGGGCCAGGCCAAAGCTAGGAGCTAGGAGCTTCTTCCGGGTCTCCCATGCGGGTGCAGGTGCCCAAGCACTTCGGCCATCTTCTATTGCTTTCCTAGGCCATAGCAGAGAGCTGGATCGGAAGTAGAGCAGCTGGGGCTCGAACCGGTACCCATATGGGATGTTGGCACTTCAGGCTGTGGCTTTACCTGCTACGCCACAGCCCTGAGGTGAGCTTATGGTCTCTTCTCTTCTTCTTTTTTTTTTTTTTTTTTTTTTTGTGATTGCACGTTAGTGAGGTCATATGGCTTTTGCCTTTCTGTGCCTGGCTTAGCAGGGGCACCTCCTGGATCCCTTTGGCTCTTGCAAAAGATCACCTACTGTACAGTGGAGACGGAGGGATATGTTCTCCTTGAAGGGGAAGTGCCTGGTGCTGAGTTCCCACTGGCCCCACTTTGCCGAGAACACCCACAGAAGATGTGACGGCACATCAGACCATTCTGCCCACTAGCATTTTGCAAATGAAGTGAAATCAAATGATCCTCTGTTCTACATACACAAAACTGACTGTTTCAGAAACACTTTTTACATGATTTCGTCCCAAGGATTTTGCCCCGCCCTCAGGGAAATGACTGGGTATTCTGAGAACCGTATCTCTTGCCCTGGGACTGACCCTGTGGGTGTGATGCCATGTCTCAGGGGCTGTCCCACCAGACACGGGTCTTCTCAGTAGGGGTATGGGTGTGTGTGGTGAGGGTGGAGAGCGAGAGACTTCTGCTGATGTCGCAGCCTCTGTTCATTAGACATCCCGGACAGCTTTGCCTTTCTTGAATTGGGGGACGTCTGTTTCCCTGAAGTGCCACCTCTGTCCAATTCTGAAGCACAGGACAGAGAAAACTGACAGAGAAGTGGACAGGGCACTGCTGATAAAGGTTAGCTTGTACATGTATTGCAGAAGTTGCTACAGCCTACATGAGTTGGGTGGAGCAATGGTGAAATCTTCCTACATTTGCTGAGAGGTGCTCTGATTTTGTTTACAGAGGACAAAAATTCAATTTAAAAGCTACTTGGAATCCTGAAAAATTTGGGGTTCCTTTTTTTATATGTATTTTTATGGCAGTTATTCTCTATCTAAGATACATAGAGGTATCTTCAAAAAGTCCATGAAGAAATGGATTTGAACAATAAGTTTATTTTGGTGCAAAGATTTTCGAAAGCCCTGTGTGTTTTTTCAAAATACTCATTGTCCATAAACCTTTTGAAGACTTGTTGCATGCATGGATTTCAAAATTTTGCACTGATATTTTGAACTGTACCTTTTAGTTCAATTTGCCACAAACTTCTTAAAGTATCCTCATATTAAACATAGACTTTCATTATTTATTTTAAAGGCACAGAGGCAGACAGACAGACACATCCCACCTGCTGGTTCACTCCCCAGGCTGAAGACAAGAGCCAGGAACTCAATCTGGGTCTCCCATATGGATGGCTAGGACCCAACTCCTTGAATTATCACTGCTGCCTCCCAGGCTGTGCATTGGCCAGGAAGCTGGAATGGAGGGTGAAGCTGGGACTTGAATCCAAGCAACTCCAGTAATGGGGTGTGAGTGTCCCAGGAAGCTTCTTAACAGTGTTGTCTTAACAACCGTGCCCAACATGGGCCTCTCACTTTTAAGGAATGGTTTTGAGGCTATTATTGTTTAAATCTTACACTTCTCATCCTTAATATTTCAGGTACCTATCATCATGAACACATGTGACCCCACAATTCATTTCCCTATGCAGAGTCTATGTCAGCAGCTTTTTGGAAGTGGGGACACTTGGTCTTTTCCTTTCCACTTAGCGGCTCCCCTTTAGTTTCTGTTTCTTTTGTTTTCTCCTGAATATATTCAGGAAGAAAATGTACAGAAATGTTTCCCTGCACATCACATGTTATCAAAAGCCCTCTTGTGAGATGAAGTTTAACTCTTTAACAGTGGTACTTTGATAGCTAAAAAGTTGATGTTCAGCAATTACTGATTTTTTGAGAACTCCGAGTACACCCAGTCTTGCAGTTTTTTAAACAATCAGCTCTTTGCTCTTGGCTGGCTTCTCATCTCCCTTGGCTCCCTGTGGAGACAGGAGACAGGCCCTCTGTTTCCATTGAAGTAGAACAACTGTCATTTATGGCCCAGCTGGAAGTGGAGAGGTGGACGAAGGATGCAGTCATTCACTTTGTTTCAGCTGAAAATGCGATATGGCTTTGCTCTCTGTTTGTTTAATCTTATTTTGGGTTCCCCTATAAAAATCCTGGTGGGGGAAAGAAAGCTAAAGCTGCAGCATATGTGTTGAACTTGGAATCAGAAACTTTAATCCTTGGAAAAACGGTGCTGTGTAAATTCCAGACTGCAACTAATCACAATATATTCAGACAGTGGCAGGAACATTTTATTTTCTGTTTTAATATTCAGTTCACACAGTCACGCATTAAAGCGAACGTTTAAATGCACACTTCCCTTACATTTTCTTTAGGCCTGTATTTATTTTATTTGAGTGAAACCCTAGTGGCTCATATGAAAGAACCCAGATGTTTTCCATCTGCAGACGGTGCACCTGACACTCTGAGGCTGAGCAGGTTTGCCAGTGGCCAGCAGTTTGCTCATACCTTCAGCAGCGGCATATATCTTCACTACAGAGAACACATAAAAGGCTCCATTTACGGGGCTCTTACGTGCTACATGCTTTAGGTTCATTAGTAAATTTGAAACTTATACAATCCTTTGGGGTGGGCCTTTTGTTTTAGATTATTTACTTTAAAGAAAAGTTACAGAGAGAGAAGGAGAGAGCAGGAGAGGGAAAGAGAGAGAGAGAGAGAGAGAGAGCAAAAGAGAGACACACAGAGAGATCCATCTTCTATTTCATTCTCCAAATGACCACAATGGCCAAGGCTGGGCCAGGCCAAAAGCGGGAGCCAGGAATTCCACCTGGGTCTCCCACATGGGTGGCAGGCCCACATACTTGGCCCTCTTGTGCTTTCTCAGGAGCATAAGCAGGGAGCTGGATTGAAAGCAGAGCAGCTGGGGCTCAAACTGGCACATATGGGGTGCTGGTGCTGCAGGTGGCAGTTGAACCCTCTGTACCACACTGGCCCATGTTGGGCCTTCTTAACAACCCACCACTCTGTTGATGAGAAAACTAAAGATCAGAGAAGGTAAGCAGCTTTCAAGGTCACAAAGACATTGGAAAGCAAACTGGAGGTGTCTGATTATCGCTTATTCCTACATTATGTTGCTTTAATCCAAATGTCTGCTGGCCCCTCCTATGCTTCAGATATGAATAAACAAGATTGCCTTGAAACATACCCCATCTAGAAGTTTCTGGAAAAGCATTTGTGTGTTCTTGGGATGGATCATGTTTTCAGGAGTGGTTGATCACCCTGCTGATTCAGAGCCCGAGGTTATCGAACCACTCTGTGCCTCACTTTCCCCACAACCCTACTCAGAGGGTTGTCCTAAGAGTAACCTCATCACCCATGCCACAAATGTGCTGCCTCTGCCTCGGGGTGGTGCCCAGCACACGGCAATGCTGGGAGGTCGGCCTGCCTATTATGGACAGCACCTGGGGACTGGCCTTCTGCTTCTGTGAAATCAATCAGGATAGGAACAGCTCTTCCTCAGGGAGCTGGGTTCTACCCAGAGTTAGCGGCCTGTGTGCATGTGTGAGTGTGTGTTTAGTCAGTTTTCCCAAGTGTTTGAGGAAATTTGAGGAGCATTTACATATTTATGTTTCAGAAAGACACATGATCTCAGTTGAAAAAAAAATCGCAGCTTATTTTTTTTTTTTCTTAAAAGTCCACAGTTCACTTGTCACGTGAATGTTTGTTATGGCCTTGTCTCCTGCTAACCCCTGTCCTCACGGTCTCGCACTCTTATCTTCTTAAGATGTTTTCATGAAGAAAGAGTTTCCTAAAGAGACTCATGGCGCTGGCTGTTAAGATAATTTCTTTTAAAACTTGGACACCAGCTTCAAGGAGAGGAAGACTTTTCCAATGCTCATGTCTTTCCCTTTCTCTTCTGCTGACCTCCTCTCCTACCCTCTTCTCCCGTTCCTCCCCTTCTTGCCTCTCCTGCATTTCCCTTCCCTTAGCACACTGCAAATGCTCCCATGTCAGCCCTGATGGCTATTGTGAATGTCCCTTCCTCCCTCCCTTCCTCCAAAACACAGAATGTGCGCTATATTAACTGAGTATTTTCTAACATCAAGGAAAAGTATGTGCGATAGAATTGTCAGAGAATCCTTCCTTTTTCTTCCAGTTTCCAATCTTTCCCATCACATGTCTGCTACCTGGCTATAATATGGACGCCAGAGCTTCTGTGGAGCCAGGGTCTGCGGTGAGCTGTTCCCCTGGGCAGGACTTGTTCAGAGTGCCCCTTCTCTTTGGTTCTGTCTACCATCCTGGCTCCTTGGCCACATGGCAGCACAGCTGGACTAGTGGGCTGGAGGTCATAGCTGGTCTCCCTCCTTCTCTTCAGGGAGGAGCCAGCCCCTTGGGGAAGAGAAGCAGGGAACAAGTGAAGAACAGCCAGTGGCTCAGAGAGAGGAGAGGAGAGGCTGGGCAAAGAGGAGAGGAACTGGACTGACTTAGCACAAGTCTGGTGAGGACAAAGTGTGTGTGTCTGCATATGCACACATGCACCTTCCAAATCGCTTGCAGAACCATTTGTATAATGATTCAGTTAGTACATGTGAAACAGTTCTGATTGGGAAACTTGGAAAATATGCACAAACCCCAAATAGATCAATAAAAAATACTCATATATTTCTTCGTGGTTGTCTTTCTGTGACGATGATTTCTGCCCAGCTTGGTGGCATTGTTTCAACATTTGCTTTCCTGCTTACTCTCTTACAAGACGCTCTATCAGCCCTCAGTTCTCCGTATCTCATTGAGCTTTCTCTGGAGCTCCCCAGTAACACTGCCAATTGGCACACATTTTTACACAGGGATGAGCTACAGGAGATACTTACTGTTCTTTCACAGCTGCTCATACAATGTGGTGTTCCGACACGCAAAAGCCAAGCAGGAAGATACTAGGCTTAGAGATATAATCCCTGAAGGCCGGCAGATCTAACTTTAGGTCTTTATTCTCAGTTTTATTGCCTGCAAAATGGGATATTTAAAATGAGTGCTTTCCTCAGAATTAGTGTAAAGATGCAGTGGGACAACCCAGGAAATATGCTAAGTGCCGGAGGTGAGCGGTAGTGAATTTATAGTGGTCTACCAGCTGTATGACTGTAGATGAAAGGACCGTGCAGTATTCATGTGGTCTTTGCCCAAGGTGAACCATGCAAGAGGGAACTTCCCTGCAAATAATGGACACCAAAGGTAAATTGTGGTGGGAATAGTAGTGTAGACCAGTAGTGGCAATGGGTACTTGAGTATTTCCTACATGCCAAGCACTTCATATTATTCCACTTAGTTTTCACTGCAATCCCATGACAGGGAGACCATCACTTTGTCAGATAGGCTATTTGAAATCCCCAAAGCAGGCAGGCTTTAGCCAATTTATTTTCTGTCATGACAGGACCTTCAGAATTAGATTAGTCTATAGAGTTGATTGATCCTGTGATCCAAAAGTCAAGTGCAGTCTTGATTCTTCTTTCTGATCTGCCACCAGCTACCATGACTTCACTTAAGACTAGAAGCAAGGTGATGTCAGTAGTTGCAGATAATGTAGACAAACAGCGAAAAGTCTAGAGTGAGACCATTTCTTGGTGTGGTTCGTTTCTAACCTAAGACAAATTTCCCTAAATGCCTGTATCTGATTTTTCTTCACATGTTATTGTTCAGAACTTTGCCCATGTCTGAAGCTATCACTGGAAAGGCAAAGAGGCTTCCTCTCAATCCATCAGGTCCACTCCTGAAGTGGAGGTAGGGTTCGCTGCACTGAGGCTCATGACTGGCAAGGGCTGGACGCTTAGCTGATGGGGGCATTCAGAAAGGAGGAAGAATGGAAGTAGTCTTAGTTTATGGCAGCATCCAGTTCAATCACAAAGCTCAATTAAGAAGTCTGATGGCCCATGTCTGGCTGGGGACGGAGCCAAACTTCTAATCCATGATTCACCTATCCAGTGATTGCACATCTCTAGAACAGATGAAGACATGGCCGGCCTGTGTCTCTTGCAGACACTCAGGTGGCAAGCATGCATTTGAAGCAAGATTCTTTCAGGAGATCATGAAAGCTTCTGGACCAACACTTTGCAATGCGGAATGCTGGGAACACGGTGAGCAGCCCTGTGATCTGGATTGGGCCAGAACTGGGGTGGCAGCTCTGGAGGAAGGGTGGAGGTGAAGGAACTGTGACCAGGGGTACCAAGAACATGTGCAATCTTGTGCCAGAGTCCAGGCTGCTGCAAGGATAGCAGGACAGGAAGAGCTGTCTGTGTCACTCATCAGGGATATTTCCAACGCCAAATTTCAGACTCTATACTCTTCAGAGACGTTGACTGAGCTGTTTGTCGTGAGATCAAATAGAGGGAAGCATGCTTCTCAGCAGAGAGGAGACTCCTGAGAAGGCGGAGTTTGGCCCAAGGCCCTGGAGGTCAGCCTGGGTTAGAACCAGGGTTGCTGACCTTGGTACTGTGGCCAAATTCCTATCTCCCGGAGGCCTGGCCAGCTCCCCTCCCTCCCTGTGCTCTGGGACTCCATCCTTGACCTTCCGTCAACTCTATGTGTTCTCTCTGACTGTGTCTTCAATGACAGCTTGGATGCAAGGCTTGAGTTTCAGACTCCTGCCCTTCGCCTGGTCTCAAGGACTTGTCCCCGCTATCTGTTGACACCTTCATCACCTCACAGGTTCTCAAACTCAGCTTGTTCCGATACATTCATGGGTTGCATCCAACCCTCCAAAACCAAAATAGAAATAAATGTATGATTTTTTTAATAAAAAATGATTTATTTATTTATTTGAAAGGGAGAGACAGACAGAGAGAAAGATTGAGAGTGAGAGAGAGAGAGATCTACCATTTACTGGCTTACTCCCCAAATGGCTGTTGGGCCACAGCTGGCTTCAGAGTGGACCAGTGGGACTCAAATCGGCACTCCAATCTGGGACGTGTGTATCCAAGAGATGGGATGGGGTAGCCCACTGTGCCATAGCACCAGCTCCTACACAGTCTTTTGAGTCAGGCACCACAATGTAACCCATAGTCCTGGATGGACTCCTTGGGATTGTTTTGACTCCTAAGTGCTAAGGGCCACCTAAGTATTCACCATGTCCTGACATCTCTTCTTCTACCTGGCCATCTCCATGTTTCCACCCTGATTAACTCTGTCCTGTTCAAGCTTTCATCCTTGCACATGCAGTCTATTTTAATAGTCTTGTCTTGTCCTCTCTCCCACCAAACCCATGCTCCACATTGCACTGCAGGTACCTTTCTGAGACACAGACAAGGTCCCACCCCTTCACTAAGTCAATTCTTGAAGGGTTCCCCAAAGTCTATAGGATGAGTTTCACCCACTTACAACATCATCTCAGGGCCTTCCCAGTTGTGTCCTAATTTACTCCTAGAGAAGTTTCTTACTGTTAATCTTTTAAGACCCAGCATATGGGGCCAGTGTTGTGGCACAGTGGGTTAAGCTGTCACCCATGATGCTGGCATCCCATATAGGAGTGCTTATTTGAGTCCAGGTTGCCCTACTTCTGATCCAGCTCCTGGATAATGCTCCTGGTAAAGCAGTAGAAGATAGCTCAAATGCTTGGGCCTCTGCCACTCAGGTGAGTGACCTTGATAGAGTTTTTGACTCCTGGCTTCCACCTGAACAAGCCCTAGCTGTTGTAGCTGTGTGGAGAGTAAAGCAACAAATAGAAGGTATTTCTCTCTCACTCTCCCTCTCTTTCTCTCTGCATCACTGCCTTTCAAGCAAATAAACAAGTCTTAATTAAAAAAAAAAAGACCCAGCACACATGGCCCTCCAGATTCCCCAGGGAAAAGTCTTAATTCCTCTTCTGTGCTCCTCCAGGACTTTGTACGTGTACAGAAATGGTGTTTGTAGCCTTATGAGGAGGCTTCAAAAAGTTCTTGAAAAAATAGAATTACAAGAGAACCTTATTCTGGTGCAAATAATTTTTTAAATCCATGCTTACTTTTTTCATAATACACATTTCCGTAAATGTCCGAATGCCCTGTGTGTGTGGTCATGCATCTTCTTAAAGGCTCTGAAGAGTAAAGATCTTTTTAGTTTTAATGTTTATATCTCCCATTTAGCTAGTAGTGTCTGGAAGATAAATGTTTTTGAGGGTAAAATACCTTTTGGCTATGAGTGGAGAATGCACTTGGCTAAGTAGTTGAGCAATAAATGCCTGTGTTTCCATTATGCCTTCATTTTTTCCAACTGTCACACCAGTCACATGGAGGACACATACCCCGTGTTCCAACTCTCACCTCTGGTCGTGATCCTCACCCTCAGGCAGCAGGCTGCATGGCCTCTACCCTCTCCAAAGCAGACCAGAAAGGTGTGTTTCTATTACATCGTCTCTTGAATAAGGCACCCACCTGCAGCCAGTAGTTCTGGATGGAGTCCTTGGGATCATTTGACTGCTCACTCCTCCACCTGCCCTCATTGTTCCAGCAAATCACGGCTTTGCCCCATCACAGATATGTTCAGAATCATGGGTGCTGTCAGTTCTAGGCTCATCCCATGGGCCAGGCCCTGTGCCTCATTGTTGCATGTGGATTAACCCATGTATTTAAATGATTTCAACATCTCAGACTTCGTACTGCTGTTTCCCCAACTCACAGCTGGGGGCCTGAACCACAGAGATGTTAAGTAACTCGCCCAAGATCCTGCAACCCAATAAGTGATGGAACAGGGATGTGACTCCCTGGTGCCCTGTCCCCGAGCCAATGGTCTGGACCACTAATGGCCCCTGGAAGCATTAATGACGGCTTTGTTTTCATCTGCTAGTCACAGTTAATCATTTGTTTTTATAAAAGATGTTACACCTCAATTAAACCATTAGTGGTCAGAAGCAAATAGGAATTTGTTTGGCTTTCCTGCTGCTGGCATCTTTCAGCTGGGACTCTGCTCTAATCAACACGTTGTTCTACTGATACTTGGAATTAAGACATTTCATCCCACTCTCACATTAACAAATGATGACTCTTCACAGAGTTAAGAAGGAGAGATCTAAGCCATTACTTTGCTGCTATGTCTTCCCCACTGAGCACTTTAGATTTCTGTCTCTTTCACCTTCATAACAGCACAATTTTTTCATACCACTAAGCCTGATCAATCCCAAAGTCTTGCTACAGACTAGACATTCTCCCACTTGGACCCTGAGGCAGAAAGTAAATGAGATGCACCTACCTTCAGCAACCATTGGAGAAGGAGGGCACTGGTGACGGCATTAGGATCTGTGCTTCCAGGAAGCCTGACCACTTCAGATGAACAGGCTGAAAAAAATCACTGAGCCCTCTGTGCTGTGTGTGCCCCAGCGGACTGAGTTGTACACAAGGAAAGGAATAAAATAAAGTCCAGCTTCTAAACCCAGGGTTACCCATCATTTTGCTTGCATCCTGGCATTTCAAATGCAGCATAGAGTGCCCTGTAGATCTCTCTGATGTTTCATTCTTCCATATTTTCTCCCTTTCCCTGCCCTCATTCCCTAGTCCTTTCTCTTTTCCCCCATCTCCTTCTGTTTGTGAGTAATGAGCCGAGTTCTTCCTCCTCCCAGCGTGCTGGCATATGCTGTCCGTTCCTCAAAGACCCGCTCCTCACTTTGGTATCCACCTGTTTCCTCTCCATACTCCCACTGAAGAAGCAATGCTCTCTGTGAGATGTGTGCTCAGCAGTGGCCCTGGAGAGACACCCTCTGCAGGTTTTGATGCCACGTACTCCTGGGCCAGTAGCTGAAGCCCCCTCCTTCCATGGCACATACTCTGCACAAGGGTGGGCACGCCCTTCCCTACTTTGTGGGTCTGCATTTTTGCCTCTGATCAGGTGTCTCCACTAGAAACCAGCAGCACGACTGGGGCTGTTCCTGAGAATCAGAAGGCAGTGGGATGAAAGGCCCGCCCCAGGACTGATGTGATCAAATGAAATCACTTCCATGGAGCACTTGGGAGAGATTGTGGATGATTGAGACACTAGTGGATGTTCCCACCTTTTTGAATTGCTCCTAACTTACTATCCACAGACACTGAAGACCTGTCCAGGCTTCCCAGGTGGAAGAAGGCAGATCACAAAATGTGCAGACACGAACTCATGAGAGTCCACTTGGTGCTGTGTTATTGTTTGCTGGATTCTTTGTGGGCACCTTCTCATTTTTACTATGCATCACGACTGATAGTGGGTATTTAAGCCTTGTTCTTTCTATGTGTAGGATGTGGGAGAAGCAGGGGACAAACCAAGCGCACACACACACACACACAATCTCCTATGAGTCACTGCTCTGTGGAGCTTATAGGCAAAGGGACGCACAGTGTTAGATCCCTCACTAAGTGGCCATGAGCTCCTCACAACTCATGGGCTGGGCACCCATCTTCTCTGATGTGAAATCTTGCGTGTTGGGAGTCCTCCGGGCACCTCCCAAAGGACACAGAACTCCTGCTGCAGGGTTTCTACCTGAGACTGGAAAGATGTAGCTTCCAGGGGCAACTGAAGCAGGGATTGATTCATTTCCTGTCATTAACGGAGCGCAGAGGATGTCGCTCATGAGCTTCTTTAAGCTGGAAGGGCACATTCTGCTGAACACTCATTTCCTGATGGATGGCATCCACTCTCCTCATTACCTTTCACAGCAGCCTTGCCCTTGGATAGCTCTAGCATGTGGAGGCTGCTGGGGCACAGGCTAAGTGGCCCAAGTGCTTGATGTGCAACAAGAGCTTGGAGGCCAGTGTGCGAAGGCAACCCTTCATTAAACCAGCAACCGCTTTCTCCTGTATTAATGCTCAGTCTTCAAGTTGCTATAGAATTTTTCTAAATATTTGGAAATTGGATCACAGGTTGCAGCTTTCATGTTCAGGTTTACCTGGGTATAAATAAGCTAAAACGGAACAAGCGAACAGAAGTCCAAACCTGTCCTCCCATTTAAAACCTGAGTGGTATTATGTATAGATAATCCTTTCCTGAGAGACAGATGTTTTCCCTTGAAAAACAAGTATGCATCCAATTGTCATTTGTTTCACTTCTTGACAGTGCAGAAAAATATCAGATTTTGAATTTATACAATTTTCCATGTTAAGGAGCTGAAGGAATTTAATCTCCTTTTCTATTTATTTGCAGAATACCCACAGAAAATATCAGAAGGGAACTACGTTTCCTTTCTTACAAGTGGCAAATGTTTTATAATCACAGAGAGGCTAAGTAACTTGTCCAGGGTCCCACAGCTAGAATTGAGATCTGGTATATAAACATGTGTGTTTTCTTTAAGTTTAAAGTCAGCAATTGATGTTGCTCTCCCACCTCCAGTGATTAGTAAACTGTCTGGATATGGAAACATCTGACAATTACACTCCAGGCCAAAGACTAGCATTCAACCCTGTCTAAGCCTGAGGCTCCATCTTACTTCATGGCAAGAGTTTTTTTTTTTTTTTTATTAAACTTTTATTTAATGAATATAAATTTCCAAAGTACAGCTCATGGGTTACAATGGCTTCCCCCCTCCCATAACTTCCCTCCCGCCCGCAACCCTCCCCTTTCCCGCTCCCTTTCCCCTTCCATTCATGTAAAGATTCATTTTCAATTCTCTTTGTATACAGAAGATCAGTTTAGTATATATTAGGTAAAGATTTCAACATTTTGCCCATATAGCAACATAGAGTGAAACATGGCAAGAGTTTTATGAGATCTACAATGATGCCTGTTGCACATATGAGAAAATCAAGAAGCCACATAGCTGGCAGAGGCAGTGCTAGGGTTTGAACTCGAATCTTTCTGACTCTGCTGTGTTGGTTACCTGTAGGACATATAGAAGCAAAGCCAGCCAGGCCTGAAACAGATGCAGCAGGCACGGAGGAGCTCAGCCCCATCCAAGTCGTCAGTGTTCTGAGAGAAATGAACGAGCAAACATTTCAGATGAAATTTGATTTGTTAGTTCCTGGTGACAATAAAGTAATTAATATGTTTTTCCTTGGGCAGAGTTAATGTTCTAAAAGGAAGTGAGGGTTGTTGCAAATAGGGACTTGGAATAAGAAGGAAAAGGAAAGAAGCACACACACACACACACACACAAAACAAAACAAAACAAAACAAAAAAACAAAACAAAAAAAAAAAAGAAAAAGAAGAGAAAAAGAAGATCCCTAAAGATGACTTCTACCCAGGGTGGCCTTGCCATTTCTCTTTGTCTTTGAGAGATTTGATCTGAAGGGAGAGAGAGAGAGAGAGAGAGAGAGAGAGAGAGAGAGAGAGAGAGGTGCAAAAGGCAGCGAATGGCAAGGTAAAATACAACAATCCCCAGTGCCCGTTTCAGCTCAATGAGAAGCATGGTGACACCACCTAAGTGCCAACATCGGAGGGAAGAACATGGAAAACTCAACAGGAGAGAAGGGCTTTGGAAACTCTTAAGAGAGGAAAAGAGAATTTTTTATTTTTTGTGTCTCTGGCCCTAAACAAATGCATATCAACACAAGGACATGACTGCTATTTTAGGGGATCCCTGTGTCCCTGGGGCTCTACCTCTGGGGATGAAGAGTAAAAGAGGGAGAAAGTAGCTAAGCATGAGCCAGGATCTGTCTTTGAGCAAAGCATATATGTAACTCATGAAAACAGAACTTAAGAGGTTTCTGTAGTGAGTATGACTTCCAGGATGTTTTATTTTTCTCCATTCCTGTTTTCTTGCCTGTAATGAATAGCAATATAGGCTCTTATAAAAAGAGAAGGAGTTTGAGGCTTTTTGCAGAAATTGGTATTAGCATCACATGGCTGTAATCCAGCTCCACTTGTATGGAAATGTTGCATGCTGTATCCGTGCATTTCCTTCTCTGCCTCAGCTTCTTACAGACACAAGGAGCTCTTCCCACTGCCATAGCCTGTTTATTTTAACACCCACTCTAAGAGGACCCATCTCCCTCTTCCAACATCAGATATGAAAAACTGTTGGATGGTGAGTCCTGCAGATCTGAAGGGAGGAATTTCTGGCCGGTGGGAGGTTGAATGATTCATTTCCTGACTTAGTGCAATGAGAAAAATCTCATTCATAAATGTTGTCTCCCTTGTAACAATTTTACATTAAGTAGCTTTTGTGACTGGATCCTTCCAGACCTTGATGAGACTTTGGTAAAGTCTGTAAGGATGTGAGGACAGTTGTCACTCCATGGTAACCCATCCATGGAATAGAGGCCACTTCGGGGATAAGAGGTAGGAGAATGGTCTTGAAGTGCAAATGTTGATAGACAAAATTAATCATTTAAATATGATGTGAACTCAACACTCAACTCCTAACAAGGTCAAAAGGAAGTTCTAGCAGCCTAGCTGTGTTGATGTCAAGTAGAGCATGGTGTTCTCATCTGGAAATGAAGGATTTTAGGGAAGGGATTTGGGATGTCCTCCGTGATGCGCAGGAAGTCCTGGGAGATGAGAGGGCTTTGCCAATGTCACTGACTGCAGAGGAGCCATGTCAGCGTTTCCACTTGACTGGGGCAGCTTTCACCAAGAGATGTTGAGAGAGCAAAGGCAAAGCTTGGCCAAAGGCAAAGTGGAGAGTGGTTATAGAAAGCCCTGTCAAGAACTGGGGCTAATTCTGTGAGCCATAACCTATTGCTCCAGATCTCTGTATATGTGGGTGGAGGAACCAGTGACTTGTCGGGGGATAAGCCAGCAGTGGTTAAGGCTGGGCACTTTTGGTGGGTGTGTGGAAACAAATCCCCTACTTAGGAATTTCATCTTGGCCCAACCATGAGTTTGGGGCTTAACCATAGGGCAGTCCTCACCCTCAGGCCCTGCACGAGTCCCATCCACATGTGGGGGGAGGGGCTGGTGAAGCTGAGTCCAGGGCAGGGCTGAACAGGGAAGGCAGACACAGGGCCAGGAATGAGAGGGGTGACGTGCAGGTCAAGAGGGAGGGAATGAACAAAACTGGAACCAGAGTGGATGTGGAAGTTTCTGGAATCATGATCGGTCAGGGGCTTGGAGATGCTGACTGGGTAGCCCAGTAAAGCCAGAACCCGAGGACGGATGGAAGGACCACAGTGCGCTGGGCTGTGGACTGACTTGGTGCTGAGAGCAGAGCTATTGCTGTGAGATGGAGAGAGTCCCTGAGCAGCCCGGCCACACTCTTGACTCTGTGGGAAGTGGTGCTAGGGGTCAGTCCTCTATCTTGTTAGTGGCCATCTCCACCCAGAGGCAGACCTGGCTTCACCGAGGGACTTGGGTTTTCCTCCTGGTGTAACAGGAAACAGTCTCCGATTGTTTCTTCAGGGAGTCTATGTAGGCACTAACTACAGGTCCTGACAGGGTCCAGAGGAGCCCAGGACTGTGAATGTGGGGGTTGGGGGGTGCCTTTTTTTTTTTTTTTTTTTTGCACAAGCCATGCCAGGTAGAGCTCTGCTAACCAGACTCCCACACCGGGCTCTTCCTCACTGTTGTCCCTACCACTCTGCATTGTGGATGAGTTCTTCTGCCTCACAGAGGAAAGAAGGAGAGAACAGAAAATGGATAGGTCGAAGGTCAAGAGAGTGTCCTCATCTGGGAAAATAGTTTTTGTGTTTCTCTGTGGCCCACTTAGTCTGCTGTTGAGAGAATGAGCTCTGGGCTCAGAATATCTGAGTTTGCATCTCGCTGCCTGATCCTGGGCAAGTGGTTTACTCTCCGTGAGCCTCAGTGTCCTCATCTGTGAAATGGGAATAATTGTGGTTGCTAAGTAGTAGGGAGCTGCTCTGTCAGCTTCGGAGGCTTATGTGCCGCTCTTGGAAACTTATTAATGCGGTGGTGATGTGAATGTTCTGGCGTGACTCAGCGGAGGAGGGAAGCCACGTGGCAGTGAAGGAGACACTCCTCCCCGGCTGGGGAAACTGGAAACCAGCACCTGCGAGGGAGGGAGTACAGAGGTGAGGTACAGGGCAGCAGAGGAGAAGGGCTGGAGCGCTGGTTGCAGCCAGTGGCTGGAGACAGCCCAGATCCGCAGTCTGAAACAGCAGCCGACATGCATCAGCATGGAAAGTCCTCTGCAGGCTGCATGTGAGGTCCCGCGAGGAAGTTTATCACCCACCAGGGACATTTTACTGTGATTTAAACAACAAGCCGGGACGGAGGGCAGTCAGAGCAGGAGCCGGTGCTGCCGATCCACAGACCCCAGCTTCTTTGTGAGGTGAAGGAAACGTGTATGGGTTCTATAAAGAGTCTCAGCAGACCAGTGACTGCAGATTTTGCGTTGTTCTAACGAGAAAGCTCTCTGGTTTGGCAAACACATCAGTGCCGTGCGTCCCCAAAGCCCGGCATTAGCTTTTGAACTCTGTGAGGTGGCCCAGCAACCTCCAGGAATCCAGAAGGCTTCAGATCACCCGTGGGTTTGCACCAGAAACATTTTCTCACATGGCTTAAGACAGCCTCACACTCCAGTTATGTGCTGGAAAGGTCATTGGGTGGCATTTCCATGAGAAAGATTCCAGGGTGGCATACAGCGAGGCCCGCAGGCTCAGGCCACTTGGCCACATCCCTAGAAAGCCAAGTTTTCTGTGCAATATTCATGGAAAAGTGGTGGAGAACTCTGCAGCCACTGAGCCTACGTGAGCTTGGAAAGCTGCTCTTTCTCACATTAGAGCTTGGATAAAGAAGCTCCTAATGTCTGTGGAAACAGTGGGCAGAGTTTGAAGATGTATAAATATCCAGTACATTTGTGGGACTGGAATTCTATTGTGTGGTTTCTTTGAACTGCTGAGTCTTTGTACTGGATTTTGAAACTCATCTCACTGTGGCTTTTGGAAACACAGCCGTGAACCTCTGTCACGCATCTGGATGCTGAGGAGAGAGAAGGGAAGATGATTTTATGCCTTAATGTTCTCACTATTTTTGGGTTAAAGATAGTGACCTTGATTGGAGAGGATGTGTGTTTGTTTGCTTTTCCTAAGTTTTAGAATAGTTTTATTTCTTTTCTTTGAATGGCAGAGTAACAGAGTGGGAGATGGAGGGAAAGAGGCCTTCTATCTGCTAGCTTATACCCCAAATGGTCACAATAGCTGGGGCTGGGGCTGGGCCAGGCAGAAGCCAGGAACCAGAAACTCCATCTGGGTCTCTCACAGGGGTGGGCCATCTTCTGCTGCTTTTCTAGGTGCATTAGCAGGAAGCTGTATTGCAAATGGAGCATCCAGGACTCGGAACAGTGCTCTGATTGGGATGACAGCATCACAGGTGGCAGCTTAACCCACTGCACCACAATGCTGACCTCACTTCCTAATCTTGCACAGGTTTCAGTGATAGTGCAATAATCTCCAGGTTGGACAAGATCTGGGTGGCTTGCAGGTGCCTGAGGTATTGACAGACAACAAATCTGGGTGTGCCTATTTCAAATGTAAGGACTAGCTAGTGTGTGCCTACAGGGGAATGGTTGGTTCTTTTTTCTGTTTTTTTTTTTTTTTTCAATGAGATGTACAGGGCTGAGTTCACCTGATAGTATGCTTACCTGGCAGGCAAGCAGCTCTAGAAGTTGGAGGTGCAGAATCTGTGTCAGCACCGACTCTTGCTGGGGCCAGTCATTACTGAAACTGTCTTCTGAAATAGCACTAAGACTTCTTACTTACTATATATTAAGACACAATTTAGGGGCCTTGTTCTTGCTAGGATAGGACTTGTTGGATTCTGGCCCAAAGCTCTGAAAGTTCTGGGAGCTGACGTCCAGCCATTGGCCTGACAATCTTCCTCACAGCTGACTATACATCTTCCCTTCCTCCTCCTATTGACAGAACACTTACTGATCCTCTATTGGGTGGTCCTCTCTTCATCCTGTTTTCTGGTTGCCTGATTTTTGGTTGTGCGTTAGCTTTGCTATGATGGAAAATGAAAGGCTTATTGCTTTTTCCTGTGGAGGATTTTTCTATTTTATTTTTAAATGATTCATTTATTTGAGTAACAGAGAGAGAGAGAGAGAGAGAGAGAGAGAGAGAGAGAGAGAGAGATCTTTCATCTGCTTCACTTCTCAAATGGCCATAATCACATCCTGGTCTCCTACACTCCTCCATGGTGGGAGGGCCCCAAGTACTTGAACCAACATCCACTGCCTTTCCAGGTGCAGTAGCAGGAAGATGGAAAAGAGGTGGAGTAGCTGGGACTCAAATCAGTACTCTGATGCTGGTATTACAAGTGGTGGTTTACCCCACTGTATCACAGCATAGGCTCAGTGTTTTTCTATTTTCTGGCATAGCTTATGGAATACAGAACATAGAGTAGAGTAATGAGGGCTACTTGCTCTATATTACAAGTTCTTCTGTTTCCTATGTATGTATGGTCTGCATAGACTAGCCCCTTTGTGGTTGGTTGGGAACTTTTTAAGTAGATCTGACTCCTGAGTTGCAAGCAAAGGGAAGTGTGTGAACTCCAAGTTGAAATATTCCATTGCCAATGTGGAATCCTGCAGAGCAGCCCCTGCCCTGTAGGAAATGTTAAGGATGGTTGACGTGACTGTTACAAATAGAGCCTTCTGCCTGAACCATGACAAGAAAGCTTGTGGTGCTTGTTATAAGTCGCTAGGATTTTGGAGTAATTGTTATTGCAACAAAACCTGTGTGACCTGGCCTGACTTAGGCAGTTCCCTGCTATGAGAGTTCAGAGTCTTTCCTTGTTGAGGAGCAGCCTGCTATTGAGGTTCCAGAACATGTATTGCCTCTCAGAACACTGCAACCTCCTCACAGCCCCCGGAGCTTGCCATACTTATCTGAAGCCATGAGGCTTAGGGCAAATCGCTCTTTCTGAGACTTTGCATTCTGACTTTACAAGGAAAGACTGAGCCACATCCTGCCGGGGCACAGTGGGTCTCCACTGCGTGTTGCAGGCAACTTGATCTCCAAGGCACATATTCTGGTCAGGCTACCAGCCCGAGATGGGCTTTGCCGCATCTGGGATTCTTTCCGGAAGTCCACATTTGCTTCTGCCTTCTGCCCATCCTAATGTCAAGGCTTTGCACGTTTTGTTTTTTCTGCTCTCATCATGCAGCCTCAGCAAACTCTGCTGTCATCTCCCCACAGAGGTCTTATTTGACTCCCAGTGGAACATAAGTCACTCACTCTCATATCACATGATTTCATTTTCATAAAGGCCCTCAATAGTGCTTGCAATGGCCACATCCATTGATTATTTTATTGTTTCTTGTCAATCTTGCTTCCTAGAAAATAAGCGCACTGGAACAAGGAGATTATTCTTTCATCCATGGCTTTGTGCCTAACAAGTACAACTGAGCCTTGCACACAGCAACCCACAGTTAACATGGGTATATTAATGGCTCCTGTGCTGTGGGCTGGGTAAGCTAACAGGAGCAGCAGCCTGAGCCATGCTTGCTGTCGCTCAGCTGCCTGTGCGTCTGGGCAGAGTGCATACAAGAGCTGGTTTGTTGGAGGCCTCCTAAAAGCAAAAGCATTTCCTGCACCTGGAGAACCAATCCCATGGAACAGGTCCCTATCAAGGTGCAGTCTGAAGGCTTTCCAGCAGCAAATGCACAGTTTGTCTGCCTGTGAGGAGCCGGGCAGCAGGCGGGAGACAGGAAGAGATCCTCCTGAACCCTGGGAGTGCTGGCACTACGCTTTTCTGCCTCAGCCTGTAGATGAGACCTGGAGCGAACACTGCCTTACGTGTTTGCTCGCAGTGATTACAACACTTTGAAGGCAGAACTTTGAAAGAGCTATCTTGGGGCCGGAGCTGTGGTGTAGCGGGTAAAGCCGCCGCCTGCCGTGCCAGCATCCCATATGGGTGCCAGTTCGAGTCCTGGTTGCTCCTCTTCCAGTCCAGCTCTCTGCTATGACCTGGGAAAGCAGTAGAAGATGGCCCAAGTGGTTGGGCCATTGCAAATGCGTGGGAGACCTGGAAGAAGCTCCTGGCTCCTGGCTTCAGATCAGTGCAGCTGTGGTCATGGCGGCTAATTGGGGAGTGAACCGGTGGCTGAAGACCCCCACCCCCACCCCCAGCCTCTCCTTCTCTCTCTGTGTAACTCTGACTTTCAAATAAATAAGTAAATCTTTAAAAAAAGAGCTATCTCTATTCCCAAGACTCCCACTATATACAATAGTGCTTCAAAAGTTCATGGAAAACAATGAAAAAGTGCTCATTTTGGTGCAAAACATTTTGAAATCTTTGAATACAAGGGGTCCTAAAAAGGTTCATGGAAAGTACATGTTATGAAAACAAAAGTATGCATAGATTTAATTTTTGCACTAAAATACATGTATCTTTCTTTTTTTTGTCTTTTTTTTTTTTTTTTTTTGACAGGCAGAGTGGACAGTGAGAGAGAGACAGAGAGAAAGGTCTTCCTTTTGCCATTGGTTCACCCTCCAATGGCCGCCACGGTAGGCGCACTGCGGCCGGCGCACCGCGCTGATCCGATGGCAGGAGCCAGGTGCTTATCCTGGTCTCCCATGGGGTGCAGGGCCTAAGCACTTGGGCCATCCTCCACTGCACTCCCTGGCCACAGCAGAGAGCTGGCCTGGAAGAGGGGCAACCGGGACAGGATCGGTGCCCCGACCGGGACTAGAATCCGGTGTGCCGGCACCGCAAGGCGGAGGGTTAGCCTAGTGAGCTGAGGCGCTGGCCAATACATGTATCTTTCAACTGAATTTTCCGTGAATTTTTTAAGTATCCTTGTAAACACTGAAGCAGTTTTCCAAGTATGTATGTGAATGGTGGTGTCCTAAACTCTTTGTATTCTTTTCACTAACTCATATATCTTTTTTCTACAAATGTCTATTCAGTAATGGCTAGAAAGTAAAGTCAAGCTGTGACCACAAAATCTTGCTTGGTTTTGTGTTGGGGAGGAGACTGGTTCTTGGCGCAGCACCCAAGTGGCTCCTTGCTTAGTTAAGGCTTCAGTTGAGAGCAGGTACTTCTGCATTCTTCTCTCACTTTCAGCTGGTATGGAATCTAGAAGTCAGAACACTGGAAAACCAGATTTTAGAGTCCATGGTTTTTTGAGAAAACAATCACTGTCAAACATCTGGTCCTTTGGGTACCAGTAATGCAGTCAGTCCTACAACCTGCATGGACGTTGGACCAAAAGCTGACTCAGCAACCTGGTGGTCTACTACATTGACCAGCTGTGCTGCTGTCATCTAAAAGCCCAGGGGAGTTAATGAGTCCAAATGTGTGATTCAGAAATTAGGATTAAGTTGTATTTTCTAAAGTGTGGCTTTTATGCATGATGTAGTTTCCATTTTCTGCTTCCAGAACATGGAGAGAATGCCCAACCCATTGAGTCCCCTTCTCATACTTACGCCATCTGTAAGGTGTATTAGAGGACTTCCCACCATCTAGGGAATTAGGTGTACCTATGGTGAGCCTGCTGAGGCTGCCTTGACTTGGTACAGAGGTTGGGGTTCAGCAGACTCGGCACAGGGGCCAGTGTATTCAGACCCCACTGCCACTGGGGAAGTCACAATCAGTTGTCTGTTTTTGATGGACACAATAAAAAAGCACGGTGGCCTCTCTTCCAGGAGCCCCAGATAAGAGCTCAGGCGTTTTGCTCTTGCCTTCAAAGCTTCCACTAATGGAATCTCCCTCAGAGCCAATCAAACCCTCTGTGACTCAGCTTCTTCTGCTAACCGGGGATGGTCAGACTTATTCAGGAGCTGTGAGGCATGTTTGAAAAAGGTCTTTGAAAATGCCAGCTCATGTAGAGTGATGGGCTGTAATCTATGTCTTGGGCTGTAGTTGGAGCTTGTCATCTTCCTAAGGGCTGTTGAAAGAAAGAGAAGGATAAGCATCATCATTATATAGCCTTCTTGAAGTATGAATATTCAGGTTCATGAAAGGACATGATAATGTGACATAATATTTATTAGAAAAATATTTTGTACCCACTGATTAAAACTATGTATGAAATTATTTATATGTCTTTATGTTTCTGAAATGCACTTAGAGAGATATGCAACAATATGCTTCCAAATATACTTGTTGGGGGTGCAGCATGTTAAGATAACACCTTTGATGCTGACATCTCATATGGGCGCTGGTTCATGTCCTGGCACTCCACTTCTTTTTTTTTTTTTTTTTTTTTTGACAGGCAGAGTGGACAGTGAGAGAGACAGAGAGAAACGTCTTCCTTTTTCCTTTGGTTCACCCCTCAATGGCCACTGCGGCCTGCGCACCACGCTGATTGGAAGCCAGGAGCCAGGTGTTTCTCCTGGTCTCCCATGTGGGTGCAGGGCCCAAGCACTTGGGCCATCCTCCACTGTACTCCCAGGCCATAGCAGAGAGCTAGACTGGAAGAGGGGCAACTGGGACAGAATCCAGTGCCCCAACCGGGACTAGAACCCGGTGTGCCAGTGCCACAGGTGGAGGATTAGCCTATTGAGCCATGGCGCTGGCCTGCACTCCACTTCTAATCCAACTCCCTGTTAATGCACCTGGGAAAGCAGTGGAAGATGACCCAAGTGTTTGGGCCCCTGCTACCCATGTGAGAGACCCAGATGAAGCTCTTGGCTCCTGGCTTTGGCCTGGCCTAGCCCTGGCCGTTGTGGCCATTTGGTAGTGAACTAGTAGATGGAAGGTTGCTCGCTCTCTGTCTCTCTTTCTCTCCCTGTACCTCTATCTTTCAAATAAATCTCTATCTATATATGTACATAATATATATATGCATAATATATACATTATATATATATATGTATGTATGCTAAAGATATGTTTTACAGGAGCAGTATTGTGACACAGTGGGCTAAGCTGCCATCTACAGTGCTGGCATCCCATACTGGAGTGCTGTATCCAAGTCCTGTCTGCTTAGCTTCTGATCCAGCTTCCTGTTAATGTGCCTGGGAAGGCAGCAGGTTCTGGCCCAAGCACTTGGGCCCTTGCATCATGTAGGTCACCTGGATGGAGTTCCAGGCTTCTGGTTTCCTCCTGGCCCACCTTGGCTGTTGCAGCCAACTGGGGAGTGAACCAGTGGATTGAAGAGCTCTCTCTGACTCTCCTTCTCTCTCCATAACTCTGCCTTTCATATAAATAAATACATAAAACTTTAGAAAATATGTATTACAATACAATTGATAATAACAAAATAAACAAAGAAGCCCCAGTGTTTTCCTGGGGTCTCTTTCCTGAGTGGAGGTTGGATTTCTGCTGCTCTTTTCCCCCAGCATCTGGCCCGATGCCTGGTGCGTGGTCAGAGCTCAGTGTCCGCTGCTGAAGTTGCAGAACGACATCCAATCATACAGGAGCCAGCGTTCTCCCAGTTAATCCACGAATGTGTATGTGCCAGCTAATACACAATTGTTGACGTCTCTGTCTCCCCTAAGTAATGGTGTTTTGTCCAGGCTGTATTGACATGTGTCCAGAGGGAACAGGAATTCAATACCAGGAGCTCAAAACAGCATATCAGGAAGGGAGCAAGAGACTGCATGGCTTTGCGGAGACAGTCCTTTGTTTGCCATTCAAATTATACAGTGTAGAGAGCTGAATAGAAGTCTCCCAGTTGGCCTTGTCCTGGCAAACAATAATAGAGGGAGAATGATATCACTTTGACATAATCTGCCTTGTGAGGCTCGTGGGGAACCCACAGGGGACTAGAGAGGCACACAGCAACTTTAGTTATTTAATTGAAACTGACTTTCCAGTGTTTTTGTTTCCTCATATCCTCATGTTGTAAGCTGAGGTTTTCCAGGAAACAAGTAACAGTCCTTTTGAGGCCAGAAATAAGGTGGCTCTTGAGACTAGAAGAGGGAGATACCTTCTACCCACAAGGCTGACCTCAACATCATAGAGCTGGTGGAAGGGGTTGCTGAGTAGAGGATGTTTAAGGGTTGTAGGTGCTCTGCCCTAGCTCTTCTGGCACTGGGGTTTGGGTGCAGTGATTGTGTGTGTGCACCCATGTGTGTGCCCCAGAAGTACAGTGTAACTAACTGTGGTGACATTGGGTGCCCGGGCTATAATGTATTATATGGGTGGGGAGATTTTCTCCCTTTACTGAAAGTAGGAGTCTTCATGGTAATCAGTAGGGACGGAGTCTCAGCCGGGGTTTCACTAGAGGACAGTCCAGGGCAAAAATATACATGCCATCGGAACAGCGCGGTGCGCCGGCCGCAGCGCGCTACCGCGGCGGCCATTAGAGGGTGAACCAACGGCAAAGGAAGACCTTTCTCTCTGTCTCTCTCTCTCTCTCTCACTGTCCACTCTGCCTGTAAAAAAAAATATACATGCTTTGTGGTGTTTTAGGTAGGGGAAACCATTCCAGAGGAGCAAGAGTGGGAAGAAAAAGAGATGTAAAGCAGAGAAGGAGAGAGAGAAGGGAGATGCAAGGGATCACGCTCCTGAGCAGAGCACAGGGCCACACACAGCTAGTCCGGCCAAGGGCTCGGGCATTGGGACTTCTTCACAGGAGCTTCCTGAGGGCGTCTCACAACCACTCACCCCTGCACTTCTGGGTTGTGTAACTGGTCACTCTGGGAAACAGCTGGAGAAGCAGGGGCCTGTGTGGGTCCAGCCAGCCAGGGTGCACCTTTCTCCTTGTTAATCATGGAATAGCAGGGCACCAGTGCCCATGTTGGTAGCAATGGTGGTAGTGCAGCATTAGCAGCAACATGGGCATCATCAGCAGCAGCAGTTTCCACTGTCCAGTGATGAAACTGTCTTGAGCCACAGCCCGGGTTTCTGTGGTTAGCATGCAGGGCACGAGGAACGTGCATGAGTTCTGATGGGGGAGTCAGTGGGCCTGAGCAGCATGCACTTTGTCCACACAGGGTTTGTGCTTAGATCACTAATCACTGCTCTAGCTTTTCATTCAGCAAGTATTCATTAAAAACTATATTCTGCTACTGGGGTACCTGGTCTCAGCAGGAGGTAGGGGGCACATCTACTTCACTGCACTTTTTGGGTAGTTGACAAGGTTGGTGCCGAGATGCTAGATCCCTTACTTTCAACGAAGTGGCCCGTCCATGGTGGATAATAAGATGGATTCTGTGATTTTCTTTCCACGAGATGTCACCATGACTGTTCTCCTGCTGACTCAGCTCTCTTGGAGTCTTAGACTTATCCCAGGCAGAAAAAAATGGTCACCCTTGATAAGGACACTTGGAATCATGTAATTAGAATAGTTAGAGGGCCCAGTGTTGTGGCATAGCAGGTTATGCCGCTGTCTGCAACACTGGCATCCCATATTGGTGCTGGGTTGCTTGGCTGCTCCACTTCTGACCCAGCTCCTTGCTAGTGGCCTGGGAAAAGGAGCAGAAGATGGACCAAGTGCTTGGGCTCCTGCACCTACATGGGGAGCCTGGAAGAAGCTCCTGGCTCCTGGCTTCAGCCTGGCTCAGCTCTGGCTGTTGTGGCCATTTGGGGAGTGAACCAGCAGATGAAACATTTCTCTCTCTCTCTCTCTCTCTCTCTCTCTCTCTCTCTCTCTCTCTGTAACTCTGCCTTTCAAATAAACAGAATAAATATTAAAAAGAAGAATAGCTAGAGAAATGTGACCTAAATTTATGTCTCAACTTAATGAGAAGGGACCCATCCGAGACCTATAATCTCCCATGCAGCTTGATCAATTTTCTGGGAACAAATTCCTTTGTCAAAGTAAATAGAGATGGGGACTGGCACTGTGGTTTAGCTGGTAAAGCTGCCACTTGCAGTGCTAGCATCCCATATGGACGCCAGTTCTCGTCCTAGCTTCTCCTCTTCCCATCAGCTCCCTGCGGGAAAACAGTAGAAGACGGCCCAAGTCCTTGGGCCCCTGCACCCACGTGGGATACTGGGAAGAAGCTCCTGGCTCCTGGCTTTGGCACAGTTCCAGCCATTATGGCCATCTTGGCAGTGAACCAGTCTATGGGAGACTTCTCTCTCTCTCTCTGCCTCTGCCTCTCTTTAACTCTGCCTTTCAAAAAATTAACCTAAAAAAGTAAACAGAGAGAATTCAGAAGGTGAAAGAACAAAGAGATCTTAAATCTTTACTAATTTCCTTTGGCAGTGATTTTGTTTAAGTCAGTACAAATGTGGTGTCATAAATAATGTTAGAATTTTAGCTTGGTAGGCTCAGTGCATGTACTGAGACACATGTATTCTTTTAGTATCATACACGTCAGCCAAGACAACCAGAATCTATACCCTTGTCCACATGCACTGTGTTCCTATGTGCCACATCACTTTGGGGAGTAATAGTGATTGGGCTGTGGAAAACCAAATGATAAAATATCCTCTATTATGTGAGTGTCTGTTTTACTCTCTCAATCACCAATACGTACATGTTAAGTACTAAATGGAGTTCTAAATGATCTTTGGTTTAGGCTCAAATGAGGTTTTTTATTTTTCCCTTGATGTTATGTATTTTTAAACTCTGAGGTTAGATTTAATCAATGGACTTTCCATTTAGAGTGTCTGGTATTTCTCCCATGAGCACTGTTGGTTAAATATAAGATAGCAAGATTAAATTCTTAAGATGTCAAACACTTTCCATTTTGAGGATTTGATTTGGCTTCTGGGTTTATGATGCCACCATAACATCTCTGCTTTACTAGTGTGGTTATCTTGGTGAATTTATAGCTGTGGCTATTTGAGAGAGTAACAGCATTAGGCCACAAAATGAATTATTGATCTGAAACATGTATTGATTAGGATCAAATCAATGAAGAATAAGATGTATGTATGTTTTTTTGTGTGGGGAGGTATTTAATGTTGTGTAGAGATGGAATAATAGATTTTATGGCTTTTGTTTGAATCCTGCTGTCCTATGCATGGACAAGATCGATGCTTCTCTGTAGTGTCTTATGGCATTTGTCACATCCTGCTGCATATTGGCACTGCTCACTTGAGGTCAATGACTGCTATATCTACCACAGGTTCTTGAATTTAATAATTCTTGTTCTTGGTTGCATAAGAAGTGTAACTTCTGGTAGATTCTCCAGGGATAGCTCAGGGTGTGTTATAATTGCAACAGGATGATGACACGTTTTAGAAGTATCCTGACACCTTGCCTTGAGTCACATCTCAACAAAGATGCCTATAGACTATTTCCAATCAGATGAACCTTTTTGAATGTTGTGTGTGAGGAATCGTGTGGGAGTAACTTTGACTTATGACTTCTCATTGACACTAAATACATGTTCCTAGTGTACCTGCTTAAAAAGCCCATTGTTTTATCTGCACAAGTCAAGAAAGCCATAACCACTTACACACTTGCTTCTTCTGAGTAGGCACCTTTATTTGCTTAGCAAACATTGGTTCATATGCTACCCTGAAAACCAGGCTGAGCCCAGGAAACTGACAGGATTCACAAGTGCTTCTGGAGAGAAAAACAGTTATCCACATTCTCACTGAGCCAAATGTTAGATTGAGAAGTAGCTCTCTTTCTACTGATTTTCAGTACAAGTATTACTGTTGGAGGATCATAGTCCTAGGAGCTGCTGATGCCAGGGATCTTTGAAAGTCATAACAAAAGACAGTACTTCAGAACTCAGATTTAAGACTCCATGAGCAGTTTGAACACATTCTGAGGAGTTGTCTTTGTTTGTTCCGTTTCTCCTATATATTCAGCTAGGCCATGGAGGAGTGGTGTGTGATCTGAGATCAAATGGACACGGAGGTCATCCCTTAGATCAATGGAGTCTTAAATGTAAAACAGGTGGAGGGTGGTATTTTTGCTAACATATACAAACTTTAGCTTTTTTTTTTCAAAAAAAGTTTGATTTATTGACTTATTTGAAGAGCAACACACACACACACACATACGAGAAAGAGCGAGAGTGAGAGAGTGAGCGAGAAAGATCTTCCATCTGCTGGTTCACTCTTCAAATGTCTACAATAGCAGGAGCTGAACTAGACTGAAGTCAGGAGCCCAGAACAGCATCCAGACCACTCACATGTGTGGCTAAACCAAAACACTAGAAGGAAGATTAGAAACAGAGGCAAGACTCAAATCTAGGCACTCTGATTTGCAACCTGGTGTCTCAAGCGACAGCTTAACCACTGTGCCACAATGCCTTGCCCAACCTTTAGTTCTTTTTGTGTTCTGGGAGGTTATAATATTTCTCTGCACTTCAAAATATTGCATTCAAATGGCACATGTCTCTTTTCACAGTTCCTGAGGTGATGTTGTAGGGATTCATTCAAAAACTCAGTGTTGGTTCTATTCTTTCAATCTTTTCTAAAGATATGTATTTTTTATTTGACAGGCAGAGTTACAGAGAGGAACACACATACACACACACACACAACACCTTCCATCTGTGGGTCATTCCCCAAATGGCTGCAATGGCTGCTTTTGGTTGGGGCTGGGTCATTTGAACCCTATCCTGGTCTCCCATGTGGGTGGTGAGGGCACAAGTACTTGGGTTATTTTCTGCAGCTTTCCTAGATGCATTAACAGAGAGCTGGATTGGAACTGGAGCAGCCAGGACTCAAAATGGTGCTCATATGGGATGCTGGTGTCATAGGCAGACAATGCCACTCCCTCTTTTTTGAGTCTTGTATCACCAAAACTTTTTAAGGATTTTGTCCAATAACCCTAAACTTTCAGTGCTACTTCCCTGGATCCTCCCTGGGATGTTGAACAGAGTATCCCTAGGGGGGAGCTCTGTAGTCAACCTTGTCTGGGTGGGAGTTAGAAAAATGTGTGCCCTTAGCCATCTTAGTGAGTGTCAGTGAGTGCTCAGAAGGATAGCCTTCACCTTAGTTTTGCTTAGTGCTCCCTGCTAGGGGCATCTGCCCTTGAAGGTAGTCTCCATGGTAAGCAGGCTCATCTCCACCCCTCCCTATCCAGGCTAGATATGAATATGCATGAATTTGGCTATAATTAGGTCAGAGAACATATGCTATTAATCATAGCATTAGCAAGGGAAATGATGTATAGTAACACATGCCATAGGGACCATGTATCATCCATGGAGCTTCTTGCTTTCATTTACAAGAGATTGTAAGGGAAGTTCTAGCACAAGGCTGAGACACCTGCCCTCCATAATAGGGTCCTCCAGGGCTCAGATGTTATCTGACACAAGAGGATTTGCTTTCTTGTGCCATTGTTGATTAAACAACAGTAACTAGCAAACAGCCCTAGCACACAGAGCCCATTGCCATTTCTCATTATTGTCAGAATGTCTTAAATTGCCCAGGGGTGTTTTTTTCCTTGTTATTATTGGTTTAATTATGGCAATGCTATCCTATGGGAGAGAACTAATTAACCTTTTGTCAAGAAATCCACTCTGCTATACTGCACATGACATTAATGGCTCCAAGTGTTTCAGGGCAACTTTTTAAGGGTATTTTTCTCTTTCACTATTGTTGATGCCTTGAGAGGAAACAGGTTGTTTGGTTTTCCTTTAGCAGATACAGTTGTATGCAACTCTCAGAGATTACATAGGTATTGTATTGCTTTTAATAATTGCTACAAATAAAATAATAATAGAAGGGGCTAATTTAGTGAGCTTCTCACAAGAGTATTTACTGCCTGAAGTAAGTGGAGAGAAGATATGCAAGTGAGGAGGAAGAGGATGTTGGTGGTCAGTGGATGCCAATGATACAAAGATGCTTCAAATCTCCACAAACCTGCTGTGTAGGCTTTACGCTGTTTATTGTGTAGAGGAGAAACTTAGCATTCTGATAGGACATGAGAGGAAAACATAGAGCCAGTGGTCACACTGAGATTGGCATTATTTCAAAGCCTGGGGTTTTCCTATAAAAACAAGTAACAGTTGGGTAGTGTTGATGCCTTACTAGCACCCTTCAGCCTCTTGTGTCACTCAATGTTGATAGCTATCCAACTTGTGGCTTACCTGCAGCAAATATTATGTGTTGATGAGATGAGCTATGTTAACTTTATTCCCAATTCCCTTTTACAGCCCATTTTGTCTATTCTGTCTCTTCTTAGCCCTGTTTCTTATATATCTTATATTCACATATATTCATATCAGCTGTCTTAATTCCTTTCTGAAAGAATATAAGATATAAATAAATAAATATAATTTTCACAGGGACTCTGTAAGGCAAATGCAATCATTACTATATAGTATAAAAATCACCTGTCTACCTCATGCACCTAATAAGTAAAAAAATTGGGCCCTGAATCTGGTTCTTTTGATCCTATGCTTGTTTCACCAGACCATGTTACACTGTAACAACAGAGGGGAAAAGCCCAGAATCAAGGACATTCTGAATAGTTGACCTGCACTAGGACAGAAACATACTCTTGGAGGAAGAGAAAATGAGCCAAATGAACAATCTCACCTCTCTGGTAAGCCAACAGCTAAGCCAGACATAAAGTATTATTAGAATATTTCCACAGACCCTGACATAAGTTCAACATACTTTTTACAAGCTATTTGTGTGGTTGAATAGATTCATTTATACAAGTCTAAGAACAGTTTACATATGATTTGGAGATCAAGTCTGATGTCTTTCCTGAACCTTTGAGTGAGAATTACTTCATTCTTATTAGCTCCTTTACTACGTAATGCATGTAAGGTGCTATTATATAGTTATCCTGTTTCGTCTTAGCTCTGTTGGATCTCTCCTCTCTTCTCATAGAAAGATATAGAAATTTTGGAGTTTTCATCACATTTAGTTCTGGGGATGGGAGGAAAATATTACACTGAAGTTTTTATTTTTTTCAATTTTTATTTAGTAAATATAAATTTCCAAAGTACAGTTTATGGATTACAATGGCTTAACCCCCCTATAACTTCCCTCCCACTCGCACCCCTCCCATCTCCCACTCCCTCTCCCATTCCATTCACATCAAGATTCATTTTCAATTATCTTCATATACAGAAGATCAATTTAGTATATATTAAGTAAAGATTTCATCAGTTTGCACCCACACAGAAACACAAAGAGTAAAAATACTGTTTCAGTACTAGTTACAGCATTACTTTACATTGGACAACACATTAAGGACAGATCGCACATGAGGAGTAAGTACACAGTGACTCCTGTTGTTGACTTACCAATTTGACACTCTTGTTTATGGCGTCAGTAATCTCCCTAGGCTCTTGTCATGAGTTGCCGAGGCTATGGAAGCCTTTTGAGTTCGCCAACTTCGATCTTATTCTGACAGGGTCATAGTCAAAGTGGAAGTTCTTTCCTCCCTTCAGAGAAAGGTACCTCCTTCTTTGATGGTCCCGTTCTTTCCACTGGGATCTCACTTGCAGAGATCTTTAATTTAGTTTTTTTTTTTTCCAGAATGTCTTGGCTTTCCATGCCAAAAATAATTGCATGGGCTCTTCAGCTAGATCCAAATGCCTAAAGGGCTGATTCTGAGGCTAGAGTGCTGTTTAGGACATCTGCCCTTCTATGAGTCTGCTATGTATCCCGCTTCCCATGTTGGATCGTTCTCTTCCTTTTTGATTCTATCAGTTAGTATTAGCAGACACTAGTCTTGTTTGTGTGATCCCTTTGACTCTTAGACCTATCACTGTGATCAATTGTGAACAGAAATTGATCACTTGGACTATTGAGATGGCATTGGTACATGCCACCTTGATGGGATTGTATTGGAATCCCCGGGCACATATCTAACTCCACCATTTGGGGCAAGTCCGACTGAGCGTGTCCCAAATTTTACATCTCCTCCCTCTCTTATTCCCACTATTATATTTCACAGTGATCACTTTTCAGTTATATTTAAACACCTAAGAATAATTGTGTGTTAATTACAGAGTTCAACCAATAGTACTAGAACAAAAAAAAAATACTGAAAGGGATAAAGTATTACATTGTACATCAACAATTAGGACAAGAGCTGATCAAGTCACTGTTTCTCATAGTGTCCATTTCACTTCCACAGGTTTCCCCCTTGGTGTTCAGTTAGTTGTCGCTGATCAAGGAGAACATATGATATTTGTCCCTCTGGGACTGGCTTAATTCACTCAGCATAATGTTTTCCAGATTGCTCTATCTTGTTGCAAATGACCGGATTTCATTGTTTTTGACTGCTGTATAGTATTCTATAGAGTACATGTCCCATAATTTCTTTATCCAGTCTACTGTTGATGGGCATTTGGGTTGGTTCCAGGTCTTAGCTATTGTGAATTGAGCTGCAATAAACATTAATGTGCAGACAGCTTTTTTGTTTGCCAATTTAATTTCCTTTGGGTAAATTCCAAGGAGTGGGATGGCTAGGTTGTATGGTAGTGTTATATTCAGGTTTCTGAGAAATCTCCAGACTGACTTCCACAGTGGCTTAACCAGTTTACATTCCCACCAACAGTGGGTTAGTGTCCCTTTTTCCCCACATCCTCTCCAGCATCTATTGTTGGTAGATTTCTGAATGTGAGCCATTCTCACCGAGGTGAGGTGAAACCTCCTTGTGGTTTTGATTTGCATTTTCCTGATTGCTAGTGATCTTGAATATTTTTTCATGTGCCTGTTGGCCATTTGGATTTCTTCTTTTGAAAAATGTCTATTGAGGTCCTTGGCCCATCTCTTAAGTGGGTTGTTTGTTTTGTTGTTGTGGATTTTCTTGATTTCTTTGTAGATTCTGGTTATCAACCCTTTATCTGTTGCATAGTTTGCAAATATTTTTTCCCATTCTGTCGGTTGCCTCTTCACTTTCCTGACTGTTTCTTTTGAAGTACAGAAACTTCTCAATTTGATGCAATCCCAAATGTTAATTTTGGCTTTGACTGCCTGTGCTTCCAGGGTCTTTTCCAAGAAGTCTTTGCCAGTACCTATATCTTACAGGGTTTCTCCAATGTTCTCTAATAATTTGATGGTGTCGGGTCATGGATTTAAGTCTTTAATCCAGGTTGAGTGGATTTTTGTGTAAGGTGAAAAGTAGGGGTCTTGCTTCATGCTTCTGCACGTGGAAATCCAATTTTCCCAGCACCATTTATTGAATAGACTGTCCTTATTCCAGGAATTGGTTTTGGATCCCTGATCAAATATAAGTTGGATGTAGATGTTTGGATTGATTTCTGGTGTTTCTATTCTGTTCCATTGGTCTATCCATCTGTTTCTGTACCAGTACCATGCTGTTTTGATAACAACTACTCTGTAGTATGTCCTGAAATCTGGTATTGTGATGCCTCCGGCTTTGTTTTTGTTGTATAAGATAGCTTTGGCTATTCGAGGTCTTCTGTGTCTCCATATGAATTTCAGTATCATTTTTTCCAGATCTGAGAAGAAGGTCTTTGGTGTTTTGATTGGTATTGCATTGAATCTATAAATTGCTTTTGGGAGAATGGACATTTTCATGATATTGATTCTTCTAATCCATGAGCATGGAAGATTTTTTCCATTTTTTGGTATCCTCTTCTATTTCTTTCTTTAAGGTTTTGTAGTTTTCATCGTAGAGATCTTTAACGTCTTTGGTTAAGTTTATTCCAAGATATTTGATTGTTTTTGTAGCTATTGTGAATGGGATTGATCTTAGAAGTTCTTTCTCAGCCATGGCATTGCCTGTGTATACAAACGCTGATTGATTTTTGTGGATTGATTTTATATCCTGCCACTTTGCCAAACTCTTCAATGAGTTCCAATAGTCTCTTAGTAGAGTTCTTTGGATCTCCTAATAAAAGAATCATATCATCTGCAAAGAGGGATAGTTTGAGTTCTTCCTTCCCAATTTGTATCCCTTTAATTTCTTTTTCTTGCCTAATGGCTCTAGCTAAAACTTTGAGAACTATATTGAATAGCAGTGGTGAGAGAGGGCATCCCTGTCTGGTACCAGATCTCAGTGGAAATGCTTCCAACTTTTCCCCATTCAATAGGATGTTGGCCATGGGTTTTTCATATATTGCTTTGATTGTATTGAGGAATGTTCCTTCCATACCCAGTTTGCTTAGAGTTTTCATCATGAAAGGGTGTTGAATTTTATCGAATGCTTTCTCTGCGTCTATTGAGAGAATCATATGGTTTTTCTTCTGCAGTCTGTTAATTTGGTGTATCACATTGATTGTTTTGCGAATGTTGAACCATCCCTGTATACCAGGGATAAATCCCACTTGGTCTGGGTGGATGATCATTCTGATGTGCTGTTGCATTCTATTGGCCAGAATTTTATTGAGGATTTTTGCATCTATGTTCATCAGGGATATTGGTCTGTAATTCTCTTTCAATGCTGCATCTTTTTCTGGCTTAGGAATTGAGGTGATGCTGGCTTCATAGAAAGAATTTGGGAGGATTCCCTCTTTTTCGATTGTAGTCCTTGTAGTAATTTCTGATGATTCTTTTTATTTCTGTGGTGTCTGTTGTTACGTTTCCATTTTCATCTCTGATCCTATTGATTTGGGTCTTTTCTCTTCTTTTTTTAGTTAGTTGGGCCAATGGGGTGTCAATTTTGTTTATTTTTTCAAAAAACCAGCTCCTTGTTTGGCTGATTTTTTGTAATTTTTTTTGGATTCAATCCTATTGATTTCTTTTTTGATTTTAATTATTTCTCTTCTCCTACTGGGTTTGGGTTTGGTTTGCTGCAGATTTTCTAGATCCTTGAGGTGACTTGAAAGCTCATCTATTTGGTGCATTTCCAATTTCTTAATGTAGGCACCTATTGATATAAACTTTCCTCTTAACACTGCTTTTGCTGTATCCCATAAGTTTTGGTATGTTGTGCTATTATCCTCGTTTACTTCCAGAAAATTTTTGATTTCTCTTTTGATTTCTTCTATGACCCATTGTTCATTCAGGAGCATATTGTTCAATCTCCATGTGTTTGCATATGCTCTAGGGATTCCTGAGTTGCTAATTTCCACCTTCATTCCTTTATGGTCTGAGAAGCTGCATGGTATGAGTCTAATTCTTTTGAATTTGCTGAGACTTGCTTTGTGGCCTAGTATGTGGTCAATCCTAGAGAAGGTTCCATGAACTGCTGAGAAGAATGTAAATTCTTTATGTGTAGGATGAAAAGTTCTGTAGATATCTGTTAGATCCATTTGGGCTATAGTGTCGTTTAAATCTACTGTCTCCTTGTTGATCTTCTGTCCTGTTGATCTGTCTATTTCTGAGAGTGGAGTATTGAAGTCCCCCAGTACTATTGTATTGGAGTCTAAGTCTCCCTTTAAGTCCCTTAACAATCTTTTAAATAAACCGATGCCCTGTAATTAGGTGCATATACATTGATAATTGTTATAGCTTCCTGTTGAATTGATCCCTTAATCATTATATAGTGCCCCTCTTTGTCTCTCTTAACAGTTTTTGTGTTAAAGTTTATTTTGTCTGATATTAAGATGGCTACGCCCGCTCTTTTTTCGTTTCTGTTGGCATAGTATATCTTTTTCCAGCCTTTCACTTTCAGTCTGTATGCATATTGGTTGGAAAGATGTGTTTCTTGTAAGCAACAAATAGATGAGTTTTGTTGCTTAACCCAATCAGCCAATCTGTATCTTTTAACTGGACAGTTCAGGCCATTAACATTCAATGTGACTATTGAGAAGTAGTAACTTTGCCCTGCCATTTGCCAAAGATATTTTCTAATATATGCTTTGAACTTCCTGTGATCTTTTGCTGTGAGGTTCCTTCCTTTACCTTCTTTCATATTGATGACCCTGTTTCTGTGTTTCTGTGTGTAACACATCTTTAAGCATCTTTTGCAGGGCTGGATGAGAGGTGAAAAATTCTTTCAATTTCTGTTTGCTATGAAAGGTCTTTATTTCACCTTCATTCCCAAATGAGAGCTTTGCAAGATATAATATTCTGGGCTGGCAGTTTTTCTCTCTTATTACCTGGGCTATGTCTTGCCATTCCCTTCTAGCCTGTAGGGTTTCTGATGAGAAGTCTGCTGTGAGTCTAATTGGAGATCCTCTGAGAGTAATCTGACATTTCTCTCTTGCACATTTTAGAATCTTTTCTTTATGTTTTACTGTGGTGAGTTTGATTACAACGTGTTGTGGTGAGGATCTCTTTTGGTCATATTTACTAGGGGTTCTATGAGCTTCCTGAACTAGGATGTCTCTCTCCTTCTCCAAACCCGGGAAGTTCTCTGCAAGTATCTCACTAAAAACGCCTTCTAATCCTTTCTCTTTCTCCATGCCTTCAGGAACTCCTAGAACCCGAATGTTGGGTTTTTAATAGTATCCTGTAGATTCCTGACAATATTTTTTAGATTTCTAATTTCCTCTTCTTTTCTTTGGTTTGACTGTACACTTTCCTGTGCTCTGTCTTCTAAGTTCAATATTCTCTCTTCTGTTTCACTGACTCTGTTTTTAAGGCTCTTTAATGTGTTTGTCATTTGATCTATTGAGTTCTTCATTTCATTTTGATTTCTCTTCACTATCATCCTTTCCTGTTCTACTAGTGTCTGCGTTTCATTTTGATTCCTCCTTAATATTTCATTTTCACGAGGGAGATTTTCTATCCTGTCCAGTAAGGATTTCTGTAGCTCAAGCATTTGTTTTTTAAAACTTCTAATTGTTCTTATCATAAATTTTTGAAATCTGTATCTTGCATTTCTTCCATCTCATCATCTTCATAATCTTGGCTTGGGGTGTCTTGTTCATTTGGGGGCGTCATAATGTCTTTCTTGTTCTTGTTTCCTCAGTTTCTGCATTTGTTGCTTGGCATTGTGGAGATATTCTTTGGATTCTTCTTCCCTCGCTGTGGTGTTTTTTTTTTTTTCTTGTTATACTATGACTGTATTAAGTGGACTGTCTGCTTTTGATGGAGCCTTAGAGGCTTGAGATGGGTGTGACTCTGTTTGGTTCCTCAGGGTTAAGGGTGTGCCAAAGGTGACACTCCCAGGTTAGGCGTGGTAAATCTCTCTTTCTTTTTTTTTTCTTTTTGATTCAGAAGGGAAGTAATTCCACACAGCTGAGCGGAATTGAAGGTAGTTAGTAGGCGAATGATATACCCACAGGAGCCAGAGATCAGAAGCTCTTTCCCAAGGACCACACAGGGAATCTCTGCTGCCCTCAGTGTGGGCTCAAATTCTCCTGCAGTCTCCCACTGGGTTGCCAAGGTTACAGAATTGTAGTGTTCTGGAGAGCACTCATGTGAATTCCGTGAGTTCTCTCCTCCACTGTCTCTTTTTTCACAGTTTCAGTTCATTAGCACCGCACATTCACTAGGTCCTAATCTCCTGTTATTTCAACCCCGCCCCCCCAGAGTCAGGTTTTTCTGCTTGGCTGAGGGCGTGTGCAGTCCTGACTGAGGTCGCACTGCTTATTACATATGTCCAAAATGGACCTGCTCTTTGTCTTGCTCGCCTTTGAGAGGTGAGCAGAGAGAGAGAAACTTGTGTCTGTACCTGTCACTTTTTTTTTTTCCTCTCTCTTCTAGTTAGCCTGGTGAACTTTTCCCCATGAGGTTTCAAGCCTCGTTTCCTCTAGTCTCTTCTTTCCACTTTCCCGCTGGTGTCTCGGGCTATTGAGGTTCGGCTCACCTCGTATTCCAGCGCTGGTGTGTTGATTCTGCTGCTGGTGTCCCGAGCCGTGGGGTCCCACACCCTCCATGCAGGTCCACCGTGAATCACTAGTTTCAGAAGAGTTTCCTCTGCTGTTTCTTCCCCTACTCTTCCTTGAACTTGCAGTATCTCCACTTTTATTAAACTGTCTCTTCCCGCACTATCAGTGTGCTCCCTTCCTATTCCGCCATCTGCAAAATCTGAGGTTTTTATTTTTTAAAAATTTTATTTATTTACTTGAAAGACCCAGTAACAAGAAGAGGGAGGGAGGAGACACACACACACACACAGAGAGAGAGAGAGAGAGAGAGAGAGAGAGAGAGATCTTCCATCCTCTGTTTCACTACCAAAATGGCCACAATGGCTGGGGCTGGACCAGTACAAAGCCAGGAACCTGAAACTCCATCTGGGTCTCCCTCATGGGTGACAGGGGCCCAAGTGCTTCAGCCATCTTCCACACCTTTCCTAGGCCCATTTGCAGGGAACTGGATTAGAATCAGAGAAACCAGAACTTGGACTGATTCTGTGATATGGGATGGTGTGACCTAATGATGACCCTTATAATGAAATCTTAATCTTTGTGACTTGTGTCCAAGTCACAGAGGAATTCTGCTTTGAGGGTAATCTGCCTCATAAATGATGAAGTGGAGTCTTATTTCTTGGTTCCCATTGTCATCTGTGTGTGTGTGTGTGTGTGTGTGTTTTCCTTAGAAAATCACAAAATTGCAGGTGAAGGTATCAGTGGTGGTGAGGATGTAGGATGATGCTTACAGGGCTGACACAGAATCTGGAGCTTTTTGAATTGTCCTGGCCAAATAATTATCTATCTTCTGTTAATTTCTTTTCTTTTTCTTTGAAGCGCATAAGAGACAGTGACTATTTTTTTCTTAATGAAAAATTTTAATAGACAAATAATAATTGTATGTGAGGTAAGTTTCAGCAAGTTTAGGAAAAAGAAGCATTAAAATATAATGTGATTTTTCCCTGAAATTTTTGAAGCCTCTGTCAAAACTCTAGGGTACAGTGTGATGTCTCATTACATGTATGCACTACCGAATTAACAAATCAGGCTAATTGCCATATTTGTCATTTCAAATATTCATCATTTCATTGTCATGATCACATTTAAAATCCTCTTTAACTATTCTGAAATGTATAATATATTATCATTAACTACAGTTATCATGCTATGTTAGAGCGCTTCAGAACGTATTCTTCCTGTGTAACTGGAACTTGGAAATTTTGACCAAGGTCTTCCTTTTCCCTACTACCCAACACTTCCCAAAACTCTGTGCTATCCATCATCCACCCTCTACTTCTAGGAGTTCAACTTTTTTTTTTAATTTTTTTTTTATTTTTTGACAGGCAGAGTGGACAGTGAGAGAGAGAGACAGAGAGAAAGGTCTTCCTTTGCCGTTGGTTCACCCTCCAATGGCCGCTGTGGCTGGCACGCTGCGGCCGGCGCACCACGCTGATCCAATGGCAGGAGCCAGGGGCTTATCCTGGTCTCCCATGGGGTGCAGGGCCCAAGTATTTGAGCCATTCTCCACTGCACTCCCTGGCCACAGCAGAGAGCTGGCCTGGAAGAGGGGCAGCCAGGACAGAAGCGGCGCCCCGACCGGGACTAGAACCTGGTGTGCCGGCGCTGCAAGGCGGAGGATTAGCCTAGTGAGCCACGGCGCCGGCCTCAACTTTTTAGATTACACATTAAAATGAGATCATACAGATTTATCTCCCTGTGCCTTAGCATACTATCCTCCAGATTCATTTGTGATGAAAATGTTGAAGTTTTCTGGTTTTGAACATCTGAAGAACATTTACTTGTGTATATATTTCACATTTTAAAAATTCATTTGTCTATTTGTGGGCACTTCAATTGATTCTGTATCTTGGCTATTGCGAATAATGCTGCAATAAACATGGAAGTGCAGATATATCTCTTCAATATAATGATTTTAATTCCTTTGGACATACACTCCAAGAAGTGTGACTGCTAGATGATATGGTAATTCTATTTTTGGCTTTTACTGTTTTATAAGTGGCTGTACTAATTTGCAAACTACCAATATTGTGCAAGCATTCTGTTCTCCACATGCTCTACAACACTTGTCACCTTTGGTTTCTTTAATGGCCATCGCAACAGGAGGGAGGTGGCCGGCACCGTGGCTCAACAGGCTAATCCTCCGCCTTGCGGCGCCAGCACACCAGGTTCTAGTCCCGGTTGGGGCGCCGGATTCTATCCTGGTTGCCCCTCTTCCAGGCCAGCTCTCTGCTATGGCCCGGGAAGGCAGTGGAGGATGGCCCAAGTCCTTGGGCCCTGCACCCGCATGGGAGACCAGGAGAAGCACCTGGCTCCAAGCTTCAGATCAGCGCGATGCGCCGGCTGCAGCAGCCATTGGAGGGTGAACCAACAGAAAAGGAAGACCTTTCTCTCTGTCTCTCTCTCTCACTATCCACTCTGCCTGTCAGAAAAAATTTAAAAAATAAAAATAAAAAAAAAAACAGGAGGGAGGTGATATCTCATTGTGATTATAACTTACATTTCATGAATGATAGAATATGGAGCATTGTTTTCATATTCTCATTGTCTATTTGTATATCTTCTTTTAGGGAAATGCTTATTCAAGTTCTTTGTCTACTTTTAATAAAGTTATTTGTTCCTTGTCATTGAGTAACTTGAGTTCCTTGTGTGTATTGGATATTAGTTCCTTATGCAAGGCATGATTTGCAAATGTTTTATACCATTCGGGGGTTGTCTCTTCTCTCCTTCTCTCTGATAATTGTTTTCCTTGCTATGAAGAAGACTTTTGGTTTGATATAATCACACCCCCCCTTTTTTTTTGCTTTTGTTGTCTGTATTTTGCTAAGAAGTCACTGCCTATACCAATATCATGGAGCTTCTACCCTATGTTCGCACCCAGTAAGTTTTTACATTGAAGTTTTCAAAATATTTACTTATTTATTTTTAATTTTTTTATTTGACAGGTAGAGTTATATAAGTGAAAGAGAGACAGAAAGAAAGGTCTTCCTTTTGTTGGGATGCTGGCGCTGCAGGTGGAGGATTAATCAAGTGAGCCATGGTGCTGGCCCCCAAATATTTTTAAATTTTATTATTATTATTATTTAAAATTTAAAACATTTTCATTGGTTTTACCAGATTCAGTGTGATTTGTAGATACAATTCGAAGAACACAATGATATTCCCTTCCTCCCTCCCCATCTCTCTCTCTCCACCCTTCTTCCTTCTCCCTGTCCTTTTTTTTCCAGTTTTTGAGATAACATTATTTTACATTTACATTACAGTAAAAAAGGCTTAATACTTCACAGAAGAATAAGTTTAACAAGTAAAAAATACAATAAAAACCTAGTTTAGTGGGAATATAGACAACAGCCATAAAAATAATTGAATGGTAAAGTGACTTTCACCCATATATAGTAAATTTTAAAGTAATTGCAGATCATTAAATCTATAGTAATAGAACATTCTTAACTACTGGTTCACAAAGTTACAAAACTGTTTTATAACACTATATTTGCAGCAATACTGATACACACATAAAATTCTTTTTCCCTTCTTTTCTTTTTTTAAATTTTAGCTCCCACATATAAGGGAGGACATGTGGTATTTGTCTTTCTGGGTCCAGCTTATTCACTCAACATGATGTCCTCCAGTTGCATCTATTTTGTTGCAAATGGGATAATTCCATTTTTTTATAGCTGAATAATATTCTATTGTGTATACACACCACATTTTCTTTATCCATTCATCTGATGGTCGACACCTTGGTTGATTCCAAATTTTGGCTATTCTATATAGTGCTGCTATGAATGTAATGATGTAGGTATCTCTTTGATACATTGTGTTCAAGTCTTTTGGGTAGTGGGATTGCTGGATCATAAGGCAAGTCTATTTCTAGTTTTTAGAAATCTCCACATTGTTTTCACAGTGGCTACACTAATTTACGTTCCCACCAACAGTGCATAAGCATTCCCTTTCTCCAAATCCTTGCTATTTGTTACAAAGAGTAACAAATGATATTCCAAAAATATTTTGAGTTGATTCTTGCATAATTGTTGATACAAGCATCCATTTTCATTCTTTGCATTTAGCTATAATTCCTCCACTATATTTGTTGAAGAGACTGCACATTCCTCTATTCCTCTATTGTGTATTCTTGGCATCTTTGTCAAAAAACCAAGACACCATAAGCACATGGTTTTATTTTTGGGCCATATGTCTCATTTTACTGATAAATGTGTCTTATTTAATGCCAGTACCATATTGTTTTAATTACTATAACTATGTATGTTTCGAAATCAGGTAGTGTGATGGTTCCAGCTTAGTGTTTTTTTTTTTTAACTTAAAATGGATTTGACTATTCAGTCTTTAGTTGTTCCAAATGAATTTTAGGATTTTTCTCTATTTTGGTGGAAAATTATCTTGATTATGTTGAACCTGGAGATATTTTAGCAATATTAATTCTTCCAATCCATGAACATGGATACCTTTCTGTTGATTGTGTCATCTTCATTCTTTTTTATCAATATTTTATAGTTTCCAGTATATATTTCTTTCACCTTCTTTGTTAAAGTTATTCTTAATTTTTTGTCAGTGCTATGGTAAATGTGATTTTTTAAATTTCTGTTTCAGATAGTTTGGTTTTAACATATAGAAATGCTACTGCTTTTTGCATATTGAATTTTTGTGTATTTGCTGAATTTTGTTTTAATTCTGAAAGTCTTTGGTTTAATCATTAGGGTTTTCTATTTCAGTGACTTTTATTTCTTTTTCATGCCTAACTACTCTGGCTAGGATTTCTTGTACTATGTTGAACAAAAGTGGTGAGGAGGAGCATCCTTCCCTTGCTCTGGGTCTTAGAGAAAAAGCATTCAACTTTTCACCAGTAAGTATAGTGTCTATCATATGTAATCCTTATTGTGTCCAGGAAAATTTCTTCTGTTCATAACTTGTTAAGAGTTTTTATCATTAAAGATAAGTTTTCTTAAATGCGTTTTCTTCTGCTGCTGAGATGATGCTGTGGTTTTGGGACTTTAATATGTTCATATGTTGGATCACATTTATTGAATTGCATGTGTTGAACTATCCTTGCATCTCAGAGATAAATTTCATTGATCACAATGAATGGTCCATTTAATTTATGTTTAAATAGAGTTGGATAACATTTTGTTGAGGAATTTTTCTTCCATATTGATCAGGAATATTGGCCTTAGTTTTCTTATAGCAAATTTCCCAGACTTTGTTATCAAGGCAATGCTGGCTTTATAAAATGAATTTGGAAGTATTTCTTCTTCTTCCATTTTTTGAAGAGTTTCAGGATTGCTATTAGTTCTTCTTTAATTGTTTCATAGTTGGGTAGGTATTGTGCAGTAGGTAAAGTTGCTGCTTTGGACATCTGCATATCATATTGGTGTGCCAATTCCAGCCCCTATAGCTCTACTAATGTATCCTGGGATGCAGTGGATGACTGAAATACTTGAGTCCATTCCAACCAGTGGAGATCCAGTGGAGTTTCTGATTGTTGGTTTTGGCCTGGCCTAGCCATGGCTGTAGCAGCCATTTGGGCAATGAATCAATGATGGAAAATCTCTCCCTCTCTCTTACTCTCTTTCTCCTCCACTCTTCACTCTGAGTAGATGAAAATTAATGAGCAGCCATTAATGCACAGCTCCAGACGTTTTTGTGATGGGAGACTTTTAATTCCTGATTAAATCTCATGTATTGTTCTCTTCAGATCTCCAATATTTTTTATGATTCAGACTTTGTAAGTTATATGTTTCAAGGAATTTGTAAATTTTTTCTTGTTTGTCCAATTTATTGTATTTCTTCTGTTACTGAAGCCAGTTTAAGCTAGAATTTTAAAAAATTTAGTTCAGTCACTGCAAATAATTTGTAGGGATAAAATCCATAAAAGAAGAGTTTGAATTCAGAGCAGAAAAAAGGAGGGCAAAGCAAGAACTCAGAATATAGCCAGATACATAGACATTTCATTTACTTAAAATTTTTGTCTACAGCAGGTCTTGGTCTCTACCAATCTCTCTTTCTCTCTTCACCCCTCCCTCCCACAAAGTACTTGTGAGGACAGTATGGGCTTTGATAAGAAATATGCTGAGTTCAAATTCCTTAAACACTCCCAGGGACTTGAATTTACTTAGGACTTCTTGTATGTAAAAAGAAGATAACTCTTATGTCATAGGGAGGTGAGGGAAGAAAGAGTAAAATCAACTTAAGTAATCCATACACATGGACTGTGCTCAGTGAATGCAAATATTCTCTCTTCCCCTTGCTTTGGTTTTCCAACACAGGAAGGTTTCACAATTAAATCCCAGATGGATATTGAAGCTTTTATTTAAAAGCAGTTAATCATATGTAAATGGTGTCTCCAAACTGCTGCCAAATTTTATAAGGCCTAGAGTTTCATGTAATAAATGATTCACTTTCAAAACAACTCAACAGTAGGAATCCCAATGAGAGAGCAAAAAGTGGTTTTTGAAAGAGGTACTGGTGAGTTTCCGGATGTTTGTTTTTCATTTACAACAGACATGGTACAGGTTTTTTTTTTTTTTTTTCACATGATTTTGCTGCCCTAAAACTTAGTAGGACTGATTGAAGGAAACATAAATTAATTGGAAAAAGATTCATTATTTTTCCCCAGAGCATAGTTATACCTATAAAAAGAAACTGAAGTCATTTGTTTCACTCCTATCAAGTCTTACAAGTTAATGTGTGCAAGACTCAACATGTCATTCTCTGGAACTTTGAGTGAATGGCAAGAACTAGATCTTGTGCTACTTTCCTAGGATAAACCAAATACTTTTCATAAAAAAAACAGTGAACCTATTAAATTTAATGTAAATTCCTAATGTCCCCTCTTCAACGATAGTTTCAGGAGTTGGTAAATGTCTCATTTTGGTTCAATTTTGTGAGATGCCTACTGTTTGCTTGCTTGATGAAGGTTTTATAGTTTTAATATTCTACCCTAGATCATTATGTTCTGCTTGGTCTATCTTAGAATCCTCACCAAGTTTGTTGCAGGAGTTTTATGCATGTAATTTGTTTTCTATTTTATGCTGTTCCAAGTGGTAAACATGCTATAGATAATTTCCTTTTTTCCTCCTCTACACTTTAGTTTTGTTCTTTGGAATTCTCACAGACACATCTTGTTGTTTGGAGGACCTGTCACTTATGTGTCCCTCTGGGATCCAACCAATTTTGACTGTGAGAATTAGCATCTTTGAGGTCTGAAGAAGAAGAACTCCAACTTAGCACTTCAGACCTGGAAAATGCCATCCCATTGTTCTATCAAGTGAATGTGGGCCAAGCTGAGGGATAATGATGGATGTGCTATAATTATTGGATGCTGTGGATTAAAATTTTAAAATGAATTTTTATTGTGGAAAAATGTTAGAAAAGCTGCAAACAAAATAGCTAGTTCCCAAATACTACTCACCCCGCTTACCCCTGTTCTTAATCCCTTCCATTACCATGGCACGTTTGTCAAAACTAATGAGTCAACATCATTACAGTGCTATTAACCAAACTCCAGATTTTATTGTATTTCATAAGTTTCCACATTAATGTCCTTTTCTCTGTGCCAACACTGAATCTAGGGTACCACATTGTATTGAGTTTTCATGTGTCCATTGTCTCTGGTGAGTGTCTCTTGGTCTTTAGGACCTGGGCAAGTCTTGAGGAGGGTTGGTCAGGTATTTTATAGACATGCCTCATTTTTCATTTGCCTGATGTTTTTCCCCAGGTTAGGCTGGGGTTTTGAGTTAGAGGACATCTTGGTCCATTTTGTGCTATAATGGAATACCACATCTGGGTGATTTCTAAAGAAAAAGGGTCTGGCATTTTGTCATAGTGGGTATAGGTGTTGCCCATCATTCAGGCATCCCATATGGGTGCCAGTTTGTGCCGTAGCTGCTCCACTTCCAAAATAGCTCCCTGCTAATGGCCTAGGAAAAGCAGCTGAGGATGGCCCAAGCATTTGGGCCCCTGCCATCCATGTGGGAAGCCTGGATAAAGCTCCTAACTACTGGCTTTGGGCTGGCCCAGTGCGGGCTTTGCTGCTATCTGAGGTGTGAACCAATGGTTGGAGAATTTCTGTCTCTCTTTCTCTCTGTCTCTTCCTCTCTCTCTCTAACTCTGCCTTTCAAATAAATAAAATAAATCTCAAAGAAAAAGAAAAGAAATTTGTTGCCTGTGATTCTGGAGACTTGGAAACCCAATAACAAGGTGAGAACATCTTGTGAAGGCCTTCTTGCTGAATTATCCCATGCTGGAAGGCAAAAGCATGAGAGAAAGATGGAAGAGGACTGACTTTGTCCTTCCACAAGGAATCCATTTCTACAAGTAATGTAATGAAACCACCCCTGTGACAATGGAGTTAACTTATTCATAAGGGGAGATCTCTTATGACCAGATCATCACATAAATATCCTACCTCTCAATGCTGTTGCCATAGGGACTAAGTTTTCAATGTTGGGGGATGCTTTCAAACTATAGCAGAGAAATTCCCTCCTTGTCAGTATGATCTGTTACTGAGGGATTATGATGCCAATGTGATTTATCACTAATGAGGTTAACTTTGATCATTTGGTTAAGGTGTTTTGTGTTTACCAGATGTCTGTGCTGTGATTTTTTTTTTTGAGTTCCACAATTTATCCTTTGAGTGCAAATTGTTTAGTTCAGCCAATGCTCAAGGTGAGAGGGTTTGAGCTCCACTTCCTGGAGGGAGATGCATATGCTTATTGTATTTGGAAATCTTCTGTAAGAAATAAAGACTAGTCCTCTCTTTTCTGAATGCTTTTTGAGATATTGAAGGAATGTAAATCTTCTTATCTGTAAGAATTCTGGTTGTTTGGGAGGAGTATAAACTTGGGTTCTCCCATCTGCTTCCTTGGGAGCATCAGTAGACATGAGAAATTTCTGCATCACTCAGACAAAAGGAGTGTGCATAAGCTTATGCTTTAGATACCCTATGGCCTCTTTCCAGGCATGCTTTTCCCTATATGCCCACCAAGAACCTGTATCACTCCTTAAAACCATAGCCCAGGGGCCCAGGATCCTGGATTCTCTGCTGAAGTCATTCTGCACCCACTTCTAGGAGTTCCATGAGCCACTTCTCCAAGTCTCTTCTCTCAAGGTGGACTGGGACACTGGTATGTGTACTCCTAGTGCTGAGGAATGGTCCAGGGGTTGCTGTAGATGGAGTCTGGGATATGAGGAGAAGATTCTTCCTCATCAGCATGCCATGTTATTGGGAGTATATGCTATCAACATAATTCACCATTGATTAGCACAACCTTGATCCTTCAGTTTAAATAACATTCTAAGTGAAAAGTAAACATTTGGAAGTGCACCAGTCCCTTTTTCAAAAGACTCTTTCGGCTCTCTCAATGAGATTTCTACTATTGAATTAATTATATGAAACTGCAAACATCACAGAACATGGTAGCAATTTAGAAAGGCCATTGAAATAGGTTACAGGTGAAAAATAGAGCCAAATTTGGGGGAAAAAAGGCATAGTCCACAGGTCAAAGACTGGAGCTGCTTCTTGCTTAGATGCCATATTCTTTTTTTCCCCCCCCAAAGATTTATTTACTTATTTTGAAAGTTAGAGTTAAAGAGTGAGAGGGAGAGAAACAGAGAGAGTTAGAGAGAGAGAGAGAGAGAGAGAGAGAGAGAGAGAGATCTTCCATCTGCTGATTCATTCCCCAGATAGCCACAACAGCCAACACTGGGCCAGGCTGAAGACTGGAGCCAGGAGCTCCATCAGGGTCTGCCACATGGGCGGCAAGGACCCAAACAAATAGACCATTTTTCTGCTGTTTTCCCTACGCCTTTAGCAGGGAACTGGATCATAAATGGAGCAGCTGGGATATGAACCAGTGTTCATATGGGATGCCATCATTTTAGGAGTGGCTTTATCCACTATGCCACAATAGCCTCACTTAGATGCCATATTGTGATACCACATTCTGTTGCAAATTAGAATTTATGTTCTGGAATACAAGTTATTGAATGTATATTTGTTAAGTTGAGATTAGAACATATTTTATTTAGTAGTTTTATTGTCTGATTCATAATTTAGACATATGGTGTATGGGCTTCCATTTGTATTCTTGCCCTAGGTTGTGATATCTTCACAGCAAACCCACTTCTGTGCAATATTAAGTGGTATAACTATTAGAGCTATTGGCAATGGTCTGTCCCTAACTAGCACACTGGAATTTATTGCCTTCAGACAACAACTAACATTGTGCCTCTGTGGACCTCCCTTGGAGCACACGGTAGAGGATTTGTCTTTACTTTTGTCTACTAATAATTCCCTTTTTACCATATAGAACTCTACTCTCATTCCTCTCTATTTTCCAACCTTGCATGGTACAAAATTGTATTTCTTTCTGGAAGTTTTTCTTGATTCTACAACTCTCCTCTTTTGAAATGTGTGGTATGATTACTTACTTGTCATGGGTTTCCACAGGTTGCTCTCTCTTTCCTTTGGTACTTCGAATGCAATTCTGATATGAACACAAATGCTCTGTGACCTCAACCTCCATGTTCTCTTCAGGTATGCTTATCCTGGCTTTATACTGAAAATAAATGTGCTATTTTAAAATCTATTTAAACTGATTTAACATATCTGAATATATGTTAGATCAATGCTATGAGAAAAGTTTCAGAACAGGTACAAATATATGGTTGTTCACTGATCATCACAGATTCACTAATCAAATCATGATTGTCTCCTAATTTTATTAGCATGCATTCTGTAAGTCATCTGCAATCACTTATATGAGTCAAAAGCTCTTTTTGGGGAAGATGTGGGACTCTAGGGTTTCCAAGAATCCAAGGAGGTGCCAAACCCTGTGGTCATGTCCTAATCAAAGAGAGTTATTGGCTCTTGAGGGTCATATTTCTTTTCTAGTCATCCATGGGACCTCAGCTGTCCTCTTTCTCATGGTTTGTCCCTGCTCTTATTTTTCAATAGCTGTAAGGGAACTGTCTTTTCGATTTTGGAACTGAGTCAAAATTCAGAGAATGATGATGTCCAGGTTGGAAGAACTCTTCCTCCTTTCTTGTTTCTCCCAGCATTGTCTTTTTCAGTAAAATATGAAAGACATATTGTTCTTACTATTTTTTCTCACAGCTTTGCTTCTCTGAAGATAATATATTCCTTTCTTTTGTAAAAACATCTGTTTTATTGAGGCATGATTGATAAAGAATGCACATACTTAATGTGCATATTTTAATAAGTTTGAACAAATAAAAACACCTGGGATAGTATAACCACAATAAAGGTAATAGACACATCTAACATCTCCCTTTGTTAGGACATAAAAATAAGATCTTAACAAAATTTGAAGCCCATAATACCATCTTAATTAACTATAGCTATTATGTGGAACAGTACATCCTTAGAATTCAGTCAACTAGCATAAGTACAACTTTGTACACATTGAACAAGGAACTGCTGTTCACTATGCTCTTCCTCTCTGCTTGCCCATGTTTGGTTTTCAGTTTCACTGTGGCTATCAGAGAACATAGATTAATGGAAGATAAATGCATCAAAGATTGAAAAATTTGAAACCAATTCTGCAGCATATATTTTCAATTTCATATAGTTTTGCATTGAATTGTGTTCTGTCTTACATTGTCCTTTTCTTATTTTATTCATTGATTCAACAAATATGTACTATGCTAGGTTATGTTTTATGTATTAATATATAGTAGTGAACACACAGACAACAATAATTACTCTCAGAAGCTTCCATGTTAGTGAACCAGACAATAAAGAAGAAATAAGTAAAATTCACACTCTGTAAGATGATGATCTGAATTACAGAGAAAAATAAATAGAAAATAGGGCTAGGAAGTACTGGAGGTGATGAGGGGGATGACAGTTTAAATAAGATGACCCTGGAAGGCCTTATAACAAAAGTCATATTTATGTAAGGATTGATGGAGATGAGGGTGCAAGGCTCTTGGATCTGGGAGAAAAGGCAGGTGCAAAGGAATAATAGGCCTAGTGTGAGGGAGAAGCAGGGAGGAGGTCAGTGGGGAGCAGGGAATAGGGTGCATGAGGAGACAAGGCTAGGGGAATGAGTAGAGCCACTTTGTATGGGGTATTGAGCACCACCCAGGGCCCCTACCCACCACATACCAGTCGTATATATCCACCAGCCCTGAGAAGCAAAAATGTCCTCCAAGGGGAAAAATTATACCTATTAGAAATACACTGCCCTGGGGATGGTGCCGTGGCACACTAGGCTAATCCTCCGCCTGCGGTGCCGGCATCCCATATGGTTGCCCAGTTCTAGTCCTGGTTGCTCTTCTTCCAGTCCAGCTCTCTGCTGTGGCCTGGGAAAGCAGCGGAGGATGGCTCAGGTGCTTGGGCTCCTGCACCCGTATGGGAGACCAGGAGGAAGCACTTGGCTCCTGGCTTTGGATCAGCGCAGCTCCTGCTGTTATGGCCATTTGGGGAGTGAACCAATGGAAGGAAGACCTTTCTCTCTGTCTCTCTCTCTCACTGTCTATAACTCTACCTGTCAAATAAATAAATAAATAAATATCTAAAAAAAGAGAGAAATACACTGCCTAAGAGAACATGTGGCAACAGTGACTGTGGGCCCTTCCAGGTCTAGGGCAAAATCACTTTTCATCTACTTTGAGAAATCCTTTGCATATAAATAATCTTTTTTATTTTTTGGAAGTCGGAGTTACACAGAGAGAGAGGAGAGGCAGAGAGAGAGAAAGAGAGAGAGAGGGAGAGAGGTCTTCCATCTGCTGGTTCACTCTCCAATTGGCCGCAATGGCCGGAACTGCACTGATCCAAAGCCAAGAGCTTCTTCCTGGTTTCCCAGGTCTCCCACATGGGTGCAGGGGCCCAAGGACTTGGGCCATCTTCTACTGCTTCCCCAGGCCATAGCAGAGAGCTGGATGGGAAGTGGAGCAGCCAGGTCTCCAACCGGCACCCATATGGGATGCCAGAGCTTCAGACCAGGGTGTTAACCTGCTGTGCCACAGCGCCGGTCCAGCATATAAATAATCTTTAAATTGCTTCTACTATACTAGGCTCACTGGACAGGTGGTCACTTTCAGTTTTCTTTTTTCTGTTTTCAATGTCTCCTTTTGTTTATTTTCCATTTTTAAAATTTATGAGACAGAGAATAGTGATGCTTGTGGAAAATAAATATAAGAGGTGAGACACATCTCTCAGAAGTTTTAATCAGAAAAAGTCACCATGAATAATTAGTGTTATCCATCTCTAAAGCTCTTACAAATGTACAATATTCATAATCTGTAATATCATCTGTTCCTACCTAATAGTCTTAATTCAGACTATTCCTTAATCACCAACATCAGGTTTAATAAAAACCCATTTGGATTTAATTTAACATGGTTGTGCTTAATTAGTATTATTGTAAGATGATGACTTCCCACTCTTGAGGTCTAGCCTGGGAACAGAGCTACCACTGAAGGATTCGTTTGGGGACCATACACTTGGAGCTCCAATAAATTACTTTGAAATGAACTCTTGGGAAACTCTTCTATGCTGGTGGCAGGCATCTGCTTTATATGACTGACTCAGAGCATTAAGTTGGTGAGCAGAGGCAGGCAGTGAGTTCTGTGGAATTGAGGGTGTTCCAATATGGCTTTAAAACAATTTCGCTTCTAGCTTATAAGATGCTGAATTGAGATTAACAATGCAAAGGATTGCTCCTGGCGCCCCCCAGCAACATTCATCATACTCTTTAGGAAGCCCTTGTTGGTTATGGGGCATGAGGAGCTAAAAAAATGTTCTAGAGCAGGCAAGAAAAACAAAATGGTCTTTAAGTAATCTTCTGTCTAAAAAAATGGGAAAGTGTACAGAAAATGCAAATATGTGTGATGTCATCCATGTTTCCATCATCCTGAGAGCTAGGTAATTGTTGGTGGAAACAGAATGATTAACTGGAGCCACCTGGGATCAGTCAATAACCACCTAAAATAAATTGCTAATCAGAAGAGGAGCTAGCACAGGCTAATAACATGGTTACTTGATCTGAAGAAGAACCTGCTTTGCTGTATGTCCTATTTTTATCAGTCTGGAGAAAGAGATGACTTGGCTTTTACTGGGTTACAGCCAGATGATGAAAAAAGCAATTTTGCCTTCTCAGGCACATTCTCCTACAGTCACCTGGCTGGAGTATAAGCAGTTGCTCATCCTAGTTTGCATTGTCACTTTTGTGCCTAGTGGGCATTTGTCCAGAAGGCTTAGGTTCAAGTCCATATGGAGCCTGGCTTTCTGACTGTACAGTGCATGGTAATGATCCTGGGACCTTGTTAAAAGGCAAATTCTGATTCAAAAGGTTTGGGGAGGGACTTCAGATTCTGTTTCTAATAAGCTCAAAGTGATGCCAATGCGGCTGATCCACAGAGCACATTGATTTACAAGACTGGGTAGGAGAGTCTATCAAAGGAGTGAAATTTGAAAGAACTGGGAACATAAGTGTGTGGATTCAGGGGTGACATCAACAAATGGCTTACTAAGGTGCCTCATACTTGTCCTCCCCACAATAAAGGACCAAAAGCAGCAAACAGACAACTACATGTCAACCAGCATGACTAAAGGGGACTGCTGGAATGCAGTGAGGGGAGGTGGAAATCCTGCAGCACACAGAAACTCAGGATTGCTTAATAGAGAAGCCAGGAAACACTTTGCCTCTGCCACACCATCCTCCCAGCCAGGAGGGATTTATCTTTACAGAGAAAGGTAAGCAGAGTGGACCCAAGAGTCCCCATCACCATCACGGACTCTTGTAGTCTTTGCTCCTGAAGAAGCCTGCAGTCTGCAAAGACTCTGAGCCCAGCTTAGGGAGCTGCCTAGAATTTGGACGGCTGCACTACCGCAGAGGAGAAGGCCACATTGTTTCCCACCTCCTATGACCAGCTCCTTGCTAATGCACCTGGGAAATCGGTGGAAGATGACCAAAGTACATGGGCACCTGCACCAATGTGAGAGACTCAGATGGCTTTCCAGTCTCCTGGCTTTGGACTGCTCCAGTCCTGCCATTTTGGCCATTTGGGGAGTGAACCACCAGATGGAAGATCTCTCCTCCCTCCCCTTCTGTCTCTGTAACTCTGCCTTTCAAAGAGAATAAATAAGTCTTTGTAAAAAATACTTAGATAAATCAAACATAAAATTAAGAAGAAAACACTAAACTTAAATTGTGCTTTAGACCAAGTGGGCTTAGACATGTATGGACCATTCTCTCGAAGAGCAGAAGAATATTGTTCTTTTGCACATGAAACATTTTACAGGATAGGTCATAAGTTTGCCTACAAAATAAGTCTCAACAAACTCAAGAAGACTGAAATTATACCTATAATTGTTTCCAAACACAATGGCATGAAACCAGAAATCAATAACAGGAATAATCTTGGAAAATTCACAAATACGTGGCAATTAGCAAAATATTCCTCATAAACAATTTAGACAAAATAAAATCAAAAGGAAAATTAAATAAACAACTTGAGAAAAGTGAAATTGGAACTAAAATATATCAAATCCTATGGGCTAAAAGAAAGGCAGTTCTAACAGGGAAGTTTGTGGCAATAGATACCTACATTTAAAAAGAAGAAAGATCCTAAATAAATAGCTTAACGTTTCATCTGAAGGAATTAGAAAAAGAAGACCAAACTAACCCAAAGTTAGGAGAAGGAAGGCAATAATATCAGATCAGAAACAGAAATAAATCAAATAAACAACAGAAAAACTATGGAAAGAATCAATAAAACCAAGTGTTGGCTCTTTGAAAAAACAAACAAAATCAAGAAACTTGCTTTACTAAGAAAAACAGAGAAGAATCAAATAAATAAAGTCAGAAATGAAAGTGGAGATGCTACAACAGGTGTTTCAAAAGTAGAGAGTTATAAGGAATTATTATGAACAATTGTATGACAATAAATTGGATAACCTAGAGTGAATGGACAAATTTCTAGAAAAATATAACTAACCAAGAATTTTTAAAATGAATTTATTTGAAAGGTAGAGAGACAGGGAGACACAGAAAGACCAAAGATCTCTCCTTTGTCAGTTCACTCTCTAAATGTCTGCTCCAGCTGGGGCTGTGCCAGATCAAAGCCAGGTGCTAGGTACTCAATCCAGATCTCCCACGTGAGTGGCAGGGACCAATCTACTTAAGCCATCATCTGCTGCATATTAACAAGAAGCTAGAATCTGGCATGGAGTTGGAACTTGCACCCAGGCTTTCCAATATGACATATAAGGGTCCCAAGTGGCATCTTAACCAGTACACCAAATATCCACCCAAACCAAACAAGAGAGAATCAGGGAGAAATAGAAAGTTTCAATAAAAAACAAACATGCAAAAAAAAAAAAAAACCCAGATTGAAGAAGTGATTAAAAACTTTCCAACAAAGAAAATGTAGGGCTTGATAGCTTTATGGCAGAATTTTATCAAACATTCAAAGAAGGGTTATTACCAGTACTTCTTAAATTTTTCAAAAAAAATTTACAAAGTTGGCATCACCTTAACACTTTAGTCAGACATCATGAGAAAATTATAGAGTAATAACTCTGATTAACATTGATGCAAAGTTTCTGATAAAATTCTAGCAAACTATAATTAACAACATAGCAAAAAGATCATAGATTATGCCCAAGAGAGTTTTCTCTTTGGTATGAAAGTGTAATTTAATCTACACTACACTAGTCAGTCAATATAATATGTTACATTTTGGGAATAAAAAATAAAATCCACATGGTCATCTCAATTGTTAGAAAAAAAAAAGCCAGCATTTGACAAAGATCTGTATCCTTTTTTGATAAAACCCTTAATAATTATGAAAAAAATCATAGCTAAACATAATAATCCATGGAAACTATTGAAAGCTTTTTCACTAAGATCCAATATAAGGATGCTCACTTACTACTTCAGTTCAACATAGTACTGGAAATGTTAGCAAAAGCAATCAATCAGGAAAGAAAATATATGGCTGGGGGCCATTGAGAGCACTTGGGGAATGAATTAGGAGGTGGGAGGTCTCTCTGTATCCGTCTTTCAAAAACTTTCAGTGGTACTCTTTACAAAACTAGAGAAAGTAATCTTTAAATTCATATGAAACCACAGGTAGTCAAAACAATATTAAGAAAGAAATAGCAAAATTGGAAGCATCATACTTCCTGATTTAGAATTATTTTATAAAGTCATAGTAATCAAACAGTATGGTACTGGTATAAAAATAGAAATATAGGCCAATGGTAACATCCAAAGTTACACAATCACTCACTTTTGACAAGGGCAGCAGGAAAACACAATAGGAAAAGGATAGTCTCTGCAATAAATGGTGGTGGGAAAAATGTATTTTCATATGAAACTGAATTGTTATCTTGTACCACATCCAAAAATTAGCTAAAGATAAAAAAATTAAATTTAAGAGCTGAGATCACAGAACTCCAACAAAAGAATGCATCTGATGCAATTTCCATAGCATTGGCCTTGGTAAAGAGTTTTGGATATCATACCAAAAGCTCAAATATTGAAAAAATAAATAAATAGAACTACAACAAACTAAAATGCTTCTACACAGCAAAGGAAGTAATCACCAAAATGTAATGCAACCTTTGGACTGGGAAAATATTTGCAAGCCACATATCTGATAGGGAATTAATATCCAAAATTTATCAGGAACTCTTGAATCTCAATCAATAACCAAAAAGTGATTAAATATGTAAATAAATAACTTAATTAAAAATAGGCAAAGTACCTGAACATATATAGTCCATAAGAAGACATAAAGTGAAGATCATGTATGGGAAAACATTTTCAACATTACTATTCAACAATGAAATGCAAATTAAGATCACTATGCAGTATCACTTCATTAGGACGGCTATTACCAAAAAGAGAAGAGACAACAAATGTTGGAAAGGGTGTGGAGGAAAGGAAACCTCATACCTGTGGGCAGGAATGCAGGTTGATATAGCCATATGGTAAACAATATAGAAGTTTCTAGCATTCTTTTTAAATTAGCCTACCCCATGATCCAATAATCTGTCTTTGGAGTATAAACTCAAAGGAGATGAAATCACTACCTCATAAAAATATCTATACTTCTATGTTCATTACAGCATTATTCACAGTAATCAAGATATGGAAACAATCTAATATTCTATTGATGGGTGACTGAAGAAAATGCGGTGATTATATATGCAGTGGAATAGTATTTAGTCTTTTTTTTTTTTTTTTTTGACAGGCAGAGTGGATAGTGAGAGAGAGAGACAGAGAGAAAGGTCTTCCTTTTTGCCGTTGGTTCACCCTCCAATGGCCGCTGCGGCCGGCGCATCGTGCTGATCCGAAGCTTGGAGCCAGGTGCTTCTCCTGGTCTCCCATGCGGGTGCAGGGCCCAAGGACTTGGGCCATCCTCCACTGCCTTCCTGGGCCATAGCAGAGAGCTGGCCTGGAAGAGGGGCAACCGGAATAGAATCTGGTGCCCCAACCGGGACTAGAACCCGGTGTGCCGGCGCCACAAGGCGGAGGATTAGCCTGTTAAGCCATGGTGCCGGCCAGTATTTAGTCTTTAAAAAGGAGATTGTGCTATTCCCACAACATGGAAGTAGCTGGAGGAAGTTATACTTGGTGAAATAAGCCAGACCAAGAAGAAAAATGCTGTATTATTTCATATATATGTGGAATGTTTTAAAAAATCAAATATATACAGAGAATAAATCAGTGGTTATAGAATGGGGAAGAGGAAATAGGGAGGTGTAGGTCATAGGATATGAAGTAGCAGGTATGTTGGATGCACAAGTTTAACAGACAACAGGAAGACTAGAGCTAATAAGATTGTATCACAGGGATTTTTGTTAAGCAAGTAGATTTTAACTGCTCTTATCGTAAAAAATAACCACGTGAGATGATAGATTAATTTGCTTTACAATAGCAATCATTTTACTACCTAAAAGCATCCCTTAACATCATGTCATAAGCTTCAATTATACACAATAGAAATGTTTTAAAAAGAGAAGTACAATGAATTAATCTTTCTCTCTAGTCCCTACTTCTTAAAATTTTTCTCTTTCCTGCTTACAAGACTGCCTGTTTCTTCTCTACTCCTCAACACATTAAAGGCCCAGGGAACTCTGATGCAATTGCTCTGTGTTGGGGCTCAGGTACTGATGTTTTCTGACAGCTCTCACAGGATTAGGACATGCAGATCTATATGAGATACACTGACTTGTAGTCTTCAAAAACAATGCTCCTATTTATCTTTGAAGCAGCCTTCATTCAACAGGTTGAATTGTTCCTTGTGATTAAATTCTTAATTTTGTTAATGATAAACAACACTTAATATGTAACACAGTTTGTCATTGCCCTGGGTATTCCCCAAGAAACAGAGCCATCAAATGTATTATTGCTTATTACCTGTGCTCTTGGACTCTCCGAACAGCCTCCTTCCAAGACTCCTTCCCCACTGGAGCCAGTTCTATAAGGTCCAGTCCTGACCTCACTGGGAGCTTGCTTGTGGTACAAACTTTTAGATCCCTTCCAGACCTGCAGAATCAGAATCTGCAATTTCACAAGGGTCCCACTATCAAGTAGTGCTTTGTCTTGAACATTATTTGCCTCCCAAACTCATGCAGGACCTTAAAACCCGAAGTCTTAAGTTAGTGGTGTAAAGAACGTGGAAAATAAACCCAATTCTGGTATTTAGGAGGTAGACCTAGTGGGAGGTCCTTAGGTCATTGGGGATCTGTCCTCAGAACAGATATCTTACAGATGACTGGTTATCAAAGCCTGAGTCAGGACCAGCCCTTGTCTAGGAGCTTCCTGGCTTGCCATATGATCATTCTTCCAGACACTCTTTGCCACCAGCCTCCTTAGGCTGAACCAATGGGGCCACCCTATCTTGGACTTGAATCTCCAAAACTGTAAGTTAATGAAGCCTTTTCTGTGTGTAGAGTTATTTCACCATGGTAACAAGAATCTCACTCATGCAAGTACTGCTTTGAAATACAGACCTCTCAACGGCACTCTGAGTAGCATCTCTGTTGTGCTCCTCATGGTATGTGTCACATGTCTATGATGAGGACACTGGAGAAGCCTGCTTGCCTTCCATGCCCCTCTGATTCTCTGGACCCTGTCTGCAGCTTTCAGTGTCTCAGATGGTGGTGGGGCATCCTCTGCCTTGAGAATTCTTGCATGAATGGGTGGAAATTTTTCTGTAAAGAAGTCAAGTTATGATTCAATGAATTTGCTTTCAGATCTGCACTGATTCCTGCATGCTAGGACTGGGAACAAGGTTAGGGGCAACCTTATAATGTTCACTCATGTTCACCTGCTGTGCCTGGCTGCCTATGGTTCCCACAAAGCATCTGTGAGTTTTGCTCACAGCCGGGCTCTACTTAGAGCACTTGGGCTATGATGGGTCTCTGTTGCTCCTTTCTGCTATACTTCCCTGATGGCCCATATTTCATGAATGTCTCCATTGATGGGTGGGAGGCTCTGTATTCAAAAGCAAACATGCCAGTGGCAGCTCAGGCTCTTACCCCCACAGTTCCTGTCATGTGTGGTGCTCTCTCCATAGACCACAAGGTCAGAGCTAACCAGCAACTTACTGAGATCCGGCTGTAATCAAGCAAATTGGATCTCTGCTCTCAGCCTGGCGAGGAATGTGCTGACATCCATCACAGGTGAGGGGAACAGGGTAGCAAGCAATTCTTGCCAGCTTAAGATGTGTTCAAGCTGGGGAGCATGGGAAGGAAAACGTTCGTGGATCAAAACACATGCCAGGCAGAATGGAGCTGGCTGAAGAGCTCCTAAAATTGAGGGAAGAGGAGAGGGAAAGCAGGATCTCTGTGGTTGGGCTGGGAAGAACACACAGAAGTGGAAGGACTCCCTGGAGGGATGTGGCTAGATTGGAGAGCTAGTGGGCAGAACCAACACTGTGTCAATGTCCCAGAAATATCCCAATGGACAAATTGATTCTGTCCTGCCTCTTTCCCTGGCCACTCTCTACCACATAACAGGACTTTAAAAAAATTCATAGAATTTATTAGAATCTGGAATAACACATTTATTTGGTTATTTTCTCCCTGTTAGTCTGCTCCACTAGATTTCAAGCTACAGAGCAGGGATCTCACTGGTCTTGCTCATTGTGACACTCTCTCAGTGCTTGGTGCTGTGATTAGAAAACATCAGGAATTATATAATTGTGGCTGCCATGACAAATCACTACACATTGGGTGGTTTAAAACAACAGAAATTTACTCTTTTCCCAGTCAGGAGGCCAGAAAACAAAAAGAAACTTGTTAGCAAGGTTGGCTTTTTTCTGGAGGCACCAAGGCACAATCTGTTCCATGCCTCGCCTGTAGCCTCTGGTGGTTTTTGGCAATGCTGGGGATGAATTCTTTGGCTGGTAGCTGCATCAATCCAAGCACATGTATATGAAGGATCTCCAAATCGTTCACGGACATTGTACATTACCTTATACTTCTATTCTTCCATGGGTTCTTTGAAGCCCCCTTATGTTTCTGTATGCCATTTACTTTCTGTAAGATGACATTAGTCACTGGACTTAGTGTCCACTCTACTCCAGTATAATCTCATCTTAACTAATTAGATCTGCAAAGACCCTATTTCTAAATAACATCACATTCTGAGGTTTCAGGAAGATATGACTTTTGGGGGGACCCAATTCAACCTACTGTATGCTCAACAAGTACTGTTGAATAAATAAGTCATAAGAGATTTCCTTTGATCTTAAAGTTTAAGGGTCACACAAAAGAGAGGATAAAAAGAAAGCAAGGGGTTTTCCTTTTGATGTAAATAATCTGGGGGATGGATCAATCTTGTTTGCAGAGTACAAAAACCCCATTGTTCTCAGAATACCCCAGTAAGGAGACATCAGGGAGTAGACATTGTTCTTTACTATGGGAAAGTTGGTGGATGTCTAAACAGAGACAGCTGTAATATTAGCAAGACTTTTAGACTCATCTACCCATGTGTTACTGAGTATTCTGCTACTGGACGTTATACCGGGCTTCCTATAGGCTGAGTAGATGTGGGCATCAGCAGAGTGCCTAAGAAAATGAGAGTTCTTGAGAAAGTATTTGAATTAAACATGTTTGAAATTGCAAAAAAAAAATGAGAATTTGGTTGTATTTCTTTATACATATGTTATGATTTAAAATTGCTTTAATTTTGAATACCATCTGAGCTGGGGCACTGAAAGGTTTTCTGTGACATCTAATAGTTTTAATCCAGTCCTTATTGAACCTAAATATTTCTGAAACTTGTCAGAATAAAGTGGAGACCAAGGGAGAGAATTGCTCTCTCTAAGCTGCTGGCAATTTCTGCTTAGTTTGAGGTTTCAGTTGACTACTCAAGTTTGAAAGTTGATGTGTACAAGATAAAGTCAGAGTTAGGTTCATTGCAATGAGAGGCCAATGTACCCTGCCTGATGATATGGAGGTCTCCTTTCCTGAGATTGGAGTTCGATCTCGATCTGCTGACAAAAATGGCCAACTGATGATTGTGGACGAGGAAGAAGTTGAGTTCTAGTGGAGGTTTTCAGGACTCCTGAACCCCCTGAGACCCAATGAGAGTAATGTAAGGTGATCTTCCATACACTCTCAACATTTTGGTGGCCTGGGGGTGCTGAGTCTCAAGCTTGCCACACCACCTGAGGAGAGGCCTGGTCTGTGGATACTTGGCTGTGTCATTTCTGTAGCTGATATAAGGTTTTTCTTCTGCATGGCTATTTCCTAGAGCACACTTACCCTATCTATTGGGAGACAGCATATCCTGATCAGTCATTCTTGCAGATGTGAATGCCCAGGGAGACATAGTTCAGGGAAGACGATGACCACTCTGACAGCTTGTTGTCAGCTGGCCAAACATGACCCACTTGGAGGGAAGGGTTGTTGGGAACAAGAAAGATGATTGGCATAGTTGGCAGGTCAGTGCCGGTATGGACTTGTATGATGTGAAAATATTCCCCAGTAGATTCTTATGTAGGGAGGCAAATCCCCCAAACCTGGACTGCCTTTCTTGAAATCCTACAGAATCACTTCTGCTGGATGTCAAAGGCAAGGCTGCCTGGGACAACTACAATAATGGGACACTAGAGTTTTCTCTTGGATGCAAATTCCTCCAAATTTGCTAGCTTCTAACTTTTGTCCTATCTCGATTAAAATCGCCTACTGTCACCGCAGTTTTGTTTTCTCACCATGTTGCCCTGTCCATGGTTAATTTGCTTCTCCAATTGACCAGCATTTTGCTTTTAAAGTGCCACACAGACAACTACCGCACCAGCACAGTGTGGTTTAGCTGCTGCGGGCAGACGCCAGCTTTAACCAACACTGTGTGTGGGGCTCACGTGGGCTTGGGGCTCTGCCAAGGCCTGGAAGGCAGTCAGTGGTGTTTACTCACAGAAGCGCTGGCTGCAGTAAGGTATTGCATGGGAGGATAATTAGCATATGGTTTTAAAGGGTTTCTTAATTCAGAGTAGCTGTGTTTATTTGCATGTAAATAATGGATGATGTCCTGTTTGGTAGGCTCTGGAGATGAATGCTAAAAACATACATCCTCTCAGAAAATAACTGGAAATTTTAGACTCTGCATTGTGTGATTATCGTATGTGTGAAGTGGAAACACAGACAAGGGCAGGCATGGACTGATCTGTTGTACTCTCTCCTTAACTGGAGGAGGTGTGCTGTGGTTTAGGATTGACAGAGGTCTTTGCATGTGCAAAGGCCTCTGTGGACAGCTATCTAATCCCAAGCACCCCCTCTGTTCTAAGTCTTGATATCTTTGGCTCTCCAGCAGAAAGTTGAAATTGAACGTTTTTATGGGCGCTGATAACAGCTGGGGATTCCTTTCTCCTTCTGTTTGCCTGCCACCCACAGCTTCCAAGAGGCAGGATAAAAGAGAACATCCTTGCTTTCACCTTTCTTCTTAGGATTTGATTCCTTCCTTTTCCCTGTGTGTTTCTGAAGATTTTAAAATAAGCAAACAAATAAAGTATAACTCATACCCTTCTCAGCCTTGCTCTCCTGTCTGCTAGTTCCCCTTTTGTGGCCAACGTAATTTTTTTCCTACTGACTTTCTTCTTCTTGGTTCATGAGTTCTCCTCTCTTTTTTTGAATTAAGTAGTTTTGGCTGCTTCAAAACAGAAAAAAAAATATTAGTGCCTCAACATATGTATAAGTCTGCTTCTCTTTCATTTAGCAATATATGATGTTGGGTCATCAGAGGGTTGGGACCACCTGCTCTATGTGGGGGTCTAGGGACCCATGCTCATGCTAGCTTGTCCTGCTGTATGGGTGTTACCCTTGTGTTCCTAGTCAATGTTGAGAACCCATGGCCCCAATGTCTCACTTTTCTCCACAAAGAAGGAAAGAAGGACTAACTTTTTGACTTTGGGAGGTGACTTAAGTTCTCTGAACTTGAATTTCCACATCTAGTAAGTGGCGATAATAAGCATACTTATTTTATTGTGATTAATTGATTCATTTCAAGCTTGGTACAATATAAACTCCCAAGAAATGTTGGCTGGCATTGTTTCCCATTGGGTGGAAGTTGTTTTGGAAGCTATGTATGATGTCCCTAATCTGAAAATCCACCAATGGAAATGGAAATTGCTATAATTCTTTATGTTGGTAAGTCATTAGGGTGAGATTGGGTCTCTGGGATAAAGAGCTAGGAGAGTGCCTTGCGGAGCCAGAAACTTCTGTGGGTGTGTTACGCTGGTGTTCTCAGAAGAAGAGACGAGGACTTCAGTGCAGGAAGCCTTCTTGTGTGGCCCCGGGAAATTCTTGTTGGAAGGAAGGGAAGGAGCTGATGCAAGTGTTATTGAGCACATTACTGGAAGTGGCAGCAGGGCCGAATTCGGCAGGGCAGCTCTGGCAGTGTAGAAATGTGTCATGTTAGCCCCTTAGAGGCACCAGCAACATCAGGTTCTACCATACGTTGGTTGAGGGTTGCTCGAGGGTATATTCATTCCTTGGCTTTTCTTGCTGCTGCACCATCCAGGCTTGCATACTAGAGAAATCCTGCAAGAAAAGAGCCTCATGTGCATACATTTGGAAGCCACTGAGTTAGTTAATGCTGAGGGTATACACTGAGGCTCCCATGGGGTGACTCCCACTACACTGGGTGCTCTTGCTCAGGGCATTGACCTTCCACTTCCATTCTGTGGAAAGTGGTAGGAGATGACCACTCTCTTGCGTTTTACAGCTATCCTGTTACTTTGTCTATCTGAACATGCTTCAATCATTTTCCATGTTTAATAAAAGCCAGATCCCTTTGGTAACTGATACGAATTAATGCCCAAGACCACTCACCACAAAACATCCACTGTATATCATGGGCCAAGAAATTGTGGCAGTTTATTTTGTAGTCTGAAGGTGAAATAATACTAATGCTACCAATGGATTGTGGTACCAGGTACCATGCCAAGCATACATTGCTATACGATCTCATTCGATCTTCAGGACTTCTCCATGATGTGTTTATCAGTCTTGTTTTGAAGAAGAAATCTAGGCTTAAAGGTTGGGACCAAATAGCATATGGTTGTTTCTTCATTTTAATGAGTGTTTATGCCACAAGTCTACCTGCCTGGGAATTTAGGTGAATTCTGTATAATTTCACCTTAAACTCCCAAGAAGAGTGTCAACCTCCTCCCTCTTCAACATTAAGAACTTGGTCTCATTTTGTGTAGTTACTGCCTAATTTTTGCATCTCTTTCTTTTATGCTTCTTAACATGGAAGAAGAAAGAAAATTGCCGAAAGTAGTTTGCTTGTTAAAGTACTAGTTTCTGTGGTGGAAATGTAGAAGGAAAGACAGAGGCAGGAATTTAGATGGGATGCCTCAGCAAAACAGTGCCAGTCTTGATGTGTGGGCTGTCATCAGGTAACATATATAATCTATGCTGGAGTGATCTGTGCAGAAGACCAGTCCATCAAATACTTTAAAAAATAAATTTAATGCTTCTGAAAGAACTTATGGAGTAAAATAAGGAGCACAGATCTATGATGCCTTTCTAGTCTGATTCAATCTTGCAAGAATGATTTTATCTATTTATTTACTTACTTATGAGGTGGTGAAGAGATGGAGAGAGAGAGAGAGAGGAGAGAGAGAGAGAGAGAGAGAGAGAGAGAGAGAGAGAGAGAGAATTCCCATCTTCTGGTTCACTCCTGAAATGCCCACAATGACCAAGACTGGGGCAGGCTCATCCAGGAGTACAGAACTCAATCTGGGTCTTCACATGAGTGCAAGGACCCAAGTACTTGAGGCATCGCCTGTTGCCTAAGTACTCGAACCATCACCTACTGCCCCCAGGGTGTGCATCAGCTGGAAGCAGGAGTGGAGCTGAGACTCAGACCTAGGAATTCCAACATGGGATGTGGACATCCCAACCCTCAGCTTCACTGTTGAGCCAAATGCCCACCCCATGTGATGTGTTTTAAATTCTGAACCCCTTTCCTAGGATGCCATTCTAGGTGACAGTGAGGTTAGCAAGTTGCATTGTATGGGCATATTTCCAGATTGTTAGCTCCTTTTATACAGACTGGTAAATAGCTCTCAGATGGTAACAAGTTGTAATTACAGCCAAAGACAAGAAAAAAAAAATAATGGAGCCAGTTATTTAGAGGTCAAAGCTCCACATCTCTTTAATCCCTTGGAGTAATCTCGTCCTTCAGAAGTGGCTGCCATGCGGGCTGCATAATTTCTAAACTAAAGGTCTGATTGAATTTGTGCCTGGAGCTCTGGTGACTGACTGTATTGGTAAAAATCCTCTGATCTTCTGGGAGCTGCAGTTTGGCAACTGTTTATTCCCTGTGGTTGCCTTCTGTAATTGTGCATAGCAGGCTGGCATGAAGAGTGTAACCTTTTTTTGAGGTGTGAAAATGCATCAATTTGTGCTTTATTTTGAAGGCATGATTGACAATGGAATGAGCCATATGGACTTGGACTTTAAAGAATAAAACCTGTATTGCAAATTATAAATCTGATGTGTTTGTGTATGTGTGTGTGTGAGTGATGTGTATGTCTATATTTAATGTTTTTGGTGGTACTATATGTCATAATAAAACATCATCTTTTTTTCAGGATTACATTTATTTGTTATTACCTATGTATTGATCTGTGGCTGGGACCTGTGATAAGCCTAAGTACATAAAGACAAATAAGATATAAACTCTGCCCATTTTTAAATAAAACTTTTATTTTAGAATAATTTAACTTAAAAAATTAAAAGATTTTATTTATTTGAAAAGCAGAGTGACAGGGAGAGATGCACACACACACACACACACAGAGAAATACATGTTTTACATTCACAGGTTCACTCCCCAAATGGCTATAGTAGCTGGGAATGGGCCAGACCATAGCCAGGAGTCTGGAACTCCACTGGGGTCTCCCATGTGTGTGACAGGAGCCCAGACATTTGGGTCATCTTCTTTTGCTTTCCAAGGCACATTAGCAGGGAGCTGAATTGAAAGCAGAGCAACCAAGACTCAAATCAGTGCTCCAATGTAGGATTCTGGCATTGCAAGCCGCAGCTTATCCTGCTACACTATAACATTGGCTTCTAAGCTTGTTCTTAGGAAACTCACAATACCATTTAGATAAATTAATGCTACCATATTGCACAGTTTTTGGGGTAGTAAAGAAGGAAGAGACAATTTTAATTCATATAATTTAGCCACTTAAAATGATAACATCTTCAAAAATGATAGTTTCTTACGTACTAATTGTATATAAAATCTTTTACTATCACAATGCCTATTTTGAATAAGAAAGATAATAAATGGAGAATATATTTTTTATCCTATACATCAATATCCAAACTCTACAAGCCTGTAATATTTTGAATTTGGTTGTTTTTTATTGCATGTGGGGAAATTTTCAAAGCCTGAGATCATGTTATGTATTACTGCTAAACCCTATAGACTTACCTGCCTCACTTTTATTATTTCCTTATCACATTCCTTTGCAGTGAGAAAAGTGTCTCCTCTCTCTTTCTCGCTCTCTCTCTCTCTCTCTTTTTTTTTTTTTTTGACAGGCAGTGTTAGTGAGAGAGAGAGACAGAGAGACAGAGAGAAAGGTTTTCCTTCCATTGGTTCACCCCCAAATGGCTGCTAAGGCCGGCGCGCTGTGCTGATCCGAAGCCAGGAGCCGGGTGCTTCCTCCCCGTCTCCCATGCAGGTGCAGGGACCCAAGCACTTGGGTCATCCTCCGCTGCCCTCCCGGGCCATAGCAGAGAGCTGGACTGGGAGAGGAGCAACCGGGACTAGTACCTGGTGCCCCAACCGGGACTATAACCCGGGGTACCAGTGCCACAGGCGCAGGATTAGCCTAGTGCGCTGCGGTGCCGGCCTTTTTTTTTTTTTTTTTTTTTTTTGACAGGCAGAGTTAGTGAGAGAAGGTGTCTCCTCTCTTGTGTAGGGTTAATTCCTGTGTATTTACTCTGAGTCTCCCATCCCTTCCCACTCCCAACATGTCTACCTTGACTTCCTATCTCAGTGTGTGACTGAGGCTCCCTTCACAGTGGGGTAAATCCCAGCAAGATGCTGATCCCTTTAAAATTGTCTGTAATAAAATATTGCCTTCCTCAATTCCATGCAACAGCTACATCCCTTGCCTATTTTTTACAAACAATCTTGTAGAAGGAGTTTTCTACACAGATTTTATCCTGTTTGTCTCCTATTTCATTGTAACCACCTACAAAGTCAAGTCCACCATTCTACCAAAAAGATCTATATCAACTCACTAACTACCTTGCTGCAAAGCCAATGAAGTTTTCATTATTGTTTTACTTTTTGTCTCTGTACCATTGGTACTGCTAATCACCCCTTCTCCTGAAATAACTTGAAAATACACAAATGTGATACACACTCAAGGTAAAATACTCAACAATCCTGGCGCTACAAGTGGCACTTAGCTGTCCACTTCTCTCTGACTCTCCAGTCTCAATTTCTTCAGTATCTTGCTTTTAAGATCTCTTGTGTATCCTTTCAGAAATATTCGATTCAGCTTCAGTGTTTACACAATTAGATTGCACCACACATATTGTTCTTCAACCTGCTCTTTTTCATGCCTTTTGTTTCAGATATCTTCATACAGCCACACATTCAGATTTCTTTGACAGCTAAGCGTGCTATTATAAACTGCTTTTCCTGAAAAGATCCTGCTCTACAGCAGTGCCCCTTTCTCCTTGTGCAGGGGACTTTTCCATCTCCTCTTCAAGGTCCAGTTCCTGGTCCAAATCTCAGCTCCTTTTAATATCAGCTTCTCCAAGGTAAACGTCATCCATTCCCGCAGTCACTATTATATACTGTTGATTCTCTAATCTTTGCCTCCTGTCCAGATCTCTCTTTGAACTTCCACACTTAACTGCTTACTCTATATTTCCATCTGAAAACAATTCAAAAATCTAGAACTCAGCATATAAGTTCAACTCATTATTCTTCTGTATTACATTTCCCAAGCCTATTCCTTCTCTTTGCTTTTCCAGCACAGCACCACAGAGAACACTTTTCCCATCTAAAAACCTGCTGATGTCAGACATCTGGAGTCATTCTTAATTTAGCTTTCTTCTCAGCCCTCAGACACAATCGTTAATTCTTGTTGATCCCAACTCCCAAACATTTTTTAACACAATTACTTATTTTCTTCTTATCAATTATTGCCCTACTATAGGCCATCATAACTTTCTTATTTAAATGATTGTAATAAACCTTATAATAAATGGTAGCATTTCCTGCAGTCTTCTCATCCTGCAATTCATTCTCCCCATTGCAAAGTACTATTTCTAAGAAGCAGGACATGACAAAGTCTACACTTCTTCAGGTGGCCCATAGGAGCATTCAAAACCTAAAGGTTTTTGTTTGTTTGTTTGTTTTTCATTTTTGTCTCTTTTCCGTCTTGCATTTTTGAACTTTGGGTCTGAATCCTATACGAGTTAGGATGAACTTGCTTTGGGGGCCTAACCAAAACTGTTCATTTCTCCCAGAACCCTTCCCCTCCATTCACATCCTCTTTTGGAAAACTGTCCAACTGGTACTCTCATTCTGATCTCAACTTGGATACTATTTTTCCTCAGCAAGATTATCTTCCTTTTCCCCACAGTCTGATTCTCTGCTCATTTTCCTAGCCCATATCTAACCCAGTCATGGTAATTGCAATGACAATGCTTCCTAAGTTCTTACTTCCTCATCTTCATTCCTGTTTGTACTGTAAGCTCGCTGAAGACACTAAGCAAGGTTTTCTTACTTGAAGCTCTACCTCTTTATACCTACTGCCTAGGCCATGTAGATTCTCAATAAATATTCAGAGATTACTTCAGTACCAGGAAATGACATCTAAATGGCGTGAGAATTGATCATCGTTTGCTGGTTTCCTTTTTGGAAATTTGGTTCCCTTTTTGGGTATTGGGAGGGAATTGTTCCTGTGCTGTAGCCTTGTTTTCTCCCAACTTCTGCTTGTTCCTACTGGTTCATCTTTTTATTTCTCCAGGCATCTTGAGGAGAAACTAGACTTCTAGATCCTTAATAGAATTAGAAAATACCCAAGAACCCTTTTCAGCTCTCCCATCATTGATATGACAACCCATTTCCTGCCAAGTTCCAAACCAGAACTTCCCCCTTCCTGGGTCCAATACCTCCATCCTGGGAACCCTGGAACACCTACTGTTCACCTTCTGGTTTTAGAAACTCAGGTAGGTGTGTCTTTGTGCCTAGGGTGTAGAATCTGAGAGTGAGCATGTGTAATATTGAAAAGAAGAGGAGTCCTTACCTTTAAGGGATAGATGGAAGCAAACAAAGACACCAAGGAGACAGAAAATAGTTTTTCAGAAAATCAGGATTCACAGAAATTAGGGTGTTGGAGTTTCAAGAAAAACTTTTTTCGATTTTCTTTGAAGGACCCTTATGGGGGAGAGGGACAAGAAACTAGGCCTGGGCAGATATCAGGGGCTTCTTAAGAGGTTAGATGTTCCCCAGGGTCCAGCGGGCACGTTCTCTGGGAAGGAAAAGTCTATCCCCTTTAGAGAACCTCTAGGCATGCCCAGAGCAGAGCTGCCACTCCCCCTTCGAAGAGTCTCAGTACTCTCCTCAGCATTCTCTTCAGCTGGTTCCCTCAGTACTCTCCTCAGCATTCTCTTCAGCTGGTTCCCTCAGCACTCTCCTCAGCATTCTCCGGTATGCTAACTATCCCTCTATATAACCTGTGTGAAACTGCCGCTCAGGGCTCCTCACCGCCTTAGGTGGGGGCCCGTTTGCGCAAACGTACAATAAATACCTCATGCTTTTTGCATCAACTGGTCTGGAGTCTGGATTTTTGGGCGTCCTCTCGAGCAAGTGGGCATCTCTACAACTGAGAGGTCCAACATTTTGGCGCCCAACGTGGGGCTCGAGGTCGCCCTCAGACCCATTCTCTGCAGGACCAGTTGGAGGTATAATTAAGTGTTTTCTGTCTGTTGTTCTTTGTCTTGAAGTATTCTGACTGGATTCTGACTGAAGTATTCTGACTGGCCAGTATCTGACCTGACTCTGTGGGACCAGTGGGGGAGGCAGGTGTGCCCTGCAACCCCTGGTCCGTTCGGGACCAGTGGGGGAGGCAGGCGTGCCCAGCAACCCCTGGCCCGTGCCCCGGAGGACGCTCCGGGATGAGAGGGGAAACCCTCGGTCCGTTCCCCCGGAAGACGCACCCGGGGTGGTCTGGAGGTGGGTCGGAGACCAAGTCTCCCTCCTTCCCGGGGAGGGCTGGTCAGGTAGCCGCTCCCAAAACTATTTTAGCCATGGGATTTGTCTTGCTTATTGTATATGTTTGTGCATTGGCTGTTCTTTTTGTTTGGGCTAAAATCCTTGCACACATGGGTCAACAAATAACCACCCCTTTAAGTCTCACTCTAGATCACTGGAAGGACGTTCGAGAACGCGCGCGCCACCTCTCATTGGAGGTTAAAAGGAAACAATGGGTAAAATTCTGTTCCTCAGAATGGCCGGCTTTCGAGGTCGGCTGGCCAAGGAACGGCACTTTTAACCTCGATATTATTTTACAGATTAAGGCACGGGTCTTTCAGCCAGGATCAAATGGACACCCTGATCAGGTGCCCTACATTACTACGTGGGAGGATCTTTCACGTAATCCCCCTCCCTGGATAGAACCCTTCTCCTTCCCGACGGAGCCCATACGGACCCTGTTACCCCCTCCTCCTATCCCGGTTGTGCCAACCTCCTCCCTATACCCTTTGAAGGAGATTCGAGATCCAAAACCTGACAAGCCACCGGTTCTTCCGGCTGATCAGGACTTTCTGCTCTTTGACTCTTCCCCACCCTATCTTCCCGGCCAGCCTGCTCCCCCGCAGGAACTTCCACAACAACCAGAGCGGGATGTGCAACCTTCTGCACCACCTCTTGATTCCACGAGGGCAGGGGAAGAAGTCTCAGCGCCTCCCCCGCCCTCCAGCCGCCTGCGCCTCCGTCGGGGGCAGGCAGGGGGCTCGGGAAGCGTCTGGAATTCGCAGGCTTTTCCTCTTCGCTCGGTGGCTGGCCAGATGCAGAACTGGCCATTTTCTGCTTCCGATCTTTATAATTGGAAAACCCATAACCCCTCTTTCTCTCAGGACCCCCAGGCTCTGACTGGGCTGATTGAGTCAATTTTATTGACTCATCAGCCCACCTGGGATGATTGTCAACAGCTCCTGCAGACCCTCCTCACTACTGAGGAAAAGCAGCGTGTCTACCTTGAGGCACGGAAAAACGTCCCTGGAGCAGATGGCCGACCGACCCTACTGCTAAATGAAATCGAGGAGGCGTTTCCCTCAACCCGTCCTGATTGGGACTACACCACCGTTGCTGGTAGGGAGCGACTTCGTCTTTATCGCCAGATTCTCCTTGCGGGTCTCAGAGGGGCTGGAAAGCGCCCCACCAATTTGGCCAAGGTACGTGCAGTAGTGCAGGGGGCTGAGGAAACGCCGGCAGGCTTCCTAGAAAGATTAATGGAAGCCTACCGTATTGTACAAGATTTAATGAAGGAGGCAGAAAAGATTTATAACAAAAGGGAGATCCGAGAGGAGAAGGAGGAAAGAATCCGCAAGGAGCAGGAGGAAAGGGAAGACAAAAGAGACAAAAGACGTAATCAAGAGCTTAGTAGAATTTTGGCCACCGTAGTGCAGGATACAGAAAGGAGTAGACCAGGACAGAATAGGGACTTGGGAGACAAACGAAAGCCTCGGGTGGAAAGAGATCAATGTGCCTATTGTAAAGAAAGAAGACACTGGGTCAAAGACTGCCCGAAGAAAACACAGGGACCAAAAGAGGAGACCAGTTCCAATCCTGTCCCTGGAAGAAGACGACTAGGTGAGTCAGGGCCAGGAGCCCCCCCCTGAGCCCAGGATAACCCTTGAAGTGGGGGGCAGACCGGTAACCTTCCTGATTGACACGGGAGCCCAGCACTCGGTATTGACTTCAGAAAAAGGGCCTTTAAGCTCACAGATTTTCCTCAGGCCTGGGCAGAGACTGCGGGAATAGGGCTGGCCATCAACCGGCCTCCCTTGATCATAGATCTGAAGCCCATGGCCATTCCCGTATCAGTTCGTCAATATCCGATGGGCAAGGAAGCTAAGGAAGGTATCCGGCCACATATCCAGAGACTGTTACACCTAGGCATTTTAAAACCTTGTCGTTCACCTTGGAGCGCCCCCCCCTACTACCAGTAGAGAGGCCTGGTACGGGTGACTGCCGCCCGGTACAGGACTTGCGGGAGGTTAACGGGAGAGCAGAGGATATGCATCCCACGGTGCCCAACCCCTACAATCTGCTAAGTACCTTGCCTCCGACCCACGTATGGTGCACTGTGTTAGATCTAAAAGGTGCATTCTTTTGTTTAAGACTGAGCCCTCAGAGCCAATCCATCTTTGCTTTTGAGTGGAAAGACTCAGAGACCGGGTTTTCAGGACAACTCACCTGGACAAGGTTGCCTTAAGGATTTAAAAACTCGCCTACCTTGTTTGATGAAGCTCTGCACCTAGATTTGGCCGACTTCCGAGTCAACCATCCGGACCTGGTCCTCCTGCAATATGTGGACGACCTCCTCCTTGCCGCTGAAACTGAGCAGAGCTGCCACTCTCCTCAGCATTCTCCTCAGCAATTCATTGCCCCGGGCACCAACGAGGAGACGACTCCGTAGCAAGGGGAAACAGGATGGCAGACGAGGCCGCTAGGGCGGCAGCCCTGAGCCAACAGGTGCTCCCGTTAAAGACAATTGAGCCCACCCAAGTATCGAGGGAACCACCTTTCCTCTATTCGGACCAAGACTTAGATACGATTCAGCGGCTCGGTGCAGAGTATGATGAACAAATAAGGGTTTGGAGGCTCGGAGAGAAAATAGTCTTGCCACATCAATTGGCTAAAGAAATAATTACCAGCCTCCATCAATGGACTCATTTGGGATACAAAAAGCTAAAAGCAGCCTTACAGGAAGATAGGCAGTCTTACTACATCCCCGGACTTGACTCTTTAGCCCAGCAGGTGACTGAATCCTGTGTTCCGTGTGCCAAGGTAAATGCCAGACACCTCAAGCTCCCGGAGGGAGCTAGGGTAAGAGGAGACCGACCAGGAATCAACTGGGAGGTCGATTTCACTGAGATAAGGCCGGGCAGTTATGGGAATAAGTATCTTCTAGTTTTTGTAGACACCTTCTCCGGATGGACTGAGGCATTCCCCACAAAACGGGAAACCGCCCAGGTGGTCGTCAAGAAGATCATAGAGGAGATCTTCCCCCGGTTCGGCTTGCCTAAGGTAATTGGGTCCGACAATGGCCCAGCGTTTGTCTCCCAGGTAAGTCAGTTGGTGGCCAAAGCATTAGGCATAAATTGGAAATTGCACTGTGCCTATAGACCCCAAAGTTCAGGACAGGTAGAAAGGATGAACAGAATAATTAAAGAGACCTTGACTAAATTAGCGTTGGAGACTGGTGTTAAAGACTGGGTCCAACTCCTCCCTATGGTGTTGTTCCGGGTCCGAAACACGCCCTCTCATTGCGGGCTGACATCATACGAAATCCTTTATGGAGGGCCCCCACCAGTAGCAGGCTTGCTTGACCTTGCCAGTGACTCCGTTGCCGATGCCCCTAAGTTACAGGCCCGGTTGAGAGCACTCCAGATCATCCAGAACCAGGTCTGGAAACCTCTTGCAGCAGCCTACCAACCCAAGACGACAACCATTCCACATCCTTGATGCTGTGTATGTCCGAAGGCACCAATCTAAGACTCTAGAGCCCCGGTGGAAAGGCCCCTTCACTGTGCTGTTGACAACTTCCACCGCTCTCAAGGTCGACGGAATCGCTGCTTGGGTCCACGCCTCACACGTGAAGCAAGCACCACCTCCCCAGGGCCCCGTGGATCTGGATAGACCAGCCAAATGGAAGCTCCAGCGCACTCAGAACCCACTCAAGCTAAGACTTTCAAAAACTGTTTAATATTTATGATGTTCCTGACCTTTCCCCATTGTTTTTCCAATCCCCATGCTCCGCAATTGTTAACGTGGAACCTAACCCAGTCCAGTAAGAACAGAGTTTCCTCCCTCCAGTGAGGCAGGTTCTCCCCAGGCCGGTTCAATAGATTTTAAGATTAAAATCTTGGCAAAAAGAAAAGGAGGGAATGAAGGACCCTTATGGGGGAGAGGGACAAGAAACTAGGCCTGGGCAGATATCAGGGGCTTCTTAAGAGGTTAGATGTTCCCCAGGGTCCAGCGGGCACGTTCTCTGGGAAGGAAAAGTCTATCCCCTTTAGAGAACCTCTAGGCATGCCCAGAGCAGAGCTGCCACTCCCCCTTCGAAGAGTCTCAGTACTCTCCTCAGCATTCTCTTCAGCTGGTTCCCTCAGTACTCTCCTCAGCATTCTCTTCAGCTGGTTCCCTCAGCACTCTCCTCAGCATTCTCCGGTATGCTAACTATCCCTCTATATAACCTGTGTGAAACTGCCGCTCAGGGCTCCTCACCGCCTTAGGTGGGGGCCCGTTTGCGCAAACGTACAATAAATACCTCATGCTTTTTGCATCAACTGGTCTGGAGTCTGGATTTTTGGGCGTCCTCTCGAGCAAGTGGGCATCTCTACAACTGAGAGGTCCAACATCTTCAGTGCTGGTTAAATCTAAGTTGTGTTCGATGCATTCTCTTAGAACTCAGTGACCCTTGGGCCTCATTCCTTTGTAATCATAACCTCTACTCTACCACCAATGGCTCTACTCCCAACATGTGTGTACTGATGGTCCTCTTCTCCACTTAATGCTGTATAATTGTTCAAACCTGGTAAATGCCACTCTTAGGATCATTGGTTACTATCCTCACTCTGTCTTTTATGACCTTGTCTAAATATGATCAGAGTCGGCAAACTTGGAAGGCTTCCATAGCCTTGGCAACTCATGACGACAGCCTAGGATGGTTACTGGCGCCATAAACTAGAGTGTCAATTTGTTGGGTCAACAACAGGAGCCACTGTGCACTTGCTCCTCATGTGGGATCTCTGTCCTTAATGTGCTGTACATTGTGATTTAATGCTATAACTAGTACTCAAACAGTATGTTTCACTTTGTGTTTCTATGTGGGTGCAAACTGTTGAAATTTTTATACTAAATTGATCTTCTGTATATAAAGAGAATTGAAAATGAATCTTGATGCAAATGGAAGGGGAGAGGGAGCGGGAGAGGGGAGGGTTGCGGGTGGGAGGGAAGTTATGGGGGGGGGGAAGCCATTGTAATCTATAAGCTGTACACTGGAAATTTATATTCATTAAATAAAAGTTAAAAAAAAAAGAAAAAAAGAAAAAAAAAAGAACTCAGTGACCAAAATTGCTTCATGTTTGTTGTTTGCTGTACTATTTTTTATTTTTAATGAAAGTTCTAGAAGGAGCCAGAATGAAGTAAGGTGAAAGATTTCCTTGGGAAGGTCTTGAGAAAGTCTATGGATGGGAGGCTCAGCCAGCTCTCACTCAGATCCGCATCCCAGAGACCATTCTATGGGCTTTCCATCTGGAGCCAAGCTTCCTCTCCAACCAGTACTCAGTTTTTGAAAATGACATTTTTGGCTCTTGCTGACTTCCCTACTGACTAACCATAAAGATGGGTGCATATTATTCTGAGATTACCTTTGTTCAGCGTTTCAATGGGGTTACGAAAGTGAGCATTAAATTCTTAGTTTAGAAAAATGCTCAAGTAGTAATGTGGGAAACAGAAGTCCTCAATCCATCTCTTGGGGAAGTGTTCAGAGTTGAGGTGAAGTTGATGGAGGGAGTAGATGGTCAGGAATGTCTCCTTTGAACACCCCATGTAGTTTTTTTATAAAGTTAGTTTTTATTTTGTTCACAGTTGTCTTAATATTCTCTACAAATAAACCAAGTCAAAATGTTCTGCTTTGGCAAAAATTGGCCCAAGCCTACATCATATTGCTTTACAGACTTGGGAGGTACTGAGATGTTGGAAAGAGGTAGGGGCAGAGAGCTGTAGCAGTGGCTCTTCCAGTGTGAACAGTCATTTAAGTCCTTTTGGCTGTGTTTGCTTTAAGAGCAGTGGAAAGGAAGTTACTAAACACCAGGCATTGTGTGTAGCACTTTCCAAGCACATATTATTGTACAGGTATTATACTCATTTCAGTTAGGTGAGAATTAACATTCAAAAAGATGAACTTGTCCAAGGCCACAAAGTATAGCTTAAAAAGCATTCACACTCACGAGGTCCCCAATGCAGGAAGCTTTCTTAAGAAAAAGATGAAGCATGCAATTGATTTGGGAACATAATGTCTTTATCTTAGTGTTATTTTTGTTTCAGTGCCAACAACCACAATATTTCTCCAGTGAGACACGGATGTTTTGTCTATTTTTCTTCACTTGGGTAAATGAATCACAAACTTTTAAAAGCTCAAAAAGATAATTGAATAAATTGTCCTTGTAAAAGCACTCTGAGCTTAAGGAGTTTGACTTCTGTCTTATAGTAAAGATGGAGAATTATAATTTAAAGATAATTACATGTTCTTTTTGATAAAGAAAAATATTCACAAACACAGGCATCCTTGTAGACGAGATGGTTGAGCTGGCTGATGGCTATGGTCAGCTTGGGGTGATGACTCTTCTACTGCCTGGGAGAAGAGAGTCTTGCATATCTTAGCAGGTGAAGGGAGAGTGGACTGGCTCACATGTCACTTTTCACAGACCACTGAACACTTGCCTTGATAATCCAGTGTGTTAATTTCAAAGGCCATGAGTGGACAGTGTACCACACAGTGATGGTTGAGAAAGGATATATAGGAGACTCTAGAAAACAATGTACAGCTAGATTTGTACAGCTACTTGCAATATATTATTTCCTTTCTATGAGTACTTCCTTAGTATGAGGGTTCTTCCAAGAGTTTGTAGAAAATGGAATTACTAGGCGGGTTTATTTGGCAAATGGAGGGTCTTCAAAAATCTCATGGAAATGTGTACTATAAAAAGTATGCATGGATTCCCATTGTTTTTTTTTTTAGCAGACAATGCTTACCTTTTTATTCCATTTTTCACTTTTTAACGTATCTTCATGTATATCAAATTAATAGTCATTGATTACTCCTGCTGTATGTGTTTTGCTGGTTCTTCTCTCACTTCAAGACTTCTACACTTTCCTGGGCCAGATTCTTTTTCTTTTTGGTCAGCATTCACTCATTGAGCTTTTTCATCCCAATTGACCATCTGGTAAAGCAGGTGACTTCCAAAGCTGAATCTTCAGTCCAGTCTCTCCTCCAAATTTCAAAGTTCTGTCTAATGCTGTCTATGTGACACTTCATTTCTCACTTTTCAAGCTCACCACATCCAAAATAGACTGATTCCTAATCATCAACCTTCCACCTACCATCAGCTCATCCTTTCTTTATCTCGGCAAAAAAATCTGTCCAGTTTCTCAGGTTAAAGAGTTTTGAGTTATCATTGACTCTTCTTTTTCTCTTATTCTCTATTTCTAAACCATCAAAGTCCTATTGGCTCTATTGGCTCTCTCTCTCTCTCTCTTTTTTTGACAGGCAGAGTGGACAGTGAGAGAAAGAGACAGAGAGAAAGGTCTTCCTTTTTGCCATTGGTTCACCCTCCAATGGCCGCTGCAGCCGGCGTGCTGTGCTGATCTGAAACCAGGAGCCAGGTGCTTCTCCTGGTCTCCCATGAAGGTGCAGTGCCCAAGGACTTGGGCCATCCTCTACTGCACTCCCAGGCCACAGCAGAGAGCTGGACAGGAAGAGGGGCAACCGGGACAGAATCCGGCACCTCGACTGGAACTAGAACCCAGTGTGCCGGCACCTCAGGCGGAGGATTAGCCTATTGAGCCATGGCGCCAGCTGCTATTGGCTCTACCTCTGAGAAGCAAACAACTTCTTAACATGTACATCCCCATCATTCTCATCTGAGACGCTGTCTTCTCTATTCTTGCCCTTATCATCTATTCTCAGCTCAGCATCAGGATGATCTTTTAAAACAAGATTTAAAAGACATTATATTCTGCTCAAAATCTTCCAATGACTTCAATATCCACTGGGAACCTAAGTAAAAGTTCTTACAGTGCTCTGCAACACCCTTCATGACCTGAACCACACCACTCCATCTCCTCTGACCAAACCTCTCCCTTTGGCTCACTCCACTCCATCCTCCCCGAACTCCCTGTAAGTCATTGAACATGCCAGGTACAACCTCACTAGGAAGGTTTATTAAAACACAAATTGTTGGGGCTATAGCCCAAACTTTCTGATTCATCAGGTCTTGGGTGTGACTGGTTAATCTGCATTTCTAAAAGCTTCCAGTTGCTGGTGTTGCAGAGATCACACCTTGAGAATCACTGGATAGTTTGCCAATAAACCAGATCTCTGTGGGTGGCTGGGTTGAAACTTAGAGTATTTGCTGGTTTCTGTGATGCAAATCTCCCAACGTGGCCAAAATTTCAAGCTACCAACATGACATCAACCGGCTCACACAATTCCTGAATATGTAACCACCAGCTCCCATGAGTGTACCCCCATAACCACCAGTGTAGAGCAGCTTTCCAGGGCCTGCTTGGGGTAGAGGGATGAGGAAGGAGTGATTGATTACTGATCGTGCATCTATTATATGCTGGTCACTATGGTGTCTCCTGACATAAAATGAAAGGTTTTTTTGGTTTGATTTACAAATCTATAAGATTTGTCTTTTTATTCCTGCCTTTTACATTTTTTTAAAAAATTTTCCCCCAAAGAAACTCTTTATTTAAGGAATACAAACTCCATGCATTTCATAAGTACAACTTCAGGAATATAGTGATTCTTCCCACCATACCCACTCTCCCACCCACTCTTCCCACCCCTCCTCATCCTCCCTCTCAGTCCTACTTTCCACTAAGATCCGTTTTTGATCAACTTTATAGGCAGAAGACCAGAGAAGCAAAACTAATTCTCTGAATCGCATACTTGAAATTTGGAAACATGAATGCCAGAACCCAAAGTCTCGCCTCCTCTAAAAAGTAGTATCTTGAGCTGCTTTGAGTGGTACTGTGTCACTGGGGCCATCATTGTAGGGTCACAGGAGATGGAAGACATGAGACACTGATGGTAAGTTATGGCAGTGATATGACTGATCCTAGAGGAGATTGCATTTGTCCAATTGAGTTATTGGAAGGAAGACCTGATGTAGGCTGAGCACGCTGGGCTTACAGCTCTCAGATCTGATCAGAGCCCATGGGCCAAGCATAGCTAGAGAACTGGTTACTGCATGATCCTCCAGGAACTGGAAAGTGCAGATCAAAGGAGACTGCAAAGCTCATAGGTTGAGAATCTTGGTGCCAGGTGCTGAAATAATGTTCCTTTGGGGGCAAGTAAATTCCCTCAATTGATGGAACAGAAAGTGCTCCAGGCAAAGGCCCTGATCCTTCCCCTGCTTAATTGCCTCACTACCCTCATTCTGGATGGAGCTTCAATCACTGTACTTTCTAAGCTTGGAACTCCTGGGACAGGTTTCCACTGGCAAGGTTTGCAAGCAACAAGGGTGATTATCCAGGCATCAAAATTGCTTTCCTCAGGCCTTTTTTCTAGCCAAGTGCGGTTTCTGTTCCTCTGAATTGCCTGGAATTCTGCCTTCCGCTTCACCATCTTGTGCCGGTAAAGATGTGTTCTTGGGCTGGGCAGTCACGCTACCTGGCTGAGTGCAGAGACACTGAACCCTAAATGCTACAGACTTTATGCTGGCCCCAAAGCCCAAGGCAATGCCATGCAAAGCCTGGGATGATGAGAACCAAGTTGTATCTTCTAAGCCACTTTGTCCTTCAGGTGTGTCTGTTAGACTGCTCCGTGGAGAGTTTTGCCACACTTGCTGCTCTGGAGACATTCTGATGGGGCTTAAAGTGGCCCAGGAAAAGCGGCTCTGAAGAGAATCAGAGATTCCTTATCTGTTCTACAGGAGGGCCAAGCACTACATATTCCTCTCCTTTCATTTTGACTCATGCATTAATTCATTCATTTCTTCAAATTTCCTTAGAGCTTGTAAAGTGGAGAACTAGAAGAGAGAGACGTTATCATGGAAGGATAAAGAATACTTTTTCAGAGGGATTTTTGGAAATACAGTTATGAGGGCATACTAGGTATGAGGAAGGGAGAGACACAAGACAGTTATGTACTCAGACCATCCAAATGCCATATTTTTAAGCCTATTTTAAAGACCAAGAATCGAGTTCAAGCCATCAAAAAGTGGAGCTCTTTTACCTTGTTTTGACCCATCTCAAGCCCTTCTTACAACCTTCAAGATGAATGAAGAAATTTGCTGCCATTTCCTTTCTGCTGGTGAGGTCTCTTACACCCCCAAGTCTAAGAACAGAAAGGGGAAGGGAGTTTTCTGTGTGGTGAGAATTTGTTCTGAGTTAGTGAAGGTGATTGTTTTGGAGCTCCTATCACCGCTTTTCTGTACTGGCCAGGGGTCGTGGTTGTAGAGCATGTCTTCAAGAGGGGCGGATGCGCTTCTCCCACCAAGCATGAAAGATTCCCAGCAGGGCATTTTCTTTTCTCTCCCTCCATGGGAGGCGTAAGTGGGAAAAATTTACTCATAGAGACTTCAGTCGCAGGCCAGTAGAACTGGAGTGGGTTCCACTGACTGTTGTTTCTAGCAGTTAGCAATAAGATGAGGTGACAGAAAAAGGTCTGACTTAGCAAGAGACATGTCTTGGGGCTTTTGAGGCTTGGAGAATAAAGAGGATTTAACTTGACTTCATCTCTTCAGGACCTTATTAAAAGAAGAAAGTACAATGGGGATTTTGTAGAGCACAAGTGGAATAAGGCTTGGTTTGTTCTCTGTTATGAATTCCAAAGAAAAAGAAGGAAAGAAGGACCAAATATGGAATTGGACTTCAACTCCAAGCATGAACCTTCATCACTTTCATCAGTAGCCATCTGGCATGCAGCATTCTGTGGCATTTCTCTAAAATGACTGGCAACCTCCGACAGTTTCCTTGGCACTACCACTGAGAAGCCTTCATCCTGAGCAATGTGCTAGAAATAGTCAAAGCTCCACACAGGCAGGTAATGACACTTATGTAATCAGCACCTATCTGATCCCAGAGACAATGAGGCCTTCACCTCTGTGTGATGGTTCCAGATGCATATTCAGAACTGCTTTGTTTTACCTTCTTCTCATGAAGCTTCTTGAAAGATTTGCCAGGACTGGGAAAGAATAATGACACACGCATTCACATAGAAACCCCCTCCTTGGGCATCTGCATCTCTGTACTCACACATCTCTATAGCACTTTTTACAGGCATTGTAATGATCTGTTTATATGATTTCCCTTCCAGTAGATTTTAGCACTTAGAGGATAGAAAATACATCCATGTCATCTGTCTCCTCATCAGTGAACACAGACGCTCAGGAAGGCTTGGATGGATAAAATTGTCAGCTTTTTGCTTTTTACCCTTAATACAATTGGCTCAACAGGAGTAAACCAATCACCCATTTCCAGAATTAACTTAAATGCTTAACTTTTCCAAACAAAGGTGATTTTGAAAAGAGTTATTTTTTTTTTTCCTAAGAAGTATGGACCTTTCTCAAGGTGCTCTGAGAGGAGCCCAGCCAACACGGAAAGCAGATCTGAGCAATAACCCCAGGCCACTTTTCACAAGCACAGAAGTGTTTGTTTTGGTATGCAAGCCAACATTTAGAACTGGCAATTGGTTTTACTGACTTAATCCAAGAATTTATTCAGGCTTTCAAGACACCAAATTGAATCTCTTAGCACATGAAAAATAAAATCACAGGCACAAAGATTTGTGAGGCTTATAAAGGTTTAAAACAATCATATTATAAGAGATTTATTCTATGCTAGCAAGAAGATAAAACCATATAGAGCCAAGAGTTGGACAGAACTGAGTTATTTGAGGAATGGAGCCCATTGATTGGCAAGGCTCAGTAACATTTTATGGAAAAAAAAAAGTCTGACAGAGCATATGGCTTCCAATGTCTTAATTTGTGTGTCCAAACAAAACTCTATACTTAGATGTTACAGCTGATTTTCAGTCCTTCTGTTGTATGTATATATTTGTTGGTTGTACATGCATAGCATCTACTCACCAATATCCAACTATGTCAAGTACTCTGCTAAGCAAAATTGGATGCATCTTTAAACCTTGAATAATGGCCAAATTATGTGCAGCAATGTTTAATACAACACAAATTCTAGGCAAGTGAAGAACTTGGCCTGCATTTTGAATATTCTTATCATATTTTTTGACATGTAATGGAATTTTCTTGTTTGGAATTTCATACAATTGATATTATGACATGGAGTAGCTTCTCTAGAAGATAACCATTTTGGAAACTGTGTTGGTTCTGATGATATTTGTTTATGCTGGCATTTGGGTAGATTGCCCAAGGATATATTTTATAGAAATGTTACTGTTGGCCGGCACCGTAGCTTAACAGGCTAATCCTCCGCCTTGCGGCACCGGCACACCAGGTTCTAGTTCCAGTCGAGGTGCCGGATTCTATCCCGGTTGCCCCTCTTACAGGCCAGCTCTCTGCTATGGCCTGGGAGTGCAGTGGAGGATGGCCCAAGTGCTTGGGCCCTGCACCCGCATGGGAGACCAGGAGAAGCACCTGGCTCCTGGCTTCGGATCAGCGAGATGCGCCGGCCGCAGCGGCCATTGGAGGGTGAACCAACGGCAAAGGAAGACCTTTCTCTCTGTCTCTCACTATCCACTCTGCCTGTCAAAAAAAAAAAAAAAAAAAAAGAAAAGAAATGTTACTGTTAAATATATACATGGACAATGCCACAACTAAGAAAGAACTTGTAAGATCAGTAGCATTCACAATAGCTACCAAAAATTTAAACACCTTGCAATCATTCTAATGAAGGATGAAAACTATAAAATATTAATGAAAGTAATAGAGGACACAAAGAAATGGAAAAATCATTTGTGGATTGGAAGAATTAATATAATCAAAATATCCAAACTATCCAAAGCAATTGACAGATTCAATATGATCATAATCAAAATACCAATGACATTCTTCTCAGATCTAGAAAAAAACAATACTAAAATTCATATGAAAACACAGAGACCCTGAATACCTAGAGCAATTTTAAACAACAAATCAAAGCCAGAAACATCACAATATCAGATTTCAAGACATACTATACAGCAGTTATAGACAAAACAGATTGGTACTGAAATAAAAATAGAAATTTGGACCAATGGAACATAATAGAAACTCCAGAAATTAATCCACACATCTACAACCAGCTAACCTTTGACAAACAAGTAAAAGTCAATCCCTAGAGAAAGGATAGTCTTTTCAAGAAATAGTGCTGGGAAAATTGGATCTTCACATGCAGAAGTATGAAACAAGACCACTACATTATACTTTACACAAAAATCAACTCATAATGGATCAAGGATCTAAATATACAACCTGATTTCATGACATTACTAAGGAAAATATTGGCAAAATTCTGTATGACATTGACATAGGAAAAGACTTCTTGGAAAAGACTTCAGAAGCACAGATAATGAATGTGAAAATAAATGGGATTACATCAAGCAAAGACGCTTCCTGCACAGCAAAGGAAACACTCAACAAAGTGAAGAGGTGACTGACAGAATGGGAGAAAATATTTGTAAATATGCAACTGATAAATAATTAATATCCAGAATCTGTAAAGTGCTCAAGAAACTCAACAACAAAGCAAAGCCAACAATCCAGTCAAGAAACAGGCAAAGGATATGAACAGGCATTTTTCAAAGGATGAAAATCAAATGGCCAATAGTCATATGAAAAAATGCTCAGGATCACTAGCCATCAGGGGAAATGCAAAACACACACTCACACACACACACACGATTTCACCCCACCCCATTCTTTCTGTATGAAAGAATGGCTTTCATACAGAAATCAAAAATCAATTAATGCTGGAAAGGATATGGGGAAAAAGGTATCTGAATACACTGAGGATGGGAAGGTAAACTAGTAAAATCATCATGGAAGACAGTCTGGAGATTCCTCAGAAGTATGAAAATAGATCTACCGCATGACCCAGCCATCCCACTCCTGGAAATTAACCCAAATGAAATGAAAGCAACACTTGAAAGAACTATCAGAACCCTATGTTTATTACAGCTCAATTCACAATAGCTAAGATAAGGAATCAACCCAGATGTCCATCAACTGATTACTAGATAAAGAAAGTGAAGTATATATACACAGTGGTATATTATTAAGTCAGAAAAAAGAATGAAATCCCATCTTTCACAATAAAATGGATGTAACTGGAAACCATTATGCTTAAGTAAATAAGCCAATCCCCAAAAGACCAATATTGTATGTTTTCCCTGATTTGTGGTAATTAATACACAGAGCACAATGAAATGTGTATGAGCAAAATTAACTTTTTGAGATTTGATTATTATTTACAGCCCTGTCTATACTCTTGTGGAACAGTAATTTTTCTATTTACTACCTGTCGAATTATTTATTTGGAAGCTAAGCTTATGATTATAAAATAAACTAAAAGCATGCCATTGTAAAAATTAAAAGAAAAATAAGAAAGTAAGGAGAAAGGGTAGGAGCATAGACAGGAGGGAAGATAGGGTAGGGCATATCATTATGCTCTCAAATACATATATAAAATATACAAAATTTATTTACCTCATACAAGCAAAAATTTAATTAATATTGCACATGTAAATTCCCAGCAGGTTTGGAATATCTGTACAGAATAGGCATTTTCTGTTGTATTTACTACTGAGCAGCAAGGACACTCAGTTTGCTAAACTCACTAGATATCACCTCCAGAAAGCAGTGTTTCCCAATCTGGGAAGACACAGAGGTTTCTTTTAAAAGCAAAGAAAATTCTTCAGGATTCTCTTGGAGGTCCTTGGAGACTAATTTGATTGACATTTGTTTCAGAAATATTTTTACAGTGTGTTGTGCAGGCATTTTTTTAAAGGTTACATTTTTGCCATAGTAGTTTTTAAACTGAAAATGAAATGTGATAACTAATCAAAGAGCACCAATTGAACGACGAGGACCAATTGTTTAGAATATGTGGGGAATCCAACTCACATCCCAGAATAAATTAAAGCTCTGCACACAAAGTTCAAGTGCTTGTGAGCGATGCTGTCCTTTGTTTTTGACTTGTCATTGGCGGTTGTGATGGAAGTTTCCAGCAACATTGAGGGCAAACTTTATAGAGAGAAAGAGTCATTGGAGTGAGCAGCCTGACCACTAAGAAGAAAGTATTTACCTTTGTTCAACCATCTTATTATTTTTTAAAAAATTTATTTATTTATTTATTTTTTTGACAGGCAGAGTGGATAGTGAGAGAGAGAGACAGAGAGAAAGGTCTTCCTTTTGCCGTTGGTTCACCCTCCAATGGCCGCTGCGGCCGGCACATCGCGCTGATCCGAAGCCAGGAGCAAGGTGCTTCTCCTGGTCTCCCATGCAGGTGCAGGGCCCAAACACTTGGGCCATCCTCCACTGCACTCCCGGGCCATAGCAGAGAGCTGGCCTGGAAGAGGGGCAACCGGGATAGAATCCGGCGCCCCGACCGGGACTAGAACCTGGTGTGCCGGCGCCGCAAGGTGGAGGATTAGCCTGTTAAGCCACAGAGCCAGCCCAACCATCTTATTTTTATTTATTTTTAAGAGCTATTTGCTTACTTAAAGGTAGAGTGAGAGAGAGGAGAGACAGAGTCAGAGATCATCCATCCATTGGTTTGCTCAGCAAATGTTCTCAACAAGCAAAGCTGGACCATGTCGCAGTTAGAAGCCCAGACCTCCATGTGGGTGGCAGGGGCCCATATACTGTGAGCCACCATCTGCCTCCCCCCAGGATGTGTCAGCGAAACCTGGTTAGCAGCAAAGCTGCCAGACTCCCACCACCCTTCACTGTGGGATGTAGATGTTGCGAGCAGAGATTTAAACCTGCTGCACCACACCTGACTCAACCAACTCATTTTTAGCTGTCAATAACAAAATACACTTGTACAATTGAAACACCCTAAAGGAAAAAAAAACAAAAAACTATTATGTAAATGTTCGATTTTTTTGCATTTAACAGATTATCTCTGATTGAAATAACTACTTTTAACATTTTATGATAACCTGACAGTCTTAAGGTTAAAAATATCCTGTTATCAAAAGACAGTGGCAGGCACTGTGGCAGCAGGTTAAAGCACTGCTCGGAGAACCTGTATCCCATATTGGAATGCCATTTTTAGGCCTAGCTACTCTGCTTCCCATCCAGCTTTGAGCTATTGCATCCTGGGAGGCAGAAGATTCTGGTTAAATTTCTTGGATCATTTCAGGCCTGAATGGAGTTCTGGGCTCCTGGCTTTGGCCTGTCAAATTCTGGTTGTAGGGGGCATTTGAGGAATTTCCAATAGATGGAAATCTCTCTCTCTCTCTCTCTCCCTCCCTCCCTCCCTCTGTTTCCCCCCCCCCCATTTGTTCCTGTCACCATGCCCTTCAAATAGATGAAAATAAACATTAAAAAGTTGATTTTAAGGTTGTTATATTTTTATATGCAGATTTATCTACTTTGTATATACTCACTGGATAGAAAAAATAAGTAGCTAATTATACTTAAAGTTGGATCCTGGCTGTTCAGACTATGATGTCATTAGGACAGGGTGGCCATTGAGCTGGTAACAGCAAACTATTTAGAGCACTCCATACCTACAGCAAGAGGTCAGCATTTAAGACTTTATATGAGCACAAACTAAGCATCATTTTGAATTGTTCTTCTCTCTGTTCCTACAATGCACTTTGACAGTATACCCCTGGATACTTAAATATAGGCCCTTTTATTTATCATACCATTTTGAATGCTGTTACATTTATTTGAACTTTTTTTTATTTCGGCCTGGAAAACTTTGCTGATTTGGGTTTGTTTAAATGTCATGTTTTCTATGATGTCCTTCTTCAAGACAAGCTAGCCATCGCTGTGTTCCTTCATGCTTTGTTGACTGCGGTAATGTTCCTGGGTTTCTAGAGTGAAAGAGCATATATCTTGGGATCACGTGTGCAGGAGTAAATGTATAGTTCAGTCTCTTAGAAACTAGCTATGAGACATTAGGTCAATTACTTAATAACACTCAGTCTCATTTTTCTTAAGGCAAAATGGGGTTAACCACCCTTCAGGGAATTTGTGAGACTCTGTAAAAAATACATAGTATGGTTCTTATTATATCATAGACACTTAGTGAATGATTGTGATTATATTTAAAGTGTATATTTGTTTCTCATTATACTTTGACCTTCTAGAGGTCAGAAACTCTCCTATTCACATTATGATGTTCAGCATAAAAATATCAGAGTGGATTAGTAGTTAAATAAAGGTAAGTTAATGAATGAATGAGTGAATTTTACAGTATCAAACAGAAGGCAAAATTGATTCCCGAGTCTTTAGCCTAACAGCTAATGAGAAGACCTCAGGCCCATTTCCAAAGCCTGTTTAAATAACCAGGTTGATTAGTTACAGCCTGATACTAAGGAATTTGGGGCCTTTGGGACCTAAATGTATCCTAATGTCACCGAGAGCATTCCTAATCACAGAGAAGCATTCAGAAATGTTTGACAGCACTCTGCTAGTGATTTGGTCTGGGAGAAAGAACAGAAAGGAGAGAGAGGTATCTGATCAACCCAGCAACCTTAAAAATATTCAATAGCCCTAGTATGCTTGCCTCCTAAAGGTGGGAACTTTGGAAGCTGAGGATAGATGGATTTAAAACTCAAAAACTGTTGAATCAGATCATCATAGAGTTACAGGCTTACAGCCCATGGGTATCCTGGCTGTGAGAGTTCATTTTTGGTATAAACTTGTCTAGGCATCAGTGCCCACTATTTGGTCAAATATTATTCTGGATGTTTCTGTGAGAGCATTTTTTGTTAGATTTCCATTGAAATAAGTGCACTTTGAGTAAAAGCAAAGTGCTGTCCCTAATGCAATGGACTTCATTCAATTAAAGGCTTAAGTAGAAACTAAGGGTGAGATGCAGTAGGTTAATCCTCAACCTGTAGCGCCGACATCCCATATGCATGCTGGTTCTAGTCCTGGCTGCTCCACTTCCGATCCAGCTCTCTGCTGTGGCCTGGGAAAGCAGTAGAAGATGGCCAAGTCCTTGGGCCCCCACACCCACGTGGGAGACCAGGAAGAAGTACCTGGCTCCTGGCTTTGGATCGGCATAGCTCTGGCCGTTGCGGCCTCTTGTGGACTGAACCAACAGAAGGAAAACCTTTCTCTCTGTCTCTGCCTCTCACTGTCTGTAACTCTACCTCTCAAATAAATAAAATCTTAAAAAAAAAAAAAAAACAAACTAAGGGTGAGCTTCTAACAGCAAGAGGAGTTTGTCTATCAGCCAGTGTCTTACATCAATTTCCTGGTTCAACAGTACCCAGCCTTTAGACTTGAACTGCAATTGTTTCCTGAGTCTCCAGCCTGCCAGTCTCCCCCACCAGATTTTTGACTCATCAAGCCTATATAATCGCAGGAACCAATTTCTTAAAGTAAGTTTTGCTTTGTATATACACACATCCTGATGATTCTATTTCTTTGGAGACCCCTGGCTAACACACTAACCTATAATTTTACAAGTTGATGATTATTAGGTCATTTTTCTCATGCAGCATCCTGAAGAGAACTCAGCCCAACTCTTACCCAGTGATTTTCAGAATGTTTTCCAGAATCCTAACCCATTGGATTGTGTGACTGCTCAGGGTACAGGATTCTGAACCTGCCTGATCAGGCACCTGAGGGGCTTACTATAATTGGCATTTACAGATCTACTACGGACATATTGAATCAGAGTCTGAGGGTAGAGTCGGCATAGTGGCACTGTAGGATAAGCCGCTGCTTGGGACATCTGCATGGCATATTAGAGTGCCAGTTTGAGTCCTAGCTACTCTGCTTCTGTTATAGCACCCCACTAATGTGCCTGGGAGGCAGCAGATGATTGCTCAAGTACCTGGGTCCTTGCCACTGATATGGAAGATCTGGATGGAGTTCTTGGCCCTGGCTTCAGCTTGGTCAAGCCCTGGTTGTTGCAGGCATTTGGGGATCAGTGGGTTGACGTGCCCCCTCCCTCCTTCCCTGTCACTCTCTCCTTTCTCTCTCACTCTCTCACTCAGCCTTTCAAATAAATAAATAAATGGATATTTAAAACAATAGAATATCTGAGACTGGGACTTGATAATCTGTATCTTTGACAAATGTTTCTGATTCTTGTGCGTATCAGGCTTGAGAACCATTGATTTTGTGGTGTGTGCTTCTGATTTTGTCTGGACAATGAAATTATTAATAGAGAAACTATTATAATTTTAAATGAGTTGTTGGAGAAGTATTCAACTGTGAAAATAACAGACTTTTAGGGAATATATTCTATAAGGATTAAGCATTTCCTTCTATATATAGGTTATACATGCCTTTTAAATGTGGGATCTAGAGGTCATTGGATGGTATTATATGAGAGATTTAAATTTAAAACACCATAGAGATATCCCAAGTGTAATTATTTCATTTAAAGGGAAATGACAAAAATGCTATGGGTATGTGCAAAGATACAAGAGTGACAGTGGGGGCCACAAAAAACACAAGTGTTTATATTGAACAGCAGGCAGAGACTTTGCAATCTGAGGCCTGGCACAGAGAAGTGCTTGCAGGAGCGCCTATATTAGCCAGGTTTTGCCTGCAACCAATCCTTTATTCTGTAGGAGTGGAGGGATAGACCCTATCTCCATTGTATAGATGCCAGTTGTGTAATGTACAATACATGGGATATGTCTTCATGAATACAATGCCAAAAAATGATTTTGACCCACCTGGTTGTAGAAGTGAGTGAGTTTGCAAAGCAAGTGGCATATGGAATAGATTATGAAGAAGGTCATCTTAACATCTGGCTTGCTGAAACTCCACATTTCCTATAAGTCTAAGATATTAGAATAGCAATTCCCATAACAGATTAAAGCCAATAACATGAACACTGACTTCTTTTTACCCATGGTGACCCTTGTATTTATTATTATGGTATTGATTTCCTGTTTGCTTTTTTCTGAGTTGACATAGAAAATGACCTTTAATCCCTAAAAAGTCATGAAAACTAAATAGTTAGGCAAGTGAATGTTGGTGAAAGGACCCAGTTCTTCATATTTGCTTTGACTTCTCTATGAGACAGTCACATGGGCTGCTTATTTTTTCAGAGAAAGACTCATTGGTTAAGTTCAAAGTGATGACACATAGTAAAATTAAGCCCAGAAGACTAACAAGCCCTATGTTCTCCTCCTTTTATATGTAGACATTTTTAAAACAAGAACGCCATGTAGAATCTTTGGAAATTTAGAGTATCTAAAACATTTTAAAATTAAATTCATTAGACTGACCTGTTTTCTTTTTTATAGGAATAGTCAAATTATTTAGTTATTTTAGGCAGGGCTATTAGTTTATAAACTTATAAATTCTGAGTTTATTCTCAAAACCATGGAGAAGAATTAATCATGAAAAATAACTCCAAAGTCTATGGTTACTATTGAACAAGTACCACCCAATCCCCAAAAACTGTTTGTAAAAACTAAAAGCAAATACATTTTATTATGGATGGTGTGGAAAAATAAAATGTAAATAATATATCAGAAAAATTTTACTAGTGCAGAGGTAAACAAACTACAGTCTGTAGGCCAAATTCAGTCCACTGTCTGCTTTTAATACTGGCACATGAGCTACGAATTATTTGTTCATATTTGAAGGGATGTAAAAAAAAAAAAAAGAAGCTGCAGCAGAAGCCATATGTGGCCCACAAAGGCCACGATCTTTATTATCTTTCCCATTTCAGAAAAATATTGCTAAGCTTCTGGATACACAGCAGACTCATAGAATGGCAGATATCCTAAACAGAACTCTGGCCTCAGAATCAGCGCTTAAGGCATTCAGATCTGGCTAAAAAGCCCATGAGAGTATTTCAGGCATGGAAAGCCAAGATACTCTGGCAAAAAACAAACAAACAAACAAAAAAAAAAAACAGACCTAAATGAAAGATCTCTGTGAGTGAGATCCCAGTGGAAAGAACAGGCCATCAAAGAAGGAGGTACCTTTCTCTGAAGGGAGGAGAGAACTTCCACTCTGACTATGACCTTGTCTAAATAAGGTCAGAGTTTGTGAACTCAAGAGGCTTTCATAGCCTTGGCAGCTCATGACAAGAGCCTCAGGTGATTACTGACACCATAAACAAGAGTGTCAATTGTTAAAACAACAATGGGACTCACTGTACACTTGCTCCCCATGTAGGATCTCTGTCCTTAATATGTTGTACTATGTGAATTAACGGTATAGCTAGTACTCAAACAGTACTTTATACTTTGTGTTTCTGTGTGGGTGCAAACTGTTGAAATCTTTACTTAGCATATACTAAATTGATCTTCTGTATATAAAGAAAATTGAAAATGAAAAAAAAGTTGCTAAGCTTAATAAACTCAAAATAACAAAGGATTTAGAACCAATCCGTCATCTCTGTGATCCCTGGTAGTTACAGGTCTGCTCTGAGCTTGCTCCCTTATCCATGTCTCTGGTATGATTAAACTTGACCAATCTTACAAATACAAGAAGTCAATTTGAGGTGGGTAGAGGAGACATCATAAGCAATCCATTCATATGCAAATTAGTGAAATAAGAAATAAAACTATTTTCCCTCTTGACTAAAGTACGTTCTTTGCCAGCTAAGAATGTGTGAGCCTAGTTGGAGTAGCAGTTGTAACAAAACTTCCAAAATTTTTTTATAATTTAGATGTTTGTCAATGTCTGTTCATTCGGTTCGCCACAGAACAAAGAAATTCCAATAATAAGGATGTGTTGGGCATAGCCTCAAAAAAGCAGAAACCAAGACATGACTGACTGGTTTGGAGGAACACCTCATTTTTGCCCAGTAATATTTTAAACCTTCGCATCATAGTATTGCATAGTGTTGGACATGGGAGAAATTTCAGAGTACATTTGGTCCAACTGCCTTTACTTTTCATAAAATAATACTAAGGTGCATAAAGGCCATGAGATTTGTCCAAGGTCATGTAGTGCATATTAGTGGTACAGATGGAGGGGTGGATATGAACTGTACAAATCAGATGAAGCTCTTCTACTTCTGAATGCCCCACCTGTTTTTCAAGAGAGCCCCTGCTGTGGCAGATTCTTTGAGAAATCTGACTGGCTCCTTGGTGACCAGGTTTCTACATCAGCCGTATCTTGGAGGGGCCAGTGGTCCATCCTCCAGGAATAGATATCTGCTCTGGGTATGTGTATGTCAACTCTTAGCCAACACCCATATCCAGGGACTCGCAGAATCTCAGTAGACATCACTAGCAGTCTGACTCACAGGAACAGATTGGACTCAACTGCCAAGAAGGAGTAAGAGCGAGACTGTGACCATTGCACCTGATCACATACTTCACTGCTCACTCTCCAGAATGAACTGGCCTCAGAAAGCCCTGGAACAGCCGTCTGAAGGGATGGCTGAGGCACAAGCTAGGAAGTAATCGTCTGGAAGGATGTGGCACCATCCTTCAAAAACAATGTATGCTTTAAATCAGAGATCTCCCTCTTGCACGTTGTCTCCAATAGAAACAATACAGGGTTTGGAACGAAGGTGACGGAAGCAGAATTGGCTCTGTTTACCATCACTGTCAGGGACCTTTTGGAGACTTAGTGTTTCATGTCTCTGAAAATCTGGGTCCTCAGGGTTGGAGAGCCTAGGTCCCAAACAGGATAACATTCTACCAGGAAACATGAAAGAATCATGCTCTTATGAAGTCTAAGTTTCCTTTCCTGCCAAAGCACTTTTGACAGCTTTGTTAGGAGCAAGCAGGCAAGAAGAAAAGTCTTTGTCCTGGCAAGGGGAACTGAACTTGACCAGAAAATACATGGTAGAGCTCCATATTTATACACCTGGGACAAGAGATTTAGAATGGACAGTGGTGGTGGAAGAGACTGAAAATAAACTGTGACTCCTAAGCCAGCTTATCACCTTGGGCTGGAGGGACAGCCAGGCACCATGAAGGCATTGCCTCTGAGACTGTGTTCAGAGAGGAAGCTGGCGCTCGTGAAATCGATCCACACATTTCCTGCCGTGGGAGCAGTATGGACGACGGGCCCCATCTGCTGCCCTGCTGGAGCCACCATCACAGTCCCATGTCTCAGAGACTCCCTTTAGGCTGTGACTGAGCCTTTCCCTGATGGGGTGGTGTCTGGTCTCAAGGCCTTCCTATAGGCTGGTCCAAGACATCCTGGGGACTACACTGCCCTCCACAATTTCTGACCACAACTTTTTACTTCACTCTCCCCTTCCCGGGGCCCAGCCTGCATCCCAGTGTGAACACTGACTGCTCACATCCATCCTCAGCTCAGTGGTGTCCCCACCTTCCCCGGCTCCCTGCCCTTTTTCCTTCACAGGTGTGTCTTCCGTGAACCTCCTGCAGAACCAACCCTGTCTTGGTTTGTGCCATTCAGAGGACCTGAACTGATGGACACAGCCACACTTTGTACACCTATCACCGAGTCTGTCATTGACATGGGTGTGAGATTCCTTCCGGCTTGCATCTTCCTCCTCCTTCCTCCTGACATTTCTCAGTTCTCCCAACTCAAAGATTTTTTTCCTATGGAGTAGACATCTGCACAAGATTCTCCCATTTCTCCTTATTCTCCACTACAGCCTGCTCAGATTTGGATCTCCAAAGCCTTGAGTTTAAGTCTGTCCTTAACAGGCAGCTTGTCACTCGCAGCCTCTTTCTTCAAAGTCCTGCTCTGTATTTCCTCTTCACAGTGGACCCCATGTCAATGAGGAACAGTAGGAAATTAATGACTAGTCCTGGCCTGCAGCATGGGAATTTGCAGACCTGCTGAGATTTCTTAGTATTCTTCACTAGTCCAGTCCTTTTTGTGGATATTTAGTTAATCCTTAACACAGATCTATGGGGCTGGCACTGTGGCATAGCGGGTAAAGCCAGTGCCTGCAGTGCTGGCATCCCATATGGGCACCAGTTCAAATCCCAGCTGATCCACTTCTGATCCAGCTCTCTGTTGTGGACTGGGAAAGCAGTAGAAGATGGCCCAAGTCCTTGGGCCCCTGCACTTGCATGGGAGACGCAGAAGAAGCTCCAGGCTCCTGACTTCTGATCTGCCCAGCTCTGGCCATTGTGGCCATTTGGGGAGTGAACCAGCAGATGGAAGGTTTCTCTCTCTCTCTCTCTCTCTCTCTCTCTCTCTCTCTCTCTTTCTTTGCCTCCCTGTAACTCTGCCTTCCAAATAAATAAATAAATACATCTTTTTTTTAAAAAAAGACACATCCATGAGGTTTGACCTGTTATTGTCTCCTCTATATAGATGGCTAAATGGGTTACGGTTATTTAGGTAACTTATCCATGTACCTACAACCAGTAAATCCCATTAAAGCAGGATTTAAACCAATGCAGTACTTATATGAGGAAGAGAGGAAGCAAATAATTAGAGGAAGAAATAGAATCAAGGAAAGCCTTTCTGTTGAATCTAAGAGACTTAAATTCCTCCTTTCTATGTCCAAATCTGGAGCTATTTTCTGGCATTCATTCATTGATATTTTATTAACTGAATTCATACAATGGACAAAATTCTTTCTAATTATTTATTTGCTTGCTTGTTTGCCTGATGATGACAAAAGACGCACTGAGCTGCAGAACTCTCTGTAACTCAGCCTTTCTTGCCCTGTCTACTCTTGGCTCCTGGCACTGACACCTAAAGCACACAGCTCCCAGACAGACTCAGTTTGCAGGTGTACCAGTCCCAACCAACAACCCCTGATGATGCAACAATTTTGTAGTTTTCTCTTTCTTGTTCTTTGTCTTTAAATGAAAATAAAAAGGGGACAGGAATCTGGCATTGTGGTTAAGATGCTGGAAGCCTGCATCCTGTATCCAAACAAATGAGTTGGAATCCCAGTTCTACTCCTGATTCCAGCTTCCTGCTAATGCCTGCCCTGGGAGGTAGCAGGCAATGGCTCAAATAGTTAGGTCTTTGTCACCCATGTGGGAGACGTGGATTGAATTCCTAGCTCCTGGCTTTGGCCTGGCCCAGCCCTGGCTCTTGCGGGCAGTTGAGGAATAAATCTGTGGATGGATATGTTCTCTCTCTCCCTCTCTTTCTCTCTCTCTCTCTGCTTTTCAAATAAATAAGCAAAAAAAAAAATTTTAAAAGTACATACAAACTCTTAGGAGACCCTTCACAACACAAGGCTAGGCCAGATGGATGCTGCTTGCACTCGTGTTTCTGGGGCACCAGATGTGAGTCCCCTGGCTGTGCAGCTGGGGTTAGGGACGTGACAGAACATTCTCAGGAAAGTCTCTTCCTGCTACCGGCCTGGGGCCCCCTGACACCTGGCATGCTGGAGGAGAGTTATATGGAGCCTCGAGGATTTGTGTAGGTGGAGTGGAACAAAAGGACAGAAACAGCTGATCAGCTTTAAATGTCTAGGCGGCTAAATCAGGATTAACCTTTTTGGCTTTTGTGCTGATGAGATTTAGACAGCCCTACACGTCTCCAAGCTTAGAAGCAGACTTTTCGCTAAATAAGATCTGTATTGTTCCATCAATATTACCCTAGATTTATACCACTAGTTAAAAATAATAATGCTTCCGAATTGAAATACGTATGCTAATTCCATATTCTGTTTGGATTAATTGGGTTGATATTAAGGTGAACATATTTGTCAATTTATTTTCTAATCTGTGCGTTGCTGGCAAAGGTAAAAAGCACAGTTCTTTTGTTCTGTCTCGGTTTTCAATTTATCTATAGATGATGTCCTTTTTCTTCAAACAAGATAGTTAAATACTTGATGGCATTTGTCCATTGTCTAACATGCACTGAGTGCCCAAAAATGTATGTCAGAGATGAATTCTTACAATTCTAAGTGGCTAAGAATGAAGATAATGCCAGGTGAAACAAAACTGGCAAAATATTACTACGTGCCAGAATCTGTAATCTAAGAAGCCTATTTAATATGAAAGCATCCTATGCTAACATGAGGACTCAGAGACTGAAAGAAGAATTTGCAGTGGGTGGCAGAGCCAGCTTGACACTCACATTTTGTGACTTGAAATCCTGTATTTATTCCCCCCACATGTTAATCTATTTACTCTGGGGCCTCCCTTGAAAAATGTAAAAGAACACAGACTCTGGAGGCACAAAACCCTGCGACCTGAACGTGTCCCTGCTACTACTACAGTCAGGTGACCCCTGGATGTCATTTCAACGCTGTAAGCTTCCATTTCCCTATCTGTAACTTGGAGCTTGTTTTTCTTTTTTAACCACATTGAGTTATTTCAGTGATTACATGATACAGTCTATATAAAACATTTAATATGCTGCCCATTACATCATTATTTCTCACCCAATGGTTCTCTTTCCTAGCCTTTTAGTTTGTGTGTGTGTTCCTTTAAGTCAGCAACATTTTAGTACCCCATAGGGAATCTTCTTTTCTCTTATTTTAAAAATGACATTTTTGAAGTATATTTCAAATCTCTCAGATTTTGTTATATCACATGTCCTCTTGTAATGGGATCCTATTATGCACAAACAAGGATTCAAAAGAAAGGAGAAATAAATTTGACCTTGAGCTGGATGGATTTTGATCAATAGCCACTAACAGTAGGCACTAGGGCTTGTTTAACGGCCTTGGTTACATCACCAGTGGGGCTCATCTGGCCGTTAAACATTTATGTAAACATTCTTTTTGTTCCAGTTTTTCTGCAGACCAAACCAGAAGGCTTGAGCCAAGTTGAAAATTCTATACTATTGGAATTCCGATATGTGGAGAAGCAAGCTAGGGGATGAGATCTCTGCTGTCAGTGTCAGAAGAACTGACTACACTTTTGATGACAGACTCTGTGCCCCTACTGGGGCCTTGCACCATCAGAGAGAACTTCTGTATCAGCAAGGACTTTGGGCCCTTAACTGGCCTACTTGGCCCCATCAAACCCTTATCTGTGGGAATAGAAACTATAGTCAGCTCTCAGGCCATTCACAAATACCCAGGAGCTAATTTGAATGTCCAATGTAACAACTGTGCATATTTTAGTGGCTCCAGAATTAGACTTGTCCCACACAAAGAAATATATCTAACAAAAGAATCACTTTTAGATTACCAACATTATTAAAGAATAATATTCTGAAACATTAATTAAAAGTGATGCTCTTAGGATTTGTTTTGGTGCTTCTAGCTACCCATTGTATTAAGATAGGCTGTACCTTTTTCCAGTCTTTGTAACTAGCTTTTTGTCCTGAAGTTCTAAGAAGCCTGCCTATTTTCATTGAGGCTGTGGACATTCCTGCTATTTAAGTACCAGGCGGTGCCCTAAGTTGGGATTTGCCAGGAGCCAGGAGTCTGTTATTAATGTGTTATGATTCTAGTGTTAATGGGTGCCCCAAATCCAGATTTGTCCCAAATCTACAGTTGGTGTGTTGTTTCGAATGAATTGGAAAAGTGCCTTGAAAGGAGTAGTTCCTCGTGACCATAAACCTGTTCCTGGGGCTGGGGTAGGCTCAGCCACCTAGTACTCTGACCATCAATACTTCAATGTTCGGTCACACTTGGAGCCTACTAAGATTAGCTCAGTATGGAAGTAGAACAAAAGCCCACCCTACAATGGGCTATCAGCTGTTGAGGTGGTCTTATAGCCGGATGCTGCTATATCCAGCCACAGGTAATACTGGATAGATATAAGTGTTATCTGCTGGGGCCACAGGACTCCACCTGGCACCAGGGCAAGTCCAGGGGCTCAGGCTGAAGGCACTGTCCCAAGGACAGGGGCTATTAGCCTTTTCCCTGTGTTATTCTTTACTAGCATGGCTGGACACAATCTGGATTGAGTCTGTCCCAATGGCACAGGTCTCCACCTGACCACAGGGCAAGTCCTGGGTTTGCCTCCAGGGGTACTGGCAGGCCATACTGGGTGCTGGGTCTCAGGGTGGTACATTGGCTCTGAGTTCCAGGCAAGGCCCCAAGTTCCCTCTCCACCTGGCTTAAGTCTTGCTCTGCTCTCTGCCAGCAGGTTGGGGAGGGGTGGCAGAAGTACCTGGCTATAGAGGCTGCAAATATTCAGTCTGCAGGTGCAGACCTAGAAGCAGGGACTGTGCCTCCATTCCAGGTCTTGAACTGAATACCATTTAGCTTTAAAGGAAGATCATGCTTACAATGTTTTCTGTCACCTGAATCAAGCCATCTAATTTCCACCATTGTCAGTGGTGTGCAACAGTAAGTGGAGGAAGCTAATACCAGAGTATGCTGATTGGATTTCACTGACATTTGCTTCTACTCACATCACGTTCTTATCATCATGGGAAATACATACCAAGGCTTAGGGCCTCATGAGCTGAGGATTTATTCTGTCTGTCCCCTTTATTCACCTTTGTCTTACTGCTTGAAGATGATTGGCAACTGTGCACAGATGGCTGTGAAAATGTCCATGAACATCTATGGGAGATGAGAAATGGCTTGGGCAGATGGAGGCAGCTGATGGTGATTTGGGAGAATAGCCTCTTATGTCCACATCCACATTCTGGGGCTGATAAACATAAGATTGCTCCCATCGCTCAGAACATACTGGCTATGTAAGTGTGTAAGTACATGTGACGTATGTACATGTGTGTATGTATGTACATTTTTGCGTAAGCAGTTTGGAACCTAGAGAAAGATGCAGAAGGATATACAGTCAACATTTAATACTGCTATCACACCTAGCAAGAATGGGGGTGATTCCTAACTTTTTACACATATAACTGTGTATTTGAATCATTGTATCAGGCACATAGTATGTTCAAAATCCCATAAATGAAATAAAAAAAGAAAGCATAATACTTAAAGAAAAAAGAAAGCATAATGCTTAAAGAAAAACAAGTTAACTAAATCAGCATTTCTCAAGATTTAATGTGTGTATAATTCACTTGTGGATCTTGTAAAACTGCACATTCTGATTCAGTAGTTGTGGGTTGGGGCCTTTGTTACTACATTTCCAACACGCTCCTAGGTAGTGCCAAGGCAAGGGAGCAATCCTTCAATGGCATTTTCAATATGCAAACTTGGACTTGGTCTTCATCAGTAAATGATGGATCAAATTAGTTACAGAACTTGGTCCTCATTAAAAGCAACAGTGATTTTGTGTTATTGTTTTTTCTAGTTCTACATCAGTTTTTCCTTAAGAAAGATTTTAGCAATTTCTTAAATTTAGAGTAAATTTAAAGTACTTCTGCAAAAGGAACTAGCGAAATGGCTTAATAGACCATGAGTCCTAAAGTATAGTGTGAGCAAGTATGCCATATAAAAATATATTTAATTGGGGCTGGCACTGTGATGTAGCCAGTAAAACTGCTGCCTGTAGCGCCAGCATCCTATATGGATCCTATATGCCTATTCGAGTCTCAGCTGCTCCACTTCTGATCCAGCTCTCTGCTGTGGACTGGGAAAGCAGTAGAAGATGGTCCAAGTCCTTGGGCCCCTACACCCGGGTGGGAGACCTAGAAGAAGCTCCTGACTCCTGGCTTTGGATCAACACAGCTCCTGCTGTTGCAGCCATCTGGAGAGCTGGGGAGTGAACCAGCAGATGGAAGACCTCTCTCTCTCTGCTCCCAAATAAATAAAATAAATTTCTAAAAATATATATTTAATCATAACTTAATTATATTTAAATCTATCAAGCATGAATTTACTACAAAAGCATTTGCTTTAGAAGAATTAGATGCCATCTATGTACTCCAAGAATGTGTGCTCTTGTCATAGAAATAGGACTTTAGCATCATTTTTGTATGATACAAAGCAGTACAATATTGTTTGTGGGAAATTGGAAGCCATAGAGTTCAAAGTCAAGTGTAAAAGAAGTACAAGAAGACTGGTGTCATCCAGGTTGGTGGCTGAAGCTGGACTAAGTTTGCGGGTCCAAGGGGTTTGGAGGGTGTGAACAGGATAGACTGTATCTTCAGATGACATCATTGTTTTTAGAAGGTGACTCTTGGGTGCTTGAGAGAAGCTTAGAGTTTTTTCTAGCTTCAGGTTTCATGCAGCCAAAGTGGGATTAGCTGCTGATTAGCAAGAATTGCTGACTAGCATCAGCTCTGTTCAGCAAAATCTCATTCTCCCCATCACATCCTCATATTCAATTACTCTGATGAAAATAAGTATTTGGGTTGTGTCTGCCAGATGGTCAGCTTTCTTTTCTCTAGAAGAGCTGTTCATTAAAGTGGATTAGGGAGAAAAATACTTGGTAGGAAATGTATAAATAAATGAATTACTTATTATGTCGTTGTGCTATTATTTGAAGATCCCATAAGGGGAATAGGAAAGCACAGAAATTATGTTCAGCTCCAATTCCTGCTGCCTTCAAAGCAGCTGAGGCAGACTGTGTGCCAGACTGCCTACATCTTTTAATACCACACTGCTCGCATGGCTTATGGTGTGTTAAGTTCTTGATTTATTTGCATTATGGGCTTGTTAGTACTATTTTGTCCATTTTCATTATTTAAATGGGAAGCTTTTTAGAAAATAATATTGTCTGATTTGTCACTGTACATTATGTTTGTATATGACTTTTTTTTTTTAAATTTAGGACACCAGGGTTTTTCTATCTCCTCTCAATGAAAGACAAAGTATATGTTATGTGACATCCAATGAAAAGACAGAAGTTATACAATTGAAATTTGATTTAAATCAGTATTTTATAATTGTGTTCATGGTAAAGATATTGAGATTACTTGCATTACCAGGTGTAATTAAAATATAGTTAGTTGTCCAACACAGAAAGGACACATTTTCCACATTTCCAATTAGCTAAGGTGAATCTGTGACCATTTCATCCAATTATTCATGCAGTTCTGTGACCAGTGACAGTGAATAAATCAATATATAAGCATTTTGAAATTAAGGCTCACCTTGCAACGTCAGTGAATTTGAAGTTACTTGAATCTTTCCTTGCATAATGAATTCGGATTGATCATATTTACTGATTCTATTTTCAGACTTACTTAGTATTTTATATGCAAGTACAAGGTGTTAGAACATGGAGGAATGAGATGAAAGAAAGAGATACAGACTCCAGGGGAGGCAGAATTGCCCAAGGACTAAGGGACCACTCTGGAGACAAAAGGACTTAGAGGCAAATCTCACTCTACCACTTACAGCTCTCTGACCTGGGGTGAGCGGCTTAGCTGAACTTCATCTTTAAAACAGTGATCTAAGTAATACCTGACAACTGCAGAGGAAAAACGAGGGCTGAGAGACAGGTTTTATGCATGGTATGTGGATTATCTGATTTAGTTATTCCTAACAGGAGCAACCTCATAGAGCTGTTGAGAGAAGAAGGGTATGTGAAATTGTGTAGAGAAAATGCCCCTTTTGCATTGTGACTGCCAGTAGTGGTTGTGTTTTTAATTTTTTTAAAAAAGATTTTATTTATTTATTTGAGAGGCAGAGTTACAGGCAGAGAGATGGAGAGACAGAGAGAAAGGTCTTCCATCCTCTGGTTCACTTCCCAAATAGCTGCAACAGCTGGGGCTGGGCTGGTCCAAAGCCAGAAGCCAGGAGCTTCTTCTGGGTCGCCCATGCTGGGGTGCGGGGACCCAAACACTCGGGCCATCTTCTACTACTTTCCCAGGCCGTAGCAGAGAGCTGGATCAGAAGAGGAGCAGCTGAGACTAGAACTGGCATCCATTATAGTATGCCAGCACCGCAGGTGGAGGCTTAGCCCACTGTGTAACAGAATTGGCCACATGGTTTTTAATTTTTAACTTTTTATTCTCTTCTTCTATCCCTCCACTCCCCCACACACTCCTACCTTCTCAATTTCTTTTCTTTTCTTTCTTTTAGTTCTTGAGATCACATATTTTAAATTTACATTACAATGGGTGTTATTTTTGATGATCCGATTCTCTTTTTCTGTAATAAGATGAGGCCCACAGTTGAAGGTGGGTGAATCCTGGCTGCTCACTGAACAAACCTATCCCTACTTGTAGCTCCTCTCGAAGGACCTGGTACTCCTGCCAAACAGCTCCCTTGAACTCTCTCATTTTAAAAAAAAGGTACTAGGGAAACAAATTGTCCATGAACTCTGCCTGGCATTTTGAGTATATGCTATGTCCTTGGAGAAGTGATCCAAGGTTGTCAGCTGTATTGACATACTTTCCTATGTTCTAAACTCCCCATGTTGCTCAATATTTTACCTTTGTTTTGCTATATTGCAAATAAGAGGAAGAAATGTTCACAGCTGGTGGATTTTCTATCTTCAGTCTGTAGAAAGAAAAAGGACTCATTGCTGCTGAAAAATGTATTTATTCAATTTTATTTTGTAGACTTGTAGATACAGTCCTGAGAATAAAGTGAGTGCAAGTTAGGGCAGGAAGAGGAGTGGGAGGGAGGACTTGTGGCATCTAAGCTGACCCCTCCCCCAAGGTGAGGAGCTACCTTGGAAACTACTCCAGTAAAGGTGATCACTCTTTCCTCTTGCTGATCTGACTCAGGGAGTTAAAGCCCTTTACACGTGCATGCACACATACACACACACACACAATGTGCATGTACACACTAAACCACAGCTCTCAGTGAGTCTTTTTTTTTAATTAATTTATTTATTTGAAAGTCAGAGTTGCACAGAAAAAGAAGGAAAGGCAGAGAGAGAGAGAGAGAGAGAGAGAGAGAGAGAGAGAGAGAGGTCTTCCATCCGCTGGTTCACTCCCCAATTGGCCTTAATAGTTGGAGCTCCACTGATCTGAAGCCAGGAGCCAAGAGCTTCTTCTAGGTCTCCTATATGGGTGCAGGGGCCCAAGGACCTGGGCCATCCTCCACTGCTTTCCCAGTTCACAGCAAAGAGCTGGATCAAAAGTGGAGCAGCCGGGTCTCAAACTGGTGCCCACATGGGATGCTGGCACTGCAAGCTGCGGCTTAACCTGCTAGGCCACAGCGCCAGTCCCCAGTGAGTCTTTTTAAATGTGAAACTAATGATAGAATCTCTTAAATGGAAAACCCAATAATTATCAACATCTTAAATTTAGGTTCTGGATAATCTTATATATTATAATAGTTTATCATATATTACGGTATAATGTTATATTTATATTAAATAGATTATACACTAATTATATTATATTTACATTAAAAACCTTATATATAATTTATAATGGGTTCTGGATTATTATTATTTTTATTATTATTCAGATTCCACCCGTTGAGTCTTCCACTCCCAGCTTTCTCCTCTGCTCATTCATTATTTCCCAGCACCATCACCCAGAGTTTGATGTGACTCTCCTTATGCCTACCATCACTCACAGCTCCATGTGACTCTCCTTATGCCTAGATGACAGCAAGGATTGCTCTGTGACCTCTGTGTTTGCCCTCACTCACCTCTCCTTTCTCGTTTGCCATCTGGTGAATCTATATGTTTAAGATTGGAGTTTATCTTCGAACTCTTGTCCCAGAGGAGACATTTGCACAGTGTTACATTCAAATCTTGTTTTCTCAAAAGGACAGGAGGTCATTTCCCATATTCACCATATGTCTCCAGTTAGAAATTTGAAACTAAATATTGTACAGGTTTCCTAAAAAATATTACACAGATCAGTTAATTTTTGGTGATTATTAGTTGACACGGGGGATCTCGAGGTTTTCCCTTAACTCCTACGCTTCTAAATTTTTTTCCGGTGTCCAGGGAAGCATAAACAGAGCCCACTATGGCAACATGCATAATTGTGCTGCTGATACATAGTTTTGTTTGAAAAACATTTTTTTTTTAAAAATTGAGCCAGAGCCCCTTTTGTCTCTTTATCTAGTTACTTAAAGATTTTAAATGTATAGTTGTAGATTCAACCATAAAGAGGAAATCTAGGCTTATGAAATACCTGTTTTAATCAAATATTTAACTGAATAAGAAAAAAATCAAGTCTGGAAGATGACCTTTTAAAGAAAGTAGTGCAGGAAAACCTGAAGTTGACCAATAGTGATTCTTAGTCATTGTAGAATGCTAATAATTTACCCTGAGAAAAGGATCATTATTTATTCAACCTTTCTCTCTCCAATGAGAACAATTTGGGAACATAGCACGTGTTATGAACCTATGGTTCAGTTAGAAAACATTACCCTTTTGCTATGATAGTTACAAATAGAGTCAGTTTAAAAGATCATTTTATTTAATAGCACTGGAGGACAGCAATAACAAAACAACATCACCACCCCAAAACCAATGAACAGGAAACTCCATGCCCTTTTTATGCCAATGTAGACCCAATGTGCTTTACTGCTGCTTTTGTACAAGAAAGTCATTATGTCTTATTTTTCAGTCAAATTTTTCCCTCCCCCCCAATACTTGTGTGGACACATCACCCACTGTGCAAGAGAGAGAGAGGCTATAAGGTTGTAAGGTTCCTGGATGTATGTTTTTAAAGATAATCCATTATTTATCTTTATACTCTGTAGAGCTTTAATTACTTCTAATTTCCAAGATACGTAACTCTATGAGAATGTAACCCTCTCTAAGGAGGTAAAGTGCTGTGTCTTACAATGGATCACACAAGGGTCTGTTGTATCCCTAATAAATCCAGGCCATTGTAGTGGCCTGGATTTGCACCGAGAACAGAGGAGTCATGTGGCAGAATCATTCTCTGCCCCAGCCACTGGGGCCTGCAGTGAACCTCAACTCCACCCAGGAAGAGTTTACACTAAAGCTACCAGTAACTTCCCGAGTGACTAAATCCAGTGGCATGCTAGTCATCTTATGTGACCTCCCAGAGATGAACAACTATTCACTCTCTGAAATATGTTGTCTCCAGGTTTCATGACGCCGCTTTCTTCCTAATCTTTACTGTCTGATTATTCTGTTTTCCATCTCCTTGGATGGCGTCTCTGCCTTTTACATGTCAGTATTGTTGCAGCTGCAGGCTCAGGCCTAGGCCTTTTCCTGGTCTTTTCCAATGCCAAGCTCAGGTGGAGACTAGAACCACATATTCAGAGGATATTCAAAACGCTTCTGGGTGTACCCATGGCATCTCAAACATGATCTTCTCCCCAAAGGTGCTGCTCTCCAGTTCTCCCCCTCTCAGTAAACAGTACCTCTGTCGACCCAGCCATGTGAGTCAGAAGCTAGATGTCATCTTCAACTTCTTTCTCAGCTGCATTCCCCATGACCTGATGCCTGTTTTTCCCAGTGTATCTTGAGTCCCTCTGTGTTCCTCTGTCTTGACCTGGGTCCATTCAGTCACACATCTCTTGGAAGTGTTTTTGTGGCCTCTTGCCTTGAGTTCCCTCATTGTTCCTCATATCCCTAATAGTTCTTCAGTGCCTGCACTTTTGTCCTGTTGTGATTCTGGACCCATCTGGCACCCAAAATGATCCTTTGCAGTTGAAATGGCATTACACTCTTTTGCTTGAAGTTCGCACTGGCTTTGTATTACATTTGGAATAAAACCCACACTCATCCACATGACTGAGGCACAAGACACCATGCGATCTGACTCTTGGCAACTTCTCTGGCCTCACCTGCATCTTCCTTTCCTGTTCATGCTAGGTTCTTAGTTCTTTTCCTCTGTCTCATGGGACTTCGCAGTTCCTGAAATACCTCTTGCTAACTTTGACTGGCAATAATTGGCTGCAAAGTCACCAGTTCGAACGTTTCCTTTCACCAGGTCTCCCTGTTAGAATCTTTCACTAGGCCCTCCCTCACTTATTCCCCTTAACTTATATCCTGTATTTGAGAAGGTCTGTTTTCCATATATCACTCCCTAAATTTTCTTCTCGTTAGCTTAAGGTTTTGTTCTTTCCTTTCCCTATGCCCACATGCACACGGTGGTGCTCTGTGGGTACACATATCTTCTCAGCTCTGATGAAATCACATTGGTTGCTTGAATTTAGCCACAGTGGAGATATTTACACATTATTTACACATGAAAACCAGCAAATGTTACAAATGAGGCACCCATCTCCTCAGCCAGTTTTTAAACATATATTATCAAACCACTGCAGGCATACACACACATGCACACGTGCACACACACAGAAATACACTCGTTTATTGAGTAACTGGGTTGGGCATCTTGCTAGCTGATATATGCATATTATCTCATTTACTATTGTGGTATAGATATTGTGATGTCTTCATTTTACAGGTTAGGAAATGACTTGCAGATTCTCATCATATCATGCAGTACACAGTTGGCATTTAATAAATATTTTTGCACAATTCCATGAATCACTTGATGCAGTTAAGCCTGCAAAAATAGTACTTATCCTTTTCTATTCACTGTAATCTAATAAATAAGATCCCATGGTTGATCCCCTACAGATTATAGTAACGCTGATATTCTGCTTTAAATTTAAGTTGAAGGAAATATGTCTTACTATCCTCACTCTAAATACCTTCCTCACAGCAACAATAAGTAGCATAAGAAACTCGAGTTTTTTATGCAGACGTTCGAGCGAATAAAAACATGGTAGAATTTGTGAATCAAGTCAAATTGTCTTTCAAATACAATGGCAACATATTGACATCCTCAAACATGAAATAATTCGGGAAAAGACAGTTCTTCTTGCGTAATCTACTATACTACAATATCCAGACAAAAGATGAATCAAAATGAAGAACAAATAGAAAAGTCATTTTAAGAACTGGGCAACAGATACCTAAATGCAGGAATAAGTGGTAAATTCTAGAGTCCCCGGAACAGCGGAAAGACTAGGTCACAGCAATGTGTTATACACTAAGCAAAGGACTGCACGAGAGGAACTGGTGGGCTCTAGACACAGAGACCCTGTGGGGAGGGGGATGCTGATTACGTGGTTTCGTTTATGATGTGTGCATTTGTTGAAATACTGCTCTGTGCCCCATATAGTTATTCAAGTGCCATGTGTTAATCAAAAATTATATAAAAAGCACTGAACTGAATCAAAATGCTAGAAGCATTGATCATATAAAAATATTATCACAAATGAAAAACAAGATGAGTAAGAAGGTAAGTAAGAAGAAATCTAAGATTAATGTGAGTAATTTATTTCTTACAGAGCGTCATGAGTATCATCTGAAGTTACAGAAAATTATTCCAGATCCCTAAAGGTTTTCTGTGTCTTTAACATTGGAGAATATCTAAAGTTTTGCTCTTTGTTCAGTTTAATTTCATTTTTAAAATCCAAATAAAATTAAATTTGAGTTTTTTATTCAAAAGTAGAATCTCTACTGTGGACTTATTTTGATGTATTGCTCTCAATCTACCCATAAATCTATCTGCCCATGTTTTATTTGTCCACATTCATAGCGAGACTTCTAGAAAGTTTTCTACAAACATCAATGGTAACTTGAGAATAGGGTGATTTTTTAACCTCACTGTAATTATTAGACTTTGTGAGCAAGAATCATCCCTCCTTTTATTTTAAGAGTGACACAGAGAGCTCCTGTCTACTGGTTCACTCCCTAAATGGCTGCGATGGCTGGGAGTGGCCCGTGGAAAAGCCAAGAGCTAGATGCTGGGCACTCAATCCAGGTCTCTCATATGGACAGTGGGAACCTAATTACTTGAACCATCACTACTGCCTCCCATGGTGCATATTCTTAGGAAACTGGAGTTGGAAGTTGGAGCTCGGTATTGAACCCAAGAACTGTGATAGGAGGCAAGAGTGGTGTCTTAACTAGTAGACTAACTGCCTGCTCTCACACCATCACTTTTACAAAAAGAATGCATTATCTATTATTTAAATAGTCACCAAGTACTTTGTTTATTGCACTAGATCTGGTGATTATGAAGGATTTGAGTTTAAATAACATATCACCCAGAGAGTAATTTTGTCTTGTGTGCTTTAATTAAACATGTTGGTGGGTAAGTATAAGTAATTTGGGTATTGGAAATCAAACCTACTTTGAGTCTAATTGAGGTGCAACGTTTACCAAGTCTCTGTTTCTCCATTAGTGAGAACTACTGAGGCGGCCTAGGGCACATTCATGGGATGTAAATGATATGGTTTCCCCACTTAATCACCTTTGGCCAATTATGCTAATTACAAAACAGCTGCAGGGAGCAAGCAACTCCTCTTCAGAATGGTGACTTGGATTCTGCTCTAAGCATTAGTTTTGAGTTGCCAGAAACAAAGGACAGAATGTTTTAGACATTCCAGTGTCCATAATAGATGTCTATGTAAAGAGACAAGAAAAATTCCTTGTGTGGTCATGAGATTTGACCCTGAGTTTAAGAGAGAAGCCTTTTAACCAAAGACTTTAGAAAGCAGACTTAAACACAGCATATAACTGAAAATAGATCACTGTAAAAATTAAGAATGGGAATCCAAGAGGGAGGGGGAGGAAGGGTTGGAGCAGAGGAGGAAGGGTTGGAGCATGGGCGGGAGGGAGCGTAGTGGGAAAGTCCCACTATGTTCCTAAATCTGTATATATGAAATATAGGAAATTGTATAACTTAAATAAAATTAAAAAACAGTATACACTCACATATTTATAGTTAATATATTTTAGTGGCTATATCAATATTTCAAAACCCTAACTCAAGTTGCACAATATTTTTCAATTTGCTCTGATTTTTCTGCCATGCTTGCCTTTCTGTTTCTGCAATGCAAGTGCTATATGAAATTGTCCTTGGAAAATTAGTCAAAGTGAAAATATTAATATATTAGAAATGGTACCACTGTTGTTTAGATGGAAACTGTGTTGGTGCAGTTTGGCTGCATATGCTGATGTGCAAAAGGCTAGATGGATTTTCTGAATATCCTGGTTGCTGTTAAGGACAGGGGCATGTTAGGCTAAGGCAACTCATCCCCGGTTGCATGATTTTCCTTGTGGAGGCTCTCTCCACCGTGATCACACCTAAAAGACATCCTTTGTAACCCTGTGGTTCTAAATTCATAATCTTCTTCTTAGATTAATTTACTTACTTGAAAGGCATACTTACAGAGAGAAAGGGAGAGACAGAGAGAGAAAGAGAGAGATCCATCTTCCATCTGCTGGTTCACTCCCCAAATGGCTGCAGTGGCCAGGGCTGGGCCAGGCTGAAGCCAGGGGCAGGGAACTCTATCTGGATCTCCCACATGGGTGTCAGGGAGCTTCTATGGCATTCTGGTGTTTCAGGTGGTGACTTAACCTGCTGCACCACAATGCTGACTCCTCCATGCACTTCTTTTTTTAAAAAATATTTATTTTATTTATTTGAAAGAGAGAGTTACAGAGAGAGAGAGAGAGAGGTCTTCCATCTGCTGGTTCACTCCCCAGCTCTCTCCACATGGCTGCAACGGCCGGAGCTGTGTTGATCCAAAGCCAGGAGCCAGGAGCTTCTTCCAGGTCTCCCACCCGGGTGCAGAGGCCCAAGGACCTGGGCCATCTTCTACTGCCTTTCCAGGCCATAGCGGAGAGCTGGATTGGAAGTGGAACAGCCAGGACTTGAACTGGTGCCCATACGAGATGCCGGCACTGCAGGTTGGGGCTTTAACCCATGACCATTGTAACCCTCTGATTGTTGGGGCCAGTGCTGCACCAGGGCAGGATAAGCTACCACCTGCAGTGTCATCATCCCATAAGGTCGCTGGTTCAAGTCCTGGCTGCTCCATTTCAATCCAACTCTCTGCTAACATGCCCAGGAAAGCAGCAGAAGATGGCCCAAATGCTTGGGCCACTGCACCCACGTGGGAGACTCAGATGAAGTCCCTGGCTCCTGGCTTTCGATCGGTCCAGCTCCAGCCATTGTGACCATCTGGGGAGTGAACCAGCATATGGAAGATCTCTTTGTCTCTGCCTCTCTTTCTCTCTTTGTAACACTGCCTTTCAAATAAAATGAACATTTTTTTAAAAGTATGGTTGTCTATTGTTTTTGTTATAAAGGTAAACTGTATTAGCTGCATTATTTGTTAGAGTCTTTCATGGGCTTTCCAGGGCCTTAACTACTCTGTTGAACATTGTTTTAACAGGAAAATTGGTTTAACTTTGAAGTTCATGTTTACAAACACAATTTTGGACCACAAACCCTTTTAAAATGGTGGCTTGCTGAGGAAAATAAAGGTAGAGCTTTGTTTCAGCTTATATGGAACACCTATGACAGGCAAGGTCCACCCTGTGGAGAAAAATTCACCCCGTGGGAACATGGATCCTCTCAAGGAACTTGTAATTTAGTGAAACCATTAATATAACAACATGTGTTTGAGTGCTAAATGGATGGTATCAAATATACAGGTTATTAAAGGTCAGAACCTATAAAATTACTCAACAGAGGAATATATTTCAGTCTGTCCAGGCTTGCTTTTATAAATCACTTGCATGTACTCTCCTGTATTAGAAATGATCTAGACATGGGAAATGTTTTAAAAATTCGCCATATGGAGAGGTGGGCATTGTGGCACAGGAAGTTAAGCCACCACTTGCAATGATGGCATCCCATATGTGAGTGCAGGCTGGAGACCTGGCTGTTCCACTTCTGATCAAAGCTTCCTGTTAATGCATGTGGGAAGTCAGCCATTGATGGCCCACGTATTTGGGCCCCTTCCACCCATGTGGGAAATCCCTGTGAAGTTAGAAACCTGTATGGAGTTTTGGGCTCCTGGCACTTCCTGTGCCACAATGCCCACCTCTCCATATGGCCAAGGCTTGGCTGTTGCAGCCTTTTAGAGAGTGAACCAGCAGATAACTCAGTCTCCCCACCACCTCTCTCTTTTTCACTCTGCCTTTCAAATAAATTTCAAAAATAACCATATTGAAATGATGAAAAATCTTCCTGTGGAGGCAAAAACATGAGGTCTACACCTTCCTGACTTCTGCTAAGTTTATATCTTAGCATAGTGCATGCGACAAGAATTTATTGATGTGCAGATGTTGGAAAGGATATCTTTTTAACCCTTTTTAAACAATGGCTTAGAAATCATTTGGATCTGCATTGATGACTTGCATTATATAGAATTGCCGCACGGTTTTTCAGCATAAATATTTAAAGAATTATTCCAGAGAATTTTCTCTAGAAGATTTGCATTTTTAAATTCTATTTCCCTTCTTGCTATTCTTCAAAGGAATATAAAACTTACATTTTTATCATAGCCCATGTAACAACAGGGCATTCACTAACTTGGATTCTGGTGGGGCTGGTTGTATAGCACTTCACAATGACAAGGGCAGGCATAGTGGCACAGTGGGTTAAGCCATTACAACATCTACATCCCATGTTTGAGTGCCCATCAAGTCCCAGCTACCCCACTTCCAATCCAGCTCCTTGCTGATGCACCTGGGTAAGCAGCAGAAGATGGCCCAAGTGCTTGCTCTGTACCCACATGAGAGACTTAGATGGAGTTCCCGGTTCGCGCCTTTCGTCTGACCCACATCTGCCTGTGTGGCTGCTTGGGGAATGAACCAGCAGATTTTGTTTCTGTTTCTCTTCTTCGTGTCACTCTGCCTTTCAAACAAATAACTACATTTTTTCTTTTTCTTTTCTTTTCTTTTTTTCTTTTTCTTTCTTTTTTTTTTTTTTTTTTTTTTTTTTTTTTGCAGGCAGAGTGGATAGTGAGAGAGAGAGACAGAGAGAAAGGTCTTCCTTTTGCCGTTGGTTCACCCTCCAATGGCTGCTGTGGCCAGCGCGCTGCAGCCAGCACACCGCGCTGATCTGAAGCCAGGAGCCAGGTGCTTCTCCTGGTCTCCCATGAGGTGCAGGGCCCAAGCACTTGGGCCATCCTCCACTGCACTCCTGGGCCATAGCAGAGAGCTGGCCTGGAAGAGGGGCAACCGGCACAGAATCCGGCGCCCCAGCTGGGACTAGAACCTGGTGTTCTGGCGCTGCTAGGCGGAGGATTAGCCTATTGAGCCGAGGCACCAGCCAATAACTACATCTTTTAAAAAACCTCACACTAAACTGGATGGATTTGCCTCATATTTTGTCTTTGTCATTCTTTTCATGCCCTTGGTACCTTTTTTTTTTTATGAATATTTCCCCCTGTAAATGCACAAGAACAGGCTCTAGATGTTCAGGTCAAGCCCAGGTCATCTGCCTTTCCTGTAACTCATCTGAGTAGCTAGCATTCACTCTCCTTGCCTTCCCACATCCAAAGATGGTCCTGATTTGGTTTAGGCACCTGCCCTCTTCCCCTTAGTCATTTGCTCCAGAAGAGGCTGTCTGACCCCCAATCCCAGGGAATGGATTCTGGTTGATCTAACCTATCATGATGGTTCCAATTTGCTTGCCAGTGACTGGGTCAAGCCTTGGCTTATAATAGAGTTGGGGCCAAATAAAAGTAAAAGTATTCCATAAGCTTTGAAAACAATACCTTCCTTTTTCATACAAAAAGACATGAGACAAATGTGGCTTCTTTTCTCTCTGGGAACATTGTCATGCTCAGCTGTGGTGCTGTTTGACTTGGGTTGGGCGCAGAGTCAGCACAGAGCCAGGATGTGGGTGACAGGACAGCCTTAGAGAGGGCAGGAAGAGAGAGGAGAGCCGAGGTTGGCAACTTTATTTATTTATTTTTGTAAAGACACAGATAATAAATATTCTAGGCTCGGTGGGCCATCTCTCCTCTTGCAGCTTGAAGGTGGCCATGCACAATGGATAAATGAATAGCCTCAGCTCTGTCCCCAAAAGTTTATTTTAAAAAGCAGTCGGGTAGACATTGTGGTAAAGATCAGGGAACTATTCTCCACAGGCCAAACCTGGCCTGAAACTGACTTTTTTAAAGGTTTATTTATTGATTTGTTTGAAAGGCAGGCAGGGGTATGTGTGTGTGTGTGTGTGTGTGTGTGGAAGGGGGCAGGGGAGAGAGAGAGAGAGAGAGAGAGAGAGAGAGAGAGAGATCCATCCATTGGTTTGCTACCCAAATGTCTATAATAGCCTGGTCTGGATGAGGCCAAATCCAGGAGTCTGGAACCCAATCTGGGTCTCTCATATGGGTGACAAGGTCCCAAGGACACAGGCTAATACCTGCTGCCATCCCAGGTGCTTTAGCAAAAAGCTATATCTGAAGAGGAGTAGCTGGAATTTGAACTGGCACTCTGATAGGGATATGGGCATCCAAAGCAGTGGCTTAATTTGCTGTACCACAACACCTGCCCCCATTTCTACTTTGTAAGTAAGAACACAGATTTTCTAATTATGACAGGAGTTTCACTTGTGTTTTTTGTTGCCTGAAGACAAAAGCATCCTCAAAATCATGATCTTGATGATAGGATACTATCTGTCTCCTCTGCTCCTGAGTAATGCCTGTTTGGGGAAAGAAAAAAAAAAGTCTTCTGTTTAATCCACTTGTCCTTCTATTAATTCAGATTTTGGGCTTGATCAGAGGTCAGAGGATTAGTTATTCTAGGGCATTCTGGGAGATCCTAAATGCATTGTGTTCTAAGCTGCCCTCCTTGCCCACGCAGTCACTCTGTGTTTGGGTGTACACTCTGGCTGGTGTTTGGATGACTGCTGGCATTCTGGATGTGTACAGTCCTACTTCGTTTCCCATGGAGGATCTGAATATGACAGCTTCACTACGCTTCACTGTGCTCTCTTGGGAAATTCACAGGACATTTGAAAAGTTAACGTAAGTGTTACTCAGAAATGGTTAGGGGCAGGCAGTTAGCCTAAATGTTTAGAAGTTGGTTAAGATAGCCATGTCCGGGAATAGGGTTGTGGAGCAGCAGGTTAAGCTGCAGCCTGCAATGCTGGCATCCCGTATGAGCACCCTTTTGACCCCCAGCTGTTCCACTTCTGATCCAGCTCCCCGTTCATGAATCTGGGAAAGCAGCGGAAGATGGTCAAGGAACTTGGACCCCTGACACCCATGTGGGAGACCAGGATGGAGTTTCAGGCTCCTTGCTCCCGCCTGGCCCAGCCCTGGCCTTTGCAGCCCCTGGGGAGTAAACCAGCAGATGGAAGGTCTCTCTTTCTCTCTGTTTTTCCTCTCTTTCGTTCACTCTGCCTTTAAGTAACAGTAAGTCCTTAGGTTCAATAACTGGTTTTAGATCCTTCATCCAGCTTCCTGCTGTTGCAGACCCTGAGAAGCGGCCGTGAGTGCTCAAATGACTGGGCTCCTGCCACCCATGTGGGAAACCTGAATTGAGTTCCTGGCTCCTGGCTTTGGCCTGGCCCAGCCACTGCAAACATTTGAGAGTGAACCCGTGGTTGGAGAGCTCTCTCTCCCTCTATTGAATTAATTTTGCAAAATGGTGAAAAATGTTTCACGAAAGAGGAGATCAGTGCTTCCTTGGAAGAGATAGATGTAATTAAGATGATCTGTGATTAAGCACCTCCCAGCTTGGTCACTTCTTGCTCTTGCCTAGTGTGACTATGACACTTGTAATTCAGTTCTTCTGACCAGTTTGGAGAGTACCAGGAATGTTTCAATTATTTTTAATTATTAATTGTTATATCATTCCTCAGGTGGCTGCTCTTTTGAGTAATCCTGTTGTTTTGGATGACATGTTGTTCTTAAAAACAGTAGTTATTCTAGACAAATTTTCCCTACCTTCCACATTGCAGTTTTAACTAAACTGTTTGCAGAATCTCTTTAAGGATATTATGTGGGGGGTATCAATATTTATTGTTTTGAAATAGAAGAAAGGTAGAAGTAAAGAAAAAGGATCCACAAGAAAGAACTTTATTTCTTTTTTAAAAAAGGATTTATTTATTTATTTATTTGAAAGTCAGAATTAGAGAGAGAGAGAGTGAGAAAGCATCCATCTGCTGGTTCACTCCTCAATAGCCACAATGGTCAGGGCTGGGCCAGGCCAAAGCCAGCAGCCAGAAGCTTCTTCAAGGTCTCCCCGCACTTGGTTCATCTTCTGCTGCTTTCTGAGGCACATTATCCCAGAACTGGAGCAGCCAAGACTTGAAATAGTGCCCATATTGGATGCCTGCATTGCAGGTGGCAACTTAATCCACTACACCACAGCGCTGGCCCCAAGAAAGAAACTTAATTCTAGAGATAATGAAAGAGAGCTACTACAACTTACAAAAAAAAAAAAGTGTATCTGCAGGAGAGATATGAGGAACAGATTAAATGAAGATCCTGACCCAGCAATCATGGATCCCAGGGCCCTAGCTTGAGAGTTCCTCACCCAGTCCTTCTGTACTCTAAGCAGGACCACTCCAGCCACCCCTATTCTGCTCCTTAGTTCTGCCTTTGTCCCCCACATACTCAGTTAAATTACTTTCCATGGCTATAGTGTGTCTCAACATGTTTAAAAACAAACAAATGTTGGCCGGCACCACGGCTCAATAGGCTAATCCTCTGCCTGCAGCGCTGGCACACTGGGTTCTAGTCCCATTCCAGGTGCTGGATTCTGTCCCGGTCGCTCCTCTTCCAGGCCAGCTCTCTGCTGTGGCCCTGGAGTGCAGAGGAGGATGGCCCAAGTGCTTGGGCCCTGCACCCCATGGGAGACCAGGAGAAGCACCTGGCTCCTGCCTTCGGATTGGCACAGTGTGCCGGCCACAATGCACTGGCTGCAGCTGCCATTTGGAGGGTGAACCAACGGCAAAAGGAAGACCTTTCTCTCTGTCTCTCTCTCTCACTGTCTACTCTGCCTGTCAAAAAACAAACAAACAAATGCTTACTTAGTATATACTAAGTTGATCTTCTGTATATAAAGATAATTGAAAATGAATCATGATGAAAAATGGGATGGGAGAGGGAGTGGGAGATGGGATGGTTGTGAGTGGGAGGGAGGTTATGGGGGGAAGACTGCTATAATTCAAAAGTTGTACTTTGGAAATTGATATTTATTAAATAAAAGTTGAAAAGGAAAAAAACAAAGAAATGCTGTAACGCCTCCTATTATGAGAATGAAGATTTTACCATGCCATGTCTTCTGCCATGCGCCAAGCTAATTAGAGTCCATAGCTACTATAAGACCAGCAATGCCACTCAGAAGAGAGATACCTTGAGACTCACTTGTTACCTTACTATGATTGTGTAAGAGTACACTGCACTGCATAGACCTGTGCAGTGAAATTCAGAATTTCTTTTTCTATTCCTTCTATCTGGATCCTTACTGTCTTCTCTGCTCCTATGTGCCCTGGCAATCCCTAGGTTTCCAAGCTGACCAGGCACAAGGGCGTGCTGCACTCCAGAATGCAAGCACAGCAGCCAGGTTTCGAGTGTTACCTGGTAACTGACTCCAACTCGAAATTTGCACGAGAAATTTGACAAATTAGAATCTACTCAATTTGAATTTGGTCTTCCTATTATATGTTTTCAGGTTCAATTGATTTTTTTCCTGCGGTGGCTAATCTTCTGTTAATACTGTCTGTTTTATTTTTTCATCTCAGACATTTCTTTTTTCTGTCTCCAGAAGTTCAATTTAGGTGTCTTATTAAAATTATCTTCTCAGTCTCTATTGACCTTTCTTAAGCATTCCTTTATTTCTTGAATATATGCATATTTGGATTATAGTTTTAATTTTTAATACACTTGCCTACCAATACTGTAATTATCATCATTTCTGGATCTGTTCTTGTGGATTGATTTTTCTTCTCATTTATGCGTTAGAGCAGGGATCTTCAAAAAGTTCATGGAAAGTGCACATTATTTTTAAATTCCTCCTCTTCGCTGAAGCCTTGAGGATTTGTCTGTTCATTTCCCCCCCATCTCTAATGACCTATGATTCCTATAGTCAATGTTTGACAATCTTGCTTTATGTATTTTGTCTTTTTTTGGTAGTTTCAGGCAGAAGGTTACATTCTGTTCTTATTACTCCATCTTGGCTCAAAGACAAAGTTTCATTGTCATTTGTATTTAATATGGTTGTCTGAATTATTGTTCTGAATCTCTGGTCTGTTTTTTTTTTCCCTCCTGCATTTAAAAATTTTAGTGATAACAGTTTACCCTCAAGTGAAAGTTCTAATTTTCAGCACAGTATCTAAGTCTCTTTACTTTGTGCCCCCCTCCCTTATTTTGGGCCATTAATTCTCCTTTCCCTACCCCACCCCAAATTTTACACACATAAACTCCTATAATGAAGTCACATTTGATCAAGCCCAGTTTCTGGAATATTCTACCATACTGTTTTCATATGATTTTGAAATTTATTCATACCATGTTCCCCACTCAGGATGATGAAGTCTTACCTAGCTCACAAACCCAGTTAACACAAGCTGTTCAACCAACCCTCCTGTCACTCATTTCCCCATTGCCCTCTAAGGTTCCTCGCCCTCTTCTCCCACTTCACTTGCCAGGCTAATTCTATTCCTTACAGAGCCAGGACTTCTGGTATTTTATCCTATAAATTACCAGAGAATAAATAATTCAGATCTTGAGAACTGCTGCAGGTCTTTGTTGCATATCCTTTTTTGTTTTTCTTTACAATTCTTTGAAATAATATTCATTCTTACCTTGGGGAGGAAGCAAAAACACTGCAATAGCCACAATTAGCTGACTTCTGACATTCCGGACAGAAACTCGATTTTATTCTTTCATCCCCTAGAGGACCTGACCCTGAGAAGACTGTCCTCAAGGATATTTAACTCTTTAATAGCAATCATAAAGCGTTCTGAATTACTTGGATACTTAATATGTGGCGGTGACTCTTCTAGGAACTCAAAATGGGTTCTATCATGTGCTGTGCACAAAATCAGGTCATATTGTTAGCACAACTTCATACACGAGGCAGTTGAGGCATGGAGGAATTGAGAGACTTGCCAAATATCATGCAACTGCATCTCTTTAGTAGGTTGGAAAAGGAGCAGGTCTGGGAGCAAAGGCGACTGTATATGCTCTTCCTCTGTTGGAGAAGGCTCCCAAAGAGGACAAAATGTCCTCAACATCCCCCTCATTGATGGAAAACAAATGTAGATCAACATGTGGCTATGGAGCTCTCGACATAAAAATTGGATGAGTTTCAAAAATAAGCAACCACATCTGCTCGCTTTTATGTTTATCATATAGTTGGGGGAAATACACAAAACTGGCTTTCTCAGAGAGTAGATATTATTTTTGAAAACATGGAAAGCCTTGGATGTGTGACCATCATCATATTTTTTTTTCCTTTAAGATCTAGAGAACTCCTTGTCCTCTTTAAATATAATAATATCCTGCAAGCAAAAACACTTTGTCTAAATTAGTTTTCTTCAAAGCATATCTGGTTTTGAGTAAGAAGCTGAGGAAACATATTATTTGAAGCCACACACAAACACTTTGTTTACTTTTTAAATTTGTTGGCCCAAAAGGAAAAGATAATTGGCTTTGTATTTTATAAAAAAGCATTACCCACTGCTAACAGTGTGTGACAATGTGAGCTGATGTGGATTGATATTAAAGATCTTGGTGATGATACTTTTGGTCGTCCTGATGGACTAGACTCCTCAGCATTGTGGAATTGAAGCTCCAGTAACCAGTCATACCATCATCATGAACCAGAATACCCTCAAAGCAGCTGCTGTTTACAATTAACTGATAATTATATTTACAAGAAAAATTACAGTGGGATACAAAACACCTGCTGTCAAAATGATTTTTTCAAAATGCAGAAACTATTTCACTGCCATATCCTTAAGCAATAAGGCCAATTTAAAGCATATTAATAGGTGTTTGGAATTACATATACAATATATGTACATCAAGATAAGCATTGTGAGCACAGTTAATTTTTCCTTCTGGGAATTATCAATTGGCAACTGTGTTCTTCCCTGTACTGAATTCCTCCAGCCTGCACACAGATGCACAAGAGCTATTAGGAACAGAAATACTGAATATAAAGTGGGCTGTCACCAAAGCCAGGGCCTTATTCTTAGAAATCATGTAACTGGCATTTATTTCAATTTCCAGATAAGTGTATTCTTGGTTTTTGATTACTCACTGACATTTCTCCATCCTTGCAGCATTTCCTGTTGCATATCTTATTATATTCCCAGGCAATGTCATTGGCAGCCAAATAAATGAAAAGGAATAAAATAAGCAAGAAAATAAATGACATGGGCAGTGTTGTCCATACCTGTAAATATCAGGGTTACCCCTGAGAACAAGGGAAACTTAGAGCTGTAGGTGTGGTTCTATTTTCCTTCAGAGTAGGTTCCTGCAGTGTAATGGTCTTCTCTGAAGATGTGTTATTCTTAACCAGTAGTTCAGCTTAGCTGGAGAAGTCTGCATCTGAGTCGGTGTGACTGGGCAGGGGAACCTGGGGAGGGTTTGCCCTTGAGTCCATGTGCTTGGTTCACTTGGCATAAAGCCATAAACCTTCCCACTCAAAGGACAAGACTTACCATCATACCATGGGCTTCAGGGTAGAAACTTTATGCTAGTAAGTTCAGCAAGGAATCCCTCAGCTATTTTATCTGAGGAGCAGCAAGGTATGCCATGGCAGGTGGGGCTGAGTGGAATCAGTATTTGATTAAAGGGGTTGATATTTGGTAGTGCAGGTTTAAAGAGTTGAGCAAATGCTGTTGTTAAGTTGGAAATATTTACTTTACTTTTGTAGGGACAGCAAGCTGTAATATCTTTTCTTCTTTTCTTTCTTTTTTTTTTATTTGACAGGTAGAGTTATAGACAGTGAGAGAGAGAGACAGAGAGAAAGGTCTTCCTTCCATTGGTTCACTCCCCAAATGGCCACTACGGCCGGTGCTGCGCCAATCTGAAGCCTGGAGCCAGGAGCTTCTTCCTGGTCCCCCATGCAGGTGCAGGGCCCAAGCACTTGGGCCATCCTCCATTGCCTTCCCGGGCCACAGCAGAGAGCTGGACTGGAAGAGGAGCAACCGGGACTAGAACCAGCACCCATATGGGATGCTGGCACTGCAAGGTGGAAGATTAACCAAGTGAGCCATGGCACTGGCCCCAGTAATATCTTTTCTTACTCAAGTTAACAAGAGAAAAGCAAAAACATTTATCAAAGATTTTTAATCAAATGATTTATTTTTATGTATTTGAAAGGCAGAAAGACAGAAATTCTACCCATTGGCTCACTCTGCTCACTCTTCAAATGCCTGCAACAGCTGGGGCTGGGCCAAGCCAAAGCCAGGAGCCAGGAACTCAGTTCAGGACTCCCATGGGAGGTTTGCAAGTGCCAAGTACTTGAGCCACCACCTGCTGTTTTCCAGAGTGTGCATTAGCAGGAGACTGGAGCCAGGACTGGAACCCAGGTACTCTAATATGGGTTACAGGTGCACCAAGTGGCTTTATAACCACTAGGCCAAACACTTGCCTATTTGATCAAAGTTTTACATGATATGGGGGTCTTCAGAAAGACCCAAAGTCCTAGGAAAAGCTGCTTGCTTTTGTGATTAGATTCTATGAAGAATGAATAGTTAAGTCCAAGTATGACTGAACTAAAAGGTTTGATCTAATGGTAATAGACGGAGAGGGGAAACTGTGACGGTTCTATGTGGCCTCTTCTTATAAGCCTCACATTCTCCCAGGTATGTCTCAGGAGCCCTCCAGAATGAGAGTCCTCAAGGGAGGTGGCTAAAATTTTCATTCTCTTGCTCAAAAAGATTGAGTTCTAAAAATTATGTCTGTGGCTGGCATTGTGGCACAGTAGGTTAAGCTGCTGCCTGCAATGCTGGCAGCCCCCCTTGGGCACTGGTTTGCATCCTAGCTGCCCTGCTTCCGATCCCACTCCCTGCTAATGTACCTTGCAAAGCAGCAGAAGATGGCCTAAGTTCTTGGGCCCCTGCACCCACGTCAGAGACCCAGATGGAGTTCCAGGTTCCTGGTGTCAATTTGTACCAGCCCCAAGAAACTGAGGCCATTTGGGGAGTGAACTAACAGATAGAAAGCCTCTCCCTCTCTCTTGAACTATGCCTTCCAAATAAATGAATAAATCTATTAAAAATTAAGTCAATTATATATTTAATTCTTTGTTTGGTACTAAAGATTGTATTCTTTTCCATTATTACTTACCACTCTCAATCCCTTTTGGGACTTTGCAACCCTACCCAAATGAACCTTTGATTCTTCTGCATTTGTGCTCTGAATTTCCTCCTCTTTCTTTGCTCACAGTAGGCCATCCGTTCATATCATCTTCCTACTTTCACTCTTTCTCATTTGGCCAAGAACTACCTGTTTTTGAAGCCAATTCACAAGACGCTATCCATGGAGATAGCTACCATTTCCACGACTCCACAGAAGTCACATATCCTTCTTAGTCTCCATAGCAAGTTATCCGTATAACTCATGAGTGTTTTTTAGTTTTATGTTTTAATTACCTAAGTGCTTTTGGTATTCATTAGTTTAGAGCAATTTAATGCTCTATAGATCTTTAAATTCCCCTCATCTCCACTCTACCTCATTCACTGCCAGTGCTCAGCACACACACGTCGAGTAAATGAGAGATGTTCTCACTCCACAATAGTCTGTCTGCTGGTAGATGACCAATATGTCTCAACGTGTCGTATGCGATATAGAAAAAGAAACAAAAAAATTTCTCTCTTTCCTACCAATAATATTTAGTATTCATATTAAAACCTTCACGAAATTTTCTAGTACAATTACATTTTGAACTTTTAATTTACAAAACCACATGGACCTTAGAAGTACTTCTCCAAAGCCCTACTGCAAAAATTAAGGCCTAGAGGGAGAGAGAAACTCGTTGAAAATGCAAATCAATCTGTCAATAGATCTGAGACTTCCAGTGAGTTCTGTACTTTTGGACTAGCATGTTCTCCTCTCAATCACTCTAAAATAATCTCTATGTAGTCTAGGAGCAGTACTAGAAAATTTGAATAAAGCCTCTTTTAAACTCTACAATGCTTTCCAAAGGGAAAATTAATTAACTGTTTTAATGAGATTATAATTGGCATAAAGTAGCATCTTGGAGAATGAGAGTTAAGATCACGGAATATTTCTTAAATATAAGAAACACTGGAATCACTGGAAGCAATGAGATGGTAAGATATTTGTGTACACAGTTACTTCTGAATGACAATTGCCTACTCACACACTTCCCAAAGATGAGAGTGGCCATTGCACACCTGTTGCCTTCCCATCCTTTCATGAGAAACTCATTATTTCTTTCCCACATTCTGAATGGCAGCCAGTTATTTTCTTTGAGTATAATTTCGCTCATTTGAAAATGTGGATTATAATTTTATACCTCATTTAGTTCATGTTGATTTAATGAGCGAATGTGAATGGAGCAACTGATGCAAAGCAGGGACTGGGTGATTATTAGTCCCATTTGGTCAAGAGAGACTAACACATGATCTAGAGGTTCCTACTTTTCGTTTTATGCCCACATTAGACGCATCATCATCTTTGTAATTTCTGACTGAGTTCAGAGAGAGGTTTAGAATCACTTTCGGCACAAGTCTCCAGGAAGCTACCATTAATCAGATGGTGTTGATTCATGCAATAAAACGTACTTGTTGCCCCATCCTGGATTTTAAGCTCTTTGAGGGGATGAGATGATTTCCCTCTCATTTATAACTGCGGTTTAGTCACGTCTGTCTGCTTGGTTTCCTCTGGATCCCAGACTAGCATTTTGCCTTCTGACTTTTGTTTTAGTCCTGGCTTAAGCCATTCTCATGGTTTTTATTTCTTCCCCATAGTCTAAAATGATCCCAAGAAACTGAAGATGTGTTCTACTAGGGTTTGGGTATAAAAGTCATACTCTGTCGAATGGACTGGAGCAACCTGGTTACTTTGGCTTATTTGTCCGTTTGCTCAAAAGAATAACAGCATTTCCCTATTGTTTTAGAAGAAAGAAAGATTTTAATCCAAAACACAAATTTTGAAAGTATGAAGAGTTCATTGGAAAACATCTAGAACCAGAGTGGAATATTATGTGGACACTTCCTAATATAGAAGGGAAACACTGGTTTGAATAAACGCTCGTATGTGTTCGACATATGATTTGAATGTATTTTCTTTTGAGTTTTGAAAATTCCTATGAGTGCTTTCTAGTCCTTAACTGTGATTCTAAAGGTGTTATTTACTATTGTTTAAATAAGTGACAGGGAGGGGGCCTGCTCTGTGGCTTAGCAGGTAAAGCTACCACCTGCAGTGCTGGCACCTTATATGGGCGCTGGTTCAAGTCCCGGCTGCTCCACTACCAATCCAGCTCTCCACTCTGGCCTGAGAAAGCAGTAAAAGATATTCCAAGTCCTTGGGACCCAGAACCTGCGTGGGAGACCTGGAGGAAGCTCCTGGCTCCTGGCTTCAGATCAGCGCAGCTCCGGCAGTTGCAGCCAACTGGGGAGTGAACCATAAGACCTCTCTCTCTCTCTCTCTCTCTCTCTCTCTCTCTCTCAGCCTCTCCTCTCTCTGTGTAACTCTGACTTTCAAATAAATAAATAAATCTTAAAAAAAAAAATATGAGAGGGAGGTGATTTGGGGTGAGCATGTGGTGGCCATGTGGGGGTCTGAGTACTAACTTACAGGATCTCTATCTATTTCATTAACCACCACACAATATTGTCTCCTCAGACAAGGCTTCCATTTACTATGCAGCCCAGGTAAGTGTTTAAGATTTTTCAATCCTCAGTTTTCTTGCTGGTAAAATGAGAGTAGACTTATTATTTGCTTATTATGAGGCTTCCAGGAGATAATTCATGGTGAGTGCCCACTGAGTCTAGGAATTGTTACTGAGTAAGCAGTCAAACAACCCTGGAACTTATTTTTAATTTATGCAAGTATATTTTTGATGTTAAAAATATCAAGGAAAATGATTATGCAAATTTTCCACTAAGAAAATGCCATATATTTTTTTCTTCCTGAAAACACAAAAATCTCAAACGTAAGCAAAGAACTGCTGAATAAGGTAGTTTGCCAGACTTAGTGGGAGATGTAATGAAAGATCTTGTACATTTGTATCTTATTTTCTTTACAATCACCTTCAGATATCCTTTAGCAAGATTATTTTTTTTAGAAAAAGAGTCTTATCCTGAGTAAACATTATAACAGAACTGATTATGCTTTACTTAATTTAATATTAGGGATATGATTTAAATTTAATTATGCCTCCATGGAAGGAAGCATACTAAACTGTTTAAATATGCATCGTGATTGTGTTGGGATAGCATTAGTGATAATAGTGAAGATGTTTTTGCTATCTATATATTTGTGTAACTTTAATTGTTGCTGCAAGCTTGAATTATTATTATTATTATTTTTTTGACAGGCAGAGTGGACAGTGAGAGAGAGACAGAGAGAAAGGTCTTCCTTTTGCCGTTGGTTCACCCTCCAATGGCCGCTGCGGTAGGCGCGCTGTGGCCGGCACACCGCGCTGATCCGATGGCAGGAGCCAGGTGCTTCTCCTGGTCTCCCATGGGGTGTAGGGCCCAAGCACTTGGGCCATCCTCCACTGCACTCCCTAGCCACAGCAGAGAGCTGGCCTGGAAGAGGGGCAACCGGGACAGGATCGGTGCCCCGACCGGGACTAGAACCCGGTGTGCCGGCGCCTCAAGGTGGAGGATTAGCCTTGTGAGCCGCGGCGCCGGCCAGCTTGAATTATTTTTTTTTTAAGATTTATTTATTTATTTGAAAGTCAGAGTTGCACAGAGAAAGAAGCAGAGGCAGAGAGAGAGAGAGAGAGAGGTCTTTCATCCACTGGTTCACTCCCCAGATGGCTGCAACAACCAGAGCTGTGCCAATCTGAAGCCAGGAGCGAGGAGCTTCTTCCAGGTCTCCCACACGGATGCAGGGGCCCAAGGTCTTGGACCATCTTCTACTGCTGTCTCAGGCTATAGCAGAGAGCTGGAAAGGAAGTGGAGCAGCCAGGACTTGAAGCGACACCCATATGGGATGTGGCACTACACCACAATGCCAGCCCCTGAACTATTATTTTTAAAAGATGGATTTTTACAACACAATCCCATCAAGATGGCATGTACCAATGCCATCGCACTAGTCCAAGTGATCAATTTCAGCTCACAATTGATAGCTCTGATAGGTCTAAGAGTCAAAGAGATCACACAAACAAGACAAGTATCTGCTAATACTAACTGATAGAATCAAAAAGGGAGAGAAAGATCCAACATGGGAAGTGGGATACACATAGACTCATAGGATGGCAGATGTCCTAAACAACACTCTGGCCTCAGAATCAGCCCTCAAGGCATTCAGATCTGGCTGAAGAGCCCATGAGAGTATAGCAGGCATGGAAAGCCAAGATATCATGGAAAAAAAAAAAAAAGACCTAAATGAATGATCTCTGTGAGTGAGATCCCAGTGGAAAGAACGGGGCCATCAAAGAAGGAGGTACCCTTCTCCGAAGGGAGGAGAGAACTTCCACTTTGACTATGACCCTATCGGAATAAGATCAAAGTCAGCAAACTCTAAAGGCTTCCATAGCCCTGGCAACTCATGACTAGAGCCTAGGGAGATTACTGACGCCATGAACAGGAGTGTCAAATTGTTAAATCAGCAACAGGAGTCACTGTGTACTTACACCCCATGTGGGATCTATCCCTAATGTGTCGTCTAAAGCCAAGTGATGCTATAACTAGTACTGAAACAGTATTTTTATACTTTGCGTTTCTGTGTGGGCACAAACTGATGAGGTCTTTACTAATTATATACTGAAGTGATCTTCTGTATATAAAGAGAATTGGAAATGAAAAAAAAACAACCTGGTGTTAAAATGGAAATGGCATAGAAAATTAATTAATTTGAAAAAAAATTATGTAGGATCTCTGTCTTTAATGTGCTGTACATTGCTATTTAATGCTATAATTAGTAATCCAATGGTAGTTTTTTCACTTTATGTTGCTATATGGGCAAAATGTTGAAATCTTTACCTAATATATACTAAACTGATCTTCTGTATACAAAGAGAATTGAAAATGAATCTTTACATGAATGGGAGGGGAAAGGGAGTAGGAAAGGGGAGAGTTGCGGGCGGGAGGGAAGTTATGGGAGGGGGGAAGCCATTGTAACCCATAAGCTATACTTTGGAAATTTATATTCATTAAATAAAAGTTTAAAAAAAAAGATGGATTTTTAAAAGGTCATTAAAATTTTAGTCTGAATAATTTTTAGTTTAGGCCATTCATAAAATTATGATGCAACTGTCAGTGTCTTGTACCTTATTCCATATAATTTTATTTAATTTCCCTCTGTTCTCACTGCTATTTTTCATCAAAGTTTACTGCCAAAAATATAACAGAAATCCGTGTACCCTTAAATGAGCAATTTCTTTTCTGTTACAAGTTACTTGTTGTTTAATAAGGATTAAAGTTAACAGGTCAAACATGAAGATCCTCTTGCTCGGGGTTGGCAGTGGCCTTGTGCTTAAGTCGTTGGTTACGATGCCCACATTCCACACTGGAGGACCTGGCTTTAGCTCCTGGTTCCAGTGTACTGTTAACACAGATCATGGGAGGCAATGGTGACAATTCAAGTAGTTGAGTCCCTGGCTATCACATGGGAGACCTGGATTGAATGCCTGGCTCCTCTCTTTGGCTTCTGACCTTGCCATGTGAAATAGAGGTGTGCGTCTCAAATAAATAAGAAAAAAAAAATTAAAAGGATACTCTAGAGGCCAGGGCTGTAGTGTAGTGGGTAAAGCCGCCTCCTGCCATACCGGCATCCCATATGGATGCCAATTCAAGTCCCAGCTGCTCCACTTCTGATCCAGCTCTCTGCTATGGCCTGGGAAAGCAGTAGAAGATGGCCCAAGTCCTTGGGCCCCTGCACCCACATGGGAGACCCGGAAGAAGCTTCTGGCTCCTGGCTTCGGATCGGCCCAGTCCGGCCATTGTGGCCATTTGGGGAGTGATGTAATGGATGGAAGATCTCTCTCTGTCTCTGTCTCTGTCTCTGCCTCTGCCTCTCTGTAACTCTACCTCTCAAATGTCGGACCTTCGCCAGCGAGGGTCCAACGTAGTCACGGCACGGTCACTGTTCATTGGTTCTCAAGGAACTTTCACTTGTGAGGGCAAAAGGAAAGTGAGGAGAGGAGAAAAGAAGAGGAGGGGCTGCGGCAGCGACCACTGATGGTAGCAGCCGCGCCGGCCCGCCCAGATCCCAATGTCCCTTTGTGCTGATATCGTCCAATCAGATGAAAGGGCGCGTATAGCCTCAGGTCGAAAGTTCATCTGTTTCACCTGGTTCTTCCTAGTTGTTTATGCAGAATCCATCCTGCCTCAACTTCATCTGTTTCACCTGGTTCCTCCTAGTTGTTTATGCAGAGTTCATTCTGTTTCAACTGTTTCACCTGGTTTTCATAGGTCTTGTGGTCGACCGATTGCTGCAAACCATGCAGAGAAGGTTCCCACAGGTGGCCAGCCTGCGGTTCCCCACACTCAAATAAATAAATAAATCTTTTTTTCTTCTTTAAAAGCTTCTCTAGCTTGAATTTCTATTATTCATCAGCAAGAAGAGTGCAGGCATTTGGAAGTGAGAGAGACTTTCTAGCTCCATAAATCCCTATCTTTTAGATATTGATAGTGGCCTATTCTGCCCTATGCATAAACATGGACTAGTTATTGGGCCATATGCTGTGATTATCGGTTAATATTGATGGTTCTTCACCGGAACATTCAAACCATATATGTCATTATGGAAAAAAAAAACTTTTTTTAAAAAATGGAAAACAAAGAGCTATTCTGAGATTTCAAGCAGATGAGCTACGTGAACTGCCTCAGTTTTAAAGTGATTACTCCAGCTGCTGGATCAAGAGTAGGCTGCAGAGAATCAAGGATTAGAAAAAGGTCAGAGCAGTGGTGGCAATAACTGGTCAGATATATTTAAGGTTAGAGTAAACAGGATTTCTTGGTGGACTGGATATGAAATGGGAGAAGCAATGATGATCCAATGTTTGTGTCCCAGGCAATTAGAAGAATGAATTTGCCATCCACTGCCACGTAACTGATGTTTGACACCAGTTTTCACCAAGGAACAGGGTAAAAGGTAGCTAGCAGGGGCCAAAAACTGCTGGTCCCAGTGTTCATTGTCTCTCTCATTTCTTGGTTCTGAAAAGCCCTCCAGTTCTTACCAGTTTGTATTTGATTTAGGTCAAATGAATACTTGCTTGAATTCAGGATTAATAAACTAATTGAAGGAAGTTTATCACTGTTTTTAATTGCTGAAAATTGCTGTAGAATTTTCATAAAATGCCTAACAAAGCTATAATAATTTCTGCCCTGATTAGTATTCATACATCCACATGGTGTAGAATTTAAGGAGATGCATCTCTCTAGTATCTGAATTGCAAGCATCTTCACCAGAACTCTGAAAGTTTCAGGAGTGCCTGTCTTATCATTGGAGTTCATTAATATTGCATTATTATATGGCCCAAACTGCATCAGTGGTTTATCCATTTAAGCATCTCCTGCCCACTTATGTATAGATGACATGCAACCAATCAAGCCACTGAGAAATCTGTCAATTATACATCATTATTTATTTATATTACCCAAAGGACAGTACCTGTTCCCTATCTGTCTAAGAACAAAGAATAAATAGAGAATGATTTTAAAAGTTCTCTTTTAAGAATATTTTCTACCTGCCCACGGCTGTAGACAAATGATGTTTTTATTTTTTCAAAAACATAATGTACTTTGTACTTGATACTCCAATGGCATGAGAACATTTTGTGAACATATTTTTTTTTTCAGCTCAGCCAAAGAAATCAATGGAGGCAAAGCTGAATGGCTGTAAAATGTTCTGGAACAACTGTTAAATAGAATCAAGGGACCAAGAGAGGAGAGTTGGGGATGCTTTTTGTTGCAAATCCTTTTAAGACAGGATATGGGCAAAATCTTTTTCAAGGACTAGTACAAAGCAGTTGCCTTTAACAACCTTTTTCTTTTAGTCTTCAAGTGATCTTTCCTTCTTTTTCTTCTTCAGCTGATTAGTATTCATACTGATTATAATGAAGTAAACAACCTTTAAAAAAGAAAGCTTTTTACTTTCATGCATCACACAAGGGCCCTTAATGAAGGAATACAATATAACAAATGATGTAACTGGTTGGAATAGAACCTGAACACCATTTCTCCATCTTTCTAGGGAAAAGATGATGTCAACTTAATGTGCCTATCAAGAAAAACGGGAAAATGTATTTGTCCATTTTTTTAATCTCTTTCACTTCCCTCTCCATATTCTCTCACATCCATACATGGCATACACACAATGATAATTCTTGTGTTTAGAATGAAGCAGTCTTTCAAACATGAGAGGAAATAAATCAAAGGAAAGGGAAGTGAGAATTGGCTCTCTAAGCTTTCTCATGCTTTTTCTCAAGAATCACAAGGCTAAGCTGTCTGTTTTCCAATGCCTGAAAAATGATTGCTTCAAACATTTTGCCCAGTTTTATATCTGCTAATCTTTTCAATGTCATGTGTAGAACTATACATCTATTACTAAAGGTTGTAAATGCATTCTGTTGCAATTGAAGAGGAAAATCACACATGCATCCGTCTGTAGTTCCCTCTCTACTGAAACTCTTACATAACCCAGCTTACCAAAGTCTGAAATTTGAGACCTATACATTTCTCCTCATGACCACCCTCTCGTCCTCCCTCCCGTAGAGGAGGCATTTTACTGGTAGTTAACACTTCTTGCCTTGTTTTGGGAACATGAGAAGAAGCAATAAAACAAAGTGTCCCTGCAAAGGTAGCCTTAGATGGCATGAGACTGTGGAAGTTTGACCACCTGGATTGTTGAACCATTCTAACTTTGCTCCTGTGCATAATTATCAGCTCCACATCCAGGAGTCTCTGATAACCTCCAAAGTGATATATGACTCATTCATGGAGTGAGAGTGCCATGTCTTTAAAGATCAGAATCTCTTATGGCTAGGGTGATTAGATAATTTATTTTCCAGGCTGTAAAGTTCTGGAAGTTTTAAATTTATGCCAGGACAGGAGGCAAGCACCATGAATGGGACCTATGCAAACCCTACTTATGTTGTGCAGACGAGTAAACAGTCAGAAAATGGTCCCTTAGCTGGAGCAGTGGAGGTAAGAAAGGAAGGTGGATCTAGTACCTACGCTTCTTTAAATTACTTACACTAGACATTTTACAGAATGTTTGTCACTCAACTTGCAAGATAGAGTGTCAGAGTATATAACGCTGTACTGGGAAGGAATTGCAGCAATTCAAAGATAGGTGTCAGAGTCTGTGGTTTACTATGCTTGTGTAATTGAGACCCTGCCAGTTTGCCAAAAATAATTACTAAATACTCTTAATAGAATGACATTCTGGAAGCAGCACAGTGTTGGGAGATGTTGGGATTCCCAACATTCAGGGTAGAGAGACCTGACTGAACGTACCAGGTGATCTGGTGCTCAGTTGAGACATCAGAAAGGTCATTACTTAGAAGAGTGATGCATTAGCTCTAGGATAGGCATTATTCTAAACTTAACTAAGATCTTCAGCAAAGTCTTTGGTAGGACGAACTTTATCTATTTGTCAATCAATTGCCTTCCAGGGTTGGGGAAAAGATTGCTTATTTTTCAGAGAAACAACAAGTACAGACCCTCAGTAATGTGTATTCACAGCACTCCTCATCATCACAGAAGTTTAAAAGCAGGAAATATGAACCATAATCAAGAGAAAAAATAGCCAATATAACAGAACCAGAGGTGATTCAGATAATCGAATTAGATAAAGTCTTGAAAAAACTATTACAAAAATGTTAGATGGTTTATATATATATATATATATATATATATATATATATATATATAAAGAGGATACAGTCAACAGGCAGAACATCTCAGCAGATAACTAGAAATTATAGAAAGAACAAAGTGAAAATGTTAGTTACAAAAAGACATTCATCTAAAAGGAAAAGTTCACACATGAGCTTAATAGCAGATTGTAAGCTGCAGAAGAAACCCACTAAATTTTGAGACAAGCTACTAGAAATGATGTAAACTGAAGCAATCACAGGGAGGGGGAAACTTAAAAAACAGAGTTGGACCCGTCTACTTATGAGAATAAAAGAGGATGGAAATATTGGGGAGGAAAAGTATTTGAAGAAATAATGATCCAAAGATTTCAAAATTTGATGAAAAATATCAATCAATAGGGCTAATGACATCTGGAAACCCCAAGTAGAATAAATATAAGTAAAATAACATGAGCCATACCACAGCTAGTTGTTGAAAGCCAAAATAAAGAAAATGTCTTTATCCAGAAAAGACACATTATATAAAGAAGAACATTAAGAATTATTGCTTCCTTTTGCTCAGACAAGTCAACCCAGAAGAGAATGAAACAGTCTCTTTAAAGTTCTGAAAGAAAAAGATAAGTCAACCTAGAAATTGTTTTTGTATATAAATTAAGGTGAAATACCAACATTTAAACAAAAAATCTAAGATAGTTTGTCACCAAGAGACATTTAGCTTGAAATGTTAATGGTAGTTCTCAAGGCATTTTTTATGGAAAAGTATTTTCCATAAAATACTTTTTCTCATTTCTTAATTTCTTAAAAGGTAGCTGAGTAAAATAAAAGTATTAAAAATTAATTTGAAATTTATAACATGTACAGTAGTAAAATATACAAAAATAGCACAAAGAACATAAATCATATTTGTATAGACAAAACTACCACCCACCTAAACCAAATAGATATTTTTGGAATACTTCACCTAACAACTTCACAATAAATAATCTACCAAGAGAACAGGACATTCACCAAGAGAGATTGTAGGCTGAGCTATAAAAATAATTACTGATAAATTTCAGGAGACGGAAATCTTACCAACTACAACAGAGTTACATTAAAAGTCAATAACTACAAGACATTTAGAAAATCCCAGTGGATTTGGAAATTAAACAACATACTTGTAAATTGGTCAGAGAACTCACAATGGAAATCTTCAAGTAGTTTTTTGAATTATATGAAAATGCAACTAGAAATTGTGCAAGCAGCAGATAAATCCGTGATTAGAGTAAAATTTATTGATTTTAATTCTTATAATAGAAAGCACAAAAGATCAATACATTTATGTGGGCACGTGTATTGTTCAAGTTCTCCAGACAGAGAACCGGAGAACCAACAATATCTATTGGTCACTCATTCAATCGATTGATAAATATATCAGAAAGGGTGTTTTAAGAATTGGCTCACCTTCATATAGAGTTTGAGAAGTTCTATAATACACCCTCTGCAGCCTGGAGAACCAAGGAAGCTGAGGGTCTAACTCTCAGTCCAAGGCCAAGGGCCTAAGAACATGGAGAGCCACTGGTGTAACTCCTGGCGATGAAAGGCTCAAAAAACTCAGGTTCCAGGGCCTACGATGCTGTATAGCAGGTAGATCTGCTGCCTGCAATGCCAGCATCCCATAAGGGGACTGGTTTGAGTTCTGGCTGCTCCACTTGCAGCACAGCTCCCTGCTAATGTGCCTGGGAGAGCAGCAGAAGATGATCCAGGTGCTTGGACCCCTGCACACATGGGAGACCCAGATGAAGCTCCTGGCTCTGACCATTGTGGCCATTTTGGGAGTGATCAAGTGGATAGAATCTCTCTCTCTCTCTCTCTCGTTCTCTGTCTTGTCTTCTCTCTCTCTGTAATTCCGTCTTTCAAATAAATAAATCTTCCAAAAAAGAAATTAGAGTTCCTGAGTCTAAGCATAGGAGAAGGGTGTCCCAGCTTCAGTATATATATACTGAGAGAGAGAGAGAGAGAGAGAGAGAGAGAGAGAGAGGAAGAGATAGAATATTCACTTTTCCCTGATGTTTGAGCCCTCATCAGATTTGATAGTGCCTGCCCATTTTGGGTAAGGAAGGTTAGACAAATGGATCAATGGGAATGCTGTATAATTGTTCAAACCTGGTAAATGCCACTCTTAGGATCATTGGTTACTATCCTCACTCTGTCTTTTATGACCTTGTCTAAATATGATTGGAGTCGGCAAACTTGGAAGGCTTCCATAGCCTTGGCAACTCATGACGACAGCCTAGGGTGGTTACTGGCGCCATAAACTAGAGTGTCAATGTGTTGGGTCAACAACAGGAGCCACTGTGCACTTGCTCCTCATGTGGGATCTCTGTCCTTAATGTGCTGTACATTGTGATTTAATGCTATAACTAGTACTCAAACAGTATGTTTCACTTTGTGTTTCTATGTGGGTGCAAACTGTTGAAATCTTTATACTAAATTGATCTTCTGTATATAAAGAGAATTGAAAATGAATCTTGATGTGAATGGAAGGGGAGAGGGAGCGGGAGAGGGGAGGGTTGCGGGTGGGAGGGAAGTTATGGGAGGGGGAAGCCATTGTAATCCATAAGCTGTACACTGGAAATTTATATTCATTAAATAAAAGTTAAAAAAAGTTTAAATTTGGGAAAGCTAATCCTAAATTACAGCAAATGCCATAGAACTTATTCAATTAATTTTCCTTAGTGCTTTAGAATTGTTACTGAATTTGGAGATCTGTTACAGTAAATACACTTTGCTAAAAAAAAAAAAAAAAAAAAAGAATGGCGGATGTCCTAAACAGCACTCTGGACTCAGAATCAGCCCTTAAGGCATGCGGATCCAGCTGAAAAGCCCATGAGAGTATTTCAGGCATGGAAAGCCAAGACACTCTGGCAAAAAAAAAAAAAAAAATGACCTAAATGAAAGATCTCTACAAGTGAGATCCCAGTGGAAAGAATAGGTCATCAAAGAAGGAGGAACCTTTCTCTGAAGGGAGAACTTCCACTTTGATTATCACCTTGTCTAAATATGATCAGAGTAGGTGAACTCAAAAGGCTTTCATAGCTTTGGTAACTCATGACAAGAGCCTAGGGTGATTACTGATGCCATAAACAAGAGTGTCAAATTGTTAAGTCAACAACAGGAGTCACTATGCACCTACTCCTCATGTAGGATCTCTGTCCTTAATGTGTTGTGCATTGTGATTTAATGCTATAACTAGTACTCAAACAGTATGTTTCACTTTGTGTTTCTATGTGGGTGCAAACTGTTGAAATCTTTACTTAATATATACTAAACTGATCTTCTGTATATAAAGAGAATTGAAAATGAGTCTTGATGTGAATGGAAGGGGAGAGGGAGTGGAAAAGGGGAGGGTCACAGGTGGGAGGGAAGTTATGGGGGGGAAAGCCATTGCAATCCATAAGCTGTACTTTGGAAATTTATATTCATTAAATAAAAGTTAAAAAAAATAAAGTCCATAAATAGACTTTCAATTATATAATTGATACATTCCACACACACACACACACATACGCACATATGTATATGTATATATATACACAGATATGTAACAAATGTTCTAAAGTAGCTCAATAAAATCTTGAAGAAGTGGTGGTAATATGGAATATTTTTGAGCCATAAAAAGAATTCTGACATTTGCAATAAAATGAATAGAACTGAAGAGCTAACTGAAATAAACCAGACCCAGACAAATATCATGTTTTCTCTTATTTGTGTAAGTTTATATATAAATGTAGAATATTCTACATATTACACTATTTATTATAGATACTTATATATAAGTATATATATACACTATATATAATTTATTATATACAGTATAAAAATTGTGTGGATGCCATATCATTTGGAATATAGTTATCATTATGAATCCTGCACTTTGTTATATTAATATTTTTTTAAAAAGTATATATGCATATGTGAAAAAATATTAAATGTTCTGATCCATGAAAATAAATAGAAGTGGTGCTAAAACAATTAAATATATGTATGGAAAAGTAAATAAACCAAAATCCTATCTAATTTCTTTTTTTTATTAAACTTTTTTTTTTTTTTTTTGACAGGCAGAGTGGACAGTGAGAGAGAGACAGAGAGGAAGGTCTTCCTTTTGCCGTTGGTTCACCCTCCAATGGCCGCCACGGTAGTGCGCTGCGGCCGGCGCACCGTGCTGTTCCGATGGCAGGAGCCAGGTGCTTCTCCTGGTCTCCCATGGGGTGCAGGGCCCAAGCACTTGGGCCATCCTCCACTGCACTCCCTGGCCACAGCAGAGAGCTGGCCTGGAAGAGGAGCAACCGGGACAGGATCGGTGCCCCGACCGGGACTAGAACCCGGTGTGCCGGCGCCGCAAGGTGGAGGATTAGCCTGTTGAGCCACGGCGCCGGCCTTATTAAACTTTTATTTAATGAATATAAATTTCCAAAGTACAGCTTATGGGTTACAATGGCTTCCCCTTCCCAAAACTTCCCTCCCACCCACAACCCTCCCCTTTCCCGCTCCCTCTCCTCTTCCAATCACATCATGATTCATTTTCAATTCTCTTTATATACAGAAGATCAGTTTAGTATATATTAGGTAATGATTTCAACAGTTTGCCCCCATATAGCAACACAAAGTGAAAAAAAAATACTGTTGGAGTACTAGTTATAGCATTAAATAAGAGTGTACAGCACATTAAAGACAGAGATCCTACATAATATATATTTTTTAAATTAATTAATTTTCTATGCCATTTCCAATTTAACACCAGGTTTTTTTTTTCATTTCCAATTATACAGAAGATCGATTCAGTATATAATTAGTAAAGATCTCATCAGTTTGTACCCACGCAGAAACACAAAGTGTAAAAATACTGTTTCAGTACTAGTTATAGCATCACTGCACATTAGACAACACATTAAGGACAGATCCCACATGGGATGTAAGTACACAGTGACTTCTGTTGCTGACTTAACAATTTGACACTCCTGTTCATGGCATCAGTAATCTCCCTAGGCTCTAGTCATGAGTTGCCAGGGCTATGAAATCCTTTAGAGTTCGCTGACTTTGAAATCCTATCTAATTTCAAAAGCCAAAGATACCAATAAAATAAAAAAATAGGCAAGCCACAGACTGTAGATGATATTCATAAAACTCATGGTTATATATGACAAAGGTTTCAGGAATATGAGGAAACCTAATTTAAAATTGGGCAAAAGACTTTAACAGATATTTTACAATGGGAAATATAAGAATGGCTAATATAAATATAAAAAGTCATCAATGCAATTAGTCAACAGGGAATTGCAGAGTAAAATCACAGTGAGGTGCCACTGTCTGTATTAGATTGGCTAACATTCTTTTTTAAAAAGTTTGATTATAGCAAGTTTTGCTGAGGACATGAACCAACTGTAGTTCTCTCGCATTGTTGTTTGAAGAATAGAATGATGCAACCTTCAAAGAGAGAAATTTTGCCATTTTAGAAATATTTTTACAAAGTTAAACATCTACTTGCTCTATAAGTATTTTCAATATTGACCTGAGAAGAAGGCAGTTGCCCTGAGAAGCCTGCTCAGGTATATTTATGGCAGCTTTATTCTAAATAGCCCAAATGCTGACCAGCAGGATAGTGGAAAAATAATTTGTTCTATTCATATGATGCAACATACTCCCAGTAACATGTTTGACTCTCAAAAGTATGGTAAAGCAAAGAAGACAGACACAAATGAGAATATTGTATGACACCTTTTATGAAGTGCTAGTTTAGGCAAAACTCTCTGTGAAGATAGAAATCAGTGCTGTGCATCTATTATGGATGGACAGGAATTGACTTGAAGGAGCATTAGGGGAAATTCTCAAGTGGTGAAAATGTTCTGTGCCTTACCAGGGGTGGTTGTTACATTGAATTATATACATTTATCAAAGCTCACCAAACTGGACAATTAGAATAAGTAAATTCATGTGAACTAATAATACAAAAAGCAGCAGTGGCCACAAAGCAAGAATCTTCTGCCCCATGAGTGAGTGTAGCAGTAGGAAATGGAGCTTCCTGCCTCTTGAGGGATAAGAAGAGACGGAGGGGATTTCTCTGCCATTCCAGGCAGATTGTCTCTATTTCAGCCTGCCATACACAGGAGATGCATGAGATTTCTTGGCCTTTGGTCACTCTAAGCTGGGGACCGTGGTGGGACTGAACTGAGGTGTTTTGGATCAGTTATGAGGTGACTCAGAGTTCATTTCCTTTCTAGTTTAGCTCAGTTTGAAAGTGCTGTCCAAGAGCAGTTAGGAAGTCAAATGGTAGGCTGAACATTGGCAATAAGCCCAGCACCAGTTCCACTGTCCCAAGGTAATGTATTTGTACCAGATTATTAACCCCTCTAGATGTCAGTTGTAGAATAATATAAGTTCCATAAAGTAATCCTTGTCAAGGGCATAGATATGTAAGAAGGAATAAGTGGCAAGGGAGACACTGGTCATGATTTCATGACTTTGAACGCATGTGATGTCTCTCTTTTTGTTAAATGAAGCTGGACTCTTAAGGTAACTGATTCATAAATGTACCCAGATGTAATGCTTGTGTGTTTTGTTGGTAATTATGGGTGTTTGGTAAAATGTGTAACTGCTACAATATTGTATGTATTAGCTTCTCTTCACTGCAGATAAATGCCAAGGGCAGACTACTTATGAAGAAAAAGGGTTACCCTGTCTCATGGTTTTGGAGGTTCACAAGTCAAGATCAGCAAGGCTCAGCCACTTGGTGAGGTGCAGCCCCCTGTTGAGGCCAGAGGATGGCAAAGGTAGATGTGTGTGGAAAAAGGGTCACACGGCACAAGAAGAAGAAGAGACATGCCTGTCATCTATGTCCATTTTGTGTCTGATAAAGCTATCAGAATTTGGTCACAGCGTCTCCAAATTGAAACAAAGTCACTGCAATCACTTCCTAAAGGCCCATTTTCAGAACCCCATAGCTGGATGGAGTTTCTGCCCTCTCACCACAGCACCCCACTAGGGCTAAGCCTTTAACACATGGGCCTTTGGGGGACCCCCAAACCACAGTGTCATACTTCTGACTTTTCCTCCACATTTGCTCTTAAGATTCAGAGTTTGCCTTCCTTCCCAGAGCAAGCTTGCTGTTAATAAATAGTGCTTTAATCAGCCTTGAGCCTCAGATTGAGGATGGGGTCCCCAGAAGGGTTCTATTTGGAGAAAGCATTGAAATCCCACAGTCAATGTGTTTCTATTTTACCACTTAGTAAAAAACAAAAGCAACAAAACAAAAAACTACACAAAGACATTCAGCATAAAAGTCTTGTTCAACTAGTATTTAATCAAGCCTAAATATGAACGTTTCTGAATTTCTTTCCCCATAAGCCTCTGGGTGCTCTCCCTTTAGCTTTCACCTTGATCAGGCATGTCCATGGCAACATTTTGGCCTCATTAATAGCTGTTACTTTCCTTTAAGATCCCCTTCCCTTGAGGCCAATAGTTTAAGCTTTGGGTATTGAATTCTCCCTCAGCTGTGCTTTGATACCTGGACTGTGGACACCTCTTCAGGGGCTATACTTTATTCACATTTTATAACCATAAGTGCAGGATCTAACACACTATACTAAGTGTTTACAGAATGAACAGACAAAAAATTAGTGGACAAATGCAGTAATCACATAAATTTTTGAAGTCCATTTAGCATTTTAAGAAAATGAGTTTTTTTTTCAAAGTAAAATTTACAATCAGTATGCTATAATGGAATCCTCCTTTTATACAGAACCCTGGTATATTTAAAGAGGTTTAAATTTATTATTTTAAATATTTAAATATTTAAATAAATTTTAAATTTATTATAACTTATTATGGAGGTTTATTTTTTTGCCTGGAATAAATGATTGACCAACTATGGAAGTGCATGCTTATGTTTACATGGAATTAAAGATTTCACTTCATTCATTACCTGCAGTCCTGCTGCATCCCAGCCAGAGCTCAGCTAACTAACAGAAGGCCATTTCACCACCACCCTAAAGGGCTTAGTCTAAGCACTTAGTATATTTATCTGGCCTTTGTGAAGAGAATTATTTTGTACAAGTGAGAAACAGTACCCAGTATTCAATCTTAAGCTACATTCATGGTCAGCTGAATGAACAACATATGCTTGACTATCGTAATTCTTTTCTGAGTGTACATTGGACTCTTAGTAGATAAAACACTAATATGGTCTATGATTCATCGATGAATCTTTTGTATTGGATCACACATTTTCAACCCAGCAGCCACATTCCAGGGCTTACTGGCTAGGAAAATGGAAGCACAGGATGTCTTCAGGACAGAGGGGAATGCAACACTGCCTGAATTTTGCCAGGTTACAATGCCCAGCACATTACTTTGGTACTTCTTAGTGTTCTTGCAATTATTTCCCAGTGAGACTGAGAGCTCCATATGTGCAAGATCACTGTGTGTTTTGTGACTACTGTACTCCCCACTGCCTTTCATTTTGTGAGCAAATAATAAGGGACTGTTGAATGAATGGATTAATTTGAGTAGACATTAGCTACCAAATACTATTTAATTCCTTTGTCTTCCTCTCACTGTACTCCACCTAGTCTATTCTGGTATCTAAAAACCTAAATGAAAGTAAGTAGTTTTTTATCTGGACAATTGTTTCATCATTTACTTTCCACTTACAGCATAGTTATTTAAAAGTGAGTTTAGGCCACCGAAGATTAGAGATGGGACATGGGCACTCCCTTGACTTGCATCTTCTGGTCTGCTTGAACACAAACCAGGAGGAAAAGAAAGCTAGGCATCAGAAGCAATGGGTGGCAGGCCTATTAATGGCTGATCTGTACAGTGATCTGCCCTCAAGGAGACCCAACAGGCCAGTCCACTGCAGTGGCTTTCAAAGTGGTAAGCCTGGGCTTCAGCAGAAGTCAGCTTGTGAAGAGCCCTGGCAGCTCTGCCAAGAGTTGGATCACTGGAAATGGACCTGCCCTGGAGTCGAAGGATGCCCAGGTCAGAGCCACAGATCTTATTGGCTCTAAGCTGAAAAGCCCTTCATTCAGCCCAACTTCCAAAGTGACCACTGCAGCTGAGGGGATGGTCAAGTAGGGTCAGCAACATTGAGGCAGAACTGTAAATTTCTTGTTAGAGATGCCTCCTGCCTTTACCTGGCCAGCTCTCCTCCCAGGCCAGCCAAGTAATGAAAGTCAACAGAGTGCCTTCCCCTAGGAGGTTCACACCTCCCTTAGGATATACCCCATGTGAAGAGATAGATAGGTCTGGGCCTCTTAACTTACAAGGCCTAAAGCCCACCAGATTATTATCAAGCCCATTCCATCAGGTTCTATTTGCCTCTCAATCAGAAAACTTAATTGTAGCTTAGACAGCACCTTTCTTAGCTCCTCTAATAATGACTCTGTCCTTTGTTCTAGACCCTGTCTAGCACACTTGGGCCTCATTCCTTTGTAATCATAACCTCTACCACCAATGGCTCTACTCCCAACCTGAGTGTACTGATGGTCCTCTTCCCCACTAAATGCTGTATAATTGATCAAACCTGGTAAATGCCACTCTTAGGATCATTGGTTACTATCCTCACTCTGTCTTTTATGACCTTGTCTAAATATGATTGGAGTCGGCAAACTTGGAAGGCTTCCATAGCCTTGGCAACTCATGACGACAGCCTAGGGTGGTTACTGGCGCCATAAACTAGAGTGTCAATGTGTTGGGTCAACAACAGGAGCCACTGTGCACTTGCTCCTCATGTGGGATCTCTGTCCTTAATGTGCTGTACATTTTGATTTAATGCTATAACTAGTACTTAAACAGTATGTTTCACTTTGTGTTTCTATGTGGGTGCAAACTGTTGAAATCTTTATACTAAATTGATCTTCTGTATATAAAGAGAATTGAAAATGAATCTTGATGCAAATGGAAGGGGAGAGCGAGCGGGAGAGGGGAGGGTTGCGGGTGGGAGGGAAGTTATGGGAGGGGGAAGCCATTGTAATCCATAAGCTGTACACTGGAAATTTATATTCATTAAATAAAAGTTAAAAAAAAACAAAAAAGAAGATATAAAATGCAAAAAAAACAAATAAAAATAAAATAAAAGTGAGTTTAATCATGTAACTGAGTTGTCAATTTCTTGTCCAAAGAAGATATTTCTCATTTACCTTTGCATTTCCTATAGTGACTATACACATTCAGCATCAGGTAGTTTGTTGAATGAATGAATCACAAGGAGACTTGGAAAACCTAAAGTGATATTTACTGAGTCCTACTTGTTAATGTTCAATGAATATTTTATTGGGAAAGCAAAGACTGTGTCCTTTATTTGTATCAAATCAATCAAGCACCTAGTCATCTTCTTGGTCATGGGATATGTGGAGGCTCTGAAGAATGACTTAAGTAGGATACATAATGGGTAAGCACGTCCCTCTGTGAATTCCTAATTCTATTATTCAGAACTTCTTTAATTACATTGCCCTTCTGTTAGACTAACCCGCTGATTCTCACGGCGTGCTGACAGGCAAAAGATGCTTTTAATTATATATCAATTGAGCTTTTGACTGCTCAGCAACAAGGTTCTGGTTATTTGAGAATCAAATTAAGCATGTAGCCCATTGAACCTTGAGTCCTTGGCATAGGTCTATCAGTGAAGGAGGTAAAAAGTTTCACTATTCACTCCCATCTTGGGAAGACTTTGGTAGAGAACTCTCTGAGTTTTCACTGACTCTGTGGTCAATTTCATTCGCTATGAGATTATGCAAAACTCAACCCAAGAAAAATTCACAGTGGTCCATGCCTTCCTCCAGAGTTTTTGCTGACAGACTAGAATTATTTATATATTTACAAGTAGGAGCAAGTGGCTTCTCTCTTAAATGCAGTCAGGGTAGAAGAGAGGAGCAACATGTGGGCTTGAATCTTTTGTCGTTGCTATAGGAATTCCTTGTAAAGAAAATCACAGAAGACAAGAGTAGTAAGTGGATAAGCAGAGAGAAACCAGAACTCTGGTAAGCCCCAAAAGCCAAGGCATGAAAATTGACAAGATGTAGAAGTTAGTAGGGTGGAAGAAGGGCCATTGTCTTAGTCTGTTACTGCTGTTATAACAAAATACCATCAAACAGTAATACATCAAACTGTAATCAAATAGTCACTTCTTTTTCATTTTTTTTACAAACAATTTATTTATTTATTTGAAAGGAAGAGTGAGACAGAGGGGAGAGACAGACAGGAGAAGAAAGAGATCATCCATCCACTGGTTCACTCCCTAAATGGCCACAACAGCTGAGCCTGGGCCAGGCTGAAACCAGGAGCCCAGAATTCCTTCTTCCACGTGGGTGACAAGGCCCAAGTATTTGTGCCTTTCCATGAATCTGGATCAAAAGCAAAGCAGTCGGGACTCAAACCCATATTCTAAAACATGGCATAACTCATTGCACCACAACACCCATCCCAAACATATATTTCTTACAGTTCTGGGGGCTAGGGATTTCAACATCAAGTCACTGACAGATTTGTTATAAGTTAGTCTTGGTTCAGGATATTTTCGAATTCCATGCATACAAGGAGTCCTCAAAAGGTTCATGTAAATACATATTATGAAAACTGTGCATGGATTTCAAAAAAGAAGTTTGCACCAAAATAAACAGATTTTGGTTGTATTATTCCATGAGCTTTTTGAAGGACCACCATATTTGTAAACATTAACTAAAAGTGGTTAATGTTTTGGAGCTTTAGAAATCTATAAGTATTACCACTAATCAACCACATCAAATAAAAGGAAACCCTTGGGGTAGGCATCGTGACACAGTGGATTAAGCCACCACCACGCATGTTGGCATCCCATATGGGCAGCAGTTCAAGTCTCAGCTGCTCCACTTCTGATCCAGCTCCCTGCTAATGCACCTGGGAAAGCAGAGGAAGATGGAACAAGTGTTTGGGCCCCTGTCACCCACATGGGAGACCTAGGTGGAGTTCCAGGCTCCTAGCTTTGGCCTGGCCCAATCCTGGCTGTTGGCTGTTGTAGCCACTTGGAGAATAAACCAGCAGATGGACAATCTCTTACTGGCTTTCAAGTGGAAAAAAAAATTAAAAAGAAAACCTTTGATATGTGAAATGCATTTAAATAAAATATCATCTATCTCCAAAAGCCCCCCAAACTATTCATAAATCTAGAAGTTTTTCCTTTAATAGAATCATCTCAGATTAAAATATTTGGTTTTCTCTTTTCACTAATATTGGCAATGCATGTGGCACCACTTCTCCCAGTACCATTTATCCAACTGTAACAATTAAAATACTGTAAGTTTCAGCAGTATGTTTTTAAAGTATTCTTTTTCTGGCCTACTTACCCTACAAAATTATTGGCCACAAATAGAAATAGTAGTATTCTCTACACCCACTGCCACTTCCAGGGGACATTTGATGGGATTGTACAGGAGGAGTCTTGGTGCGAGGGAATGTGTCCTCAAGTGCCTGATGCAAACAGACAGTGACTCTCTAACATAATGTGGTTGAAAGAAAACCGATGCACCCTTGATGAGACGATTTTGACCTTGGAGGCTTACTTTACTTGTCCACTGCTGACAGACTAGATGTACACATATTGAAAGCACAGAACACTGAAACCAGAGAGCAGAATGATGACTGCAATTTCAGAACTAGGTGGTTGCATGTATGTAAGAAGAGGGTTTCTTACAGTTAAGACTCAGTTGAGAAAATAGAATAGCAGGCAAAATGCTAATTTTATTAACGGTGAGAACAATGGCTAACACTTAGTACTTTCTTGAAAAAGAAGACGACTTGAAGAACCTTATGCCCATTTTTCTATTAAATACACCTATGTTTAAAAAGATCAAAATATTCCCTTCAGCTTTGATTCCCTTTTGTTCTCTTTTCGATCTATAGTGTTTTCTGATTTCTGGGCACTTGTCCCTTCATTGTCTTTTCCTACCAATTCTCATATTCCTAAAAAGATCCATTAAAGAATACACCAGACCCTTATTTTTTCCTGTAGGGAAGAGGCTTACTAGCAGGTCAGACACAACAAAATAAGGATCCACTAAATATTTACCCCCCAAATCTTCTTTCCAAAGTTAGAAGAAGGAAGATTTAACAAAGTCCTCTGCGCTGGGGCCAGAGTGCCACATAAGCAGATTTTTTGTGGAAGTGAGCTTGGCCAATACTTTTTTCTTCCAGAGTTTACAGGCAGCAGTCAACAGGAGGCCTCACCCTCTGACTAGCAGACTAGCAGCATAGCTTGTCCCTACCCCAAGCCTCCGCCCAACAGAGCCTGCCAGTGTGTCTCAAAGTCCATTAAAAACATACTTCCTCAGGGTAAGACACTGCCTGTTCCTAAATAACCTCTTTCCAAATTAATTCAAATGTTAGAAAAGAGAGGGTAGTAATGTATGATTTATCTGCAGAACCGTTGTGTAACTATTGTCCTGGCTTCTTTCTATCCTGACTGGGAAAGCTTCCTAGTGCCTGTATTTGTTTCCACCTCCTGGGAGCTGTCTGCATGCTCACAAATTATAGTATCTTTCTGAACAATGTTGACCTCATTGGTAAAAATAGAAGAGGTAAAAATATTTACCTCCTAGATTGTTGTACAGAACCATTCTTTCATTCCACACTCATTTATTGAGGTCTGCTTTGTGCCAGGCATTCTTCCAGGAGCTGGGAACTCAGCAATACACAACACAGGCAATATTCCTGACCTCTTAGAGGAAAAAACAGTGGGAAGGCAGGGATTGAGGAGACAGACAAGCATACAGTTGTGTGCTCAGCAGTACCACACGGCACTCTATTTCATCATACAAGAGGATGAACAGTGGTCTCCCGTTTACCATGTAGGTCTTTGGTGGAGCAGCCTTTCTGGCAGAGGGAAAAGCAGGTGCATAGGCGCCAAACAAGGAAGATAGCTTCGACTTCACGCAGGCAACAGGGCTCCTGAAGCAGAATCAGGGAGTAAGAACTGGAGTGGGCAAAGTCAGAGCAACAGAAGGGCTGCAGATTCTGTAGTGTTTTGAGGGATAGAGTAAGGGTGCTGGGGTTAACTCTGCATGAGACAAGAGCCTCTTGAAATTCTAAGCAGAGGTAGGACATGGTCTGATAGCTGAAGGAAATAGGATCACTGATTCCCATGCTGTCATTAAGGTGTAAGGCAAGGCAGAAGCAGGGAGTCAGTGGATGAAACTGAGGCAGTAATCCAGGGAGGAGGCATTGATGTTCTGAGGGAGACAGGGAGAAGTGGCTGGATTCTGGAAATACCATGAAGGTTGAAGGTGCTGGATTTGCTGATGAACTGAAGGAAATAGAAAGGAGTGAACAAAGATTATAGCCTGGTACAGAGCAGATGTTCTAGCAGTTTCCTTTTCTTTCTTTCCTCCTAACAGATACTTGATATGAAGCATTGGGGAAAGAAAAGACCTGTGAGATGGGAAGAACAAAGACCAATAAGGGCAGGACAGAGCACAGGCTTGGGCTCAGAGGCCTGCCTGATTCCTCGCCTCTCTCAGGGAGCATATGGATTTTTTTGCCATGTCTTTCCGTTTTTTCATTTACTGAAGTATAATTCATAAATAAAAATTGGTTATATGTGTAGTATACAAAGTGATATTTTAATGTGTGTGTACACTGTGAAATGATTCTCACAATCAAGCTGATTAACAACTCATTACATCACACCGTTGTCACTTTGTGTGTGTGTTTGTGGTAGGAACATGGAGGATCTGTTCTCAGTATTAAAACGATTGTAGCCAGGGGATGGAATATGAGAAAATGGGGTGATATTGTGCAGAGGGTGAAAACACTGATTTACAAGATGAATAAGCTGGCCATGAGGTGATTGAGCTGATGGACAGGTTAGTTAGGTCATCCGTGATAATCTCCTCACAAGATATATAGAGAGCAAAATATCACGTTGTACACAGTAAACATTCAACATTTTTTGTCAATTATATATACAGCTGGAAACAATTCTCTTAAAAATAAAATCTACTCTTAGCAGTTCTCAACTCTGCATGATTCATTGTGGTGAAGTGAAATCATGGTGGGTGCAATGTATCTCCAGGACATACTCATTCTGTCTAAATGCAACTCTGAAGGCTTTGCACATCTCTCCTGCCACCATCTCTCACCTTTAGTCCCTGGAAACCACTGTCCTCCTCTCTGTTCCTGTGAATCCCAGCTTTTCAGATTCCACATGTTAGTGATAATATGCAATATCTTTCTGGGCCAAACTTATTTCATTCAACACAGTCTCCTCCAGGTTCACCTATGTTGTTGCAAGTGACAAAAAGACAAAAAGAAATGATACTGCCTACTAGAAAGAAAGGCTTACCTGATATCCAACATTTTTTTTAAAGTTTAGAATGTTTTCTTTTGCTAATTTCTAGGAAAGTGGAATTAAGCAAGGTCATTTAGAAAGCAAATCACCTTCATGTGATTGTAAAATCAAGATACCTGATTCAGTTTCCCTTGAGCATCATTTCTTAACCTAGTTAAGTCTCAAGTTTTCAGTTCTAAATATTTCAATGAAATTGACACAGGTACATTAAACTAGGTGGAAAAATGTAATCTAGAGTTTACATATGCTCTCACCATTTAAAATAAAAATGCAGATTGCCCTACAAATAGGACAGTGGAACTATACAGTACATTTTACATGTGTAAGCTGTTCTAGAAATAGGACTTTGGGCAAATATGATACAGTTTAATACATTGCACTGTACATAAATAGCTATGAATCTCATGGCCTTCAGCAATTACTTTTGATGGAAATGAGGAAACCACTTCAAACAAAAGGTTACATTACATTTTTGATAATAGCATGTCAGTTTCATACAACATGGATGCAGCTTGTTTTGTGTTGCTATATGGGGGCAAACTGTTGAAATCGTTACTTAATATATACTAAACTAATCTTCTGTATATAAAGAGAATTGAAAATGAATCATGATGTGATTGGAAGGGGAGAGGGAGCGGGAAAGGGGAGGGTTGTGGGTGGGAGGGAAGTTTTGGGAGGGGGAAGCCATTGTAACCCATAAGCTGTACTTTGGAAATTTATATTCATTAAATAAAAGTTTAATAGCCCCCCCCAAAAAAACCCAAATAAATTGATAAATCTTTAAGAAAAAATATCATTGTTGTTCTTATCGTGTAAAAATAATGTGGCTTCTCAAGTTCAATGTAACATCATATTGGACAGTAGTATATCTGGGACTATTACAGCTTCCTCCTGATGGCTTCCCATAACATCATTTTAGGTATGCTGAGCAGATGTCTCTTGAAACCCAACAAATTTATGAGATCTTTCAAATCTTAGTTCACAAGCTTATGAGTCTTCATGCACTTAAAATACAAATATCAGTTATTCAAGTAAGCAAAGGTCACTACCATCTTTTACCTCTAACAAAAGTAGGATATTTGAAAACCAATCAATCATATTTATCCACACTATCAATAATATTGCTTTAGGTACCCAAAAACTTTGGTTGAGACACAATGGCTCTACTCTTTATTTATTTTTTTCCATAGTTAAATGTTGCCAAGTGTTTCCACTCTATGATAGTTCCACCCAACCATTTTACAAAAAGAATTTGGGGGCCAGTGCTGTGGCATAGTGGATGAAGTGACTGCCTATGGTGCTGGCATCCCATATGGGCACCCGTTCAAGTTCCAGCTGCTCCACTTCCTTTTTTTAAAAAAGGAATTTTTTTGACAGGCAGAGTGGACAGTGAGAAAGAGAGACAGAGAGAAAGGTCTTCCTTTGCCATTGGTTCACCCTCCAATGGCCGCCACGGCAGGCGCACCGCACTGATCCGAAGGCAGGAGCCAGGTGCCTCTCCTGGTCTCCCATGGGGTGCAGGGTGCAGGGCCCAAGCACTTGGGCCATCCTCCACTGCACTCCCTGGCCATAGCAGAGAGCTGGCCTGGAAGAGGGGCAACCAGGACAGAATCCGGCGCCTCGACCGGGACTAGAACCCAGGGTGCCGGCGCCGCTAGGCGGAGGATTAACCTGTTGAGCCACGGCACTAGCCCTAGCTGTTCCACTTCCAATCCAGCTCTATGCTATGGCCTGGGAAAGCAGTAGAAAATGTTCCAAGTGCTTGGGCTCCTATACCCTTGTGGGAGACCCAGAAGAAACTCCTGGCTCCTAGCTTTGGATCAGCCCAGCTCCAGCCATTGTGATCACTTGGGGAGTGAATCAGTGGATAGAAGACCTCCCTCTCTCTCTCTGCCTCTGCCTCTCTGTAACTCTGCCTTTCAAATAAATAATTAAATATTTAAAAAAAAAAACAAAGAGAATTCTATTACTTGGATCAAATTTATAATCATACAACCCTCTCACTTGTTTTTTTCAACAGTGTTCTGAGTTTCAGAGGATGCTCACTTAGTTGCTTTCCCTCATCTTGCCTATAGGTTGGAATCCAATATATCAAAGGTATACCAATGAATCATAACCATTGAATAAATTGTCAAAAAATAGTGTGATTGTTGATTCTCTACCACTTCAAGTATTTATAGGACTACCTTATTCCCAAGCATATAGGTTACATCTCATCAACAAATAATTACATGTAGCAACAAATAAGTTTGTCCAGTACACTAAATATTACTATGCAGTATACATTGTCCCACTGTCCTATTTATATGACAAATATTTTGAACATTTATAATTTGAAATATAGTGTATTCCTTAAAATAAAAAACCCATCTAGTTCTAGAAAATATTTTCATGAATGCATTTCTTACAAATTAGTTACATATATAAACTTTTGTTCAGTTGAATATTTAGTAAAAGAAACTTTTGTGGTAAAGTTTATGCCATTTTCACAAGAAATTTTAAAATGTTATTAAATGCTTTAATTATTCACTGATTTTTTTTCAAAAGAATAGAGCCCTAAAAACTTAGTGTTTATTTCAAAGTTGCCATAAGTGGCATATTTATTGCTCAATTTAAGTGTTTAGAGATGTCCTATTTATAGAATTATGGGACATAATGGGTTAAGATATTTCTTTCTAAATTAGGAACATTAAATTAAATGAACAGGGATTATTTTGTGACACTGTGTATTTTTAAAGTATAGTTGTTAATAAATATCTATTCAGATTTTTAAGCAATAGAAGCTAAGGCCATTATAAAAATCAGCAGCCTAAACAAACTCATAACCAATCTTAAATACTCTACTCTAACTTTTAAACACACAAAACAGTTTGAATCATAAACCTACTGATAGAATGAGTGTTGAAGAAAAAGTAGCAATAGCTAAGCTCCAAGCAATATAACATAAAATGAAGAAAACATGGAATATACAATGAAAACAGATGCCTGAAGCTGGAGTGATTATAGCGACTTTAAACATAGAGCATTACTTATGTGTTAAGATAGTCAATCTCCTCTTCCAGAATTCCCTGTTGGTAAAAGATTTGGCTTGGTAATTTCATCAAGCACTGCTTGTTATGCTCCATCAATCACTCAGAATGATGTCCTATTTTAGCCTGCCTCATGGTTTGCTCTATACCTTTCTCCCAAAATTTCCATTTGCTTTTCATTTTTCCCTTGTTTATTAGACAGAGGAGTACATTCTGGCATTGCTAAAAACATCCAGCTTGTAATGATGAAATGTGTATTCATCCTCTCTTCTTGAAGAAGACACTATAGTCTTTGACCCAATAATCCTATTAATTTACCCAAAAAAAAGGTGCAAATATACTTTAACCATTTATGTGCAAAGCGACTCATTATTTATGAAAATAAAAATTAGAAACAACTTGAACAATCAATAATAAAGGATTTGTTCAATAAATTATAAGGCAGCATAAATCACAAAAAACATGTTTTCTGAATACTCACATATATGAATGTGTAAATGCATAGAAAAAGTGTTAGAAGGATGCATAAAAATTAATGATGACTTCTGGGGATGAAAAATAATGGAAGGCTTTTAAAATTGATGTATTACTTAACATTGATATATTATTTGATCTAATCTTAAAATACATCTAAAACTATTATCAGTGCTCTACAAACTCTACAAAAATAAAGAACCACCTGGAATAAAAATAACAAAGAAAAAATATATTCATAAGATGGAGTGTCACTATCTATTAAATTAATGTTTCTGAATAATTTGAGTGATGTGGGAAAGTATTCCTTACATATCACTTGGTAAAGAAAAAGTTAGGGTAAAATAATTATTTTACCTGCTGTGAATATCTACATGTTCCATAAACAGGAAAACAGTTTACCTAGGTTGTAACAGATGGATGATTTCTGTTTTCTTTCTACATTTATTATTTTTCCATATTTTCTGAAGTGTTCGTAATAAAGGTAAAAATGTAACTGAGTCCTCCTATCCATTGTTCACTACCATCAGCCATTCTCTTGTGAGTATTCATCACGGAGTTTGCATGTGGTGAATCATGACAAACATTCCCCTGACAAAAAATCAGCAATGATCTCACATGCTCTGCAAGGATCTGTCAGAATTGTGAAAAGCAAAATAGTAGCAGGCCTTTGGTGCTACTATTAAAGTGCCACTTGGGAAGCTGGCATCTGGTTAGGCACCCAGGGGAGCAGCGAATAATGATCCAGTAGTTGGGTCCCCATTACAAGAGAGATTTGGATTGTTTCCCTAACTCCTAGCTTCAGCTTTGGTCTGACCCAGCCTCTTGGGCTGTTGTGAAAATTTGGATAATGAAACAGCAGATGATAGTTTCTCTCTCTCTCTCTCTCTCTCTCTCTCTCTCTGCCTCCCCCTTCTCCCCTTCCTCCTCATTTCCCTGCTTCTCAGTAACCCCCTAAATATATTTTAAAAATTAAATAAATAAAGTAAAAGGGAAAGCAGAATCGAGTCAAGGAAGGGATTTTTCTTAGCAAAATTAGTATACATGGGATTACTTCAAAAATTCTTGGAAAACAAAGTTAAAAGACATGTTTATTTTGTCAAAAAGTATTTTTGAAATTCGTGCATTTGAAGAATCTTTAAAACATTCATGGAAGATACATATTGCAAAAACTCCATGTAGGGATTTTGAAATTTTTGTACCAAAAAAATTGTATTATTTTTTGATTCCAGTTCTGCCCAAATGCTTTGAAGTATCTTCATCCTAGACAGCTTCCCGAACTTAACCTACAGATGAATCTGAATGGCAATTCATAGAACATTGTTATCTCCACAGGTGGAGAGTTCTGTCAAGGATGGAGGTTTTCAAAGGTTTTGCAGAGAGCTCCTTCCTGAATACCCTTAAATCATGGGCTACCTTCTTAGCTGTCAGGGATGATTTCTAGGTGGTCTGTTGAAAGCAGTGCCTGGACTAAATGACTCAGGTTATTTTTTGCTCTATCACTACAGGAAAAACAGAAAAATGCTCTGCAACCTAAACTGTACACTTGATAGGCTGGACTTTACAGTTTTTAATAAAAAGTGGCTTGGAGTAGAAATTCTTACACCTGATACTGTAGAAATTCAAAGGCTCTTGAATAATTTCTTTTGAATGTTGTCATAAAACACTCAAATTGAAATTGCTTTTTAATGAATTTTAGTTTTCTAGTGTAGAGAACAAACATACCATGCAGAACTTTTAGGAGACTTGCATGTGTGTATACATATATGTGAACAGACTATTTGTGAACAGACTATTTATAAGTAAATGCTTAAGCTTCAAGAACCTTCACCTGTGTCAATCCCTTCCGAGTCCTTGAGCGTCCCCAAGAAATGTGTTCGCTTGGCCATCTGTTTCTACACATTTTTAAAATAAGATAATTTTGTATTTTTATAAAGAGATTCCCCAGCACTCTTTGGTCTCTGGAATGATCAAAGTCCACTGGAAGGAAAGAAGTTGAGAAGAGGTGGTGATACCAACATTTTCTTAGTGCTAGCTATGTGCTAGACCCGATGAAAGTTATTTTGCACAAACCAAACAGAATCCCAGACCTTCAACTGCCAACTGTGGACCCTGCCTCCTTACCACCTGGCCCGGCATGAAATCAGTACAGCTGAATCATGGTACACAAAAAAAAGGCTGGGGCATAGCTACCCCTGTGGGATGAGGATACTGGGAAAGAGGAACCATGTATACCCCAGCCTGGATGGCTCATTATCTTCCATTTCTCTTTTGAGGCTGCTTGCTTATAGTATTCTTAATTATAATGAATTATTTGGTATTAAAGTGTTTTGATCATATTTCACCTGATCCCACCACCACCTTAAAGGACAAGCTGAAGTTATTAAAATGATCTTACTGCCAAAAAACAAACAAACAAACAACAACAAGAACAAAACAAATATTTGGCAGCTTGATGGAGGTTGGTAAGACAAATATAGATAATCACCCGAACCCAAGCTTTCTGACCTTTCATTTCATGATCTGGCAAAGGGCAAACAGGCATACCATTGACAGCATAACCCTAGGTTATTATCGATACTGTGTCAGACTCCATCCAGGGGCCCTACAGAGCCACAGCAACTCAAAAGGAGAGAGATCTCTGACATCATAACCTTTTCTCTTAATCTTCATTATGAGAATACCCATACTCATTTAATCTGAGTATATCCAGCTCATGGCCAGTGCCAGGCACTGAAACTATGTGACTGTACCATGAATCCATTGTCATCTGCCTCTATCACCACATCCTCCAATTCAACTTTCACAAGCTTTTTCCTCTTCATCTTCTTGTCAAAATGACTTTAATATTGGAAAAACTTTGCTCTTTTAGGCATTCAGATCACATTTCATTGCATGTGGAAATCATGCAAGTATTTCTAATGGCCAAACAGATCAACACATCATCATCCAGTGTTGCTAAAACAGAGAAAGAAGTTGAAGGTGAATTTGGCCAAGGAGGTGACCTTGCTAACTGTGCCCAAATTCTCCCAGCTCCAGGAAATTTTTTCCCTCCCTGATTCAAAGGAAAAGATTTATAACTTAAACTGGGCCAACAGAATGGAGAAGTAAGTAAAAAGCATTAAAAATGATTTCAAGAGACATGTCCACGTTTCAATGATGAATGTGTTCTAATCATTGCTTCATACCCTCATCACTTGTTTCTGTATTACTTCTTTGGGATTGGCTGCCCTCCTCACCTTTCCATTGAATGGCACATTTCAGGGTCTCCAACAGCCTCTTTGTGACACATGAAATGGTTTCTTTTCTCAGTCTTTGTGCTTTATGTTCTCTAGGCTGATACTACCATCTGAATGTGTGGGCCCTCCCACAATTCATATGGTGAAATCCTCATCCCAAAGGTAATGATAATAGGAGGTGGAGCCTTTGAAAGGTAATTAGATGAGGGTACTTTTAGGAGGGTACTTCAAAAGGTGCATTGAACATAAAGCAAACCCATAGAATGACAATTGCTTTAAGTAGCACTATGACCTCAGAATCAGCCCTTAAGGCATTCTGGTCTGTCTGAAAAGCCCATGAGATCATTTCAGTCATGGAAAGCCAAAACACTGAGGCAAAAAATGTTCTACATGAAGGACCTCTGTGGGAGAGATCCCAAAAGAAAGAAGCCGCCAGCAAAGAAAGATGTAATTTTCTCCAAAGGGAGAAGAGAACTTTCACTTTGCTTATGGCCTTGCCTAAACACTGACAGAGTTTGTGGATTCAAAAGGCTTCCATGGTCTAGGCAACTCATGTCAAGAGCCTTGGGTGATCACTGATGTCATACATAAGAGTGTTAATTGTTAAATTAAAAACAGGAGTCACTATGCACTAACTTTCCTTGCAGGACTTCAGTCCTCAAAGAGTTGTAATGAGACTTAATAGTAAAACTTGATTTCAAAGAATAATGTCATTTTAGTGTATTAAGTTGAGGATATTCTTATGTCTCCTAAGTGATCATTAAGTCTAAGTGCTCACAAAAGATGTATCATTCTTGGATTCTTCTTTATTATCTTCCTAATGTTCTATTTATGAGATGTAGGCAAATAAATTAAAAAATAAAAGTAGAATTAAAACATGTTTACTTTTATGCAAAAAGGTGAAGTTTATACACAGTTTCTTAGAGTACACATTTTCTGTGAATTTTTTTGAAATACCCTCATAAAACAGATCCCAGGGAGCTGCTTTGATATTTACATCATTTCAGGACAAAGCAAAAAGGTGCCACCTGCAAAATAAATGCAGGCTCTCACCAGATAATACTATTCATTTCAATCTTGATGTGAATGGAAGGGGAGAGGGAGTGGGAAAGGGGAGGGTTGCAGGTGGGAGGGAAGTTATGGGGAGGTGGGAAGCCATTGTAATCCATAAGCTGTTCTTTGGAAATTTATATTCATTAAATAAAAGTTTAAAAAAAAAGAAAGAAAAAAAATACTATTCATTTCTATTTTCTTTGGAGGGCAGACCCCAATGCCTTACACAGCTAGAAGCTGAAACAAGGAGCTGGGGGTTCCATCCAAGTCTCCCATGTTGGGTGGGTGGCTGTGACCCATGTCTTTGAGCCATCATCTGCTGCATCCCAGTATACACATTAACAGGAAGCTGAATCTAAAGCAGAGAAGCAGAGGAACTGGGACAAGCAAAAGGCACTCTGATAGGGGATGAGGCTGTCCCAAGTGGCAATTTAACTGCTGCAGCAATTAATACTTTCAATTTCTGATTGGATCTTTTGGTTCTGTTTCCCACAAGCTTTTTGCAGAGCCCCTTGTGATCAACAGAGAAGACAGGAGCTTTTGCTGAAGTAATTATGCAAGAGCTAGAAAGAAAACAAGGGGGAAAGAAGTTCTAGAAAATCCATGATATGCTTGTGTACAGAGATAATTTGAGCTGTGATTAATTTAGAAATCTTGGCAAAGCAGAGTGGATGGGGTGTGGACTTTGCCTTCCACATGGTAACAATGATGGAGATAAAATATTTTCAGTAACACCTGTCATTCTACTGGCCAACAGTTAGCACCATTGACCTAAATAAACATGGTGGATGCAGGGGGGATGGGATGTGCAACTGGCTACAAAAAGCTGATGCTCTCAAGGAGGAATTTGTAATTTAACAAGCACTTTGTATTTCTCCGACATGAAATATGGCCTTTCAGGTTGGAAATGGATTAGCCATGGTGTTGAGAAAATGACATCAAAATTCTTTCATGGAATACAGAAGGGAATGTGTTGGATAATTATTTTTTTCACCAGTAGCATTTTCTTTTCTCTTTACTTTTCATGCCACTGCTGGGGTCCCTCTGTGGGGCCTCTTCTTTTAAGTCTAGTCATTCCAGAACTCCTAATATGAGGGACAGAAGGAAGGTTCCAAGAGTAGTTTCGGATAATCTGCTGTGGCTGGGCTGAGGTGGCCCAGTCATTAGGCTCTGCCATGTTCCCATTCTGCTTTTCCTATATTTTGCTTCTTTGTTTCATGACAGTTAGTCAAGTGGGTGGAGATACATTTTTTAACCACCATAACAAAAGCTTAGTTTCTCATTATCCGTGGATCTAAGGTTTAAACTTAACCTTGGCTGCAGTGAGTGAGTCCTGGATTTGAAATTGCTAAGGGAGTTAGAAACATCGCTATTTTCAAAACATGTCACCAGGTCATTAATTAAACACTAATGCAAGTAACTTGAACTGAGTCAGTTCAAGAGAATCTTCCCCCCACGGCTCCCATTTTGGCCCATATAAAACACACTTGATTTAAATCTGATTGAAAACTTCTAAGGGCTCCAATCTCAATACTCAGCACCACAGCTAATAACGTAATTTTTTTTCCAGTTTGTGAAAGAAAGAATAATGGACCTGAAAAATTGGATTATTTTTCACTTTGCATAGCTAACTCTATTGGTATAATTGGTGGAAGATACCTACTGATTTGAAGAGCTCGTGGCATAAAGCTTTATAAGCCCTGCTTATGTGATTCCTTTGAAGTTTGTTCGGGAAACGCTTTGTTCTTTGGAGATACTGGGATGAGCTCTTAAATGGACATCCCTTCCCCAGGGTATAAAGTCCGAGTTGCCTGAAGTTCTTGCAGGATTGATAAATACCATGACAGCCTATTTATTTTTCACTTTCTATTTACAACCTCTGTTCTGAAATATTGCAGTGAAATGGTTCAATTGCATAACCCTCTTGAATCACAGGATGCAAAGCTTTTTCTCCTGATTTCTGGATTTATAGGTCCCCCATGATAGAATCTGGTGATTTCTTTCTGCTGAGCAGTGGTGTGGAGAGGGTACTTTTGAACTTTTGTAATGTAACATTTCGGAGAAGTTCCTTTGGATCTTTTTCCTGGGATCTAATAAGAATAAAGGAAAAAATGTGGCTAGGTTTCCCAATTCTTTCACTGAATAAATATTAAAACATCCTAATTTCCCATTGTTGTCCCTAACAATTTCTAAGTAAGAATTCTGAAAATCATTACCTATGCATAAATATCCTACCTTCTCCTTTTTTAGGTTTGAGGTAGGATTGAAAAAAAAAACACATTTTAAAATGCTCACTAATATATTTTAGTAGCAAAATTAAAATTAGTAAAGGTGATTGTTTTTATTTCCCTTTGTTACCAATAAATCCCCAGGACTATGGATGTAGAAATGCAATTTGTAGTGACCCATAAAGAGTATATTTTTAAAAATTGCTTCAATAATATTTATTTAGTCATAGTTGACCATTTTCCACTAAATGTTCCATTAGTACTCACTGGGGAAGCCACATAAAGTATGAGCCACACAGAGCAGGCCTTTAGCCTTTAACATTGACTGTATAGCTGATCTGAGTTCCTAGGTTCAAGTCCTACCTCTGACTCTTGACTCCAGATTCTTGTTAATGCAGACCCTGAGAAGCAGTAAGTGATGCTTCAAGTAGTTAGGTTCTTACAGCCCATATGGGAGATTTGATTTGAACTTAGTGTCAAGGTCCTGGCTCCTGGCTTTGGTTCTGGCCCAGTCTTGGTTGTTATGGTCATTTGGGAAATGAACCTGCAAATAGGAGCTCTCTGTCTCTCTGCTTCCCAAATAATTAAATATATAAAATATAAAGTCCCTGACCTGTAGAGCTTGCATTTTAGTTAGTGCCCACAGTTAAGGGGCTGGTACCATGGCTCACTTGGTTAATTCTCTGCCTGCAGCACCGGCATCCCATATAGGTGCCGGTTCTAGTCCCAGTTGCTCCTCTTCCAGTCCAGCTCTCTGCTGTGGCCCGGCAGTGCAGTGGAGGATGGCCCAAGTGCTTGGGTCCCTGCACCCGCATGGGAGACCAGGAAGAAGCTTCTGGCTCCTGGCTTCGGATAGGCTCAGCGCCAGCCATAGTGACCATTTGGGGGGTGAACCAACAGAAAGAAGACCTTTCTCCCTGTCTCTCTCTCTCTCACTGTCTATAACTCTACCTGTCAAATACATTAAAAAAAAAAGAGAGACCACAATTAGCATGACCAATTGAACACCTTGATGATTAAAAAAGAAATGAGCCATGCTTTGCAGGGAGCCTTCTTCATAAAACTAGAGTGGTTCTGATGAGTTGAGAAAGCATCAGTCCTGTTTGCAAATAGATGTATCCTGTGGTAGGGACAGTAGGATGCAATTTGATGACTGATGCATTGATGGTACCTCTGTGTAGCAGCATCACATTAATTTTCTCAAGAAAAAGTAGAAATGATACTTAATCAAGTGACAATTAGCAGAGAGTAAAGCCAACGCCAATGCACAGAGAGTAATGCAGTGAGATTTGAGATGGTTTCTTAAGCTGTGCTCTTGAAATATTAGAATTATCCAACATCTTTGGCACTGTTGCTACAGCTACAAAAAGTAGACTGCAGTCATTTTGTAAAAAATTAAATGAGATAGTCTCTATGAAAGTGTTTTGTAATCTCTTGGACTCTACAGCATTGGAGCATGCCTTGTGATTTTGTGAATTCTTATGCTTTGGTCAAACTGATGTTGTTTGCTTTGAATAAATTCATTTAAAAAAAAACACCTTTTAGAGGAATAATGACAGACCTGTAGCATGGAGAACCAAGACCTGGGTGTGTAATGTAATGATAATACACAACCGTGGTATATTATTCCTATTGCACACACAGCAATGATGTGTTATCCTTATTATTCTACATACAGCTATGGTGACCTGGATTCCCATCACTTTCTCTCTAAATGGAAACACTGAAGACAATTAGACATAGTGAGGCTAGGCTGATGGCTGATCCAGGCATTGGTTAGCTGTGTGATGTGGGCTTAATTCATGGATTTCTCTGAGGCTTTTTCCTTCTTCCAGATCATATAATAATATCGATTTTTTAGAGTTATTTTGAGGAATGCTAGGGTGCGAAATCCACATTTCTCAATTGCAGTCCTCGGCCCCTTACCCAAGACATGGTCCCACAGGGAAGGCACAGGGCTCAGGCTGTGTATGTTGCCTAACTGGTCCTCATGGGAGGTACTGGCTCATCAAGAGCTGTGGTTTCTATGAATCAGATAATGGCCGACCTTGTCCTCTGCCTGCATCCCAACTCTGAGAACTCAGAATTTTAAAATTAAAACAGGAGATGCTTCACTGAGCCTGCAAGTTCAAACCTCAAGGTCACTTAGTATTAACATTTTATAGCAGAGCTTTGGTAAAGAAACCCAAACAGGATCGCCATCGGAGTTTTGAGTGTGTTTTTGTTTTAGCCATAGGAATTGATGTTGTTTATTCTGCATCCACATGTGTTGTTGCTGGAAGTGTTCCCAATCCTCATGCCCAGCAGGTCATCCTGTCCTCACCTCCTTATACCCTTGAAGTTTCTCCTCCTCCTCGTCTTCCTGTTCCTGCAAGCTCCAGTCCTTCTCTTACTCAGTGTTCTTCCTCCCATTCTCTCCCAATCCTCCCTCGTCTTCCTCATGTGCTGACTTTAACTATGGACATCCCAAAGCACTGTGAATTACAGTCAGCACCTCCAGTACTGCCATCTTCTCTCTTAGCACCAAGTGGCCTTTACCTGGGAGAGTGGAGAGAGGTATGTAAGGGGTGAGCACGTTAACAGAGATCAACCATTCTGGACAGAATAAGCAACTTCCTCTTCTAAACAAGTTCAGAAGTCTGCTCCTGGCCCCCTTGGCAGGGCCTTCGCCCTCTGTGCCTCCTGCTTTCCTCCCAGAGTAGCATGTGCTTCTCCTTCCTGACCGTTTGCCACTGCCCGCTGGCCCTCCTCCTGCCCTCGCGGCTCCCTTCTCCTCAAGGCGTTGGTGCTGGCCGTGAAGCTCTCCTTGTGCCTCTCCCAAGACCTCTCACTTCTGCTGCCAGCTTTGGAATGATTCATGATTCCTGTATCCAAAATATTCATTGTAGAAAAAGATCTCCCTGGCTTCCTGGTCTTCTTTGGCCGAGATGTCCTCTATCCTAAGCCAGAGAATGGGGCAGGAGCAAAGTGTAGTGTCTTGCTCACCCTTGCCCTGGTTTGCTGGTGGGGTGTTGCTTCCTCTGAGGTTTCCAGGCCTCATGTGAAAGTCATGGTTTAAATCAGAAATGTTCCCTCTAGCTTGTTCCATTCATTTCACATCTGAAATTAGGCAAAATGTATGCTATACTTTCTTTTACGATGCTATTACTTTCAGCTAAAAACTGTGTTAGTGGTGTTTGAGGAATCAAACTTCATTAGACCTCATCCAATTATTTTGCATCATTGGTGGCTTCCACTTTCCTTTGCATAATATTACATTAGCTCTTGGTGTGGTCACAAAAGTTGTTTTTCATTCTCAGGTTCAAGTCTGCCTTTTCCTGCTTAGCTGTGTCATTCCTAATTATATCCCCTGCCCCCTTCCCCAGACCACCCAGAATAATGTCTTCCCCTCTGCAGTGTTTACAGCCTTCAAAATCTTGCACTTCATAAATGAAAAACTGCTGGCTATTTGAACTTTGTAAGTACACATCGTCAGCAGAGAGTCGATACAGTATGGCTGTGACAAATGGAACTGTTTTTAGCATGACTGTTTGTTCTTGTAAATTTAAGTGATTCTTGACCCATTAGCCCTATAGCCTGAACTATCAGAAATCCCCTAAATATTTTGATACTGCCACATGTTGATTTCTATTGCATTCTTTGTAGGACTTCAGCAATATCCATGAGAGTAACAAGATGTTGAATCTTATTCAGATTCATGTATTTATCCTCTATTCACATTTTAACAAATGGAGAAAGGGCTTTCACTGATAACATTTAGATTTAGTGCTAAGATTTGAAGTTTCTCCTTTAAGTACAGACCTGGGCAACTCAATTGCACATGTCATAATCGGTGCAGATGTCACAGATGGTTGCATAATTTCCCTGCAGTGAATAACGTTAATGCAAGCCTGTTGGCAGAACCAGAGACAATGTGGCAGGTAGCGAATAATAAAAGCCCAGGTTTATATAAAATGTAAAGACGGCCACTTGAGTATCTTAACACAGCCTTTCTATTAGTTCTGTCAACAAACATCCCCAATTGATTAGGTTTTACAGATAATTCTTTACACTAGAGGTTCATATTTTTTAAAAAAAGATGGTAAATTATGATTTTAAAAATGTCTACTGCATGACAAGCACTGTATAAACACCTACACATATTCCCTCACCTTATTCTTTGGGTAATTCTGTGCAACATATTTTATTGCTATCATCCTTATTTTACATATATGTGGCTGAGATTAGAGAGATCAGATAACCTGCTAAAGTTACACAGCAGATGAACCCAGAATTTGAGTGCACTTATCCCAGCTACAGACCATGTTCTCAAGCATATTATTACTATTTTTAAAACATTTATTTGGGAAAGAGAGAGAGAGAGAGGAGAGAGAGAGAGACAGAGAAAATCTTCCCCCAACTGATTCATTCTCCAAATGGCTGCAAGGGCCAGGGCTGAGCCAAGCAGAAGTCAGGAGTTAGGAGCTTCTGATTATTCCACATGGGTGCAGGAGCCCAAGCACTGGGCCATTTTCCATTGCTTTCCCAGGAACATTAGCAGAGAGTTTAGTCAGAAGCAGAGCATCCAGGATTTGAACAGCTGGTCTAGTAAGGATACCAACATCATGCACTCTGGTTTAACCCATGGTGCCCCAATGCCAGCCCCTCAAGCATATTAACTTGTAGGAACACACACAGGAAGAGCACAGACCTCCCACAAATGTTGTCATGCTCACCTGGGGGATGTGAGTTTATTTCTCTCCTCAAAGCCCATTGCCCAAGGTCTCTTAGGAAGGCACAGAAGGTCCTTTATAAATTTATTTGAACACATCTCTGGCTTGAGCAAACTGGAATGGACACTCCTCTGTTTTGTTAGGAAACAGATGATCAAACTGTTAGATATGTCCCAGTGAATCCCAATCAAATGTCCCTTAAAGTTGGGTTGGAAAGCAAGAGAGCTATCAGTCTCCTCCCCAGTTCTGCATAGCAGTTAGTATGTGATACATGCAAATAGCACATTTAAGATACACATGAAGTGTGGTAAAACAACTGTGTTGTCTCAACATTTTGCTTATTTCAACACTTGGGGCTCTAGGAAACGCAAAGTTTGGGTTGTGTGCCCTTTACTTAGTGGGGTGGTTGCAGTCTGTAATAATGCTAAAATGCTAGATGTTTGTTTTATAAAATCTTGAAAATTATGTTTGATTCTTATGATCGCCAGAAAAAAGTTTGCTGGCATCAAAGGAGAGTAGTGGGAACTTAAAGTAGGAGAAAAAAATCAATGGAATTATTGAGGTCAGATCAGCTAGCAATTTCAGATCAAATCCTTTCAGGTAAGTAATTATCTAGTTGGTTAAAGACAGCAAAAAAAAAATCTATGTTAGAAATCTTTCTCTCTGTATCTCCCTCTCTGTAACTATGCTTTTCACATAAATCTTTTTTTACAAAAAAAAAGCAATATGTTTCTAGCTAATTGCCTAATATTCTTTCATCCTATTTATTACTAAATGTAGCTTGAGCATTGTCTATATACACTGACAAAGAAAAGAGTTTTTACTTGAAAAAATCTGATGATTTTCTGAATAGGCTCAGTAAATGATTTGCACAACCTTAGGAAAATAAACTGATACCTTGTTCCATGATTTACCAAATGGAGAAAAAATCTTGTTCTGTTGCTTTCTGATACTGTAACATACAATCCTTTTCTAGAGTGAACAGCTGAAACCTATTTTATTTCTTTGAAAAATACTTTGCCACTGAGGATGTAAACAAACCCACAAACCATGAACTTAGAGTGATGAAAAACCTTCTTGTAAGTGATGTCATGTTACAATTTTGGGTTTTAACAATCAACCATGTATTGATTGAAGTGTTTTTGGAAGGGTAGGGAGAAAGATAATGACCTTCAACTGGAGGTTCTGCATCATTAATCAATCTTATACATGCTACAATATTACAACTTTTCCTGTTTTTACCTTTTAGAAGCTAATTACAGATGCTTTCCTGTTTTGGAACCAAAAGGACCTGGTTTACATTGCAGCTTTTCACTATTAGTCCTGTGTCTTTAAGCAAATTGCATAGCTTAACATTTTATCACTTATCTATTTTTAGTTGTTCTCACTTGTGTAACAGTCTTCATGGGAATATGGGAATATTCATTGTGTAGGATGGTTGTGAAGATTAACAAGGTAATGTACACAAATTGCTTAACAAAATGCTCAAATGGAGGAACTGATACTTTTTAGAAAAGATAGTACATCTTTTATAATTATTGTCACTCAATAATCATAATTATTAAACTCCACTCAATATTTATTTTTACTCTAGAAATAATGAATTAAGATATGTTATATTCTAGTCCCGGCTGCTCCTCTTCCGATCCAGCTCTCTGCTATAGCCTGGGAAAGCAGTGGAAGATGGCCCTAGTCCTTGGGCCTCTGCACCTGCGATCCAGCTCTCTGCTATAGCCTGGGAAAGCAGTGGAAGATGGCCCAAGTCCTTGGGCCTCTGCACCTGCGTGGGAGACCTGGAGGAGGCTCCTGGCTCCTGGCTTTGGATCGGTGCAGCTCCGGCCATTGCGGCCATCTGGGGAGTGAACCAGCAGATGGAAGACCTCTCTTTCTCTCACTGCCTCTCCTCTCTCTGTGTAACTCTGACTTTCAAATAAATAAATAAATCTTTTAAAAAAAGATATGTTATATTCTCAGATATGTATGGAGAATTGCTCTTGTTTTTTTTTAAAGATTTATTTATTTTACTTGAAAATCAGAGTTACACAAAGAGAGAAGGAGAGGCAGAGAGAGAGAGAGAGAGAAAGAGAGAGAGAGAGAGTTCTTCCATCTGCTGGCTTACTGCCCAATTGGCCATAAGGGCTGGAGCTGAGCTGATCCAAAGCCAGGAGCCAGGAGCTTCTTCCTGGTCTCCCACAAAGGTGCAGGGGCCCAAGGACTTGGGCCATCTTCCACTGCTTTCCCAGGCCATAGCAGAGAGCTGGACTGGAAGCAGAACAGCCAGGACTTGAATCAGTGACCATATGGGATGCTGGCACTGCAGGCGGCGGCTTTACCCGCTGCACCACAGCGCAGGCTCAGCTCTTGGGTGTTTGATTTTAATCTCAAACTGTAGGAACCGAGGCAATCTAAAATTAGCATAATTTGAATCCCATGGGGAAATAATGTCTCATCAAAAATGGTTCTTAGAATTTGAATGGATGAGAAAATGCATGGAAACCTTGGAATCTCTCTGGGACAAAGACTCTCTTGCTGTACAAACTCACAGTTAGAGTAAGAAGTTGTGTGGTCCAGGACTGTTGCACCCCTGAACATCATGTCTACACAGGAGACAGGACAGCAAAGTGTGGTCCAAAGCAGGCAGAGCCTTCATGGAGTTTCAGGAGCCATCTCCTCTCAAATGGCCCACTGCTTAAGGAGGACCTGAGGAAATAGATCTATCAGAGATCTGTAGGCTTAAATAACTCCGCCCCTACAGGCTGTTTTAAGATTCACTTCAGGAATGCTCAGATTTAAGGCCTTTCAGAGTCAGAAAAACCCCTCCAACGTGGGTGGTCCTGGGGATTCCACCTCAGCATGGGAAACTTGTCCGTCCATATTTCTATCAAAAATGTCCTTTGTTTCTCCCTCTCCTCTGATTGGAACTGTTGCACCCTGCATTTTTCTCATTGACATTTCAATGGGTAACCAGGCATGAGGACAAAAGGGCTATGTGAGAGGTGGACTTGGGTTTATTATAGCCCAGTGTTAAAAAAAAAATAAGGGGACAAAGCAGCTTTTTAAGAACTTGTTTTCAACCTGTCCACCCAAAATGGCCATGAATATAATTTCCTGACAGCTCACATGGAGCCATAATCCAACACAAATGATTTCAATTCATATTTGGTCCACAGGGTACATGTGATATTTTACACTATGCATTTCAAGTGCATGGGCCTTATTTTCATATTGAATAAATGTAATCAAGTGAAACAAATTTCAGTGGTGCAGGGAACAGCTGTCTAAGTTCAATCATTGTCTTCTGTTTCTGTCCTGGGCGGTTTCACCAGGAGCATAATGAGCCCAGCAGTGACTTGATTGACTGGCGGGGGAGCTCCTGGCCATCAGCACTGGTAACTATGTAATCCTTTGTTGAAAGTCAGCAGAGCCCTGTGGATATTCCAGAAGATTTTGGAACTGAACAAGCTCCTATACAAAGCTGTTTTCCTATAGCAAGTGAGAAGAGCAATAGAATAGAGCTGAGGATTTTCCCTAGAGCATGAGAGTAATTTGGAATGAAAGTTCATATGTTAAAATTGATCTATGTGTATCATAAGCCAATGTTTTAATCTATACTTACTGTCCTAGTATAATTATTTGTGGTTCCCTCTATGACTCTCAAAGGTAACTGACTTTGGACAATTAACTTTATGGTCACATTGATAATGAGGTACATGGGAATTTGGAGCTGGAGGAATGCCCATGTGATAGTGACATCCATATTATAGTATATACAAGATGCAAATGTGGAAGTAAATATAACTTATAGAAGTATTAATGTTCTTAAACGTTTTATGATAATAAGTGCTGTTTCTCAGTTGTCGCACATCTGAGTATTTAATTATGTTCTTTGTACAAAGCTTGAATTGATCACAGACTAAAATATTTATTATTTATATCCAGTTTCATTTTAAACAGAGCAGAGATGGCTTACACAAATAAGCATAGAAAGGAATAAAAGTAAGGAAAATTTGTGTAAAGAGGAAGTAAGCTTAGTGAAAGTGGATGATGCTTGAGGACATATTTATTATTCCAAATACTTTAAAAGTCTGGTAGCAACATATCAAAATTTTATCTTTGAAATTCCTGGCACACAATAAAAATAACCTCAACCAGTACATGATTCACAGTGTCCACAGGGAAGGAGGAGATGGTAGGGGTTTGACAGCCATTCATGTTGTTCAGTACTGATGCTAAGGACAATGGCAACTTCAAGGTTCTTGTTGTCTTTTGCCTTCCTTTTGTAGTCTGCCACAGAAATTCCCCTCAATTTTCCACAAATTTTACTCTCATGATATTTTAATAGTTCCTTGCATTATTTTTGCAACTGACCATCAGCTAAGGCAGAGAGCTTCAGCTTCCTTGGGTCACTGAAACCACTTATCAATCAGAGTTCCATTTGTATCTAGGTTCCATTTGCCATCCCTGCTCAGTTCCCAAATTACTGGCTTCCTCAGGGATCCATTCTATTATTCTTTCCTTATCGTCTGGTGTTTTCTTCTGCCCATGTTTTTCCTTTCTGATTCCTTCCCGCCAACATTCCCTTCCCTAGGACACTCAACACCCTTTGTCTTGAATGTTTCCTCCAGTTTGTTTCCATTTGGGAAATCTGTCTAATCTCTGAAAACACCACTTATATTTTGTGATTCTGCTCTCTCTTCTATATGCCACATACCATTGGGCCAAGGTTCCGACTGTGTCCCCTAAATTCTTATTTCTCTTTGTAGATCAATACATCTTCATTCCTATGCGTACATGATTATCCTCAAGATCCATGTCACTGTGCAGTGATCATCCATTTTGTGACACAACTCCTGAACACAAGTCATCACTCAAATGTCTGTGTGGACCACATTCCTTGTACATTTACCTCCAAGATTCTTAATCTCTTCCTAATCATCACCTTTGTCTCTGCTTTAGGAACTCAATCCTAGGGTCATGTTCCAGGCCAGTTCATCTTCTGAAATCATAGTTCCATTCTCACTCTTTGTAAGACCTTTTATTTGAATGCCAACCTTACTCTTGCCTATGTAGACTTTTCCTTCAAACTCTTTGAGGTATTTGAATTTGATTTGCATTGGATCCACCTGTGTGTCCAAGTCTACTGCCAACTTTCTGTATCTCTCCTCTCCTTTATTTCTAAGCCAATGAAAGACATATGTGTTCATCTGTCTGGAATTAATTTCTTCAGCTGTGTTCTCAACCTCTTTGCTGATTACATCCCCAAACCTCCCCAACAGATAATCAGTTTGTGAACTCAACTTTATCAGTGATCCTTCCTTTCGTCTAGATGGTCAGTTACTTCATGTCTAAACATCTTCGCTCTCAGTATGCAAATTTGCTCAAAGATTTCACAATTTACCCTAAAATCCCTCTTTGTTCTCTTTTGAAATCACCCCTGCCAAATCTAGTGGGAAAGCTTCCATCTGTGCCTTCGCTCTTCTCTGAGCATGACTCTCTCCTTATGAGTTCTCTCACCGTGTCTTGTGTAGCATGATCCCCCTGTGTCTTGTTGCTTCTCCTTACATGCTTTTATGGGGACCACCCCATTTATCCACACTTCTAATGAATATATTTTTCAAGTTAATCTCTTTCCTAGCACCACTCCCTCTCCTTAAATGACCAGACTACTTTGATCACTAACTTGAGGTTATTCCGAGGCTGCATCTCCAATCTGGACAGATCTTTCTCTCCTGTAGTCCTTGACTGCTAGAAATTCTTCACCTTTTGGATTATCCATAGATATTAGTCAATGATATCTAAAATCAAGGTCATAGCCCTCAAATCCTTCTCATATTCATTCTTGATGAATGATGTCCCTGCCCACTTGCTTTTTAAACATGGAAGCATCCAGCTCTTGCTTCTTTCTCTCCCTACAGCATCTGGTTCACCTTCAAATCTTGTCAGCTCTGCCACCTCATTATTGTTGAATTTTATGCTCTTCTTTCCATTTCTCTTGTTTTAGTTTAGGCTTTTATCATTTCCTTTCTGAATCCCTGCAGCAGGTTCTTAATTGGCTTCATCTTAAATGCATCTATCAAATAACTGGTGGACTGGTTTATCTCAAAGAAAAGTCCGAACACATTACTCCTATGTCTTGTAGGATTAAGTTCAGCACTCTCCAGGGGGCACTTAGGGCTCATGCTTGTGACCAGCAGCTATTTTCTGGTATCATCACACAATCATGGTAATACCGCACACTTGTTCTTGCTCTGTATATGCCACCTGCCCTCTTTGCGGTATGGTAAAAGCTACTCCTTCCAATTAACCTACTCTGTTTCTAGTCCACCTTCTACCCTCTAGCTCAGATCACCCTTTTCTGGGAAGAATTTTCTAAACTTTTCCAGACAAGTCAGGCCCTCATAGTACATTAATCATCTGTCTTTAGATCTTGCTTCCCTATCTGTCCATTAGAAATCTTTAGACACCTCAAATAGGAATTGTTTTATCTTATTTGCTGGCATCTCTTCACCACTTTACCTCATGCACTTATTTGTCCAAGTTCTCAAAGCTAGCATTTTCTACTCTGTAAATAGATTCTGGAGATCAGCTTTAATTTTCTATAATAAAAGCACTACAAAAAGGCATTGTCTTGTCAGTGCTACTGAAAAATAAATGCATACAGGAAAACTCAGAGGGTGATGGGTCAGCCTGTGTAACTTCTGACACCAAAGCACTATTAGAATACTCATGTCAATAATGACTTCTTGACACATCTCTTTGGAGCACCGCATAAGGAAATTGACATTTGGGAATAGCTGAAAGTGAATAAATGCACTCTTACAATTATGTATTACATATAAAGAGATAAAATATAACATTATATATTGAGATATGTCATAATTAACCATTAGTGCTCATTATGTTGGAAATAATTCTCTATATAAGCTTAGATACAGCTTTCCACATCATTGTATAACCTCTACCAGTATCACAATTTTCTCTATCATTAAACTCTGTTCTAAATGCATTTTGGCTTATCCAAATGAGACTTTCATTTGCACAGCACTTTAGTATTTACAGGGCCTCCTATCATGGGAGGACATGACCCTGGCAGATTGAAATCTTTTTCTGGTGTCTACTACAGGTCACCATTACCCCATTTAACTTTGGACTTATGAACTTCCGATCTGGAACTCTGAGGCACCTGATTTACATCAAATATACACAATTTCAAATTATTTCAAAGTCCGGAATCTCACAATCTTAGAGGAAGGACATTTGGCAATATGCTAATTTTCTTTGTGCCTTGTACCTATAGTGTTTGGCTTGCTCCAGCTTTCTCCCTCTCCTTTTCTCCTTTACTTTGGAATTGTATTTCCTGTTTATATGAACTGGGGTGATCCAGAGGCCTCCACAGGCAATAAATCTTGCAGGCAAAGGCGGACCAAGATAGGAAAACATTCTTTCCCCCAACACAATTGACAAGGCAGCCCTGGAGTCTGCAGTGCAGTTTTTATGGTTTTTATAATTTCTAGCGTGGGTTGTACATAAGGAGGAACCAGAGCAGCAAACTCTTTTTTTCTCTTCCAATTCTCACTCAGAAAAAGCTCTAGGAAACAAAAAGAGATTGTGGATAGGATAGAATCATATGTGATCCACTGACTACCACTTAAATTAACAGCAGAATCAGAGAAAAAGTTATTTTTGAAATCTTTCCTTACTTCCTATATTTTAATTCTCCAAGATGAAATAGAAGAACACGCATGTTTGATTTCCAAAATGAATTGCAGTAAGAGAAAGTATTTTCCTTTGCTTTTTGGCTTATTTGTTGAATTTGTTGAATTTCCTAGAGTGTTTCTGATGATATGATGTGATAGTTTTATTTGGCTTTATAGTTAGTACTCTTGTTTTTGGATGAAGTAACTGAGGCCCGAAGAGACAGTAGAGCTTCTTTTCTTAATATGCAGACTTCTCTTGTTTTCCACTCATTTATGGTTCTTTTTGGCATACAGTCACAAACCTTGACTGCCCTTTAACCCCCAAACACAGGTTTTGGTTAGGGTTCATTGGCTACGACACCCTGAGTGTGTAAAGCAGAGTCCCTGAAGTGCCCTTTTGTATTCACTGAGCAGTTAACACTCAGATCACATTCTCTGCAGTCATTTCAGAAGACAGTGAACAGAACAGGTGTGTGCACCGAAGGCTCTTATGAGCATAGAAGGAGAAATTGATAAGAAATCTCTGAGATCACCCATGATGCTCAGTAAAGGCTGCCCAAGATCCAATTTCCGGAGAAAAAATCTGAGGACTTCCAAGAAGAGTTTGGTTGTTTTAGAAAATAAAGAGACAAGAGGAGTATGAAGATGCAGAGAAGAAATTGTATAGAGAGGAGTTAAAAGAAAAGCAACTCCTTCAAATGACCAAATGGCCCCTGGGCTGGGCAATAAATCTCCTGACAGTTTTTCAAAGTCTGAGAAATCTGTGTTTATAAATCAGCTGAAACACCTGCTCAAGTTTCACTTTTGGGTTACTTATGTGTTTTAGACTTTGGCTTGAACTTTAAAGGGTGATGAGCGATTAGTGATGCTGACCCTGATCTTTATTGAGTTTTTCAAATTAAACGATTTTTATTTTGTACAGATAATATGTGTATGGTGAGAATATTGACTATTAGCTTCTCTGAAGAGGAATATATGAGGGAATGAACACTCAACTGTTCCCTACCCTTTATTGGAACTAGTTGTAGACTCATAAACAGTTGCACAAGTACTGCAGAGATATCCCACGTACTGTGCAACCAGCTACCTTGTCCCTGCTCCCATGCGAACATCTTACATAACAAGAGTACATTATGAAAGCCAGGAAATTGACTTTGGCATAATATGATTAACTAAGCTACACATACTTCTTAAATTTCACCAGCTTTTATAAGTGCTCACTTTTTGTGTGTGTAATCCTGACATTCATTCTATGTGTGGACTCCTGTGACCACTACCACAGCCAAGGTAGAGAACTATTCGCTCACCACAATGGAACCTCTCATCCTGTCTACAGACAGCTTTCTTTATCTTTGCATATAAATGGATGCACCCCATGTCTTTTTCTTATTGCTCTTTACAACATGGGAAATATTTTTTATTCTAGGGATAATTAAAGAATTAGTTAGATTTAAAGAATAATATGAGAGTTGAGATGAGACTTCCTATAAGATTATTGACAAAAGTAATATATCATGATATGACATACAACATGATACAGTATAAATTCATGAATATTATTCTTGCACAATGTCGACAGCACTCTTTGATAGGTATAAAGTCCCAAAGTTCACAGGTGTTGGTAACCAGATTGTAATGGAGTGATAAAATAATGTGTCAAATGTGTTGAAAGCTGCTGTGTCTGGTCCTATTGGGTGAAAATTTGGACAAAAACAGTCAGTTAAAATTGATATTCAAGTATGCCGTATTTGTTTTAATACATCTTGGGTAGAGTAAAGAGTAACTTAAAGATACATTTTTTCTTGCAGGACAGAAAAATTATATAGTTTTGGAAATTCTTCACCTAAGGATTAAAAAAGTTAAATATAACTTGGTGTTTACAGCAGAATTTTCACAAGTATGTCCTCTGGTAAGCACACACACAATGTACAAGCATGATGAGGCAGAATACAAATGATAGTAACCTGTGATATAATAAAATAATTCAAACTCAAGTAATGTGCAATTAATCATACAAAGTACATGATATAACCTAGTTCAACTTGTAGGCAAAGGTTTACAGATGCTGTCATTGAGAATGCATTTGATACGTTTTAATGCTTTGGGAAAAAAATGGAATTTCTGTCAGGAAAGTGATGACATTCCATAGAAAGACCTTGCTACTAACCAGTTGAGTCTGCTACTGGGCTCGTCTGGCTAGTTTCAATGAAAAAGGATCCAAGAGTACAGCAGGTTGTTAGGCAGACAGCAGCCATGATGAAGGTCCTTGGCCAAGGCACAACTAGAAGAACAAGAGCGATCCTTTTCTTACAGACTCCTTGTTTTCATACTCATCTGTTTCAGTGCATTTAATAGGCCCCTGCTGGTGAAAAAGATACAAGAGGATGCACCTAATGTTAGCTTTATAGCCTCCTTTTGGAGTAGTTTTATTATCTGTAAAGGTTGGTGTTTCATGACTTTTATTTTTTTTTTCCTAGAGGTCTTCCAAAGAACAAAGAAACCATTTGCTTATTTAAACTACAGTAAATCTCATTTTATATGGCAACAATTATATGGGCCTATCTTGGACTCTTTTCTACTTCTAAGATATATTAGGGAATCTCAGTGATGTTACTTTCCTGTAACCTGATGCATTTTGTTATTTCATTATCTTAGGAATTATTTCATCACTACTTGCAAGTTATTTCAAACTATGTTGAAAAAGCAAGAGTGGAATAGCCTAGAGGAATAACACAGTATAATAAATCATTACTATTATGTCATCGTTCACTTTTATAAAAGTATTTTGCTTTAAGTATTGTATCATCTTTCAAGAAGGCATAAAAGAAGCTTGGGATCACAATCTTTATAGTTTATTCAGATTTTTAGCATTTATTGAATAAGTTGATATCAGAATATAAAAATAAAATTTCATAATGGCAAAGAGAAAAGTTGACAGAGGAAGAGTTTTCAAAATTGTTGGATGAATCAGAAGACAAATGCAGGGCTAGCACTATGGCTTAACAAGCTAATCCTCCGCCTGCGGCACTGGCACACTGGGTTCTAGTTCTGGTCGGGGTGCCGGATTCTGTCCCGGTTGCCCCTCTTCCAGGCCAGCTCTCTGCTGTGGCCCGGGAGTGCAGTGGAGGATGGCCCAAGTGCTTGGGCCCTGCACCCCATGGGAGACCAGGAGAGGCACCTGGCTCCTGCCATCGGATCAGTGCGGTGCACCAGTCGCAGCGCACCGGCCGCGGTAGCCATTGGAGGGTGAACCAACGGCAAAGGAAGACATTTCTCTCTGTCTCCCTCTCTCTCACTGTCCACTCTGCCTGTCAAAAAAAAAAAAAAAAAAAAAAAAGAAGAAGACAAATGCAATGAGATAGCATCACTGTTTAGATTCCAACAACAGATGTGTGTTTCTTGAATACTTGAAATCTCAGACTTTGAGACTCTAGATGACAATATCCCAGGTAAGTTACCTTTATAAGGGCAAATAAAAGCATGGTTATTTTCCTTGTTCATCATACAACAGAAAGGACTTCATCAGCCAATATTTTGCAACCAGAATCTAGACAATTCTATCATGGCAAAATGGATATGACACATTCTTCCATCATTTATATTAGTAAACTACAATTTACTTTATGTCATTAATGAATCAACAGTTGCGAATGCAATGATGACTACAAATGTGATATAGTATTAAAAATTAACAGGATTCACCATTCTAACTAGTGATTATAAATATAAAAATTATATGTTTTGTATTAAGGTAATGAGGGAGATGACCATTGCCTTTTATTTTAAAATAACTATTTTATTAAAAATTGTAACTGATACATAAAAAACGTATATGTTTATAATTGAATCCCATTCATCCTAAAACAACTTAGATGCTGTTAGTCATAAGTTAATTCACTAGAGAACAAAAAGATACTGTCACTTTAGAGATTTCCAGGATTTTAGGAGTTCTTGTATGACAGGAACATAAGACAAAGCCCAAAGATATATTTTATAATATCATAATAATGTATGTATATTCCAGTGGGGCTAGAGTTTTTCCCATTACATTTTGGAAGTAGTACAAAGGAATCAACCGTTCTATCCTGGATAATGGGGTCCTGTCAGGAATTTGCTCTTCAAGCCTGCTGGTGGATGACTAAGTATTCATTAGTAGAAACAGCCAGGTCAGCTGTGGCAAAGAAAAGTCTGTTTCGGTTTAAAATTAACCTACAAATTTTTTTTTTTAAATATTTTTTTTTAATTTATTTTTGACAGGCAGAGTGGACAGTGAGAGAGAGACAGAGAGAAAGGTCTTCCTTTTGCCGTTGGTTCACCCTCCAATGGCCGCCGCGGTAGCGCGCTGCGGCCGGCGCACCGCGCTGATCTGATGGCAGGAGCCAGGTGCTTCTCCTGGTCTCCCATGGGGTGCAGGGCCCAAGGACCTGGGCCATCCTCCACTGCACTCCCTGGCCACAGCAGAATCACTTGTTTGCAAAAGGTGGAGGGTGATCTCCATTCTAGAATGCAGGAGAGGAAAAATAATTAGAATCTAATGAATAAAATGTGGTAGAAGTGGCTCTTTGAACTTTTGAGGCTAGTGTGTAGAAGGATGGATTTTTGCTGTGTTCTCTGGGGCTGGGGGAATGAGACCCATGCCATGAAGACACTCAAGTATACTTTGGATAGCCCCACTTGGAAAGAAATTAATGCTTCCCACCATTATCATCACTAATTTGCTGGTCGTGGGAGTGAGCCAGAGTGGAGAGTCTCCAGTCTCAAAGAAATATTCAGATGACTGTAGTGCTGTCTGACATTTTGATTTCGACCTCATGAGAGAGACCTTGAGCTCATGAGAGAGACCTTAAGCTAAGCATCCTCAAATTCCCCTTTGAATCTAGTCTGTGCTTTCCAATCCAAGCTCCCTCTTTATGTACCACCCTTGACTACAAGAAGAAAAAATGAGGCACTTATCCTTTTCTGTCACCTTATTTTAAATTCTCAGGAAGGATGATCTATGCTTTCTGTCCTCTCTCTCTCTCTCTCTCTCTCTCTCTCTCACACACACACACACACACACACACGGAATCTCAGAGCGAATGCTTTTTTGCACAATGATCTTTTTCAGTCATGGGGGGATCACATTGGAGATTTTTCTGTCCCATTTCCCCCAACTTCTCTAAGGATCTAATGAGAGAGTAAAATAGAATAATATAATTATTTTTATCATTTAATTTATTTAGCATTTTAAAAGTTGAACTATGATTCTAATAGTTCCATTTTAAAAAATTAACTTTGATTGTATACGTTATTTGAAGAAAAATATATAAACACAATTTTTTTTTGACAGGCAGAGTGGATAGTGAGAGAGGAGAAAGACAGAGAGAAAGGTCTTCCTTTTTGCCGTTGGTTCACCCTCCAATGGCCGCCGTGGCCGGCGCATCGTGCTGATCCGAAGCCAGGAGCCAGGTTCTTCTCCTGGTCTCCCAAGCGGGTGCAGGGCCCAAGGACTTGGGCCATCCTCCACTGCCTTCCCGGGCCATAGCAGAGAGCTGGCCTGGAAGAGGGGCAACCGGGATAGAATCCAGAGCCCGAACCGGGATTAGAACCCGTGTGCTGGCGCCGCAAGGCCGAGAATTAGCCCGGTAAGCCATGGCGCCGGCCTATAAACACAATTTCATTACCCAGAGAGAACACTACTGATATTTTAATATCTTTTCATACTTTCTGTATATATTCTATTTTTAAGCATGGATCATGTATCAGTTGCTTTTTTGAATTTATTATTAGTTTATTTGACAGGCAGGCTGACAAAGAAAAAGATATAAAGAGGGTGAACTTCCCTCTGCTAAATGCCCAAATGCTTCTAAGAGCCAAGTTTGGGTCAGGCTGAAGCCGGGACTCACAAATTCTTTCTGGGTCCCCCACATGAAAGCAGGGACGTGAATACTTTAGTCATCATCTGCTGCCTCCCAGAGTGTGCACTAGTAGGAAGCTGGATTGGAAGTGGAGGCAAGAGTTGATCCCAGGCACTCCAATATAGGATATGGGTATCCTGCTCTACCATCATTACAACTCCTGAATTACTCTGTACTAATTTCTTTCTATCTTATATAATATTCATGAACATATGTAACTGTCATTAAATATTGTTATATTTTATCATACTTAATATGACAGTAAAATAGGTATATATATACATAATACATAGGTGTATAGTACTCCATTTTATACCAATCCTATAATTTATTGAATTAACATGTTAGAAATTTATAATATTTGAAATATTTTGCTATTCAGAGTGTTTCCTACAGAGAAACATTATGTATATTGATGAATATTTTCTTAAATGAACTACCTACTCATATTTACTGTATTGGCCTTCAAGAAAGCTGTTAGTAAAATCCTCTGTGATGTGACAGTAACAGAGATACTGCTCTATACTTCCAAGAGGTAAAACAACTCATTCTATCCTATAAATTAGATTAACCTCTAGTTGGTAGGGTTTGGACTTAGCTTAGATCACAAATTCTCATTGTGTTTCTAAGACTTAGCCTCCAGAGAAAACTGCTACACAGATTAGGAGAGAATCTAGACTTTGCTGTCTCTTCATGATCAGGGTTTGGTAGATAGCACCCGACTTAGCAAGGTGGATGATGCCTGTCTATTCTGTGCTGCTCTGGGCTACAGAGAAGCCTGCTCAATGTATTCTAAGGGACAGTATTGTGTAATACAGAGTTTTCCCCACTAGGGTCTGTAGGTTGAGAGGAACAGCAGAGCTTTGGGTTAAGAGGAACAACAGAACTTGATGCACTACTTACAAGCATCTGAATCAGGGCATCATCGACTACTGATTTGGCGTAGTGATTCCTAAATTTCATTATGGGATTTTTTTTAAAGATTTATTTATTTGAAACAGAGTTATAGAGAGAGGTAGAGACAGAGAGAGAGGTCTTCCATCCACTGGTTCACTCCCCAGATGGCCGCAACAGCTGGAGCTGCACTGATCCAAAGCCAGGAGCCAGGAATTTCTTCCCAGTCTCCCTCATGGGTTCAGGGGCCCAAGGACTTGGGCCATCCTCCACTGTTTTCCCAGGCCATAGCAGAGAGTGGGATTGAAAGTGGAGCAGCTGGGATAGAACTGGCACCCATATGGGATGCTGGCACTTCAGGCCAGAGCTTTAACCTGCTGCGCCACAGTGCTGGTTCCTCATTATGGGATATTAATGGCTTAGTAACAAGCTTTCTAACCAAGCCTTTCTGTTGAATAAGGCCTGGCGTGTTCCCTACTTCAATCTCCTCAAGCTCCCTGGGTTTTCCTCTTGCAGGTGACTTTGTGCTTGGGCCACATTTAGACAAACGTGTCCCAAGATTGTGGCATCTACCACCCTCATTTTGGTAATGATGGAAACTGAACCCAGAGTAACAACCTAACGTTATCTTAAAAAAAAAAAATCACAGTATCTGGTTGGAACTTGACTCTCTTGAAATGCAAATTAATACTTAGTGTGGAAATGACAACTAAAGACGTACCTTTTGAAAGAGATGAAAAAATGCATGATTATAGGCATAGGGCATTTTTCTCCAAGATCAAAAAAGAAAAAAAAAAATGTCGCTTTGCTGGAGATTGTGAAAACGTGGACCAGCATGTCTCAAACATCAACCGGAAAAAGATTTCCCATGTGGGAAGAACCCACAGGCAACATGACAATGAAAAACAGTGGATTTCAATAAGGACAAGGTGTCAGAATACAAATGACAAACTATGTTTATACAGTTTCCCAGGAGCTCAAAGCATTTGAGAGACAGGTATTTTTTTTTCTTTAATGGGAATAATTCTTACACTGAACTCATTATTATTGTTTTTCTGTTACTGTCATGGAGACAAAACTCAAGGGCTTGGTTTGTGGTACTAAAGAAAGTGATGCACACAGTGAAGGGATTATCCAAATTTCTCTTCAGATGGAAGTTGTCCTCTAGGTAGGCAAGCCTAGTGGCTTACTCATGTCTTTACTTGGCATCAGAGAATACCTTTCCAGCATGATATGAAAACAAACTTTGCCAAAATATATTGGAGATTGCTGACATAAGCATATTACTTTAAGATCTTACATCTGTTTACATTTAGACACAGATAGATGTAATCACCTAAACACCATAGAATATTGGATAAAGTTTTGAATAACTACTCTCAGGGATGGAAGTAATGAAAACAGGATACAGAAGAGGCAGGCTAATTCACACAGTGACTCTGTCAATGCTACCAGCATGGGAAGTACTGGGTAATGCGTGGAGGAACTGATTACTTGTAGGACCATCCAAAGAAGGTTTTGGAATCCCTGGTCTTAGTGTGGAAACAGTCTTCTTATGTTGATTCTTCAGTGTATGAGCCTTATTTTCCTAATTTAATTATTTGCTATCTAAGGAAAAGAAAATTACTGCATAGGGTAAAAAATGTATTACAGTACCCCAAAATAATGGAACATTTAAAATAAGATAGAAGCTTTGCCAGTATGAGTTATTAATTTCTGAGATGTGCTAATTTTTTACAATTTATAACAAATTCCCAGTACTATACAGTTATTTGTTAAATCAGTATGCATTGAACACCAATTATACACTATTGCTGTGCTAAGATGATAACAATGTTCAAAATAAATAGCTTCTCTGCATGTATTAACTAAAAATACCATATAAAATGCTTACTTTTTCTATTTATATGTACTTTGTAATAATTTTATTTATGATCATTAGGTAAATAGTCTGATTAGCTGGGTTTGAATGACCACTATGAAGAATTGAAGCCAAAAAGTAATTATTGGGTGAACTGAAAAGGTGAACATTTGTCCAAATATTTTGTTGATCTAAGTAATGAATCTTTTCTATGTTGCAATAAATGACTTCATGTAGCCATGTGTTTTTATAGTCCTGCTCATTAATATTAGACTCAAATATCTGGCTGAGACAAACTTCTCTGCACAATTTTATTGCTATCTTATAAGCAATGGAATTTTTATTTTCCAGAGGAAAGGATGAAATGAGAATGACTTATGACTCCTGTTTTTCTTTAAAATTAGAAAAATGCAATGCCATATTTTCTTTTGTCTTCAGTCTTAATTTTTAAATCCAGTGTTCTTGAGGAAGCTTATATGGCAATAATGCCATATCATGTATAAATTTTTTTTCTTAAATGTATATTGAGTATTTGCTTCCTTAGAACAACCTGTTCTTTCTTCCTTACACCAAGCTGTTTGTTGTTTGGCAGTTTAGTTAATAGAGTCTATTTGGAAATGGAGAAACTCAAGTGGAGATATCAAGTAATGTTTTCAAGCTAGTACATGAAATTTGTGACCCAGTTGTGGCCAGAAAAGGTGGTGATTTTTTTTTCCACCAAGTCACATAACTGTCTGAAATGTGAAATACAGAATACCCACAATGTTGAAATAGACTCTCGCTTACATAATAACATATAAAATGTAAGGTCTTAGCAAGCTATGGCTCATGGAGACACTACTCCCAATAGATCATGAATATTTGTGTACATCTGTAATTAGTCATAAAATTCTGCCAGTTTTGAATACATTGGAAAGAATGAAGCACATTTCCTTCTCACCATGCTGAATGTCTCTCTGCAGATTTATTGCCTGGAACGTATTTACTTGTTCATTACAACATCTGCTAAACCTGTCAGTGTCATATTAAAATAGCAGATCTAAGTATAAAGTAGCATCATTGGATATCACCCTTGGGTTGGTCAAGCAAGCTTAATTGAGTAAAGGTCGTGTTTCAAACATATGACACTTACTGTCTTAATAGGTTGGATTCTGCTTATTTGAATAGCAGAGCTATTCTGATAATAGCTATTGAAAGTTTGGGTAGGGTGTCTACCTGACCTCCACCTTACATACATAAATTACTGATAACATTGATAAATATTTGCAGAGGAAATTATTGTTTTCAAAAGACTTTACCAGGTCTCATCTCTTAGACAGAGTGGATATATGATTCTAATTAGAGAGGTGATGAGTATCAAGCATCCATACAAAGTTTATTTGACTAGCAGAATCAAGCAAACTAGATACTTTTCCTTATTGGAGGCAACTGAAAGACTTAGTTTCTTTAAAAGCTTATTCTTATATTTTCCAATGCTTTGTATTCATTTCCTGGCTTTCACAATCAATCTCTCTCTCATGTGTTTGGTATTCTAAAGCATGGATAATCAGCGTCCCATATTTGTATTCTTGAATGTGTACTGCCATTATTATATAACAGTTATAAGGTCATGGCTCATATGATCAGTTCCTGAGGGCTGCCCAGGCAAGTGTACACAATCTAAAATGTCCTTCATTTGAAGGGAATATATATTCATCTTTAAATCTTCTGTTCTCTTATGCTCACAGCCCTCTGTCCTGGGAAAAGGACACTCTTTGATTCTATGAATTTGACTATTTTACATACATCATATGAGGGGATTTCAGAAAACTCACAGGAAATGTAATTAAAAGATACTAGTTAATAAGATAATCTTTATCTCTGAATATAAGTTACACAAAGCAGTGATATTTAGTCCATCCCTAAAGAACTGAGTCCTGAGAACTTAAGTATGTTAATGAAGTCTTTAAACATTATTTGCTGAAGAAAATGATGTTTCCTTTAAAGATTTGCTTAATACTGGGAGAATAAAAGAAGTCAGAAGAAGGAACCAAATCAACACTGTAAGCTGTATGATTAATTATTTCCCATCGGTACTCACAAAATTGCTCTCATTTGAAGAGAGGTATGAGCAGGAGCTTTGGTGTTCCAGAGGAGTCTCTGGTAAAGATTTCCTGGGTGTGTTTCTGATGAATCTTTCACTAGCTTCCTTAAAACACTCTCCAAATAAACTGATGTTATCTCTGGCCCTCCAGAAAATCCACAAGAAATATACTTTGGCTATCCCAGATGAGCTGGTGGCATGACATTTTTTTGCTCTTGACGGGTCTATCATTGCTGGAACTAAGCCACTTCCTCTTCTTGGTAGCAATTGCGTTCATTATACTTTTTCCTTCCGCATTATACTAGCCATGTTTTATCTGTTGCATTTATTTGAAAAAGTACTTCAGGATCCTGACCCAACTCATTGAAATTTTCCATTGTACATTCTGTTCTTGTCTGTGGATGATCTTGGTGCAGCAGTTTTGGTATTCATTGAGCAGAAAGTTTGTTCCACATTAATTTTTCAGTCAAAACTGTGTAAACTGAACCAATTGAAATGTCTGTGGTATTGGCTGTTGTTTCTGCTGCTAAGGCCTGAGCAAGATTAAGTTTTTCCTTGCAAATTGATGTGTCTGGTCTGTTAACAGAAGCTTCATCTTCAACATGGCCTCAAAACTTCTTAAAATGAGTTATCCATTGGAAGGCTGCTCATTTCCTTGGGGCATTGTCTCCATAAATTTTCATTAAAGCATCAAAGATTTTGCCATTCTTCCACTCATGCTTCACAATAAGTTTGATGGTTGTTCAAGCTTCAGTTGTAGCAGAATTCATGTTGCTCTAACAGGGTTTCCTTTGAAATTGACATATTATCTTTCTTAGTGCCTCAAACTAAATCCTGATCAGATATATTATAACACATTTGTTCAAGCTTATTCTGGTGCAAAAGATTGAAATACATGCAGTTTTTCAAATATGCAATTTCATGACCCTTTGAAGACTCCTTGTACAAGTAGAATTATACAATATCTGTATTTCTGTAACTGGCTTATAGCACTTATCATAATGTTCTCAGACCTAATCCATGCTGTCACAAACTGCAGAATTGTTTTTCTTTTTTAAGGCTGAATAATATTCCATTGGATGTATAAACCACACTTTCTTATTCATCTTTTGGTGAGCTTTTAGGTTATTTCCACATCTTGGTTAGTATGAATAGTACTGTGAGGAATATAAGGTTGCTAATGTTTCTTTGAGATTCTGGTTTTAATTATTTTAGATAAGTAACCAAAAGTGGGATTGCCACATCATATGATACTTGTTTTTCTTTTTAAGATCTATTTATGGAGATCCAAGATGAATGAATAGGAGAAGCTGCACGATCTCAGTCACTGAAAGATATCAGGAAAGCAAAGTAAGGACCATCCTCCCAGGGGACTGATTGAGAGAAATTTCCAGGGGAGAACTAACCGAACAGAACACAGACTCCATGGGGCACTGAGGAGAAGAGACAAACAAGTTGCTATTAGCTGTGTCACCAGCCACCCCTGCATCTACACAACTGGGTGCCAGCTGGGAAATGCCATAGTGCCGAGATAAGGTAAGAAGCTGCTGTGGGCCCCACCATCGGCAGCTCTAACTGAAGAATCCCACAGTCCCCCACTGACCTCAAGTCCAGCCTGGGGAGCTAACGGGTCTGAGCGACTACTTTGCTCACTAAAGGACAGCCATATTGCCTCCCTTGCTTCCCTCACCAGAGCAAAAGAATCAGTATGCTGTTGTTGAGCTGCTGCTGAACTTTTTTTCTGGGGTAGGGGAGAAAAAGCAGTCTGCCACTACAAGAATTCACCAGCGCTAGAGGCAAGGTAATTTAAAGAGCATGGAGCAGAATCCCTGTACCCAGTGACTGGAAGTTCAGGGTGTAAGTCCAAGAGCTAAAGAAATCATAGGTTACAGCTAGGGCTTCTTTGAACTCACCCTGTCTGATGGTGAAGTCTCAGAGCTCCCTGCACACTGGGGATGCATCCTACAGTGGGTCCAGGGGACATGTTACAGAGCAGACTGGTGCTCTGAACAGTCTACATGTCTGGGTGGGTGAAGTGTGCTGGCACCACGGGCTCACTCTAAGCTGTGATCAGCGAATTCACCCTGGCACAGAGAAAAGCTGGGATTGTGAACACACCAGCTTGCCTCAATACCAACAACTCCGCTGACTGTAGCCAGAAGTGCTCCACCATGCTTTTCTTGGATGTTACATTGGAATCTTGCCCTATCTGCAAATGGTGGACAGAGCTCCCTGGCCCTGCTCAGAATGCACCCCTGGAGCTAAATTCTAAGGCTTAGGGTCTTTACCATTCTCAGAGGCACATTTCCAGAAAAAAAAAGTCTTCACTCAAAGAAAAAAAAATCCTCAAGAAAAGAGAGAAACAAGAGACCACCCAGAGGTGCAAATAACAAAACAGAAACATAAGAAAGATGAATAGGGAAGGCAGTATGATTCCCCAAAAGGAGCACAATAATACATTAGTATTGGACTGTGAAGAAGGGAGATTGATGGACTTTCTGAAAAAGAATTCAAAAGAATGACTGTAAAGTTACTAAAAAATACAGACAGTTTAATGAAATTAGGAAATAAGTCCATGACATAGATAAGAAATTTAGGAAAGATATAGAGATATTTAGGAAAAGCTGAAATCATAGAAATGAAGTATTCAATAAATCCAATAAAAAAAGAGTGGAAAACCTTAACAATAGACTTGTTAAGAAGAAGAAAGAATATTCAGTGTAGAAGACAGGTCTTTTGAAACAGACAAAAAAATTTTTAGAAAGGCTGAAAATAGTGTTTGGGATATATGGGATAGCAACAGATGGTCAAATATATGAGTCATAGAAGTTTCTGAATTTATGGGAAGAAAGAATGGCTTAGAAAACCTATTCAATGAAATAACAGCAGAAAATTACCCCAGTTTGGAGAAAGACATGGGCATCAAAATACAGAAAATGCATAGAACCCCAAATAAGCATGAAAAGAAAAAATCTCCGCCATGACACATTATAGTCAAATTTCAAAAGTAAAACATAAAGATAATATCATAAAATGTACAAAAGAGAAATGCCAGCTAACCTTTTTAAAGGAACTCTCATCAGCGTGATTGTAGATTTCTCAACAGAAGCCCTACAAGCCAGAAGCCCTACAGGAGAGAATGGAGAGATATAGTCTGTCTTCAAAGAAAAAATGCCAACCCAGAATAATTTAATCAGTGTAACTGTCATTCATAAATGAAAGTGAAGTAAAGAGCTTCCAAAACAAGCAAAAATTGCAAGAATTGGAAGAACCTGTCACCACCATTTGCCTTATAAATGATACTTAAGTATATACTACACAGAGAAAGAGAAAAAGACAATCAGCACCATCGAGCAATGTGATGGCAGAAAATTTTCTAGTAAAGAACAAAGAAGCTTTAAAACAAATAATAGGAATATTTATGGAAAAATGAGAGGATTAAGACATTACTTATCAATAATTACCTTGGATGCAAATAAACTAAATTACCTAATTAGAAGATACACACTGGCTGAACCAAGATCCATCTATATGCTGCTTAGAAGAAACGTACTTCATCAATAAAGATACATACAAACTGAAATAATGGAAAAAGATATTCTATGCAAATGGAAATCAAAAGCAAGCAGGAGTAGCTAAATACACACATCAAACAAAATAAATTTTAGACAAAATATGTTAAAAGAGATAAAGAATGCCATTATTTAATAATTAAGGGATCAATTTAACAGGAAGATGTGACTATAGTAAATGTATATGCAATGAATGCTAGGGCACCCAGTTTTGAATGCTAATGGATCTAGAGGAAGATATATGCTCCAATACAATAATAATGAGAAACTTCAACACCCCACTTTCATCAATGGACAGATCAACCAGATACTAAAGAAACAACAGAACTAATCTACATTACGAACCAAATGGACCTATTAGATATCTACAGAACATACCAACCACAGTTGCAAAATATAAGTTCTTTTCATCAGTGCATGGACTATTGTCTAGGATAGATGACATACTAGCCCATAAAACAAGTCACAACAAATTAAAACACTGAAGCATACCATGTATCTTTTCTTACCATAATGGAATGAAGCTGGAATTAACAATAAAAGAAACTCTACAAACTATATAACACATGGAGACTGAAAAACATGTTCCTGAATGAACTGTGGGTCATAGAAGAAATAAAAATGGAAATTAAAATATTTCTTGAAATGAATGTAAATGAAACAAAGACATATTGAAACTTATGGGATACAGGAAATGGAAGTATTAAGAGGAAAGTTTTTAGCAATAAGTGCCTACCTCAGAAAATTGGAAAGGTATCCAACAAATGATCTAACTGTATTTCAAGTACCTAGGAAAACAAGAATAAACCCCACATTAGTAGAAGGAAATAAATAATAGAAATTAGAGAAGAAATAAACAAAATAAAAGTAAAAAAGTATACAAAAGGTCAATGAAATGAACAGGCTGCTGTTTTAAAATAATAAAATTGTGAAACATTGATCCAATTAACTAAGAAATGGAGAAGATATAAATTAATAAAATCAAACATTAAAAAAGCAGATGTTAAAATTGATACTACAGAAATGCAAATATCATTAGGAATTATTATTGTTATTAGTTTTTAGATTTTATTTATTTATTTGAGAGGTAGAGTTTCGAACGGTGAGAGGGAGAGACAGAGAGCAAGGACATCCTTCCGTTGGTTCACTCCCCCAAGTGACCACAATAGCCGGAGCTGTACCGATCCAGAGCCAGGAGCTTCTTCCCAGTCTCCCACGTGGTGCAGGGGCCCAAGCACCCTCTGGGCCATCCTCTGCTGCTTTCCCAGGCCATAGCAGAGAGCTGGATTGGAAGAGGACAGTGGAGACTAGAACTGGCGCCCACATGGGATGCCGGCGCCGCTAGAGGAGGATTAACCTATTACGCCAGGGCACCGGCCTTGATCATTAGGAATTATTACAAACAGCTATATACACCAGAAAATTAGAAAGTCTTGAAGTAATTTATAGGCATCTGGATATATAATTTATCAAAATTGAGGCATGAAGACATAGGCCAAAAATCAAGAATAGACAAATAACGAAGAGATTGAAAGTGCCTCCCAACAAAGAGAAGTCCAGGAATAGATGGCTTTATGGCTGAATTCTACCAATAGTTTACCATTTTTTTAAGCTATTGAAAGCAATTGATAGGGATGGAACATTTCCAAACTCATTCTATGAGGCCAGTTATTTGGAATTACCTTAATTCCAAAATCAAAGAGAAATACAACAAAAAAGACAACTATGGAACAATATCCCAAATGATTATGGATGCAAAAATCCTCAACAAAATACTAGAAATTGAATTAAAAAATAAAAATTTTAAAAAAAGATCATACATCCAGACCAAGTGGGATTTATCCCAAGGAATGCAGGAATGGTTCAATATATGCAAATAAATAAATGTTATACCGATATGAACCAAATGAAGGATGAGAACCCTATGATTATCTCAATAGATGCAGAAAAAACATTTGATAGATCATAACATACTTCCATGATATTTGTGATTTAAAAGGTATAAGCAGAATATATCTCCACACAATAAAGTCAATATATGTCAAATCCACAGCCAGCATCATATTTAAAGGGGAAAAGCTGGAAGAATTTCCATTAAGACACAGAACCAGACAAGGATGGTCACTCACACCATTACTATTCCATATTATTCTGCAAGTTTTAGCCAGAATCATCTGTCAAGAGAAAGAAATCAAAAGCATACAAATTAGAAATGACCAACTCAAGTTTTCCTTTTTATGTAGATGACATGATCTTTTAAATAAGGGAACCAAGCACTTCATTAATGTAAAAATTCATAGAATTTGTCAAACTTGCTGAATATGAAGTTAACAGCTAAAAATCAACAGTGCTCTGGCTGAGAAAGAACTTCTAACATAAGCCCCATACACAATAGTTACAGTAAGTTTTAATATCTTGGGATAAATTTAACTAAGGTTATGAAAGATCACCACAGGCCCGTGCTGCGGCCTAGCAGGTAAAGCCACCGCCTGCAGTGCTAGCATCCCATATGGGTGCCTGTTCGAGTCCTGGCTGCTCTAATTCCAATCTAACTCTCTGCTATGGCCTGGGGAAGTGGTAGAAGATGGCCCAAATCCTTGGGCCCCTGCACCCAAGTGGGAGACTTGGAAGAGGCTCTTGGTTCCTGGCTTTGGATCGGCACAGCTCCAACTTTTACAGCCATCTGAGGAGTGAGCCAGTGGATGGGAGACACTCCTCCCCACCCCCGCTATGCCTCTGCTCTCTGTAACTCCGCGTTTCAAATAAATGATAATAAATAAATAGTTTTTTAAAAAAGATCACCACAATGAAAATTAGAAAGTATTAATGAAAGAATCAGGAAAAAAGCAACAGAAAAAAATCCTCCACCTTCATGGATTAGAAGAATTAATATCATCAAAATGTCCATATTATTTAAAGCAATTTACAATTTCACATGATCCCAATCAAAATTTCAGGTACATTCTTCACAGAACTAGAAAAATTTGTAAAATTTATAAGGAAACACGTCTAATAACCAAAGAAATCTTAAACAATAAAAAAATCCAGAGGCATCACAATACCAGATAACAAGACATAGTACATGACTGATACAAGAAAAACAACCTGATACTGGCACAAAAATAGACATGTAGACTAATGGAACAGAATAAAAGCCCTAAATATCAAGCATGCATTTACAACAAACTAATCTTTGATGAACTAGCTCAAATCTGGATAATGGGCAGTCTTTTCAAAAATTGATGTTGGGAAAATTGAATTTCCATAAGCAGAATTTTGAAGCAAGATGCCTATCTTATAACCTATATAGAAGTCAACTCAGAATAGATCAAGGATCTAAACTTAAGACCTGAAACCATCAGATTACTAGAGGAAAATTTGGGAGAAACACCACAAGACATTGGCTTGGGATGGGACTTCTTGGTGGGACCCCAGAAGCATAGGCAATCTAGGCAACAATGGACAAATGGGATAGCATAAGACTGAGAATCTTCTGCACAGCAAAGGAAACCATTAGCAGATGAGGAGTCAACCGGCAGAATGGGAGAACATTTTTTACAAATTGTGCATCTGATGAAAGATTAACATCCAGAATACATAAGGAGCTCAAGAAACTCAACAACAATCAACCAAGCAATTCAGTTAAGAAACAGGCAAAGGATAAGAACAAGCATTTTTTTTTTCTCTTTATATACAGAAGATCAGTTTAGTATATATTAGGTAAAGATTTCAACATTTTGCCCATATAGCAACATAAAGTGAAAAAACTACCATTGGATTACTAATTATAGCATTAAATAGCAATGTACAGCACATTAAAGACAGAGATCCTACATAATTTTTTTTTCAAATTAATTAATTTTCTATGCCATTTCCATTTTAACACCATGTTGTTTTTTTTTTTCATTTCCAATTCTCTTTATATACAGAAGATCACTTCAGTATATAATTAGTAAAGACCTCATCAGTTTGTGCCCACACAGAAATGCAAAGTATAAAAATACTGTTTCAGTACTAGTTATAGCATCACTTGGCTTTAGACGACACATTAGGGACAGATCCCACATGGGGTGTAAGTACACAGTGACTCCTGTTGCTGATTTAACAATTTGACACTCCTGTTCATGGCGTCAGTAATCTCCCTAGGCTCTAGTCATGAGTTGCCAGGGCTATGGAAGCCTTTAGAGTTCGCTGACTTTGATCAAAGTCAGAACAAGCATTTTTAAAGGATGAAATGCAAATAGCCAACAGACACATGAAAGAATAATCAGAATAATTGGCTTTTGGGGAAATGCAGATAAAAAACACAATGAGGTATCACCTCACTTCAGTTAGAATGACTAGTATTGAAAAACCAAAAAATGACAAATGCTGGTGAGGATTTGGAGAAAAAGGTAACATGATATACTGGGGCTGGCAATGCAAATTGACAAAACCATTATAGAAAACACTATGGGGTCTGGTGCCATGGCACAGTAGGTTAATCCTCCATCTGCGGCACTGGCATCCCATATGGGTGCTGGTTCTAGTCTCGGCTGTTCCTCTTCCAATCCAACTCTGTGCTATGGCCTGGGAAAGCAGCAGAGGATGGCCCAAGTGCTTGGGCCCCTGCACCCATGTGGGAGACTGGGAAGAAGCACCTGGCTCCTGGCTTCAGATTGGTACAGCTCTGGCCATTGCAGCCATTTGACAAGTGAACCAATGGAAGGAAGACTTTGCTCTCTGTCTCTCCCTCTCTCTCTCAAATAAATAAATAAAAAATCATTAGAAAAAAAAAGAAAACATTAAGAAGATTCCTCAGGAAACTAAAAATAGATCCAGCCTCCCACTCACGAGACTATATGCAGAGGAAATGGAATCAGTGTGTGAAATACCTGCACTTTCATATTTATAGCAGTTCAATTTGAAATAGCAAATATATGGAATCAACTTAGATATATGTCCAACAAATGATGATTGGATTAAAAATGTGGCATATATCCATTATGGGATATTATTCATCCCCCCAAAAGAATGAAATCCTGAGATTTACAACAAAATGGATGTAACTGTAGATTATTATGCTAGTGAAATAAGCCAGAATGAGAAGCATAAATATCATGTTTCTTCTTAATTGTGGAAATTAATATAGAGTATAAAAATTGTGTGGATATCATATTATTTGGTGTTTAGTTATCAATATTGCTACACTGAATCATAGCATGAAATTACAGTATGTTCTTTCCTCCCCACGTTAAAAATAAGAAAAAAAGCAAAGAGAAAGGTAGGATAGTGAGAATTCTTGGGGTACTAGTAATGTTTTGTTCTTAATTTATTGATTATGAATGTGTTCAGTGATCAAAAATTCATTTATATGTACATTTATGCACATTTCTTTGTATGAATACTGTATTTCAATAAAATGTTCAAATAAAAAACAGAAAAGAAGATGTATTTGTTTATTTGAAAGGCAGAACAATAGAGAGAGAGGGAGAGACAAGGAGAGGGAGACATCTTCATTCTTCTGGTTCACTCTTCAAATAGCTGCAATAGCCAGGTCTGTTCCAGGCCAAAACCAACAGCCCAGAGCTCCAGCCTGGTTTACCACATGAATAGGCCCAACTGGCCTCCTAGTTGCATTAGCAGGAAGGTAGATCAGAAGTGGAGCAGCTGAGATTTGAAACATTTCTCCAATATGGGATGCCTGAGTTGTAAGTAGTGGCTTTACCTGCTGTACTACAGTACCAGCCCCTCTAGTTCTATTTTTCATTTTAAGCCATTTTCAATTTCCACCAACTGTATGCAAGGTTCCTTTTTCTTTATATCCTTACCAACACTTCTAGTTTTTTTTTTGTGTGTGTGTGTGTGTGATAATACCCATCCTCACACGTGTAAAGTGGTTTTAATTGGCATCTCCCTGATAATTAGTGACATTGAGAATTTTTTTTTCATCTATCTATTGGCCATTTGTATGTCTTCTTTGGAGACATATCTATTTAAGTCTTTATCCTTAAAAATCTTGGGTTATTGGTTATTTTATTGACTTGTAGGAGTTCCTGACATATTTTTGAGACAAATCACTTATCAGACATATGGTTTTTGTAGGTTGCTTTCTCATTCTGTTGCAAAAGAATATTACCTAGCAATAAATATGAAAGAACTTTGGGAGAAGTTGACTGGTTGGGATACCAAAACCAGTCCTATGGGGGCCCCACTTTCTGCTGGACACAGTGCAGTTATCTGCCTTGTTAGTTATTTTTAAAAAATCATTATTTTTTATAATAAATATTATCTGTGATGGTATAAAAATGAAATCCCAATACAACAAAAATCCTGGATGAATCTTGAAAATATGCTAAGTTAAAAAAAAGGAAAATAGAAAGAGAGAGAGAGAGGGAGAAAGAGAGAGAGAGAGAGAGAGAGAGAGAGAGAGAAAGAAAAAAAGAAAGAAAGAAAGAAAGAAAGAAAGAAGGAAGGAAGGAAAGAAAGAGGAAGGATGCAAGAAAGACCTAAAGGAGAATATCTTTTATGATTGTATTAATGTGAGATTTTTAAATAGGCAAAGCTAATCTACAGTAGACAGAAAACACATGAGGGTTTACCTGGCATTGAAACAGCTAATGGGCTCAATAGCCCATTTGAGTTGGAGTGTTTTACATTGATTATCCACTATAAACTTAAAATATGTTCACTTAATTGTATTTAAATTATAGATCCTGAGGAAACGAGTTTTAAATCTTAGAAACAACTACTAAACCAGAATAAGAAAATATTCGTTCAGGTTTGCCACTGTGTGTTGGTTGCCTTATTGAACTCCTTTTCTCCAACTAGTTCCTGATTCTTTGTTGCAAAATCCAAAGCTTCAGTGGGTTAAACAAGAGCTTCTTGAATGCTGGGGAGTGGAATGAGCAAAACACCTTAGCCCAAGCTGGAGTCCTCTCTAGCTGTAGGCAACAAGCAGAATGCCAGGAAAACCCATTTATTATTTTCATTGTGTCACAGCTGTGAGGTTCTTGTTGAGTAATCAACTTGTGAATTAGACATAGCTTCTTTTTCCTTCTTTAAGGATGGGTGCTTGGGACACTGTTTGGGATGCTTGTATCCCTAATAGGAGTACCTGGATTTGAGACACAGTTCCACTCCTGATTTCAGTTTCCTGCCAATGTGCACCCTGAGAGGCATCAAGTTATAGCACAAGTAGGTGGGTTCCTGCTACCCATGTGGAAGACCTGGATTGAGCTCTTGGCTCCTGGCTTCAGCTTGGACCATTCCTAAACATTATGGGCATTTGAGAAATGAACCAGCAGATAGGAGACAGCTGTCTGACTCTTCCTGCCTTTCAAATAAATAAATCTTTAGAGAATAAGAAAAATTTATAAGGAAAGTGCCATCACAGCAGAAATACAGAGCTTACCTGAGTCCATGTGCATTTCTGACAGAAGGTTTGGCATGCCACGGTGCTTACTGTAAGTTTTATTTCTTAAATAAGTTTTTAAAAGAGAAGGTAGGGATAATCTTTTACCAAATGTAAGTGCAAAACCCAGTTTTAAGAGCATCGATAATGTTCAATAAACTTACGTTGATTGCTTTAACAGCTTTGTTAGTGTCGAGTTTGGCAGAATCCCCTCAATAGAAATCCAAGTAACTGTGACATTAAAAACACACGGGTTTGCCTCTAAGACGTCTAGAGAAGGGAAGTCCAGGGTTGGCAAGTGAGTGTCACAGTTTTCAGGGATGCAAGCTTCTTCCTCTTACTTCTGCTTTCTCATCTTGGATACCTGTCATTCATCTTCAGAATGGTCCAGGCTGACTGCTGACATGCTGCTGTCCATCATGTCCTTGTTCCCGTGAGGCAGAAGAAATGGTTTGTTGGGGTGGAGGAGGCTACAGATGAACACCTGGGAAATCAGCTCTCTTTAGAGAGCTTTCTCAGAAGCCCTGCCCACTAAGTGGTCCTGGAGTCTCACTAATCACTACTAGGGCAGAAGTACTAGGAAATATAATGCTACCTGAGCATATTACCTCCCTGAAGAAAATCAGATGTCATAAACAAGAAAGCGGAAGGGAGATATGGAACCAGGTGGTCAGCCAGCAATCCTCGCCGTGATTTATTTTTCAGTAATCTCAGGATGTGGAGGTGAATGCGGCTGCTCTTAACCTCAGCAGGTGGTTACGCATTTCCTCTTTGTCCCATGTGGAGGTGGTCTTCTCTGTGCCCACTAGTCTACCCAAACTGTCAGTGTCAAAGAAGGAGCCTGTTCAAATAAAGCTGACAAATAAATAATTATGTTTCTCAACAGTTTGATTTTTTACAAAGTTTTTAAATGTGATAACCTCTGAGGAGGTTTTAAGTGATATCAACTGACTGCTTTCCTATGGGACAGGATAATGCTATTTATAACAGCAAGTATTGGGGTTCTTGAGATCCCATGTGTATCTCTTCAGGAGAGCTGAGGTATTTTTCTTAACACATAGGAGATATAGTTTCATGAAGTGCCAAAACAAAACAAAACAAAACAACATATGGAGACAGAGAGGCCTCTCTACTAGAGAGATGGCATAGGGGACCTAATAGATGGTACAAAGGCAAACCGATTATGGGTCAGCCTCCTGGATCTTTAGGCCAAATGGTCAGTGTCAAAGGGTAGGGAGTGCATTGAGATACCTGAACGCACTAAGGTAAATGATCCAGACTAGTCCTCTTTCTGAAAGTCAAATTGGGCTAATTCTCCTGCAAAACAAAATAGACAAATGTACTTTATTGTAATTTAGAAGTGCCCGTTGGCTGGAGATAATTAATATTGGCCGCCAAGTTCCCAGCAACACTGAGAAAATTGAGTTATTGCTTTATTGGTCTCTCAAATAGGATGAGAGGATATTTTTCTAAACCCTTTTGATCTGCTGCAGGAGGAATGTTGTTCCATCTGAAAGCACTGCTATTATCAACAATAATAGAAAGGACAGTAAATGATTCTCAGACCTGGGGCGTCTCATCAGGGTACAATTTCTCACTACATCGGCTCTGTAGCAGGTGTTAGGCTGAATGAAATTTAAGTATGGCTTCTGCCCTGTGCCCCAGATCTATTTTGTAGCCATTATTCTGTTTTTCAGGACTAAGTGGCCAATCGTATGGTTACATTCTTGCCAGTACATTTGTCTATGGTGGCATTGTCCATTTTTGTGATGACGGGTAAGTACAAAATTGGACAGGAAGGGGAAAAATAAATGAATCACAAAGCCTGTTATAGGCCCTTGAAAGTTTGGTCCAAGTGCTAGTAAATGCTATCGGGGACATATTTACTACAGGAGAGAGAGATTCAGTGGATTAAATTGGTAGATAATTGGGAAAGGCATGTGGGAAAATTGAATGAGCATAATGGGTAAATAGCATAGTACAAATGGAACATGTTTCTGTTGTCTAAATTGGGCACAGCCAAGGCAAGGCCTTACGTCACCCAGATGAGGGCCCTGTAGTTGCTCAGGCCAGAATGTCTCAGGCTGCCATAAACATCTAGTTTACAACATCTTTAACTTAAAGATGCCTTTCAGAAGGAATTTAATGAGGCAGAAGAGTTGGGTACAATGCAAAAGAATGGATCTAGTAGGAGGCCTAGAGTCCATGGCCTCATGTATGCATCCCAGAAGACTCAGAGAAAGGTGGGCTCTGGGAGTACTTCCTAAGCACTGTGACATCCCATCTGTGATCAGCCTCTTCATGGACATAACTAGGCAGACTTTTTTTTTTTTACTTTTTTAAAAAATTCTTTAATATGCAGTTATTTATTCTTAGATTAGTTCCTCATGAATGCATCTGTTCAACCACTAGTTAGCAAGTATTTCCCACAGAAAGAATACTGAAAAATAAATTAAAAAAAAATTATTATGGTCGTTATCATTGTCTGAAGGGTCAAGACATGCATCCTTCTGAAAATAAAATGTGAAGACCATTAATTGTATAAGAAAAGGGATGAAGACAGGCATTTGGTACAGTGGTTAGGGCATTACTTGGATGCTCACATCCCACATAGGACAGGGTGCCCAGCTTAGCTTCTCATTCCAACTTTCCAGCTAATGTGCACCATGGGATGTGGCAATAATGACCCCACTACCTGGGTCCTTACTATCATGTGGAAAAGCTGGATTGAGTTCCTGGCTGCTAGCTTTGGCCTGGTGGAGCCCTGACTCTGGTAGGCATCTGGGGATTGAATCAGCAGATGGAACATGTATTTCCTTCTCTCTCTCTCTCTCTCTCTCTCTCTCTGTAACTCTTGCCTTTCAAATAAAGAAATAAATACATCTTTAAAAAAGAAAGCAAGAAAGAAAGAAGGAATGAGAGGAAGGATGAAGGAAAGAAAGGAAGGGAAGAAGGTAGAGAGGGAGGGGAGATAAATGGCAGTTATGTCATCAGGAGTACTATTTGAGCCTTTGGTCTAGGAAATATTTTTAAATGGCTTTTGAGGAATGAAGCAATGTCCAGGACTTTAAGATTAAGAATTACAATCATCAGACTTCCTACTTTGTGGTTCCAAATACCCATTAAACATTTTTTTTTCCCAATTATGTGACTGACAAAGTAATGATGAGTTCATTTACCATTCCTTATAGTTTAGCACTTGTAGACATTTACCATTTTGCAAAAGGTTGTCTATCTCCAGTGAGGCTGACATAGTTAATGAATTTTTTGATTAATTGAACATTTCAATGCATGAATTTAAATTTAATACAGCACACTTATCAATAAAACTATCCTAGAAATTATTTGAATTTGTAGATACTTCAGAAATTTCCAAAATAAAACCCATAAACAAAACCACTAAGATTCATCCATCATGCAGTACCACATAAGTGGAAGCTGTATGAAGCATATCTAAGCCCATAACAGATTCAGGACAAATTCTTAGAAATGAATTTAAAATAAATCTCTAATATTGGCTTATGATTTGTTTCTCTTTCGTGAAAGTAGAATGCAGAACATATACATAGACATAAGAAGCAAAGGGCAGGTAATTGAGTAAGAGCCAGAAACTGGATTGGGATGGTGTGCGCATAAACATCAGGAATACCTGAGGGCAATGGAAGATCTATTTCTTTCTTATCTCTTAGTTTTTGCAACTTTGTAATTAAGGAAATCTTCCCCTAAAATCTTACCTTAAGATTTTATGACCCATAATATGATATCTTCTTCCGTCTTCCTATCCTCTTGGTAATAGCAGTGGAGACAGTCCTCTCTTCTTTTTCCTTGGTGTAGCCAATATGGCTGTTGGTCCAAAGATTGAACAAGTACTTAAGGAAGCAATACCAGAAAACTCTTCTCCTCACCCACAGCTTAAGCTATGGTGTCTGCCATAACTGCAGGGAACATGGTGCTTGGAGAACTCCCACCATCGTCTTGGGTGTGGAAGGAGTTGTTTCCGTTCTAAATTATAGATTTAAAGCTTAGATTTTTGGATATTAGGGGAATATTATAAATTGTAGGAATGACAAATATTTTCTAAATCTGCAATGTCAAATGCAGTGTATCTTTTTATAATCATCATACAGTAAAATTGAAAATTTTGGATGCAATATGTGAATTTATTTAAAATATTTATTTATTATAGAGGTAGAGAGAGAGAGAGAGAGAGGGAGAGAGAGAGAGAGAGAGTTCCCTTTAGCTGATTTACTCCTGTTAACTGATTTGCTCCACAAGTGCCTACAATGGTCCAGATCAGGAGGCAAGAAATCAATCCAGGTCTTCCACATGGTGTCAGGGATTAGACAAGCTGTCACTTCTGCCTCTCAGAGTCCACATTAGCCGGATGCTGAAGTCAGGAACAGAGTTGGAAATTGAACCTAGGCACTCTAACATGGAATGTGGTGAAGCACCGATTCCTAACACTATGAATTTTAACTTCCATATAGTTTCCTATAACCCTCCCTACAATTAAGATTCAGGCCAGTTCTATCATTCCTGCAAAAATGTTCCTGTGCTGGTTCCTTGACTTCACACCCTCGACATGCCTAGACCATGACCTCTGGTAACCACTGATCTCTGTCTCTACAGCTTGACATTTTCTTTTATATTAATTTATTTATTTTTTTATTTTTTTGACTTTTATTTAATGAATATAAATTTCCAGTGTACAGCTTATGGATTACAATGGCTTCCCCCTCCCATAACTTCCCTCCCACCCGCAATCCTCCCCTCTCCGGCTCCTCTTCCCTTCCATTTGCATCAAGATTCATTTTCAATTCTCTTTATATACAGAAGATCAATTTAGTATAAAGATTTCAACAGTTTGCACCCACATAGCAACACAAAGTGAAACATACTGTTTGAGTACTAGTTATAGCATTAAATCACAATGTACAGCACATTAAGGACAGAGATCCCACATGAGGAGCAAGTGCACAGTGGCTCCTGTTGTTGACCCAACACATTGACACTCTAGTTTATGGCGCCAGTAACCACCCTAGGCTGTCGTCATGAGTTGCCAAGGCTATGGAAGCCTTCCAAGTTTGCCGACTCTGATCATATTTAGACAAGGTCATAAAAGACAGAGTGAGGATAGTAACCAATGATCCTAAGAGTGGCATTTACCAGGTTTGAACAATTATACAGCATTAAGTGGGGAAGAGGACCATCAGTACACACAGGTTGGGAGTAGAACCATTGGTGGTAGAGTAGAGGTTATGATTACAAAGGAATGAGGCCCAAGTACGCTAGACAGGGTCTAGAACAAAGGACAGAGTCATTATTAGAGGAGCTAAGAAAGGTGCTATCTAAGCTACAATTAAGTTTTCTGATTGAGAGGCAAATAGAACCTGATAGAAGGGGCTTGATAATAATCTGTTGGGCTTTAGGCCTTGTAAGTTAAGAGGCCCAGACCTATCTATCTCTTCACATGGGGTACACCCTAAGGGAGGTGTGAACCTCCTAGGGGAAGGCACTCTGTTGACTTTTATTACTTGGCTGGCCTGGGAGGAGAGCTGGTCAGGTAAAGGCAGGGGGCATCTCTAACAAGAAATTTACAGTTCTGCCTGCAATGTTGCTGACCCTACTTGACCATCCCCTCAGCTGCAGTGGTCACTTTGGAAGTTGGGCTGAGTGAAGGGCTTTTCAGCTTAGAGCCAATAAGATCTGTGGCTCTGACCTGGGCATCCTTCAACTCCAGGGCAGGTCCATTTCCAGTGATCCAACTCTTGGCAGAGCTGCCAGGGCTCTTCACAAGCTGACTTCTGCTGAAGCCCAGGCTTACCACATTGAAAGCCACTGCAGTGGACTGGCCTGTTGGGTCTCCTTGAGGGCATATCACTGTACAGATCAGCCATTAATAGGCCTGCCACCCATTGCTTCTGATGCCTAGCTTTCTTTTCCTCCTGGTTTGTGTTAAAGCAGACCAGAAGATGCAAGTCAAGGGAGTGCCCAAGTCCCATCTCTAATCTTCGATGGCCTGAACTACAAGTCTATAGTCACAGGCATGTTCTGTAGTAGTTTTTCTAAGGTAGACAATGCCCATGAGGAAAATTATATTCTCACTTTAAAACTTTCTTTCCCTTTGGTCTGAAAGGGAGGTTTTTTCTACTTACTGTATACTTCGCTGATGGCGAAGTGAATCTAGCTATGAGATTATTATTTAAGTTCTTATTTTGGCTATCTATTACAGAAAAATGTTAGCCATCTCTTTTATAAGGTCTAAAGATTAAATTGTGCATCCTACAGATTCCTTCATAATAGAATTAGTTTCCTACCTTGAGGAGAATAGAGAAATGAAAGAACAAGTTGGGCTTAGAATAGAGAAATGAGGGAGCAAGTCCTAGATCGCTTGCTGACAATAGCAATATTACATGAATACTTAGCAAACAGTTTCAACCATTAGATAACAACTTAAGAAAACATTTACCAGAAGGTCCAATGCCTTCTATAAATTTTAAGAATCATGTATTTGGAAACACCTCTTATATATCTAACATGGTGTAGTTTGTTTAACCAGTAAACTTAAGCACAACCATATAAAATGTTTTTAGTTTCTTTCTACCAACAAGTTTAAAACATATGATACACAGATTCAGGTCACACAAATTAATCTTTGATTGATTTTAGCAGCTTAAATTTATGGACAATCTTATCTATAAGCCAATTAAAATAAAACTCTTAATAAAATTTCCCCATGTGGACATACAATATGTACACACATATAACATAGCATAGTAGACCAATATAGCAATTTTAATAATAGCTTTTAAAATCTTTAACTCTTTGTGTAGATTGCCAACTGATTTGAATTACTTTTTGTTTTTAGTAACCTCAGTTAACCATACTTTCTCTCAGTTGGTACTGTTAATACATTATTGGCTTCATCTGTTTACAGAGCCATCCCAAAGTACTGAATACAATAGAAGTGGCTGGAAAAAGTCCATAGGAACCTATAGGAGGACAGCTAAACACAGAACCAAAAATGTTTTAGTTTTATGAGCAGCAAATCATATATAACTGTGGATGACAAAAGACTTTAAGTCGCCATGTTTAAAATTATAAACTCATCAACCAACAAGAGGCACTTGCTTACTTCACAGTATTTTTGAAAGCACCTGTAGGATTTTACAGGTATTTAACCCTTTAGGCCTCTGGGGCTTTCTCATTAATATAACTATCATGTCTAGTAACATAAGATCATTAGACTTTTCAATGATGAAACTGAACCATGTAAACGCTTGAGACAGCCTTCTTTCACTGAGCCTGTTTTCTTTGAGAATTGTCCGTTTTGTTGCACGTGTGAATAATCTGCCAGTTTTGTTTTGAGTAGGATTCTATTATACGCGCGCACACACACACACACACAAAGCTGCATTCCATTATATGTACATTATATATATATATTCCATTATACACACACACACACATATATGGCTTCATACATTCCATTCTCATGTTGAAGGTCATTTGGACTGTTTCCAGTTTTTGTCTATTATGGATAATAGACAAAATACTGGTAGCGATAGTCATGATTGAGATTTTGTGTGAACATAACTTTCATTTTCTTCAGGTGAAAACCCAGGAATTGAATTGCTGTGCTGTACAGGAAGTGTGTTTAACTGCCAAACTCTTTTTCCAGAGGGAGTATACAAATATATGTGAACAATGTGTGAGAATTACAATTGCCCTACATCCTTTCTAGCATTTGGGGTTAGTTTGGTGTTATTATGTTTTATATTTGCTATTTTAATAAGTGTGTAGCAGAATCTCATTGTGGTTTTAATTTTCATTTCCCTAATTATCATTGTTTCTACACCTCTTTGCAAGTTCATATTTGCCATCTTTACATCTTCTCTCTGATCCTTTGCCTATTTTGAAGTTGTTTATTTTCATTCATTCATTCATTTATATATTGACAATAATGATGTATTAATATTTGTAAGGTACAATTTGATTTTGTGATACATGCACTGTAGAATGATTAAATCATGACAAATAATACATCTTTCCCCTCACATACCCATCATTCCCTTCTTTCTAGTCTTTCAGCAATTTTGAAATGTATTTCTGAGTCCAGTGCTGTGGTGTAGTAGGTTAAACGTCTGCCTGCAGCGCCAGCATCCCATATGAGCTCCAGTTCGAGTCCTGGATGCTCCATTTCTAAACTAGCTCCCTGCCAATATACCTTTGGAAAGCAGCAGATGATTGCCCAAGTCCCTGTGCCCCTGCATCCTTGTGGATGACCCAGAAGAAGCTCCTGTCTCTTGGCTATAGATCAGCGCAGCTTCTGTCGTTGTGATCCTTTGGGGTCTGAACCAGCAGATGGAGGTCTCTCTCTCCCTCTCTCTATCTATAACTCTGCCTCTCCAATAAATAAATAAATCATTAAAAAAGAAATATATTGAGTAATCCATTATTAGTTATTACAGTCATCATGTTGTGCAATTGACAGTAGTCAAGTAATTCTAGTAAGAACTTATTACTCCTAACAGGCAAATTTTATCCTTTAGTGAATGCCTGCCCATTTTCCATCTATCCACCACCAGCCTCTGGAAACAACCCTCCTCTTTACTTCTATGAAGTTGACTTTTTTAGATTATGCATATAAATGAGATCATGCACTGTTTGTTGCATTTTGAAAGTTTTTTGTATTCTGAATACAAGTCCTTTTTCTGTTTTGTGATTTGCAAATATTTTCTCAGTCTATAGTTCGTCTATTTATTCTCTTGACAGTGTTTTGGGAGAGTAATAGTTTTTAATTTTGATGAAATCCAACTTACCAATTTATACTTTTATGGATTATGTTTTCTGACTACAAGTTATAAGGATTTTCTCCTTTTTTGTTCTCAAGTGTTTTAATTTTACATTTAGATCTTTGTCTATTTTCAATTAATCTATTATAATGTATGAAGATTAGGTCTAAATTCATTTATTAGCAAATGGATAAATATTTTTTATTTACATCATATCTAAATTATTCTATCTCATTAAATAACTATTATACCTTTATAAAAACCAAATGACCATATCTGTATAGATCTTTTATGAGACTCTATTTTTCTGGGCATGGATCTATGTGTCTAGCCCTTTACCCATACCAAATCTTGCTGATTACTTTATATTCAGCTTTCTAATAAGTCATAGTATCTTTATAATAAGTCATAATTGGACATTTTCATGGTTTTCAACAACCATATTCTTCCCTTTCAAATGCATTTTAGCTATTCTAGTTCTTTTTCCTTTCTATACACATTTTAGAATAAGCCTTGTGTACATATGAGATGATGCTGGAGTTTTGATAAAAATCGCATTAAAGATATAAATCATTTTAATAAATCAATGTCTTTACTGTGTTAAGATTTGCAATCTATAAACGTGTGTATATCTTCCTATTTTTTAAGATATTACTTGATTTATTTAATCAACATTCTATGCTTTTGTCATCTAGATCATGGACTTTTTTTTAAAGATTTATTCCTAAGTTTTTATGTTTCACGCTATTATAAATAGTAATGTATTTAAATTTTAGTTTTCAATTGTTCACTTGTTCATTGCATGTATATAGAAATGTAATTGACTTCTATGTGTTTACCTAATAACGCACAACCTGATAAGGTACTCATTAGTAATACATGAGGGATTTTTAAGTAAATTACTTCTTTTAAGGATCTGTTTATTTACTTGAAAGGCAGACTTGGAGAGAGAGAGATAGAGAAAGAGAGAGAGAAAGAGAGAGAGAGAGAGAGAAAGAGAGAGAGAGAAAGAGAGAGAGAGAGAGAGAGAGAGATCTTTAATCTGCTGGTTCACTCCCCAAACAGTTACAGTGATTTGGGGCTTGGTCAGGCCAAAACCAGGACCCAGGACCCATGAGCTCCTTCCAGATCTTCCACAAGGGTGCAGGGTGCTAGCTACTGCTGCTTTCCCAGGTACAATAGGGAGCTAGATTGTAAATGGAGTAGCCGGGGTGTGTACCATTGCTCATATAGGGTGCAAGTGTCACAGGCAGCTGGTTAACCCACTATGCCACCAAACTGGTCCCTTAAGTGAATTTCAAGATATAGCACCTGAGGATGGCCAAAGAAAATATATAAGCAGGAAATTATTTCAGAGTAGTCCAAGACCCCAGAGGAGGACTCATTGAGTATTCTTCAGAAATGAATGGTTGGCAATTTCAAGAGAGTCAGGGTTCTACAAAGAGTGAGTATCTTTCCAACATTTCCAGGTGTCCTTTCCTTTTATTTCCTGTTGAATGACATTTGGAATAAACCAGAAAATGCTGTTGGATGGGCAGATGATAAGTTATTAAACCACATTGGCTCTCCTGGGTGCAGAGAGTGACTGAAATCCGTACTTTTGCAGGCACAGAAATGTTTTTCATTTGGGCAATACAGAAATTCTCTAAAATGGCTTCAAGAGAGCATCTGGGTACAGTAATGCTTCAGAAAAATTAGTTTTGTTAAACTTTGTTCTATATCTTTGTCAAACAAATTGTTAAGAATGATGGACTACTACAGTCTTAATCATCTGACTGTTTTAAAATTTACTGTGTATGAGTGACTTCACATCTCTTCATTTGATTATTGTTTATTGCCCTTGTCTATCTTCCTGCTGTACTATGGTCTCTTTTTTATTAGTTGAACTCTTTATTAGTGCAGCATTAAACCTTTGACTATAATGTAAATTAAAAATGTTATCTCAAAGATTAAAAAAATATGTCTTTGATAACCTGCAGTAGAGGTGAGTTTCTATCTTTCTCTTCCACACATGCAGACACTATAAAATCTTGGTGCAATTTTATGAATGAAAGAAATGCTTTTCTAAGAAATGTTGTGTTGCTAAGGACAGTTGAAAAGCCCATTATAATGCATTGCTTCCAAGCTAATGATGTAGCATCTTTCTCACCCTCTTTTCCCACAGTATCTCCACTGGTTTCTCTGGTTTCAAAGGTTTTTCATTTCTATAGACTATTGAGCATGTTTCATTCTACAATAATAAATATTGAGCTATCTATCAAACTTAAAGTAGAAAAATAAAGCAAAAAACCCACAGTTGTTTGTGAAGGAGAAAATGGATCACTTAAAGGTGATCATCAAGAACTAAATTAAACATAATAGCCAGGAATGGCCACTGACACCACTGCAAGGGCTTTGTCATATAGTAGAACTGGAAACACTATCTCTTCATTCTTGTGAGTTAGTAGAAGTTCCTGTAGGTAGAATTGGAGCTTTCCCTGATTTGCAAACTGTGACTGACAAAATATAGTCAGTGATTTTTTTTCTAACAAATGTGGGGAAATACTGGTGACCTAGAATAAAGGAAAAACTCTAACTGAACATGTCACCTAAAGTCGCTTGTCCAAAAAAATCAAGAATAATACAAACTGGAAAGAAAGCAAATGTAGCCACTCCTGTCTACTATTTTTTATTTAGTTCTTGAGGAAACACATGGATTTCAACCAGGAGTCATCTACCTCAGAAAACAATTAAGAGCGCTTTAGGGACCCATGTGTTTCGTGACTCGCTCAGGAAGGACTGAAAGTTAGTAGTAGTTTTCTCTATAAACCTACTGTTTAAGGGTTTGGAACCTTGGAATTTGGCTCTGATAGCCACATGAGAGCACCTGCCTAGCCCTGGTATTCATTTCCCTTTGACCTGGTTTGCCACGGTTCTAATTTTAATGCTTAAGAGCATCTTCCTGCTAATCATACTCTCTGGCTTGAGAACTGCAGAAGGGCAGAAGTAAATCAACTCAACATGATAATTCAATCCTGGTGCATGCTTACCCTACACTATCCTGCGAAGTACTCCACGTTCTCTTCAGCCTAATAGACAACTGTGGGTGTGAAATGGGACAGGACAACTGTTAATGAGCTGAAAATTCTATTTATTACATATGAGTCCTGTTTTAAATATGGAAATGGATCTGAGGGTTTTAGGTTTCTGGTATTAATAGCTTGTATACAAAGTTGTATGAAAGTATCCCTGGGTCAGTCAGTACACGCAAGGTAAAATAGATCTGTTTGTACTGCTTCAAACACCACTGTAAATGTCAGTAAACAGACCAGACATTTGTAATGATTTCTAATGATTATAACGTAGCTTTGTAATGGTTCTAAATTGTCCAGCCTGACTAATGTGTGCTACTCATTCCAATACCTTCTCTATCAAAATGCGCAGGGCAATGTAATGGTCTTCTGACATCACTAAATTTTTAATTATACACTTTTTTTTTTTTGACAGGCAGAGTGGACAGTGAGAGAGAGACAGAGAGAAAGGTCTTCCTTTTGCCGTTGGTTCACCCTCCAATGGCTGCCGCGGTATCACACCGCGCTGATCTGATGGCAGGAGCCAGGTGCTTATCCTGGTCTTCCATGGGGTGCAGGGCCCAAGCACTTGGGCCATCCTCCACTGCACTCCCTGGCCACAGCAGAGAGCTGGCCTGGAAGAGGGGCAACTGGGACAGGATCGGTGCCCCGACCGGGACTAGAACCCCATGTGCCGGCGCCGCAAGGCGAAGGATTAGCCCAGTGAGCTGCGGCGCCGGCCTTAATTATCCACTTTTTAAAATAACAGTAAGGAAAACTATTCCATTTCAGTTTAAACTAGTGTCTATCAGTATGCCTTAAATTTTCTTGTATATTCAATTCAGGAAAATGTAGTAAGTTGTTATAATCTTAAATTATTTTATTATTTATAAATTCAGATTATCTGTTTCTGGGGGATTAAAAGTCATGTTGAAAGATAATATGAAGACAGTAGTTGGGAAATTTTTAATGTACCTATTTGGCATAAAATCAATAATTTCTGAAGTTCCTTTCATTATTTTTTTCCTAATATAGAGGACTGTGAAATTCAAAACCAGAGGATGATTCATTGAAGTCATTCTTTGCAAAGTAAACTAGGATTTTTCAGAGAATAAGCAAATTAAATAGTATTTTCAAAACTAGATCATCAATATTCTTATGACAGGGATAGAGACATCTGATTAAAGTACACTTGATTTGAACACATAGAGAGTGATTAGTAATTATTCTCTTGTGTACATACCACTTGTGCTCAAAACCTAAAAGAAGTACATAAATGGGCCTTAAAATGATTTAGGTCAAAGCAAGGCACTTAAGTCTTGAGAAAGAATTAATACTATGTAATTTCCAAGGCAATGAAGAGGGGAAAACCTTAAAACGGTTGCTCCCTTGGGCATTTCTTGAGCTCTTTCATCCTTTGTGCAATCACTTGGAGGTGATTCAGCTTACCTTTATGAGAACATGTATGAAAAATATTAGGCACTTTTCTGAGTCACCAAATTCATGCTCTTGAGAGAAAACAAAAAGTAAAAGCTTTTAAATTGATATGAGGACACACACAAACACATATGTTCACTTTACATTTTTTTTGACAGAGTTAGACAGTGAGAGAGAGAAAGACAGAGAGAAAGGTCTTCCTTCCACTGGTTCACCTCCCAAATGGCCGCTATGGCTGGTGTGCTGCACCGATTTGAAGCCAGGAGCCAGGTGCTCCCTCCTGGTCTCCCATGTGAGTACAGGGCCCAAGCACTTGGGCCATCCTCCACTGCCTTCCCGGGCCACAGCAGGGAGCTGGACTGGAAGAGGAGCAACTGGGACAGAATCTGGCACCCCAACTGGGACTAGAACCGGGGTACCAGTGCCGCAGGCAGAGGATTAGCCAATTAAGTCATGGCGCTGGCCACAACAACATTTCAATATTAGAATGTGAAGATGAAGAGACTGAGGAAATGATAGAAAAGGAATTCAAAAATTCATCATAGGATTGCTCAAAAGCAACCGGAAGCAAATCCACGAACTAAAGAAAGCCGTATATGACATGAATGAAAATTTTCCATAGGAAATGAAATTTGAAAGAAAATTAAAATGAAATATTTGAATTGAAAAATTCATTAGATCAAATAAAAATGCAGTGGAAAGCATTAACAGCAGACATGGCAAAGCAGAAAAACAAATATCTGAACTAGAAGACAAATCTTTGGAAATCTTACAATCAGACCAAAAAAAAAAAAAAAAAGAAGAAGAAGAAAATAAAAAAACTTAAAAACATTGTTGGAGATTTATGGGATGCTATCAAACGACCCAACATACTGGTCTTAGGTGTTCCTGAAGGTATGGAAAGAGAGAATGGACTAGAAGGCCTATTTAGTGAAATCAAAACTTCCCAATTTGGAGAAAGAAAGGGGCACCCAAGTATAGAAAGCACATAGAACTACTAACAGACATAACCAGAAAAGATCTTCTCCATGACACATTGTAGTCAAACTGTCCATGGTAAAACAAAAAGATTATAAAATATGCTTGAGAGAAATGCCAGATTTCTTTCAGAGAATCTCCAGTTAGACTCATGGATGAGTCTCATCAGAAGCCCTACGGGTTAGAAGGGAACATTCACTTGTTTATAACTATATGTTCTTTATGAATGTTGGCTCTAAAATTATTAAGTTTCACCTATAAATAAGAGAAAGTTAAGACTTTACATTAAATATAATAAAAAGTTGTTGTAAGTGAGAATAATAAAGCATCCAGTTTTCTATTGTATGCTCTCAATGGGTCTTGCTAAATAACAAATTAAAAAGATTTTGAGTCAAAAAAAAAAAAAAAAGAAGGGAATGGCGAGATACAGTTCAAGTAATAAAAGAAAAAAACTGTCAACCCAGAGTACTGTATTCTGCAAAGGTCTCATTTATGAATGAAAGTGAATTAAAGACTTTCTATAACAAACAAAAATTGAAAGTGTTACTACTCATCTAGCCTTACAAAAGGTGCTTAAGACTATGCTACACACAAAAATCCAGAAGATAGCCATAATTATAAAAGAATGTAAAAGGCAGAAAATCTCCAGTAAAAGTAAAGTAGAAAAGAAATACAAAGTAAACAATAGGAATATTTTTGGGAAAATGGCAGGACAAGTTGTTACTTATCAATAGTCACCTTGAATGTAAATGGCCTCAACAGTCCAGTTAAAAGACACAGACTGTCTGAATGGATTAAAAAACAAAACCCATCTATTTTCTGCCTACAAGAAATGCATCTCACCAACAAAAATATGCAAACTGAAAGTGGAAAGATAGAAAAAATATCCCATGCCAACAGAAAGCAAAAAAGTCAGATGTTGCCATCTTAGTATCAAAGTAGACTTTAATATAAAAACTGTTAAAAGAGACAAAGGGGACTATATAATGATTAAAAGATCAATTCACCAAAAAAGCATGACTATAATAAATGTATACACACCTAATTACGGGGCACTTGGCTGTTTAAAAGAAATGTTAATGGATATATAGGGAGACAAAGACTCCAATACAATAGTAACAGGAGACTTCAAAACTCTGCTTTCATCAATGAACAGATCAACTAGAGAGAAATCAACAAAGAAACAACAGAGCTGATCGACATTATGGACCAAATGTATCTGATATCTACAGAACTTTTCACCCCATAGTTGCAGAATACACATTCTTCTCATCATTTGCATGAAACTTTTTCTAGGATAGGCTATATGCTAGACCATAAAATAAATTATTGACAAATTAAAAAAATATATCATACCATGCATCTTTTCTGACCACAGTGGAGTGAAGCGTGAAATCAACAACTCAAGGATATCTAGATCATATGTAAACATGTGGAAACTAAACAACATGTTCCTATAATCAACTTATCTTGACAAAGGAGCTAAAATGAATTCCTATAGCAAAGACTCTTTAACAAATGGTACTGGCAAAACTGGATCTCCACATGCAGAGGTATGAAACTAGACCAATACCTTACAACATACACAAAAATCCTCTCAAGTGGATTAAGGACCTAAATCTAGGACCCGATGCTATCAAAGTACTAGAAAACATTGGGAAAATTCTGTGAGACATTGACATAGGCAAAGACTTCTTGGAAAATATCTCAGAAGCACAGGCAATCATTGCCAAAATTGACAAATGGGATTACATCAAGCTGAGAAACTTCTGTACTGCAAAAGAAACACTCAGCAAAGTGAAGGGGCAACTGACAGATCAGTGGTAAATATTTTAAACTATGCACCTGATCAAGGGTTAACATCCAGAATCTATAAAGAGCTCAAGAAATTCAACAACTACAAAGCAAGCAATCAAATTAAGAAATGAGCAAAGGACTTGAACAGACATTTTTCAAGAGAGGAAATTCAAATAGCTAACAAACATTTGAGAAAATTCTCAGGATCACTAGCCATCAGGGAAATGCAAATAAAAACCATGGTGAGGCTACACCTCACTTCAGTTGGAATGGCTCTCATAAAGAAATCAACAAACAACAAATGCTAATGAAGATGAGGGGAAAAAGGTATCTTGGTCCACTGCTGGTGGGAATGCAAACTTGTACAGCCACTGTGGAAGACAGTATGGAGATACCTCACAAATCTTAATATAGTCCTACCATATGACCCAGCCATCCCACTCCTGAGAATTTACCCAAACCAAAATAAACCAGTATATGAAAGAGTTCTCTGTATCACCATGTTCACTGGAGCACAATTGGCAATAGCTAAGATATGGAAACAACCCAGATGTCCATCAGCTGTTGATCAGATAAAGATATTGTGGTACATATATGCTTAAGGAGTACTACTCAGCTGCTAAAAAAAATATGATATCCTCTCTTTTACAATGAGATGGACACAACTGGAAACCATTATACTTAGTGAAATGAGCCAGTCCTAAAAAGACATATAACATGTTTTCCCTGATCTGAGGTAACTAATAGAATACCTGATATTTAATGTATTGGACTGAAATAGACATTTTGAGATTTAATGGTTGTTTACAGTACCTATCTCTTCCTTTGATGAGTAGCTTTTTTTTCTCTTCATTATATTTGTTGAAATATTTTATTTAGTGTAGCGCTAGCTATATGAAAATTAAGTAAACTGAAAGCAAATCTTTGTAAAAAGAGTGAAGGGGGCACTGGTGCTGTGGCACACTAGGATAATCCTCTGCCTGGGTGCCGGGCATCCCATATGGGTGCTGGTTCAAGTATGGGCCGCTTCTCTTCCAATCCAGCTCTCTGCTCTGGCCTGGGAAAGCAGTAGAAGATGGCCCAAGTGCTTGGACCCCTGTACCCATGTGGGAAACCCAGAAGAAAATTCTGGCTCCTGGCTTTGAATTGGCTTAGCTCTAGCTATTTTGGCCATTTGGGGAGTGAACCAGCAGATGGAAGATCTTTCTCTCTGTCGCTCCCTCTCACTGTCTGTAACTCTACCTCTCAAATAAATAAAATATTAAAATACAAAGAGTGAAGTGGGCCAGTGCTGTGGCACCATACATTAATCTTCCAGTTGTGTGCTGGCATCCCATTTGGGCACCGTTTCATGTCCCCACTGTTCCTCTTCCTATCCAGCTCTCTGCTATGGCCTGGGAAAGCAGTGGAAGATGGCCGAAGTCCGTGGGCCCCTGCACCCACGTGGGAGACCCCGAGGAAACTCTTGGCTCCTGGCTTCTGATTAGTCCAGCTCCCTCTGTTGTGGCCAACTGCGGAGTGAATCAGCAGATGGAAGACCTTTTGCTCTGTCTCTCCCTCTCACTGCCTGTAACTACCTTTAAAATAAATAGTTAAAATATTTTTCAGAAAATTAGGAGTGAGTGTGTTAGAGGGAGGAGATGGAAGCGTTGGAGTGTGGGTGAGAGGGATGACGGTGGGGGGAGAGTGTCACTATGTTCCTAAATCTGTATATATGAAATACATGAAACTTGTACAACTTAAATAAAATTTTAAAAAAGAAAACCCACTAAAATATTCTGCCTTATGGGGATGATCATCAACTTCAATGGAAGTAGCATAGTTAAGATTCTTTTACAAGGTGCCAGTTCTTTCAAAGGCAAATTTCCTCAGTCAGTAGAAAGTTGGACAGATTTTTCTCCCCAGTTTCTTTGACTACTGTTATAAAGGGAGTATAAAATCTCAAGAAAGTAAGTTTTATTTATCTATCTATTTATTTATTTTTAAAGATATATTTATTTGAAAGTCGAAGTTACACAGAGAGAGGAAAGGCAGGGAGGGAAAGAAAGGTCTTCCATCCACTGGTTCACTCCCCAATTGGCTGCAACAGCCAGAGCTATGCTGATCCAAAGCCAGGAGCCAGGACCTTCTTCTGGGTCTCCCACATGGGTGCAGGGGTCCAAGGACTTGGGCCATCTTCTACTGCTTTATTAGGTCATAGCAGAGAGCTGGATCAGAAGTGGAGCAGCTGGGCCTCGAATTGGTGCCCAAATGGGATGCTGGCAATGCAGGCAGCAGCTTTACCTGACACAGCTCCAGCTCCACAAATTAATTTTAAAAAACACTTAAAAGTTGATTTTAAAGCGCTGATGGAGACCACAGGAAAAACGATAATAAGTGTCTCTTGTGAAAATTCTGCTTTTTGCTCAGTTGTAGCCAACAGATATAATGTTGCAACCCACCAGGAGACTGTCAGGAAGACAACAGTTATTTGAATGTCCATACAGTGTGAACATGAGTCTGTGTGTTGACTGCAGATGGGAACTATCCATTGGGATGTAAAATACACTAAACAGATCCATTTTCTTAACAGTTTTGCAAAGATTTTTCCAGAGTTAGTATAAAACTTCCCACACACCCACAAGCTATTTTCTGAACAATTTGTAAACATAGTGATCACACAAATTATCATTCAAAATTTTGGGGGAAGGGGGAAGAATGTGGAATAGGACAGAATTCTGAAGTCGTGCAAGGTACAATGAGAAGTATGGCCATTGTATTTATGGGAAACTTGAGCCTTGTACCAGGTGCCTGGTGATAGAGTAGTGCTTAATGGTTCCTGCACCATGGACAGGAAAAGTCATTCATTCATACTGTCATCATTTCCCATTCCTTCTACAAATTCTTCCATCTAGCCAGCCACAAACTATCAAACACAAACCATCTTTAAAGAAAGAAATAGCTAATCTCAGGTTTTTCAATTCTTCATTAACTTTGAGGTCATTTGTTCAACTGTTCTGAAGCAACTTTAACCTCCAGCAGTGTCTAAGCCAGTGACTTTTCAACCTACGTTTTGTAACACCCCAGGGAGTCATCAGTTTGAAGTGTGTCACAAGTAGCAGGCAAGGTACCAAAACGTGTGAGTCATATATTAATTTTGCATAAATTTAGGTGAATTCAAGGTTATCACTATAATAAGTCTCCCTTCCTTGCATTCCAAAATTCTTTTTGGAAAACAGAATGATTGAGAACTTGAAAATCAGCCTAATTTTCAAATCTGTTGAGTTGAGCCAAGTGTGTCTTGTGCCATTGTGTCCTGTGATTGTGTCCAGCCAGGGAGAAAGGTTGAGAATCTGTGTCCTCTTTATCTGCGTCACAAACCATTTCCAAACTTAATGGTTTAAACAAAGCATTTATTTTACTCATGAATCTGTAACTTAGGCAGGGCTCAGTTGGGATGGCTTTCTTCTACTCCACTCAAAATTGACTGATCAGTTCTGAGTGTGCGCCATACAAGCACCTGACTGCTTATTCATTCACATGTTTGGGGAAGACCTGTGAGTTATTTTGGCTAGAGTGGATTGTGGCACACGACATTGTCCAAAAGTTGTCCTAGCTATGATTCCAGTCCTGCATGCTCTTCAAGAATATTAGCAGCCACCCTTCAAGAAAGTGTATATTCCCTTCCCACATCCTGGGAAGAATGATGAATGCTCTGACCAATGGTGTATGGCAGAAGTCTGTCCAGTCTCGACTTCAGAGGTCAGGCTGCAAAAGGCAATATGGCTTCTACTTGGGAGGTATTTCAGGGCTCTCGCCCTTGTAAGTCCAGGCTACACAAAGGGAACAAGGGTTTGTTTGACTGGAAAACCCATCAAATATTCAACTGACAACAAGGATCAATCATCAGACATGGGAGGAAATGAGTGTTCACTCACTGCAGCCCCAGGTTTTGAATCTTCCCAGCTGAGGCCATGTAGAGCAGAGATGAACTACCACACAGATGCTTGTGACTTGGACATCTTGTGAGTGCAATAAATGTGTAATTCTAACAGAGATCTGGAACATTGCTTTAAAATTTTAAAATACTCAAATTTTCTAAAGATCGTAGAGATTGACTCTAAAAATTGGTTTTCTTTGTCAAGCCTCTGATGTATTTTCCCTACTTATTTTTGTACAACTAGAAATGAACACAGCGTCTTACAAAATGTCACCCCTTTTCCACAAAAATGTGTAAATGGTTCCCTTTTCTGGAAAGCATCTTTGTTGCACAATGTAGATTCAGTTCAGCTAACCATAATTTACAAAATTTGGGTGTATTTGGCAATGTGTCCCTAAATTTTTTAATCTCTCTATTGTCCAACTTATCTAAGTTATCACACAAAATCATTTTAAACTCCAATTTTTGAACTATATGGTGATGGCAACTCATTCTTACAATACTAGTGTTGGTGGGATCTAGGATTTCATGGCTTTAGGGTTAGCATGGACCCAACTTAATGAACACAAACACAGGGTATAGAGGTATATGACATGACAATATAGAATGGCAGATTAACAAGACCAAGAGTCTTTGAATAAAATTTTGTTATCTTCATCAAGTCTTGTGTTAAATAAGAATGCATTGGCATGGAGCTTTTGCTTCTGACATGTCACTGTATTGTTTATGATCAAAAGAATTTTGGTAAGGTAAATATCAGAATTCTCATATTCCTAAGGTAACAAATGTAAAAACCAACGCTGCAAATTTATCATGGAAAAAACTTTTTTCCTATTGTTGTTGATGACCATGTCCTTTGCCCTCTAAGTAGATCTTTAAGAATTTGCAATGAAGGTCATTTAGAGCAGTAATTTTCAAACCTTAGCAACCATGGAAATCATATAGGAAGCTTAAGTCATTGATTGCTATGCTCTTGCCCCAGAATTTCAGATTCTGTAGTAGTGTGAAGTCCCCAAATTTGTACTTTTAACACTGCTGCTGGCCCAGCAACCATGCTCTGAAAACTACTGATATGGAGGAACAAGATAAGGACCTGTTGCATGTGGGCAGCATTTTCTAACCACTAGTCACTAAAATATACTCTAAATTTAAAACAGCTTTCAAGTTACCACATGACAAAAGGGTTTTCAGTCATCCAGGGGTTAGATAAGCCATTTCTCTTAGCCACATTTCATCACATACTGGGGCAAAGTGCAAGGAGAAACAAATTGGTTCTTTCAGTCAGAATGTCATCAAGTTCTAAATGGACCCTAAAACTTAGAATATGTTATGAGGGGGCTCTTGTGTGCAATTCTTCCCAATGCACAACCAAGGGTTTGTTAGTTTGGTTAAAAAATAGCCAGAGTTGTGTCCAAAATATTTGAGCAATGTAAGGTGCAATAGACAAAATTATATTATTCCCAGGGGCTGAGAGTAAATGTCTTCTGGTTTAGAAGTTTTGGCCATTTGAGTCTCAAGAAAGCTCCCATGTCCTCAGGAAAAATATGAGAGATAAAGAGCTGTTACCTGGAAGATGTTTTTGCACTGTCGTAAATATTTTTGCTTCTGAGGCTCAATGAATCTGCCCAGTCAGTAATGAGCTAGGTTAACTCTGGAACAGTGGAGGTCTTTCTGTCCACAGGTTTTTAGATGACTCTTTCTCTTCTTCTCTACCTCACTTTTTCTGTTTCTTTCTGATCTATCTCTTTCATAGTTGAGTAATTTTGACATTGTCTTTTTCTATTGTGGGCCTTTTGCTTTTTGTGTTTTCCTGAAATGTATGTTTATAAATACACAGTTTCTGTTGGTACTTTGTTAAATGCCCTGCTCATTTAAAATTTTTTTTCATTATAAGAAGAAATAAGTGCTCCTTGTAAGAGAAAATCAAAAACATTGAAAATATTAATAACCCAAATGCTATCATTAAGAAATATATTGTAAATACAATGATAATTTTGTTTATAGTCATTTATATATGCATATGCTTATTAAATATGTTTGAAATTTTCAAAAACATAAGCTCAGGGCTATATATTATAAACATTTAAAGAAATAAAATAGCTTTCAAAAGTTAGAACATATACATAAAAGGAAATGAAGAGAAATATATATCTTACCCATACTACTATCTCTCTACCTTGGATATTATCTCTATTTATATTTTAGTGATCTCTGTAGATATTTTTATGAGGATGTAATTGCACGTTTTCAAAAACAGAATTTTGTTTCACATGTTGCCTTTACTTTCTGATGTTATAGATTCACTATAATAAATATATGTACACATATTCCTGGAAAAATTCTTGTTAAAATCATGCAATTATGAGCATATTCATTTAAGACATCTGCAAATTATTTTCTTTTTTAAAAACGACTTATTTGCGAGACAGAGTTATAAACAGAGAAAAAAAGAGACACAGAGAGAGAAGTCTTCCATCCACTGGTTCACTCCCCAAATAGCCACAATGATTGGAGCTGAGCCAATCCAAAGCCAGGAGCAGGAGATTCCTCTGGGTCTCCCATGTGAGCACAGACACCAAGCACTTGAGCCATCCTCCACTGATTTCCCCAACAATTAGCAGTGACCTGGATCAGAAGTGGACCAGCCGAGACTCAAATTGGAGCCCATATGGGATGCCATCCCTGCAGATAGAGGCTTGACCTACTAAAGCACAGTGCCGGCCCTGACTGTTGCAAATTATTTTCTAGAAAGTTGTGCTTAGTCTGTTTCCAATAATGCATGAAAAAACTTTATTTCCTTATTCTTAAATATGATATTTTCTTTTTAAAAAAAGCTCCAGATTTTGATAAGTTAAAAGAGATGTTTTGTTATATTTTCTATTATCTTCCTTTGTTTATAAACATTCTTTTCATAGGCTAGCTGATAATTTGTATTTTTTATTTTCTGAATTGTCTGCTCATAGCTGACATTTATTTTCCATCATTATGTTCTACTTGCTTTATTTGCAGGAAAATCATTACATCTTAAGAATATGCTGGGGGCAGGCGCCGTGGCTCAACAGGCTATTCCTCCGCCTAGCGGCGCCGGCACACCAGGTTCTAGTCCCGGTCGGGGTGCCGGATTCTGTCCCAGTTGCCCCTCTTCCAGGTCAGCTCTCTGCTGTGGCCCAGGAGTACAGTGGAGGATGGCCCAAGTGCTTGGGCCCTACACCCCATGGGAGACCAGGAGAAGCACCTGGCTCCTGGCTTCGGATTAGCGCAGTGCGTCGGCCACAGAATGCCGGCCGCAGCGGCCATTGGAGGGTGAACCAACGGCAAAGGAAGACCTTTCTCTCTGTCTCTCTCTCACTGTCCACTCTGCCTGTCAAAAAAAAAAAAAAAAAAGAAGAAGCTCCTGCTTCCTGGCTTCAGATCAGTGCAGCTCTGGCCATTGTGGCCACCTGAGGAGTGAACCATCAGATGGAAGACCTCTCTCTCTGCCTCTCCTTCTCCATCTGTGAAACTCTGTCTTTCAAGACATAAATAAATCTTTTTAAAAAAAGAATATGCTGTAGTTTTTAAAATCAGATTATCATCTTCATTTTCCACTGTTCAGAGTGAATTTCTATATAGTTTATGCCTTTATGATACCAATTATAAAATTCCTTATTGTAAAAAGAAGACATTGTCTCTGAAGAGGGCCAGAAGTATTTTACTGCTGTTTTAACCTCTGAAAAACACTCATTTTTATTGTTGATGGTTTTAAGGAAACCGTTTTCTCCCTTTTGTTCCTGCATGTCTGTAGTCGTTGTTTAAATCAAGATTTACACATGACTCACTTCCCTTCAGGGACTGGCCTGCTCCCAAAGGCAGTCAGATTCTGATATTTAAGAAAAATTTCTTTGCATGGCAGAGAGAGAGAGAGAGAGAGAGAGAGAGAGAGAGAGAGAGATCTCATCAACTAATTTATTCCCCCAAATGCCCACAACAGCTGCTGCTGGGTCAGGGCTGAAGTCTGGAACTGGGAACTCAGTCCTGGTCTCCATCGTGAGTGACAGGAATCCAATTACTTGAGCGATCATCACTGTCTCCCAGCATCTGCATTAGCAGGAACCTGGAGCCAGGAGTTAGATCCAGAAATTGAACCCAGGTGCTAGGATAATGCCGACCCCCAGACTCGGATTTTCAATCACAACAAACTAATTTTCTTCATTTTTGATTTATATCAATAGAGTAAACTTGTGTACTGTACTCTCTTGTGTCTGTCGTCTTCCATTCAATATTAAGTACTTGAGAGTCATCCTTACTGCAACAAGTAATAGCAGTAACAGTAGTTTCTTTTTTTTTCTTCTTCAAGGTCATGTTAATATTTAAATTATTAAATATTCCACTCTTTATCATCTTTTTTGCTCTTGATGAGTGTAATCTACAGTTCAGGGTCGCCACAAATGATAACATTCCTGTACTTGTTTTTTGATGCACATATAAATAAATTTCTGTTGGACTGAAGAGCCCAAAAAGAGTTTTTATGGGGGTAAATTTTTTTTTATTATTTTTACATATTTTTATAATATAAATGACTTTTCAGACAAAAGTACTAGCAATTTTAGGGACTTTTAAATTGTGTCAGTAACATGCATGTTATTGAACTGGAAGGAAGAAATGAAAGTATGGTGTAGTAAAGTCTTTATATTATGCAAAAAGTAGCAGAATAAAGGGTATTGGAAGTGTGGGTAATGGAAAAACCATCCAAGTATTGCAATGCTTTTTTTGCACTAAAAAAAATTCCTTAGTCTTTAATTCCATTTTCCACAAACTTTTTAAGTATCCTTGTATATCATATTTTGTGCCATAAAACACATTTTAATAAATGTGAAGGGATTCAAGTTACACATAATATGTTCTTTGATACAAAGGAATTCAACCAGAATTAATTATAGAAAATACCTAAAGCACCCAAATATTTTCCATATAACTAACAAATAACCCATGGGTCAAATAAGAAATAGAAAGCAAAATTGGGAAATATTTTGAGCTGAAGGAAAGGGAGTATAATAAACACAAAGATAGCAGAAGAAGGAAACTAAAGGAATCCAGTAGATGTTGCTGGTCTCTTCCATGCCCGTTCCCAGGTAAGGAAGAAGCCACCCATATTTGTTCACCTAGGAGTGTCTTGACCCGCATGAGAATGGAACTGAATTTCCTTAGAGCGCTGTGTGTTCCAGCTTCTCTCTGGGTAATAGGCATACTAGAAAAGTACTCAGTAATAAAATGTAAGGATTTGATATACTCAGTGACGTGGTTGAGTCTCAGTAAACTGAGGACCACTTGCACAAAATTTTAGAAAACCAAACTAAACTTCTGTGACTGAAGATCAACTGCTGCCCTCAGAAACCCAGGAGCAAGCAGAGGAAGGAAATGGGTTATAAAGGAACACAGGAGCAGCTAGTGTTGTAGCACAGTGGGTTAAGCTGCAGCCTAAAACACTGGAATCCCACATGAGCACCAGTTTGAGTCCTGGCTGATCCACTTCTGATCCGGCTCCTTGCTAATGTGCATGAAAAGGCAGTGGAAATGGCTCAAGTGCATGGCCACTCCACCCACATATGAGACCCAGATAGAGTTCCAGGCTCCTGGCTTATGCCTTGCCCAGCCCTGGCAGTTGCAGCCATTTGGGGAGTGAATCAGTGGATGGAAGATTGATTCTCTCTCTATCTCTATCTCTTTATCTCTCTCTCTCTCTTCCCCATTGCCACACTCTACTGTAACTCTGCTTTGCAAATAACTAAATAAATACTTAAAAGATAGTAATAATGATATTTTAAAAACAAAGGCACTCAAGAAGTTGTGTAATGTGTGTGATAATATCAAAACCTATCCACTTGTCCACTTAAAGACTTGCAGTGCATTGTAAGTTAGTCATTCCTGGGTAAAGTTGCTATTTTTATTTTTGAAATAGGAAACCTAGGCACATTTTTGGTTATAACTGTGGAACTGTATGCATGATTGTGTGAGGGACTTGGGTATCAGAAGCATAGCCACTGGGGAATGGTAGTGTCAGTATATAAGGATGACGTTATACCAGCTCAGGATTCAAGGTTAGAGGAAAAGAGAAAATGGGGGTCAGGTGGCAGAACTAACTGTAGCTCTGTTACATTGGCCTTATTTGAGGAGTGGGAAGGTTTCATTCTCCCCCAACAGAGACCCCTAAGTCTCAGTGTTTATTTAGACTAGGCTTCCATGGCTTCCCATCTTCTCACATTGGATACAGGGCGGAATGATAGGAGCAGGACAGTTGAGGAAAGTCAAAGGGAACCTTGAGGGTAACTACCAAACATTCAGCAAACATTTACTTGGCACCTATTATGTCTACTTTCTCCCTTTTATGTGTTATGAAATACAAATGGCAGAAACATATGAAAGATAAGTTTCTGTCTCTCAAATTAGCTCAGAGATAGATCCACACATATAAATAGATGCTCATACTTGAGATTCAAGAGCTCTTAGAGCACAATCCTTTAGAAATAGAAGTGAGGAGAGGAATCTACAGCTAACAAACTGTGCCAGGTTAGCACATTTGGGGACAGATATAAGTTATTCTAGAAGAAATCTGCACCCTATTACTTACCCATTTTCATTTATAACTGATTTATGTTTCCCTAATTTTATTCACTGATCCATTTCTAATTGATTTTGTTTTCCTCTAATATTTATAAATTTTTCCTTTAGTAAATACCAAACTTATCTCAACAGAAATCATAAAAGTAGAACTTTATTTTCAAATTTAATAAAAACATCTTGGGAAGTCATCAAAATCTCAGGTCTGGAGGGCATCTGTTATGGTGACTGTTTACTCTTTCAGTCACTCAGTCAGCAAATATTTACTATACTTTTATTAAATAACAGTTGTTATATAACCAATCTTCCACTGATGGGCATTTAAATTGTTTCCAACTTCTTCCTATTACAAACAAACTGCAAAGGACATTTGTGTGTGTGTATGTGTGTGCGCTTGCCTGCAACTTTTTCCATTAAACATTTTTCCTAAAAATGGAATTGCTAGGTCAGTGAATATAAATATTTTAAATCTGTGCAGATATTGCCAAATTTCTTTTCTGCATTGACTGGATTTAGCTTTGAATTTTTGTCTTTGGCCTTGGCTAGAGCCCATGGAGTTCCCATGGAGACACAAACTGAAACCAGCTTATAGGAATTTGGGGAGAGGAAGAAGAGAAGGCAGCCAGTGAAAATAACTCTCTCCAAAAGTCTGGTGATGATACTGAAGTATGAAGCCCATCTCCACTCATCCCAATCGAGGCCACTTTTCTGGGAGAACTCAGCTTCGGAGCTCCCATGCTATGACCAGAGGTGTTTATTGTGACACCATGACTGCATCACAGCTTGGTTTGTCCTCCTGTGCCATCCTTATTTCAGCTTCACAAAAGTGTTGGTTGATCTGAGGAGATAAATATCCTGCACATTTAGTTCCATCATAGACTCTATTTTGTAGAGAACCTGACTTCAAACAACTGAATTTATATTCCACATGAAGTAAATATATCCTTCAACAATAAAGCACAAAATCATTTATCATACAACCAAAATCCTATAGAATTATTTCCCAAAGATCCATTCTACATACTAAAAGAAGTTATTTAAAGGAAGGGAAAATCATCCTATATAATGTACAGGTAGAAAGGAAGAACACCAAAGAGGACATATGAGGATATTTTAAAACATTCATGGAGGACGGCGCTGCGGCTCAATAGGCTAATCCTCCACCTGCGGTGCTGACACACCGGGTTCTAGTCCCTGTCGGGGTGCCAGATTCTGTCCTGGTTGCTCCTCTTCCAGTCCAGCTCTCTGCTGTGGCCCAGGAGTGCAGTGGAGGATGGCCCAAGTGCTTGGGCCCTGCACCCACATGAGAGACCAGGAGAAGCACCTGGCTCCTGGCTTCGGATCAGCGCGGTGCACTGGCTGCAGCACGCCAGCCACAGCGGCCATTGGGTGGTGAACCAACAGAAAAAAGCAAGACCCTTCTCTCTGTCTCTCTCCTTCTCACTGTCCACTCTGCCTGTCCAAAAAAAAAAATTCGTGGAAAATAGAATCAAAAGGTAACCTTATTTTGGTGCAATTTTTTTTAAATGCATAATATTTTTTCATAATGTACATTTTCTATGAACTTTTATTGAAGCTCTCTCATATATGTGAGCAAACATAGAAGCCTATTTGTATAAAAGAGCCAATAACAAAATAACAATGGCTTGTGGGGTTCATAACATGAAGGAGGAAAATATATGATAACAAGAGCAAAAATCATGGTAAACAATGCAATATGGCAACCAATTCAAGAGAAATTATAATAAACTATGAGTATATATTTTAACATTCAGCGTAACCATTAAAATAGTACAATAAGTATAATACAGGAATAATAACACTATTTGCTTAGTTTTTAAAAAGTAAGTAAGAGAAGAATAAAAGACCAAAGAACAGATGAGACAAGTGGAAAACAACAAGCAGATGGTAGAAACAATGTTAACTGTATCAGTATTTACAATTGATGTAAATGAGACAAACACTCCAATTAAAAGTGATTGTCAGAATGTACTAAAGCACACACACAGACACACACACATACACACATACACACATACACCACATACACACAACACAAGCCCTTGGGCACTCTTACAGGATACAACTATATTTACCAGATACACACTTCAAAGACAAAGAAGTACATAGAGCAAAACTCACAGAATAAGCAGTGATATATTATGCAAATATCATACTGACTACTTGAAACATCATTTAGCTGCTCTCCTTTGTAAAAGTGGGAATATTTCCTCTTCTCCCTCTCTCCCTCCTTCCTTCCTTCCTTCCTTCCTTCCTTCCTTCTTTCCTTCCTTCCTCCCTTCCTTCCTTCCTTCCTTCCTTCCTTCCTTCCTGCCAGATTTATTTATTTGAAAGGCAGAGTTACAGAGAGGCAGAGGCAGAGAGAGAAAGAGAGGTCTTCCATTCACACACAGGTTTAGTCCCCAAATGGCCATAGTCCAGAGCTGGACCTATCTGAAGCCAGGAGCCTAGACATAGCAGAGAGCTGAATCAGAAGTGGAGCAGCAGAGACTCAATCCAGTGCCCATATGAGATGCTGGCACTGCAGGTGGCAGCTTTACCTGCTTTGCCACAACACCAGCCCCAAAGGTGTGATTTATTTTTAAGGTTTCATGGTGCAGAAGAAAACATAGATATTAAAGGTGAAAGGAAAAAACAATAAATAAATTAAAGAACCAGAGAACAGTAAGAAAAGGAAAGGTGAGAAAGACTAGGGGAACATCAAAGAAATAGACAAATTGCTAGATACATATAACCTATCAAGACTAAATTAAGAAGCTATAGAGCTCTAAACAGACCCATAAGAAGCAATTGAAAGGCCACCACAGAACACACCAAACACTGGAGTGAGGGAAAAGTTTATTGTTGGCTGACAAGTCTGCCTCTATGCACAAGAGAAACAGCAGCTTGCACTAGAACAGGTCTTATAGAGCTTAGCAGGGATGAGAAAGTAAAAACAGCAAATTCCACTGGGTAGGGCGAAAGCAATGCATATGGTTGGACCATTTGGTTACCTGATGTCTGGTAAACCAGGCTGGTCTTAGGAAACTGAAACTTATCTCAGAAAAACCAAAACTTATTGTACCAAATGGCAACTGGGCCATGGCCTAAGATGGCGTCTGGGGCTTAAGATGGCATTTCAGATAGGAAGGTGCCAGTTTCAATAACATCAATGGCATTGAAGCCATAATCACAAGTTTTCCATGAAGGAAATATCCAGGACCTGATGGCTTTACTACTGAATTCTACAAAACATCCAAGGAGGAACTAACTTCAACACTTTTCAAACTATTCCAAAAGTATTGAATAGGATGGAATTCTGCCAAATTTGTTTTATGAGGCCAGCATTACTTTGATACCAAAACCAAACAAAGAAACGACATAAAAAGAAAACTTCAAACCTATTTCCTTAATGAACTTACATGTAAAGACTCTCAACAAAATACTAGCAAATCAAATCCAAAACCACATCCAAAATACCATATATCATGGTCAGGTGGAATTTATCCCAGGAATCCGAGGATGGTTCAACATTTGCTAATCAATAAACATCATAAATCACATCAATAAAATGAAGAAAAAACAAGTGTGGTCATCTAAACACATGCTGAGAAAGCTTTTGATAAGATTTAATATCCTTCATGACGTAAAGCCTCCACAAATTAGAAATAGAAGGAACATACCTCAAAATTATAAAGAATATATATGGCAAACCAAAAGCCAATGTCATACTGAATGGAGAAAAGCTAAAAGCATTTCCCCCTGATCTAGAACAATATAGTACTGAAAGTTTTAGCAAGAGCATTTAGGGAAGAGAAGGAAATAAAGGACATCAACATTGAAAAAGAAAATATCAAATTATCTGTGATTTCAAATGACATGATGATGTATATGGAAAAATCTAAACATTCCACCCAAAAGCTGTGAAGTTGCAGGTTATAACATTTTCAGTAGTCACAAAAAAATCAACTATTGAGGAATAAATTTAACCAAAGAAATGAAACAGCACTATAATGCAAATTATCAATAATTGATGAAAAAAATCATCAAGGACATAAAAATGGAAAGATATTCATTGCTTAAGGATTGAAAGAATAAGTATCATTAAAATGTCTATACTACCCAAAGTAATCTACAGATGCAAGGTAATCCATATCAAAAGACCAATGATATTCTTTGTAATATATAAAAACCATTTGTATTAGTCACAGTTATTACAAGATAACCAGAACAGCTAATAGAATCCTGAGCAAGAAAAATCAAGCTAAAGGCTTCACAATACCTGACTTCAAAGCACACAAAGTTAGTAATTAAAACAGCTTGTCACTAGCAAAAGATATATACATCAATGGAGCTGAATAGAGAGCCCAGAAATTAATACATGTGCATTTATCCAATTGATTTTTGACAGAAATGCCCAGACAGTAGAGTAAGGATAATCTCTTCAACAAACAGTATTGGTAAAACTGGACAGAAGGAAAAGGGGGTGAAGTGATCATTTTCTTTATGGCAATGTAAAATCTGAAGCTAAGTATTAAAGGTAAGTATTAAATATTAATAAGATCAGTATCAGTAGGTACATTTTAGACCTCTGTCTCATTTTGTCATTTTGTTCTTCTTTGTCTTTGTTTCCCTCCACTCGTTTATGAAAGGAGGCAGATCTTTCCCTTCCAAAGTTGTAGTCTTTAAATAAATATTAGTCAAAGTCTCCACTGAGATTTTCATAGTGGTAATGCACTATGGGATTTGCAGGTCTCCAAGTTATGGCAATAAAAGTGGCGTGTATTGGCAGCTTTATAGTAATGTATATAAGAAAAATCATTCTGTAGCCCCCTGGTTTTGGAGGGTGGAGTCAAAGTAAGCATTTCTGTGCACACAGAGAAGGAGTTGGATGCCACGAGCTCCATGTGGTGAGGTCCTCTCCGACTGCTGACCATGAATGACCAAGTCTTAGGGAGTCTGTGTGCTTGGGTTTGGATCTGATGTGGCCCTTACATTTTCGTAAAAGGAAAATCAAGAGAGCAGAGGTCCCAAATGGAAACGCAGAGCCAGGTCTTGACGTGCTCTGGCACTGTCTTCCCCTTCCTTGGCTAGTAATTCATGGTGCTGATGATGGCAGCACCTTCTGATGGTGCCACTGTCTTCTCCTATCAATCATGCGGATGTGAAAATCAGTGAGGGGAGCTGCAGTGTCACATGAGGTGCACTGATAACATCTGACTGCAAAAAAAGTTGAGCAAAGCAAGGAACATCACCCTTTAAGGGGGGAAAAAAAATTCAGAAGGAAGAAATTCAGAGGAGGATATAATTCCGGAACCAAACAAGTCTTGTCAAGTTTTAAAAAGTACAATTTAGCAAATGAATGGTTAGGAATCCAGCAGGGTATGCTCTAAGCAACGTGCTATGACGTTGGAAACACTATCCGCTCTGGGAGTCAGGCAGGGGCTATCATTACTGGTCTAGAAGAACATACTTTCTCAGCTACCTTAATTCTCTTAAAACAAAAATAATTCATCTGCCACTTTTTACTTTCCTTTCCTCATTGAAATTCAAAAGATATTCAATGTAAAAAGGAGTAGATGAAATCAATTTCCTTTATCTGGGGGAAAACTTCCTAGATGTTGTAGAGCTATGGGGCTAATAGTTAGCATATGTGATGTGAGGACTTTTAGATGATTAACAATAGACCTCATAACATTCTGAGAGATGGCTGTCCTTTGAAATGCAAAATATGCTCTGTTAACAACCCATCTGGGAACTGTTGCGGGCACACTTGTTGAGTTGACTGGAGTCACCCTTGTGCAGTTGGCCACACGGTGCAGCCTTGCTGGGTAAGCCACATTCCATTCTATCATGCAAGTTTTCATGACCTGTTTACTCTGCCAATCCAGTTAATCCCCAGAGAAGTCCATTTGTTGATAGCAGTGGCTCCCTAAGCTCACAGGTCCCAGGCTTACCCCAGGCACCAGGATGCTGGAGTAGATGCAACAGCGCCATTGCCTAAAGTGACACTGTGTATGATGACAGTCTTCTCTGGCCAGCATCCCCAGTGAGAGGCAGGGCCATCACCACCATAGGAGTCCAAACCAACCTTGTCGGCTGAGCTAATGCCCTGGCACACGTGTTTCTGCACCCGCCTCCCATTTTCCAGGGCCTAGCTACTTCTCTTTCTCCATGGACTCTTTCTTGATAGTAGCAAAAGAGGAAACAAAGTTTTCAGTAGTTTTGGTTCAACCTTTGTCTCTGAGGAATCTAGCACCCTAGAAGTGGGACCCTGAAGGTCCCACGGTCAGAGATTGCTCTGAGTTTGTTCACATCTGGGTCAGGCCCTGTAGCCTTGAACCAGACCTGCTGAGTGGAACTCAGTGCTACAATCCCCAGCTTCTGCCTGTGACTGAAGATGCCAAGCTTGTGTGCACAGCGTGTTGTGTGAGTCATGTTCTGCATTGAGCCCACTGGGCTTTGTCTGGCAGAGCACCACTTAGTGTCTTTGTGGCTGGGGCCTGTTGCTTCTAATGGAACCACGTGGTACATTTAAAAATCACTTATCTGAGCAGCCTGGCCTGTGTTCACTGAGGCAAAGGAAACTCTTAAGTCTCAGTAACTCTCTCACTGGTGAAAAATAAGCTGTGCTGCAGAGCCGCTGTCCTTAGAACGCCGAGCACTGTGGCTCTGCAGGCTGTGCAGGCTTTGCTGCGCCAATGAGGGAATGACCAGGAACTGGGCGCATTGCTCATGGCCTCCGCACCCGCCCTTCCTGTAACGTGATCATCCCCACAGGCCAGCCCTGAGAAGGCCGCCAGCCTACCCTGCTCGGGAATCAACTTCTGACCTCCCAGCTTTTTCCCCCCTTCCCCAAAACTTTTTTTTTTTTTTTTAAATGCTAGCTTCCCTGTTGTAAATTATTCTTTAGTTAGGAGGTTTGGCTCCTGTGTGAGTTACTGTGGTTTCCAAAAACAGGGAGGAGGAGGCAAGGAACATCTGAGTTTAGCCAAGACCCAAAGCCTGACCAGTGAAAAGTAGAAACAGACTGGGAAAGAGTGAAATCCAAGGTGGGGAGAGGGCTTTTGATTCGCAAGCTCTTTCAACTGCTTAGCTGATTATGTGTTGATCATAGAACTTTCTAAAAAGGTCTTTTTCTGTAGTTGAACTTGTCTGGGGAGTAGGCTAAGTATACTCCAACCACGGTTAGTGTGGGATCCTTTGGGCTTTTAAAGGGGTTGGAAGGGCGCTGGGGAGTCCTGCAGCTGCTCCCGTGACCGACGCCTGGAAGTCCGGAACCTAACCGGGACGGGAGCCTCCCGGGTCTGTTTTCCTGAGGGTCCACAGGATCCTCCGGCAAGAGCGGAACAAAGGGAAGTGCCACAGACCCAGCAGTGTCCCTGGGGGAGATCCCTCTGGCACCCCGACCCGGCTTTACACTGGACACGTTTGCTTGTAATTTAGCTGGCACTTCCCTGTGCCATCACTGAGCATTTATCAGGAAGGCAAAAAGGAACCCAGTATCCAGTCCACTTTAAGGTTTTACTTTCATTCCCGTCATTTAAACCCTCCCATCTGAAAGTATCAAATCTCTTCTGAATAAAAATACTCAGATGTTCCCAACACTCTTCCTTCCCCTTTTCGCTTCTTTCACTGCCTGTGGTTGTGGCCTCCAGCCTTGGGCTTGCCCTTGTGTGCAGTGGCTGCTGGCGGTTGCTCTCCCAGGCACTGTAGCCCTGGATCCTGAGTGATGCTGGCCTCCCTGGCTCCGTATTGTACAGTAGATATGTGTGTGGCCTCTTTATTTGTCTTAGGATGCTTCCCCCAGAGCCTTGGTACCCTTTCTTGCTGGTTTGCAACCCTTCCCCCTGCCATAGCTTCCATTGGTGGTAAAGCCTGCCCTTCCCCCCTGCCTTTGATGGCTCACCTAGCCTGACTCTGGTAAGGTCCCTGATCCCTAATAGGTCCATTCTTACCCACTTCAACATGTGGGGCACCTGCGGGTTGAGTTCAGTTCAGAATCAAAGCTTAGAGTCTCTCTCACTGATACCTTATCTTGCTGGGGTTCTGCTCAGGGACTGCTGGCTACTTGGGAGGTAACACCTTCTGAGAGATTGGAGTGGTGTCCAGGCAAGAGCTACATAGCTTCCCGTTCCTTCCCATCCCTCTCACCCATGGGAACTAAGCCCAGAGAGGAACAGACAGGAGACAAATGAGACTGCTTCAAATGTTCATGGAGTGATGGGCATTGTGGTGCAGCAGAATGTCAGTCCTGCCTCACTGTGTGTTCCAGCTTCCTGCTGTGTGCCCCGGAGGAAGTGGATGATGTCTCCAGAACTTAGGTCTTTGCTACCCATGTGAGAGACCCAAATGGAGTTTGTGGCTCCAAACTTTGGCCTGGCTCAAGCTCAGCTGTTGCTTGCATTTTGAGAGTGAACCAGCAAAAGGAGGATCTCTCTCTCTCTCTCTCTCTGACTCTCCTTTCAAATAAATAAATACATGCATACATACTATGAAAAAGTTCATATTCAAAATTTTCACATCAAGTGTGTAGTATGAGAAAACTAAGCATAGACTTCAACATTTTTTTGCTCTGAACTTGAACATCTTTAAATGCTATGAACTTGTTGCAGGGACCTTGTGTGTCCCTTGGCTGCTCCTCAACCCAGTCCTGGTTCTCCCTCACTTTCCTCAGAAGAGAAGCAGCAGTAGGCGTCTCCATGACTTCCGTTCCCCCTGGACTCCAGCTGGAAACAGGACGTGGGGCATGGTCTCTGCCATAGCAGAATCAGCTACCCAGGTCCTCTAGGACTGCCCTCCAGAGGCCGAAGGTGCAGAACACAGGAAGTCAGCAAGGCCTCCACTTGCACCCAGTCTGTTTATTTGTTTCTAAGGTTTTATTTTATTTATTTGAGAGGCAGAGCTACAAACAGAGAGAGGGCAAGACAGAGAGAAAGGTCTTCCATCTGCTGGTTCACTCCTCAGATGGCCGCAATGGCTGGAGCTGAGTCATTCTGAAGCCAGGAGCCAGGAACTTCTTCTGAGTTTCCCATGTGGGTGCAGGGGCCCAAGGACTTGGGCCATCTTCTACTTCTTTCCCAGGCCATAGCAGAGAGCTGGATCAGAAGTGGAGCAGCTGGGACTTGAACCAGTACCTATATGGGATGCCAACACTGCTTGCAGAGTCTTAGCCCACTACACCACAGTGCGGGCCCAAGCCTAGTTTTTAAGGCCTGAGTTTTTCCCCATGAGGGAAACGCCAGCTATCCTGAGCCACAGGTGATGTTTCTCATAGCTGGGCCTTCAGGATGAGAAGCTACAATGAAATATCCAGTAAAAGAGAAGGTAAGAACCATCAGGTTTTTCTTTTTAAAGTTTTATTTATTTATTTGAAAGGCAGAGTTACAGAGAGGCAGAAGCAGAGAGAGATAGAGGTCTTCTATCCTCTGGGTCACTCCCCAGATGGCTGCAACGGCCAGAGATGTGTCGATCTGAAGCCAGGAGCCAGGAGTTTTATCAAGGTCTCCCAAGTGAGTTCAGGGGCCCAAGAATGTGGGCCATCTTACACTGCTTTCCCAGGCCATAGAAGAGCTGGATCGGAAGTGGAACAGCCGGGACTTGAACTCGCACCCATATGTGATGATGGCACCGCAGGTAGCGGCGTTACCTGCTACACCACAGTGATAGCCCACAAAATCAGTTTTTAATATTTTAAAATTTGACATGTTTATGACAGTGCATAAAAATTGAAATCTATGCATAGGTTTTTAACATACACACTTTCCACAAACTTTTTGAAGATACCTCATTTGGCCAGAATTGTGCAGTATTCAACTCCAGCAGGGTAGGATTGGTGCCTCTGGAATTGTGTCCTGTGTCATTCTTCTAATCTGTTCTTAATTTTATTTACTTTTCATTTATTTATATTTATTATAAAGAGAGAGAGAAAAAAATAAAAACTTTATGTGCTGATTTGCTATCCAGAAGCCCAAGCTGGGTCAGGCCAAAGCCAGGAATTCAATCTGGGGGCTTCCGTATGGGTAGCAGTGACCCCAAGGACTTGAGTCAGCGCCTGTTGCCTCCCAGGGTGCACATTCGCAGGAAGCTGGACTGGAAGTGGAGCCGGGACTTGAAACAGGTGCCTTTATATGGGCTATGGGCATCTCAAGCAGTAACTTGGCAGTGCCTGCCCCATTCTTGCTTTTCAATGCCTGTGTCTATTTGGGGTAGAGTAGAAAGGGAAAAGAGAGTTTATCAGATGGTAGAAAATTTTTACAGATGAAATGGGAAACTCTTAGCCTTACAGTTCTTCTTCTTAATATTGTTTGATGCTATGATGAAGAACAAACATGGGGGGAAAGGGGATTTTCACTCACATACACAGCAGGAAGCTCGGATGAAGTCTATTCCGGCTTCCAGCCTTGGACTTTTTGTACGGCGAATGCTTCTTTGTGCCTGTGCCTGTGCTCCTAGGACACGGTCCCGATGCCTCTGCGTTTGTGTCCTCTCCCAAGGCAGACACCGTTCAGTGCCTTATGCTTCCTTTGGTGTGTGTCCAAGGAAGTTTGAAAGTGATGTTAAAATAAATGGCATAATGAATTGTATACAAAAAAAAAAAAGGATAATGATGGCATAAAGTTGTTATTTTTTAAATGTTAAAGGATTTTTAAAAAATTATTCACTTGAAAGGCAAAGAGACAGAGACAAAGAAAGAAAGAGAGCTACCATCTACTGTTTCACTCTCCAAGTGGCCTCAACAGCCAGGGCTGGTCCAGCTTAAAGCTTGGAGCCCTGAACTCCATCTAGGTCTCCCAGGTGGGCGGAAGGAATGCAATTACTTGAACCATCACCTGCTGCTTCCAATAGAGTTTGTATTGACAAGAAGCTGGGGAGAGGGCCCACAACCAGGAAACACACCCAGGCACTCTGATATGGGACGTGGACATTCTAACCACTAGGCCAAATGCCCACAGCAAAAGCTGTTATTTCTAAAAAGAGGAAAATATAAAAAAAACAGAGACCTGTCATGATCCTCACACAATATTATATTTTTCTCACTTTTAAAAAGTTACATCATATGAACATCTCTGCATCATAACTTCCTTATTGAACCATAAATAGGAGAACTCCCTCAAGTAGTTCATTTCCTTTTAGAGCATTTAAAAAAAAAAGATTATTTGGTCATTTTATTATCTGTTTGAAAGGCAGAGACCCGGATAGAGATCTCTCATTCAGGAGTTCAATCCCCAAATGCCTGCAACAGTCAGTACTGGACCAGGCCCGAGTCTAGAGCCAAGAACTCAGTCTGGGGTCTCCCATGTTGGTGACAGGAACACAATCCACTGAGCCTTCATCTGTTGCCTCCCAGGCTGCACATTAGCAGGAAACTAATGAGGAGTGAATTCAGGACTCAAAGCAGGCACTCAGATATGGGATGCAGGAGTCCCAAACAGCATCTTAACCACTCAGCCAGATGCCCAACCCTAATACATGCTTTTAGATGCTGCCAAGGATATGGGACATACATTCAAAAATCCTTTTCTGATAACACTTTATTTCAATTTTTTCCCACTAGAATAATCTTCATTGAAACAGTTTGTAAATATGTCCCTTTATATATTACAGCTATTAGTTTTACATAATAAACCATAGGGATGAAATTGTGTGGATTATTCTATATTTTAAATTTAATAGATATTGCCAGATTGCTTTTCAAAATTGCTTTCCAGATTTCCACAATGTAGTAGAATTCCCCCACAATCCTGCTAAAAATAGGTATTATAACTATTTTTGATAATCTAGTGAGTATGTTATCTCATAGATGTTTCAACAAGATTGAATATTTTTTGATATTCTACTTTCAATTGATGATTGATATGTTACCTCATTATCTAGTGGGTTGTTTTCCTTTTGGTTGTTCTTTAAAGAGCTATTTATAAAATAGAATATTAACTATTTCTCTGTCACATGTTGTAACTTTTTTTCCAAAATGGTTACTTTTTCAAATAAAATCTTTAGTTTTATGTATTTACATACATTATCCTCCCTTTTTAGTATGCCCAGTCACTAAGAACTGGTAAAATAGTCTTGCCAGGCTTTAGCATTATCACTTTTTTATAAAAAAAAATCATGGTTTTAATTTTTATGTATGGGTCTTTAATTCATCTTGAAGTTAGTTTTACATTTGGTGTGAAACAAGAATCCAACTTAATCATCTTGCAGGTGGATAACTAGTTGTCCAAGATCCACGTAAAAAGTAAGCTGCCTCTTCCCACTGTTTGAAATAGCACCTTTGTTTGTTCCTCTTCCCTCTGTTTATTCTAATAACTTACTTGTATGCAAAGACCATAGTTTTCATTTGCAGTAGCTTTATATAATATTTCCATTTTTATTTTTAAATTAAGTGATATATAAAATTGTACATATTTATGAATTACCATATGCTATTTTACTATAGTTATACTTCCTGTCACTTTCAAATCAGAAAAACTTATCTTCTCATTTATCATTATTTGTCATTCCAGTATGGTAAAAACATTCAAAATCCTTTCTTCTACATATTTTTCCTAAAATTGGTACACCATCATCATCTATAGTCATCTATAGTCTGTGCAACAGAACACCAGAACTTCTTTGTCCTAACTATAACTTGGCCTAATCAACCTTTCATAACTCTCCCCACTCCTGCTCTCCCCTGCCTCTGGTAACCACTATTCTGCTCTCAAATTCTAGGAGGTCAACTTTTATAGATTCTATAGGTAAGTAAATTCATGGGCCTAACTGCTTTGCTGAGGACTTTGAGTACTATGTTGTTGTTGAAATTAATCAAGATGTACATCCTGGTCTTAGTCCAGGTAGTACAGAGAAAGACCAGCTTTTTCCCATTCTGTATGATGAGCTATTGACTTCTTGTTATATATGCCCATCATTCTATTGAGGTAAAGTATTTCTATACCTAACTAGTTCAGAGCTTTTCATACTAAAGGAATGCTGATTTTTAAATGCCTTTTCTGCATTTTTATAGATGATCATACAGTTTGTCCCTCATTCTGTTGACATGATATATCATGTTGTAGAATTGCATTTTTGAATAATTTTCACATTCCTAAGATGAATCCCATTTGTTCATGATGAAGAATATTTTAAATGTTCTGTTGGATTCAATTTATTAGTCCCTTTGGAAGATATTTACAACTATGTTCATCAAGGATGTTAGTCTCTAGCTCATTTTTGGTGTGTCCTTATTCATTTTGGTATCTGGGTTAATGGTGGCCTCTCAAAATGATTTTGGAAGAATTCTATCCTCACTTATGTTTTGTAATAACTTAAGAAGAATCAGTATTAGTTATTGTTTAAGTGTTTGGTAGTGTTTTCCTTTCCAATAGGGCAAATCCTTCCTTCAATGTCTCAATAACCAGGGAGCAATATGCAGATAAATATATAGTGGTTTGTTTAGTTCATGAGCAGCAGGATATGGAGTTTATTGGAGACGTCATACAATTGTAGAAGTAAAATACAGAAAGGAGGCAAAGTGGAGGAGCCTGAAGGATGAAAGCTATTCATTGAAAAATAAAATGTAGGATGAAATCCAACCACATCTTGTCTTTCTTCCATTGGGAAGGACCATGAGAAAGTGGCTGAGGTCTCTGGCATAGCAGCCTTGAGGTGAATTGAATCTCTAGATTCAGAGGTGAATGTAGTTGGCCAAACCTAGCCCTTTGAAAGTGGGGAGGAGGCATCTTTATTTACAAAATGATCAATGGTACTAAATTTTCAACAATAGAAGTGGATATCTCTTTGTAAGTTAAGTATCCCGATGGACTCAATTCATTGTTACATTTGTGTTACGCCCTTTATGAAAATAACTAAATGCACAAAGAGAAAATCATCTCATGGAAAAGCTTGAATTTTTCCCTTATATGAAAAAGTCCTTTCTGCTCCGGTGTTTTTATTTACACCAGCTCTCCCAAGGGTCTCTCCATCTGCTCATTCTTTCCCACGGCCTCAGTTAGCATGCTATGTTAAGAGTCCAGATTTACATAATTGGCTATTCCCTATTGGAATAGATGTATTTTAACCCATTTTGGGAAACATGAAGTAACACACACACACACACACACACGATATTGGAGTTATTCAGAAGGTTTATTGTCTCCTTTTTTCTTTCAAAGCCTCTTTTTCTTTCAATTCCTGACAGTCCTTGAGTTTTATGATTTGTTTCTTGTTTAGTTAACTTGACTGTATTCTGTGTGAAACCATTATAGACTTACCCTTTATCTTATTGCCAAGAAGAATGTATAATTAGAACTCTTCATTTAATATATAGATTTTGTGTTATAGGAACGGTATGGAAAAATTTAATGAAGTTGTTTTAGTCAAGCAATTAGCAGATATTTTGTATGTGAAGCTTACTTGGGGTGTTGAGAGTGACTTGTAGAATAAAATGATGTAGAAAAAATGAAATTCCCGTTTATCTTTCTTTTTGCATCACCTATTAATATGGGATATTTTCTTTCCTCATACTAGGATGATTCACACAGTTCTCCTTGAGCCAATATCTGTCCTTATAGCTTTTTGAATATTTAAATTGATTTTTATGAACTGGAAATCTGAATTTTTAATGTGACAAAATATGTCAGGAGAGATATATGGGATGGAAATTTAAAATGATACATGCTTAGTTTTTAAGTCCGGCTTCTGTTATCATCTGCAGCTACATCAAAAGATATATTTCAAGTCCTCTTGGCCTGCTCTTCTGAGGAAATCTTACACAAAAGCCTCTTAATTGGCTGTCAGCTCTTTTCTGCCTTAAAATGTATGAGAGGGAAAGAGAGGCATAAACTAACAATATACTAATGTTGGAAATGATAGACATGAGCTTTGACTACATCCATAGACTGGTTACTGAAGGAAGAGATTCCTCTCCCCTTCCTCTCACCATGATACTAAAGCTGGTCTCAATTCAAGATAAAAAGAAAATTCCAAAATCTAAGATTATTTCAATATCAAAGGGAGATAATAAAACCACACACTTATAAGCTTATGTTTTCCTTTTCAATTTTAGGTCGCTTACAAAGTCAATTCTGAATATGAGCACCAAGACTCAGAAGGGTATGGGTAATGTTTATCTAGACATGGGGTTACTAATGAAGTGTTGCACTAAGATGACTTTCTTAGCATTTTAGTTCATTAGGAATACTATAAACTGAAAGGAAATGTATGTTCTAAAATATCTTAAAATCAAAAGGTCAAAATAAAGATCAATCTTTTGAATTTGGTTCAAAAATTTTTGAGAATAAGATACGGTAAGAGAAACGACTGTGATATGAATGTATTTCTGAGATCTTTATGCAATGTTTTTTCTTTAAATATTTCCCATTTACTCTCCTATCTTTCAGTTTGATAGGTGATTGGAGCTCATGGAACTTTGCTTGGAAGTCAGAAAAGCTTGCCTTTTGCTGAGGAGATTCTGCATCCTGCACAGAGGTACACCACTCCCTGGGCAGTACCAGGGGGCGGGGGCACTAGACGGGAGCTTGAAATCCATTATGGCCACATTGCAATGAGATCCTGGAGAGCCGCTTAGGCAAAGAATCAGCAGAGAGCTTCCCATGCTCTCCAGTAGAGAGTCTAGAAAAGTAGTAGCAAAGACTCAGTCCTGAATTGGCCAAGCAGCTGCAAAGAGGGCTGTCTACAGCCCTGCAGCCATCAGACTGAGTGCTGTGTGCCTTAACAAGTAGATTAGTGCACACTGGTGGAGACGGCAGGTGTTAAGACCCAGAAGAATGTCACTTACTCCAGTACAACTTCATCCTCAATCACCCTTTTGAACTTCGTCTCAATGCTAAAGATGAGAGAGGAGAGGGCACAGCATACAGATGGTGATTAAGCTTTGTCATCAAACATAATGGAGGTTAACATGGAAATTTAGTTGAGCTGTAGATGATGAAGTTACAACGTGTCTCCTATGAGTGTGGATTGAGACTGATGCTCACTCTTATGAAGATAAAGAGGAGGGGATGATGGGGCTCAGTGTCTTCTTCTTTTTTTTTTTTAAATTTTTTTGACAGGCAGAGTGGACAGTGAGAGGGAGAGAGACAGAGAGAAAGGTCTTCCTTTACTGTTGGTTCACCCTCCAATGGCCGCCGCAACTGGCGCGCTGCGGCCGGCGCACCACGCTGATCCAAAGCCAGGAGCCAGGTGCTTCTCCTGGTCTCTTATGCGGGTGCAGGGCCCAAGGACCTGGGCCATCCTCCACTGCCTTCCCGGGCCATAGCAGAGAGCTGGCCTGGAAGAGGGGCAACCGGGATAGAATCCAGCGCTCCGACTGCGACTAGAACACAGTGTGCCGGCGCTGCAGGCGGAGGATTAGCCTATTGAGCCGCGGCGCTGGCCTCTTCTTCTTCTTTTTTAAAGATTTATTTATTTATTTGAAAGGCAGAGTTACAGAGAGGCAGAGGCAGAGAGAGAGAGAGGGAGAGAGAGAGAGAGAGAGAGAGAGGGAGAGAGAGAGAGAGAGGTCTTCCATCCTCTGGTCTACTCCCCAATTGATCGCAACAGCCGTAGCTGCTCTGATCCCAAGCCAAGAGCCAGGAGTTTCTTCTGGGTCTCCCACGTTGGTGCAGGGGCCCAAGGACTTGGGCCATCTTCTACTGCATTCCAGGCCATAGCAGAGAGCTAGATGGGAAGTGAAACAGCCAGGACTCGAACCGGCACCCATATGGGATGTGGGTGCTGCAGGCGGCAGCTTTATCCACTACACCCATGGTGCCAGTCACCATATCAGTGTTTTTTTTTTAATTAAACTTTTATTTAATGAATATAAATTTCCAAAGTACAGCTTATGGGTTACAATGGCTTTCCCCTCCCAAAACTTCCCTCCCACCCACAACCCTCCCCTTTCCCGCTCCCTCTCCCCTTCCAATCACATCATGATTCATTTTCAATTCTCTTTATATACAGAAAATCAGTTTAGTATATATTAGGTAATGATTTCAACAGTTTGCCCCCATATAGCAACACGAAATGGAAAAAATACTGTTGGAGTACTAGTTATAGCATTAAATAACAGTGTACAGCACATTAAAGACAGAGATCCTACATAATATATTTTTTTAAAAATTAATTAATTTTCTATGCCATTTCCAATTTAACACCAGGTTGTTTTTTTTCATTTCCAATTCTCTTTGTATACAGAAGATCGATTCAGTATATAATTAGTAAAGATCTCATCAGTTTGTACCCGCACAGAAACACAAAGTGTAAAAATACTGTTTCAGTACTAGTTATAGCATCACTGCACATTAGACAACACATTAAGGACAGATCCCACACGGGATGTAAGTACACAGTGACTCCTGTTGCTGACTTAACAATTTGACACTCCTGTTCATGGCGCCAGTAATCTCCCTAGGCTCTAGTCATGAGTTGCCAGGGCTATGGAACCCTTTAGAGTTCACCGACTCCAATCTTATTCCGATAGGGTCATAGTCAAAGTGGAAGTTCTCTCCTCCCTTCAGAGAAAGGTACCTCCTTCTTTGATGGCCCCGTTCTTTCCACTGGGATCTCACTCACAGAGATCTTTCATTTAGGTCTTCTTCTTTTTTTCTTTTCCATGGTATCTTGGCTTTCCATGCCTACAATACTCTCATGGGCTCTTCAGCCAGATCCGAATGCCTTAATGGCTGATTCTGAGGCCAGAGTGTTGTTTAGGACCTCTGCCATTCTATGAGTCTGCTGTGTATCCCACTTCCCATGTTGGATCTTTCTCTCCCTTTTTGATTCTATCAGTTAGTATTAGCAGACACTTGTCTTGTTTGTGTGATGCCTTTGATTCTTAGACCTATCAGAGCCATCGAATGTGAACTGAAATTGATCAGTTAGACTAGTGAGATGGCATTGGTACATGCCATCTTGATGGGATTGTATTGGAATCCCCTGGCACATTTCTAACTCCATCATTTGGGGCAAGTCTTATTGTGCATGTCCCAAATTGTACATCTCCTCCCTCTCTTTTTCCACTCTTAAATTTAACAGGGATCACTTTTCAGTTAAAATTTAAACACCTAAGAATAATTGTGTGTTAATTACAGAGTTCAACCAATAGTACTAGAACAACAACAACAACAACAACAACAAATACTAAAAAGGATAAAGTATTACATTGTACATCTAGAGTCAGGACAAGAGCTGATCAGTTCATTGTTTCTTATAGTGTCCATTTCACTTCAACAGGTTTCCCTTTTGTTGCTCATTTGTCGCCGATCAGGGAAAACAAATGATATTTGTCTCTTTGGGACTGGCTTAATTCACTCAGCATGATGTTTTCCAGACTGCTCCATCTTGTTGCAAATGACTGGGTTTCATTGTTTCTTACTGCTGTATAGTATTCTATGGAGTACATGTCCCATAATTTCTTTATCCAGTCTACTGTTGATGGGCATTTGGGTTGGTTGCAGGTCTTAGCTAATGTGAATTGAGCTGCAATAAACATTAATGTGCAGATGGCTTTTTTATTTGCCAAATTAATTTCCTTTGGGTAAATTCCAAGGAGTGGGATGGCTGGGTTGTATGGTAGGGTTATGTTCCGGTTTCTGAGGAATCTCCAGACTGACTTCCATAGTGGCTTAACCAGTTTGCATTCCCACCAACAGTGGGTTAGTGTCCCTTTTTCCCCACATCCTCTCCAGCATCTATTGTTGGTAGATTTCTGAATGTGAGCCATTCTCACCGGGGTGAGATGGAACCTCATTGTGGTTTTGATTTGTATTTCTCTGATTGCTAGTGATCTTGAACATTTTTTCATGTGTCTGTTGGCCATTTGGATTTCCTCTTTCGAAAAATGTCTATTGAGGTCCTTGGCCCATCTCTTAAGTGGGTCGTTTGTTTTGTTGTTGTGGATTTTCTTGATTTCTTTGTAGATTCTGGTTATCAACCATTTATCTGTAGTATAGTTTGCGAATATTTTTTCCCATTCTGTTGGTTGCCTCTCCACTTTCCTGACTGTTTCTTTTGAAGTACAGAAACTTCTCAATTTGATGCAATCCCAAATGTTAATTTTGGTTTTGACTGCCTGTGCTCCTGGGGTCTTTTCCAAGAAGTCTTTGCCTGTGCCTATATCTTGCAGGGTTTCTCCAATGCTCTCTAATAATTTGATGGTGTCAGGTCATAGATTTAAGTCTTTAATCCATGTTGAGTGAATTTTTGTGTAAGGTGATAGGTATGGGTCTTCTTCAAGCTTCTGCATGTGGAAATCCAATTTTCCCAGCACCATTTATTGAATAGGCTGTCCTTATTCCAGGGATTAGTTTTTGATCTTTGATCAAATATAAGTTGGCTGTAGATGTTTGGATTGATTTCTGGTGTTTCTATTCTGTTCCATTGGTCTATTCATCTGTTTCTGTACCCGTACCATGCTGTTTTGATAACAACTGCCCTGTAGTATATCCTGAAATCTGGTATTGTGATGTCTCCGGCTTTGTTTTTGTTGTACAAGATTGCTTTGGCTATTTGAGGTCTTCTGTGTCTCCATATGAATTTCAGCATCATTTTTTCCAGATCTGAGAAGAAGGTCTTCGGTATCTTGATTGGTATTGCATTGAATGTATAAATTGCTTTTGGGAGAATAGACATTTTCATGATATTGATTCTTCCAATCCATGAGCATGGAAATTTCTCCATTTTTTTGGTATCCTCTTCTATTTCTTTCTTTAAGGTTTTGTAGTTTTCATTGTAGAGATCTTTAACGTCCTTGGTTAAGTTTATTCCAAGGTATTTGATTGTTTTTGTAGCTATTGTGAATGGGATTGATCTTAGAGGTTCTTTCTCAGCCGTGGCATTGCCTGTGTATACAAAGGCTGTTGATTTTTGTGGATTGATTTTATATCCTGCTACTTTGCCAAACTCTTTGATGAGTTCCAGTAGTCTCTCAGTAGAGTTCCTTGGGTCCCCTAAATAAAGAATCATATCATCTGCAAAGAGGGAGAGTTTGAGTTCTTCCTTCCCAATTTGTATCCCTTTAATTTCTTTTTATTGCCTAATAGCTCTGGCTAAAACTTCCAGAACTATATTGAATAGCAGTGGTGAGAGTGGGCATCCCTGTCTGGTACCAGATCTCAGCGGAAATGCTTCCAACTTTTCCCCATTCAATAGGATGTTGGCTGTGGGTTTTTCATATATTGCTTTGGGTGTTGTATTTTATCAAATGCTTTCTCTGGGTCTATTGAGAGAATCATATGGTTTTTCTTCTGCAGTCTGTTAATGTAGTGTATTACGTTGATTGTTTTGCGGACATTGAACCATCCCTGCATACCTGGGATAAATCCCACTTGGTCTGGGTGGATGATCTTTCTGATGTGTTGTTGCATTCTATTGGCCAGAATTTTATTGAGTATTTTTGCATCTATGTTCATCAGGGATATTGGTCTGTAATTCTCTTTCAATGCTGCATCTTTTTCCGGCTTAGGAATTAAGGTGATGCTGGCTTCATAGAAAGAATTTGGGAGGATTCCCTCTTTTTCGATTGTTTTGAATAGTTTGAGAAGAATTGGAGTTAGTTCTTCTCTAAATGTCTGGTAGAACTCAGCAGTGAATCCATCTGGTCCTGGGCTTTTCTTTGTTGGGAGGGCCTTTATTACTGTTTCATTTTCTGTGTCAGTTATGGGTCTGTTTAGGTTTTCTATGTCTTCCTGGCTCAATTTAGGTAGATTGTATGTGTCCAAGAATCTGTCCATTTCTGATAGATTTCCCTGTTTGCTGGCATACAAGTCCTTGTAGTAATTTCTGATGATTCTTTTTATTTCTGTGGTGTCTGTTGTTATGTTTCCCTTTTCATCTCTGATCCTATTGATTTGGGTCTTTTCTCTTCTTTTTTTAGTTAGTTGGGCCAATGGGGTGTCAATTTTGTTTATTTTTTCTTTTTTTAAAATTTTTTTTATTAAACTTTTATTTAATGAATATAAATTTCCAAAGTATAGCTTATGGGTTACAATGGCTTCCCCCCTCCCATAACTTCCCTCCCACCCACAACCCTCCCCTTTCCCGCTCCCTTTCCCCTTCCATTCATGTAAAGATTCATTTTCAATTCTCTTTGTATACAGAAGATCAGTTTAGTATATATTAGGTAAAGATTTCAACATTTTGCCCATATAGCAACATAAAGTGAAAAAACTACATTGGATTACTAATTATAGCATTAAATAGCAATGTACAGCACATTAAAGACAGAGATCCTACATAATTTTTTTTCAAATTAATTAATTTTCTATGCCATTTCCATTTTAACACCAGGTTGTTTTTTTTCATTTCCAATTCTCTTTATATACAGAAGATCACTTCAGTATGTAATTAGTAAAGACCTCATCAGTTTGTGCCCACACAGAAACGCAAAGTATAAAAATACTGTTTCAGTACTAGTTATAGCATCACTTCGCTTTAGATGACACATTAGGGACAGATCCCACATGGGATGTAAGTACACAGTGACTCCTATTGCTGACTTAACAATTTGACACTCCTGTTCATGGCGTCAGTAATCTCCCTAGGCTCTAGTCATGAGTTGCCAGGGCTATGGAAGCCTTTAGAGTTCGCTGACTTTGATCTTATTCCGATAGGGTTATAGTCAAAGTGGAAGTTCTCTCCTCCCTTCGGAGAAGGGTACCTCCTTCTTTGATGGCCCCATTCTTTCCACTGGGATCTCACTCACAGAGATCATTCATTTAGGTCTTTTTTTTTCCATGGTATCTTGGCTTTCCATGCCTGCTATACTCTCATGGGCTCTTCAGCCAGATCCGAATGCCTTGAGGGCTGATTCTGAGGCCAGAGTGTTGTTTAGGACATCTGCCATTCTATGAGTCTGCTGTGTATCCCACTTCCCATGTTGGATCTTTCTCTCCCTTTTTGATTCTATCAGTTAGTATTAGCAGACACTTGTCTTGTTTGTGTGATCTCTTTGACTCTTAGACCTATCAGAGCTATCAATTGTGAGCTGAAATTGATCACTTGGACTAGTGCGATGGCATTGGTACATGCCATCTTGATGGGATTGTGTTGGAATCCCCTGGCACATTTCTAACTCCACCATTTGCGGCCAGTCTGATTGAGCATGTTCCAAATTGTTCATCTCCTCCCTCTCTTTTTCCACTCTTAGATTTAACAGGGATCACTTTTCAGTTAAAATTTAAACACCTAAGAATAATTGTGTGTTAATTACAGAGTTCAACCAATAGTACTAGAACAACAACAACAACAACAAATACTAAAAAGGATAAAGTATTACATTGTACATCTAAAGTCAGGACAGGAGCTGATCAGTTCATTGTTGCTTATAGTGTCCATTTCACTTCAACAGGATTCCCCTTTGGCGCTCAGTTGTCACCGATCAGGGAAAACAAATGATATTTTTCTCTTTGGGACTGGCTTAATTCACTCAGCATGATGTTTTCCAGACTGCTCCATCTTGTTGCAAATGACTGGGTTTTGTTGTTTCTTACTGCTGTATAGTATTCTATGGAGTTCATGTCCCATAATTTCTTTATCCAGTCTACTGTTGATGGGCATTTGGGTTGGTTGCAGGTCTTAGCTATTGTGAATTGAGCTGCAATAAACATTAATGTGCAGATGGCTTTTTTATTTGCCAAATTAATTTCCTTTGGGTAAATTCCAAGGAGTGGGATGGCTGGGTTGTATGGTAGGGTTATGTTCCGGTTTCTGAGGAATCTCCAGACTGACTTCCATAGTGGCTTAACCAGTTTGCATTCCCACCAACAGTGGGTTAGTGTCCCTTTTTCCCCACATCCTCTCCAGCATCTATTGTTGGTAGATTTCTGAATGTGAGCCATTCTCACCGGGGTGAGATGGAACCTCATTGTGGTTTTGATTTGTATTTCTCTGATTGCTAGTGATCTTGAACATTTTTTCATGTGTCTGTTGGCCATTTGGATTTCCTCTTTCGAAAAATGTCTATTGAGGTCCTTGGCCCATCTCTTAAGTGGGTCGTTTGTTTTGTTGTTGTGGATTTTCTTGATTTCTTTGTAGATTCTGGTTATCAATCCTTTATCTGTAGTATAGTTTGCGAATATTTTTTCCCATTCTGTTGGTTGCCTCTTCACTTTCCTGACTGTTTCTTTTGAAGTACAGAAACTTCTCAATTTGATGCAATCCCAAATGTTAATTTTGGTTTTGACTGCCTGTGCTCCTGGGGTCTTTTCCAAGAAGTCTTTGCCTGTGCCTATATCTTGCAGGGTTTCTCCAATGCTCTCTAATAATCTGATGGTTTCGGGTCGTAGATTTAAGTCTTTAATCCATGTTGAGTGAATTTTTGTGTAAGGTGATAGGTATGGGTCTTGCTTATTTTTTCAAAAAACCAGCTCCTTGTTTGGCTGATTTTTTGTAATGTTTTTTTGGATTCAATCCTGTTGATTTCTTCTTTGATTTTAATTATTTCTCTTCTCCTACTGGGTTTGGGTTTGGTTTGCTGCAGATTTTCTAGATCCTTGAGATGACTTGAAAGCATATCTATTTGGTGCCTTTCCAATTTCTTGACGTAGGCACCTATTGATATAAACTTTCCTCTTAACACTGCTTTTATTGTATCTCATATGTTTTGGTATGTTGTGCTTTTATCCTCATTTACTTCCAGAAAATTTTTGATTTCTCTTTTGATTTCCTCTATGACCCATTGTTCATAAAGGAGCATGTTGTTCAATCTCCATGTGTTTGCATGTGCTCTAGGGATTCCTGAGTTGCTAATTTCCAATTTCATTCCTTTGTGGTCTGAGAAGCTGCATGGTATTATTCTAATTCTTTTTAATTTGCTGAGACTTGCTTTATGGCCTAGTATGTGGTCAATCCTAGAGAAGGTTCCATGTACTGCTGAGAAGAATGTAAAGTCCTTAGATGTAGGGTGAAATGTTCTGTAGATATCTGTTAGATCCATTTGGGCTATAGTGTCATTTAAATCTACTGTCTCCTTGTTGATCTTCTGTCCTGTTGATCTGTCTATCTCTGAGAGTGGAGTATTGAAGTCCCCCAGTACTATTGTATTGGGGTCTAAGTCTCCCTTTAAGTCCCTTAACAAGTCTTTTAAATAAGCTGGTGCCCTGTAATTAGGTGCATATACATTGATAACCGTTATATCTTCCTGTTGAATGGATCCCTTAATCATTAAATAGTGCCCCTCTTTGTCTCTCCTAACAGTTTTTGTGGTAAAGTTTATGTTGTCCGATATTAAGATGGCTACGCCCGCTCTTTTTTCATTTCTGTTGGCATGGTATATCTTTTTCCAGCGTTTCACTTTCAGTCTGTATGCATCATTGTTGGAAAGATGAGTTGTTTGACTTGCTCACTTATTAAAGCTGTCTTCTATTTAATATGTATTTTTGCTGTAGACACAGGTTAGATCACACTTTAAAGGTCTACTTTTGTTTGCCTGCTTCTCTGGGTTCCAAAAAATAAAACTTACTTTAAAAATTAAAAAAAATTAATACAAATTTAGCATTCATTCATGGGGAAGAATTGGTGTGCAACCTTATAATTGTAAATTGTGGGTCCGTGGGCCAGCACTGTGGTATAGCAAGTAAAGCTGCTGCCTGCAGTGCTGGCACCCCATATGGCCACTGGTTGAGTCCTGGCTGCTCCACTTCTGATCCAGCTCTCTGCTATGGCCTGAGAAAACAGTAAAAGATGGCCCAAGTCTTTGGGCCCCTGTACCCACATGGGAAACCTGGAAGAAGCTCCTGACTTCAACTTGGTGCAGCTCTGGCTGTTGCGGCCATCTTGGGAGTGAACCAGAGGATGGAAAACCTCTCTCTGCCTCTGCCTCTGCATCTCTGTAACTCTGCCTTTCAAATAAAATAAATGAATCTTTAAAAAAATAATTGTAATTGTTTGTTGTGATTATGGATAGGCCCTTTAGTGTTCACTTTGAAAAGTTATAAAGGATTTTGGGAAAATTCAGTGGCATAAATTTTTAAGATTTACTTATTTACTTGAAAGAGTTACAAAGAGAGAGAAGGAGAGGAAGAGAGAGAGAGCACTAGAGAGAGAGAGAGAGAGGTCTTCCATCTGCTGGTTCACTCCCCAATTGGCTGCAATGGCCAGAGATGCGCTGATCTGAAGCCAGGAGCTAGGAGCTTCTTCCGGGTCTCCCACGTGGGTGCAGGGGCCCAAGGGCTTGGGCCATCTTCTGCTGCTTTCCTAGACCATAGCAGAGAGCTGGATTGGAAGTGGAGTAACCAGGACTCGAACCAGCGGCCATATGAGATGCTGGCACCACATTCGGTGGCTTTACTTGCTACACCACAGCACTGGCCCCAAGTGACATAATTTTTGAGTCTTCCTGATCTCTCTTTAATAGTATTAACCATGGGTATGGTTACTTTGGGACATAAAGGGCAATGACTACAATAAAACAAACCCAGAATTAAAGGAGATAAGGATGAATAATGGCATTATAAAACCTCCATGTAAGCAGGAGGGAAGAAGTTGAAAACAAAAACACTTCAATACAGTCATCAAGTACTTACTGCAATCTACTCCATTCCAACTTAAAACAGCATCTGAAATTAGAAAAGATGCTATCTATACACACCTTTCTGAAGATGAATGTAGGTAGTGTGACAAGGTCTAAAAAATCCAGAAAAGCCCTATAAACTTTGAAAAGAAAAGACAAATTTAAATGAACCTGAAAGTAGCACAACACAAATTGGGCAAAAGAGTGAGAGTAACAGTTGATTGTGAAATTTTATATAAAAAGGTTTATATGTGGAGGAAGGGGAATAAACAAGGCCATTGTCAGAAAATAGGAGATTATAAGTGTTAAAACTATTGGAATAAGATCAAAGTCAGCGAACTCTGAAGGCTCCATAGCCCTGGCAACTCATGACTAGAGCCTAGGGAGATTACTGACGCCATGAACAGGAGTGTCAAATTGTTAAGTCAGCAACAGGAGTCACTGTGTACTTACATCCCGTGTGGGATCTGTCCTTAATGTGTTGTCTAATGTGCAGTGATGCTATAACTAGTACTGAAACAGTATTTTTACACTTTGTGTTTCTGCGTGGGTACAAACTGATGAGATCTTTACTAATTATATACCGAATCGATCTTCTGTATACAAAGAGAATTGGAAATGAAAAAAAAAAAAAACAACCTGGTGTTAAATTGGAAATGGCATAGAAAATTAATTAATTTTTTAAAAAAAATATTATGTAGGATCTCTGTCTTTAATGTGCTGTACACTCATATTTAATGCTATAACTAGTACTCCAACAGTATTTTTTCCATTTCGTGTTACTATATGGGGGCAAACTGTTGAAATCGTTACCTAGTATATACTAAACTGATCTTCTGTATATAAAGAGAATTGAAAATGAATCTTGATGTTAATGGAAGGGGAGAGGGAGCAGGAAAGGGGAGGGTTGCGGGTGGGAGGGAAGTTATGGGAGGGGGGAAGCCATTGTAACCCATAAGCTGTACTTTGGAAATTTGTATTTTTAAATAAAAGTTTAATAAATGAAAAAAAAAAACTTCATTAAAACCACAAAGAAGAATTCTATATTATTGATGCTAGAAAACTATTATGTTCCTCCTATCTGTCTTATAAGTTAAGAAAAACTAAGTTGGATTCCATGTGAAGTTATTATAAGAAAAAAAAAAAAAGAAGCAACATCCCTATAGATAATTGGAACTGGAAAGAAAACAAACACAATGTATAACCTAAAACCCTAATATGTCAAAATGAGCTAAAAATTAAAGTGATTGGTGATATGAAGCAGGAGCATAAATAAAAATAAGAGAACTTGGATACGAGATGATAGAGGTCAGGAAACAATTACTAATCAGTAAAAGGTCATTTCAGAAATAAACTTTAATTTTAACAAACGTAAGAATAGATAACACTACAAATGGCACCTGTAGGTAAACATAAGGGAACATCAAAAAGTTCCCAGAACAAATGGAATCAAAAGATAATTAACATTTCCCAAGAATATTTCTCCAAACGTCCCTTATGGAAAACCTTGGCAGGCATGATGGCTCTTCAGATGCTGGCATTCTGTGTCGGATTGGTGGTTCAAGTCCTGGCTGCACTGCTGCTGATCCAGCTACTTCCTAGTTCACCCAAAGGGGCAACAGAAGATGGCCAAGTACTTGGCCATGTACGTGAGTGACCAGGATTGAGTTCCTGGTTCCTGGCTTCAGCTTGACCCAGACTTGACTGCTGTGGCCACCTGGAGAATAAACCACTGGATGCAAGAGCTCTCTCTGTCTTTCCGTGGCTCTGCATTTCAAATAAATTTTGAAAATATTTTTTGGGAAAGGAAAACAAAAATGTAAGAAGAGAAATAATTTTTTAAAAACTTAAATATAAAGAAGATAAATAAAGATGGTCTAGCAAGCATATAATAGGAATTCCTGATTTAATAAAAGCAAAACATTGGCAAAAAGAATAAATACAAAAAGTATAACGCAAGAAAATGGGTTTGAAACTAAAATAAATTATATCATGAAAATCTTAACTTCTTGTGTGTGAAATTTGGCATGGAATTATATCATTTAAAATATGCACAGAGAGCCAAGTCATATTATAGTAAAATTATTGGACTTCCCCTGGACAAAGAAAAAGAAATATAAATTGAAAACAAATGAAAAAGCAGGAGATAGTCACTAAGAAAAGAAATATAATATCATCAAATGTTTTGATATTAATGCCAGAAGATAATGGAGATACTCAATGATAGAAAAAGTGAGCCAGTGGCTTCATATCCAGAAAAAATGACTTTCTGGTTAAAAGGTGCATACAAATTGTTATGAACAAACAGTAACTCAGGAAATATTTTTCCCTGAGGAATGTATCAGATAATCAGTTTCATACAATAATTAAAAATGGAGAAAAATTGACATAAATGATAGTGATGAGTACCTAAATAAAAGAAGACCTGAAAAACTGTGAAAAAGTGGAATTAAAAAGGTACATTAATTTTGGTGCAAAAATATTGATATCCTTGCATGTTTTCTTCATAATATGCATTTCTGTGCACTTTTAAAAACTGGTCACACATATTTATACATAAAATTACAACCAGATGATAATATAGGAGAGAAAGTGTGATGGCTACATAATCTGAAAATTAACACAACTTTCAAAATACAACTATCAAAATATTGGGGAAGAATACAGAAAACATGAAAATTAGATATATGCACTGATTATTTCATAGTTGTTATTTGGCAGAAAATTTGTATTATTTCAAAGCAAATGTTGAGTGAGATGCAGGCAGAAGAAAGGAAGAGACTATCACCTTGATATTGCAAATGGTAGAGCCCAAACAGAAAGCAACAAACAAGGGGAAAGAGAAGAGGGTATAGCATATTATGTATATTATAGCATATTACTGTGTTATAGCATATAACAAAGGAGGGCACACTTGAAGCCGAACTATCAATTATCAAAAAAGTAAAGTGGGGTTTACTTTAAAATTTTCTGATTGGCAAATGAAGCAACAGCCAACATTAATTACACTCTAGAGTACATCCAATACAAAGAGATTCAGAATGGTTGAAAATAAAACAATTCTCAAATATACAGGCAAGTACAGATAAAAAGAAAACAACAGCCAATATATATGGTTACATAAAATTCAATCTTTCAGGAAGTAATAATAGTTAAATATATTTTATATTATTAAGATAATGCTAAAATTCATAATGAAAATGTTAATCATATTTAAACACAGTAGCAGTTTTCATATTATGAGATTGAATGGGAAATAGATAGCAGTTCAATAATATTAGGAATTTTAATACACTTTTGAAATCCAAAACAGATGAATTAGACTTAAAATTATTGATGATATGGAATACCATAAACAAATGTTGCCCGTAAATGTCTAGTAGTAAATATTTACTCTTGTGGCCATATAGTCCCTACTGCAACTCTAAAGTTGTAACAAAAAATCCATCAGAAAAAATATAAAAATACACAGGCATGACTGTTTAACAATAAATCTTTATTTTCAGAAATAGGAATCTGGACCACAGACTGTGGTTTGCTAGCTCTTCCTACAGAAAATCTAAATAGATTGTGTATATATGTGTATGTCTGTGTAATCAGGCATAGAAGAATATATGTACATGCATCTTTTAATGGGATCAAATAGGTTATATATAGCTACCTAGTCAAATCTGCATCTATATTATATGAAGAAAATAAAATACATATAGCTACCTACTCAAATGTCTATCTATCTATCTCTAACATATGAAGAACATTCACAAAGATTGACCCATAATTTAAACCATGGGAAAATCCATGAAGCCTAAAGGTTAGATGTAACCAGGATCATTTGCTTACTATAATAAAATAAAATTAGAAATTAAGGACAAACAAAAAAAAACATAAAAAGTCAAAACCCTAGAAATTTGTGCACTAAATATTACATCTATGAGACTATTAAATAAAAATAAAGAACAGGCCCAATTAAAAAAAAAAGTTAGAAATGAAAATGTGAAATAAAACAAAGTCAGCTGAAGGAAAGAATTATCAAAAAGAACTGAACTAACAGAAAAAAACCAAATCTGTGTTTTGAAAAACAAAATGAAGAAAAGGATACTCGTCTGATCAAGAAAAAGAGTGAAGAAAATATAAGCTTATACAATTAGTAAAGATAAATAAGAGATTACCATGAAAACAGAAAAATTAATATTTTAAAAACCACTTAGCATGGTTTAGGGAAATAACTTTAAAAGCCAAATACATTTTTGGAAAAGAAATGCAAATTGCCAAAATTGAGCCTCCTGGAGACAAGTTACACAGACAAATGCCTTTTTCTTAAAAAAAAAAAAATTATTCACTTGAAAGGTAAGAGACAGATAGAGACGGAGAGATAAGCAAGCAGGCAGGCACTTCCCGTTCACTGGTTCCCTTCCTGAATGCTCTCAATAGCCAGGTGAGCCAGGTGGAAGTCAGGAGCCAGCAACCAAATCCAGGTCTTCCATGTGGGTGGCCAGGACACAACTACTGAAGCCACCGTGTCTGCTTCTCAAGGTGCACATTAGCAGAAAGCTGAAATCGGAAGTGAATCCAGAACTCAAGCCCAGGCCTTTTGATACAGGCTGAAGCGTGTCCCAGCTGGTCTCTTACCTGCTATTTCAAACATCAGCCCCAATATGTGAGCTTTAAGAGCACAGCCAAGTAACTACAGACAGCTCCATGAAAGATAAGCATCTCCAGATAGTTTTAGGGGAGAATTCAACCAAACCTTTAGTGATGACACGATTGCAATGATTTTTTACTATTCCAGGTCATAAAATAGAAGAAAAATTGGAGTTTATTGATTTTTAAAAAATATTTATTTATTTATTTGAGAGGTAGAATTACAGACAAAGAGAAGGAAAGACAGAAAGGTCTTTCATCTGCTGGTTCACTCCCAAAATGGCCACAACAGCTGGAGCTGGGTCAATCTGAAGCCTGGAGCCAAGAGCTTCTTCCAGGTCTCCCACACAGGTGCAGGGTCCTAAGTACTTGGGCCATCTTCTACTGCTTTCCCAGGCCATAGCAGAGAGCTGGATCGGAAGTGGAGCAGCTGGGACTAGAACTGGCGCCCATATGGGATGCCAGCGCTTCAGGCCAGGGAATTACCCCGCTGTGCCACAGTGCCAGCCCCCAAAAGCTTCATTTTCTTAAGCAGTCATGACTCTAATGTGAGTTGTTTCCCAGCTTTGTCTCTTCTCCACTATCTACAGATTGCCCTAAGGGACACCAGGGTAATTTATTCGTAGCTGTCTGCACAAATCACAGGCCTCACTCCCATTGCACATGCAAGTTCTCCCCTTGGTTGCCTGCTTTGTTCCATCTGCTACGTATGCTCCAAGTCTGCTATCAGTCAGTCACTTCTTTCAGGAAGCCTGCTCTGATGCTGTCTCTTCTTGGATCTGTAAACATCAGACCAGTAACTGTGTGCCTATCCTTGTTACTCAGTATAAATACTTTAACTTTTGAGCCTATCTGATCTTCTAGAACATAAGTTTCTTGAAAGCAGGGACCATGATTTTAACAAACCTCAACCAACGTCAGAGAAAGTGACATCTCCCAGGATTCAAATGCGTTTGTTGATTGATTGACTGTGCCTGATTGGGAAGCCAGGGAGAGATCATGGTTGGTACACATGATGGAAATCTTAGGATGCACTTGCTTTGCTTGTTAAGTTCAAAATTTGGCCTTTAATTGATATAGAGATTTTTGCCTTCTTAGGATAAGGCAGAAACAAAAGGACCATTTGGAATCATAAATAGAAAAGCAGATATACACAAGGCTGCTGTTTGGTATGTTGCACTCTTGTTTATTAATTTTAACAGTAATATTATGGCTAGGAAATTGTGTCAGTGCCTTTGACATATATATATATAAAACATATATATAACTATATATCTATATATTTGCATACATATATGTATACACATATTTATATGATATATATAAATTTGCATACATATATATATATGTGAAAGACAGTTTGCTAATGTTAGAAAGCAGCTGGTTAAGCAACATTCATCTCCAGAGCAGCTCCCGCATGGAACAGGCTACCCTGTAAACATATACCTAGCAGTGGCAGGTGATAAGTATTTTAAGCTAAGTGATACATCAGGCCATTGGTTTTCTAAGAAATGTCACCTGAGGGTAATGAAGATTCCAGTAGATAGGTCGCATGTGAATCTGATATAAATAAAATATATTACTTTTCAAAGATAGGTTTCCTAGCTTTTAGGATATTTTTATTCCATAATTTTTCTCTTGCTTCTGCCTTTTGTTAGTGTCTATATCAGCTTTGTCAGAGCAGAGAGACAGGGTAACAGAGAACATCAAAATGCTATGCTAAGTTCCTAGTACTCATAAACATGACTATCAAGTACTATTCAGTATTTACGATGTGTCAGGAGCTATAACAAGCACAGCTATGTGCATTGTGTAATATCTCATTAAAACCTTACATCAACCCTGCAAGCCTAAATAAAAAAGTCAAATAAAAATTTGGCAACAGGGGTAAGATGTCACAATTACATAATTCCTGATGATTTCTCATTCTTTGTGTTTAAAAAGAATATATGGTAAGAGTAAAGGTGGAAAGAAATGGACCCAATCGAGAATTTGAGTTTATTTTTGTAGTTGTTTAATCCAAAAATAATCTTCCTGTTCAAGGGTTCAAGGGAACACTCTGGCCAACAGACATAGTACTGTACTTCATGTAGTTTTTTCTTGTCTAGTGTGCTTTGCTGCACAGTTGAGAATAAATAATAAATAGTTTAATTATAGGTTAATTAATAAAGGTTTCAAAGCTAACACTCATCCATGTACTGAGAATATTTAAGAACATGTACGAAAAATTTAAGTCCTAATCATTTAATGAGTTAGAAATGTAAATAAAATTTATAGCCTGTGATCAGAGTTAAATTGGTATGAGCATGCAATAATAAGAGAAAAACTATATTGACCACTTTAACACTGAACTATTCTTGGAGAAATTCCTGATTTTTGAAGAGGCGACACTTGAGCTGAGTGTTGAAAGATGGGGAAGAGTTGACCAATTGTATTCTTTTTTTTTTTTTTTTTCCCTGACGGGCAGAGTGGACAGTGAGAGAGAGACAGAGAGAAAGGTCTTCCTTTTGCCGTTGGTTCACCCTCCAATGGCCGCCGCGGTAGGCGCGCTGCGGCCGGCGCACCGCGCTGATCCGATGGCAGGAGCCAGGTGCTTCTCCTGGTCTCCCATGGGGTGCAGGGCCCAAGGACTTGGGCCATCCTCCACTGCACTCCCTGGCCACAGCAGAGAGCTGGCCTGGAAGAGGGGCAACCGGGACAGGATCGGTGCCCTGACCGGGACTAGAACCCGGTGTGCCAGCGCCGCAAGGCGGAGGATTAGCCTAGTGAGCCGCGGCGCCAGCCCAATTGTATTCTTAATGGTACATTAAAAAATATGGAGCCTGTGGCCACTGTGTCCCCTACAAGCAGCAGCCAAAAGCAAACGTGTTACAAAGCTCCAACAGCAGCAGCCAAGCGACAAGACTTGGAACATCACAACTCCCTGGACATTTTCTATTCCCTAGACTTTAAAAGCTCCCGAGATGACAAGTTCATGACAAAGCATGAACTTGCTTTATGAATATTTAATGGGAGTTTGATGTCAGGAAATGCAGAAGTACCAAAAATGAAGGAAGCTTGACAACTACTGTTCTGAAGTACTGGGTGTCTCATCATCTTCATTTTTTCAAATTCTATTTCTTTGTTGAATGAGAACCATCATAGCAATTCCATCCCTCTGGACAGTTAATAGTTCCTTCTCAGATCATTAAATAAGGAGTATCCTCTTTCTGCCTTGTACACCATCTTCCACTGCTTTTGAATTTTTGACAATACCATTAATAAGAACACCAAAGGAAGATCATTAATTACTCTTGAATTTCTGGGAAGTACTAATTTGAGGGCAAACCCTAAAGGATCTTTAAGCTATTGTTTCTGTACACATGAAATAATGGAAAAGAGTAAAATCAAGAGAACAACATGAAACGGTTTGCTAAGTATTCATGTAATATTGCTAATGTCAGCAAGCGATCTAGGACTTGCTCCCTCACTTCTCTATTCTAAGCCCAACTTGTTCTTTCATTTCTCTATTCTCTTCAAGGTAGGAAACTAATTCTATTATGAAGGAATCTGTAGGACGCACAATTTAATCTTTAGACCTTATAAAAGAGATGGCTAACATTTTTCTATAATAGCATAGCCAAAATAAGAACTTAAATAATAATCTCATAGCTAGATTCACTTCGCCATCAGCCAAGTATACAGTAAGTAGAAAAAAACCTCCCTTTCAGACCAAAGGGAAAGAAAGTTTTAAAGTGAGAATATAATTTTCCTCATGGGCATTGTCTACCTTAGAAAAACTACTACAGAACATGCCTGTGACTATAGACTTGTAGTTCAGGCCACCGAAGATTAGAGATGGGACACGGGCACTCCCTTGACTTGCATCCTCTGGTCTGCTTTAACACAAACCAGGAGGAAAAGAAAGCTAGGCATCAGAAGCAATGGGTGGCAGGCCTATTACTGGCTGATCTGTACAGTGATCTGCCCTCAAGGAGACCCAACAGGCCAGTCCACTGCAGTGGCTTTCAAAGTGGTAAGCCTGGGCTTCAGCAGAAGTCAGCTTGTGAAGAGCCCTGGCAGCTCTGCCAAGAGTTGGATCACTGGAAATGGACCTGCCCTGGAGTCGAAGGATGCCCAGGTCAGAGCCACAGATCTTATTGGCTCTAAGCTGAAAAGCCCTTCACTCAGCCCAACTTCCAAAGTGACCACTGCAGCTGAGGGGATGGTCAAGTAGGGTCAGCAACATTGCAGGCAGAACTGTAAATTTCTTGTTAGAGATGCCCCCTGCCTTTACCTGGCCAGCTCTCCTCCCAGCCCAGCCAAGTAATGAAAGTCAACAGAGTGCCTTCCCCTAGGAGGTTCACACCTCCCTTAGGATATACCCCATGTGAAGAGATAGATAGGTCTGGGCCTCTTAACTTACAAGGCCTAAAGCCCACCAGATTATTATCAAGCCCCTTCTATCAGGTTCTATTTGCCTCTCAATCAGAAAACTTAATTGTAGCTTAGACAGCACCTTTCTTAGCTCCTCTAATAATGACTCTGTCCTTTGTTCTAGGCCCTGTCTAGTGCACTTGGGCCTCATTCCTTTGTAATCATAACCTCTACTCTACCACCAATGGCTCTACTCCCAACCTGTGTGTACTGATGGTCCTCTTCCCCACTTAATGCTGTATAATTGTCCAAACCTGGTAAATGCCACTCTTAGGATCATTGGTTACTATCCTCACTCTGTCTTTTATGACCTTGTCTAAATATGATCAGAGTTGGCAAACTTGGAAGTCTTCCATAGCCTTGGCAACTCATGACGACAGCCTAGGGTGCTTACTGGCACCATAAACTAGAGTGTCAATTTGTTGGGTCAACACAGGAGCCACTGTGCACTTGCTCCTCATGTGGGATCTCTGTCCTTAATGTGCTGTACATTTTGATTTAATGCTATAACTAGTACTCCAACAGTATGTTTCACTTTGTGTTTCTATGTGGGTGGAAACTGTTGCAATCTTTATACTAAATTGATCTTCTGTATATAAAGAGAATTGAAAATGAATCTTGATGTGAAAGGAAGGGGAGAGGGAGCGGGAGAGGGGAGGCTTATGGGTGGGAGGGAAGTTATGGGAGGGGGAAGCCATTGTAATCCATAAGCTGTACACTGGAAATTTATATTCATTAAATAAAAGTTTAAAAAAAATAAAAAATAAAAAAAACAAAACAAAAAAAAAAAGAGAACAACAGGTTTTACTTTTCCACAAAGACCTGAGTGTGTATGAAACCCCACATGGAAGTTCACGGATGGTAGCCTGTCGATTTTGTAGCTGTCTATCCATTGGTTCAGAAATGCCGACTGTGGGCAGGACCAGTGGAGGAAGAGACAGTATTAGCATATGAATTAAGTGAGTTGTTTGGGAGTTGTCCTGCAATTACAACCAAATCCTAGAAACTTGAATCAATTAAAGCAGCAATCAATTAAAGTATTTGGAAATATACAGAGAAGCAAGATTAGGAAAAAATTTCCAATAGTCCTGCCCTGTAATGTTTAGACTTCCTTTGACAACTCTTGCATTAGAGAGGATAAAGAAGGGAGAAGGCCAGGAGATTAAGCGTGCCACTTCTGTACCCTAAGCATGTTCATTGGAACACTTCCTGAGCTCCCTGAACTCTTTAAACACGCTGTGAATGTTCTTGCAGAGCCTGGCATGCTGGGAAGGAATCCTTCTTTTTTTTTTTTTTTTTTTTGACAGGCAGAGTGGACAGTGAGAGAGAGACAGAGAGAAAGGTCTTCCTTTTTGCCGTTGGTTCACCCTCCAATGTCTGCTGCGGCTGGCTCATCGCGCTGATCCGAAGCCAGGAGCCAGGTGCTTCTCCTGGTCTCCCACATGGGTGCAGGGCCCAAGGACTTGGGCCATCCTCCTCTGCACTCCTGGGCCATAGCAGAGAGCTGGCCTGGAAGGGGGCAACCGGAATAGAATCCAGCGCCCCAACCGGGACTAGAACCCGGTGTGCCAGCGCCGCAAAAGGAGGATTAGCCTGTTAAGCCACGGCGCCAGCCTAGGAATCCTTCTTGTCTGAAAGAAGTAACATGGCCCCAGACTTACGATGCTTGTGCTGCTCTATATTTTCTGGGAATGGAAACTTGAGAGCCAATAAAGTAGGTTACTTACTGGAAGTCCTACTGAATTCCATTTCCTAAGTATGTAAGTGCCTACTATATTCCAGGCACAGGGAGGGAAGGGAAGGAAAGAGAGGAGAGGGAGGAGAGAGAGAGAGAGAGAGAGACTAGAGAGACACTGCAGTCTAGTAACAGTAGACACCTGTGGGCTGGGGTGGTGGTTGGATGAGGTGGTGGGATAGGAAGGGGAACAACTGGTAGACTGAGATTACTCTTCATCTTTTTTATTGTTTAAATTTCATAAGAATGCATTTGTTATCACATATAAACTTAGAAACAAATGTAAAATAAACTATGTAAGAGAATGAAAGCTGAAAGATTAAATGAGAAATATTCATGTACAGCATTCAGTGTAGTCCTTGGTGCACAGCTGATAAACATTAGTGGTTTGTAGACATGAAGACTTGGAACTCAGAGAAAGCTCTGGTTTAGATGTGTGCACTTAGGAGTCCTTGGCATTGTACTTGTAACAAAAGCCATAGGAGTTGATGAAATTATGTGAAGAAAGAATGTTGGGGAAAGAGGGCCCAGGATTGAACTTGAAGGACTTTTACCTGTTAAGGACCAAGAGGAAAAGAATGAATAATCATCAAAGGAGTCTTAGAAGGGACAGCCAGTAAGGCAGGAGGAAAATGCTGCCCATCTGGTCAAGGTGACTGATAATCAGAAGCGGAGGTAAGCTTGATGCTGTTGCAAGTCGTCATGAGGGGAAAACTGCAAAGTGAGCATTGGATAAGCTAAACTGAAGTCTTGGGCCAGCTCCTGGGCTAAGCAGGCAACAGGCTTTGATCTCAAGCTATCTGGCTCTTTGTTTTAAATTAGAACTTGGCTTTTGTTGTGGAAACAGCCTCTCAATTGATCATCCAGAAGTTGAATTTGATTCATATACAATCAAAAGATATAACTGATGTCATGGAGAAAAGACAGGAAGTTTCATTATGTTTATTTCATTCTTTCTGTGCTGATTTATTTATGACCTTTAATTTTTTTTAGCAAAATGATATTTTTTCTTGAGTTATCATTTCACAGACAGCCACCCTTTTCCTAATTTTCATTTTTATGAAACTGGACACTTTTCCACTCATAGTTGGAAAAATGATGGTTGTCTGACTCTCTTAGGAGAGAGATGAGAATCGCATATAACATTACAATAAAAACTGGTCGCAAAGCCACTTCATTTCAAATGACTGGAGAACTTCCAGAAGAACAGAGGGGTTTGATTCTATGCTGTTTTCCAATTATATAGCATTTACTTTAGGGCTCTCAAAATTGTGCTTTTTTTTTAAAAAAAAAGGGATAAAATAATTGTTCTAAGCCACACCATGGGAAGAGCGGGAAATGAAAGCCGTCAGTGGGATGTAATGAATCTGCAGTTGAGGATGTCATTCTGAAGAGCTCCAACCTCTGCTTAGATTCTGAGCCAAGGATATTGAAGGCTAAGATGGCTTACATCACCCCTCCTACTCTGCTTCAGTTCCTGACATAGTGGAGTGTGAGGTCAAGTTCAACATTCTGCACCATTACCTTCATACTGGCCCAGTTTTAAATTCCAGGGGAGTCATTTTCTTCTACGAACATCACTTTCCTGACCTGTGAGTTGGAGATAACCATCTGTATACTCATGGTGGGTGAGCTATACTGCATAAATTAATGCAGGCCATGTTCTTGGCATGCAGGAGACGCTCCTATTACACAGCTAACATTCTTCAAACTGAGAGTTCCCTCCGTAGGATTGTCCATGTGTTCATGTCTGTCTGTCCTAAATTCATGTAGGAAATGCCTTTCTGTTTTCCCTAATTGGCTTCTCCCAAACTTCAACATTGTCTCTAGAAAGATCACAGGTATGATCCTCAGTCAATAAACTCAGCTATGCACAATAACTTTTTACTTTTGGTCAAACCCAACTTGATTTGTACTTTGAGAACTTATTTGTTCAAAGAAGGCAGAAATTGGATCCCAATCAGAGACTCTCTCCTCACTCTTTTTCCTCTCCTTTGCCCGAGATTCTAAGTAAATGTGGGAATCATGCAAATGTCCAATCCTGGGAGAGAGGGACACTTATTGTTGTTGTTGTTGTTTTGCCTGCTACCCCCTAATGCCATTCCCAGGGAAACTTGTTCTTAACTGTGCAGGGAGTAGCTCTGAGGCCTGTGCTGTGGCCTTGACCTGATTGTCCATCCTCATTAGTGAAGGACAGCTCTTTTCATTTTAAGTTTAATATCTGCTCTAGTGGCATGCCGGCCAGGACATGGGTCTTGAAAGCCATACTTTCTTTGCAGCTTTGCCTAGTTATTTGGTGTAGACTCTGAGCCACATAGTGCTCCTATAGTCTCTTGTTTTTAAAATATAATAATAAAAAAAGACTAGCAGTTATTTCTGCCCTCCGAAACTGTCACATCCCCCATTTGTAGCAATGAAGACAAAGCCAAGGACCTTCCCGGAGGAAGAAGAGAAAAGGGGTCTACCAGAGAGGAAGAGCCCAAAGATCAGGGTTGCACATGGACTGCCCTGCCTCTCAGACTTACAGATCTATCATGGAAGTTAAGGCTGTCACCCTGGGAGCATGCTGAGGTTCTACGTGGAAAATGAAATGTCATGCAGAATTTACCATGTATGTGCAGCTCAGCAGAAAGACATTTTAAAAGTGCAAGTTTTGTGTTTTTCTTGGAATGAACCATGACTGTATATACTGACATAATGAATTTAAAAATATCCCATTAGCAACACAGGAAGGCTGGTTACACAGCCCAGCAAGAAGTCTTGAAACTGACACACTTGTTATCAAAAAACACACTAAGCCCAAACACTGCACGTACTTTGGAAAAACAAACTCATTTTCTGTGCTGCTTGTGTTTTCACGGAGGACATGCATGTTAGCATTAGAAGACTTTTTTCTGGAGCCAATAATTCTGCAGAATTTATCAAGAGGGGAAAAATAAATGTCTGCCTTCACTCTTTACTTTTTTATAAATATGGCTTGCCTATCTCCTGTTTACTTTGTCCATTAAGAGTCCTTGAAGGAAAATAATTCAGACTTTGGTTTGCAGAAAGGACAAAAGGGATGGGACACAGTATTTACCTACTCGACTGCAGCAGACCTTGGTGGCCATCTGGTGTGCCATGTTGTTGGGTAATTAACATGCATCCACACTTCTATTTGGTTTCCTTTCTGAAGTGCATCTGAAAATGTGTGCTAACAGACTGCCTGCAACACAAAAGAGCCAATGTTAAAAAAGTGGTTCTATCCATCCCCTTTCGAAAAAAAAAAAAAAAAAAAACAATGAAAAAATACAGCCCAAACTTTGTTTTGCCACCAAAGGCAGAAGCTTCCCTGGGAGCTGCCAAAGACTCCAGCTCACAGACGGAATTGCTTGTTCATTGTAGTCAGCACATTTGGTGAGCAACATTGTAGGCCCAATATTCCCCTTCCTTTCCATCCGGCTTGTCATCCAAGGCCTATGGGGGAACATTTACATGATCAAACGTTCATGGCCACAGAGGTGCAGCCTCATTCATGGATTCAGTTGAATCTGGGATTGGTTCTCGGTACTTAACAGCTTGAGTTTGTTTTGCCAAATTGCTTTATCATAACTATAAATTCAAGTGAGTCAACCTATTGGATGGAGGCTCTGTGTATCTGTGTGCTGGCAATGTATACTCAATTTAATCTATAGGGGGAAGAAATTATTCTTCCTGGCACAAAGCCTTCCAGGAGAAATCAACAAATAGGTCACATAAACAAGTCTAAACAATTTCTTGCTGGAAGATTTTACTGTACAATATGTCAGGGCAATTGCTTCATCCAGAAAATATCTGGATGCATTTTAAGTCAACCTGAATGAGTAGATGAGAAAACTCGGGCTGTCATGATGAATTTAAGTGAAACTATTTATTACATAAATTTAAAAAATGCCAATAAAAAAGAGGCTGAGGGTAAATGAGGGAATTAAATAAAATTTTCATTGCAGAACATTAATTGCACAGCATGAACATTGAAAACTAAATTAGTGGCTTGATATTTGATATTTCCTTTTTAACAATGTAGAAAGATCAGCTTGATCTGGTTGGACATAAACCATCTTCTGATTTAAGAGCAAATACTGTTTTATATTTTAAATAGGGTTATATACAATAGAAGTGAAATATTCTCAAGGCACAATTATCCATGCCCCTTTGCATGGATGAGAAAACTGAGGTTCAGAATCATTAAATGACTTGTTCATGTGTACTGTCTGCTTAGATTAAATGGAAATAGAATCTGTTAGTCCCTTCTCCCTCCTTTCTTTCTCCTAAAATTGTTGTGTGCTTGCTGTCAATCTGCTGTCAAGACAGTTAGTTGCCTGGGGTACTAAGATGCAAATGACAAGAAGATCAAAATGTGGTTATAGGTTCACCTGAGAAGAAACAGAAAACAAAACAAAAACATGCAGTTGTGGATATGGAGAGTGCTGGGGACAGATGAGAGCTCTAGGGCGTGTGTGTGTATGTGTGTGTGTGTGTGTGTGTTTGATGTGGAAGGGAAAAAATGGGTTGAGGGATTTCAGGGACCCATAGGAATAGACAATTTCTGTGAGCAATTGCTCTAAGTGAAATAAGATATCATTCTTGTGTTGCTGCTCTCCAACAGGCTCCTTTTAATCAATGAACTCAATTCTAATGGCACCAGAGAACAAGCCACAATTGGCATTAATGTCTAGAATAACATTTATCTCGTTGAGACCTTGTCACATCTCCAACTAAGAAAGCAATCCTGAGTTCAAGTTCAAGATGTTTGTGCCATACCCCAGGACAACCTGAATGTGCATAAAATGCCACTGAGCAAAATGTTTCATCCTTCCAATCCTCCCAAATACTATTTAAAATCCCATAGAAATCAACCCTATCTTAAAAGCTATCAGAGAAAGGAATTTTAGACCCTTTTCCCTGGAAATGGTAATATATTTTACTCTACAATTGTGAATAAATTCACAGGTAGAATTTTAAATCTCTGCCTCTGATTTATCCACTTCATCATTGCTTGACTTAGCTAAGAATACACTGGTTTACATAATAAAATGCTTGCTGTTTTCATCCACATTAAAGGGGGCTAATTACCTTCAATTTTATAAAGTGGTTCTATTTTTAAGGATATTTTATATGTATTATATTAAATATTTTTATGTATTACATATAATATAGATTTTTAAAATATATTTATTCATTCATTTGAAAACAGAAGTAGAGAGGAAAATAGATTGAATCAGAAGCAGAGCCAGGGCTAGAACCCAGGTACTCTGACATAGGAAGTGGGCATCCCAAGTGTCATCTTAATTACTGTGCCAAATGCCCACTGTTGAAAGGAGAATCTTACACTGAAGCTCACCATAATTGTGGCTGGCATAGTGTCCTAACATTGTGTCCTAGCGTTAAGCAGCAGCCTGCAATGCCAGTATCCCATAGGGAACCAGCTTGAGTCCTGGCTGCTCCCCTTCCAATCCAGTTTCTTGCCTGGAAAAACAGCAGAAGATGGGCCAGGCATTTGGGCCCCTGCCACGCACGTGGGAGACTTGGATGAAGCTTCTGGCTCTGGCTTTGGCCTGGCCCAGTCTGGGCTGTCGTGGCCATTTGAGGAGTGAACCAACAGATGGAAGCTCGCTCTCTCTCTCTCTCTTTCTCTCTCTCTCTCTTTCCCTCTCTCTCCCACAACTCTGACTTCAAAATAAATAAAATAAACCTTTTAAAAATGCATATAGAAACTCATCATGGAAAGAGATGAAGCCTACTTTGCTCTCTTGCAGTTGGGGTTAGAAGCTCTGGGTGACAGTCGGCTCCTCTCTCTCGGACAAAAACACCTCTTCCTCCAACCCAGAAATCCTAGAACTACAGGGCATGGACAGTTCAGAAACCACAGTTCAGACAGTGGGGGCTGAGAAAGCTTCAGATTTCATCGAACCTGAGTTCTTCAGGGCACAGAGAGGCTTTATGATGTTCCTGAGGCTAATAGCAGAGTTGGCCTAAACCTGGGATTTTTTGGTTTTATTTGTTTTGTTGAGTTTTTGTTGTTGTTATGTTGTTGTTTTTCTTTTTTTGACAGGCAGAGTGGACAGTGAGAGAGAGAGAGAGACAGAGAGAAAGGTCTTCCTTTTTTGCTGTTGGTTCAACCTCCAATGTGTTTTGTAGTGTATTTTTACAGCTTAGTTTTTCAATGAATGTAGCATTAAGAATCTATTTATCTGTAGTTTTTAATTTGTCTTCCTTATGACAATTAGTTCTATCAGCAATCTATTTAATAAAGTGCAGCCTACATTTCTATGGACATAAGCGTGTCTTGTGTGTTTGTGTGTTAATATATTAGGGGTGGGTAGGCTTTGTGGCCCAATAGTTAACAACCACTTGGAATGCTTACATCCTATATCGGAGTGCCTGGGATTGAGTTCCACTTCTGCTTCTGGTCCAGTTCCCAGCTAATGCACTCACTGCGAGGCAGCATACAATGGCTCAAATGCCATCCATGTGCATTGAATTGCAACCTCTGGCTTCAGCTCATCCAGCCCCAACCATTGCAGGCAGATGAAAGCACTCTTGCTCTCTCTCTCTCCTTTTCAAGTAAAAGTGAATTATTTAAAATTAAAATAGTGGGGCTGGTATTGTGGTACAGTGAGTTAAGCTACCACTTGCAACACTGACATCCCATATGAGTACCAGTTCCAATTCCAGCTATTCCACTTCTGATCCGACTCCCTGCTAATGTGCCTGGGAAAGTAGCAGAAGATGGCCCAAGTGCTGGGGTCCCTGCGACCCATGTAAAGACCCAGATGGAGTTCTTGGCTCCAGCCAGAGTGGCAACTTCGGTGGGAATCAGCGAATGAAAGATCTTCCCCCTCACCCTCAACCCCAGCCTGTCTTGCTCCCTCTCTCTCTGTAACTCTGCCTTTCAAATAAACAAACACATCTTAATCAATTTAAAGTAGTGCAGAATTTAAAAACTCTCATTTCGCAAACTTAGTTTTTGAAAACATCTGTCTCTGATAAAAGGCAGGATCAGCTAACTCATGGTAAGCATAATCTAATCAAGGAAAAGCAATGTGTTTGTTCATTGGCTTAAACATTTTTATTATAAAATGTGATATGCAGAAAATTAAATAAGTCTCCAGATGCATTTAAACATTTGTCTTTAAAACAAACGTTCTTATAACTCCATCAAATCATGAAATAAATTGTGGCTGGGAACATGGAATTTCTCTTTTATTTTTTACCAGTTTTCATTAGCCACTCATCATATAGTTACTCTGGTCTGTTTTTCCTTTGTCGTTTTACTTATAAAATGGATCAATTCTGCCTGTTTTTCAACTGTATGTAAATATAATATAATTGCTATTTTACAATTTGCTTTTACTTGGCCATACATTTGTAAGTTTATTTACACAAATACATATTTTTTATGTATTTGTAATTTATTCACATCTATTTTAAGGTGCTTCTATAATGCTTTGTCAAATATGTTAGATAACACAATAGAAAAAATGTCAAATGACTTGAACAAGTACATTGCAAAAGAAATACCTTGTATATTCTAAAAAATACTTATTTTTTGATTACTTTATGTTTCAAATACCTTCAAATAACTCTGTGAGATTTTTCTTTTCATATGATGCTTTTCAATGAACAGAAATTTCAATATTGATATAATTAAACTGGTCATTTTTGTATTCCACTGCAATTTATATCTTTTTATGACATACACTGTGATAGTGAATAAACTTGGATTAAATGGAAAAATATTCAACCAGATGGGGGCATCTACAAAAACTCCTACTTAATATCATGTTTAATTATTATAAAAGTTTGAATATTTTTCCTCAAAGACTATGAACAAGGTCAGATTGTCTGTTCTTGCCATGCTTTTCAACATTGTATAGGAGTTTCTAGCTAGGTAAATTCAGCAAAGAAAAAAATCTAGATTGGAAAGGAAAAAAATAAAATTATCTTTATTCAAAAATAAGTTGATCCCAGAACTGATAAATGAGTTCAGCAAAAACTCATTAATATATAAAAGATTAATATATAAAAAGATTTTTATCTATACTATCAATGAGCCATGAAATGAAGAAAACAATTCCATTTACATTAGCATAAAAATAAAATTCTTGGAAGGACATTTAACAATAAAAATACCAAATTTTTATACAAATTCAAAACTTTATTGAAAGAAATTTAAAAATATATAAATGTATAGAATGGCATGCCATGTTTATGGATTAAAATAATAATCATTTTAATATGGTAATATATCCTAAATGATCTAGACATTCAGTGAAATTCCTAACAAAATTCAGGTTCCAGGGTTGGCACTCTGGCGTGGTGAGCTAAGCCTCCACCTATGGCACCAGGGTCCAATATGGACACCTGATCAAGTCTCAGCTGCTCCTCTTCTGATCCAGGTCTCTGCTATGGCCTGGAAAGGCAGTAGAAGATGGTCCAAATGCTTGGGGCCCTGCACTCTTGAAGGGGACCGGAAAAATGCTTGGGGCCCTGCACTCTTGAAGGGGACCGGTAGAAGCTCCTGGCTCCTGGCTTTGGATTTGCCCAGCTTTGGCCATTGCGGCCATTTGGGATGTGAACCAGAGGATGGAAGACTTTTCTCTCTGTCTCTCCCTCTCTCTGTAACTCTACCTCTTATGTAAATAAATAAAAATCTTTAAAAAATACTCAGTTTCCCTTTTTAGCTGTAATTGATAAGATCATTATAAAATTTGCATGGAAATTTGAGACTAGAATGGTCAAAATAATCTTGATGCACAAGAACATACATGGAGACCCCAATAGCTAAGACATGATATCAACCCACATGTTCATCAACTGATAACTGAATACAGAAAATGTGATATATATACACGATGGAATATTACTCAGACATAAAAATGAAATCTTGTCTTTTGCAACAAAATGGATGCATTGGAAACCATTATGTTTAGTAAAATAAACCAAACCCCAAAAGGCAAATAGCATATGTTTTCTCTGATTTCTGGTAGCTAACATATAGAGCATAAAAAAGTAATGTATATAAGAGAAATTAACATGTTAAGATGTGATTGTTTATAGGCCTTGCCTATACGCCTGCAAACAGTGGTCTTTTTACTTATTACTTGTTGAATTATTTATTTAGTGCAGGATTAAACCTGTGACTCTAAGGTAAATTGAGTGTATGTTATTGCAGAAATTAAAATAAAAAAGGAATACAGAAAGCGTGAAAAAAAGGATGTAAGGAAGGAGAATGGAGGGTGGAAAGTATCATTATTTGTACTTACAATTGTGTATATGAAATACATGAAACCTCTCTTTATATAAATAAATAAGTAAAATAGTTTAAAAACTTACTACAAAGCCACAGCAATTCAATATTATAGTTTGATGCTGCTGTAAGAATAAAGATTTAAATCAACTAAATGGAACTGAGAGTGTGGAAATAAATTTTTACATTTATGCTCAATTTTCAACAAGGATGCCAAAATGACTCAGTGGTGGAAATAGCAACCTTTTCAACAAATGGTGCTAGGAAATTGTAATGTTCATATTTAAAAGAATGAATTTGAACCCTTTCCTCACACCACGCACAAATCTGAACTGAAAATACATCACAGTTCTAAGAGTAAGAGCTAAAACAACAAAACTCAGAAATAAGCCTGGCAATAAACTTTGTGAGCTTAAGTAGGCAATAGTTTCTTAGGTATTACACCAAAATTACCAAAAAATGGATAAAATTAAACTTCATCAAAATCTTTTGTGCTTCAAAGGACTTGGTATGAAAGTGGAAAAACAAAGCACAAAGTGGGAGAAAATATTTGAAAATTATGTATCTGGCAGGAGACCTATTCCCAGAAAATTTAAGGACACTTATAACTCAAAGAAATATTTAAAAATATGAGCAAAGGATTTTGATGAACATTTCTCCAAAGGAGTATACAAATGCTCAGTAAGTACATGAAAAAATGGCTAATATCATTAATCATTTGAAAAATACAAATTAAAACCACAATAAGAAATCACTCTACAATCCCTAAGGTGGCTTAAAGCTCATGCATACACAAACGCAATAACAAATATTGACAAATTTGGCAAAAAAGTGAAATGGGGCCGGTGCTGTGGCATAGTAGGCCAGCCTCCACCTGTGACGTTGGCATCCCATATGGGTGCCAGTTCAAATCCGAAGCACCTCCCTGCTAGTGCACCAAGGAAGGTTGCAGAGCATGGCCCAGGTGCTTGGGTCCCTGTATCCATGTGGGAGACCTGCAGGAAGCTCCCAGTTCCTGGCTATAGATCGGCCCAGCTCTGTACATTGCAGCCATTTGAGGAGTGAACCAGCAGATGGAAGACCATTTTGTCCCTCTCTCTCTGTGTCTGTAACTCTACCTCTCAAATAAATAAATAAAATCTTAAAAAACAACAAAAAATTGAAACCCTGGGACAGTGCTGTGGCATAAAAGTTTAAGCCTCTGAATATACTGCCAACACCCAATATGGGCATGATTCAAGTATCAGCTGCTTTGCTTCCAATACAGGTCCCTGCTAATGTATCTGGGAAAGCAGTGGAAGACGGCCCCTGCCACCCATGTGGGAGACCCTGAAGAAGCTCCTGACTCCTGGCACTGGCTTGGCCCAATCCGGGCTGTTAGGCTATCTGAGGAGTGAAGTAGTGGATGGATGATCTCTGTCTCTCTCCTTCTCTTTCTGTACTTCTGCCTTTCAAATAAATAAATATTTTAAAAATTGAAACCATCAGACATTGCTGATAGGAATGTAAAATGTAGCCATGATGGAAAAGCAGCTCAGCAGTTGTCCCGAATGTTAAACACAGAGATACCATATGGTGCCAAAATTATACTAAAAGATAATGAGGATGCCAGCGCCGTGGCTCACTAGGCTAATCCTCCGCCTGTGGCGCTGGCACACTGGGTTCTTGTCCCGGTTGCCCCTCTTCCAGGCTAGCTCTCTGCTATGGCCCGGGAGTGCAGTGGAGGATGGCCCAAGTCGTTGGGCCCTGCACCCCATGGCAGACCAGGAGAAGCACCTGGCTCCTGGCTTTGAATCAGTGCGGTGTGCCAGTCGCAGCGGCCATTGGAGGGTAAACCAATGGCAAAGGAAGGCCTTTCTCTCTGTCTCTCTTTCTCACTGTCCACTCTGCCTGTCAAAAAAAAAAAAAAAGATAATGAGGGCACACGAGAGATGAGAGCATGCATGTACACAAAAACTTGCTTCTATTTTTTTATAGAAGAATTATCCCCAAAGGGGGAAGCAACCGAAATTGCCACCAACTGCTGTATGAAAAAATTGATTATGTCATATCCATAAAATGGAATATTATACAGTTGTAACAAGGAATGTATTACTGGTACCAGTTCCTACATGGATGAACTTTGAAAATACTATGCTAAATGAAAGAATACTGTCACATAGCACTCTGACCTCAGAATCAACCCTTAAGGCATTCAGATATGGCTGAAAAGCCCATGAGAGCATTTCAGGCATGGAAAGCAAGACACTGTGGAAAAAAATGATGTACATGAAGGATCTCTATGAGTGAGACCCCAGTGGAAAGAATGGGCCATCAAAGAAGGAGGTACTTTTCTCTGAAGGGAGGAGAGAACTTCCGCTTTGCTTATGGCTCTGTCTAAATAATGTTGGAGTTTGTGGATTCAAAAAGCTTCCATAGCCTTGGCAGCTCATGAGAAGAGCCTCGGGTGATCACTGATATCAGAAATCAGAGTGTCAATTGTTAAATCAACAACAGGAGTCACTGTGCACTTACTCTCCATGTAGGACTCTGTCCTTAATGTGTTGTACTATGTGAATTAACAGTAAAACTAGTATTCAAACAGTATTCTATACTTTGTGTGTCTGTGTGGGTGCAATATGTTTAAATCTTTACTTAGTATATACTAAGTTGATCTTCTGTATATAAAGATAATTAAAAATGAATCTTAATGAAGAATGGGATTGGAGAGGGAGTAGGAGGTGGGATGATTTGGGGGTGGGAGGGTGGGTATGGGGATTAAACCGCTATATTCCAAAAGCTGTACTTATTAAATTTACATTTATTAAATAAAAGCTTTCTTTAAAAAAATTTTATGGTTCGTTTTAATTGAGATATTTAAAATAGTCAAATTCACAGTGACAGAAAGTGTAATAGATATGACATTCTTTGAATGGGAGCTGAAAATCTTATAAAATCAAATAGTGGTTATGGCTGCACACAATGAATATACTAAAAATCACTGAATTTCATTATTTAAAAGAGTAAATTTTATGGTATGCTGTTTGTGTCTTGATAAGGATGTTGTATTGAAAAGTAAATCTGGGGCCGGTGCTGTGGCGCAGCACATTAGTGCTCTGGCCTGAAGTGCCGACATCCAATATGGGTGCTGGTTCGAGTCCTGGCTGCTCCGCTTCCGATCCAGCTCTCTGCTATGGTCTGGGAAAGCAGTACAAGATGGCCCAAGTCCTTGGGCCCCTGTACCCATGTGGGAGTCCTGGAGGAAGCTCCTGGCTCCTAGCTTCAGGTTGGCGCAGCTCCAGCCATTGCAGCCAATTGGGAAGTGAACCATTGGATGGAAGACATCTCTCTCTCTGCCGCTCCTCCCACTGTGTAACTCTGACTTTCAAATAAATAAATAAATCTTTAAAAAAAAAAGAAAAGTAAATCTTTCAGGGCAAGCACTGTGGCATGGTAGGTTAAGCCACCACCTGCAGTGCCAGCATCCCATTTGGGTGCTAGTTCAAGTCCTGGCTTCTGCACTTCCAACCCAGCTCACTGGTATGGCCTGAGAAAGCAGTGGAAGATGGCCCAAGTCTGGGCTCATGCACCCATGTGGGAGATCCAGAAGAAGCTCCTGGCTTCAAATCGGCCCAGTTCTAACCATTGCAGCCATTTGGGGAGTGAACCAGTGGATCGAAGACCTCTCCTTTCCCTCTCTCTGTAACTCTGCATCTCAATAAATAAATAAACCTTTAAAAAGAAAAGTAAGTCTTTATATACACTCAGGTTGAAAGGTCATTCTCTTATATTTCATACACTTTGTTCTAAAACTTTATAGATTTGCCATTTGGTATTTAGCTCTTGCATCAAGCTGAAATTGATTTTTGTATCTGGCATGAGGCAGGAGTTCAATTTAAATACTTAGGGATTCTACTTCCTTTTTATTTCTGTCAATGAAATACCCCATACTCTAGTAGTTTCTTACTATCAATTGAAACATTGAGACTCCCTCCCTTTCAGTATAGATCCTCCTTCCAACTGAGTGTTGTATAGGCAGTAGAAGAACTGTAACCTGGGCTACAATTTACTACTTGAATCCATTAGAATGCTCGAAGATAACTTGGCACATGATATGAAAAGAGGATGGTGGGAGTCTAGGTACACCTTTGCTTTTTGTTGAGGGGGCGGTAATTAAAGGTTCTGGCAACAACAACACCCAGCAACTTCCAGAAAAATAATTGCTTAGGGCCACTCTGTAAAATCAAATGACCTAGATGAATTTTTGTTCTGTCTGAGGATGGCATTTGTAGAGTCTAGCCAGGTACTCGCCTCCAGGGCTGTCATATTTTTCTTTAAATAAAGACATCTCTTTCAGAACACAGCTTGTCTTCCTGCCTGCATGGTTTGGCTTCTTAGTCTAGGCTGGTTGTATTTTGCCTTTTCAGAAAGGGCTCCTATAAGTTTCTTCCCTCTCCTTGAGAGAGATGTTTCTAGTTTCTACAGAGAAGCAGCTATGGTTTGGAGGGGTATGGTTTAACACTAGGAGAGAAGAAAGTAAATCAGCTCAATCAGAGCTCCTTCTCCTTGCGGTGACTTGCAGATGGATCCTGTCCTCTCAGCCCCCATTGCCTCTCCACGCGCACCTCCAAACAGCAATGATGATGACAGATGATGTGGCAGTGCCTCGCGGCGCCCATCCGTCACAGGCAAACTCAGTTCTACGCTGCTTCGCTTGTGCTAAATGTGGCCTCTGAGATTGGAGTTTGGCTGTGCTCCAAGGCCCTTTTCTGGCTTCTGTCCTGGTGTTTTTATATATGATCTGCAGGTGTTACTGATCTAATTTGTCCAGGAGTTATTTATGATGTAATGCCTAGATTCTCCTGTGGTCAGTGTACCATGGGAGCAAACCCTAAAAATGGAATGACTGATGACATAATAAAATAACATCCTAGAAATAGCTGGATGTGCCTGTGACTGAGATGAGAGCATATGGATACAACTGATTTAGACTTGTCTTTGAGAATTAATTTAATTTAAAGTGAGAGATCCAGGCCAGCATTTAGCATCAGACATACGATTATAATTTTAGAATTACGATGAGATGATTTCATCTCTGTGTGCATTTTAAAGGTAAAGTGTTTTAAAGGAAATAGAGGAAAGTCTTAATGATCTGGAGGAGTAGATGTTATGGATTTAAATTGAGGATGAATTTTACTCACACGGAATGAAAGTGCGTTTCCCACAGCCATTGTGTTGAATTGTGTACTTACAACATCAGCTGTTCCTACCTTGCTCTCACAAACCCAACCTAAGTGATGGATAGACAAGAAGAAGCTATGAGTCAGTAAATATATAATATGATTGTGAGATGATCTATGTCACAATTGCTATGATGTGACTTCATCGGGGGACTTTAACATATTTGCTCTTATAATAAAATGTCCCTGATTTGTTTATAATAAAACCAAAAACAGGAGGAGAAAAGGGTCTACAGAATTCTGAGGTTAATGAGACTGTGGCAGCACCTATCTTGTTATATAATATCTGCCCTTTCCAAAGACCCACGAGGAGGTTGGGGAAGATTCAGGGAAGCCAAATTAAATGCAATGTTCTAGAAAATGAGCCAGAGCCTTAGGCTGGGTAGATTCTTTTTGTCTCAAAATAGCCTGCCTTTGCACTCCTTTCATTCTCTAGCTAGTTTGTAGACAAAAATATATCTCTTACACAAACAGCTTTCCCCACTCAAAAGACTTTGGATATTCCCAGTTGTAATGACAATAACAGAGTTCACAATATGTAATGCCATGGAACATCTTCTCTATCCTATGGATTAGAAAATATTTTATATGAATAATGCTTCTCTTATTTGCTACAGCCTAAACTATTTTTCATGTATAATTTTCTAGATCTTCCCACAAATCTTAGGTTAGCTAGGGTTTTCCCTGTTTTGCATATTTGAAAGAACTGAGCTCAGAGAGGTTGAAGGGTTTTTCTGGGTCCATACAGCTGGTGAGAAATCAAGTAGAGATTTGCTTGAAGATCTGACCCATTGTAACTGTTGTTTTCACTATGCAAACAATTTTCTGAACAATAAAGAACATTTTTAATCTGTCTTCAGTAAACAGGCATGCCACACTATCTTGGTTAATAATTCTGTTGATGCTGCTTCTGTTTTATAGTTTAAGAAACTAAAACACCAAAACCAAGGGCATTGAGTGAAGCACCAAAGTTTATTCAAATAGCAAAAGGCACAGTTTGGACCTGGACTTAACTTATCTTGATCCTCATCTGTGGTGCTTTCTCTTCTAAAACTCAGCTTGGCTACAAGACTGCAGATTGGCAGGCAACTTTAGAGAAGTATGCAATTCCCAAGTAATAAATCTTGCTGATCCTTCAAAAATAATCAAAACAATTAAAAAGAGGAAGTACTTAGCAGATAAGCAGCACTGACCGTTTCTTCCCTTTGCTAGTTGAGTTTAAGCTTAATTTAGTGTTTGACTTCAGTCAAGGATTACTTGAGTGTCCTTTTACTAATTTATATATTTTCATTTATATTTGAAAGAAAAGAGAGAAGGAGAGGGAGAGAGAGAGAGGGAGAGAGAAAGAGGAGGATAGAGAATCTTTTATCTGCTGGTTCTTTCCTAAATGCTTACAACAGCTGAGGCTGGGCCAAGCTAAAATTAGGAGCCTGGAATTCAATCCAGGCCTCCTACATGGGTGGCAGGGACCCAAGTACTTGAGCCATCATTTGCTGCCTCTCAAGGTGGTCACTAGCAGGAAGCTGCATTGGAACAGAGTAGCCAGAACCTGAACTAGGCACTCTGGTATCTGATGCAAATGATCCCATGCAGTATTTTAACCACTGAGCCAAATGCCCACCCCAACTGCATCTTTAAGAAAGATCTTTCCTCAAAGGCTACATTCCTATAGCAATGCATTCATGATGAAACAACAAAGAACACAGATGAATCCATGGCTCTAAAAAAAAATTTAAATTTCCAGTATGGAATAAGTAAAATTTGGAATAAAGACATTTGGTTTTAGCAAATTAACTCCCTGGCATAGACAGCACACCTGCACAGACCTGTGCCTGCCAGGATCAATATTTACTGGGGATAACAGTGCAGTCATAGATGGCCCGTCGAGAGTGAGTATTTGTTCCATGTCCAGATTGTTTTCCAACTGTTGGGGTGTATGTGAGTGTGTGTGTGTGGAATAGAAAGAATTGAATACAGTAAAATTATAAAGCGAAAGAGAGGAGAGCAGATCCTTTTTGAATATAATTTGAGGGGTCGGGGCTGTGGCGCAGTGGGTTAACGCCCTGGCCTGAAATGCCGGCACCCCATATGAGCACCAGTTCGAGACACGATCTGGCTGCTCCATTTCCGATCCAACTCTCTGCTATGGCCTGGGAAAGCAGTACAAGATGGCCCAAGTCCTTGAGCCCCTGCACCTGCATGGGAGACCCAGAAGAAGCTCCTGGCTCCTGGCTTTGGATTGGCACAGCTCCGGCCATTGTGGCCAACTGGGGAGTGAACCATAGGATGAAAGACCTCTCTCTCTCTCTGTGTGTAACTTTGACTTTCAAATAAATAAATAAATCTTTTAAAAAGAGAAAAGAATATAATTTGCACTTGATTTTATTTCTCATCCTTTCCTCAACTTGCTAAAAATGTAAGGCCAGCATGCAGATGTTTGGCAAGATGGTAAAGCTGCACCCTGGGATGCCCACATTCCATACTGGAGTTCTCAGTTCCACCCCCAACTCTGCTTCTGATCCCAGCTTCCTGCTAATGCACAGCTGGGCCCCTGACACATACATGGGAGACCAAGATTCAGTTCCTGACTCTTAGTTTTAGCCTGACCCAGCCCTGGCAGTTGCAGTCAACTGGGGAGTGAACCAGCGGCTGGAGAAATCTCTCTCTGAATGTCTCTGTCTCCCTACATTTCAAATAAGTAAAAATAAATAAAAACTTTAAAACAAATAAGTAAAATAAAAATGTAAGGCCATTGTTGACTTACAAGTTGTCAAATTCAAACAGCACTGTATTTTATTTGCATGTAGTTTTTTGAGCTTGCTAATCATACCTTTCATGTTTTGACCAAATGCTTTTGCTTTAACTCCTTTGTGTGTACTTCTTCTTTCCTAATCCTCTTCCTATACCTATTAATCTATGTATTCCTTAAAGGTGGCAGATTCCCACAATGCACAGATTTACTCTCTCTCATTCTAGCTGTTATACAGCACTGTGTTATGCTACATTTCGAGGCTAAGTTGTTGCCTTTCACTTTCACCCATGTCATAGAAGTGTGTTCATTCTTATTCGGACTTCTCTTACAGACAACCAGAAAAGAGCAACCCAGCCAAAGACAGAGTTAATCTCTCCACCTGCAGACATGCTCAAGAACTGAGTTGCAAGGTTGTGGCAAGCCAGGGCCTGGCAGATTGGTTCTGGCCTTTATCAGAGCTATGCTATCAAAACCACCCTGAGGTTGTGATGCTCCTTCCCCATCTCCTGTGAAACCAGCACCCTTCTCTGCAGCTGCAGGAAAGCCCCAAGCCCTCACTTAGCAGGGTAGTGGTGCTTGTGATTGCTAATCTGCCGTAGTCTTCATCTATCCATAATTTAAACTATCTCTTTCCCTTACCCTCAAATTTTGTCCTGGGTATTTTGATTCAGCACTGGGGACAGGGACTGAGCTTACAATAGCATTAATACATTAGGGAGCCTGGTCTAGTCTGAAGGAGATTGAATTTCTTTTTCTTTTTTTTTTTTTCCAGAAAATGGCCTGATAGATGTATTGGCACCCAAATGAGAAGACTTTCATATGTGGAGAATAATGTATGTATATTGCCAATATGAGAAAAGTCCATGTTGTAGTGTGTGTGTGTGTGTGTGTATATATATATATTTATTATTTTTATCTGAAAAGCAGAAAAAGAGAGAAAGAGAGAGCGAGCCTCCACCTGCTAATTCACTCCCCAAATGCTCCAAACAGCCAGACTGAGACAGGCAGACCAGAAGCCTGGAAGTCAACCTCAGAAGCTGGATCAGGAACAGATGCGAGCGGAGGGTGCAGCATTTTAACTGCTGCACCAAACAGCCACGCCATGAAGTGAATTTCTGTAAACTTGGGGGGAAAGATCAGGAATGCTTTAAACCAAATTGCCGACAATTGTCTTGAGGGAAAGAACACTTTCATGCCGCGTTCTATGTAAGTGTTTTAGTGGGAGGATTAGATGATCATCAGCACAACTCAAAGCAAAAACAAATTCCACTTAGTACATGTAAAAACTCAGGAGTAAAGACAGGTGAAAAATGCAAGTAAATCAAATGAATGAAAGAGAAAATGATGACAAAGCCCTAATTTAGGGTGCCACTCTAAAGTGGTTCGTTACATTTAACAGGCATGCAAATCATCGAGGAATCCTATTAAACTACGCAGTAGAACTCAATAGGTCTAGGCTGAGGCTTGAGGAGAGCAGTACTAACAACCTCCAGCTAATGCCAATACTGCCAGTGCAAGGACTATAATTTGAGGAGCAAAGTCCATGTGACTATAACAGACGGGTGGAGTTGAAAGCCTCTGAACTAGATGGATGGGAAAGCAGTGTCATCCTGTGCTTCCCCTGTTTCTCTTTTCCACCTGACAAACTATTTCTCCTCTGTAAGTCTCTGCTTGTGGAAGACTTCCAGATCAGCCAGGCTTAAAGATACTCCCATTGTGTTCTTCCAGTGTGCCCTAACAGCAAGGTTTCTCAAACTCATGTGCAAAAGAATCCTCTGAGGTTATTAACAGATATGCAGCTTCTTAATCCCCACTACAGAAGGAAAGACTCAGTTGGCCCAAGATGGTCTGTGGAAATCCATGATTTCTAGATACATGCAAGTTTCCAGGAAGACTGCAACCAAGCAGTCCTTGGATCTAATTGAGAAGCCTGTTCTGTCTTCTCTCTCATCAGACATTTGGTATATGAGTTAATAAATGAGAGCAGGCTCCTTCCCTCTTTAGTGATTAGTAACACTAGATCTAGAAAATATGGATAAAATAGAAAGTATGGGAACAGAGAAAAAATTCACTTGTCATCCTACCAATGAAAAGTGAATATTTTTGACTTCTAATGTATTTTGTTCTGATCATTTTCTGCTCATTTTACTTCATAGGTTCAGATCATACTGCAAATATTCCACCCTAAATGCTTTTGGGTAAGAAGAGATAGTAATGCTGCTGTCCATGGTCGATGGCATTGTTCAATTCATGTATTGTTTTTTTATTAAAGATTTATGTATTTACTTGAAAGGCAGGTTACAGAAAGGCAGAGACAGATGAGAGAGAGAGAGAGAGAGAGAGAGAGGTCTTCCATCTACTGGTTCACTCCCCAAATGACCACAATGGCTGGAGCTGGGCCAATATGAAACCAGGAGCCAGGAGCTTCTTCCAGGTTTCCCACATGGATGCAAGATCCCAAGGACTTGGGCCAACTTCCACTGCTTTCTCAGAAGCATTAGCAGGGAGCTGGATGGGAAGTGGAGCAGCTGGAACTCTAACTGGCACCAATATGGGATGCCAGCACTGCAGGCAGAAGCTTTACCCACTGTGCCATGGCACTGTCCCCTCATGTATTGTTTTAAAAGTTGAATTGGACAACTATTCAAATGTTTACCATTCTACTATTCTTTGACAGTGACCTAATTTGACAAAAAAAATCATTGCCTGTATTTTGGGATCTTATATTTCATTTATTCAATTCACATTTTATCTCTTAAAAGAATATTCCAAGTAGAAAGGACTTCTTATTTCCCTTAAATTTGCAACTAGAATCTTTCTGGAAATAGCCATGTTCATTGTTATACAGTTAAATCGCACTGAATTTTATGAGTTAGACAAAGGTGATGTTTTACTTGATTGATCTCTTGTCAAAATACTGTGTGATGATGTTGACATTTTTGCACAGCAGTATTATAAGGAAGGTATATGCATTTCGAGCACCTAGTATTACCTCTTTTGTCCTTGAAAAATCTACCCAAAGACTTCATCTCTCTCTTGCATACTGAAATCATGTTGTCTTCTGTCACTTAGCAAAGTACAGAGGATGAGTGAGTTGTGGCTATTTCTGTGACAGCAGTTCCCCATTTTATTCTTGTTCATTCTTTTCCAACTAGGATATTAAGTCAGTAATAAGATATTAGGTAATTACCTCTTAAAACTATTTCTTTATTTGTTTTCATTTGAAAAAGTAAAGAGACAGACATAAAAACAGAGACCTTCCATTTGCTCACAAATGCCCACAAAAGCCATGTTTAGGCCACTACAACCAGGTCTCCCACATGTGGGGCAGGGATCCAAGTACTTGTGTCACCACCTGCTGCCTTCAAGGGTGTGCATTAGCAGTGAGCTGGGAAGAGAAGCAACATCAGGACTTGGCCTCCATCGCTCTGATATGGGACATGCATCCCACATGATGTATAATCTGCTGTATCCCTCTTTATACCTAATTGATCTCCTTATCCCTCTTTCTTTCTTATAAGTAAACATAGTTCATTAATTATCTCTGTATTATATCTAGTAACAGATTAAAATGTTTAAGTGCAGTTAATTGATAGAAAAAGTACACATTGATTCTTTTTTTAATACTTATTTATTTATTTATTTATTTTGACAGGCAGAGTGGACAGTGAGAGAGAGAGAGAGAGAGAGAGAGAGAAAGGTCTTCCTTTGCCGTTGGTTCACCCTCCAATGGCCACCGCCGCTGGCTCGCTGCGGCCGGGGCACCGCACTGATCCGATGGCAGGAGCCAGGTGCTTCTCCTGGTCTCCCATGGGGTGCAGGGCCCAACGACTTGGGCCATCCTCCACTGCACTCCCGGGCCATAGCAGAGAGCTGGCCTGGAAGAGGGGCAACCGGGACAGAATCCGGCGCCCCGACCGGGAGTAGAACCCGGTGTGCTGGCGCCGCAAGGCGGGGGATTAGCCTAGTGAGCCGCAGCGCTGGCCACATTGATTCTTTAAAAGAGACTTAACAGTTGAAGAATAATCTTATCCTGTGTAGCCTTGAAGAGTTAAATCAATTTTCCATTGCTCTGAGTTTATTTAAAAGAAGTGACTTAGTCCCCAGGCAAAAAAATAAATGACTTCATCATCCATCAGTATGACAAAATATAAAATACCACCCCACATTCCTATGGAAATTTGTTGTAGTTGGTGATCATAGGTATTTGTTGTTGCTAAGCCTGGATCACAGAGAAGATGCATTCTTCTCCATAAGGACATTGTGCAGAAAAGGAAAGAATGAAATACAGCACATGTTGGGGTGGTTTTATAGCATCCAGTTGGAAATCAGAATGCTATGAAAAATTGTAGTCAAATTTTGCATGATGGCCATAATTCTTAAGTAAAAATGGAGTAATTGCTAACTGAAAACAGGACTGTGTGGGTGGTCACGCTGGATGATTCACGCAGGGCTAGGGTGGGAGGCAATGAGCACCAGCAGTGTTTACTGAGCTCCCTTTATCTCCAGACATCATGAGGGCAGATCACCTGAAATGGCTCCCAGCACTGCCCTGAACTTGCCTCCTACCTGATTCTGCAGGACTCAGATCTTCAATTCTCTTAATTTTAGCTATCCACATACTGAGGGATGATACATGATAACTTATATCAATTGAGGACTAAGACATAGAACATCGTCAAATGTTTGCTACTGATCTACTTATGTAGGTGACCTTGCCTGATATCATCAATTTATAACCTAGTGGTCAGATTGACCATTTTAATAATTTCAATTAATCCATTGAAAATAGATAAAGATATATTGATGCCAAGATCCTTTCAATAACTCCCAATGGAAAAAATAAGATTAATCATCAACAATAAAACTTTATACTTTGTAAGATTATGCTCCAAACTTAGGATTTTGACTATTTTTCTGTAACAGTTCAAAGATAATAAATATATTCAATTCTATAGCAGGTACCATGTATTCCCCTAGGCTACACATTGCATAAAAATGTTTTTCAAAACCTAAATGTAGAGACAGGGCATTTTGGACATTCACTTAGTTGCTGTTTGCCATGTCCTCATTCTATATCAGAGTCCCTGGTTTGAGTCCTGTCTACCCTGTTTCTCATTGAGCTTCCTGTTAATGCATAACCTGGGAGACATCAGATGATAATTCAAGTACTTGAGTCCCAATGAACCACAGGAGAGACCCCGATTGAGTTCTAAATTCTTGGCTTTGGCCTGGCGCAGCTGTGGCTCTTGTGAGCTTCTGGGGAATGTCTGTATGTGTCTATCATCCTTTTAAATAAAGCAATGAAAATAAGGGGAAAAAAACTAAATGGATTCATCAATAGTTTGGGAAATACTGGTAAAGGAAACGTGTTTTTTATTTTTATTTATTTATTTTTTTTTTGGAAGTCCCCAGGAAGCTAAGACCCTTTGACTTCTCATTTCCAATTCCTTGGAAAGAGAAAATGGAATAAGCCCTTTCCAGGAGCCAGGGATCTCTATTTTTAGCCTCTTCTGATTAAGACCACATTATCTAAATAGAAATGAATTTGAACTGAGTGTACCTTTTACTCTTGGACAGTACTTAAGGAATTTCCATGATACTGACACAATATATTCTTAAATATATGTTCACACAGTCAATTTCCTTTATTTGAGTTTACTGAGGGACATTGTTGATCAAAGTGGGTCAACTCTCTTTGAACTTTGCTTTTAATTGTTACTTTTCAGGAGAAATTCACTTAGGATTAAGTCTTACATCATAACAATTTCATTTTCAAAAATAGATCTTTGAAATTTGTTTAATGACCAAGCAAAAAGTTAGAGAAGATAATTAATTAAGTCTAAAAAGAGAAAATCAGAAATCATAACCTGTTCTGGTTAAGCAGAAATCAGCACTGTGACCAAAGTAAATGAGATGCGGAGAGTGGGAAACAGTAACTACAGTAGGTACATGCTGATGCATGGTTCAAACAGTGAGTAATTGTTAGATTCAAATCCAGAGTTCTGTACAAATGGGTAGTGAAAGGGTGGGACACATAGGGAGAGAGCCCCTTGGAGAGAAAGGATTGAAAACCAAAACATAAATGTACCAGTAAGGAGAAGTAGAGATGATACCATTAGTAAAACAGTAAGAGATACCTGGAAAGGTGAAAACAATCTGGCTGGGAATTCAGACCTGGGTGTGGCTATTGATGCTATCATGTTGTGAGAAAAATCAAGAAGACAAAAATCATGTAGATTGGAATGAGAAGACAAAGTTTCAGGAAACCAGATTTGTGACAAGGACACCACAGAGCATGAGAAGACCCTAGCAGAGAAGACTGCAGGTTTTTCTCTGTGAAGCAAGAGGGTATTCAAGGAGGAAGAGGCACCTTGGGAAAACGCGGTGAGGCCAACAGGGGACAGTATGGGCTAGGGTAGGGTACCTGGATTTTCCTCAACATCTGCTAGCTGCTTTCAATCTTTTTCCTTCTTTTTCTCCCAAGGCCCAAAATGTTCTCTCCCCTCTCCACAGGTTCTTTAAACAATGACAACTTTAAAAGACTCCAGATGGCTTTGAAAAATTTGAAAGTCATCCAAGGTGCACTGTAGCCCTTTGTATACACCCCATGTGGAGCCGGTCTGAAAACTCCATGGTTTTTCTGTTTGGATTATATCCTGGGGATGAACTGCAAGGCCAAGGGAAAAAAAAAAGAAAGAAACCACCAATTTTTAATAACAATAAGCTAGCTCATGTGTTCTGAGAAGCGAAAAGGCAAGGGTTTTTTTTGTTGTGAGTTCTTGTAGCCCACTGGCCTTGGTCCTTATCACTCTGTGTCCTGCCTGTCCTTACTGTGGGCAGAAGGTACAAGCTGGATCAGCTGAACAACTCACTTCTGGCTTCTCAGATATCCGTTAATAATCCTCTCCTCATAGGCGCATTGTGTCTGGATTGGAAATTTAACTCAGCATAGTTTCATTGGGAGTATGTTAGGAAGATTCATCCACTCAACCAACTTTGCAGAGTCCTTCTCTATCTCTGTTAGGGATATCTCTATCAGTTATCTACAGAAGGCCTAACCCTGGAGGAAATTGCTTTGAAATGACTTCAGTAATAATCACCAATGATTAGAAGACTCTGTTAGGGAATGGTTAGATTACATGAAGTGGGAATTTAAATTCTGCTTTTAGAGAAACAAAGTGACTAAGAATTGGAGAGGAGTAAAAGCATTACTTAGACTCACTGTTTCTTGGTGAGAAGTAATATGCGGTTCTAAGATAATATCAAAGTGTAAGAGCTTTGGAGGACAGGGTAAATTTACATGTGGATTCACATTCTAGAGAAAGAAAAGTTATTTCTTTCAAATTTCAAAAAAAAAAACACAATTATTTGCTCTGCTGACATGATGACTGATTTGTAAGAAGTTGATTTGTGCTAAGGGTGCATTTTGCAGTTCGTGCATTCTGTCTGTTGACAGGCTGATGGAAAAAAACGTGTGGGGTGACTATGCAGGAAGAGCAGGAGACAGGGCTAACTGGTACATGGGCAATACCTTTGAGCATGCATAAACTTTTGAAGAACATGAGACACAAGGGATGGATGGATACTTTTGGTGAAATATTTTATTTTTAATACCATTTCAAAATCGGTACATCTTGTATTCCATCTGAGGCCATGAGGAACGAGAGAAGCATTGGTTCAGTTGACAATGTTGATCCACCTAAAATATCCTTGCTGTGGGGTGAAATTTTAATATTTTCAGGATAATAATGACAGATGTCAGCCTTTTTATTAGAATTCTAGTCATTTAGTCTCTCACACACACACACTCACACACACACATAATATCAGTTACGTCCACCTGTCACCATGGAAGCTCTTTGCACTCCAATTATAAGCATCATAAGAAATCCCTGAAAGTCATGAGGCCATCAGGGAACCAGTATGCTCATAGTGGTTTCTAACTTTTCTCCAAATGCACATGTAGGGAAATTTTCAAAGGATTGAAAGGATTTCAAAGGATTAAAGGAAGCTTGGAGAATCACATATTGATTACTGATAGAATGGTATTTACATATTTCTACTCAAAATAATACAAACATAAAAATCACCAGTAGCATTGGCTTTCTGAGCAACCCACTTTACAGTGTAGTAAGTCTAATAGGAAGAGGGAAAACAAAAGTTTACCATAAGCTTTTGTGAAGCAAAGATAGCATTTTGCTCACTTCACTCAGTCTGGTTCTACCTTTGCAATTTCTGCAACATTTAAAATCAGCTGTACTGCTGTTTGCTAAACATTATCTTTAAATTGACTCTCTTTTGCTTAAGTGAATTCATCTAAAGCTCCAATACACAGAAATAAGTCAACATCAGTAAATTCTAGCTAGATATTATTGTTGATCCCAGTTCTGCTCTCTTCCTGCTTTAAAAAAAAAAAAAAAAGAATAAGAGCAGGTGTTAAAGGAGTGTTGAAGTGTATCACTAAACTGAGACTTTCTCCTGGAAAGGATCAGAAAGATGAAGGAAAAACAATAATATTTAAAGTGCAATTCCTGAAACTCTTGTTAGCATTTGCAAGGCACTCAAAATGGCTCAGAAACCTCCAGTGCAAGTCTCCTACACCCTGGGAATCCCTGGCACGAAAGGCAGTGGGCAATGCCAATGTGATCTCAAGAAACACATTCAGCAGAGCCCTAGTGAAAGGACACAGGTGAATTCCCCATAGGCTGTCCAGCCTGCACCTGCTTCAGTTGTCACCCCAGCTGCATCACCAATGACGAAGCCAAAAAGGTCAGCTCCCAGGACATGGCTGAGATCTCTGTGGTCACAGAGGAAGGTACCCATGTTTCCTTAAGCTTTCTCTAACTCTGTAAACTGTAACTGTAAACCTTCCTTTCCCAAAGATGAGGGCACCATACTTGGGTTGAGATGGTCAGAAGATGGTCTGGTTCTTTTACAAACATTTGGATAATGTGTCTCCCACCAATTTACTTAAGATAATATCAGCCCATATTCTTCTCTCTATCACCTTTTCCTGATTATTTGATTTCCAAAGCACTTACCCACTGCCTAGCATCATATAAATTTTACTATATTTGTGTACGCACTCATGGTTCCATTTGTTTATCCACCTGCCTATTGAGTGATTGATCAATTGTCTCTGCTACTACAGTGTAAGCCTTGACTATAGCTATTGTTTTTATCTGCTTTGAATACAGTTGTATTTACAGCCCTTAGCGCAATGCCTAGCATATATCATGTTCTAAATAAGTCTTTAACATATATGAATGAATGAAAGAACTACATTCAAAAAGGAATCCGTGAAAAGGCGTTTTAACTCATCCACCAAAATGAAAAATTATAAGGATAGGTTAAATTACGTTTGTATAATGTGTGACCCAATGTGGACAGTGTGTGTTTTCTTGCCTGAAAAAAAAAAAAATTGACCAAACACTAGAGGCAGTTTTTCCTTTTCTAGGGATAAAAGTAAAGATCTGCTGTCACAGCCTTTGGAAAAATTTTAGCTAGTTTTTTGTTTGAAGCTTGTTAAATGTCATGTATCAGTAACTGATATTCTTGCACAGCCTCAACAAAGTGATGAAACGAATCCACCTAGCAGCAAAGCTCAGCTTACCTGTGTACTCAAGAACAGCACAGTTCTTTCTGGAAAGCTGAATTGAGAAGACTGGGTGGGCAGAAGAAATTCCTTAGGGCAGGAGTCACAAGGTGTGTCCCAAGGAACATAACTCTCTAGAATGAAAATGGGTATAGACACAGGAAGATAAAGGAGAAGGAAACTGGCCAAGTGAGGCAGCCTGTCCTGAGGCCAGTTTGCCAAGTGTTCCCAAGTGTGTTGCACAATTGTGTGGCCATCTCTTCTTCTCCCTCATTCCAGCATCCTTTGGTAATGATGACACAACAGGTTCCCTTTGGAAGCTTTCATGCTTCTGTGGGCTGCTGGGAAACTCTTCCAGATCAAGAGGAAGAGCAATCCAGGAATAGAGCACAGGCTGCTGGCCCTGTCCAAGCAAAGACAAAGCAAAGGATCACAGGTTGTGGCTATGCTCATTGACAGACTCATGGAGATGTACACAGACACATTTCCTTGCTAGGGGAAGCATTTTGATCATGAAATGCAGTCTATACTGTTGATTGATAAAACTGATGTAGTAAAAACAGTAATGAACTGTGTTCCAAGTCCTGCTCGTCCATGCCCTTCAGTGGGTCATTTTCTGGGTTTTATTTTCCTTATTTCCAAACAGAGTTAGATTAAGCAGTCTTTGAAGTCCCCTCCCACTCTTAGCCTTAAATGAAATGGCCTTTGGACATCTGTTCCAGCCCAAGTTGTTTCATTACAAAGGACAAACAGATAGGGCACAGATAAGGGAAGAATGACTAATCATTTGGAAGCTAACTGGCTGAATAATAATTCTCAGCCCTAGGATGCCAAGCCTTTAAAACGCCACCTTCCCTAATGAATCTGAAAATAGAATTCTGCAGACAGAACACAAACACATCTGAAGTTTGGACCCAGCATGCGCAAGTAGAGCCCCATGACACTTGTTTATGATGTTTTAACTTTTGTATTAATTTTTGAGTTCTTTAGTGAACACAAAATATAGGTTTTAATTTTTTTTTTCGTTTTAGTGTTCCTTGAAATGGTATCCTTGATCTAGAGCCAAAAGAATTCTTTGAATTTTAAATCGAAGCTTGAAGTGACTCAGTCTTTAATTTGACACACCCTTGGCTCAGACTATTGATAATTAGTCTATCAAACATTAGGGAACTGTATGCTTCCAAATTTTCAATTTAAATGGTATAGCAGCAAGAGAGAAGATAGAGTTTATAGAAATAACTCTCCCAAGGTTACACAAATACAAGGATGATAACTATAGTGGCTCCCTCTCTAGCATCTCCCTCTTGCAATCTATCTATGATGCAAATTACAAAATCCCAAGGAAGAAAGGGTGTCTTGAAAGGTGAGACAGTTTCATGCAAAGTGGGACAGTGACAATACTAGACCCAAGTCAGGGTTTTCCAACCCAAACTAAGATGGGAGTTGGGAGTGATAAATCACTGGTTTAGAATTCTACTGATCAACAAAATGGTTGTACAGGCAACTCATTCAACTTGCCTGTGCCTCAGCTTTTCTGGTACAAAATAAATGTACTAGAATGAAAAGTCTGGAGCGCATATTACTGTTTCAAGGGGAAGTATTTATTTTCATGTTCAGGAAATGAGATTAGGGTGAAAAGGAAAGAGTCATTTAATATCCACAGGGAGACAGGAAGTGGAGAGACCATAGACTTAGGGATCAAGTGGGTCCGTCTTGAATGGTCATCTCTGCAAGGAAAGATGAGTAGATGGATCTTGCAGGGGCTTCACAGATAACCATAATATATCTTTTTTTAAAGCCTAGTAGATGAGTGTTATTTGTATTTCATCTAATTTACCATATTTAGGGGCTGATGCTGTGGCATAGAAAGTTAAACCTCCTCCTGCAGGGCTGGCATCCCATATAGGTGCCAGTTTGAGCCCTGTGTGCTCCACTTCAAATCCAGCTCCCTGCTAATGGGCCTAGGAAAGTAGCAAAAGATGGCCCAAATTCTTAGGTCCCTGCACCCATACGGGAGACCCAGAAGAAGCTCCTGGCTCCTAGCTTCAGATCAGCCCAGCCCCAACCATTGTGGCCATTTGGGGAGTGAACGAGTGGATGGAAGACTCTCTCGCTCTCGCTCTCATTCTCGCTCTCTGCTTTTCAAATAAATAAATAATTACCATATTTTATGCATACTTATCTAGCCACTATGTAGTACACATTACAACCAAATTAAAAATAAGTAAATACAAATTATCAATGGCACAGCATATTTGCACAGAAAAAGAAAAACAGAAGCATGCCTTATGTTCATGAGAAAACTATTTTGTTTTTTAGAGAACATTCCACCAGCATGATTTTTTTTTCTTCATGAAAGAAAGGTCCTCATGAGGTGCCCTCTTCTTACCTCTCTGTCTTCATTTCTGCCTCTCTTCCCTCAACCCTTCCCATGCTACAATGTCTCATCCATCTGTCTTTCCACAAGTCCTTCTGCCTGGAATTTCTCTTCTGTCCTGCTGAGGAACTCCTATCTATTCTTTCTTCTGTGCTTCCAGTGCTGCTGTAGAACTTTCTCCATCCTCCTCCCAGGGTTGGGTGCTCCCTCTCTGAATGTGTGTTGTGTGTCTCTGCATTGAAGCAGTGGTATCAGGAGACTTTAAAAATCTAAGCTTTTGGGGTTTAAAAATTTTGGACATCCATGAATTTTTTTGGCAATATACATTATCCATGAATTTATTTTCCTTTTCATTTTAAATATTTATTTAATTCTAGGGCAGAGATAGAAAGTGTAAGCCTTGACTATAGCTATTGTTTTTATCTGCTTTGAATACAGTTGTATTCAAATTTGAATACATAGATCTCCCATCTGTTCTCTCCCCAGGTGTCCACAATCGCTGGAGTTCGGCCAGCCAAAACCAGGACCCAGGACCCTGATTGGAGTCTCCCATGTGGCTGGCATGGACCCATTTAGCCTAGATTTGCTTCCCATGGTGCACATTAGCAGCAAACTGGAATCAGGAGTGGAGCTGGATTCAACCCAGGCATTCTGAGATGTGGGTGTTCTAAGCAATGTCTTAACTGCTCAGCCAAATGCCCACCCTCCAGGAGTCTTTTGAAGATCCATCATATACATGGATTTGAACATTTTTACATCAAAATAAGCTTGCCTTTTAATTCCATTTTCCATGAATTGTTTGGAGTAGCCTTCTGCATTATAATAGAGACTTGCATTCTTGGCTTATTCTGTTGGACTTTGAGGACAGAGATTAAATGTTTGCGTGTTCAAAATCTACCTGGCCATTTACATCTGTCTGGTCTATTTACCCATATTCATTCTCTCTCTCTCTTTCTCTCTCTCTCTCCGTGTCTGTGTGTGTGTGTGTGAGAGAGAGAGAGTTCCATTCATAGCTCAGTGGTTTCAACCTATGGCTACTAACTAAATATTGTAGTAAATACATAAAGAATAAATGAATAGCAATATTGAATATTTATTAGTGCAAAGGAGGGGGCTGGCATGAGGGACACAGCAGTAGATGGAGGTGGGATTTCATAAGAAGAAAATAAAGTCCTCTGTGCCTGGGACTTTGGCCTATATTAAGAATGCTGGGGAATGTTAGGTGTTAGATTATGTGTGTGTGTATGTGTGTACATATACACAATACATATACATGCACATATACACACTTGCATGTATGTGTATATATGCAAATATATGCATATGAATATATACATACATACACATATATTTTACCCTGATTGGACATTTGTATATACATGTATTGAGCCGTCACATTGTACCCCGTAAATATGTATAATTTTATATGCCTGTTACAATTTTTTAATTAAAGGATTACAGAAAATTGAAAAAAAAAAAAAAAGAATGCAAGGGGCTGGCACCATGGTGCAGCAGGTTAATCCTCCGTCTGCAGTGCCAGCATCCCATATGGGTGCTGGTTCTAGTCCTGGTTGCTCTTCTCCCAGTCCAGCTTTCTGCTGTGGCCCGGGAAGGCAGTGGAAGATGGCCCAAGTGGTTGACCCCTGCACCCATGTGGGAGACCAGGAAGAAGCACCTGGCTCCTGGTTTTGGATCAGCGTAGCTCCAGCCATTGCAGCCATTTGGGGAGTGAACCAAGGGAAGGAAGACCTTTCTCTCTGTCTCTCTCTCACTGTCTGTAACTCTACCTGTCAAATAAATACATAAAATCTTTGGAAAAAAGAAAGAATACTGGAGCTGTGGAGAGGGTGTGAGTAGCCAGCTTTATTTTCATTATTATTAGGGGATACTGAGGAAGCTTTGGAAAGTACCTAGAAGTTCCGATTTGGACATTTGACCTTTGGCGATAACGATAACTTTATTTCTTTTTAATGTACAAAGCCTTATTTTGATTGCTTTGAAGTATATTGAATCAAATATACAAAATATTCAAGAAAAATATATTTAAATGTCAATTTATTAGCACTATTAGCTACCATATAAAACAGCTTTACCTTGCATGTTTTTAGGAAATATTTCACACAAAACAATCAAATACACACACACACACACATACAGAGTCAGAGGGAATTATTTCTATTCTCTTCCCTAGTAATCTCCCACCTTCCTTTTTTATAACTCACTCTTTGTAAGTCTCTTGAACCTGAACCAGGCTGATCCCTAGTGCCATGCTTTCATTTGTATTGTTCATAACCCTGGAGTTCTTTATGATTTTCTTATTCAAAGAATATTTCCCCTGCAAGGGTTTTTTTTTTTTCCATTTTCAAATATCTTTATATACAGAAGATCGCTTCAGTATATACTAAGTAAAGATTTCATCAGTTTGCACCCACACATAACCACAAAGTGTAAAAATACTGTTTCAGTACTAGCTATATCATTACTTCACCTTTGACAACCTATTAAGGACAGGTCCCACATGGGACGCAAGTACACAATGACTCCTGATGTTGGCGATCTTCTGAATATAAAGATAATTGAAAATGAAAAAAAAAAAAAACACTTGGTTTTAAATTGGAAATTACATAGAAAAATAACCAATCTTTTATTAAAAAAAATATCTTGCAGAATCTCGGTCACTAATGTGATGTACACTGTTATTTAATGCTATAACTAGTACTCCAACAGTATTTTTTCACTTTGTGTTGCTATGGGAGGACAAACTGTTGAAATCTATATATATATATATATATATACTAAACTGATTTTCTATATATAAAGAGAATTGAAAATGAATCTTGATGGGAATGGAAGGGGAGAGCGAGTGGGAGGGGGGAGGGTTGTGGGTGGGGGGAAGTTGTGGGGGGGGGGAGCCTTTGTAATCCATGAGCTGTACTTTGGAAAAGAAAGAAAGAAAGAAAAAAGAATATTTCCCCTGCAAGTACCAGTTCGAGGCACTTCTTGATAAATATTTACTTGGTGATTTAGTTGACAACAGAGAAATAACCAACAAATACTAATTGCCCATATAAAATCTAACTTCTGGTTCAAAGTCTAACTCCAAAGAGTACATCCTATGTCTCATCCTTGGAGGCAGGTCTAAGAGAAAAGAACAATGATAAACACTATTCCTTTGAAATTCTCACCTTTAGAGAAGTGCCATTTTTTTTTTTCGAAAGAAGGTAAGAGTAACAAGGTAGGAGATGAACTCTGAGGAATGTAGACTTACCTTTTGGGATTCAATATCTCACTGCTTGCAACAGTGCATTCTATCAAGAACTAGCCAGAAGCTAGCAGTCTCCTTGGACTTTGAGGTGAACTGATTGTAGCTTGCATTTCTCACAATGGAGACCATGAAGATTTTATTTATCCCTTTACCTTTTCAATTTAGAAAAGAGAATTTTGTTTTTATATATTTATTAGTATGTACACAGTTTAAAAAGTTTGCTATCACCACAATATTATCAATTTAACAAAGAATACCCTTCCCAGGCACATTCTCATCATTTCTCAGGGTTAGATTCCTAGAGATGAGATTTCTGGATCACAGGATCTGAACCCTCTTTTAATGCATGTCTTTAAGATATGTTTTCAAAAGTGGAAAAAGCATTGTGACTTTAAATGCGCTAATGAGGAGGAATATTATGATTTGACTTTAAGGAATTTACTCAAAGATTTTCTTTTTTTCATTTTTGAAGTTAATCTAATAATTTCACTATTTTTCTGTCATTGACTACTATAGAGACCTGAAAGGATAGCACACTGGAGCAGCAGTGTTAAAGCACCGCTTTGGATGATCTCTAGGTCAGTGCAAACCAAATCACTTCTGACATTTCCTGGAATGGTTCCTCAACTCAGTATTTGATGAAGACAGAAGAAGGACTAGTCATTGATGAATAAAGCCAGAATCTAATGAGAACTCTGGACCTGACTGTGAGCTTAAGTATAACCGTACAGAATAATTACATGTGTACATATGTTGTTATACATTATCTTCTCAATAAATATGCATTAGTATGCTTATTATTGAACTACAGTCTTTCCTCACTGGAGAAACACCACAAGCTGGTGTTTCTTAAAAACAAAAACAAAAACAACAAAACAGATATCCTGTGCCCAGTCTGGGTGCCTTCTATTTTGCATAGACCCAGTTTTGTTGATTGTCCTGTGCAAATCCCATACTGTCCTCCCTTGAGACTCCTGAAGCTATGGAAAATTCTTCTCTGTGAATTTCAAAGTTCACTTTGAACAAGTTCAGGCATCACCAATTGCTATGGAGGCTTACTGCTTTAATGGACTCAGCAGCAACCTTATCTCTAATTTCCAGGGAGGAAGAACATCTGGTCTTTGCAGCAGAACCCTGCTCTTCTCTGACTTTTTAACCCAGGTGCACTGTGATCTCTGGCTAGCTTCTGCAGAGTCCTGACCTCACGTGTTCTGGGTATGCTGTGGAGAAGACAGGAATAAAGTTTTGCTTGGGTTAGTCACATGCATAACTTCCCTACAGAATTTGAGCTGCAAATGAGTTTTCTCCATTACCTATGAAGTTGGACACCACATGTACCCTTCCTTTGCATTTTAGATGAACCCTGGACCACCTCTGCTGTCATAATTGCTGTAGAATCTGATGCATCAAAAGACTAGTGTACAAAAGGCTGTAATTTCTTCATTTTATAGATCTAGTACCTGCCTTAATGTGTACAGAGTATTGTTAAATCATTTGTTGTTAAACTGTTGCCAAATAGTTGGAGTATCTACTTAGCCACTTCTGTTCAGCAATTTGATGTTTAATCACTCCATCTCTCTCTTGTAGATCACAATTATTCAAAAGATAATAAGTTCTGACTCAGTGTCAGATGAATTTGATGTGCTTGTATCCAGTCCTGTGGCACTGGTCTACAAGTAGAAACTGTTTTTGGAACTCATTCAGGAACATGGTGTGACAATCAATTTTTTCCTCAATTACAAAATTTATTTCTGTGAATAGATGCACAAAGATATAAAGGTAAGTCAAGTGTGGATTTCTGTTTAATTGATTATTATGATTAAATAAATACATATGATACTATTCAGATTATATCAAAAAGATGGACAAAATTATGCAGTTATAAGAAACGAAATTCGAACTCTCACTGTGTCCAAACAGTAGTATTTATTTCTGTGAGATATCATTTTACATGAGAGTCCCCATGAAGGTTCTGATCTGCCATTTAGACAGCGGAAGCACATGAAAGTCTCTGCTTCACAGTCTTCCTTCATGCCGTGTGCATGAGCCTTATTATAGCTTCTTCAGCTGAAGATAGAAAAGAGAGCAAATGGGTATCTTTAACGTCCAAAATTGTCCTTGGCAATGTTTATAGTTTCCTGACACTTCTTTATGCTCTGATTTATGTTTGGCAGGGATGAATCCTCATTTGACTTGTCTGGATTTTTGTGTTACACCTTTGGCATGTCTGAACACAAAAAGCCAGCCCCAAGGTGCATTTTCAGCCTCTGATGGCCACTCCCATACTTGGTTGACTCATACCATTTTGTGAAATCGTGAGTAATTCCATGGGGACCTTCCTTCCCCAGTTCACTTGCTAGAGGGAAGGAGAGAGAATTGTTCATTTGATCACAGAGTAACACATGGAGGCCATCATTCCTTCTGTACAGGACATATTCTCTTTTGTCTAGGAACATGGAGGAATTGCACCAACTCTCCTCTTTGGAGCTTGGATAACCATGTGAATGCAGAAATGCCTCATTGCACTTGTAGATCTATTTCACCTTTTAGTTGTCAGCTTTGTACCGTGTTTTTTGTTTGTTTGTTTGTTTGTTTGTTTCACAGGCAGAGTTAGACACTGAGAGAGACAGAGAGAAAGGTCTTCCTTTTGTTGGCTCACCCCGCAAATGGCCACTATGGCTGGCACTGTGCCAATCCGAAGCCAGGAGCCAGGTGCTTCCTCTTGGTCTCCCATGGGGTGCAGGGCACAAGCACTTGGGCCATCCTCCACTGCCTTCCTGGGCCACAGCAGAGAGCTGAACTGGAAGAGGAGCAACCGGGACAGAATCCGGCGCCCCAACCGGGACTAGAACCCGGGGTGCCAGTGCCACAGGCGGAGGATTACCCAAGTGATCATCAGCGCCAGCCTGTACCATGTTTTTTGTTGTTGTTGTTTTTTTTTTTGTTTGTTTGTTTTTTTGACAGGCAGAGTGGATAGTGAGAGAGAGAGAGACAGAGAGAAATGTCTTCCTTTTTGCCGTTGGTTCACCCCACAATGAACGCTGCGGCCGGTGCACCACGCTGATCCGAAGCTAGGAGCCAGGTGCTTCTCCTGGTCTCCCATGCGGGTGCAGGGCCCAAGCACTTGGGCCATCCTCCACTGCCTTCCCGGGCAATAGCAGAGAGCTGGCCTGGAAGAGGGGCAACTGGGATAGAATCCAGCGCCCCAACCGGGACTAGAACCCGGTGTGCCGGCGCCGCAAGGTGGAGGATTAGCCTGTTAAGCCACGGCGCTGGCCTGTACCATGGTTTTTAATCTATGATATTTGGTGCATATGTGTTTAGGCTTCTCATGTTTTCCTGATAAATTGATACTTTATCATTATAAAACATTCTTCTTTAGTATTAGTTCCTTTTTAGGGCACTTTTTTCATCTTTTTACTTTGATTCTATCTATGTCTTCATATTGAAAATGTATCTTCTGTATATAGCAACAACTCTTATTCAGTGCCCTATGAGGTAAATATTTTTTACCAACATAAAGCAGGATTTGATCAATAAATTTCTCCTGCCACCACTACTATGGCTACACCCTTACTGAACAGTTGAAATATAGAAATATCGGGCTGCCACTGTGGTATAATACTGTGGCATAAAGGGTTAAGCCACGGGCCCACAATACCACCATCCCATATAGGCACTGGTTTGAGTCCCAGCCACTCTATTTCTGATCCAGCTCCCTGCTGGTGCACCTGAGAAAGCAGTGAAAAATGGCCCAAGTCCTTGGGTTCCTTCACCCAGGTGGGAGACCTGAAAGAAGCTCCTAGCTTTAGCCTGGCCTAGACCCAGCCATTGTGGACATTCAGGAAAGTGAGCCAGCAGAGGGTAAATTTCTATCTCGCTATTTCTCCCCTCCCCTCCCCTTTTTTTTGTTGTCTTTCAAACAACAACAAAAAAATAAATCTTAAAAAAAGAAAATAAGGAAATATTATCTTCAAGAAACAACAAGTATACAGCCAATGATTTAAAATAAACAATGGCAGAACCAGGGGAATTGATTGGTACTTTAAGATGATGAAAGGTGACAATATTTTCAGACATATATTTTATACCTGGAAAAATACTCATCAAAAGCCAATTTTCTAGCAATCTCTTTAATACATGATATTGAGAAGACTGGATATCCACATTAAAAAATGAAATTGGTTCATTACCTCATACTATATACAAAAGTCAACCCTAAATGTGTTAAACCTTAAATATAACACCTGGAATTATAAAAATATCAGAAGAAAATATCAGAAAAAAAATCTTTAAGATATTGGGCTAGTCAATTTTTTGTATATGACCCCAAATGCAAAAGTAGACAAATGAAATGACATCAAACTAAAAATCTTCGGCACAGCACACACACAAAAAAAATCCAAGTAAAAAACAACCCCAGGAATATAAGAACATATTTGTAAAGCATACATGTGATAAGGAACTAATATGTAAAATATATGAACAACTCAAGAACTTAATAGCAAGAAAATAAATAGCCAGATTTAAAAATGAGAAAAGGGCCTAGTTACACATTTCCCAAAAGGAGACATAAAAATTACAAGTACATGAAGAAAGCTCAGAATCACTAACAAGTAGGGAAATGCAAATTAAAACTACAATGTGATACCATCTCATATATGGCTGGAATGGGTTTTATCAAGAAGATGGAAGACAATAAATGTTGGCAAGGATATGTAGGATAGGGGCTTCATACACTGTAAATGGGAGTGTAAACTGACTTGGCCATTATGGAAAACACTATGGAAAGAAAATATATTCATGGTGCAAAGCCATAAAAAAATCCCATTTTTCAAAACATAATGGATGCAGTTGGGGGCCATTTTGCTTCATGAAATAAGTCATCCCCAAAAAGACAAATATCATATGCCTTCTCTGATTTGTGGTCATTAATATATATAGTATTACAAAGATAATGTGTATGAGTAAAATTGACATTTTGAGATTGTATTATCCTTAGAGTTCTTGTGTATACTCCTGAAGAACAGTGATCTTTCTACTTACCACTTGTTGAATTCCACAGGATTAAGCTGTGATTATAAAATATGTCATTGCCAATATTAAAATAAAATAACAAAGGAAGGAGGTAGGGAAGAAGAGTGAGAAGTATCATTATGTTCTTAGAACTATATATGAAGTACACATATCCCCTTTATATATGTACATGTATAAGTACGTAAGTACATATATTCTCTTTATATAAATAAAAAACACTAAAATAGAACTGCCAGATGACCCAGGAATCCCACTTCTGCATACATATATGTGTATACATCCAAAGAGCTGAACTCAGTATGTTGAAGGTACTGCCCCTCCATATTCATTGCAGCATTTTTCACAATATCCAAGACGTGGAATCAACCTGAGTGTCCATTAACAGAAGAATAATTTGGAGAACATGTGGTATATAGGCACAACCAAATACCATTCAGTCTTACTTTTGTCATTTGTGACAACATACATGGATCTGGAGAACATTATGCTGGTGAAACAAGCCAGGCACAAAAAGACAAACACTGCTTGATATCGCTTACATGTGAAATCCAAAGAAGTTGCACTCATGCAAGTAGAGAGCAGAATGATGGTTAACAGAAACTGAGGGTGGAATGGGGAAGGAAAGATTGGGGAGCTCTTGATCAAAATGTACAAAGTTTCACACAGCAGGAGCAAATTTAGAAAGCTGTTGCAATGCAGAGTGATTATAGTCAATAATAATTTATATTTCAAAATAAGGGAATCATTTTCAAACGTCTCACCATAAAAAATTTTAAGTCATAAAGTTGATGAATGTTACTCAGTTTGATTTAATCATTCTATAATGTAGACATATATTAAAGATCAAATTGTACCACATAAATGTATAAAGCTATATTGATTAAAATAATATTGTATTAGACATTTTTCTAAATTAAGAAATTTTCAGACAAAAATGAGACTATTTTTGTAAGACCATGCTACAAGAAATGCTTAGTCAATTTCTTTAGATTGAAAGGAAATGATATCAATATGGAATTGCATGAAAAAAATAGAACTGAAAATACTAAATATGTAGGTAAATAAGCAATGAAAAATTTTGTTTTTTTAAGATTTAGAGAAAAGTCTTTCTTCAAGATTTATTTATTTTATTTGAAAGTCAGAGTTACACAGAGACAAAAGAAGAGGCAGAGAGAGAGAGAGAGAGAGAGAGAGAGAGAGAAAGGTCTTCCATCTGATGGTTCACTCCCCAATTGGCCGCAATGGCAGGAGCTGTTCCGATCCAAAGCCAGGAGCCAGGAGCTTTTTCCAGTTCTCCCATGAGGGTGCAGGGGCCCAAGGGCTTGGGCCATCTTGTATTGCTTTCTCAACCCATAGCAGAGAGCTGTGTCAGAAGTGGAGCAGCTGGGACTCCAACCAGCGGCGCCCACAGGGATGCCAGCACCGGAGGCGGTGGTTTTACCTACTAAGCCACTGTGCCAGTCTTGAAAAATTTTATTTTTAAAAAGAGTAAAGCAAAAGCTAGTGTGTTGTGGAATTTATAGCAAATATAAAAGTAAACTATAAGACAGCAATAACAATAAAGAGTAGGAAGAGTTAAGAGTTTCACATTATTTGCAAAGTAGTAAAATTCTATTTGGGGGTGGTTTGGAATAAGTTAAGGATGTGTACTTTAGTAGATAGCATGGTGCTAGAAGGAAATATAAAACTGTATTAGTAAAAAGCCAACCAAAATATTGTATAGAATAATCCAAAAGAAGGCATCAAAGAACTAACAAAGTAATCAAAAAACGGGGATAAGAAAAAGCAAAATGAGAAATTTAACCCAATCCTATCACTAATGACACTAAATATAAAACCAAAGAAAACTCTAGTCATCCCATTTAGTAAATATCTATTTGAAGGATGGGTATTTACAAAATTTTTATTTATTTATTTGAGAGACAAAGGAAGAGAGAATGGGTCAGAGAAGGATTTTCAATTTGATTATCCACTTCCTAAGCACTCACCATAGCCAGGGCTGGGCCAGACTGAAACCAGGAACATGAAACCCAATCCAGATCTCCCAACTGTTTGGCAGAGTTACGAGCACTTAGGCTACCACCTGCTGCCTTCCAGGGTGTGGCATTATCAGGAAGCTGGGTTCAGAGGTGGAGCTGGGACTTGAAATAAGGTACTTCAAGATGGGAAGCAGGTGTCCTGAGCAGTATTTAATTGCTGTGCCAAATACCCACACCAAGGATGGAATTTTTAAATTCATGACCTTTCTTGGTGGGAAGTCCCTGGGAAGGAGATAAGAGCCAAGGATTGTGAGTGAAGGTGAGGTATGTTTGGGAATTCCCATGACCATGGATCCAGACTTTATTCCCAGAAATAGGAAACAGTCAAACTGAGTCATAAAATGATAAGAGCCATTGATAGCTGCAATTGTCGTCTAGTCATCTCCCTCATTTTCAGATGTGGAAACTGAAGTCCAGGGCAGTTGATTTGCCTAAGACTGTGATCTGAAATCTCAGCATGAACACTTGTCTTAGCTCTGAGAACTGGATTAATATGTAGATTTCTGGTCCACACCACAGAGCTACTCCAGAAATTCAGTCCTGGGGCCGGTGGTGCTGTGGAGTAGCTGGTATAGCCGCTGCCTGCAGTGCCGGCATCCCATGTGGGTGCCGGTTCTATTCCCAGCTGCTCCACTTCTGATCCAGCTCTCTGCTATGGCCAAGGAAAGCAGTAGAAGATGGCTCAAGTTCTTGGGCCCCTGCATCCACATGGGAGACCTGGAAGAAGCTCCTGGCTCCTGGCTTTGGATCAGTGCAATTCTGGCCACTGCAGCCAACTGGAGAGTGAACCAGTGGATGAAAAACCTCTTTTTCTCTCTCTGCCTCTCCTTCTCTCTCTGTGTAACTCAGGCTTTCAAATAAATAAAATAAGTCTCTAAAAAAAAGAAATTCAGTCCTGTAATCTGCATTTTAAAAACTATTACAAGTAATTCTGTTTACACTGAAAAATGAATGGGTCTCTATCACCATATTGATTATTTATGGATTCCTGAGGAAGACTTAGTATACTATTTTCCATTATTCTTTTTTTTAAGATTTTATTTATTTATTTTAAATTCAGAATTACAGAGATAGAGAGGAAAAAGTGGAGAAAGAGAGACAGAGAGAGCAAGAATTAGAGTGAGAGAGAGAAAAAGATATCTTCCATCTGTTGGTTCACTCTCCAAATGACTGCAACAGCCAAGTCTGGGCCAGGCTAAAGCCAGAAGCCAAGAACTTCATCTGGATCTCTCACGTGGATGCAGGGGCTTAAGCACTTGGACCACCCTCTTCTTCCTTCCTAGGTGCATTAGCAGGGCGCTGGATCTGAAGTGGGGCAGCTGAGACTCAAATGGATGCCTATCCGGGATTCCCATAGGGGATGCCAGTACTGTAGGTGGAGGCTTAACCTGCTATACCCACCATTCTAAACTGCCAGCCCTCAAAATAAAATCTGATACCATACCCCAACCCCGAAAATTCAACCTGAACAATAAAATTGTGATACTATTATAAAATTATGTTACTATCTATACAATGTAAAAGAATAGTTTGGAAAATACAAGCAATGTCAATAAAATCAGGTGAATCCCAGAGTCACAATGAATATTTCCGTGATTATAAACTTAAAAAACCTTGGAAGAATCCCCTGCATTCTTTACAATGCAACACAGTGAATTTGCCTCTGATATTATCTAGTTAAAGACTGGAAGTCAAGTAGTCCAAAGTGGAAAAAATGAGACTTTGCATATATTTGCATGTTAACATACTGACGTATTTCTCAGCATTTTTGAGTGCGTCTGACAACATTGAATAAAGAGCATGGGTTAACATTTTGTTAATTAAACTCAAACCTTTTAATATATGCAAAATTCAAATGTTCTTTATTAATTTTTAGCAGCTTGTCTGGTCTATGGAGAGCATATCATAGCAACTGAAGAGAAAATGAAGACAAATAAGATTTTACACTTGTTATATTAGGAAAAAATAGAGGATCAAAACAGAACTGAAAGTGGTGAAAAATGAATGTGTCTGAACATGGGACTTGAAACGCTAATGTGAGTCAAATGTGTAGAGCTTGACTTAGTGATTGTAGAATGCATAGGAAGGAAGGTTACATTAAAGCTTATAACAAGGCCGGCGCCATGGCTCAATAGGCTAATCCTCTGCCTGCGGTGCCGGTTCACGGGGTTCTACTCCTAGTCGGGGTGTCGGATTCTGTCCCGATTGCCCCTCTTCCAGGCCAGCTCTCTGCTGTGGCCAGGGAGTGCAGTGGAGGATGGCCCAAGTGCTTGGGCCCTGCACCCCATGGGAGACCAGGCTCCTGCCTTTGGATCAACGTGGTGAGCCGGCCACAGCGCACTGGCTGTGGCGGCCATTGGAGGGTGAACCAATGGCAAAAGGAAGACCTTTCTCTCTGTCTCTCTCTCTCACTGTCCACTCTGCCTGTCAAAAAAAAAAAAATCTTATAACAAATATCAGATTCAGATCTGTTGATGGCATACTTGCCAGAAATTAGGAAGCTCTGTGCCTTGTATAATTTTTTCCCATTACTAATAGTCTAATCAAAACTGTAAAATAATTAATTTCAACTCTCTGTTGGGTACCCACAGGTGTTATATACAAAATATTTAATAATCCCCAAATTCTGCTATTGTGGGATTCTAATAGCTTTTTTCTGTGTCAGGTTTTTACTTCCTAAAAGTTGCCTTTGGGTCCTGAAAATCCAGTGGTAATCGAAAGACATCTTAAGTGTGATCTGTTGGAAAAAATGCATTAGAAATATACTTCCTGGGAGATTCCAAGATGGTGGATTAGAGAATGATATACTTCACTAGGTAGGGATAAACAGTAAAAAAAAAAAAAATTGTAGGAAGTGAACTTTCAGGGGAGAATTGGAGAGAAAATCACAATGGAAGTCCTATAAGAGGAAGAGGAATGCCATAGACCTGTGTGGAGGGTGTGGACATGAAGCATGAACACAAACAACTCCAGTAGCTGAGATCCAGAATGGGCACCGGCTTGGAGATGGAGGTGAGATTGGACTACAGGAATCCGTGGTGATAGAGCTAGTAGGAGGGCATGGCATGAGTCTAGACTGGAGTTCTGAGGGCTAGTGGTTGCCTGTGGACCCAGTGGAAGTACAGAGGGCACATTTACCTTGCACCAACTTCCCCACAACAGTGCCCGCTGCCCAGCTGAGAAAGGGTGGGCATCATTTTGGATTTGGGTGGATACTTCAAAGACTGTGTGCACACACAACAAACTGGTTAAGACAGGAGGCCATGTTCATGACAGTACAGGCAGCAGTGCTGGGAAGAGAACAATGTATGGCCAGTCGCTCTCATGTACACATGTGACCCAGAGATTCTAGTGGAGGGCACAACCTGCAGTCCCACTGACTTTGAGCCTGGCTGGAAGGTGGCTGGGCAATGATGTAGGACAGTGAGGATCCCATAGTCTCCCATGATCAATACATATAGGTGGAGCTGTCTTCGGGAACATCAGCCTCTCTGTTGACCAGACAAGCTGGCAGGGCAGACAGAAACCTCTGTACCCAGTGACTGCAGGAGCCTTGTGTGCTGAGATCATGGAGACTTGGTGGTTACATGAGAAGATGCAAGGTGTAACTGGGCCTCCAGGCAATCATTGGGTGAGCTCCTTGATAGCCTAGAGCAGGGCATTGCAGTGGGAAATGTGCTCACAGTGAGAACTGCACAGGTCATTTGTGCAGATCATACGGTGGACAGATCACACTGGGATCTAACGTCCAGGCATTGAGATCTACCATGCCCAACTTGGGTGTTACCCTGGATACTCAGTCCACCCTGGAACACTGAGCAGAGCTCTTTGGCCACACCTACCATGTGCCTCTTGGTATTCACTGAAAGTGCAGATGTTCCATTAAGCCACAGGGGCATAGCTCAAAGATAAAAGCCACCAGAGGAAGAGAACAAAAATCAATTCCACAAATGTCTAAAAATAAATGCAAAAATTCAAGAAACACGAATAAGGTAGATACCATGACACCCCCTCCCCCAAAGGATCACAGCAATAGTTCAATATTAGAATGTAAAGATAAGGGCTGCTGCTGTGGTTTACTTGGCTAATCCTCCACCTGTGGTGCTGGAACCCTGGGTTCTAGTCCGATTGGGGCGCCAGGTACTAGACCCTGTTGCTCCTCTTCCAGTCCAGCTCTCTGCTGTGGCCCAGGAGGGCAGCAGAGGATGGCCCAAGTGCTTGGGTCCCAGCACCCGCATGGGAGACTGGGAGGAAGCACCTAGCTCCTGGCTTCGGATCGGGGCAGCACCGACCATAGCGGCCATTAGGGGGGGTGAGCCAATGGAAGGAAGACCTTTCTCTCTGTCTCTTTCTCTGTCTTTAACTCTCTCTCTCTCTCTGTCTCTCTCTCACACTGTCTAACTCTGCCTGTCAAAAAAAAATGTAAAGATGAAGAGATTGAGGAAATACCAGGAATGAAATCCAAAAAGTTAATCATAGAATAACTCAAAAGAAATCAGAAGCAAATCCATGAACTACTGAAAACCATACATGACATGAATGAAAATGTTTCCAATGAAATTGAGATTTTAAGGAGAAATAAAAATGAAATATTGGAAATGAAGAATTCAATAGATCAAATTAAAAATGCCGTAGAAAGTCTTAACAGCAGACTTAGCAAGGCAGAAGAAAGAATATCTGAACTAGAAGACAAATCTTTGAAAATCTTAGACCAAAAAAAACCAAGAAAATAAAAAAAACTTAAAAACAGTTTTGAAAATTTATGGGATACAATTAAACAACCCAACATACAGGTCTTAGGAGTTCCTGTAGGTGTGGAAAGAGATATTGGATTAGAAGGCCTATTTAGTGAAATAATTACAGAAAACTTCCCCAATTTGGAGAAAGAAAGGGACTTCCAAGTAGAAGAAGCACATAAAACTTTGAACACACATGACCAGAAATATCTTCATCACAACATATTGTAGTCAAATTTTCCACAGGAAAACATAGGTTCTAAAATGTGCATGAGAGAAACAACATATTACTTTGAGAGGATCTCTAATTAGACTCACAACTGAGTCTCATCAGAAACCCTACAGGCTAGAAGGGAATGACAAGATACATTCCAAGTCTTAAAGGAAAAAACTGTCAACCCAGAGTACTGTATCCTACAAAGCTCTTTTTACAAATTAAAGTGAAATAAATACCTTCTATAAAAAACCAGAAATTGAAAGAATTTGTCAACACTCATCCAGTCGTAAAAAAATGCATAAGGATGTGCTATACACAGAAACACAGATAGACATAATTATGAAAGAATGTAAAGGTAGAAAATCCTCCAGTAAAAGTATAGTACAAAAGAAATCCAAAGTAATGGCCGGCGCCGTAGCTTAACAGGCTAATCCTCCACCTTGCGGCTCCGGCACACCAGGTTCTAGTCCCTGTCAGGGCACCGGATTCTATCCCAGTTACCCCTCTTCCAGGCCAGCTCTCTGCTATGGCCCAGGAAGGCAGAGGAGGATGGCCCAAGTCCTTGGGCCCTGCACCCGCATGGGAGACCAGGAGAAGTGCCTGGCTCCTAGCTTCGGATCAGCATGATACGCCGGCCGCAGCGGTCATTGGAGGGTGAACCAACGGCAAAAAGGAAGACCTTTCTCTCTGTCTCTCTCACTATCCACTCTGCCTGTCCAAAAAAAAAAAAAAAAAAAAAAAAAAGAAAAGAAAAGAAAAGAAAAAGAAATCCAAAGTAAGCAACAGAGATATTAATGGAAAAATGGCAGGGCCAAGTTGTTACTTATCAATAGTCACCTTGAAGGTAAATGGCCTCAACTCTTCACTTAAAAGATACAGACTAGATGAATGAATTTAAAAAAAAAAAGATACATTTATTTTATGCCTGTAAGAAACATATCTTATCAACAAAGATACACACAGACTGAAAGTGAAAGGATAGAAAAAGATATTTCATGCTAATGGAAAGCAAATTAGGGCAGGTGTTGCCAGCCTAATATCAGGCAAAATAGACTTTACCATAAAAACTATTAAAAGAGATGAAGAAGGGCACTATGTAATGATTAAGGGATTAATTCAACAGGAAGATGTGACTATAATAAATGCATACAAACTCAGTTACAAGGCATCTGGCTATTTAAAAGAAATGTTAATGGACCTAAAGGGAGACATAGGCTCCAGTACAACAGTAATAGGGAACTTCAACACTCCAGTTTCATCAATGGACATATCAACTAGACACAAAATCAACAAAGAAACAATAGAGCTAATCGACACCATGGACCAAATGTACCTAACTGATATCTACAGAACTTTTCACCCCACAGTTGCAGAATACACATTATTCTCACCAGTGCATAGAAAATTTCTCTAGGGTAGCCATATTCTAGCCATAAAGCAAATCTCAGAAGTTAAAAAAAATTGAGATCATGCCATGAAGCTTCTCTGATCACAGTGGAATAAAGCTAAATCAACAACACATGAATCTCTAGAACTTATGCAAACTGATGGAGACTGAGCAACATGTTCTTGAATGAAAGTGGGTCATAGAGACAAACCCCTGGCCAACATCTTAATTTTTTTTCTTATTTATTTGACAGGTAGAGTTACAGACAGTGAGAGAGAGAGAGAGAGAGAGAGAGAGAGACAGAGAGAAAGGTCTTCCTTCACTCCCCAAATGGCTGCTACAACCTGGAGCTTCACCAATCCGAAGCCAGGAGCCAGGTGCTTCTTCCTGGTCTCCCATGCGGGTACAGGGGCCCAAGCACTTGGGCCATCCTCCACTGCCCTCTCAGGCTACAGCAGAGAGCTGGACTGGAAGAGGAGCAACTTGGACTAGAACCGGCACAATATCTTATTGAATGAGGAAGAGTTAAAGGATTTCCCCTAAGATCCAGAACATGACAAGAATGTCCTCTCTCACATTGCTATTTAATATAGCCCCAGATTTTTTTAACCAGTGCTATTAGGCAAGAAAAAGAAATCAAAGGGATACAAATTGGAAAGGAGAAAATCAAACTATCCCTACTTGCAGATGACATGATTCTACATATAGGAGATCCAAAAGACTCCTCTAAGATATTTGAACACATAAAAAATTTTGGTAAAATGGCAGGATATAAAATCAACAAAATCAATATACTTTGTATACACAGACAATGTCATGGCTGAGAAAAAATTTTAATATCAGTCCCATTTGCAAAAATTCCAAAAAAATTAAATACCTTGGAATAAATTTAACCAAGGATGTCAAATATCACTATGATGAAAATTACAAAACACTAAAGAAAGAAATAGAAGACATTAAAAAATAGTAAAATCTTCCATGTTCATGGACTGGAAGAATCAACATCACCAAAATGTCCATACGACCAAAAGCAAGTTATGGATTCAATGTGACACCAGTCAAAATACCAATGGTGTTCTTCAAAGATCTGGAAGAAATGATTCTAAAATTCATATAGAAACACAAGAGAGCCCAAATGGCTAAAACAATCTTATACAACAAAAACAAGCTGTAGGCATCACAATACCTAATTTAAAGACATATTCCAGGGGAGTTATAATCAAAACAGCCTGGTACTGGCACAAAAACAGACTTGTAGACCAATGGAAGAGAATAGAAATTTCAGAAATCAATCCATGAATTTACAACCAACATATCTTTGACAAAAGAGCTAAAATCAATCCCTGGAACATGGATAGTCTCTTTAACATCTGGTGCTGGCAAAACTGGATCTTTACATGCAGAAGTATGAAACCAGACCCATATTTCACATATGACACAAAATTCCACTCATAATGGATCAAGGACATAAATCTATGATCTGATACCATCAGATTACTAGAGAACATTGGAGAAACTGTGCAAAACATTGGCATAGGAAAAGACTTCTTAGAAAAAAATCCCAGAAGCACAGGCAATCAAAGCCAAAATTGACAAATGGGATTATATCAAGTTGAGAAGCTTTTGCACGGCAAAAGAAACACTCAGTAAAGTGAAGAGGCAACTGACAGAATGGGAGAAAATATTTGCAAACTACACACCCGATAAAATGTTAACATCCAGAATCTATAAAGAACTCAAGAAGTTTAACAACAAAAATCAAAGAATCTAGCTAACAAATGGCAAAATACTTTAACAGGCATTTTTCAAGAAAGGAAATTCAAATGGCCAACAGACACTTGAGAAACACATGAAAGTTGTATAACTTAAAAATTTTGAAAAAAGAAATATACTTCCTGTGGTAGTATTTGCAAATTCTTTGGAAGAAGATGAATTTGAGGGCTGATTTTAAAAGGATATTGAATTAGTAGAAATGATAAAAATAAAAAACATGATGATATTGATCAAAAGGTGATTTGGTGATAACATATATAGACAAGGAAGAGATCAAGGTACATTTAAGATGCTGGTATTAGCAGCCAGTATAATATAAGCATCCTTGATAGATGTAGAAAAACAATGAATGGGAGCTGTTTGGGGGCTGAGAATGAGTTAATATTTAAATATGTTGACTAATGATTCTGGAAGACAATTGAAGACAGGACTCTAAGAATGTAAGAGATCAGGGCTAGAACTTCATGCTTATGAATTACTCCCATGATTACAACCACGAGGGATAAAATTATTAGGGGAAAAAAGAGTAGCAAAATAACAAGAAATGAATTTGAGGAAATACCATGGGTAGAAAATAAGAGAATGTTACACTAAGGTTAACAATGGAAAGTAACCAAGGACATAAGAGAAAATTCTGAATTATAAAACCATGAAAGTAAATATTAATGAGTTTTTCAATGAAAAATTACATGTAATTAAAATCATGGAGAAACTCTACAGGATAAAAATTAAATACAACAAGCAAATAACTAGGAATTAAGGGAAGAAATTGACTCTTGCAACGTTGGGAGGAATAAGTGGGTAGACAAAGCCATAGAACAACAAGCATAAACCACTAATTGGAGATGTCAAAGTGAAAAAGAAATAAATTCTTCTCAATGGGTAGTAAACCGAATTAAGCAAGGAGAAAACAATAATTAAAGCAATGGAATGATAATCTAGGCACTGCATAATAAAATATTGGTCAACAATGGATTGCATATGAGATGGTGGTCCCGTGAGATTACAATGGAGCTGAAAAATTCCTATCAGCCATGGCCTTCATGATGTCCGAGCACAATGCACTACTCATTTTGTGCTGATGCTGGAGTAAACAAGCCTACTGTGTTACAAATCATACTCTGCTGGCCGGCACCATGGCTTAACAGGCTAATCCTCCGCCTTGCGGCGCCGGCACACCGGGTTCTAGTCCTGGTCGGGGCGCTGGATTCTATCCCGGTTGCCCCTCTTCCAGGCCAGCTCTCTGCTATGGCCCGGGAAGGCAGTGGAGGATGGCTCAAGTCCTTGGGCCCTGCACCCGCATGGGAGACCAGGAGAAGCACCTGGCTCTTGGCTTCGGATCAACATGATGCGCCGGCCGCAGCAGCCATTGGAGGGTGAACCAACGGCAAAAAGGAAGACCTTTCTCTCTGTCTCTCTCACTATCCACTCTGCCTGTCCAAAAAAAAAAAAATAAATAAAAAATTTTAAAAAAATCATACTCTGCTGTTTTCCCAGGTGCATTAGCAGGAAGCTGGGTTGCAAATGGAGCAGCCAGGACATGAACTGGCATCCAAATGAAATGCTTGCATTGCTGACAGTGGCTTAATTAGCTATACCACAAGGTCAGCCCCTGCAGTGAAGGGCTTAGGGAAGCTTGAGAAGGCCTCTCTAAGTCCCTTAGGGAATTTAAAACATGATCCCCCTACACTGATGGCTTTCATTAATAGAGTGAGATATTCATGGTGCATTATCTGCTCATAAGAGGATGTGTGATGAGAAACTGGAACCAACCAGGCCAACCACCCTGACCAGATTCTTGAAAACCACGATGCCTCCTCAAGAAAAGCCTCAGGCGGGTCTTCAGGAGGTGTCCAGAAGGACATGGGAGAGGACAGCCTCATGCCCATCACTGCCCCTGAAGAACTTCCAAGGGGACAGGCTGTGGGGGGGGGGGGGAAGACGGTGACATTAAGGATCCTGTATAGGCCTAGACGTGTGTGTGTGTGTGTGCATGTATTTTTCATCAAAAAAAGTTCTAAAAGAAAGAATTAAAACTTTTTTAAAAAAATCTTTCTGAATTTAGATACAAACAAAAAACTCATATTCTTCTATAGCTATAAGATATGCTTTAAACTAAGTGTTATTATAAATGGGATAAAAGTTAAAGGAATTAAAAGTTTATAAAGCAAAATCAGAGCAATTTGAAATTAATTTGTCTTGGATAAAGTTTTTTATATAGATTTTGTGGAGCCTAAATGTACAGTGTTTATAAAATGCACAGTGCTGTACAGCGATGTCTTAAGCCTTGGTGTTCACTGAATACTCTCTCACGAGCTCACCCAGGTCAACTTCCAGCCCTGCAAGCCCCCATTCATAGTAAGTGTTCTGAACAGGTGTACCACTTTTTATCTTTCATACCACAGTCTAACTGTACATTTTCTCTGTTTAGATATATAAAACAAGAAGGGGAATATAAGAGGGAGGATGAAGAATGGTGGGAGTGTGGGTGGGGAGAATCACTATGTTCCTAAAGTTGTATTTATGAAATGCAAGAAGTTTGTATACTTTAAATAAGAGATTTCTGGGAAAAAAGATATGTCTAAAGGTACAAACACTCACCCTTGTGTTAACAAATGTCTACAATCTTTTGGATAGTAACATGCTGTGCACTTGTGAAGCTTAAGAGCAATGAGCTATACCATACAGTAGGCTGTACCATCCAGGTCTGTGTAATACACTCTAATGATGACACATTTTCCAGAACATAGCAGCATCATTTAGTGATGCCCAAGTGTACCTGAAAATATTTAAAACAAAACTTCTTGAGGAACAGGAGATCCAAGGGAGACACAGAGCTCTAGTAAGCGTCCATATACAGTTTAATAGGGCTGCCTGTGGAGACCGGCACGTGATTGTTAAGAGTCTCTGCCTCTTTTCTTTGTCCTTAGAAACCTCAGGCAGTTGACCTAAGCCTATTCCTTCAGTGTTCTGTGTGGTGATCCAAATAACGGGAGAAAGTGCATGCTCTCCTCTGTGGGAGAACTCAGAGGCTGAGGGATCTGTGTTGGTGCTGCACTGTGCTGTCTTGGGGGTGGATGAGGGAGGGTAAATGCAATTGTTCTTACTCTTTTCAATGCACTTTCTCTTATTTCTGTGCCCCACTGGGGTACTGTGACCATTCGTTTAGACTCTGGAATTCTCAGGAATAGTATTGTTATCCTTGAATGGTTAATATAAGAGCTTCCCAGACCACGGCCTCCTCTTCTGCCATCTTACTGTCGTCGCTCCCTTGGTTTTACTAGTGTTTGCGACAAATATATATTTCTTCTTTAAACCTGTATGTTTCCATATATTTAAAGTGGGGTTCTTATAGATAGCACACTTTTTTTAAAAAAAAGATTTATTTATTTATTTGAAAGTCAGAGTTACACAGAGAGAAGAGAGGCGCAGAGAGAGAGAGAGAGAGAGAGAGAGAGAAAGAGGTCTTCCATCAGATGGTTCACTCCACAATTGGCCGCAACTGCCGGAGCTGCGCTGATCCGAAGCCAGGAGCCAGGAGCTTCTTCTGGGCCTCCCATATGGGTGCAGGAGCCCAAGGACTTGGGCCATCTTCCATTGCTTTCCCAGACCCTAGCAGAGAGCTGGATGGAAAGTGGAACAGCCAGGACTCAAACCAGCACCCATATGGGATGCCGGTGCTTCAGGCCAGGGCATTAACCCACTGCGCCACAGAACCGGCCCCTAGGTAGCAAACTTTTAAGTTTTGTTCTTTTACCAGCTTGATGTTCTTTGCTTTTTATTGGAATATTTCGATTGCTTACATTAATTGTGATTTATCATTTTGATATTTACTTTATATTTATTTTGTATTTTTGTTGCTTCTTTTCTTTTTTCCTTTCTTCTCTCAGATCAGTTGGAGTTTTTAATTGTTATATACTATTTCCTCTGTTAGTTTATCATTCCTTTTTGCTTTAAGGGTATTCTTAAATGCTACTGATCTAGTAATGAATTTGCTTTGTCTTCGCATAGCTTCAATTCTATGTTTTGGCTTCATTTTTGACAGATATTTTCATTGGGTACACCATTCTATGGTGACTTTTTTCTTCTTTCATTGCTTTCATCTATCTACTGGTCTGCACTGTTTTTGTTTAGAAATCAGCTGTTACATATAGTTTTGCTCCATGTAATGTATCTTATATTACTCTACCTGCTTTTAAGATTTCCTTAAAAAAATTCCCTGTTTTCCAGCATTTGGTTCTGTTGTGCTTAAATGTGGATTTCTACATGCTCTTTCCATTTGCAGTTTGTGGCAGGTCTGTAGTTTACATCCAGGTTGGATAATAGGCAGCCATTATTTTTCAAATTCTTTTCTTACCCCTTCCACTTCGTTTTCTTTATGGGGAGGTCAGCTGAGGTTGTCTCATACCTCACTGATGTTCTGTGAACTTATTTTTGTTCTTGTTTTCCCTCCATTACATTACATTTTGGGTAGTTTTGTTATTATGTCTTCACATTAGCAATCTTTCTTCTGAAAAATCTATTCTGTTATCAATTCAATTCAGTAAATTTTTCATCTTGAGCTGTTTGAGTCTTTTTTATACATAATGTCACCCTCCCTATTGTCTCATATTCTCTCCCACCAGTATGCCATATGAAATATACTTATATACGCACACATATATACGTACACATATGCACATACATGTATATATGTATATACATATGTAATTGTTTTATTATCCTTGTCTACCAATTTTATCATCTGTGCCATGTTTGCATCTGTTTGTATCAATTTATTTTTTCCTGAATATGGTTTACATTTTCTTGTTTCCTTTTTGCTTGGTAATTTTTGTTTAGGTGAAAGTCACAATAATTTAATGTTGTTAGATAATATGTATTCTCTGTCTCTCTTAAAATTTTTGTATTTTGTTAAACATGTTGTGGGTTTTATCCAGAACAGTTTTTATTCTAGGACTGAATATCCCCCAATACTGAAGGAATATCTTCAGAGGACACTATTCAAAGTCCTGTGTGTTAGAATAATCTCTGTGTATCTGGAGAAAAGAAAAACCATCTTGTTTCTTGTAAGCTGTGAGGATTCTGCCACCTACTTTTTCTTGGTTGTCTCTAACTGCCCTTGCATGCACAAGTCAGGACTCAGACAGGCTTGACGCTTACCTTCCGTAGCTCTCTGCAGCTCACACACTCTCTCTGTGTAACTCTCTCCCCTTGATACTTTGCCCTGAAAATGCTAATCATCTTCCTGACTTCCAAGGTCTGTCTCCTCAACCCAGAGGACCCACAGGGCTCTGATTGCATTCCTCCTCCCTGTGCTGCAGATTGGAATTGTTCTCTAGGTCGTGAGACGGAGCACTCACAGCATTCACTTTGTTTCCTCATCCTGGGAATCCTCATCTTGTGCTGTCTGTTGTCCAGTGTTGGAAATGGCTTCATTCTACAGTTACTTTACATAGAAAGGTAAGCCTGTTAGTCCATTAGGGCTGTCGTCAGAATCGCTCCCATACCTCTGCTTTTCATGAGATTTAATTACCTGCCTAGGGACAGTGACTTTTAAATGTCATTCAGTTAATACATTCCCCTTGGTGCCCACCATCCAGGAGTAGTATCTCTCTATCACACCTTGACACAGCTTCTCATGGTCTAACAATTAGGAGCTAAAGAAAAGTGCTGTGGTATACTGCTAATGGACACATAGTAACAGAACTGGGCCTTGAGAAAACTCAAGAAGGTTTAGACTACTTTCCGTGGGGACTATATGAGGGAATTAATAGAAAATCAATTTGAAACCAGCAGTTATTGCACAGCTATCCCAGTCAAACCATAGAAAACCCCTTGATTAAAACACTCTTAGCTGGTAGAAAAGAGTATATTTATTCCAAGCACATTTTTGTTAGGATAGAAATCTCTACAGATTGGCTCTATATTTACATATGTTTTAATGAAAATATAACTTTAATTTCAAATTAGTATTTCAATGAGGTTGAATAATAACTTGGTTCTTAAAAGTTTAATTAAATTCAATCTATTCTGTCATGCAATTTACTGTAAACACCCTTCAAACTCCCAAAGGCAGACCACCTGTACTATCTGGAGGATAAAAATGGAAATGGCACAGAGTAGGTTCAACATAAATATTGTAGACCAGTTGCCTGGATCATCATCATAAGCTACAAATGAGTTTATACCCTTGTGTCTGTGAAACACTGAAATGACTCAGAGTTTAATCCAAAGTACAAGTGCATTGAAAGGGCTGGCTAATGAAGGAAGCAAGTCTTAAATGCACCCTTATTATAGGTTGAAGCTGAGTTACATGAGCAGAATTAAAAAAAAAATCCATGTGTTTTTCATGCCTATTTGACACCTGATCTGCAAGTAGAATGATTTTGATCATCCAATGATTTTAAAGCCAGCACATTTTCAAATCATTGACTCTTACTTTCAAAACAAATTATTTCAAACTTTCAAGAGAAAAGAGTTTCAAATTTAAACAAGCTTAACGTTATGGATTGGGAGGGAGGCTGTATCTACGAATATTCTGTCCATGCCAATCTAGCAAAATCGGAAAACATGAAGGGAGTATAAGAAAATCTGAAACCTTGTGAAACTGAATTGCAAGTTAAATTTATTGAATTTAAAGCCCAGGTCCACATGTTTGTATGATATAATCACTGTTCACTTTATTTACTTAATATTAAAACTAAACTAACATTGTTAAGCTACAGCTGTTTAGATTTCAATAAATGACAAACAGCATTTTCTCCTTCCAAACAGTGCAAGACATCAGTTCCATACTTTAGGGGCAAAAAAGGAGATTGGGAGAGACTAACAGGAAGTGGGTTCATTCACTTTGGAATTCTATTTATAAACAGACCAAATCAGATGGACGCTAAGCCAGAGGGTGGTCACATCTTGTTCCCATAAACACACACATTCTAATCACCTTTAGACAACATTTTTTTACCCTTTGTTTGGCTTTATGCATAGTAAAGTGCATCAGCTATTTATATTCCTGCCATTCGGAAATGAAGGGCCAGGTTTGTGGGGCTTTTTATTTTTAACAAAAATGTTGAAGTCGATTTATCTCACCCTGATTGTGCTGTCAAAAAGCTCTCACTACTGGAAAGACTGAGTGGATGAGGAGACAACTGCTTTGGATTGTCAGTGAGCCAGTGACTGCACTGCCTAAAAATAACAAAGAGAAAATATTTAAATTCTTGTATTAAAAGCAGCTTATAAAAACACAAAAGTTTCAAGGAAGTACTTGTGGGTAAATACACTATCCAGAAGGTGTAGACTTCTCATGTTAAAGCTATTTAATTTTTTTTAAGGTAAACTAGTATGCTAGGGTTTTTTGATTGTCTGTTTACTACTAGAGGTGGTGGACATTTTTTTACTTCCCTCAGGATTATCCTTTTTTCTAGAAATGACTCTTTTTCAAACTCCAGCTAGAGGTGCAAGAGGAGCCTCCATTTTTTTTTAATGTACAGCCAGCTCCTGGCCCCAGAGTCTTGAGGACTGAGATGTTAAGTTACCTGTCCTGGTGCATGTATCTGAACTAGATGAATCAGAAATTTCATCAGAATTTTTCAAACCTGAGCATGAACGTCAGGCAGCTCCTTTCAGGTGTTGAGAACACTAATTATAGAGCTTGGGTACAATTGGTGGCCATGTCTCCTGCCCTTTTATAGGAAAGTGGGCTCTGGTAGGAGAGATTGAAGCTAATATGTAGTGACAGGCTGAACCCATACTTGGTGCTCAAAAAACCCCTGTCTTTTGAAAGCTGCGTGGTCAAATGACATTGTATTCGGATTTAGGAGTAGTCTTACTCTGTTTTCTGGTGTTGTGACAAAATGAGATCAAGTAACTTATAAAGGAAAGAAGTTTATTTTGGTTCATGGTGCTGAAGGGTGGGAAGTTCTTGAACATGACACTGGTGAGGGCCTTGTGCTGCTTCAACTCATGGTGGAGATTGGAAGGAGAAGCAGGTACATGAAGAAGATAGGGACAGCCTTGGTTCATAACATCCGCTCTCACGATAATTAGTCAGGTCCTGTGAGACCAAGAGCTCACTCCTGTGAGAAAGGTATTCACCCTGCTAATTAACCTGATTACCACATAAAGACCCCCACCCCACCCCACTTCCCAACACTGCTACAGCAGCATTCAATGCAGGTGACAAACCATATTCATACCCTAGGTCAGATCTCCTTGCTTATTTTAAAACTGCTTCCACTTACTATATTTGCAAGCTATTATGAATCAGTTACAGAGTATGAAACATAGGAAGCCATTAAAATGCATTGTTCCTTTAACCAACATTTATTGACCAATTATTAGCATGTGGGTTTTGTATGGACACCAATGACAAACAAAAAGAACAGTTTCTTTGTTGAAAGAGCTTAAAATATAATAAGGAAACAAGTAAAAAAATGTCTACACACCAACCTATATATACATATAGGTTGGTGTGTAGACATTATATATATATATATATATATATGGTTACTGCCAATTTCTAGATGAATAAAAAGATTTATTATAAAGGATTAGGGCTTCAAAGCTCTAGTCAAGGTAATATTATAAGTTCATCTCTTCCATTTTAAAAACTGATATATGGAGATGGTCTGCTGGGCCCAAAAATGCAATGTGGCAGTCAGTGGAGATGATAAGCAGAATACTCACCCAGGTTTACAACACAGTAGGGCTGCTGAGCCTATAGATTCACCTAGCAGCTGTTTCCCTAGTCCCCAAATATATGATGAGGATAGACATACTTAGCAAGTAGCAGAACCCTCAGATAACTGACCTGTGAAGGAGACTAAGACAGACCAATGTTTTTTCTTAAAAGTCACTAAAAATGTCCCCCTTGCTAGCCAAGTTTTCCAACAAACAAATGAAAAAACAAGAATGCAGTCTTGGTAGAATAGTGGAGATTATTGCAACTTTCAAAGACGAGTGATACAGGGCTGGTGATTCTTATTATATCCTCTCTCTATATTATATATATATATATATATACATATATATATACATATATATATACATAACATATAATAAGGATATAATATATTGTATGCTCCTACAAAAAGCATATGACAATGGACTGCTACAAACTAAATTCAGAGATATTAGCAATTCAACTACTGTGCTAGACAGACAACCTTTAATCACCCAGGCATACAGCTTCTGGTACTTGGTGTATGATGGCTGATCTGGTGAATATATTTCAAAACCCATCAAGATAGAGCTAGATTGCAGGATTAGAGATAAGGGAGTCTGGAAAGAGACATATACTTGGGCCTATGAGGATGCGTTCTCGAAAGATGAGTATCATTGTGTGTTAAGCTAGCAACTACTAAAGAAGCACTGAGTGTGTGGAAAAGCTGACTCATCCAGAAGATTGCAACCAGTCCTTGTACTCTACTATCCCAAAACAAGTATGATGGACCTAGCAAAGCATGCACCATATTAAAGAAATGGAAGCTTCATATGGGGCCAAGAACACAGGCCTCATTATACCCATTTACTGTTGTTGGTGGATGTCCAACATTTGGGCAACTGAGATTAATTAGGAGGCCCTGATATGACTCCATTTCTCATGGAGGTTCACTAGCCATGCAACGACAAGTTGACTACATGGCAGCCCTTCTATGTTGGTAAAGCTGTGGATTTTCCTAACTAGGATGCACGTGATTTGCAGTTATGCAATTACTTTCTGGCTCCTGGTGCCTATACCAGCACCACAATCCAAAGGCACACGGAATGCCTGATTTACTGACATTGCCTCAGCAGATGGCAAAGGAGATATGACAAAAGACACATGTAAGTACTATATGTCCAGTTAGTAAAATATGTGCACCGAGAGTAATTCTCTTCAAGAGAGTTTTCTACAAAGATGGAAAAGTTCCTTTATATTTTCTCGGATGGTAATCACTAATGATATGTGGCATAGAGCACTTGAAATGTGGCTGGTGCAACTGAGTATTTACATTTTTAAATTTAGTTTAAAATTAAACACTCACATGAGAAGAGTGGTCTTTATATTAGAGCACAGATTTAACAGTCTTGCTTCCCAGATGGTTAATGCACCTATCAGAGGCCCCAATAAAAATTCTGCTAAACATAAAACTACAAATACTGACTGGCCAACCTTTCCCGATTTGGGCAATTTGGAGTTGTTTAGGAAGAAATAGACAAACACCTGTGTTTTGTATTATAATAGCCAGGATTGATATCAGGATGGGGTTCTGACTCCAGCCTCCTGCTAAGGAAGACCATGGGAGGAAGTGGTAATGAATAAAATTGGTGGGTTCCTTCCACCTATAAGTGAGACTGGAATTGAGTTCCTGGCTTCTGACTTTATTCCAGCTGTCTTGGCTGTTGTGGGCATTTGGGTAGTAAATAAATAGATGGGGACTCTGTGTCTACATATGATGGTATGTGTGTGCCTGCCTTTCAAATAGAAAATAACTTTTAAAAACATTTAAGGTAATCCATCACATCAAAAGATAAAGAATAAAATATCATATTCATATTAATAGATGCAGAACAAATATTTTACAAAATTCAATACCTATTCATAATATTAATAAAACAAAGCCAACATGAAAAGCCTCTCAGCAGAGCAGAAATATAGAGGAACTTTCTTAACCTTATAAATACCATGTACAATAACCCTACATCACTTATGAGGCTGGGGAACATGCAGCCACCAGGCCATATAACGTCTATGAAATCATTTGGTCTGGCCTTGCAAGACAACTTCAGGCAGGACTTAAAATTCAATACATCTATAAAAGGCTAATTTTTAAGTTGATGATTTTATATGGCCTATAAATGATGTTATAAATATCAAATAGGTCTGGGCAGACACAAGGTTCCCCTCGCTATCATATATAAAGATGAGAAACTAAACATTTTCTTGATTATATCAGGAATAAGGGAAGAAATCAACTCTTGCCACTCCTATTTAATATCCTACTGGAAGTGATAGCTAAAGCAATAAGATAAGAAAAGGAATGTGAGAAATACATATTGGAAAGGAATAAATAAGATTATCTTTGTTGTTACATGATATCATTGTCAATCTTGAAAATCTCAAATAATCTGTAAAAATTCTCCTGGAATTCATAAATGATTATAGCAAGGTTTTCAGATCCAAGATTAGTATACAAAAATCAACTGCTCTTATATGCCAATGATGAATAATAAGAATTTGGTACAAAACATAAATCTTCAATTACATTAGCAATAAAAACTTTGAGATATAAGTGTGAAAAATATGTAAAAAGTCTGCATGAGAAAGTCCTCAAAACTCTGATGGAAGAAATCCAGATTCTGAATAAATGGAGATATATCCCATATCCATAAAAAAGAGGACTCATTATCATCAAGATGTCAGTTTATTCCAACTTGATCTTTAAATTTGACAAAAATCTTAATCAGGATATCTGGATGTTATTTTGTATATATCATCAAACTTATTATAAAACTTAATGTGGAAAAGGAAAAGATACAGAATAACCAACTAAGTATTGAACAAAATGAAAACAGACACTACCTAACTTCAAATCTGCAGTAATCAAGACAGTGTGGTACTAATGAAACAATAAAAGTACCAATGGAATAGAGTAGAGACCCAAATATGGACCCACAAAAAGTCAATGAATTTTGCAGACAAATTATGTTATTTGATATAGAAATAGTGCTGCAATGATTGAACATCCACATATAAAAATATGAATCTAAACATCAGACTTATTCCTTTCACAAAAATCAACCTGATCATACACTTAAATGTAAAATACCAAACTGTAACACTCTTAGAAGACATTATAGTAAAATCCAGATGCCTTTGGTTTGGTGATGGCTTTTTATTACAATGCCAAAGGCACAATCAATGATAGGAAAAAAATTGATAAATTGGACTTCATCAAATTAAAATATTCTGCTCTGCAAAAGGCACTGTTAATGAAAGAATGAAAATACAAGCCACACACTTAATAATAAGAATACTTACTTAATGATAAGAATACTTAATAATAAGAATAAGAATCCACACTAAATGCATATCTGATAAAAGATATGTGGTTTTTAAATCACACTAAGAAGTCTTAAAATTCAGCAATAAGAAAATCAGCAATCCAGTTTTTAAAGTGGGCCAAAAACTTCGCAGGCATTTCACTGAAGAAGATAAACAGATGGTAAATAAGCCATATGAAAAAATTCTCAACCTCATATAAATAATTAAGGAATTGCAAATTAAAATAAATGATAAACTACTAAAAATCTGTTAGCATGATGAAAATCTAAAACACTGACAACACCAAATGCTGACAAGGATTTGGAGCAACAGGAACTGTCATTCATTGCTGATGGGAAGGAAAAATAGAACAGCAATTTTGGAAGACATGTTGGCAATTTCTTATAAAATTAATATGCTCTCACCATATGATCTAGCATTTATGATCCTTGTTATTTACCCAAATGAATTGAAAAATTATATCTACGTAAAACCTGTGCACAAATGTTGATAGTATCTTTATTCATCACTGACAAAACTTGGATGCAACCAAGCAGTTTTCCAATAAGTGAATGGGCAAACAAATCATGGTATATCTATACAGTGGAACACTATTCAGCAATATAAATAAATTGGCTATCAAGCTAAGAAAACACATGGAAGAAACTGATATGCATATTGCTTAGTGGAAGAAGCCAATCTGAAAAGACTACAGACTGTATGAGTCTGTATAAGACCTTCTGGATAAAGCAAACCTTTGGGTACAGAAGAAAACATCTATGGTCATCAAGTGTTCATAGGGATGTGGTATGAATAGGCAGAGCATGAGGATTTGGGGCCAGAGAAACTATTCTGTATGACACTACAAGGTTGGATGTGTTATTGCACATTCCATAGGATGTACAATACAAAGAACAAACCTTAATGTCAATTATGGGTGTTAGGTAACAATAATGAACCAATATTGGCCCATTTACTGTAACAAATGTAGCATATTAATATAAGATAATAATAAAGATAGAAGGGGAATATGGGAATTCACTGTAATTTATACTCAATTTTTCTGTAGGACTAAAACAGCTCCAAGAAAGCCTCTTGATTAAAGAAACCACATCCCAAACAAAAGTAAAGGTGATTATCATAAAACACTGGTGATATGAAAGTTAAAACTATAATGAAACAACACTATTTATGGACAAGAATGACTAAATTTAAAAGACTGAAAATACTGAGTGTTGGCAGGGAGTTTTCAAGAGAAGAATTCTCTCCATATATTCAATAATAGTTGATGGGAGTTCCAAGTGGCATAGCTAGTTTGAAAATGTTTGCTTCTTACAAAGGGCGATGTATACTTACCATATGACCTAATAATGCCATTTTTATATATTTACTTAAGAAAAATGAAAACATCTGTAGAAATGAAAGCTTGTACAAAAATATTTATCAACTTTTATTTGTAATTGCCCAAATTGGAAACAACCCAAATGTTGAAAAATAATAAATGCATTTAAAAAATCATAGTATATTCATACAATTGGATATTGCTGAAAATACACAGGAATGCAGCAAGATGAAATAATTTTCTAAAGATTACTTCTGAAAGCTGTCAGACAATGGCCATAGAAAAGACAATCCAATATATAAAATGAACAAAATATGTGCATAGATATCTCTCCAAAGAAGATATACAAAAAGTCCCTAGGGACATAAAAAGATGTTCACGATCATCAATCATTAGAAAATTACAAGTCAAACTCACAATAATATACTTTTATACTCCCAATTATGGCTTAATAAAAATATGAATTAAAAGAATATGGAGAAATTGGCACATTTCTATGCTGCTGTTGGTACTGCCACATTGAGCTTGTCAGTTGCTCAAAAAGATAAGCATTGAGCCACCATATGAGTCATCAGTTCCACTCCTAAGTATGTACCGAAAAGAATTTAGAATACATGTTCGCTGGCGCCGTGGCTCAACAGGCTAATCCTCCACCTAGCGGCGCCGGCACACCGGGTTCTAGTCCCGGTTGGGGTGCCGAATTCTGTCCCGGTTGTCCCTCTTCCAGGCCAGCTCTCTGCTGTGGCCCAGGAGTGCTGTGGAGGATGGCCCAAGTCCTTGGGCCCTGCACCCCATGGGAGACCAGGATAAGCACCTGGCTCCTGGCTTCGGATCAGCGCGGTGCGCTGGCCGCGGCGGCCATTGGAGAGTGAACCAACGGCAAAAGGAAGACCTTTCTCTCTGTCTCTCTCTCTCTCACTGTCCACTCTGCCTGTCAAAAAATAAAAAAATAAAAAAATAATTTAATTAAAGAAAACATGTTCAAGGGAGGGTATTTGGGCTGTTTGGGACACCTGCATCTCCTATGTGGAGTGCCTCGTTCAAATTCCAGCTCTGCTTCTGATCCAGAAGTTAATGCTAGTGCACATTGTGGCAGGCAGCTGATGGATCAAGTGCTTGGGTCTCTCCCACCACATGGGAGACCTGAATTGAGTCCTGGCTTCTGGCTTTGGCTCAGCCCAGAACAGACTATTTGTGGGCATTTGGCAGTGACCCAGAAGATGGAAGCCCTCCTCCCCCCACTTCTAATAAATTGAAAACAAATAAAAATTAAAAGTAAATGCAAATTTTAAAAAACATAGCATATGTTCACACAAATACTTGTACATGGATGTTCACAGAAGGATTAGTTAAGCCAAAAAGTAGAAACAACCCAATTGTTCATCTACTGATGAATGAAAAATAAAATATAGTATATTCATGCAATGGGATAGCATATAGGCACCATAGGAATGAAGTTGTGATACCTGCCATGGTGTGGGTAAACCTTGGAAATACTATGCTAAGTGGAGGAAGACATAAAGACTATATAACGTTTGTTTGACTTATACAAAATATCTACAATAGGCAAATACAGAATAATAGAAAGGGATTAGTAGTTTCTAGGGCAAAGGGTAAGGGGAATGGAGAGTGACTGTTAATGGGCATGGGGGTTCTTTTTAGACTGATAAAAGCACTCTGAAATTAGATGGTTGAGATACTTCCACAATCTTTAAATTAAAAAAAGGAAGAGGTGTGGGCATTGTGGTGCAGTGGATTAAGCCATAACTTGGGATGCCCACATCCCATATCAGAATGGTGGTCCAAGTCCCAGCCTCTCTACTTCCATCCAGCTTTTTGGCCAATGAATCTTAGGCGGCAGCAAATGATAGCTCAAGTGCTTTGGCCCCTGGTAGCTACATAGGTGACCAGGGTGGAGTTCCAGGCTCCTGGCTTCAAGTTGTCTGATAGGGAATATAGGAGCTCAGGCTTCCCACAGTTCCAGGTCCATCTCTAATTTACTTTTTAATGATTGTTAAAGATGCATTTATTAATTATTTATGTATTTATTTCATAAGGAGAGGGAGAGAGAGAGAAAGAGAGAGATAAATCAGATCTTTTACTTGCTGGTTCACTCTCCAAATGCCACAATAGCCAGGATTGAGCCAGGCCAAAGCCAGGTGACAGGAACTCTATCTGGTACTCCCACACGGGGTTGGCAGGGACTAAGGTACCTGCTGCCTCGCAGGGTGTGCATTAGCAGGAAGCTGGAATTGGAAACAGAGCTCGGGTGCTCTGATATGGATTATGGGGGACCAAATAATGCCTTAACTATTGTGCCAAATGCCTGCGCCGGGGTCAATATTTTAGATCTGTGACTTTGACAAGATTCTTATCTCTGGGGCCGGTGCTGTGGCTCACTTGGTTAATCCTCTGCCTCAGGCGCCAGCATCCCATTTGGGCGCCGGATTCTGTCCCGGTTGCTCCTCTTCCAGTCCAGCTCTCTGCTGTGGCCCGGGAAGGCAGTGGAGGATGGCCCAAGTGCTTGGGCCCTGCATCCGCATGGGAGACCAGGAGGAAGCACCTGGCTCCTGGCTTTGGATCGGTGCAGCACTGGCCATGGCGGCCATTTGGGGAGTGAACCAACAGAAGGAAGACCTTTCTCTCTGTCTGTCTCTCTCTCAGTGTCTATAATTCTATCAGTCAAATAAAAAAAAAGATTCTTAGCTCTATGAGATGCAGTTTCTTCATCTATAGATCACAAGAGATAAAGATCAGGAACAGCACAAAAAGTCTGATTTGGCACCGACCAAGGGCCAGAGACGCTGGATATTTTAAAAATGGCATTGTAATTCTAAAATGGTGTGCATTTAGGGCAAAAAGTTTTGCATATGTTAGGATAGTAGACTAGACCTACATATTGACCTTGTTTGGACATTATACAATGTACGCATTGTTGCACAGTGATTATACAATGAAGCATCACATGGCACCCACACATATGTACAATTTTATGAGTTTGTTTAGAAATTTTTTAATGAAAAGAAGGGAAAAACAAATAGACTGCACCTAAGAGTTTGAAAATATCATCCCAAAACAAAACAGTTGTGTCAAAGGAGCCCAGTGAACATCTGCTAGGTCTATGGGGCTGCATGGCATCTGCCTAGTGTCTGTTTTGACTGAGAGGACATAAACAGAGAAGTAAGTTTCCTCCTCTGTCATTCTGGGTGGAACTCAAAGTATCTCAACATCAAATACCCCACCAGTTAACGAGGCTGAGCTTGAAGGAGCCATGGTGCCAGCTGACTCATGGGGTTTGGGGGAGCTGCCAAGAGCAGCCTGGGTCAGCTCAAGGAGTCTGCTCCCGCGGGAACCCAGGGCTCCAAGAAGGAGGCAAGGGCGAGAGAAGAATGGGAGAAGGCTGGGGCTGGATTCAGCAATACCTGGTTGAAATTGCATCTGAAAAAACTTTTGCCTTCTCCTTTGTGGAAATCACAATGAATGTTACAGGCCATGCCCATCTCAGTTTGCTTCCTTCCTGACATGGGCTCCATTTCTCTGGCCCCTTAATGCTTTTTGTCTGCTACATGGATTTGGGCCTTGGGAACACAATGCCATATACCTGTTGTACCTGTCTCTCTGCCCCAGGGCACCTGTTGTGAGGGAGGTGAGGTACTCCTGGGAGCAGGAGGATGGCCCAACAGTCTTCTATTTAATCCAACTCAGCACCTGGCACTCTGGGGCTTACATGAACTGCTGATGAAGGGACTTTATTTACCTGCATTTTTGAAAGGAATCAGCCACTCTCCTCCAGCATCTGTCCCCAGAGCTCTTGGCAGGGCACATGTTATGGCCTTTTCAAAAGTTTCTGTTGGGACAAAACTTAAGAAAGTGGATAGGTAGTCTTTGGCCAATCCCAATCTCTCTGAACCTCAGTTTCCCACTATAAAATGAGCTAGAAATGTACTTCTTTCTGGGGTGCACCACCACATAGCCTGTGTTCAGTAAATGGTGGTGATTACGGCCATTTCTCCTTCTAGAAACAATCACTCACAAACAGCTGTAACAAAAGGGGCTTAGAGGAGCAAACAGCAAAGTAGGCTTCCTGCTCTGTCAAAATGCTACCTGCAACTTGGCAGGTGAGCACACCTGGGCAGTGCCGGCAAAGCATTGGTAGGCAATGGGAGCCACTGAAGCTGGGCAGCATAGGGCGCTATCAACAGAGGTGGGAAAGCGGAAAGGGTTTCTCATCTGAGAACTCCAACCTCTCAATTTGTATTTGGAGTTTCTATGAAATGAAGTGTTCTAAATCTGTTTCAGCCCTGAAGGGGCACTAATTAAAGAGTCCTGTGTGTGGAGTTACTTTAAAAGCACAATCAGGAGACCAGAGGGTGGTGCAATGGGTTAAGCCACTGGTCCGTTGAGTCCCAGCTGCTGCACTTTTGATCCAGCTCCTTGGTTATGTATCTAGAAATGCAGTGGAAGACGGTCCAAGTACTTGGGTCCTGGCCACCAACACAGGAGACTCGGATGGAGCTCAAGGCTCCTGGCTTTGGCCTGGCCTAGTCCAGGCCATTATAACCATCAGATGGAAGATTTGTGTCTCTCTTTCATCTGTTGCTCTTTCAAGTAAATAAATAAATATTTAAAATAAAAAAGTACAATCAGTTTTCAGAACCCTTTTTTCTTCGTGCAATCCTTGTTTGCTAGGTTCAAGTTGGTAAGACCCCTTGAAGCAAAAACAGGTGCTTTTGAGAAGTGGTTAGAATTGAGAATGTGTGGCAGGTGGGGATGTATTCTCAGTCTGCAAACAGGCTGTGTCTCCAAAACCTTTTTCTGCATCTGTGGCACTTAAGTCCTAGAATGGCACAATACAGGATGAGGCAGAACAATTCCGCGATTGTGTTTAACATCCTCCAAGAGGATTTCAGAGCACCATAAGCAGCTAATGAATTTCAGGAGGCAGGTGCAAGACATACAATTACTCTCCCATTTCCATCCCCTTTTCTCATTTAGAGAGCACTTAGGGATTATTCACTGATTTCATGGTAGAGGCTTTTTGTAAGAAGGAAATAGTCTATCAGAAAACAGCTATTAAACACTGGTCAAGATGTCTCTAATTGGAAGGAAAATAATAAAGACAAGGAACAATGACAATTTCTCAAATTTAAAGAAATTCAAGTAGTTCTCATTAAAGGTTTTAACTGGTCACTTTGCTTCATTTTACCAATATGCTTAGTCACAAGAGCACATGATTCAGGCTCCGAAAAAATCTTTCTTCAAAGAAATCAAATGTGTGTTAATCAAGGTCCATCTCAATGAACCTTGACCTTTGTTGATGTTGGATTGCACATGTGTGCCCCAAGTTCTTTGCTGCTTCCACAGTCTTCCTGATTCCAACTTCCTGGTACATCCAATTCAGGCCTCCATGGCCAGTAGTAGACGGGGTTTGCAACATGATCAGGGACTTCTAAAACACAGTCCCCTTAGCTCATGTTGCTGCACTAGAGGGAACTCATACGAAAGTAGGAATAGCTCCTTCCCATGGAACCTCATAATCTTCCACCTTTCTCTCTACCAGCAGGAACTCCTTTAGTTTTTAAATATTGAAGAATTTAACAGGTATCACTGCTCAAATTTTAACAGACCATGGAAAGCCATTTTTTGTGTGTGTTCAGAATTGTGGGTAGAGTCAAACTGGAGACCAGAATCGCCAAGAACCCAACTTAGAAATTTCAGAGAGCTGCCAGCATTTAGCCCTTCTCCCTACCCTGAAAGGCTTGTCTGGAGGATCTAGAATCAGCACCAGTAATCCCAGCACCTTTCCTTCCCCTCATCTGATCATTGTAGCAAGAGGCCTGAGTGGAGACAGGAAGCTGGTTTTAGGAAGCCTGTTGTTCTCGAGAACAAGCTCTGGGCTATCTTCACCTGGTGTCAGTAAGGTGGGGGCTTTGGCTTCCCTGAAGCCAATGCAGGAAGGTCTCAGTGTCATGGGAGGTGACTGCCATGTCATTGCCCTGTCAGGCAACTGCATAACCAGCAGATTTCTCCTCTGCCCAGGCCACCAAGCATAGAGGACAAGAAGTGTAGAGTGACCAGGAGGCCAAGAGAAGAGGCCAAGATGAAGCAGGCTGTGGTCCTACCACGTGGTATGGCCAAAAGGTGTGGAGGTTTCCCTGATAAACTGAACTCTACCAAAGGTAGATCTTTGGGCTTGCTGATCCCCCCAGAAAGAGCACCCTGCACTGCAGAAATGGATCTTTGCGGATGGAGGATGATCTCTATGGTGGGAACTGAAGGGGGTCAGTAAGAAAGGCTAAGTCCCAGCTGCATCTTCTCACTAGAACCCAATTGTTAAGGAGACCCTAGCTATTTCCTCTGGGGAACGCATGCTTGACTGCAGAGGTGAGCAGTGTGTGGACGTCAGCTGTGACTAGGCACCAGTGGCTGCTTAGTGATGGTGTAAGAAGCAGCAGCAGTCAACCCAAGAGAAGACTGCAGCCTTGCCCTGGGGCTTCCTATCAGAAAATTCCCTCTCCTATTTCTTCTCCTGGTCCCTAGGTCTCAAAGAAAGAGCTGAGGGAAGCAAGGGGTGGCATGAGGAAAACATATCTTGTTCCCCTCCTCCAGGCAGGCCTAGTCTGACAAAGAGGAAGACTCTGCATCTACATGAAGTTAAATACATTAGTCTTGAAATGAAAAAGACTATTACATAGTAAAATCCATGCATTCATGCATTCTGCAAATATTTATTTCCTCCCTTTCACTCCCCTAGCTAGCTAAATCATCAAGCCCTGCTGTTTCTCTTTACTACTTGTCTCTTCAATCTAGCTATGATAGTCTCTCTGATACCACTGAGGTCCATAATCTGATTTTCTAAGTTCATCTGTATTGGATCCTGTGTCACTTCTCACCTTCTCAAACATTTCCCATCCTATGTGCAAGGCGATCTTTTAAAACACAGATCTGACTCTTGCACTGCCACCCTGTAGCTGAAAGCACGTGTTTCCACTTGCCCTTGGAATAAAATTCCCAAGTTGGTATCATGCTCTACAATGCACTGGGTGACAGGGCCCGGCCTGTTTCTCCACACTCACTTCAGAGCACATCTCTCGCTGTCTACACTCTCATCACACTGACAGACAGCTGGTCATTCTTTCTCCGGAAGCCAGGGCTTCAGTTCACAGCCAAGAACACTTTTTCCCTTCACACTTTGCTTGTGCAATGCTTCACTGTCTTTCAAGTCCCAACTTAGATATCCCTTTTCTCAAGGAAGTGTCAACTTGTCCTGGATGAGGTTAATGGGCTCACTATACGCCCGTGACAACGACACTTCTCTTAATATCCTAGCCAAAACAAAGCGACTTCTCTGTGTGTATTTCTAGTTATAGTCCAAGTTCTACAGAGAGAGGTCACCTTGTATTCCACCATATCCTCAGCACCATGTTCATTGCATAACAGTAACTCAATATTTATTATATTTATTACAGTTCTGCCTTTATCACTTCTACTTTCTATCTCCTTTCCTTCTCTTGAAAACTGAAGAAAATTTTAGTAGTTTCTTACCCAATATTTATTTCCCAAACTTTTTGTAAGCTAACAAAAGTCTAATTTTGCTCAATGTAAAACATTGATTTGTACAATGTGACCAAGGATGGTGGAAGACCTTTCAGGTGAGTTAATGAGTAGAAAGTTATTTTATTTCAATTGTTAATGCTGAATAAACAAAAGGAGGCAGCAGAAGAAAAAAAGCTGAAATCAACCAAACTAGCATTACGTTATCTCACAAATAATAAATGAAATATTAAGTTGAAAAAAACTCATCCATTCATTCCTCCACGTATTCAAGAAATCTTCCTCTAAGTAAAACACTGTACCAGGCATTGGATACCAGTGGTAAACCAAGACATGTATCATCTCTTCCCTAATGGAACACATCAAGTTGCTCAGATGTGTGTGTGCACGTATGTGTATTTTATCTGCTTGTGTGTATGTTGTGGGAAAGCCACAGTGTTCTAATTTTTCATGTGAAAAACCCAGAATTGAGAGTCTGCATTTTATGTTGGAGAAACTGAAAGCAGTTCAACTGGTAAGAGCAGAGAATGAGGCCGGAAATGATGAGATATTGGTCTTAAAATGTACATAGAGAAAGCTCTTGAAGAATTTGGCTGTGTTAAGAAACTGATCCTGAGGACAATGGGAAACTTTGGAAAGATTCAGACCAAGGCAGGACATTTAGTAGGTTCAACCTGGACACTGTCTAGAGATTAACCTAGAAGAAATAGAAAGAATAGAGGGCTTTCTGGGAGGTCATTTAATCCAGTTCCTAGATTGTTTCCCATCATCTCACACCTGATAAACTGATGCCTTATTTCATAGGCCCGTTGAACTGGAGGGAATTTGGAGCCTATTTAGGGTTCCATCTGTTGGAGGTGTCAAGCCTGGGAATTAGATACCCTAGGCCAGTAGACTGCTCCCATGGCTGAAGGGAGTTGCTGTTAAGGCATTTTGTCACACTTGTCATGAATTTTATGCATACCTGTTGAAAGTTTCTGATTTAATCCTACCTCTGGTATTCATATTCCCATTCTGAGGACAATGCTCTGGGTATAAATAATCTCAGTAATTAGGAACACCTTTGGCTAAATTTCCACTGAGCCCCACCCCCATCCCCTTTCCTACTTCCCACATCCCCTTTCTCTCCGTCTGGTTTTCTTGTTGTGGCTTCTGGGTAATTCAAGGCTGCTGCATAATTATGACTTCTAGGTACCTCCCCTTACCTCTACATTCAACTCTACAGGCCAACTTCCTAGTACCTTCCCTGGGGCCTCTATTCCAAGAGGGTAGCAGTAGATGTAACAATGATAACCAATTAGCTCCCTAGTGTTTATGTCAACACAGCATTATCCCAGGCAAATAACAACAACAACACAGGAGTGTCTCAAGGAGGTCATTCAGTGGGATTTTTTGAGAGTGCACTGAAACATCTGAGGTGAAGAAAGTAGAGAGGTCTTGGGAGGAAGTGGCAAAGATGGCCCACAGAGCAGCCCTTAACCCAAGGTAGATGCCTTCCCAGTAATTTGCCAGGTGGATTAAGGTGGCACTTAATTTGCATAAAAGGAGGCAGGCCTTGCTAGAGCCTGCAGTGCCTTTAGGCCATTCTGCATATTAAACAATACTTTGCAGTTGGTGAATTCCTTTCATCCAAAGCCTTAATGGAGAATTTTAATAATGAAATTCTGAAGTATCCCTCCATAGCAGGCAGTACACACTTTTCTGTCTTGTTCAGAAGGAAACCTGATGAGATATGAAGAGGTCAAAGGACTTGTAACCAGAGGATGCCTCAGGAAAGGCAATATCTTCCTCTGTTGAGCATTTGACATGAAGGTTTGGTTCCCTAAATATTTCCCAACAGTTAATAACGCACCTGAAAGATTGAGGGCTATCTAGGCAGTGGGTGGACTGGTGCTTCAATAAATCTGCAGACTAAATGTCTCTGAATTTGGTGCCATCAGGTGCAATACTAGCCTACTTTCATGTTCTGTTTTTTTTTTTTTTTGTATTTATTTATTTACTTATTTGAAAGAATTACAGAGGCAGTGGAAGGAGGGAGAAGGAGAGGGAGAGGGAGAGAGAACGATCTTCCACTTGCTAACCTGCTAGTTCACTCCCCAGATAGACACAATGGCCAGGGCCTGGCCAGGGCCAAGCCAGGAGCTTCTTCCAGGCCTCCCACATGGGTGCAGGGGACCAAGCACTTGAGCCATCTTCTATTATTTCTCCCAGGCCATTAGCAGGGAGCTGGATTGGGACATGATCCAGTGCCTATACGGGATGCCAGCGTTGCAGCCAGTGGCTTTACCTGCTACACCACAACACACTTTCCCTAAGGCTGAGAGCTTCTCATTCTTTTTGGGGAGATTAGGACCAGGCTTTTGCAGCTTTACAACAGTGTTTCTGAGTAAGTCTTTGATAAAGACAGTATTAGCTTGCTGGGAACCCCATAGTAAAATACAACAGTTTGGGGTCTTAAACACAGAAACTTATTTTCTTACAGTCCTGGAAGCTGGAAGTATGAGAGCAACATGTCAACAGGTTTGATTTCTTTGGAGAACCAACTGTGACTTGCAGGGACTGTCTTCTCCCTGTCGTCACATCATAGACTCTCTGCACTGCTCAGTGTCCAGAGGTCCCCTCGTGTAAGGACACCATTCACTCTAATCACCTTGCTCTAGTGAGTCACCTCTGTAAAGACCTCATCTGCCATACAGCAACATTCTGAGGTGCTGACGGTTATGGCTTCCATGCGAATCTGGGAGAATGCAATTCAGTCCATGGTAGAGACCCCATGCTTTGTTCCACTACTATGGAGTTGACTCACCAAGCAGTAAATGTCTAAGATAGACCAGGCTTAGGGCTGGTAGACGCTGCCCTCCACTTTGTGGGTAAAAGAACCTAAAGGGCCCACAGCATTTGCAGCTGTATGGTGATTGGCACCCTATCTTCTTATCATGATTCAGAAGGGCAGAGAGGGTCAGGGCCTGTTCAGTCTTCGTGCTCAGAGATGAAAACAGTGATGGATTCAACCAGTAAAGGCAAGGGAAGGGATCTGGGGTTATTTCTCCTACAATATGCTTCCTCGTGTCATCAGAGGGGACCACTCTCAAATCGTGAGAGGTGTAATGTGGTGAGGATTCTGGAAAAGTGAATTCTCCCTCTGAGGGGCAGGTTGGATAGGCTTAGTGGAAAGTGAGAGGCGCTTGTTCTCAGGAGCTCCATTTCATTTTCTTGGAGATGTTTTTCTTCATAAATATAGACAAGAAAACATCCCTATGTCAGAATCACCAAGAGAAGAAGAGTTTCAGCTTTTTCAATTTTCTCAATCCATATTCCTCCTCTCGTGCCACTGGGTGGTTGAGCAATGCATAGCAACATGTCTAACCAGACAGCGGCATGGGTGGCTTGGTCCACAGTGCAAGGTGGCTCCTCATCTGACTTTATTCCTGACTGGGCTGCAGGAACAATCTGTGGCTTTGCTACAGAACGTGTCTAACGTGAAGAAATGAGTGCTCAATAGTCACTTGGCTAATCACGCAGTGGCAGTTGGGGACAGAGATGAGGAGGGACTTGGGGGAGGAGAGATCATAGATAGCTATACTCACTAAGCTTGGGCCTGCAAATGGTAAACACGTTTCTCTTGCCAGTTTGCTTCAGAAGCGAGGGATCCCAGATACACAGTTTAATTCTTCCCATCTCTAGCCCACAGACCTTCCCTGGGAACATGGAGACTAACCACCCTATCCCAGAGAGGCCTGCCTTGGGCCTCTGACCACACGCCCATCCCACAACATGTGACAGGTGGCCTTGGGGTTCCTAAGGGGCTGTAAGGATCCACTTTGTGGGCAGCAAGTACCCTCCTCCAGCCCTTTCATGTGCAGTTTTAAATGTCAGCGGCTGCAAGAATTTACTGTAAACATCCCACAAGGCTTTGAACTTAAGAAATAGATTACATAATTTCACGAAAGCAGAGCTGTGTCAACTGCAAATCTCAGCTACCACCATATGTACCAGCAACAAGGATTTTGCAAGATTCACGGCTGCCTCTCCAAGAATGTAATGAGTTGCCCTCATCAGGCTCTGTGACCTTGCTGCCCAAAGGAGCCTGCCTTTGAAAGGGAAGGGTTCCAAGTCCCTTCGCCATCTTTTATCAACCCCACTTTGGTCTTCATCCCAGGGCCCTGCACACACACATTTCCCACTCTCCAATATCCGAGGCCCTCCTGGAGGTAGGAGGCTCTCTGAGGTATGGCACCAGCTTCTGCATTGCAATGCTTTCCCTTCATCCCTAAGCCTGATGGTTCTCAGCCAAGAGTGATTTTGCATCTGCCTCCTCCAGCAGGTACATGAAAAAGTCTGGAGGCCTCTGGATTGCCACAACCCAAGGCTTGCCACTGGAATGAAGAGGGTTGAGTTCCAGGATGCTGCCATGCCCCCTGCATAGGATCCCACCTGCACTGAGAAATTATATAGCCCAGCATAGTGCCAACTTAAAGAAACCATCCTGAGAGCAATGCCCACCTGCTTATCCTCAGTTCGGGGTCCAGACCTCCACCCTGCTCTCTCCACTCACACTGTTTTAGAAGAGAAGGTCCCCTGCACTCGAAATCCCCTCCTGGGACCCCATCCTTGTGCCTCCAGAGCATTGCTCTCTGCAGCAATCCCCTCTTTCTCTCACAGGCTTTGTCATTCGTTCTGCATGTCTTGCTTCCTCTTTGTCTGTACATGTGAACCACGCTGTCCTCACTTGGTAGGAACCCACAAAGTGGGTATTTAATTGCTGGTGACTCAAAAAATCCTTCTGTAAACCCTTTGAACTCTGTTCTCTTTCTTCTTTACTTCTCCTTGTAGGAGAAATGTCTTTGTTCTCTCTGTCCCCCACCCTCGCTATTTGCAACTCTGGTTTCTTCTCCTTTAAGCGGCCTTGGCTTGCACCACAGGCCTGCTGCCCGTCCAGCATTGCTGACCTCTCACTTTCCATGCCACTCTCCCTCCTCGGCTGCTGTGTGTGCCTTCCCTCACTCCCAGTGCTGCTCTGCTGTCTGTCTTTAAAATCGTGGACTAACTGCACACTGACAAAATTCAGAAGTCTGGTTTTTTTTTAAAGCAAGTGTTCTAGCCACAACTCAGCATCTGATGTGCGAATAGTGAATTGGCAATGGGTTTTTGGAATCACTAGAAATCTCTTTCAACAACATCTTTATAAATTGCAAACTGCTGTTCTGCCTTCGAGCCTCCATTTCTGCAGCAAAATGGTGAAAAGGTCACCTGCCTTCCACGGGTCTCTCCTTCCATGGGATCACCTCACTCCGTGTGTTAATGTCCCTTAGGCTTTTCCCTCACTGGCACAGCTTCCATTTTTTTGTTTCTAAGTGGATGAATCCCTCATCTCCTTTTCCAACCATGTCTGCTCTCCCAGAATCACAGAACATCTAGAAATGATCGTATCTGACTCAACACCTGGTGTGATCTTGGGATTTTTTTCACTGGCCTTTCCAGCAGACATGTTCTTCCTATTTGGCTCTTGCTGAAGTTTGACTATCAAGCTTTCTAGAATGTTCCTTGATTACTCAAGGCCCTGCCCATATGCTGAGGTTTTGAATTTCCTGACCGTTGAGGCATTTTGTGGCCCCCTCCTACCCTACTCCAACACTTTGCTGTTCTGTAGGTTTTCTCAAAACCTCTGCGGCCGGCGCCGTGGCTCACTTGGCTAATCCTCCTCCTGCAGTGCCGCTCCCCCGGGGTTCTAGTCCCGTGCTCTGCTGTGGCCTAGGAGGGCAGCAGAGGATGGCCCAAGTGCTTGGGTCCCTGCACCCGCATGGGAGACCAGGAAGAAGCACCTGACTCCTGGCTTCGGATTGGCACAACGCCAGCCATAGTGGCTATTAGGGGAGTGAACCAACGGAAGGAAGACCTTTCTCTCTGTCTCTCTCTCACTATCTATAACTCTCTCTCTCACTGTCTAATGCTGCCTGGCCAAAAAAACAAAAACAAAAACAAAAACTCTGCATTAGCTCACAGCTTGCACAGGTGATCTTGAACTTCTGCACATCCCCTGCAAGGTGCAGTGGCAACAAATGTACCTGCATCATCTTCATCTTTCTTACTACTTCCTCTCCAATGCTATCACTTCAATGTTATGGTTGCATTTGTGCCCTGCTACAGGCTGAGGCTCTTCTAAAGGGCTGGAAAGACCATGGAGCCCAAAATTATGTTAGTGTCCTCTGGTTAATTTGACTCATGCAGTAACCATGGGTGAGCAACTGGATCTCCATTTTGGGGGTCCACTGTCTTATGAAAGTGTCATGTGAAGAAGGGAAGATAGGAAGATAGTAGGTATATCACTAAAGTCTAAGTAATGATCTCAAACCCTGATTTGAGAAAAATTCTTATGTGATAATATACAATCATCAAATGATCACAAATAGCATTTGAAGACCATTATCACCTGCTACTAATTTTATTTTCCTATTTTATGATAAAACTTCTTTTCAAAGCTGTTGGCTGATGATAGTCAGTAGTTTTCGCTCCACAGTGCATTGCGGTGAAGACGCTTTACCCCATATCTGATGTGTGTCTAATGAATTAAGAGTAAACTGGAGGTCACTCAGAATCATTTCCCACAGGAACCACATGAGCCAGAGATTGTTTACCTCTGTCATTCATCTTCCGTTCAACACTATGCCTTGATTTTCCAAAGAGTAAAATGTGGAAACAGTACTGCCTGTTTATTGGGATATAGAAGGCTAATGTTCTCTATTTATTTCTCCTTCCTGCTGCCACCCAACCATATGTTCCTTGGGTTCCTTGGGTGGGGGTGGAATTACTCACCAGTAATTTCCAGCTAAATCACCTATAATTTCATGGATGGAAGGAAGATAGATAAAGGTAACTGGATATAGTATCTATCTGTTGGACCCCAGTGGAATGTAAACTCCTTGAATTCATTAGAAACTCCTTGTGGTAGGCACCTGCTGCAGACAGAGCCATTAGCTCACCCAGCTCCACTCCAGCACCCAAAGCATCAGTGTTGCTTTGGCTTCCAGAACAGCAACTTCAGCCTCACCTGAGAAGAAAGCATGGATGTGTGTGTGTGTGTGTGTGTGAGAGATAGATGGTTAGAAATTCATATTCTCAGGCCCTACCCACACCCTAATGAATGAGAGAGTCTGGGGGTGGGCCTCAGCAGTCTGTGTTTTAACAAATGCCCCAGGAGATTCTGACACTGAAGTTTGGGAACTGCAATTGTCCATGTTTGTTACTCACAGTGTCATCAGCATCCGCAGCAGCAGCAGCAGCAGCTGGGAGCTTGTTGGAAATGCACAGCCTTGGGTCCTGACCAACTGGATAAGATTCTGTATTTTCACAAAATGCCCAGTTTAGTCATGTGTGCAATACATTTTAAGAAGCATTGCCTGGTATTTCTGGCTCAGCAATGGCTGCCTGTTGAATTCACCTACAGAGCTTGAAAAAATGCCTGAATCCCAAGAGCTTTCAATTTACTTATAGGAGGTATAGTATCCCAGGTTGTTCTAATATGAGCAGTTTATGGACCATTTTCTATGTCATCCTAGAAACTGAGAACTAAATATTATATTTTCCTGATAATTTGTAGCTTTGAATGACTCAGGTTCCTCCAAGTAAATGTATTGGAGCATGATTCACGTAGACTGTGACCTTGTGTTGGTACACAACTGGGATCATCCTGCAGTTCAGTGTTCCCAGGTATGAATCTAGACTCCCAAACATTAGGCAATAGGCTGTCCATTGCATGGGGGTGGATCTCAACAGAAGTTCTTCGGGACCAGAGGCTGCACTTAGGACAGAAGCTCCCTGATCTCTTGGGTACACGACCCTTGAGATGAAAGTTCAGCCGGTGGGCAGTTTCTACTGAGTTATTCTACAAATTATCCAAATAGTCAGCCTAGAGCTCTTCTACCCATTTGGTAAGCATTTAGTTCATTTTAAATCAGTTTCCTCTTTAAAAAGCAAGCATGGTTTTGACATCTGTTACTGAAGTCTGACTTATCAGTCATATAACACATATATTGGTGGCCTTATCAAACCTGGATTGTTCATGAAGTGACAGAATTGAGCCACATTTTGTGTGCGAGAAGCCCATTTCTTTCTATTTAAAATTGGGTTTTTAATCATCAGAAACAAAAATTAGTCATAAGAAAACTACTGTGAGATCCAAACTTCTGATCCTAGTTAAGAACAGCTTTTCCTAAATGTTGGCCCCACCCTTCCCATAAGTACACATCCCTCCCAGGCTGGAGTGCTCAACTCCTATTTGTGATGATTATAAAATCTTGTGTACTGATACTTGCCCTGTCCAAGTCTTAAAAGCCCATCCCACTTGGAAAGGCAAGAGGAATTCCTTCACTGCCTGGTTAAGAAATATCATAAAATGATTTTTTAAACACTCATTCCAGGTTTCAAAGGCAAGCATGGTTTTATCCTGTAATTTCACATATCCACTTCATAGCTACCAAAAACGTCAAAGTTAGCAAAAAAACATTATTTTTACATGTTTTAATGATTATAGTCTTCTACATTAAGCACCTCTGACTTTTCAAGAGTAGTTTTCTGCACACAAAGGGTAACAGTGTCTTTTGGTGTTGGGAATTGATGGAACAGCAAGAGTGTCAAATACTGAGATAGAGAACAAGAAAAATGAGAGGGTGATGGGAAGACTGAGGAAAAGGAAGACCCAAAATATCAAAGCAGCCATAGAGCCCTTGCACATGTGAGACACAGCCTACCCATACACTCCACACCCTAAGTTTGAAAGCCATGTTTGAATTCTCCTCTCCCCACCCTCCCTCCAGTATCCCCTTCTGTGTTGGTAGCTGGCAGTCATGTATACATCCCCTGAAGCGGCATAGCTTGGCTCTGCTTGGCTGGAAGCAGCTGTGCTCCTCTGCATTTTCACACAGTGACTCTTATGTAAAAGAAACAGAGTCGCCAGAGCATTGGACCACTTCTAACAAGACTACCCCAAGTGCCTTTTACAGATTATTTTACTGCCTTTCCAAAATTGGGCTCCATTAACCAGCAAAGCAGGCAGGGTTGGTGGGTGAAGACAATTTCTTGGTTGGGCTTTCCCAAGTAAGGAGCTCCCCACCCTGCACCTGCCATATTACCTTTGCTTCTTTTGAAAATCATCCCAGAGAGCAGCGCTATTCATTCAATAGCTTCACTCCCCAAGGGAGCTAGGTCAGGGGCAGTTAGATTTGACCTTCAAGGGAAATTACATGAACACATTTGGCAGCCTAAACTGGACTGAGCCAAATGTAATATTTGGAAAATTTATTAATTTATTTGAAAAGCAGAGTTACAGAGAGAGAGAGAGAGAGGGAGAGAGAGAGAGAACTTCCATTTGTTGATTCAGTCCCCAGTGGCCATAATGGCTGGAGCTGGGCTTATCTGAAGCCAGGAGCCAGGAGCTTCATCTAGATGTCTCACGTGGATGTAGGGGCCCAAGCACTTGAGCCATCTTCTGCTGCTTTCTCACATGCATTAGTAGGGAGCTAGATAGGAAATGGAGCAGCTGGGACTTGAACTGGCGCCCATGTGGGATGCTCATGTTGCAGGGAGTGGCTCTACCTGCTACGCCACAGCACTGGCCCTGATCAATGTAATTTTTTGAAGCCAGTATTTTCCTGTGATATATAAGCATTAGTTCAGTCACCTATTATGTAATCTCCGAGCAAATAGAGGAGAGAAGCTCAAGTCTCCAGAGTATTGATGTGGAGAGGAAAACATCATTAACCCGATTCTATCAGCACACAATGTATACATGTGTTGGAATGTCATATTTTACCCTATAAGTATGCACAATTATTGTTAAAGCTTTTTAATGTTTAAAGAGATGAAAGTGCTAACTTGATATTCAGACAGTGAATTCATGTGTTGAATTATCACCCCAAAATCTGTACAATCAAAATAATTATAATGATGATAAATGTGGAAATTAAAAAAAAAAAAAAAAAAAAGGCCGGCACCGTGGCTTAACAGGCTAATCCTCTGCCTTGCGGCGCTGGCACCCCAGGTTCTAGTCCCGGTTGGGGCGCCGGATTCTATCCCGGTTGCCCCTCTTCCAGGCCAGCTCTCTGCTATGGCCTGGGAAGGCAGTGGAGGATGGCCCAAGTGCTTGGGCCCTGCACCTGCATGGGAGACCGGGAGAAACGCCTGGCTCCTGGCTTCGGATCAGCACGATGCGCCGGCCGCGGCAGCCATTGGAGGGTGAACCAACGGCAAAAAGGAAGACATTTCTCTCTGTCTCTCTCTCTCTCACTATCCACTCTGCCTGTCAAAAAAAAAAAAAAAAAAAGATTATCTTCATGTACAGCAAGTTGGTGCTAAGCCCCAAGTGGAGGTTGATGCATACGCAGAGACACAAGCTTTATTTCCACTCTCCTGTGACATTGGTGTTTATCATATTTAATTTGTTGTAGGTTTACGCATTTTTCCTTCACTGGTTGTGGAGGTTTGTGGCTTCCCTTTTAACTTTGTAAAACTTTGCTACAAAGGAAATTTTAGAAAACCAAAACATTTTCCAAATAATTTCAAAATGAACTGTATCCCCAACTAATTTAATTTGTAAGAAATAAAGAACAAAGGCTTGTTAACAGAGAGCTTTAAGATGCAGGGTAATGACTTCCACGTGCTAACATGTTTAAGCGTGGGTGCTCAAGGCAGGCGCATCATGCAATACTTTCATGCTCTAACTGTTGCCCATTAAAAAATCCTGCACCATATGCAGGTGTGATTATACAGCCAACTGCCAATTCTGACTGGCTCAAGGATCCTTTTAAAAATGTCCAGATGGATATGAATGTTGGATTTGGCAGTTAAATTATAGAGCCCAAGACATCCCTTTTAAGTACTAAGGCTCTGAAGGAGGATAGCCATGTCTCCCCCCACCCCCAAATAGATTTCAAAGAATGCATTGGGTTTTACACTGGGATTATATTTCTTCATTTCTTTTGAATATCAGGATACACTTTGTTCTGATTTTTATCTCTTTTCCTTGGTCCAAATATCTTACTCACAATGTCAATTTCTTTTTTTGCTAGATAAGCCAAAAAAAGAAAGAAAGAGGAAGAAGCCTACGGGGTGACCTCGTGTCTTGAAAGAAGTGTGCAGTGAAAAGAAAATGAAGCAACAGCATTGTTGCTAGTCTGGGCAGCTCCCCAGGGCCTGCCGTCTGTGCTCCAGAGATAGGGTTTACAGGAGAAGAACATTTAAACAGAATGAGAGACAGGAAGGCGTCCCCTTGATTCTCGATGTTCAAGACCACAAACACACACATCTGCCATCCACAGCACAAGAGAGCCCAGCAGCCACCTGCCATCAGCACTGTGTGCGGAAGTGCCTTCAGTGTCATCGCCACGTTTCCCCTCTCCCTGACTTCCGGTCCTCAGTGGAATTCAGAGAATGCCAGACAACTGATCATCTTCCCGAAACGCTTGTGGGCAGATAGATTGTTGGAGTGCTCCTCTCGCGTGTCATGCAGGGCTTCCTCTTAAACACAGCAGCATCTGCAGCACAGCTTTAGAGCATGGTCAAGGGCAAGCCTCCCATTGAGCCTGCTGCCCGGTGGGAGGGAAGTAACCAGCTCTGTTGCATGAGAGACCCATCACAGCATCTGTCTTCCTTCGATGTCTTTTTAAAAAGACATTTGTTGGAGTATATCTGACCCATACCTAAATTCAGTTTGATTGCCTGACATTTAGCAGGAATGATTTCATGCTGATGGTCTAGCACGTTGGGCTCCATGCAGGAGCTTACTTCAAAACAATGGCCTCTAATACGCTTCATTTAACAAGCATATGTCCTACAAATATTTGAACCTGAATCTTCCTGGCCAAAAACCTAGATATGAGCCAAGTATCTATGAATAGGTGAGTGGATAAGCAAACTATGATGTATGCATGCAACAGAATATTATTCAATAATGAAAAGCAATGAAACTGAATTATGAGATACAACATCAATAAATCCCCAAATAATTTTGCTGGGTAAAATAAGCTAAAAGTTGTACAGTTCCCGTAACATACAAAATGAACTTGTGTGGCAGCGGGAAGGGAATGGGGTCTTGGGGAGGAAAGGCTTGCAGACAGCATGAATCAACTTCGGCAGTGATGGCTGTGCTCATTATCTCGCCTGCAGTGATGGCTTTGTGAACGCGTGTGTCAGGGATGTCAGAATTCGTTCAGCTGGGCACTTTCAAATGTAAAGCCTGGCAGATGTCCATAACGCTGTCTTCAAAAACAGACATCAAAGGAAGGTCGCTTTGCACCTCCGGTCAGTCCAGACCTGTGCTCAGTGCTTGGTCAGAGTCAGCTGCTGTCCTGGTTTTCTTTGCACAGCAGCCTCCTCTGTCAACTTTCAGTGTTGGCTTCTACTGGCTTCTCATTGTTGCGACTTTCCTACTTCCACCATTTTGTCCAACCCTCCTCTGCTCTGTGTTCGGTGTCAATGAGCGCCCCCTGCCCTCTGCACTCATTCTGGGTCCTTCCAGAAGACAGTTGCATCTCCATGCCTCCCGGTGACCATTCGAGTAGGTTTACAAAAACTGTAAAAGTGCATTGTCACGGAGTCATGACATGTTCCCTGCGGATCCATGAGACGAATTGAGGTGCACTGGTCTGCCTCGCTGCTGAGCCAGCCGCCCAGGACAAATCCTCCAGGTTTGCCCTTTGTTTGTCTCTGCAGACCTTGCTGGGGCACAAGGCTCTTGGGGGCCTGCCCTTTTGTGACTCCCACAATCATTCACACCAAAGGCACTCACTTGGCTGAAGACGTTCCCTCTGCGTGGAGACTGCAGAAGAACTCTCACACTCTGGGTTAGCAGTGCTTGCTCGGTCACCCTGATGTTAGTACCACGGTTAAACGAGGTATGAAGTCTGACAAAATGACGTAAAATCCCATCTCAATCCACTGGGTCATTTCTCCTTTACTAAAATACAAAGCATGTTGCAGCTTCAGACTCTGCCTTGGACATCTTTGCTCTTAAAGGTTTCATAGATGCAGGTTCACTGGAGCCTTGCTTTTCTGCATTTCATATGGAGAAAGTCAAGGATACTCTGGTAGGAAACAGTCTGTACATATTTTCAGAACTTGGGAAGCCACAGTCTTTTGTTCTCAATCCCTCATGGAATTAATCAGGGAGACAGCTTCTCTGAAGAGAAAAAAGTCACTTGTGGCAAAAATCTAAATTTGAGCCCTTTTGAAATATTATGTAGCTGGTGAAAATTTACCCTGGTTTCTTTTCTCTCAAGTGAAAGGAGCTTCAGGGATTGTTCCTGGCTAGACAGTGAAAGAGCTGTTTGCCTCTTGGACCACTTGGGGCAAATTGATTGACTCTTCTGTGCCTTGGTTTTCTCATCTTGAAGAATTTCTTGAAGCACTGTGTTGTTTTTTTAAGAAGTTTGCACTCTTACACTCCATTTCTTCGTCCTAAGGCGGCACCAAAGCATCTACACATGAAGTACTTTGAAAATAAAACTGCCATATATTTTATGCTGTGAATAGTCTTTAGCTTGGGTGTCCACTCTCCAGCCAATAGAGATATTGGCTTGTTTCTCTGTGCTACAAACAGTGCTGTGTACTGTGACATTTCTCATGCATGACTTCTGCTGTACCTGTGTAAGAATTTCTCTGCTAATAGTGCAATTTCTGTGTCAGCGAGTTTCTCTATTAGACTGTAAATAGGCAGAGTGCCTAGGAGCCAACACTGTGGCATCGAAGGCCAAGCCTCTGCCTGTGGCACCAGCATCCCATATAGGCGTCCATTCAAGTCCTGGCTGCTCCTCTTCTGATCCAGCTCTCTGCTATAGCCTGGGAAAGCAGTAGAAGATGGCCCAAGTCCTTGGGCCCCTGTACCCAATGGGAGACCAGGAAGAAGCTCCTGGCTTCTGATCCACGCAGCTCTGGCCATTGTGATCATTTGGGGAGTGAACCAGCAGATGGAAGACTTTCTCTGTCTCTATCTTTCTCTGTAACTCTGTCTTTCAAATAAATAAAATAAATCTAAAAAAAAAAGATAATGCTGAATCATTTTCTAAAGACATTGTAGAAGAAATTCTTCACAAAACGTGTGTTGTGCAGGGCCTCCTATTTCAATGTAATATTTGTAATTTTTAAAATTTTTTTCATTTATTAAACTTTTATCTAATGAATATAAATTTACAAATTACAGCTTATGGGTTACAATGGCTTCCCCCCTCCCATAACTTCCCTCCCACCCGCAACCCTCCCCTTTCCCACTCCCTCTCCCCTTCCAATCACATCAAGATTCATTTTCAATTCTCTTTATATACAGAAGATCAGTTTAGTATATATTAAGTAAAGATTTCAACAGTTTGCCTCCATATAGCAACACAAAGTGAAAAAAACTGTTGGAGTACTAGTTATAGCATTAAATAACAGTGTACAGCACATTAAAGACAGAGATCCTACATAATATATTTTTTTAATTAATTAATTTTCTATGCCATTTCCAATTTAACACCAGGTTTTTTTTTTTTTTCATTTCCAATTATCTTTATATACAGAAGATCGATTCAGTATATAATTAGTAAAGATCTCATCAGTTTGTACCCACACAGAAACACAAAGTGTAAAAATACTGTTTCAGTACTAGTTATAGCATCACTGCACATTAGACAACATATTGAGGACAGATCCCACGTGGGATGTAAGTACACAGTGACTCCTGTTGCTGACTTAACAATTTGACACTCCTGTTTATGGCGTCAGTAATCTCCCTAGGCTCTAGTCATGAGTTGCCAGGGCTATGGAAGCCTTTAGAGTTCGCTGACTTTGATCTTATTCCAATAGGGTCATAGTCAAAGTGGAAGTTCTCTCCTCCCTTCAGAGAAAGGGAGGAGAGAACTTCCACTTTGACTATTTGTAATGTTTTCTGTGAGCTGAGCATGTGGAAAATGGTGCCAGCTTGATAGAAACTTCTTTGTATCTGGCTTCTGTTTGTCCACCTGGCAGTAGAAGTTAAGTAAGTCTTATCTCAAATTAGGGACAATGCTGGCCATCACACGGCCCCTGAACTGCACATTCGTTCTCCTCTATGGCTCCTTGTGCCTTTTTGCACTCAGCCCTTTGGGACATGAACTTGGCTACTTACCCCAGTGTTGATAATTCTCTCTTTCTCTCCTCTGGTAGCTGTGAGCAGTGATAGAATATGTGTCCCATCTACACATAGATGGCTTCTAGAATGAGGTGCTTCTTGCATGCTTTCTTTAGGAAAGGCTTGGGGCCGGGGTTGTGACATAGAAGATTCAGCTTTTGCTTGTAATGTCAGCTTCCCATATGGCACCAGTTCAAGTCATAGCTGCCCCACTTCTGATCCAGCTCCCTGCTAATAAACTTGGGAAGGCAGTGGAAGAAGGTCCAAGTTTTTGGGCCCTAGCAGCCAACATGGGATGGAGTTGCAGGCTTCTGGCTTCTGCCTGGCCCAGCACTGGCTATTTTGGCCACCTGGGGAATGGACCAATGGATGGAAGATCTCTTTCTCTGTCTGAGATCTCTTTCTCTGTAACTCTGACTTTCACATAAACAGCTTTTGCCTTAGAAAGGAAAGCCTTATTTTCCTCAAAATCAGCCCTTAAGGCATTCGGATCCGGCTAAAAAGCCCATGAGAGTATTTCAGGCATGGAAAGCCAAGATACTCTGGCAAAACACACACACACACACAAATAAAAACCAAACAAACAAAAAAAACCCAAAAAACAAAAAACACACAAACAACCCTAAATGAAAGATCTTTGTGAGTGAGATCCCAGTGGAAAGAATGGGCCATCAAAGAAGGAGATACTTTTCTCTGAAGGGTAGAGAGAACTTCTACTTTGACTATGACCTTGTCTAAATAAGATCGAAGTCAGCGAACTCAAAAGGCTTCCATAGCCTTGGCAGCTCAGGACAAGAGCCTCGGGTGATTACTGACGCCCTAAACAAGAGTGTCAATTGTTAAATCAACAACAGGAGTCACTGTGCACTTGCTCCCCATATAGGATCTCTGTCCTTAATGTGTTGTACTATGTGAGTTAACAGTATAACTAATACTCAAACAGTATTTTACACTTTGTGTTTCTGTGTGGGTGCAAACTGTTGAAATCTTTACTTAGTATATACTAAATTGATCTTCTGTATATAAAGATAATTGAAAATGAATCTTAATGTGAATGGGATGAGAGAAGGAGTGGGAGATGGGATGGTTGGAGGTGGGAAGGAGGTTATGGGTAGGAAAAAGCCACTGTAATCCAAAAACTGCACTTTGGAAATTTATATTTATTAAATAAATGTTTAAAAAATTGTAATTATAAAAAAAGAAAGCCTTATTCCAACTGTGCTTTGCCCCTTTTGTTTTTTGTTTAACCTTTTCATTTTTTCTAATAAATGTGGATGCATGTGATGCTCACTGATTCTTTGGGCATTCTTTAAAGGAATACTTAGCATTAATTTAATGTAGATAATTTTAATTAGCACTTATTTTCATAAAGTAACAAATAATCTCATTGACTCATTAGTCATAAACAAAGACCTCCTGAAATGTAGAGCTTACTTTTTGCCAGACAGTGAAATGAGAGCTCTGGCTACAAAGAGCGAGACAGTCATGCGGAGACAGATGAGAACCATGTCTCTGGTGCAGTGAGTCCTACATGGAGATTGTAGACACACAGGATGTGAGGAAACTGGGGCAGGGAAATAGCAAACCCTGGTTGTGAGAGTCAGAGGAGGAGCCGGAGCGGTGGTGACAGTCCAGCTGCACCTGAGCAGGGGAGGTTGCCTCGTGACAAGTGGCGGAAAGGCAGGCGGGGGACACTCTGGGAGTCCCCGCAGTGAGTCACTGACAGTGCGCCCCTGTTAACACCGTACGATTCGTGGTAGCCTGTGCCGAGGTGGACTGGAACTGAAAACAGCTGGAACCAACGTCCTTCTCTCTCCCACCGACGGTTGAAGGAGGAGGGCGGTGGAGAAGGAGAAGCTGACGTGGCAGAGCTGTGCGGTGCCGTGGGTTGTCGTGCCCCTGAGACGGACGGCGTGACCTGACCGGTCCGGAGGGTGGCTAGCTAGAACCCCAGCGCCTGGCTGTCGCGTCACCACTGAGTGCTGGCTGAGCTCACACGCTGTTCTCAGAGGGCTGTCCGGGGACTGTAAGTGCAACCCGACTCCGTGCTAATGGACACAGAAAACACAGGAAATGGAAACATCCAGCCTACACTCTGGTCGGTCCTGTCACTGGCATCCCCAGCAAACAATACTCATTTCCACCCGCGTTGTCCCTGGAGAGCAGAGGTCGGGTGAAAGTTTGAAGACATCATGGCTGTGCCCGGATACTGGAGAGCGAGGCAGGCTCCCGGCTAAGATTTGTGGCAGGAAGGCATTTCTCTCCACTCCTATTCTTGCCGGGGAGGATTGGTGCTCTGTGGCTGATTTATTTCTTCCCTTTCATTCTACCCTGAGTGTCTCAGACGTGTGGACTTTCACTTTGGAAAACCCGAACTTCTAACTTGTCCCAAGAGTATAAAGAAGGTGATGGTGTCCCCCCATTTTATCTTCCCCTCAGCCAGCTTGTCCTGGATTGGTGGACAGCCAGACTCCACGGAGGAGGGTGCAGCCCTGAGGGCATGCTATTGCCCTTCGTTTTCTGTCCCTGGTATGAATCAAGCAGACTCACCATCCTTCCCTGGTCCCTGTTCAAAGCTGTTATGTCGCTAATGGCACTTGGAAGAGACTTGATGGTGTCGGTAAAGACTTCTCCGGTGAAGCAGAGGGTGCAGGTGCTCCCTGGCAAGGTCTCACTGCAGTTTCTTCGAGCAGGCACTGACAGAGTCAGTGGAGTGCTCTTATCTCAGCTATGGGAGAGTGTTGCGAAAATTAAGCAAAATAGACTCTTGAAAGAGAAACTCACATTGAAAAGAAAAGGCCTACGGAAAACAAGCATATCAGACTTTTAGTTCAAGCACACTTCTCTCTGCCTCTCCCCGTCAAGTTCGTATTATGGCACTCCATCACGCTAAGGCGACACAGCAAATGTGTTCAGGCATGTTTTCATGGGAAGGTCATGCATTGAAGCCAATGCCAATGTTGCTAGTGACGTTCTGACTCTTGTCTCTAAAAGAAGAATGGTTTGTTTTATGTTTTTGCTGTAGAGTTAAATGAGAGATTGAAGGAAAAAAGATAACTTGGTTTTCTATAGCTTAAGGATTCCAACAGTTATTGTCTTGTAAGTGTCAGAAAACCAAGTTATTCATGTCTCATTTTCCCCAGTGTGTAACATGCAATGCCACTTGCACACTATGCTTTAGAGGAAGCTGAGGACTTTTCTCTTTAAGTTCTGATTCGGTTTGCCGGGGACAAAGAGTGAATCTTTTAGGCTTTGCAGGAAAAAAATGGCTTCTGTGTACTCACTTTTGCTGTTGGAGGAAAAAAAAAAAAACAAACAACCATGGACCATATATAAATAAGTGGCCATGGCTGGATACCAATAAAACTATTTACAGAAAGAAGCTACAGGCTGGATCTGGCCCCTGGGCTATCATTTGCTGACCCCTGGATGTGGATCATGATCCCACCCACTGTTGTTGCAAGGACTACGTGCTTGAATATATCAAGTGCTTAGGACAGAGACTGGCATGATGCCAGCTCCAGGACACGGGTCATTCCCTCACCCCACGCCTCCCTTTCCTGCCCCTTGTCTAAGTCCAAGTGCGAATAGCTAAAAATGAGGCAGTGGTCTGCTGGGCGTCAGATGGGTCTGGCTCAGTTTCTTTCTTGCACTTTTCTTATTATTACTTTTCTTGTTATTTTCAGTCAATGGCCAGTTGACTGTCTGAAAGGGTCTTTAAGCTCCCAGCACAGTACGAATTCCAGTTGTTCTGTTTTCCCTTCTGGTGTCAGGGTAAAAAGACAGAAGTGCATTCCCAAAGGAAGTGAGCCGTGGGTTCAAGGCTGCCTCTGCACCTTCCAGTAGTGCTCTGGCCACAGTGGGGCTTTTTGACAGGGAGAGGGGCTTCTCCCCATGCTGGGAAAGAGTTTTCTGCTTTTGTTCCTGACTTGTTCCTGACTCCTTTAGTAAAGAATTTTATTTATTTGGACGGACATTTAAGATCTTTATAGGACTTTATTTTGAGAAAGATGCACTGTGAGTGGACAATTGCTAAATTTCCCTCAACATGGGGAGATGAATATTTGTATGAAAATATATGTTGCTATTAGATTGATAGCAAGAAGCAGAAGTTACTGTGCCACCGATTGAATGACCCTAAAATAGCACTAATTGGGAGTCTTAACTTGAATGGCAGACAGACACATGGAGAGAGACAGATGGAGATATATTTCCCATTCACTGGTTCACTTCTCAGATGCTCACAACAGCCAGAGGTGGGTCAGACTGAAGCCAGGAGCCTGGAACTCAATCTTGTGGGTAGCAGGGACTTGGGTACTTGCATCATCAAATGCTACCTCCCAGGATGTACATTAGCAGGAAGCTGGATTGGAAGTGGAGCCAGGACTCAAATCAGGTACTCTGATTTGAGATGCAGGAATCCCAAGTGGCAACCTAACCACTCCACTCTTTTAATGTTTAGAAAATAATATATTTCTATTTTAGAAAATTTGGAAAATGCAGGAATGCCTATAGGTCAAAAGAAAAAAAATCAAATCAAAAACAACAAAAAACAAACCTTTCCTCTTTTCTCAAATATTGTCAATAGGCCTTTTATTTATTAATTGCTATTATTTGAATTCTGTATATTTATGAAGTGCAGTGTGATAATTTGATACATGCAGACAATGATCAAGCCAGGGCAATTAGCATTTCTACTTCCTTAAACAGTTTTTGAAGTTTTTATCAACTCAAATAGTTATAAAAATTTATAGGGTGCAGTATGATATTTCAATACATGCATACAGTGTGTATATCATGAGTCTTAATTCTTCTTTTCTTTTGCAATAAATGGAGACTCTTCAATTTTTTAGTTAAAAAGTGGGAATCATCTTTTCATAGGATCTCATTTGTTATCTGCTCAGATCACAGTAATGGTGTGAAGGGAACACATTCCCGTGTCTTGAACAACCTTTCACAGTATCATTTTCAATGGCTGTGGAGATTCCAGAGGTTGAAATAACACATTGGAAGGCTGATATTCAAGATTGCTGTTAGAGACTTTCACTCATCCTTAGAACCTTTGAGAAAATCAGAGACAAAAAAAAAAAAAGAGACTCAGCCTCAGATCAGCCCATTTGCAACCTTGGTAAAGATGGGACAGTTCTGATGCAGAAGACTCCTAGGATGACAGAGTCTTCCTCTCCAGTTGGCTCAGGGCTGAAGTGAAGCAACTGGGTACCGCCAGCTGTGCAAGGCAGGCAGGGGATACTCTCTGCACAACATGGCCAGTCTACTCCCAGGGGCATTGGCTCAGCCACAGGGCTCCATGGTGACAACTCAGGAATTGACAGCATCTGCTCATATTGCATAGTCACCACAAGCATGCCCCATCTTGATTAATTGGGTCATTTCATCTTAGACATTCTCCTGTCACGGAACATTCTGTGCTTATGCCAGTGATAATGAGTTACCCCAGGGATAACCTCTTCAGAGCTAATAAATCTGTAAGTAGGAGAGTACTGACTACATTGGCACCTCTCTGCAGCCACAAAGCCACGTGGCGGTGAGCTAGTAACATTTAACATTATAACATCTGTGTCTGCCTGGATGGGAGACAGTCAGACTTTAGTAATTAACCCTTTTGTTTGTGGCATTAATGAATGGGATTAGAGTTGGATTTAAGGATTTGCAAAATGACAAAGTCCAGTGACCTTAATTACTCTAATGCCCTTCCTAATCTTATCTGACCGGTATGAATGAAATGTCTTTCCAGCACACACACACATGTACACACACACAAATGATAAGCATTGTGACCTTAGAATGCGCAAACTGTTGGTCAAATCTCTGTTAAAAACAAAAACAAAAAATGGAATGAGAAAGACTGGAACACATACTAAATTATGCATAAATCTCTAGAAACACAATTAAAGACACCTTTAAGTCTGGGCCTCACAATGTCTGCTCTCACTCTTTTTCTGATATTTTAAAATAAAGATTGCTTTCTTTACCCCCAATTATAGAAATTTTACCCACCCATTTTGAAGACAACAGAAACTTGAAAGTTAAAAAACCACCCATGAATCCAACGCCCAGATATAACCCACAGTGACATTTTTATTGATATACTTCCTGGAATTTGTGCTATGCATATGTACATAGAAATATTCATGTGTTTATCTAATATGTCAAGGCAGGATCATGTTACTACGTCAGATTTAATAGCCTTTCAGGTTTTCAAGCTACACAACAAGTCCTGGAGTGCCCTTGTCCCTGTTCCTCCCTGCGGATCTCAGAGTCTCAGATGGTTTCGCTCCTCTTCAGAGCATCCACCACCTCTCCAACTTGTTGAAGTCCATCCCAGGGATTCAGCGCAGAAGCCAGCACAGCCTCCCAGATACGATCTTACTCTCTTCCCGTGAAGCAAAGTGCACAGACCATTTGGAAGGATTTTGCTGCTACTTGAACAGAAAATGGAAAGACATAAAAAACAAAAAGCACAGCAGGTTTTCCAGCTCCAACAGAGGAAGATCTCCCTGGTCCCACAGCTTAGTGATACCTCGATGGCTTGAAACACCATGGTCTTTCATCCTTCATCTTGGACAGAGAGCTCACCAAACTCACCCTCACTCACTGCAGGCTCTTAAGATCCATGATTCTCAAACCGTCCGTGAGAAATTTCCAGTTGTATTTTGTGATGGCCGTGATGATTTTTTTTTTCTTTTAAGTATTCTTTCTTGGTAGTAAAGTTTGCATAGCCTGTTCGATCTCCCTCTTTTTAAGCATACAGGCCACTGGCACCCTGGATGTCCACCTTGTTGTGCACTTGCTACCAACTTCCATCTCCAACACATTTTTCTTCCCCTCAAACAGCAACTCTACCCATGAAACACTGATCCCTCACCCACCCTTCTCCACAATCCCTGATACAGAGACTCCACTTTCTGACTCTAGGGATTTGACTATTCTCAGAACTGCACATAGATGGAATCATACAGCATTGGTCCTTTCGGGTCTGCTTTATTTTGCTTGCCAGCATGTTCTCAAAGTTCAGCCATGTTGTGTATGTTGGAACTCCTTCCTTTGTAAGGTTCAATAATATTTCATTCAAATCTTTGCTCATCCCTTTATCCATTGAGTTCCAAGTTCCAATTTTCCCACATCTTTGACAACCTATGTTCTTTTCATTCATTTTGTTTGTCCTTTTTATTAGGGAGAGGGAAAATAACCATTTTAATGCGTGTGAGGTGACATTCCAGTGTAGTTTTTATTTGTACTTCCCTGCTGAAGAATGATGTTGGCATCTTTTCATGTGCTTATTGGCCATGTGTTCATCTTTGGAGAAATATCTATTCAAGTCTTTTCATAATTTTCCAAGTCAGGTTGTTCATTATTTTCTTGCTTTTCTGCTTGGTGTTGTGCTTCCATTCTCTTCCATAGTAAATTGATATTTTCACAAAATACAGAATAATTATTACCAGTGAATGACTAGGAGCTGAGATGAAGAACTTCAAGTTGAAGTCCTAGAATGTCTGCTTCTAGCTGTGATGAAGTCAAAGGGACTGATCCATTTCCTCAGTATAAATGAGTAGGAAACCGGAAGCATATGTATAATCGTAGTTCCCAGATATTGGGATGAAGACCCTGCATATGTGTGATCGCTGCAGAGCTGGTGTTGGCTTGATGCATGTGTCCCTCCAAAATCTCTGCGTCAGGACGTAGACCCCAATGTGATAGAATTCAGAGGGGAGGCCTCCAGGAGTGGTTATGAAGGTGGAGCCCTGTGAGTTGGATTAGTGGCCTTAGGAGGAGGTAAGAGGCAGCTAGCCAGGGGCCCCTTTCACTTGCATCTTTTTTGCACATAGCATTCACACCTTTTGCTCTTTTTGTGCCATCTGCTGTGTGAGGATGTAACAAGAAAATCCTCACCAGACAACAAACACCTGTGCCTTATTCTTGCACTTCCCAGCCTCCTGAACTGCAAAACAATTAATTTCTGTTCCTAGTAGTTACCAAGACTGTGGTTCCTTTGGTTAGAGTTGCAGCGACAGATGAAGGCAGATGGGAGATAAGCAAGGTGAGCCTTGCCATTGCCTCAGTTTCCTCCTTTGATCCTTCCTTCAGGGGTCAAGCTGTGCTTTGGTAACATAACTGCATGACAGGACAAAGTCCACCATGGCATAAAGGAGTGCAGCAAATTGTAGCACGCAGCAATGAAAAGTCACATTTTCCAGAATCCATAAAAATGATCAAGTATACAAAGAAGCAGGGAATACAGATTATAAAGAGGTACAAAATAGTTGTTAGAAAATGAATTATGACAAAAATGAAAAGACACACAAAGTATAGACCTTTTTTCCCTTGAGAGATGGAGGGTGATCCACAAGTGGCCCACAATGGGCCCTGGCTAGGGCTAAAGCTGGGAACAAGGAATACAATTCAGATATTCCTCGTGGTTGGCAAGATCGCAATTCCTTGAACCATCACCTGCTGCCTCCTAGGGTCCACAACAGCAGGAAGCTGGAGTGAGGAGCTGGAACTGGCTGTCAAACCCAGGCACTCTACTATGGGATGCAAGACTCTTAACCAGTGTCTTTATCACTAGGCCAAACATTTACCCTATTTCTTCTAATTATGAGATTTAATGGATTTTTAAGAAAAATTTATTGCATCAATTTCTTATAAAGGTTTTTATGTGCTTACTCCCAAGCAGTGTTTTTGTCTCCTGGGATAGGTCACAGTACCAAGGGTACCTGTGTACCCTTGTTTAGCTCAATCCCCTGCCTCCACTGCTGATTTAATATACGGTTAGGACAGAATACCCTGCTTACTCTATGGCCACCCAAGAGTGCTCAGGATTGCCTACTGTCACTCCAGGACACCAGACTGAGTGACTCCATCTCTGTGGGTTTCCAGCACCATTGCAGGTCCACAGGAATGTGTGAGGTAAAGACCTGAGTCCCTGGAGCAAAATGTGGGAGGGAAGTTTATGAGAGTCCTAATTAACACAGTCAGTTTAGATAAGCAGAGATTCAAAGTTTTACGTAAAACCCTTCTCAGACTAATTATTTCCTCTTTCAGCATGGACTTCAGAGGAAACCACACTAACTCATTCTGGAAATAGGCCCTCAGTTCACAAGGCGCTGAGAACTAGTGATTTCATGCATTGAATCTTGTGCATATTGTAATTGCAAAGTATGAAAACATGATGAGAGGAACCATGCAGAGCTCCTTACCAACCCCTTTCTCCCCTCCTGTAAATGCCCATCGGCACATTGTCCCAGAAGAGCAGGGAATGTTTTATGTCCTATTAATTAACAGCTGCATTCTCCTGTACTCCTGAGGATTGCTTTTTATCCTGTTCAGGTTCAAAACTATTTTGTATGATGTACTGGGGAGGAGAAAGAGAAAAAAGACAAAGTAAATAGAAAAAAAATGAGAATGTGCAACTCTCAATGGTTATAGCCCGTGGGTTACTACTGCTTTAGAACTCACTGCAACCCACCTACCAATTTATTTTTCTATGCTTTTGGTTTCTTATCCATAAAAATGATGCAATGACAGTAGTTTCCAGATTGCAAGATTCAAATTAATTACTAAACCTAAATATAGTGACCCATGTTGACTGCTTAATGAATGTTAACTGTGTATATCTCTGTATATCTATATATCTGTATATCTTATAGTTGTAGAAAATGCAACGCAGAGAGAAGTTTATTTTGGTTCATAAAAATTTTTTAAATCCACACATAGTTTTTATGATCTGTTTGAAATGCTCTTGAATATCTATCTATACATTCATATGTGTTCACTTAGTCTTTCCTTCAATCAAATCCTCTAAAGAAACATGTTGGGGTAAACATCGTGGCATAGATGGTTAAGCCCTCCCCCCCCCCCCCCCGCAGTGCTGGCATTCCTGTATGGGCAATAGTTAGAGTCCCGCCTGCCCCATTTCTGATCCAGCTCCATGTTAATGTGCCTTGGAATGCAGTAGACAATGGCCCAAGTGCTTGGGTCCCTTTACTCACATGGGAGACCCAGAAGAATCTCCTGGCTCCTGGCTTCAGACTGGCCCAGCTCCAGTTGATGCAGCCATTTGGGAATGAACCAGCAGATGGAAGACCTCTCTCTCTGTCTCCCCCCACCTCAAAAACTGCACTTCCAAATAAATACTTAAAAAATCTGTTTAAAAAAAGAAATATTCCCTACCTAAGGGATCAAATACTGTTGAACTCAAGTTAGGCAGCTTTCAGCTTATTCTTTGGCAAATGCATGTCTCATCAAAGACAAGGAGTTGAGTCCTGAATGTGGTTTGCATAATCCGCCTGTGAGGGCACGTCACATGACATCTGCTTCAACATTTAGCAAAGGTTCGTCAGCTCCTTCTGTTTCCCTACAGAATCAGTAGTGTCCATGTCCTATGTCTAGGTCACCTTGCTCTATTGGTGAGAAAAACAGCCATGTGGTGGGGTCTTGACTGAAGCCTGACTTGGATGTTGCCACATGAACCTGGCAAGTGCTCAAGGGATTGAGAAAGGTGATGTAGTGAAGGGCTGGGACAAAAGCTAATGATGAAAAATAGTCTTTACTATTGAAGTTCAAGTCCACATTCCTGTGTCCTGCAGTGGAAAATAATTATCATGGCCATTCCTATCAGATCGCAGAGGATGTTCTCCTAAGAGATGTGCAGAGGTACTCTCCTATCTTGGGTTTCATGTCTGAAACTGTGAGTACATGGCTTGGTGACAGACAGCTATGAAAGTCTGCAAACAGGGAACAGTGTAAGACCAATCTGAATTTCTTTATGTGTTGCAGAGAGTGCTTGATGTATGAATGACAAAACTTCTCATAAAATGACAGGTAGGTCCCCATGAACGAATACTCTATCTTTGGTGACAATAAATACAATTATTCTGAATGGTATTAGAACTCTCATCTATAGAAAAGGGACTCTTAGTTATCTTTATACTTGGCTATATAGGCTTTCTGAAATGAGAATATAATATTCCTGAAAGACTGAGTAATCAGTCGGTTCATTCAAAAACAAATCATTTAGAGAGGCAGAAGTGAGCTCTTGTGCTGAACTAGAATCAGCAAAAAGTTAGATAATAATAACTTTATGTTCGTGTTTCTGCTCCCTGGCTTTTTTTTCTTTAACATTCTTTTGATTACTATTTTAGGCCATTATCATCATTCTTAAATTTACATGTCCTTTCTTGACACACTCAGCCAATCTTCTGGTGTTGTGGAAAACAACCAAATCCCTCTCTATAGATACAATACTTCTTGCAATATGAAGTAATAAATCTCCATCATCTAAACCATCTTGCTTCATGTTTTGCTGCTTGCATCTGAAAATATCTGATTCTTTTTCTTCTAAAAAGAATGGGAGAATGAATCATTCTAAAGCCAAGTCATGATCATGATACTCCCATGCTGAGAAAGCTTTAGTAGTTCTCTACTGCCTACTAAAAATAAATATCCAAATTTATAATGTAACATTTAAGCCTTTTCCAAATTTTGTTTCTATCTACTTCCCAAGTTTATTTCCCATATGATTCCTTTATATGATCTCTTTTACTAGTTAAGACACTTTAAGAGCTTCAGAGGAGAGAAAGGAGAAGGCCATAGGGCCCAGGATTTGGCTCTGATCTTAGTTGAAATCCCCCACTGCCTCCTCCTCCCTCCTTCCCCACCCCATCCTGCCTCTAAGGACTAAATGTGGAACTGGCTGGTGTCAGTCATTTTTGACCTAGAGCTTCATTTCTGTTTGATAGAATAAGTCATCTTTGCAAAGTTCTTCTGTGCCCTTTGTAACAAAAAAGAGCAAACTGAATGTCCTGGAAGATGAGGTTGCCTTTGAGCATGCAGTTCCTGGAGTCACTACCTTCAGAACAAGCAGTGTAGTGTTGCCTTGTGGTATTGTGTGTCCTAGAGTTCTGAAATTTTTCTTTAGCAGAGGTAGGCATGCCCAGAGAATGCTGAAGCTCTGAGGCCAACTTCCACAACAGAGACAACAAGGAATAAGGCCAATGTGAAGGGATACCCCCAGCAAGCAGTGGGCCCATACCAGGCCTCATCTACAGATGCTGCTGCAGTCCAAGAAGAATCCTCTATTTGTGATGCAAGCTCAAGAGTTCAGTCAATGCGCTCCAGTAACACTAAAGTGAAGGTGTTCCCATCATGAAAGGCAGACAAAGCCTTAGGCAAAAACCCATACCTCTTTACAGCTATGTCACCATCTGGAAACCCAACATGGGATCTAAATTCTCCAGTCAGACTAAACATGGGACACATTCTTGTGTCACCAAGAGTGGAACATACACCACTAAAGCACTCCTTGGTCCAGCCCATGGACCTGAAGATAGGACTAGAAATTGCTCTAATGTAGGCATATCCAACCTCTTCATTGGTTGAAGAACCCCTAGAACTAAAAAGTGTAATTTCGCTGATCCATAATGATCCAGGATCCTCAATACACAACACACTTGACAATGTCATCAAATTCTGTGGTCCATGGGTCTTCTTTCTCTTCCCTCTCATAGCCAGAATGCTTGGAATGAATTCTGAGTGGTGCATGTGTTTCCAAAGTGTAGAAACTATAGTGGAAGATCAGGTCAAAACTGATGCCTCTGTCTACATCCAAAGCATTCCCAGCAGCAATACAGAAGCAAAGTTCCTCTGAACACAGCTATCTATCTTTTGAATAATGCAAGAACTCTCTCATAACAGCCCCACACAGTACTCTAGCCCTTCTCCTCCCAACCAGTGTCAAATATGTCTCCCTGGATTTGTAGGGATGTTAAGCACTGCAATGGAAGGGTCGAAAGTCCCCAACTCTGCACCCACACCAGGTCTTTCTGAGGTCAGTTGGCTAGAAAATGTGCCAAAAATCCCAGATGATTGAAACCTCTCTTCTGGCACAGGGGTAATTGGTGGTCATGGGGAGCACTTCCCAAATCCCTCAAGATTGTCTGCAAAGATGTTTTAGCTACACTACCAATGAAATAGGAAGTTCTTTCCCTTGGGGTAAACACAACACAGAGTAGGCCCACCATGGAGATTCCAGGTTCTTATTAAATATTCCTGATTTCTTCTATCAGTTGAGGGCTATCTGAGTCCTAATAGGGAACAATTCCCCAAAGCAATGCCTCCCAGATGGACTCTGGTTGAGATTTTGAATCTAGGATGATCGTCACTTTCAAGAAGAGAGATGTCATCTAAACATCAACCCTAAACCTAACTCATTTGTACTTGATGGTCCTAGTGGCAGATCAAGCTGTGGTTCTTTTCTTTCAATTGTGCTGTCTCAGGGAAAGTAGGTTTGGAAAAAAGATAGGCTGCAGAGGTGAGTTGTACTCAAGAGAAAATTTCTGAAGATTATCCAATGTTCAGTATCTTGAGTGTACATTACAATATCTTGAAGGTCCAACTGTTCAATGTCCAGTTCTATCTGATTTTAGCATGATATCATCATGATTGTTACCAACTGAGATGACAGCTCCCCTCTCCGGCTTGATGCTGATGAATAATATAGCAGGAATGGACGCTGGTAATACAAAGAAGGCCCTCAAATTCTAGAGACAAATCCTGTGACTCCAGTGCCAACCCTCCTGCTCCAATGGAGTGACCCAGGCACTTCTTATTCCAATGGGATGACCATCTTGGATGCCCTAGTATCCAACATATCTCTTCACGGTGTTCCACTGGGGTCTGATTTTTTGTCACTCAATCCAAGTCACAAAGCCTAGCAGCCTTAGTTGGTACTCATGGACAGATGGGTTTCCTTGGCAGATCCTTCCAGTATGAATTTACTCTACAACAGGTACCACTACTTCCTCACAATGGGCCCAGTGGAGGCGGCAATTTCCCAGAAGACACAGTGGTTCAGAAGACTCCCTTGACCCTCCCAACAGCCAACCTCAGAATGCAGCAGATGCAACACTTCATAAGCCTGGAGGCCCAGGAAGTGGCTGCCTCCTTCACTATGGGAATGGCATTGATGGATCCAGATCTGCAGGGACTCATACCTGAGTTTGATCTGTCTTCCATGAATCCAGCTAAGAAACTCAGCCTCGCACTGAAATTGTTCCCTTAACAGGAAGTCCCAGGCCCTGAGGCTTTGCCAAGGCAGTAGATGATGGGCAAACATGCCCCAGGATGACCTGACTAGCACTGCTCAGTATGAGTTTAATTTGAACATCCTCCTGGGATCAAGACTTTTCTTTCCAGATCTCCCTAATAAGATCACAGCATTTCTCAAGCAATACCAGAGTGCTTATGAGAAGCGTGTGCGTGCACGCACGTGCACACACACACACACACAAAGAGGAACTAAGATTAGTAATTTAGGGCAGAGGTGAAAAGGATCTTTTTGTATCAAGCCCCTTCTCTCATCCTTCCCCTTCCTCTGAAAAGGTGTTGCCTTCCTTCATGCCCTCCACTCTGCACACCCTGCTTCCTGTCTCTGTATCACATCAGGCACTGCTCTTTGTGGTTTGATTTCAGGGAGATAAATCAATCAAGGCCCCACCCTCCATGCTGGGCATTTTCCTGTCTTCTAAGGAGCAAGAGCCCATCCTTGGGATCTCGCTGGCATTGCCCCACTTTTTCTCTTCCTCCAATATGCCCTTCTCTACCCCTTTATATCCTGTCTTCATGCTACTCAGAATTCCCAGGTGAATTTCATTAATGTGGGAGTGGAACAGATGCTAAAAGATATCCAGGATTTTTGTTTTGTTTTGTTTTTTAATTTTGTGGTTACTTCCCTTTCTTCCTTCTCCCATGCATAAAACATTCTGTGTAACTGCTATTAAATTTGGTACAAAACCACTTGCTGGGATGTGATGTCAGCAAAATAAAATATATTGTTTTTTAAAATGAGAAAATAGAACGCTTTAAGGCTCAAATCCAAAATGACTTTCATGAGACTCTTCTTGATCTTCACAGTAAGAGTAAATGTCATTTTTTGTGAAACTTGCTATAGACATTTAACCCTTTCTTCCCCCTTTTTCTTATAATATAATAGTTTATGTTTATCTTTCTGCAAAATTGAAACTACATGGAGGGGGATGGGCTGTCTCAATCATACCTGAATACTCCATAGTGTTTTGCATGTAAATGTTCATTGAATAGTTGCATATTTTTCTCTAAATGCTTTAAATTATAACTAAATGTTGGGAGTGGTGGAGAGGAGCAATTAAAACAGCCTCACAAGTCAGAACATGACACTCAATTTATGAAATAAGGAAAAATTAGAGACAACTGACAAGATAGGAGAAATATTTAGCATCTTCCAAAAGTCTGTGAAAATGCATATGTATTATGAAAAATTATGCATGGATTTCAAAATATCTTACACCAAAATAAACTTATGTTTTAATTCTATTTTCCATGAACTCTTTAAAGTACTCATGTATAAGAAACTAAAAAATCTCGACCAAAAAACCCCCAACAATCCAGTTAAGAAATTGCCAAGGCTGGCACTGCAGCTCACTAGGCTAATCCTCTGCCTGTGGAGGTTAGGGCGCCGGATTCTGTCCCGGTTACTCCTCTTCCAGGCCAGCTCTCTGCTGTGGCCCGGGAAGGCAGGGGAGGATGGCCTAGGTCCTTGGGCCCTGCACCTGCATGGGAGACCAGGAGGAAGCACCTGGCTCCTGGCTTTGAATCGGCACAGCGCACCAGCTGCAATGCACCAGCAGTAGTGGCCACTTGGGGTGTGAACCAACGGAAAAAGGAAGACCTTTCGCTCTCTCTCTCTCTCACTGTCTAACTCTGCCTGTCAAAAAAAAAAAAAAAAGAAAAGAAAAGAAAAGAAAAGAAATTGTCAGTCTCTGAACAGACGTTTCTCAAAAGAAGAAATACAAATAGCCAACAGACAAATGGCACAATGCTCAATACCATTAGCCATCAAGAATACACTAATACAAACTACAATGAAATATCCTGTCACTTCAGGTAAAATAGCTCTTCTAAAAAAGACAAAAGTAATAAATGTTGGTAAGTATATAGAGAAAAGGGAAGGGCTATTATATATATGTATTACAATGTATAATATATATAATATTACATATTATATAACTAAATATAAAACATTATATATAAAATATACATTATATATTATACATAAAATAAAAATATATAAATAAAATATATATTCTATATATTATACAATATATAATAAACTATATAATATATCATATAATATATATTATACCTTATACATCATATAATTATATATTATATGACATATATAATATCATACAATTATATACACATATAATAATACATACATAAAATAGTACATGTATACACATATATCACATTTAACATATTATATAGTATGTAGTATACACATATATACATACATATATAATACATATAATATAAAATATATAATACTATACATGATATAATATATCATCATACATATTATACTATATGTAATATACATTATATATCATGATATACATGATATAATATTATATTATAATGTATAATACATAATAGATAATATGTAATATCTTATATATAATATTTTACATTATATACTCTTTTTTCATTTATTAAACTTTTATTTAATGAATATAAATTTACAAATTACAGCTTATGGGTTACAATGGCTTCCCCCCTCCCATAACTTCCCTCCCACCCGCAACCCTTCCCTTTCCCACTCCCTCTCCCCTTCCATTCACATCAAGATTCATTTTCAATTCTCTTTATATATAGAAGATCAGTTTAGTATATATTAGGTAAAGATTTCAACAGTTTGCCCCCATACAGCAGCACAAAGTGAAAAAAATACTGTTGGAGTACTAGTTATAGCACTAAATAACAGTGTACAGCACATTAAAGACAGAGATCCTACATAATATTTTTTTAAAAAAAATTAATTAATTTTCTATGCCATTTCCAATTTAACACCAGGTATTTTTTTTATTTCCAATTATCTTTATATACAGAAGATCGATTCAGTATATAATTAGTAAAGATTTCATCAGTTTGTACCCACACAGAAACACAAAGTGTAAAAATACTGTTTCAGTACTATTTATAGCATCACTGCACATTAGACAACACATTAAGGACGAAACCTGTTGAAGTGAAATGGACACTATAACAAACAATGACCTGATCAGCTCTTGTCCTGACTCTAGATGTACAATGTAATACTTTATCCCTTTTAGTATTTTTTTGTTGCTGTTGTTGTTGTTGTTGTTCTAGTACTAGTGGTTGAACTCCGTAATTAACACACAATTATTCTTAGGTGTTTAAATTTTAACTGAAAAGTGATCCCTGCTAAATATAAAAGTGGAAAAAGAGAGGGAGGAGATGCACAATTTGGGACATGCTCAATCAGACTTGCCACAATTGGTGGAGTTAGAAATGTGCCAGGGGATTCCAATACAATCCCATCAAGGTGGCATGTACCAATGCCATCTCACTAGTCCAAGTGATCAATTTCAGTTCACAATTGATGGCTCTGATAGGTCTAAGAGTCAAAGGGATCACACAAACAAGACAAGTGTCTGCTAATACTAACTGATAGAATCAAAAAGGGAGAGAAGGATCCAACATGGGAAGCGGGATACACAGCAGACTCATAGAATGGCAGATGTCCTGAGCAACACTCTGGCCTCAGAATCAGCCCTTGGGGCATTCGGATCTGGCTGAAGAGCCCATGAGAGTATTGTAGGCATGGAAAGCCAAGATACCATGGAAAAGAAAAAAAAGAAGAAGACCTAAATGAAAGATCTCTGTGAGTGAGATCCCAGTGGAAAGAACGGGACCATCAAAGAAGGAGGTACCTTTCTCTGAAGGGAGGAGAGAACTTCCACTTTGACTATGACCCTATTGGAATAAGATCAAAGTCGGCGAACTCTAAAGGCTTCCATAGCCCTGGCAACTCATGACTAGAGCCTAGGGAGATTACTGACGCCATAAACAAGAGTGTCAAATTGTTAAGTCAGCAACAGGAGTCACTGTGTACTTACATCCCATGTGGGATCTGTCCTTAATGTGTTTAAATTATATACTTTATTATATTTATACATTACATTATATATTATGATATATCATATAATATATTGCAACATATAATATATTATAATATATCTTATGCTATATAATAAATACAATATATACAACATAAATATAATATAGTATCATATTTAACATATAAATATAATATATTATTATAATGTATGTAATATATAATATAAAAATATATTATTATATTATATATCACATATTATAATAATATTTTATATTATAATATTGTTGTATATTGATATAATTAATATAAATTAAATACAATGTATACCTTATATGTGATATATAATGTATACGTATATTTACATATATGTATATATTATATAATGTGTATATAATATATGCATATATTATGCATGTTATATGTAATACATTTTATATATTATACAATATAATGTATACTATACTCATATAATAACATTATTTTTATATTATATATTATGTTATATAATTTATTATAATATATTACTACATATTGCACATATTGTAATAATATTAATATACTGTATTATATTTTATATTTTACATATTATATTATATACTATGTGGTATATAATTTATTATATATGCTATGTATAGTTTACAATGCATAACATAATAATATACATTATATATAAAATATATAGTATAGCAAAATATGTGATATTAATATATTAATGTGTTAAGTATTATAATTAATGTAATAATATAATATTAATATAATATTGTGTATAATATAGAATATATAACATATGTTTACATATTATATATTATATAATATATAATCTATTATTTATTGTATATATTTATATATGAATATATATAGCATATTTATATAACATATTATAAATTATATAATATATTGCATAATATATAAAGCATATATAATACATTAATACAGTGTATTAATTATATTAATAATGTATATTAATTTATAGTATATTTTATATAGTGTATAATATATAATATATTATTTCATATATAATATAAAATATATAATATAATATTATAGATTATATGTAATGTATAGTATATAGTATACTGTAATATATAATATTAATATAGTATTAATATAATTAGTATGATAAAATATAATGCAATATTAATATATTATATAACATATATTGTATATTATATAACATAATATATTGTGAAATATATAATTATATATAATATATTATAAATTATACAAGATATAGTATGTAAAGCATATATAATAATTTTATAATATGTAATACATAATATTATATAATATATATGATATGTAATATACAAAGCACATATTAATGATATATTAATATATTACATTAATCATAGTAATAATAATGTATTAATATATTATATATTAAATTAATATAATATAATGCATATATATTGTATATATATACACACACATATACATGTACACATACATACGCACACTCTTGATGGGAATGCCAATTAGTACAGCCATTATGGTTAGTGGTGTGGAGGTTTCTCAAGAATTTAAAAATAAGTCAACAATACAACTCCAGGTATCTCATTTCTGAGTGTTTAACTGAAGGAGATGAAATAAGCATATCAAAGAGTGATGCCATTTTCAAGTTCATGATAGTACTGCTCGCAAACAGACAAAATATGGAATCAACCTAACTGTCCATTTATGAATGAATGGATAAAGGAAACTGAGGTGTGTAGACAAAGTGGATTATTACTTAGCCATAAAAAGAATGTAAATATAATATCTGCAGCAAAACGTTTGGAACTGGAGTACATTAAGTGAAGTAAGTCAGACACAGAAAGACCAATATGGCATGTTTTCTCTCACATGTGAAAGTTAAAGATAGTCTGAACGTGAGGCTGGGAAGAGTGAAGGGTGAGGAGTGGTGGGAGGAAAAAATAACTTAGGTCTTCTGTACCAAACCACTGTATAAAGAAGGAGTGAGTTAGAGTATTCCACAGTGCAGTATGATGACTGTGATTCATGATAATGTGTTGTAGATTGTATGAAGAACTGGAAGAGAGGTACTTATTGGTTTCAAATGCAAAGAAAAGATGAAGAAATGGAAATGATAACGTCCTGATGTGATGGAGTTGCACTATATACATATGCTGAAGTGTTGCAGTGCACTCACAGAAAGACACAAATTGTATATTGCATGGCAATCAAAAACCTAAAAATAAAAGCTTATTCCAGGAGGATATAACCTGGGCTATAAATAGCTTCATGGAGCCTACGCAACAGATGGAGATGGAGAGGTTTTGTGTGGAATTACAAGTTGCCGAGGGCAAATAGTCACAGCCCTCCAGAGAAGTTTGAGAATGTGGTTTGTAGCAGTACAGAGGGGGCAGTATTACTGTTTTTTTTTTAACTTTTATTTAAAAATATAAATTTCCAAAGTACAACTTTTGGATTACAGTGGCTTCCCCCCCTCCATAACCTCCCTACCACCCGCAACCATCCCATATCCTGCTCCCTCTCCCATCCCATTCACATCAAGATTCATTTTCAATTATCTTTATATACGGAAGATCAATTTAGTATATACTAAGTAAAGATTTCAACAGTTTGCACCCACACAGAAACACAAAGTGTAAAGTACTGTTTGAGTACTAGTTAAAATAATTTGGGCATCCACGAAGAAAGAAAAGATAATTGATTTTGGCAGAACAGCTTATTACATATGGGGAAAATAAGATTATCAGAGAATACTGAAACTCAAGTTTTCCTTAGCATTTTACTTTATTGATACAAAAAACCCACTTTTTTTCTGAAACTTTGGTATTATAATTATTATTTTAATGGCACATATTTAAGTTATATGGTATGTTAATTCAATACATATGTTCAATGTGTGATGAAGAAATCAGACTAATATTCTCTTAATCCAAATCCTTCATATTTTATATCCAAAAATTGCAGTGAATCTGGCTTTGGCGTAGGATAAGGTAGAAAAGATAATGGGATTATAAATTGTGAATCAATCACATCTTTTCAGACATAGCACATACCAGTTTGAAGGTAGCTTTGCGTTTGAATTAGCTTACATATTATACTATATGGTTCACCCTGCTTTCTATACTACAACTTAAAAAAGACTCAACAGTTGAGATCCGGCTTTTGACTCTGTCTTCTACCTGATCTATGGGGGTTTAAAATGTGCTGTAGTGGCATGCTATGGTGACATGTTCTGTCTTGAAAATAAATGAGATATTTTTGTTAAAAATAGATGCACAGATTAGTGGTGGATAAATCTCATTAAGTTTAGAATCTGGGTTGACTCCACATTAGGGTTCTAGGAGTTCTGAGGCTTAATGACAAATTACAGACATATTTGAGGCTTAAAGAATTCATTAAGGAATTTGTAGAAACACATATGTATATATACCAAAATACTTCAAAAAGCTTTTGGAATAATGAAATTCAAATAAAAGTTTATTCTGATGCAAAAAGATTTTGAACTCTATGCATGATGCTGTATAATACATGTATTCAGTGAACTTTGTGAAACCATTTGTATGCATAGATTTCAAAATTATTTTCACAAACATAAATGTATCTTTTAGCTCTGCTTTCCACAAGCTTACTGAAGAATCATCATGTGTGAGTACATGTAATTCATATAAACATTTATCCATTTGTATATGTAAATATATATCTAAATTGGCATTTACATATATGCATTTAATTTTTTATATATGTAGTTATAAATATAGATTACCCTTTTTAACTTTGAAGAGAAGAATTAGTGACATAGGGTGAACATTTTCAGAGGTTTATATGTTTTCCATTTCTATTGGAGTGAAGGATGATGTTCTGACCCCTGTGTACTTGAGCAAGCAACCCAAACAGGGGGGTAGGGAACAATTTCTTAATGGCCAGACTAAGAATTGAGCCTTAGCATCACTGTGGGGGAACAGCGACAACAAAAGAGACAGGCTGAATTCACCTCCTGTTGCTGCTTAGTCTATTGAAGTTCTTTCATATCGCATGGCTTCTGTTTGTTCAGATTAAAGGATGAGGGGATTCTAGTGTGAGGATAGAGTCCTTAGTACATAATGAATTTTTAAAACTATGCTTCATGCTTAAATATAATAATGTTTTAATATGTAAAAGCAAAAGAGAGCTCCATCTTCTTGTTGACAGTGTGACACTTTCAGTTCCTGAAGAGTCTTGCCTCCTCTGTGTTTTGAAGGGAGTCCTGGTTCAATGTCTTGGGTCGTAAGCTCTTGATGATAGTTACTTCTATGGGCTCAAGTTCAGGGACAGGCTGTGGTCCTTAAGACAGAGAATCAGGATTTGCTGAAATTACTGGGCTAGATATTCAACTTCTCTGTGATCTCTGACCTTGGGAAAAATCTTTATATTTCTCTGAGTTATGGTTGTCCATCTGTAAGACAATGTGATGGAATGGATATTTGTGTCCTCCAAAATTTCTAATGTGAAGTTTTTTAAAGGCTTATTAATTTGTTTATTTGAAAGGCAGAGTGGCAGAGAGAGAGAGAGAGAGGAGACAGAGAGAGAGAGATGGAGGAGAGACAGAAGAATGAGATCTTTCATCTTTTGGTTCACTCCCCAAATGGCTACAATAACCAGGGCTCTGTCAAGTGGCAGCCAGGAACTGAAAGCTCTATCTTGGTCTCCTACATGAGTGTCAAGGGTCTGGGTATCATCTGGTGCTTCCCCAGGCACTTCATCATGGAGCTGTGTAGAGAGTGGAACAGCTGAGACAAGAACCATCATTCTGAACTGTGATACCAGTGATGCAAGCAGTAGTTTAGCCCACTGTGCCACAACACTGGCCTGCACATGTCAGACTCCTACCCCACAAAATGATGGTATCTGAAGACAAGGACTTAGGGAAGTAATTAGCAGTAGATGAGCATAAGACCTACATGATGGGATTGGCGATCTTGTAAGAAGAAAGACGACAGTATGTCCTCCCATTCTCTCTCTCTCTCTCTTTCTCTCTCTCTCGCACGTGTGCACATGCTTTCTCTCTCTCTTCCCCACCTCTCTCCCCCTCTCTACCCTATGGGACATAGCAAGATGGCAATCACCAGCAAGTTGAGAAAATGGCCCCCACCAAAAGCAAAAGGCCAGGTTAAAGAAGACAGATATTCTGCTAGAGGAATTTGCATAAAGGCACCAGATATTTGCATCCTATTTATATTTTTCACTTGCCTTTTGCTTAGATCATATCATAAATTGCCACTCATAGGTGAATATTATTTTTATCCTACCCTCAAAGAGAAATCATGGACCACTGTATTTCATTTTCCTATAAATGTAATGAATGGATATTGTTCTTAGTCATTTTTTTCCATTTTAGATTATTAATACTATCCTCATCTTCAGACACAGAACAGATTATAGCTAAGAACCTGTGCTTTGAAGCTTGTAAGAGGCAAGGTCAGATCTTGTATTCAGGTCTTCTCAATCCAATTCTGTGAGTTCAGTTACTTGTGCGACTAGTGCGTAAGAAATCCTTGCCAGACTGGAAAACTCTGAAATTATTAATTCTACTTACAAATTTTGCTTTCTCATTGAGGATTATTTAAGAAAGTCAGCTCTTCACAAAGTGTGAAAAATTCCTGGTCATACAGCAGCTAATGATGTACACAAGGCTTCCTTCTGGATGGATTCTCAAGGTTTTGTAATTAAACAGCCTGTACGGAGTGCAAAGTCTTTACATTATATGCACTCATTTGACCACATACCTGTTAGTTGGGCAAGCACAGTGTTCACATTTTATTCATCTTTGCCTCCTAGCCCCAGCCCAGAGCTGGCACATGGAGAGCACCCAGGTGGGGTTTGAGCAGCAGGTTGACAAGCATCATGATGCTTGCCATCTATTAGCATCATCCAGTTAAGTTCCACTTTTGCTGCACTGCATACAGCAGGCATAGGCTGTCATGAAGAAATGTATCACAGGGCAACTTCCATTCTGAATCCAACTCACGGATCTGGGTAATGAGTTGACAGACTCCTGCCACCTCTGTACCTCTTGTCCATTCTGCTGTCTTTTCCAGTTCCTTTCCAAAGACGATTTCTACTGTGGAAGCCCAAGAGCTACAGGCTTTATTTGCCTCCAAAGAGAAAAAAAAATGTTGCAGGGGGATGTTCAGTTGCTTCTACCTGGAGTCTTAGATGGTGGTACTGACTTGGACTTAGCCAGGAAGAAGGATGGCTGCTCTGGTCCATGACATGACATCAGTGCCCACGTGGAAAGAGCTGCACTAGGTGTCCATCTCTGTCCTGCCAGTGGCTGTGCTACAGACTGGTACTGTAGTGATCACCTTACTTTCACTGCTTAATCCTCTGTGAGGGATTCCTGTGTTGATTCCTGTTTCCCAGGGGAGGAAGTTGGAGCAGAGAAGTGAAGGGACTTGCTCAAGGTCGCAGAAAGCAAGTAGAGTGGCAGATCCTAGATGAAACAAAGCAATTGGACTGCACAGCTACACTCAACCATGTGACCCTGGGCAAGGGAACAACTCACTTGGAACCTCCTTCCGTTATCAGTAAATTTCACTTGCTCACTGGGAACAGTAATCGAGTTAATGGATGAAAAGCACTTGCCACTTAGTAGGTGCTTAAAATCTGTCAATTCTCTCCTTTCCCTCATGTAACCTGGGATTGATGAGCACTGCCTCTTGGGCAATCCTTTAGAAATATAAAGCTGAAATGAATCCAAACCATGTCAGAGCCTATGAAAGCTGATTTGTTCAGACTTATTATTCTGTTTCAATAAAAGCCCTGTCTCCAGTTTCTTCAGCAACACTATGGAGCCAACCCAAACTGCAAACACCAGCAGCAAATGCAAACTCACGGTTGAGACAGGACAGATACTTCAAGAACCAGGAAATTCCTTCTTAAGATGGCTTGCTTTTTTAGCCAAAGCAGACATGGGTTAAACAAGACAGTGGTGCAGCTGCGGCCTTCAAGGTGCACAGTGGAGCTTCACGCTCCTGGAGAGAATGGAAACACAGGGCTGTGCTTGCCAGCTGGCACTGATGCTCCATGGACAAGATATGCATGGCTTGGCCTTCCAAATGCAGAAGGATTTCTGGCAGTACACCATGAGCATGTCAAGTCAAGGGAATATTTTTTTAAAGGCCCATCATTGTTTTTCTTTCTTTAAATGGTAGCCACTGAAAAGTTATGCAAACACTTCAGCTGTGGAATATTTAATCTGACATTTGGAGCGGCTCCTTTGTTGATCCAAGACATGAAGTATGCAGTATATGCCTAGCAGTTGTTTCATTGCTTACTCAAAAAAGATAACCCAGATACAGCAATTTAATTTTATTTTTCCTCACTTTTAACTGGGTCTGTATCTGGAGGCATTCTTGCTTGATTCCTCAGCAATGGGATGACAGCTATGGACCACGTGGGTGTAAGATGCATAGCTCATAACCAGCTGGGTAGATATCATCTGTTTCTGGAGGAATTTGTTAATAAAAGCTTTAAGAATATCTGTGACTGTGATTTTCTCAAAGGCTTGCAGCTCGGCTCCATGAACCTGATGTTTTAGAGTTTCATGTGGTCTCATGAAAACATCACCAGACCTGTCTCAAACCTTCCCGGGTTCTTTGGTTTTTAGCAACAGGGGCTCAGGCATCCTGTGGGAGTCTTCTGTCCATTTACATTGGACAAGGGTGAAAGCTGCTTCTACTCTTCCACTCTCTACCATCATCTCTATTCTTTCACTGTCTCACCCACAGATGTGTTTCCCTAGAAGTGAATCTCCAGTGGATCTTCCCTAAATAGCAATCAACTGATTTCTGACCCCAGACAGATATGGAAATCATCGCCCACCTCTCAAAAATACAGGACTCCTAAAAGGACCTCTGGGTAGTTCTCCTTTGTTAGAGTGTGAAGGGGGCAACGAAGCAGGACTGAGCATCTAAAGGGAAAGAAGAATCTCTCTGACTGTTCCTCCACTGAACTTAGAACAAATGCAAGTCTTGAAGTCTTATTCTTTCTGCAGGTGGACCAACAATGCTCAAAAGCACTGGAAATCACAGGCTGAGAAAGACCGTGTTCACTCTTCTCAACCTTAATGCTCATGTTAGAATAACACTGATTTGAACACCAGATTGTCATCATTTGGTTCCAGGTAATGGCATCAATCTGCTTTGGAAAAATACTGAAGCAGCACTCATCCTGTAAGAAGGGATAAGTGAGGTGGGGAAAGACGAGAACCGTGTTCAAAACAAAACCCTTCAAACTACCAAAGCAAACTAGAGACAGACAAATTTAGAAATTTCCTTAGTACTGATCTGAGTTTCTGGCCCCTTCCCAAATGAAAATTTATCTTTGTTTCTAATGGAAAATGCGAAGAGCACAAACCTGAGCCTTCTAAGCCGTGTCACAGTTTATTCTTTTATGGTTTGCAAGCTTGAGAGATTCAGTTCAGTGAGAAAGAAACTGTTCAACCTCAGAAAACTTTATCCAATAAAGCAAAAAAAAAAAAAAGTGCTTGAGTGCAGCAAAGTGCCCTAAGTGGGCCTTCCTAGCAGGTATGAAGCAGAGTTATAGATTCCAATTACCAATTTGTATTAAAGTCTCTTTATAAATGCTATCAACAGCAGTGTTTCAAAGATAGTGAAATAACAATAATTTTTACTTTCTTCTTTCCAATTCCACACCCTGCCTTCATTACAGCATTGACATTGAATATCTGCTTCCTGTAAAAATGCAAAAATGGCAATTACCACTGCACTCCACCAGCTCCTCTTATCTCCCAGATAAGAGGAATTAATTCCAGTGTCCTATAAAACTCAATGGGACTGTAGTCTACAACGATTTATTACATTTGAAAAATAACTAGAAGAGTTAGAAGGTTCCCAACACATAGAAACAATAAATATTTGAGCAGATGGAAATGCTAATTACCCTGATCTGATCACTACGAATTGTAAATATGTAGTGAATTATCTACCATACTATACCCTTTAACTACATGCAAATATTATATGTCAATTAGAAATGGAAAAGACTATATTCTTTCTCCTAGGATCCAGTAGTATGCCTTTCCTGAGAGTGTGCTGCAGAATCCTAAAATGGGGAAATTCTGAAAGTCCTCCTTGTGGTAAGGTGCTCTAGATCAGGAGATTTGTATGCTGAATTTCCAGTAGCCATGCTCAAAAAAGGATTAAAGCTCATGGCCTCTTGCTCCTAAGCCTTACCCATGTAAGGCTTTCATATCACATCCTTACAATGAATTAATTATAATTAAAGTTAAAGTAGTGGTGCACCAAATCCTGTAAGACAAGAAATTGCTTCCCAAAGTATTTCCAACATGTTTTGAATTGTATGGTTTCTTTAAGGAATATCCCCAGCATTTCCCAGTAAATAATTGGGAAGTGTTATAGGACTTAGAAAGTCCTCTTATCTCCTGAAAATGCAACGTACTGCAGACACTGAGTAACTCTTCAGCCATGTAGTGACATCTCACATGCCATCCTTCCTTGACTGGGGGCAGTTTCTGGAATGTTCCATTGAGAGGGAGTGGAAGGAGTATGCTCAAACTGATAAGCAGCATCTGCTACGTGTAGGGATATCCATGGTGAAATTGATTTAAATGGCCAACCCTGTTGTAGAATTTGACTGAACCACATCTCATTGTTTGGATAACATCTCAAATAGTCTTTCCCACAAGGTTTAGTTAGATAGTGTCTAATCATATCATAGGGGAACCTGAAACTATTTCCATCTTCCTTCCCTCCTGACTGATCTTGTTCATGCCCATGCCCAGGTGCTTTGGTGTTACTGACCAAGGCCGTGAGAAGATACCACAAGTTGTGCTGGAGACTGTGATGCTGTATTAAGTTCTTGGTGAACACTGTCACTTTTCTCTTAGAAAGCCTGCATTGGGAGTCCTTGTTTCATATCTGGCCTTAAAGTGAAAGAGATGGGAGGGGGAGGGCAGTGCTATGGTGTAGTGGGCTAAGTCTCCATCTATGGCACTAGCATCCCATAAGGGTGCTGGTTCTAGTCTCGGCTGCTCTACTTCCAATCCAACTCTCTACTATGGCCTGGGAAAGCAGTAGAAGATGGCCCAAGTGTTTAGGCCCCTGCACCCACATGGGAGACCTGGAAGAAGCTCCTGGCTCCTGGTTTTAGATTGGCTCAGCTCCAGAAGTATAGGCCATATGGGGAGTGAACCAGTGGATAAAGATCTTTCTCTATGTCTCTCCCTCTCTGTGTCTAAAACTCTACCTCTCAAATAAATAAACCAATCTTTAATAAAAGGTGGATTTCCCCCATCCTCATGCTATTCCACCATGAAAGGGGAGTGTAACATATGAGAACACTATGAAGGCGGTGTTAAAGAAACTCTCCGATCATCTTTTGCCATTGGATTTTAACAGCATTCTTATTTATATATAGATTTTAGTGTATTCAATATATGTAGTAGAAACCTTAGAGTAATGAACTAAATTTGAATTCTTATGGAAAAATACTTTAATTACTTCCTGCCATATTGCCGCAACAGAAATTTTATTGGCAAAGTAAGCTGCAATATTACTCCCAGCAGAAGATTTTTGCATATGTGAAAAAGTGTAATTGCCTCATTTAACCCAAAGAGAGGAAAAGGAAAAAAGTGAGCAAATTGGGAAGTAAAATTCCATAACTGTAGTTAAGCTTCATATTTATTAAACCTTACTTATGAAAAGCTACATTTATTAAGCATATAAAGAAAGTGCTAACTTGTCTCATGGTATAGTATACTTTATAAGGTTTAGGTTCATGTGGGATTCATCAAGAGAAAAAGAAAAAGAAAAATGAATCAGAACTTCTAATGTCGAAAATACAAGAATCTAGCAGATGGAAGTGAAAGCAAGTTTAATAACTCTTCCCTACAAGCCATCAAAACTAGTTTAAGAAAAACTACAAAGAGGTAAAAATTTCTAGTAAAATCATGTCAGCACTGAATCTTAGTAATAGCACTGGTAGTGTAAAAAAAATGACCTTTCGGCCGGCGCCGCGGCTCACTTGGCTAATCCTCCGCCTGCAGCGCCAGCACCCTGGATTCTAGTCCCAGTTGGGGCGCCGGATTCTGTCCCAGTTGCTCCTCTTCCAGTCCAGCTCTCTGCTGTGGCCCGGGAATGCAGTGGAGGATGGCCCAGGTCCTTGGGCCCTGCACCAGCATGAGAGACCAGGAGGAAGCACCTGACTCCTGGCTTCGGATTGGCGCAGCTCCCCGGCCTTAGCGGCTATTTGGGGGGTGAACCAACGGAAGGAAGACCTTTCTCTCTGTCTCTCTCTCTCACTGTCTAACTCTGCCTGTCAAAAAAAAAAAATGACCTTTCAATCAGAGCAAAGAAAGATGCAGTGAACCACCATATGACTCAGAAAATCATAGCATAAGTATGAATCGTGAGAAGGATGCATTCTGAAAATTCCCCTCTAATGCCCCCTTCGTAGAGAAGGTCAAGGACTGAGAGCATCGCAGGCTGTGGCGGTAACATCTGTGATGGAACTCAGCTCTGGGTAGCATTCTGACAGTGCTGGTCCTTTGGGGAAATCCAGAGATGACCCCAGAGAAATCTCTGGCTCAGAGCATTCTAACAATGCTGATGTGCAGAAGCAGTGTCTTAAAGATAGACCATTGATGAGATAGGACTCAACTCACTTGAAGCTGTTTTACCTTTGTGTGTGTGTGTGTGTGTGTTGCTTATAATTATAAAATTATTTGGCACAGCTCATATTCTCTTAACAATCTCTTTCACTTTAATACTTTGTCTGCTGAGTGGTTTTAATGGCTGAAGAGATGACATTAGTTTGTGCTAACCAGGTTTTAGCTTAGATTCTAATAGGAGACAGGAAATTTACCCCCAGTGAAAGGAGAAGAAATGCAGTAAGAATCCACCCACACTCTTTATTGGTGTTTATTAGAAAACATTAGTAATGAAGACTTGTTTCCAGTGAAGGAGAATTGAAATGTCTGGAAAAACATCTGTGATTTTTAAACTATGAGTCAATTATATTCTATATTGCCCAAAAAATGTACAGTTTTATGAAGGAGTTATTTAAGAAGTCTTTTCTTTTTTAAGAGATAACAGAAAACAAACCACATGACTTCCAAGAAAACAAGAGATAACAAATAAAGTACGACAAATGCCACATTGTCTGCCTTCTCTGTGAAATCTAAGGCATTCAGTCTCAGAAACGGTAGAATGGGGGTTACCACAGGCTGGGACTAGGGACAATGAGGTGGTGGACAACGAGGAGAAAGTCGCAAACAAGAGGAAGAAATGGTAAGTAGTTGAGGAGATGGGCACGCTAGTTAGCTTGAGCCCATTTCTTCACATAGCATCACTTTGTACCTCATAATTATATACGATTTGCCAAATAAACATGTTTAAAGATAAAATGATAAGGAACTGGACTCCATCCTGAAAGCACGAGCCTGGCTATGAAGACAAGGACGTTCCCTCAGAATGTGAACGAGGTGTTACGTGTTGAGAGGTGGGGCTTGGCAGTGCGGAAGCACAGTCTGGGCCGTGGGGGAAGAGCACGAGGGACCGCGCAGGGGTGGCGTGGAAGCAGAGCTACTGAATACGCGGGGGAGACCTGAAACCCTGCGCTGTGAGGCCCAGGGGAAAGGGCATCCCGAGACAGGACTTAGCACGGAAACAGAAAAGAGAAATCTGGAGCTCAACGCACCTTTGACCGAGCAGAGTAAAAACAATGACCGCTTGAGGCAATATTGGAAAATAATCAATTTCTCATGAGAATGAAATCAAGAGATCCAAAGTTCTATAGACACTGAAATTACCTAAAATGCAAGAAATGTTGGTTTCAGACTTCTACCCGCATGCATTCACCAAGACACAGAACAAGGAGCCCGGGTCTGGAAACCATTGAGAAGAATGTCTGAGTAAGGTTTCATTTACACAGAAAAATTCTGCACAGCAGTGAGAATGAAATGTCTACAGCTATATGCAATGGTGTAGATTCATCTCACAAAAATAATCCTGAATGAAAGAGGCCAAAAATAAGAAAGCCAAGTATGTCAGAGAGGGGATTAGTACAGACTTCTACAGCTGCTAATAATATGTGCTTCTAGATCTGCCTACATTTTATACACTTTCTTTATTCATTTTATGAAAGCTAGTGAAGCTGTACACTTACATATCAGATAAAATGTTTTTAAGTCATTGACATAAAACTAGGGCAACTAAGCATTAAAAATGGGAAAATTCAAGAATAGATGCTATAGGTGGATGTCTTGTTTAGGAGGGGAAAACAATACTGAACAATGGATAAGTATTTATGTTAAAATGTGATGTAATAACTAAATATGCAAATACACTCTGCAGCCTAAAGATTGGCACAAGAAGAAAAGAAGAGAATAAAGAAAATTTTATTGGGTTCATGAAAATTAGAAAAGATGGAGAAAATAAAAGAAACAACATGGAAAACAGGAAGTAAAATATAAGGGGGTATAAATTACTCCAAACATAGTTTGTGCAATAAAATACAAATGAATTACATTCACTTAAAATTATAAAACATATTCCTGGCCCAGATCTTGGTTTCAGAATATCATTCTCCAGTGGCAGGCATTTGGTGCAGTGATCAAAAAGTTTCTTGGGACGCCCACAACCCATAATGAAGTGCCTGAGTTCGAGTAATAGCTCTGCTCCTCCGTCCAGCTTCCTGCTGAAGCGCACCCTGGGAAGTAGAGATTAGGGGTAGTCAGGTCCCCATGACCCACATGGGAGACCTTGATTCAGTTCCCTGCTCCTGTCCCCTGCCAGGTCCAGGTCCTCTAGCCCTGACTGTTGTGGATCTTTGGGGAGTGAACTAGAGAATAGCAGTTTCTTTCTCTCTCCTCTCTCTCTCTCCCTCTCTCTCTCTGCTTCTCTTTCTGACTCTAAAATAGAATAGAATAAAATAAAAGAAAATAAATCATTCTTCAATAAAAGTAAGTAGTAAAAATCCTTAGAGAAATGGTTGATTTCACAACTAGAAGAAGGAAAATTAATATTCCTAAGAACATGATGATATAAATAATATGTAAAAGAAAAATAGAGAACAAATACCAATAAGTCCCAACACATTTTCTAAGGGTAGTATTTCCTTGATACCAAAGCCAGATGAGAAGAGCATAAGATTAAAATATATTTTCCTATGAATGTAGATGTACAATGGTAAGTATAACATTAAACTGAGAACAGCTAAGCCAGTGGTTCTCAAATTTGAGAGAGTATCAGACTCACGTAGGGAGCTTGCTGGACTAGTGAGACCCGTTCCCAGTGTTTGGATTCAGCGGAACTGAGAATCTGCATTCCTGACAAATTTCCAGTTGTCACTGATATTGCTGGCCCAGGGACCATATTTTGAGAAATGCTGTTCTGAGGGAGACATGTTCTCATGCTTTTTTTTTTTTCCAGATAGAGTTAGACAGTGAGAGAGAGAGAGAGAGAGAGAAAGGTCTTCCTTCTGTTGGTTCACCCCCAAAATGGCCACTATGTCCGGAGCTATTCAATCCAAAGCCACGAGCCAGGTGCTTCCTTCTGGTCTCCCATGCGGGTACAAGGGCCCAGGCACCTGGGCCATCCTCCACTGCCTTCCCGGGCCACAACAGAGAGCCAGACTGGAAGAGAAGCAACTGGAACTAGAACCTGGTGCCCATATGGGATGCCGGTGCTGCAGGCAGAGGATTAACCAAGTGAGACATGGTGCCGGCCCCCCATCCTTTTTTAATTTTAATTATTTATTTATTTGAAAGTCAGAGTTACACAAAGAGAAGGAGAGACTGAGAAAAAGAGGTCTTTTCATTTGCTGGTTCACTTCCCAGTTGGCTGCAATGGCCAGAGCTATTCCAATCTGATACCAGGAGCCAGGACCTTCTTCCAAATCTCCCACACAGGTGCAGGGGTCCAAGGACTTGGGCCATCTTCTACTGATTTCTCAGACCATATCAGAGAGCTGGGTAGGAAGTGGAGCAGCCAGGTCTTGAACAAGCACCCACATGGGATGCTGGCACTGCAGGCAGTGGCTTTACCCACTATGCCACAGCGCTGGCCCCTCTCATCCTTTCTCTTTATATATGGAGTCCCTGCCCAGAGAGAAAATAGAAAGGGAGTCTGGGAGATCAGCATTTCCTCTCCTCCTACACCCTTTCCTCACAGAGGGTCATGGGTAACTTTAAATCCATAAACTCCTGTGTGCTCTGCAAATTTAGGGTAGCAGCAACATTTTCCTAAATAAAAACAAGTACTGAAATACCAAACCAACAAGTAAAAACTTAGACATTAAGTTAGTTCTTTCATGGCTAGTCTGGTAGGAACTAGTTATTGAAAACAGGCTAAGCTTTTCTA